>NC_060142.1:584095679-585552993 GCF_021461385.2 Schistocerca piceifrons | reverse complement strand
CGCAAACAGCAGCTCGGAGGAACTCTGCCTACGAGCAAAGTGTGGTAGGGCAGTTACATGGCCGATCACGGAGATGTTTCCCGAGCTCCAGCTTCATTGCTGCTGGCATGGTGGCTTCGGCGGTTCCTCCGCCTTGACGTCGTGTGCCGGCGCCTGGGAAGTGAAGTACCAGCAACCCGCCGATCACACGCCGCCTCCTTCACGTTTCGGACCAGTGCGGGGCTGTCGAAAGTGACCTCAGTAAGGAGTAGTCGAAAACTCATCAACTACGGCTACGTAAATATCTGACAGATAATGGCCAGGTGAGATAGTCCTTCGCATAAAAAATGGAAATCCGATATAATATAAATAACGTCCATTACACTCACATCCACCTACAGTTGAAACTGCATTAATTCGAGCACCCACTAATAACATCAATTCTCAAATACTCCTGTAGATATACTTATATTGTAGTCGTTTGTTTTTCAGGGCTGCAGGTCTGTGGCTTGAAACGCATTTTTAAAATCTGTAAATAACGAGTAAAACCTTTGCATTGTGTTTGCCTATTTGGCTTCCAGAATGCAAACAACTCGAGAAAGATGCGCTGAACTAAATCACAGAATCGTTGTTACCGACTTCTCACCAGAAAAAAACTAAACAGCGCCATCTTGTAAACGTATGCACATCTGTAGTTGTCAAAGAGCCTGTTTCGCACGCACGTCAGTAGCATGCTAAAGCCCGTCCCCACACAAGGTGCAGCAGCCTAAGCGCCGTCTTCAGTTGAGACTCCTGCTCCTATTTCAGTGGTTAGTGAAGTCGTTGTCATGGCTTCAGAAAAACTCTGCGTCAGAATTCATTGTGTCCTATGAATCAAATTAAGTATCATATCCACGTAAGCTACGTTGATTGCTAGCTGCATAGAAAATTTAGTGCATCCAAACGACGTAGACAGTCCTTCACAAGTTGCCAGTTCTTGTCGTATCCATGTAATGTTTGTAACATACTGACTGAATCGGAATGAAAGTTGGTGGAAGGGCTAAGGTGTTAAAAAGTCGCTAGAAAAATGTCTAAATAAAAATGGAAGAAGTACTATTGTGATATATAACAAACATTTGCCTTTGCTCTAAGGAGTATGAAACAAAAATTTAGTTTTATATAGGCAGAGTACTACTAAATTCATCAATGCATTTTCGTCAACGTTTTAATTAATTAATACTAATTAAAACAGTGCATCTTAAGTGAACCTAGTTATCAGAATGGAGATGAAATATATCTTTACTTCAGACAAGATGTACTTTGGGGGAGCTGCGACCATGTTTGGCACTAATATTAGATGGGTGCATAAGTTCGTAGCGTTTTTGTTTTGCATGTAGGTATTCTGGTTGCAGTGGGTTTATTTATCGAGTGTCATTTTTCATTTTTACTTCATTGTTGCTATTTTGAGTTTACATATTGTCGTTTGAAGATAGTGAGTGGAGTTATGAACGCTAGAAAATGTAGTGCCAAGTGGAAAAATCGGAACATTAGCGACAAATTCTTCTGTTTGAGTTCAGTGGAGGAGTGACAGCAGCGAAGAGAGCCAGAAACATTTGCTCGATGTACGAGCATGATGGCATTGGACAGAGAATGGCAAGAAAATGGTTTCTCGTTTTGAGGAGGATCGTTTTGACGTTAGTGACTCTCCATGTTCAGGAAGAACACAAATGAAAAACAAAAAGCAAGCTTTGTATAACCTATTCCCAAAATTCTTATCATTAAACCATCATCTTTACGTACTCGAGAGCTGGCATATGTGATGAATTTGCATCATTCCACTATCGTGTGACATTTGCACCCAGAGAGGAAGGTCCATAAATCGGGTGTGTGGGTACCGCACGCTCTAAGCGAAAATCACAAAAATCAGTGGTTGGCCGTATGTGCATTTCTGCTTGCTCGTCATCAACTGGAACCAACTGGCTCGTGAACAACACAGATCATTCCTGTCCTGTTTCGTTAATGGTGACGAGAAAGGGTGTCATCATGCTAACATAGAAAAAGAAAAGAATGATTGAGGCCAAAGAAATCAGCAACTCTCCGTACAAAGGACTCTGCTCATCCATAAAAGGTAATGCTATGCACCTATGGAAGAGCAACGGTGTGGTGCACTACAGATGGCTTCCTCATGGTGTAACCACCTGTACTGACACTTTCAGGCAACGGCTGAGATGTCTTGCAGACACAATCCAAGAACAACGACCAGGAAGATTGCATAGGTGATGCTGCTCCATTATAACGGCAGCCATCTTTCTGCTAGACTGACAAAAAACACCGCAACAGGAGTTGCGTTGGGAAGTCGTTTCTCACCCATCGTCATCACCAGATTTTGCGCCCTCAGATTTTCACCTTCTCCGCTGTCTATTGAACAATCTTCAAGGAACTTCGGATCTAGATGAAAATTTGCTCCGAACATTGCTCGACGAGATCTTCGCCTCAAAATCACTGATTTCTACAATCGTGTAATCGAAAAGTTAACTCAGCGTTGTCAAACTGTTGTAAATAGTGAAGGAGCAGACGTTGTTCCTGAGAAAAGTCTCTGTTACGTGTGTCTGCTGTGTTTACTAAACTTGTAAAAAAAAAAAAAAACGCTAAGAACTTAAGCACCAACCTAATAAATTTCTATTGTCTTGGTCTCCATAATCTTTCTTTTATTTTCATTCCTTACAACGCGTTTCGGTATCACAATCAGCAGATTTGCGGTACGAAACATAAGAAATCGTGCGGAACAATTATCCTACACTGATGCAGTAACTTGAGTTGTTGTTGTTGTTGTTCTCGTCTTCAGTCCTAAGACTGGTTTGATGCAGCTCTCCATGCTACTCTGTACTGTGCAAGCTTCTTTATCTCCCAGTACCTACTGCAGCCTACATCCTTGTGAATTTGCTTAGTGTATTCTCTCTTGGTCTCCCTCTACGATTTTTACCCTCCACGCTGCCCTCCAGTACTAAATTGGTGAGCCGTTGATGCCTCAGAACATGTCCTACCAACCGATCCCTTCTTCTAGTCAAGTTGTGCCACAAACTCCTCTTCTCCCCAATTCTATTAAATACCTCCTCATTAGTTATGTGATCTACCCATCTAATCTTCAGCATTCTTCTGTGGCACCACATTTCAAAATCTTCTATTCTCTTCTTGTCTAAACTATTCATCGTCATGTTTCACTTCCATACATGGCTACACTCCATACATATACTTTGAGAAATGACTTCCTGACACTTCAATCAATACTCTATGTTAACAAATTTCTCTTCTTCAGAAACGCTTTCCTTGCCATTGCCAGTCTACATTTTATATCCTCTCTACTTCGGCCATCATCAGTTATTTTGCTCCCCAAATAGCAAAACTCATTTACTACTTTAAGTGTCTGATTTCCTAATCTAATTACCTCAGCATCACCCGACTTAATTCGACTACATTCCATTATCCTCATTTTGCTTTTGTTGATGTTCATCTTATATCCTCCTTTCAAGACACTGTCCATTCCGTTCAACTGCTCTTCCAAGTCCTTTGCTGTCTCTGACAGAATTACAATGTCATCGGCGAAACTAAAAGTTTTTATTTGTTCTCCATGGATTTTAATACCTACTCCGAACTTTTCTTTTGTTTCCTTTACTGCTTGATAAATATACAGATTGAATAGCATCGGGGAGAGGCGCTGCTGATGCATTGTTTCCTACCACTGCTTCCCTTTCATGTCCCTCGACTCTTATAACTGCCATCTGCTTTCTGTACAAATTGTAAGTAGCCTTTCGCTCCCTGTACTTTACCGCTGTCACCTTCAGAATTTGAAAGCGAGTATTCCAGTCAACATTGTCAAAAGCTTTCTCTAAGTCTACAAATTCTAGAAACGTAGGTTTGCCTTTCCTTAATCTTTCTTCTAAGATAACTTGAGTTACATAACTTAATCGATACACAGTATCTGGTTCGTTGTAAGCATTCCTTCAATCACTTCCAAAACTCGGTCATGCCATACAGCACATTACAAAGTTAACATCTTTTGCCACAAGGTGGCGTTAGAGGTGCAATCAATATTATACTATGCAACACAATTACGGGGTCACTTTTGGAAACCCCGTACTTATCTCCCATTGTGACGCACAAGTTCGAAATCAAGCTCAAGGGTGCGTTCAACGTTTCGTCTATAACGGTGCAGAAGCATGGCACCCTGCGACGTCTGATCCTCAGGGTCGGCGACGCTTCTGTCAGGAGGGTGATGTTGACACACGCGAAAAAACTTCCGAGGTTGATGTAAGATGTAAGTTGAGTTAATGTCATAACGGCACTAAGTTTCACCACAGTTCTGCCCAGCGTCACCGTGGACGTATCACAGGATCGTAAAATCGTCACAGTGCCTCCTATCCACGTTTCACCTCCTCTTTTGACGCCTCTGTCATGGTGGACAGAACCGCAATTGCAAGCGTAGAAATCAAGGTCTTTTCTTATGGGTGGCCGAGGTAAACATTTCAGACATACCGCCGCTCAGAACCGACACGAAAAGGCCTCAGGAGGTGGTGTAGACGGCGTCAGTGAAACCATCCCGTTCCTCGAGGCGTTGATTCCCACACATTTCGTGCTCGAAAACAACAGTTGCAGTGCTATGAGCAGCAGGATGACGTTCTTCACAACGTTCGACACCGCTCATCGCCCGCCCCTCCCCAATGGACAATTCTACACTTATCTCAGGACATCGTAGCGCTGAAACCATACTGACAGTGATCTACTGCTTTAGAATGTAGCGCGAACCACTAGTGAACATTGGAAACCACTCAACGAAACTTGAATGCATTTGAAAGTAACAAAGGATGCTTTTGCAGCCCTTGCTTTTGCAGCCCTTCTGTTTTGTACTCTCGTGCGGCATGATCATGGGGGGAAGGGAGGGGGGTGTAAAACTAACACGTGGGTGAAAAAAACGGCAAAGGGCCCTCTGTAAGATTTCATAGTTCGGCGACAGCTTTGGTGCCACCCGCACACATTTATTAAGAATTTTAAAAATGTACCTGCAAACATTTCTTAAGCGCTTTAAAAATGTACCTTTACAGAGACTTAGACATTCATTCAGCTGAGGGGCGTTCTGCTACTGCTCTAGCAACTGATGGCAGGCAACCCTTTCGACACCCCTTGGAAACCAGAGGCCCACTCACGGACAGGCGAATTGTACTCAAGTATCCTACCTGATCAAAAGTCAAATTCAGCTGGTGGTAAGCGGTCTGGAAGAGAAGGCATTATACCAGAGTTGAGTCAATTTTTGTACAGTGCACTGGACCACCAACTCTGCATCAGGGCCAACAACATTGGTGAATTAGATGCCATGTGCACTTTGCGCTGTAGTACACTTTATGGGGTGCAGGCAAATACAAGCTGCAGGGTATCCCCCATTCGCGATCGCGGATTTTTTAGGATTGAGGCACATTTAAATCACTGTGTTAAGGCTTTATGGGTGGTGAATAAAGGCCTAAAACAAGTCCTTGTCACTGAAGAACTTAGCTATAAAATAATTCAACTGCAGCTTAGCTCCAATTTGCTGAACTGGCAAGATACCACTGGGCAGGATAAGGTGGTCATTTGTTCTCCAGACTCAACTACCTGTGGTGACGGATTTGAAATCGTGGATAGAGACTGTGAGGGACGGTAACTTGAAACCAACAAAACAAGGAGTACCCTTTCCCAGCAGAAAATAACCTATTCCCTACCAAAATTTTTCTTTATTTGTAAGAACACACACTATCAGAACCATGATCTGCTACTATTACTGAAATGTTAAGGAGCCAGGATCTGGGTTTGGTGAGATGTTGGATGTACAAGACACAAATACTTCATATTTTTATTACTATTTTTCCAATTTAAAAAAAAATATGATTTCTGAAATATGGCAAACATTCAAGAACTTGCGCCAAAGGCACTCAGGACTGTTAATCATTTAGAAAAAAAAAATTATTTTAAATGATACTTTAACACCAGAATTATTTAAGAAAATATTAATTTAAAAAACTATCCACTAAAAAGACAAAATTAGAGGCATTTTATTAGGATTTAGAAAGACAGTTACAGCGAGCTTTTAACACAAGTTTTGGAATACGTTACACTCATAATTAAATCAAAATCTATCATATTCCAAAAATTTCTAATGCAGGCAATCTTTTGAATTCAGCAAGACATCAAAATCCCACCTCCCCTTAGCTGAGTGGTCACCGCAGATGATTTCAGTGTGGGGGACCCGGGATCGATTACTCCTGGTGCTGCAAGGAATTGGAATCCTTGATCGGAGGACTGGTACAGGGTGCTCTCAGCCTCATGATGCCAACTGAGGAGCTACTCGACCGATTACTAGTGGTTCCAGGATCACATGCCCCTCTATACTGCATGCAATTAAGTCATTAACAGAGGATGACACGACGGTCGGTCTGGTCAGATTGACCCAAATAAGGCCAGAATGCGGAAGCTTACCTTTTTTTTCTAAAGACAGCAGAAGTTATCAAGGTGCAATAGATAATAAAGTAATTAAACCACCATGAAGCAACCACCAACACTATGATTAACAGATTCATAGGATAGTTAAAAGGGTGATGAAATTTAATGCAATAACCAAAATATATGCACCGACTTGAGCTCAGGCCATGCAGTAAACAGAGACACATCAGAATTAAATGATGCACAAAAATTACAGGTCGCAAGGGGGTACAAATATTTTAAAGCGATTTGAATGACAAATCATTCAGGATAAAATGCAGTTATAGTTCTAACATATCAATTTGGGTATACACGCATCAAAAAAGTTTTGCATCACCCCAGAACTCCTGAAGACAGGCGTCGTCTGTGGATATTCTATCACAGACACTGTCCCTTTGACTGTTCAGAGACGTCACTAAACCAGCCCAAAGATGTTAACAACCATGCATCAGCAGCGCCTATTAGACGGAGGGGGTCCGACAGCCGATCAGTTCCAGTCATTCCACCAGGAAGGAGGTACACGGCTCGTGTTGTCTGTAGCTCAACCATACCTAGACGATCAATACCGCGGTTCGATCGCGTCCGCATTGTTACTTTGTGCCAGGAAAGGCTCACAACAATGGAAGTGTCCAGGTGTCCAGGGCTCAGCAAAGGAAAGGGGCTTCCACAAATCGCATGCATCGCTCAACTTCATGCAAAAGAGGTACTCAATATTTATACCTATGCCAGACAAGAAATGCTGGCAGGACGACACCCGTCTGCCATAGCACCAGAAATGGGAGCTGACTGACTCAGAACCCGCAAGCCGTGAACGAGAAGGCAGAGGGGAGGAATGGGTCTTTACATGGCATCGACACACTCTCGATGATAAACAGCCGCCAACCAGAACACAGTGACCAGGCCTCCATCCTTGGCGAGCGAGCTCTCTTAGCATGTGCAACAACCAGCAAAGGACGAGCCGCAGAGAGCTGCGTGTGCCGTTTAAATCCTCTTCAGCCCACAAGGCTGTCACTTAGTGAGACCTCAGGATGACCGTAGCTAGGGAACAAAACCAGAGATGTTAGATCACCGGGCAGAGTCAATATGAGCACATTCACGGCTCTGTTTCGTTAGCTTCTCCAGTTTGCTCCTATCCCTCTGGTTGCTTTGCTCTTTTTGTCAGGCAGCGTTCAGTCGATAATAGCAACCTTACAGTGCACAGACTGAAATAGTCAGTCACAATTCATTAGTCGGTTAATTACCTCTACTTCGTAGGGTTTAAGTTTATGTTTGTTCACAGCTGTTTGATGAGAAGCTACTGAGGCACCATTCTGAAGTGTTCTTCCCAATTTGCTCCTAACTCGTCTTAGTCAGACAAGATAGTTACACCACCTGACAATGTCTGAAGAGTGGGAACGGGCCGCAGAATCTTCTGAGATCGGATCCTGCACTGGTTCCAGGTTGGCTCATATGTGACATACTCTGTATACGCTTAGCAGATGAAAAGACAATTTTTTGCTATATCTGATAAGCTGTCCACGAAGGTTTAATTAGGAAATGGTAAACCAGTGAAGGAACAAGAATGGAAAAGCAGTTAGAAGTTAGAGATTACTAATAACTGATTAGGAAGTGTATTCATGCAATGTGATAATACACATTAGCACAAGAGAGGTAGAGGTCGTTGAGGGATCAGTCAAGGTTATATGGAAAACAATAATGTCATAGTTATTGGCTTGAAGTATAGATGGCACAGGAAAACTGGAAGCTGATAAAAAAGGCATGGTCCTTAGAGCGACTTACTCAGCATACAGAAAATCCAAAACAGCCTCCAGTGAAGGTTGTTGTTGTTGTGGTCTTCAGTCCAGGGACTGGTTTGACGCAGCTCTCAGTGTTACTCTATCCTGTGCAAGCTTCTTCAACTCCCAGTACCTACTGCAACCCACATCCTTCTTGGTCTCCCTCTACGATTTTTACCCTAAACGCTGCCCTCCTATACTAAATTGGTGATCTCTTGATGCCTCAAAATATGTCCAGGTAAGAGATGGAATTCTGATGATACTCGAAAAGTAGAGAGAGAATAGGTGGAAAGAATGAGTTGTAGGCGTTTACAAGAGGACGAACTCTCTGATGACTTGATAGAAGAAGAAATGGAAGTTGCACAGAGGATGCACAAATAACTTGGTTGAATGCAGCCGTTACCGTAACTAATTTGAAGACTGTATGTGCTGTAAGAAACTCAGGTCCCACGTACAGGATGAAAAGTTAGAGTCAGATCCTGACACAGCTTTGGATAGTTTGAGAGCAAATAAGGCAGAAGGCGTAGAAAAGATTCCTTTCACATTTCTGAAATCACTGGTGGAAATAGTGACGTATTAACTGTTCAAATTGGTTTGTAGAATCTATAAGACTGAAGACAAATTGTCAAACTTTCGGAAGAGTATCACGCACACAATTCAGATGAGAGGAGGACAGATAAGTGTGAAAATTATCGCACGCCAGATTAACAGCTCATGCAGCCAAGTTGTTGACAAAAATCATATACAAAGAATGGGTAAGCAAGTTGAGGATCTGTTAGACGATGAATAGTTTGCTTTGGAAATCTCGAAGCCATGAGAGAGACGGTTCTTAAGTTACCTTTCAAAACAGAAGCAAGACTTCAGAATAGTCAAGTTAAGTCCATGGGATTTGTCGACCTTGAAAAGCTTACGAAAATGTAGGCTAGTGCTACATGTCTGATATTTTCAGGAAAGTAAGTGTAAAATGTCGAGAATGAATGGAAGAGCAAGAATGTATTGCTTGGACTAACAAGGGTATAAGGTAATAATGCAGGCTTTCTCCACTACTGTTCAACTGTACATCGAAGAGGGAATCATTTAAACAAAGGGTTCTGGAGAGCGATAAAAGTCTGGACGAAAGAGTAGCAACGACAAGATTTGCTGATGAAATTGCTATCCTTTGTGAAAACAAGGAACTGAGCACAGACTATAGAGTGACTATAGGCAGAAGTAAGACAAATGTAATAGGAGTATCAGAAATGAGATTTGTGGAAAACGTAATATCAAAAATGGATACCATGAAGCAGACGAAGTGAAGTAATTTTGGTATGGGTGGAAACAAAATAATTAATAAAAATAAATTTTAATATAAAACCTTTTTATACAAGACTAAATTGTATGAAATAATTTCTCCTAACACCTTAGACATTCCTAAGAACATACGGGTAGTCAAGAAAATTTGTGCTCATGAGTTTTGAATAGCTTTGAAAATATTTGTAAGATTTATAACGAAAAATGTGGGGCACATGAAACACATAACTGATGCATCAATAGTTTCCTTCTGAGCTATGTAACTGTGTTACATACATTCCACGTTTTTCCTTATATAAGTTACAAATTTTGTCATAGCTATCAAAAATTCAAAAACACAAATCTTCAGAAGTATCTATACGAGGTTAGGAATCCATATGAAGCTATGAAAAATTGTTTTGTATTAAAAATTTACTTTTATTTAAATAATTAGTTTCTGCTTTTTAGTCTTATGTATGTGCGAAATTCCTCGATGTACTTCAAACAACTGCAGCCTCCTCTTTGTACATGTATGTCACACAGATTACACACCTCTTCTCCCCCTTCTCTGCTCACCTTCTCTTCCCTTCCCCCGCCCTCTCTCCACCGAGTTCCACCTGTCTGTCTGCATACTGCCTAGAACACGTTCTGATTCTACCCGCACAACAGGCCAGTCTTTCACAGCAGCCGTTATGTCTGGCATTAATCAAGCTCTGTCACCCAACCCAACCCAACAGACACAAAAGCCAGTTAATATTTCATAGTCATCCTTTCTGAGCTATGTTTAAAATTAAAGTTCTAGCTCATCTGGAAATTAGTTTAAAATTTGTGCTGTGAGAAGAAAGTGACATATTAATAATTTATTAGTAACGCATGAGGGGGGAACGAGAACATAAAAAGCAGACTCGCACAGCGAAAGAGGGCGTTCCTCACCAAAAGAACGCTACTAGTATCAAACATTCGCTTTAATTTAATGAAAAAATTTTCTGAGAGTGTATATCTTGTGCACAGCGTTGTACCGAAGTGAACCTCGGAGTGTGGGGAAAGGGCGAACCTCGAAGTTTTTATTTCTTCTCCATGGATTTTAATGCCTACTCCGAACTTTTCTTTTGTAAAGGAAACAAAAGAAAAGTTCGGAGTAGGCATTAAAATCCATGGAGAAGAAATAAAAACTTTGAGGTTCGCCGATGACATTGTAATTCGGTCAGAGACAGCAAAGGACTTGGAAGAGCAGTTGAATGGAATGGAGAAACTTTCACGGTAATAGAGTGGGCTGTAGAGGGTAAAAACTGTAGGGGAAGACAGATATACGTGCGTACTTTCCATAGTCCCTGTGAAGTGTACTCCGATTTTCGTAGGTGTTGAGCAAGAGCTTGAGATTGCAGACATGGAGGTAGCACCATATGCGAACAGCGTGGCTAGATATTCGTGGAGCCCAACAGATTCCCCAGCAGAGGTGGGCCGCTGTGAACAGGCTGCTACGCGGCCAGGTGGCGCGTGTTTTACGGCGTGTTCGGCGGCGCCGCTGCCAGAGACACGGCTCC
Source organism: Schistocerca piceifrons (assembly GCF_021461385.2). Lineage (NCBI taxonomy): Eukaryota > Metazoa > Arthropoda > Insecta > Orthoptera > Acrididae > Schistocerca > Schistocerca piceifrons. The sequence goes on along the minus strand of NC_060142.1, from coordinate 585,541,940 downwards.
GGCCAGTATCTCAGCGCGGGCTGTTTGTTCCCCGGCAGAAGGCGCCTTTGTGGAGGGCGCGATTAACGGCGACCGCTGACGCGCTGAAGCATCGGCGCGCACCGCCGGCCCTTTGTTTGTCTCCGGCCGGCGCCATCCAAGTAAATCTCTTATTCATCGGCTCCGTGTGAGGCTGGAGGACAGGCCGCTAGGCAGCTCTAGGCGATGGCGCGTGGCCCGGAGCGAGGCGGTGCACGTGACTGCAGAGCGAGATGCGAGTTACGGTGATGGGTGCTCTCTGCCGATCTGTGTGGGAATAACAGTAAACGCAGGATGAGGTTATATTAACAACAGCAGTCTCCGAGACCACATACTTGTTCCTATTCATTTTGTGTTGTTTGTTGTTGTGGTCTTCAGTCCTGAGACTGGTTTGATGCAGCTCTCCATGCTAATCTATCCTGTGCAAGCTCCTTCATCTCCCAGTACCTACTGCAACCTACATCCTTCTGAATCTGTTTAGTGTATTAATCTCTTGGTCTCCCCCTACGATTTTTACCCTCCACGCTGCCTCCAATGCTAAATTTGTGATCCCTTGATGCCTCAGGACATGTCCTAGCAACCGATCCCTTCTTCTAGTCAAGTTGTGCCACAAACTTCTCTTCTCCCCAATCCTATTCAACACCTCCTCATTAGTTACGTGATCTACCCACCTAATCTTGAACATTCTTCTGTAGCACCACATTTCGAAAGCTTCTATTCTCTTCTTGTCCAAACTTTTTATTGTCCATGTTTCACTTCCATACATGGCTACACTCCATACAAATACTTTCAGAAACGGCTTCCTGACACTTAAATCTATACTCGATGTTAAAAAATTTCTCTTTTTCAGAAACGCTTTCCTTGCCATTGCCAGTCTACATTTTATATCCTTTCTACTTCGACCATCATCAGTTATTTTGCTCCCCAAATAGCAAAACTCCTTTACTAATTTAAGCTTCTCATTTCCTAATCTAATTCCCGCAGCATCACCCGACTTAATTCGACTACATTCCATTATCCTCGTTTTACTTTTGTTGATGTTAATCTTATATCCTCCTTTCAAGACACTGTCCATTCCGTTCAACTGCTCTTCCAAGTCCTTTGCTGTCTCTGACAGAATTACAATGTCATCGGCGAACCTCAAAGTTTTTATTTCTTCTCCCTGGATTTTAATACCTACTCCAAATTTTTCTTTTGTTTCCTTTACTGCTTGCTCAATATACAGATTGAATAACATCGGAGAGAGGCTACAAACCTGTCTCACTCCCTTCTCAACCACTGCTTCCCTTTCATGCCCGTCGACTCTTATAACTGCCATTTGGTTTCTGTACAAATTGTAAATAGCCTTTCGCTCCCTGTATTTTACCCCTGTCACCTTTAGAATTTGAAAGAGAGTATTCCAGTCAACATTGTCAAAAGCTTTCTCTAAGTCTACAAATGCTAGAAACGTAGGTTTGCCTTTCCTTAATCTTTCTTCTAAGATAAGTCGTAAGGTCAGTATTGCCTCGCGTGTTCCAACATTTCTACGGAATCCAAACTGATCTTCCCCGAGGTCGGCTTCTACCAGTTTTTCCATTCGTCTGTAAATAATTCGCGTTAGTATTTTGCAGCTGTGGCTTATTAAACTGATACTTCGGTAATTTTCACATCTGTCAACACCTGCTTTCTTTGGGATTGGAATTATTATATTCTTATTGAAGTCTGAGGGTATTTCGCCTGTCGCATACATCTTGCTCACCAGATGGTAGAGTTTTGTCAGAACTTGCTCTCCCAAGGCCGTCAGTAGTTCCGATGGAATGTTGTCTACTCCCGGGGCCTTGTTTCAACTCAGGTCTTTCAGTGCTCTGTCAAACTCTTCACGCAGTATCGTATCTCCCAATTCATCTTCATCTACATCCTCTTCCATTTCCATAATATTGTCCTCAAGTACATTGCCCTTGTATAGACCCTCTATATACTCCTTCCACCTTTCTGCTTTCCCCTCTTTGCTTAGAACTGGGTTTCCATCTGAGCTCTTGATATTCATACAAGTGGCTCTCTTTTCTCCAAAGGTCTCTTTAATTTTCCTGTAGGCTGTATCTATCTTACCCCTAGTGAGATAAGCCTCTACATCCTTACATTTGTCCTCTAGCCATGCCTGCTTAGGCATTTTGCACTTCTTGTCGATCTCATTTTTGAGACGTTTGTATTCCTTTTTGCGTGCTTCATTTACTGCATTTTTATATTTTCTCCTTTCATCAATTAAATTCAATATTTCTTCTGTTACCCAATGATTTCTACTAGCTCTCGTCTTTTTACCTACTTGATCCTCTGCTGCCTTCACTACTTCATCCCTCAGAGCTACCCATTCTTCTTCTACTGTATTTCTTTCCCCCATTCCCGTCAATTGTTCCCTTATGCTGTCCCTGAAACTCTGTACAACCTCTGGTTTAGTCAGTTTATTCAGGTCCCATCTCCTTAAATTCCCACCTTTTTGCAATTTCTTCAGTTCTAATCTACAGTTCATAGCCAATAGATTGTGGTCAGAGTCTACATCTGCCCCTGGAAATGTCCTACAATTTAAAACCTGGTTCCTAAATCTCTGTCTTACCATTATATAATCTATCTGATACATTTTAGTGTCTCCAAGATCTTCCATGTATACAACCTTCTTTTATGATTCTTGAACCAAGTGTTATCTATGATTAAGTTATGCTCTGTGCAAAATTCTACCAGACGGATTCCTCTTTCATTTCTTAGCCCCAAGTCATATTCACCTACTATGTTTCCTTCTCTCCCTTTTCTACTGTTGAATTCCAGTCACCCATGACTATTAAATTTTCGTCTCCCTTCACTACCTGGATAATTTCTTTTATCCCATCATACATTTCTTCAATTTCTTCGTCATCTGCAGAGCTAGTTGGCATATAAACTTGTACTACTGTAGTAGGCATGGGCTTCGTGTCTATCTTGGCCACTATAATGCGTTCACTATGTTGTTTGTAGTAGCTTACCCGCACTCCTATTTTTTATTCATTATTACACCTACTCCTGCATTACCCCTATTTGAATTTGTATTTATAACCCTGTATTCACCTGACCAGAAGTCTTGTTCATCCTGCCACCGAACTTCACTAATTTCCACTATATCTAACTTTAACCTATCCATTTCCCTTTTTAAATTTTCTAACCTATCTGCCCGATTAAGGGATCTGACATTCCACGCTCCGATCCGTAGAATGCCAGTTTTCTTTCTCCTGATAACGACGTCCTCTTGAGTAGTCCCCGCCCGGAGATCCGAATGGGGGACTATTTTACCTCCGGAATATTTTACCCAAGAGGATGCCATCATCATTTAACCATACAGTAAAGCTGCATGCCCTCGGGAAAAATTCATTTTGTAATGAATATAAATAATTTATTAGGTGTTCCGCCACCTGGATATCCCTATAAGCTAAACACTACCTAACTTAAACAACCTGTTAAAAGCATACAAATTAGATTTCCGTAAACATGGCAGTACATCTGCCTTGTATTAAAGGTAACAGATGACCTGAAGCTGGCCACGGATGCACAAGAAATGACTATCATGTGCTTCTTAGACTTCAGCAAAGCCTTCGACACTGTCGACTTCCACATTTTACCCGCCAAACTTAGCAGCCTAACTTTCTTGCAAGGTGGAGTGAGGTAGTTTCGCTCATAACTAACGTCTAGCTGGGCGGACAACGTAGGTTAAAGTTTAACCCATTCAAAACTCAAACCATACTGGTTGTTCATTCTAAAATCGGTAGCCCGAAATATCGGGAATCCCTACAGTATTCAACTCTAGATGGGATAAATATCAACTTCTCTCCCTCGGTGAAGTCTTGGAGTAATGTTAGATGAAAATCTAAATGGGACTGATCACGTAACTGCAGTGTACAAGGAGATATCAGCATATATTTAAAAAAAATACAGTCGTAGGCTGCAGAATGTTCACTCCTAAGTTAAGGACGACGCGTTTCGCCCGGGTAGGGCATCATCAGGTTATGTTAAAATATCGGAAATTTGCTGCCAAAAAGCATCCGTCAAGAAGGCACAATACCGCGTAAAACGTAATACTGTCGATGAATTTCTGCAGCAGACAGGTTCCTTCCCGACGAAAACCTCATCACTGAGCGAATCTCCCACGCGGTGGGCGAGTTGATAGCCTTAAACATTTTGAAAGCACAGAACAGAACCTTACAGGTTAGCTACAGAGCCGAAACTGAGCACTGTTGTTCCCGAGGCATGCCGATACATGACGCACGCGTTCGTTGCGGTATGCGCGCGAACTACTAGGTCTACAACAAAACGGACCTTACTTAAAAAACTCGCCTCGTAGAAAGGCAACCTCATGCAGGCGACGAACGGCGTAGCAGCGCAGAACAGGACGTAACCCACAAACTGTCTTCCACGAAGTTGGCTTTTCGTACGTTTTACGCGGTATCATGCCTACTTGATGGATGCTTTTTGGCAGAAAATTTCTAATTTTTTAACATAACCTGACGATGACCTACCATGGCGAAACGCTTTGATCTTAAGGTAATAAAGAACATCCTACAATCTACGTCTATTTTTCAAATAGTAGCAATAGAAGGTTGCTGTACCACCACGCCAAAATGGAATGGAATAGTTTTTGCATCAGCATCTCTGCGTCCCCTACAAAATTATAAAATCTCTTCCCTCTTCACATGAAAATGAAACTTGTCCAAACACCTATACTTCGAGCTATAGATGACAGCGATGTTATCTTGCTAAGCCTTTCTCAGGAAAGCTCATGCAACCTGTAGCTGGTTGTGAATCCCTCTGTTCGTTATATCTGCGATGCTACACTCTTTCACCATGTTTCACAATCATTTGCGGGGCTATCCTGGCTGCGTTTAGACTAGCGCAGAGCTTTCTATACCCTACGTTTCCTTTACTGTCGCTCATATCTCTCATCGACTTTAACGCCCTCGTCTGAACAACATAGCAGAAACACCCGTTCCGGCCAGAGCATAATCCTGTCCGTGCCACTCCATCGTCAGCCACTTTCTTGGAGTCCTCATTAGCAAGAACCCGACTGTGGAAAAACATTTCGCGTTCTATTAGAGAACTGAAAAACATTGCCAGCTTCAGAAGACCGTCAATGACATGTCTAGCAAAGCAACAACAATGATTATCATTGTCTCCGCACGCACTCGTCATCCTTGTACATACTCCTTTTCGACCATATCTACCTCATTTCCCAATATTCTCAGCTGATGAAGTGTACCTAAATTTCCTTCCCCCAGAACATGCTAAATTAGAAAACATTTATTTTGAACATCTAAAAAATTCTTTTTCCATGTGCCACTATTATTACCGTTATTATTGTGACTGTCATTAGTGTTATTCCTCTTACTGTTGTCTCAATTAATGGCGGCAGCAGCCATAGTACAAGTAGTGCTAGTATTAACTGTATTAGATCATAGTTTTATTTACTCACACTAACTATACCCAATTTTGAATATACATTGATACTGAAATTGATGCTGATATTGAAAATTGTACTGAAATGCAACATACCAAGGTCGTTCATTTCTGGATGCCGCGGCATACGGAAGTAAGCTGTAGCTGCGTGCAGCAGTGACCTTGTTTACTGAGAACTGAAGGTTGTGCTGAAGGGAAGTGTGAACTGAACTGTGTTCTTCGAGAGAACACTTAATAAACAGATCAAAAAAAGTTTTGCCTCACCTCGGTTCCGAGGCTTCCGGAACCTGTACACAAAATTGTAATAGAGATCCACATAAACATCATTTCTGCCCTTTTTATTGCTCATGAAAACCACACATTGCATGTTGTACCACCATCCAGCGAGACCTTCAGAGGTGGTAGTCCAGATTGCTGTACACACCGGTACCTCTAATACCTAGTATCACGTCCTCTTGCCTTGGTGCATGCCTGTATTCGTCTTCGCATACTATCCACAAGTTCATCAAGGCACTGTTGGTCCAGATTCTCCCAATCCTCAACGCCGATTCGGCGTAGATCCCTCAGATTGGTTGGTGGGTCACGTCGTCCACAAACAGCCCTTTTCAATCTATCCCAGGCATGTTCGATGGGATTCATCTCTGGAGGACATGCTGGCCACTCTAGTCGAGGATGTCGTTGTCTTGAAGGAAGTCATTCGCAAGATGTGCACGATGGGGGCAGGAATTACAGTCCATGAAGACGAATGCCTCGCCAATATGCTGCCGATATGGTTGCACTGTCGGTCGGAGGATGGCATTCTCGTATCGTACAGCTGTTGCGACGCATTCCATGACCACCAGCGGCGTACGTCGGTCCCACATAATGCCACCCCAAAACAGCAGAGAACCTCCACCTTGCTGCACTCGCTGCACAGTGTGTCTAAAGCGTTCGACCTGGCCGGGTTGCCTCCAAACACGTCTCCGACGATTGTATGGTTGAATGCATAAGTGACACTCATCGGTGAAGAGAACGTGATGCCAATCCTGAGCGGTCCATTCAGTATGTTGTTGGGTCCATCTGTACCGCGCTGCATGGTGTCGTGGTTGCAGAGCTGGCCATCACCATGGACGTCGGGAGTGAAGTTACGCATCATGCAGCCTCTTGCGCACAGTTTGAGTCGTAACACGACGTCCTGTTGCTGTACAGGAAGCATTATTCAACGTGGTGGCTTTGCTGTCAGGGTTCCTCCAAGCCATAATCCGTAGGTAGCGGTCATCCACTGCAATAGTAGCCCTTGGTCAGCCTGAGCGAGGCATGTCATCGACAGTTCCTGTCTCTCTGTATCTCCTCCATGTCTGAACAACATCGCTTTGGTTCACTCTGAGACGCCTGGACACTTTCGTTGTTGAGAGCCCTTCCTGGCACAAAGTAACAATGGAGACGCGATTGAACCGCGGTGTTGACCGTCTAGGCATGGTTGAACTACAGACAACACAAGCCGTGTACCTCCTTCCTGGTGGAATGACTGTGACTGATCGGCTGTCAGCCCCCCTCCGTCTAACAGGCGCTGCTACTGCATGATTATTTACATCTTTGGGCGAGTTTAGTGACATCTCTGCACAGTCAAAGGGACTGTGTCTGTGGTGCAATATCCACAGTCAATGTCTATCTTCAGGAGTTCTGGGAACCGGGGTGGTGCAAAACTTTCTTGATGTGTGTATTTAGTTTTGAGAGGAATACAGAAACTCCTAATCCTCTCGCTATTCTGAAATGGATATTTGATTACGTAAAAATGCTTGATGAGGAAGTGAATGATATTCAGATAAACAACGCTGTGAATTGTGTATATGCAAAATGCATAACCTGCGAAGTCTGTGAACGTATACTCAGGAACAATGGTGATAACGTAAAATTTAAGCATAATGACGGATCTGGCAGCATTATCTTAATAACTTCCGCTGATATTGGTTCTGTGAGACCCTGTAATTTATTCTTTGAAATGTCGTCCGAATAAGTCAAAGAAGTCCGTAGCTTACACGGAACAGTTTATGGTATCAGTGGATCGAAAACTAATGGCATGGCAAGTTAAATGACAGTAGTGTACCTACAAAAGCACATGTTCTCTTTTGTGTCTGACTACGGTCGTAGTGCGTATGATGATTATGAAAACCAATCCCGCACATGTTCCACCTGCAATTCCACTGAACATCTCAGGGAAAATTGTGGCCGTAGACGCACAGCTCAGTGGCCAATTGAAACAAGTCAGTCAGGAGTAATGATACATGCAGCTGTCCTGTTGGCGTGGACTGACCGCACTGTGACTACATTGTGGCCTCGATGTGGGACAAATTATAATGAGGACGTTCCAGAAACTTTTGCCCAAGAGCTAGGGAGCGAAATGGTGAGCGAAAATGCTGACAATCAAAGTAAGTCAATCAACGAAGCTACTATTTTGCGTCACCCATGAGATACACGATGAGGAATATCAGAAAACGACCATGGTTGTGGAAGAGAAAATAGAGTTGGCAGGAAGCATTAATAAAAGGAAACCAAAACTGAAACATAGTGATAACAGCTATTCTGATAGTGATAACAGCTATTCTGAACACGGACAAAAGAAATGCGACGACGAGTCTTGGACCTGTGCTAGCATTAAGCAATGAATGCTGTTTGTAATCTCCCCTCTCTTTCCAGCTTGCATCTATTGTCCACATTAAAGTATTTTATGAAGATTTCAGAAGAGCGAAGATTGCAATAAACTTTATAGTTTACTTAGCTTTTTAGCTTTTCATGTAGAGTTGGCTCCTTCTTGTCTTGGGGTCTAATTATTGAGGCTAAAAATGTGACGTTTGGACACGTTGGATTGATATAACAAAATTTGAAGATTGTTCTTGCAGAATTTTTGTTTTTACGTAAACATATGTTCTTAAATTTTAATATATCAGACAGTCTTTTGATTTTTCACATTAACAAAGACGAAATTACGTCGTTGGCACAAAACACAAAAATACGTCCGATCACATCAGAAGCATGCTTACGGCTCTCACACTAAGCGGAAATAACCATATTCCAAAGGGTTTATAATTTTTGTTAACAAATGAATTTCTATTGGTCTCTGCTACACTATTAATATCGATTATTATTTTATAAATGAATCCACAAGTAAACATAGTAACCAGTGCAGTATTGTGTAATTAATAACAGAAATTTTAAATGTGCCAATAGTTCGTAATTTCAAATGCTTCAAATTTTTACTGTACATTGAGAACTAGCACCTATCGATTAATACTGTGTATAAAATTATATGAACGTTTTCAGTAAAGCAACTCAGATAATACTGACTTGTCCAAAATTCGAGAAATAATACTGGTATGGACAACTACTCTTGAGGAAAAGTAATGCTAGAGGAGGATGCTCCATTACAAGTTAAAATACGTCTTTTACACTGCGACAATTACCAAAATCTGCAGTGCGAAGGAACGAAACAGCAATAGCACCTTGTTCAAAACAGACAAGGCAAGCAGCGAATAAGCTGAGAAATGAAATCCCAACTCCTGTCTCTAACGTCAAAAACACATAAAAGGTAAAAGAAGGACGATGACATCGTGCCTCTATCTTTGCTGTATGTCAAAGAATACCATGAGCTGAAAAAAAAGAAAGGTTGTGGAACAAACCATTGTATCCTGGGCGGACAAACCCCCAGATCCACTGGATAAATTTTAAATGCGACTGTGCAATAGGCAGTAATGGTAATCTGAGGTAGACTGATATGTATGGCGTTGTAATGGTTCTGGATTATGCATTGAGAGAAGTGGAAGTCGAGCGAGTATGTGAAACACAGGCACACTTCCTCTAATAAAACATCAATACTGAACGTAAATATTAGGTAAGGAAACGTTTTACAAATATCACACCGACTTTGAGCAGCCGTTTTGGGATTGAGTAGAACTAAAAGTTGTTCTGTTGTTTCTGACTACTAAACATGTTTTTTTCTTCTTTTCGCCCTAAGGGACCGTATGATACTATTATAGAAGAGGACTTACAGATTTCAATGACTTCGCGTTTTTCTGCTCATTCCCTAAGGGAACTGAATGATCTCCAGTCCATATTTTGTTATGTAGCCGTGTATAAACTAACAGTTCCATACAGTTTAAATGTATTTACAGATAATAGCATGAACCTTTCTAGAATTAACATATCCTCTCAATTGCTTTTCTTAAAACATACTTGCTTTCTTAGTGACAAGACAGATATGTAGATTGACCATGAAATGTTTGACCATAGACCTTGTCGTAGACCTTTCGTGATCCTGATTATACAAGAACCATGTGGCTACATGGTTTTTTAAGCCTGTAAAAACTGTATGAAGTAATAGCTGTATCTCTATCCGAAAATTTAAATAAATTTTTTAGTAATAAAAAAAAATTGCTCAGTGGTTAGACACTGGACCCAGTTTCAGGAAGATTACAGTTGAAACTCTTTACAGCAATTCTGGTGTAGTGAGATACTGTTTAAATTAGGATCAGTCTCATAAAATTCGTAAGAAGATCGTAAGTCACATTGTAAGATTCTGCTACATTTTGATATAATACTGTTTTCTCATAAATTATCAACTGTGGAATAATACTATTGAAGGGTAAGGGAAACGGACTCTTTCCAATCTTTTCCACAGCAGACAATGGGACACTAAGTGAGAGTCGCTAAAACGATACAAGAAGCGTGTCACTTGCAGTAAACTTGAGGAGTAAATTCATTTTCGTATATTGTGAAAACTGGCGCACAGATACGAAACTGTGAATGGACTAGGTACGCGATGGCAGCAGCAGTCAGTAGAGTGTTCTCGGCGGCGCTAGGTAGAGGAAGGCGTGGCGTCCACCCGCAGTTGTTGCTGCCATCGCAGAGGATTCCTCTGCTGCCGTCTTGCAGACTCTAGCCGAAATCACGGGCGTATCTCGTAACACTTAGGCTGCAAGGGTACCAGTCTGAAAAGTAAACACGGCTGCCGATTGCTGAATCACATAACTGAAGGGATCATCACCATCTTGCAAAACGACCCATATAGCTCCAAAGACCTTCAGGAAGGAGTGTTTATTAACTGATGTTAACGCTGTAGCTATGGTTGCTGAAAATACATCATTCATAAAAGATAAGTGATCCTCTGAATTATTATCTCCGTAAGTCACTGCATATTATTAACTCTGCCCCCTTGGCAAACGTTCTTCCAAAAACTTTGGTGGATAAAGATAGCAGAGCAGAAAAAGAGATACCTCGCATCAGCTAGCCAGGATCAATGCTATAAAGATATTGCAATTTAGTGAACTTAGACTTAACTGCTTCAACATCGTTTTCTTAATTAAAGTCTGCCAGTGTTGTGACCTGTTGCTATAATGTTTATTTAATTACATTTTTCATTAATAAAATGGTTCAAATGGCTCTGAGCAGTATGGGACTCAACATCTATGGCCATAAGTCCCCTAGAACTTAAAACTACTTAAACCTAACTAACATAAGGACGTCACACAACACCCAGTCAACACCCAGTGACCCCGCCGGGAATCGAACCCGGGCGCGGAAAGCGAGAACGCTACCGCACGACCACGAGCTGCGGACATTTTCATTAATATCCCAGTAGTAAAATTAGTAAGAAATTTGTAATATTCCTCTTATTCACCTACATGATATACTCAGCTTCTTCAATAAAGTCGAGAGTCGCCTTTCAGTGGTATAGTCCAAAGCATTCTGTCCAGAGCACGGTCTGTTTCCAGGGAGGGAGATTTTTTTGTATGGAAGTTGGGTGCCGCAGGCATCGGAGCAACAGAATGCGCCAGCTGTCGACGTAGAATGCGCATTTCCATATTCAGTATCTTTCGATTTTGACCACGCTTATGATATATGATTCCATCTGACTAAGTTTTCTAAACCAAATGAAGTTCGATGGCTGAGAAGGTGTTGCGACAGTGTTTGTGACCAGTAGCTCTTGGTGCATTGTAGGGCCACGATTTAAATATCCCAAATGTTAGAAAACTTTACAATACGACGTATTTCGAGATCATTTTCTCATTTTCACGTAATATATACAAGAATTTAAAAAAAATTAACAATGCAAAAAGCAGAAAAACCTTCAGTCTGAACAGTCTCCGTCTTACTTTACGTTCAGTCCTCTTCATATTCTGCTGGCGCAGCTAAACTCAGCATACATGCTTCTTTCTGCATTCAGTCTTGTTCCGTCGGCTGGCGCACCAGCCTCATATTGCATGTTGTGCAGCGTTTCTACTGAGAAACGTTGATCAGCGCAGTTTCACAGTAAACACGCAGCAGTACAGGTATGACGAAGTGAGTGTGGAAGCCATGGGATAACACGAGGTACAGAAGGAAATAAATGCACGGGTTCAACGGTCGGCACCAACAAATACCATATAAAGAGTTACAAGCCTCAGATGAAATGACATGCATTCGGAAAGCCAAATAACTAGAGTAACGGGAATACCAACCGTCTAGTCGCAAAGACGGCCGGTAGCTGAGAACTACACACACACACACACGCACACACACAAATACGCGCATCCGTTTCTTGTGTTGTGTTGCCTTGTTTCTTTGTACCTCTTCCACCAGAGGGGAAAGTCAGTCACGTGATAGGACGTAAGGAACAAATTAGAGAGATATGGGTTCACAGAAGGCCACTCGGAGAGTCATTTACCTCTCGCTATATTTGCGAGTGGAACATTGTAGGGGATGACTACCAACGATAAAAGTACCCGCCGCCATGCTCAGTATGTGGCTTGGCGAACGTGTATGCAGGTTTGTGCACAGGGAGTCCAAGAAATGTTGCGACAAACTGCTTGTGGTTGTAGAGGGTGTCTCCAGGAAGAAATCGAGGTCAGGAACCTCTGTCTGGGAACGTCATCCAACAACGCTTCAGAGTGTCCAAGTCGTAGGCGCCGCCGCTTGCCACTAGGCCAGCCCTTCGGCAGAAAACTTGACTTCGTACGCTGACGGACTGCAGACGGAACGTCTCGCACTATTGTTTTGTTATTCAGTGATCGCGTCTGATAGCAAAGATCACCAGTGGAGAAGATGGAGCTAGTTGCTGCATAGCAAGGCGTTGTCTCCTACGAAATTGATGCTCTGCTGACTCGGCCGATGATGGTTTCGGACACGGGTATCCATCTGCGGTTTATTCTCCTCCTGTACACCGAAGAACAGTGGAGAGTTTAGAGGATTCCCAGAGAAAAATAAGCTGCTGATGGAAGCCAGTGTCAGACGCCGTCATACGCTGAGTTAACAGAGCATCGCATTCAAGGGAGACAAGGCCTTCCTAGGCAGCAGCTGCCTTCATCGTCTCCACTGGCGACCGTAGCAATCAGTCGCGATCACTACATAACAAACAACATTGCGAGACTTTCCACCTACAGTCCGTCAACGTACAATGTCACGTTTGCTGGCGAAGGGGTGGTCTGGTGATAGGCACCTGTGCCTGTGACATTCACGATGTGTAGCGTCTTTGGATGAAGTTTCCAGACGCGGGTTCCTGTCCTCGATTTGTTCCTCAAGAGACGCTGTGCAACTCCTCGGAGTTTGTCACATTTCAGAGACGCCTTGTATATACATGTGGAAATATAGATACTACACTAATTAAATTATAATAACATGTTTGATTTGGAACTCACACTAACAATATCTATAATTTATCACCTTTTCCGTCACAGCTCCACCTGCTACACGCGTACACTGGCAACCACATTTATGAAATCGAGGGTACATCGCGACCACAGAGAAGGTTCGAAAGTAAATATCCATCTTTTGATATGCAGCTCCTTGTATTGTGCCGTGTTTGCAGTTAAAAATTTTTTGATGTGAGGTTCGACAGTTATGCAAAACACCGTTTTTCTCAGTACCCAAACATGTTTCGGCACCACTGTGCCATCATCAGTGGGTTTTCGTTTCTTTATTTATTCTGCAATGTGAATATTTTGTTAAATGATTATAAAATTATTTGCATTTTTACTTCAAACAACAGATCATTCCTTTTTGTAAATACCTTTACATTTGGTGTGCATGAGCTTTCTGGGTCAGTTTTGTGATAATTACTACAGATAGCTTGTCATCTGCAACCAAACGATGTTGATGAGAAAGTATTTTGCTGGAAGTTAACGTATGTTCTAGACTGTAATTTAGTTTTTCGCGATATTTTCGCGCCTATTTTCGTATTTACCTACGTTTTCGTCTGACAAGCGCTTCCATTCTCCACATCATGCTGAGATGTTGTGATGCGTACGTAACTATTGTGGAAAATACTTGCTATAGTTACTTATGCACATAAGTTTATAATCATTTAACAAAATGTTCACATTGTAGAATAAATAAAAAAAACGAAAACCCACTGATGATGGCACAGTGGTGCCGAAACATGTTTGGGTACTGAGAAAAACGGTGTTTTATATAACTGGCGGACCTCACGTCCAAAAATTTTTCGAAAGTAAAATTAATTATGCTTGGCAATTCAGCTTTGAGCAACACACTTTCTTCGCTATTTGTTTGGGAAACACTGTTTTCCTAGAATCGACCTTTTTTGGGAAACACCCAGACTCTCGTAATCAAGGGCAAAGGGCAGAATGGGTGGCTGCTAGGCAGGCTCCAGGACGACAGAGAGCAAGAAATCGTCTTCGTGACCCAATTGCTGCCAGCCACCGACAAGCGGTGCCCGTGAGAAAGAAGAACTACCGGCGCAGTGCGGCGCGGCCAGCCGAGCGTGCAAAATTCCCACGACGTGCCTCTCCTCTCCGCTCCTCTAATTGCTGCCGTTGCGTTCGGCTGTCTCCCCGCAGGCGAGCGGAGTGCGGCCGGCCACTCCACGGCGTTGGGCAACCACACTGCGAGCAGAGGTGGGGTGAGGCGAGTCTGTTGGATGGACGTGGACGTGCAGCTGACCACAGCGCCGGGCTGCACCGCGCTGACGTAACGGCGGGTCGTGACGCCTCGCGCTGGAAGCGAAGGCCTCCATTGTTAGCGATCTGCGCCGGGGCCACCTGCGGAATCTCCGCAGACTCCCACGCGTGCGCGCTCCCTTGACCTCCGGTTCCTACAGGCCATCACTGTGCGTACGCCTGTTTATTAGGATGTGGGGGAGGTTTCTAATCGTGTAGTACGATATAAAATGTGTTCTGTTCTTAGGCAATGTGGTGTCAAAAACAGGAACAGAAGGGTCTCATATGCGGTCCAGTCCCATTAACGTGAACACCGCCTATGATCGACGTCAATGTGCAGTAACCGCTTACAGACGGCAGGTCCTCCCAAGCGACCTCTAATCAAGCTGCGGGCCTATGGGGTATCGTCTCAGTTGTGCGACTGGATTCGTGATTTCCTGTCAGAAAGGTCGCAGTTCGTAGTAATAGACGGCAAATCATCGAGTAAAACTGAAGTGATATCAGGTGTTTCCCAGGGAAGCGTCCTGGGACCTCAGCTGTTACTGATCTATACAGGGTGTTACAAAAAGGTACGGCCAAACTTTCAGGAAACATTCCTCACTCCTCGCACGCAAATAAAGAAAAGCTGTTATGTGGACATGTGTCCGGAAACGCTTAATTTCCATGTTAGAGCTCATTTTAGTTTCGTCAGTATGTACTGTACTTCCTCGATTCACCGCCAGTTGGCCCAAATGAAGGAAGGTAATGTATACTTCGGTGCTTGTGTTGACATGCGACTCATTGATCTACAGTAATAGCATCAAGCACATCAGTACGTAGCATCAACAGGTTAGTGTTCATCACAAACGTGGTTGGCTCTGAGCACTATGGGACTTAACTTCTGAGGTCATCAGTCCTCTAGACCTTAGAATTACTTAAACCTAACTAATCTAAGAACATCACACACATCCATACCCGAGGCAGGATTCGAACCTGCGACCGCAGCGGTCGCTCGGTTCCAGACTGTAGCGCCTAGAACCGCGAGGCCACCCCGGCCGGCACGAACGTGGTTTTGCAGTCAGTGCAATGTTTACAAATGCGGAGTTGGCAGATGCCCATTTGATGTATGGATTAGCACGGGGCAATAGCCGTGGCGCGGTACGTTTGTATCGAGACAGATTTCCAGAACGAAGGTGTCCAGACAGGAAGACGTTCGAAGCAATTGATCGGCGTCTTAGGGAGCACGGAACATTCCAGCCTATGACTCGCGACTGGGGAAGACCTAGAACGACGAGGACACCTGCAATGGACGAGGCAATTCTTCGTGCAGTTGACGATAACCCTAATGTCAGCGTCAGAGAAGTTGCTGCTGTACAAGGTAATATTGACCACGTCACTGTATGGAGAGTGCTACGGGAGAACCAGTTGTTTCCGTACCATGTACAGCGTGTGCAGGCACTATCAGCAGCTGATTGGCCTCCACGGGTACACTTCTGCGATTGGTTCATCCAACAATGTGTCAATCCTCATTTCAGTGCAAATGTTCTCTTTACAGATGAGGCTTCATTCCAACGCGATGAAATTGTAAATTTTCACAATCAACGTGTGTGGGCTGACGAAATCCGCACGCAATTGTGCAATCACGTCATCAACACAAATTTTCTGTGAACGTTTGGGCAGGCATTGTTGGTGATGTCTTGATTGGGCCCCATGTTCTTCCACCTACGCTCAATGGAGCACGTTATCATGATTTCATACGGGATACTCTACCTGTGCTGCTAGAAAATGTGCCTTTACAAGTACGACACAACATGTGGTTCATGCACGATGGAGCTCCTACACATTTCAATCGAAGTGTTCGTAGGCCTTTCGACAACAGATTCGGTGACTGATGGATTAGTAGAGGCGGACCAATTCCATGGCCTCCACGCTCTCCTGACCTCAACCCTCTTGACTTTCATTTATGGGGGGCATTTGAAAGCTCTTGTCTACGCAACCCCGGTACCAAATGTAGAGACTCTTCGTGCTCGTATTGTGGACGGCTGTGATACAATACGCCATTCTCCAGGGCTCCATCAGCGCATCAGAGATTCCATGCGACGGAGGGTGGATGCATGTATCCTCGCTAACGGAGGACATTTTGAACATTTCCTGTAACAAAGTGTTTGAAGTCACGCTGGTACGTTCTGTTGCTGTGTGTTTCCATTCCACGATTAATGTGATTTGAAGAGAAGTAATAAAATGAGCTCTAACATGTAAAGTAAGCGTTTCCGGACACATGTCCACATAACATATTTTCTTTCTTTGTGTGTGAGGAATGTTTCCTGAAAGTTTGGCCGTACCTTTCTTTAACACCCTGTATTAATGACCTGGGTGACAATCTGAGCAGTTCTCTTAAGTTGTTCGCAGATGATGCTGTAATTTATCGTCTAGTAAGGTCATCCGAAGACCATTATCAGTTGCAAAGAGATTTAGAAAAGATTGCTGTATGGTGTGGTAGGTGACAGTTGACGCTAAATAACGAAAAGTGTGAGGTGATCCACATGAGTTCCAAAAGAAATCCGTTGGAATTCGATTACTCGATAAATAGTACAATTATCAACGATGTCAATTCAACTAGTACCTGGGTGTTAAAATTACGAACAACTTCAGTTGGAAAGACCATATAGATAATATTGTGTGGAAGGCAAGCCAAAGGTTGCGTTTCATTGGCAGGGCACTTAGAAGATGCAACAAGTCCACTAAAGAGACAGCTTACACTACACTCGTTCGTCCTCTGTTAGAATATTGCTGCGCGGTGTGGGATCCTTACCAGGTGGTATTGACGGAGGACATCGAAAGGGTGCAAAAAAGGGCAGCTCGTTTTGTATTATCACGTAATAGGGGAGAGAGTGTGGCAGATATGATACGCGAGTTGGGATGGAAGTCATTAAAGCAAAGACGCTTTTAGTCGCGGCAAGATCTATTTACGAAATTTCAGTTACCAACTTTCTCTTCCGAATGCGAAAATGTTTTGTTGAGCCCAACCTACATAGGTAGGAATGATCATCAAAATAAAACAAGAGAAATCAGAGCTCGAACAGAAAGGTTTAGGTGTTCGTTTTTCCCGCGCGCTGTTCTGGAGTGGAATGGTAGGGAGGTAGTATGATTGTGGTTCGATGAACCCTCCGCCAAGCACTTAAATGTGAATTGCAGAGTAATCATGTAGATGTAGATGGAAGCTCTTGCAGTGGAGGGTATGTAAGTAAGTCGGGGGATACGGAAAACAGTGCAGTCATGCTCGAAACGCGGAAAAGGTGCGATTAGTGGCTTTCGGGCCATAAGTGGAAGCATTTCCGAAACGACTATGTTTGCAAACAGTTCGTGTGTCGCCGCTGTTAAGGTATACCGTGCATGGCAAAATGGTGCTACCGGAAATCGGCGCCGGTGCAACTATGGATCACCATGGGACGTAAATGATAGGAGCGAACGACGGCTGCAGGGATATGCAACTGTTGAGCAACTGACTGCCCACAGGAATTATGTGCTGCCAACAGTGTCACCTAAACGACGGTTCAGCGATCGTTGTTGTGTAGCGGCCTCCGAAGCAGGCGCCTGATTCGTCCACACATGCTGACTGCTGTCCATCGGCGATGAAGGCTGGACTTTGCACGCCAGTACAGCAAACTGACACTGTGTGGCGCCAGGCTGCCTTTTCAGATGAATCACGTTTTATGTTCCATCGGACAGAGGGTAGTTGGGCGTGTAGCGCTTGACACAGTCACGTCGATTAAATATTTGGGCGTAACATTGCAGAGCGATATAAAGTGGGACAAGCATGTAATGGCAGTTGTGGGGATGGCGGATAGTCGTCTTCGATTCATTGGTTGAATTTTGGGAAGATATGGTTCATCTGTAGAGGAGACCGCTTATAAAACACTAATACGACCTATTCTTGAGTACTGTTCGAGCGCTTGGGATCCCTATCAGGTGGGATTGAGGGAGGACATAGAAGTGATTCAGAGACGGGCTGCTAGATTTGTTGCTGGTAGGTTTGATCACCACGTGAGTGTTACGGAAATGCTTCAGGAACTCGGGTGGGAGTCTCTAGAGGAAAAGAGGCGTTCTTTTCGTGAATCGCTACTGAGGAAATTTAGAGAACATGCATTTGAGGCTGACTGCAGTACAATTTTACTGCCGCCAACTTACATTTCGCGGAATGACCACAAAGATAAGTTAAGAGAGATTAGGGCTCGTACAGAGGCATATAGGCAGTCATTTTTCCATTGTTCGGTTTGTGAGTGGAACAGGGAGACAAGATGCTAGTTGTGGTACGAGGTACCCTCCGCCACGCACCGTATGGTGGATTGTGGAGTATGTATGTTGATGTAGATGTAAATGAAATGTCTGAAAGCAAACACCCTCAACAGTCAATGGAAGTAAATAGTTTTCGACGGTGTTGAGTCACAGTCATGCAATATTTTTTTAAAGAATGAACCACTATTTGACTGGGTATTACTGTATTCATCTTCTGCACTGTCTAGATTTCGGCCTTTATGCCTTTATCAAGTACAATGCTAAATGTTCTTATACTACATGTAACGTTCCCTCTATATTTGTACCTCTCTGAAATTTAGCCCAACTTTAGCTTCCACCCTGTAAAAGTCTACGTATTGCCAAACTTTGTACCCACAAATTGTTATCCAGCTTAAACTCGTATGCTAACCTTTGACTATATAGAACCTAATTTGAACTGAACTGTAAATGATCTGAATGCTAATCCTCTTTATATTAAATGTGCAAATGAAGTAAAATAATTATCTAGCCCAAATCAAGAATTCCGCTTCCTTGCGTGTTGACAACATTGTTGCACATTTCTCGAAAGCACAACAGCAAACACCAAGGAGGCAGCAGCTGAACTACATTTCTGTTTCTAAACACATATTCAAACTCTTGCAGGTGGTAATTGGTGATGATAAACAGCGGGGTTGAGGGAGTAACTGTTACTGTGAAATGATGTCCGAAAACAACGGTTTTAGAATGAAGTATATGTTTAAAAAGACGGAGTAAAACTTCGCGTGGTCTTCACACGTAACGTACGTCTGAACAATCCTATTAACGCCAATGATATTATTTAATAAGTGGGAAAGCATTGAGATAATCAACTGAGAAGCTGAGATGAGTGAACAGGAATTGGATTTGATTCAAACGTGTTTTAACGAAACTTTGAATAAAGAACAAACATTTCCCATACTGAAAACAGCTACACAGTGCTCGTATGTCACGTAAATAAATATGATATTCCACAAAGCAGAACTAAACAAACGGAAGCAAGCAACCATTTGTTCTTAGTTCAGAACGATGTAGCTCCAACATGCACATTTGTTTGTTACAAGACAGCGCTTCTATGGTAAACAGATTTTCACGTGCTCACATTACCATGTGAAAGAACAGTGATTAGCCGAGCGGTCTAAGGTGCTGCAGTCATGGACTGTGCGGCTGATCCCGGCGGAGGTTCGAGTCCTCCCTCGGGCATGGGTGTGTGTGTGTTTGTCTTTAGGATAACTTAGGTTAAGTAGTGTGTAAGCTTAGGGACTGATGACCTTAGCAGTTAAGTCCCATGAGATTTCACACACATTTCAACATTTGAACAAGAACAGTGTATATTGCTAACGGATTTTACCCGCCAAGCTTTTCTATTGGCTTTCTCGCCTCAGAATTTAGGCGACTTGCTTAAGAAATGCCTTGCAATACCCATCCAAAATAAACTACTCTAGCAGACCTGTAAGTGGCTAAGGTTCTTTCACAGCTGAGTATTTATCGAAGCACACATGAATAAATAACGTGAAAGGTTTGTAATAGCAGAAGACTTTCAAAGTGAGTGCCGTCCATTCTCTGACAGAATCCATTGTTTATTTATTTATTTGCCATTTTATTGTAGTCTGTTATCTTCATAAAAAGAACAGACCGAATGTTGCACATGAACTGCCAAAAATGTCATATAATATTTTAACATAATTTCATGTGTGTTGCTAATAACTAAGTGATATGCTGGTTAATGGGAAAAATCTACATGGAATATCTACATTAGAAGAAAAATGTTAATAATAACTAAAAAAAAATTAAAGTAATGAAAGTCTACACATTAAGGTTTGACCATCTGGCACACAGATTATTGTGGTCTACATTATTAAACAACACTACGCTACTACACTACACAGTACTACACTACACAACATTTAGCTACCGTAACTTGTATCGCAACCAAGCTGGATCTCTCATTTGTCGAGATGGTTGGACTCTGGTGCGCTGAGGTGCAGCTTGGGATTCACAGGAGCTACGCTGCTGTCCCATCCTAGGTATACCAAGGTATAGAGGCTGGGAGACGGCTGTAAGAGTTTCAGGAAGTCCTTCCTGGTCCTCTCCAATGCTCGTCTCCTCAATGCTTCCAGAAGTTTGTCGTAGCTCATCTCGTTACCATAGTGTATGGTCTCTTCTTCGTTGTCTCTCAGCTATACACGCTTGCAGTTCAGAAACTGATATCTTAGCTGTCAGCGAGCTCAGCTTATGCCACAGTGCCTCATTTTTTCTTCTTATAAAATTTTGCATTTCCAAAAGCGTTGCTGCCCTGGTCTGTAATATCTCGTTTAATGCCACATTCCCAGCGATGTGATCCAGGGTGCCGACTGCTCCACATTCACAATTATCTGTGGTGCGCTGTCGTAGTTTTAGTAATTAGCTGGGATACGGAGCATGTCCCGGGGCCGGCCGGAGTGGCCGTGCGGTTCTAGGCGCTACAGTTTGTAGCCACGAGACCGCTACAGTCGCAGGTTCGAATCCTGCCTCGGGCATGGATGTGTGTGATGTCCTTAGGTTAGTTAGGTTTAAGTAGTTCTAAGTTCTAGGGGACTGATGACCTCAGCAGTTGAGTTCCATAGTGCTCAGAGCCATTTGAACCATTTGAACCACGTCCCGGGAATTAATGCATAACTCGCTTGGTCGGGAGGAAGTATGTTCTTTTTGCTCTTGCTGTTACATTAGGAAGGAACTGGTGGGATCTCCTTCCTATTTCTGTCCTGCCAATCTCTGTCAGTACATGCCTTTATTTCCTTATTCGATGCGGCTCTTGTGGCCGTTAGCGCCTTTGCCTTATCATATTCACCCTTTTTGTGTCAGTATTGTGCACCTCCCTTTCTTACTGCTAGGTCTAGACTTAGCAAGCCTTATATCACCAGAAAGGCCTCAGCTGACGTTGTTGTGTGTGCACCAGTTAGGCGCAGGAGCACACTCCTATGTGCGCGACTACAGCCTGTGCTGTCCTTACCTTCCTGGCTCTATGAACCCAAACGCTCCACTGGTAGCTCACAACCGCGAGTAAGATTGCGTTGTGGTACGTTCTTATTGCATTTAGGACAACTAAAAATTCCTTTCGCAAATTCTTGGCACTTTATTTAGGATTTGAACGTCTCTGTGGCAGACGACTTCTACATGTGCGTGGGAGTTTTGCTTTTTATCGATGTTAATTCCAGGGTACCTATACACTTCTTTCCTTTTCACAGTTTGGTCATTTATTCTGATTGTGCAATTTCTCATTCTTGAAAACGCTCCTTTTAGTAACGTATAAACTGTTTTGCGCACTTCGGTCGTTAGTTTGTTTTCTATGCACCAGTTGCTGAGTCTTTCAAGAACTACCGCACAGTTTTCCTCTAATTTACCCCCTGTGTTAACAGATATCTTCAGATCGTCTGCGTAGGTGATACAGTCTATAGTGTTTGTTATACTCTGAAGGTGATTCAGTAATGGCCCTTTGCCAACATTCCAGACCTCTGAACGACAGTGTCCTTTGGGTAGCCTTTGGTGACGTCTTTCACAATTGTCTTACCAGGATATTCTAACTCCACCTGCCTGTCTATGCAATAATCTCGTAGACTGTTATAGTGGCTCATCGATCAGTCCATCTATTTCAGTCTTTTGAACAGGACAGGCCATAACAAGTTATGAAACGCCTCAGTTGCATGAATCTTTATGCATATAACATACATGACGTCTAAAGTGTTCACAACATTCATTGAGTGACTTATCGCGTCCTCAGTGGATTTCCGTTTTCTGAAACCGTACTACTGGGGTGCTCTGGCAGAAGCGAATTTTATCATATATAGAGGTGAAAACGAATGCTGGGCAGATGCCACGTTCTCCTAGGTAAGCACATCATGAAACGAGCCAGGCAATTACAGGGTGGCCACTCCCACACGCTGCACACTTTTAGTATTTGCTTACATTAAGTTCTTGCTTTTTTGTCAGTTAACCCTGTCTCTGTCTTAATCCACTATTTCCCTCTTATGTCCTTTAATTGTAATTGAAACTCTCTCGCAGATTTAAACTACGTGTCGGACCAGGAATTGAGCCTGTTATCTTCGTCTTTTGTGGAAAAATACTCTAAGGGCTAAGCTATCCAAGCGCGATCCGCCCTCGCAACTTTACTTCCGCCAGTACATCCTCTCCTGCCAGCCAAACTTAATTCTGATTGTTGGTGTATAATTCTAACTATCTCTGCTTTCTTGTTTGGTGAGACAGTGTTTGACACACATTCTATTCTAGCTATCCCCGGAAGAAGCGGTGTGCGTCCTTGCTGCTCCCAGAAGCCCACCTACACCATGTTCTGGCCATCTCGCTGGTCACTTCCGAGAATTTGTGGTGTTTTGATGTGACATCACCACCGCTGGCTCGCTCTGCAGTGAAGCAAATGCACAGAGTGGAAGTGCCTACCAGTTTAAATTGGCTTTTAATAGCTGCACGCGGTGACTAACTCGTTACAATACACTGTGTACGGCGATTAATACGGCTCGCCCATTGTACATAACCCGTAAACGATGGATCAAGAACAACGTATTCCGTGGGAAAAATAGGCTACTCGCCATTAAAATTGCTACACCACGAATATGACGTGCTACAGACGCGAAATTTAACCGACAGGAAGAAGATGCTGTGATATGTAAATCATTAGCTTTTCAGAGCATTCACACAAGGTTGGCGCCGCTGGTGACATCTACAACGTGCTGACACGAGAAACATTTCCAACCGATTTCTCATACACAAGCAGCAGTTGGCCGGCGTTGCCTGGTGAAACGTTGTTATGATGCCTCGTATAAGGAGGAGAAATGCGTACCATCACGTTTCCGACTTTGATAAAGGTCGGATTGTAGCCTATCGTGATTGCGGTTTATCGTATCATGACATTGCTGCTCGCGTTGGTCGAGAACCAATGACTGTTAGCAGAATATGGAATCGGTGGGTTCAGGGGGATAGTACGGAACGCCGTGCTGGATTTCAACGGCCTCGTATCACTAGCAGTCGAGATGACAGGCATTTTATCCGCATGGCTGTAACGGATCGTGCAGCCACGTCTCGATCCCTGAGTCAACAGATGGGGACGTTTGCAAGACAACAACTATCTGCACGAACAGTTCGACGACGTTTGCAGCAGCATTGACTATCAGCTCGGAAACCATGGCTGCGGTTACCGTTGACGCTACATCACAGACAGGAGCGCCTGCGATGGTGTACCCAACGACGAACCTGGATGTACGAATGGCAAAACGTCATTTTTTCGGATGAATCCAGGTTGCATTTACAGCATCATGATGATCGCGTCCGTGTTTGGCGACATTACGGTGAACGCACATTGGAAGCGTGCATTCGTCATTGCCATACTGGCGTATCACCCGGCGTGATGGTATGGGGTGCCATTGGTTACACGTCTCTGTCACCTCTTGTTCGCACTGACGGCACTTTGAACAGTGGACGTTACATTTCAGATGTGTTACGACCAGTGGCTCTACCCTTCATTCGATTCCTGCGAAATCCTACATTTCAACAGGATAATGCACGACCGAATGTTTCAGGTCCTGTACGGGCCTTTCTCGATAGAGAAAATGTTCGACTTTTGCTCTGGCCAGCACATACTCCAGATCTCTCACCAACTGAAAAGTCTGGTCAATGGTGGCCGAGCAACTGGCTCGTCACAATACGCCAGTCACTACTCATGATGAACTGTGGTTTCGTGTTGAAGCTGCATGGGCTGCTGTACCTGTACACGCCATCCAAGCTGTTTGACTCAATGCCCAGGCGTATCACGGCCGTTATTACGGCCAGATGTGGTTGTTCTGGGTACTGATTTCTCAGGATCTATGCACCCAAATTGCGTGAAAATGTAATCACATGTCAGCTCTAGTATAATATATGTATCCAATGAATACCCGTTTATCATCTGCATTTCTTGTTGGTGTAGCAATTTTAATGGCCAGTAGCGCATGATTCTCGGTGTGTGATCTTTCGTTCGGTGATGTCTTGAAACAACACGTTTAAAGAGTTGTCAGATGACACACGCTGAATTCGCGGCTGAAGGAGAGAGATGGTGCTGTCACTCGGCCTTCCCAATGGCAGCGCAGCCTGCGGAATGCAAGTGAAAGGTGTTAACACTGCTAACGCTACAGTAATTGCTGAGGCACGTCTCTTCCCATTGGGATGCACCGATAGCGACTACCTGTGGCACCGGAGGCGCGCGAAGTGGCGACCACACCGCCGGCACTGGCTTTCACGAGGGAGAAAGTCGGCGTGCTTTACGCGCGTGGCTGCACGAGCGCCGCGGTACGCCGCCTGACACAGCTACTCACACCCCTCGCTTCTCTGTCTCCAAACAGCCGATGATGACTGGTTTGGCTGGGGGCTTCCCGACACAACCACCGGCTTACAGCAGTCTGTGGTGCTGTTTGCCGACACCAAACTGCCCGAGGGCTTCCTAGAGGGTCGAGGGTGAAAGTCATAAACAGCTTATGAGAAATGGTCTTCTAATAACTCTCTTCTCTTTGCTTTCAAAGCTATCCAGTTATTTTTATCCGGCGCTGATCTGTTCATTTGACGACAGCTGCTGAAAGACTTGGCCACTATCTTGGATGACAGGCAAGTTTGAAAGTTCTGAAAAATACCTTCGACGACCCACTCATTCGGCAACACCTTGTAACTCGCGTCGGCTAGGATTATTATCGAATGGCAAAACTTTCTCCATCGTGAAGAAAGCATTATTCAGAACAGCCGTTGAAAGGTTACAGACCGAAGCTAAGTATCTGGAGAGAGACGTTGTCCCAGTACTGAGCGAAATATGGACAGAAAACACTAACAATATGTCGCAGACTGTATCGTGCGGATATTGCAGGCTATGAAGAACTTTTTCTCCCACATCCAAATGCCCACCTATTTAATCGGACCATGTCTGACGTCCAGTTTGGGCTAGCAACCTCCTGGAAGGACTGATACGTATCCTTGATCCTCACGGAAGCTCACATATACCAGTGTTCCGTAGCTAACATAACAATGCCACAACTAAGCAAAGAAATTAAGGATCTTGGTAAACAATGTTTAATATTAAATATTTGGTTGTTTTCTCAAAAAAAAAAAAGACATTAAAGTCGGGAAGGCAGCTGGATTCGATGAGATGTACCCCGAACTTCTCACACACTGTGGACCAGCAACTATCAAATGGCTTTCTGACTTCTTCTCAGATATTCCCTCCACTGGAAATCTCCCACCATTATTCAAGAAAAGCAAGCTAATAGCAACCCTTAAACCGAACAAAGGCCCAACAAAAGTAGAAAGTTACCGCCCAATAGCCCTGTTAAGCGTTACTTACAAACTACTTGAACGACTCATCTACAACAGGATCTATAAAACGATTAATAACCAAATACCCATAGAGCAAGCTGGATTCGGGCCTGGTAAAAGCTGCAATGACCAAGTGTTTGCATTAACGACCTATATTGAAAATGGATATGAGAAGAAATGCGTAAGCATAGCTGCTTTCTTGGATCTATCGGCCGCCTACAACACCGTATGGCGAGAAGGCCTTCTCTAAAAATTTGTGTCGGAAACTCACAAACCTACTTAGCAACATGCTAAGCAACAGGCGTTTCCTGATTTACTCTGATAACGACAGAAGCAAAGTCTTCAAAGTAAGTGATAGACTACCTCAGGGATCTGTATTGGCCCCTCTCCTTTTCAATTTATACATATATGACCTGCCAACCACAACCTCAAGGAAATTCATATATGCTGATGACATCTGTTTGGTAACCCAGAGCTCCAGTTTCACCACTGCTGAAAGCACATTAACTGCCGGCATGAAAGTCCTGGACACATACTTCAGTAAATGATGTCTCCGCCTAAACCCTCAGACAAATGTTACTTCAACGTTCCACCTACGGAACAGACACTCTGGCTATAAACCAGAAGTTAAACTCCGAGGCCAAATCTTGAAGTACTTCAGCACACCGAAGTACCTCGGAATAACACTCAATAGGTCCCTAACTTTCCGACAATATCTCTCCAACGTGGCGGCAAAAGTGAAGACCCGTAATAATATCATTCAGAAGCTTTCTGGTACCTCCTGGGGTTGCAGCGCTCAAACCCTAAGATCAACTGCTTTGGCACTATCATACTATATCGCTGACTACTGTTGTTCAACTTGGATGAACAGTGCTCACTGTAGCAAGATAGATGCGCAACTCAACCAGACAATGCGACTTATCACAGGCTGCATACGTAGCACTCAAACTGGATGGCTACCAGTCTTAAGTAACATCCAACCTCCAGCTCTACGAAGATCAGATCCTCTCCTGTAGACCTGGAGAAACATTCAGAGGAATCCCCAGCTACCCGTAAACAGCGACATATTAATAGCAGAACATCAGCGTCTGAAGTCAAGAAAACCACATTGGCGAACTGCACGACATCTTGAAGCCTCCGACTTTAACATCAACGAAGTATGGAGAAGTCAGTTGGATGAATCGTCAGTGTTCAACGGTCATCTGGTTGAAAAGCCTCCCAAGCGAGTTCCAGGTTTCACATTCTCCAGACGCCAGTGGAGAACCATCAACCGCATCCGAACAGGACAAGGGAACTGCGGGTATCTAAAGCACAAATGGGGCTGGGCAACATCTCCAGATTGTGACTGTGGAGCTGCCCTGCAAACAATAAATCACATTGTTGATGAATTCCCGAAACGTGCCTTTGGGGGATCAATAAATGACATTCACCATGCATCAGCTGAAGGACTCAAATGACGAAACACTTAGAAGTGTAAGAACTTGTGTAATGTGTAGATAATTTGGCATAATACTTTGAACATTTGATTATGTACATGTATTTTGATTGTCATTTCTTACACTGTATACTCTTAAAATTATGTATTTGATCCAAGCTGTGTATCATCATACGATAAATAAATAAATAAAATAGTATTACATTTTGGCATTTACAGTTCCCCAGTTCCCGATCCGATGTAAAGCTCTAACATGGTCTCAGGCTAACTGAAAAGAAATAAATAAATAAAAATAAAAAATAACCTCTTCTGCACAGGTTCAAACAGTTACACAAGGGACCGATGGCCTTTGTAGTCTGGTCCCTTCAACCCCCCACAAACTAACCAGTTACGCAGGTTAACAGCAGCCTAACACTACGTTTATTCCCTTGTGAAGTACGTTAACAGTCGCTCATAGTTTAAATACGATAATAACATTCGTGCTTGTAATACTATCCGTCACTGAGCCTTTGTATTGCATAAAAAAGGGTCAGTGTTTACCATAAAAATCTTTGACATACACCCATTGACAATAAAATTAGCTTTAAGCATAAACAGAAATTATATTTGCTTGATAATTTCTTCCTTTTACTTCAAAGAAGTATTTAGTTATGTCATCATCTTCTGATATTACAATTTTAAAATACCTCCTTAGCGAAAAATGTGGGCACACGTTGACCACATTATTTCTAAAGATACGACATTATTTACGTGTGTAAATGATTTATTCTTATCTTAAATCTGCCTATTGCTCAAACTTTATTTTCTTTTGACGTACACGGAATGATTTATACTTAATTCACTATCTCTCTTTGTCTCTCCTCTCTCTCTCTCTCTCTCTCTCTCTCTCTCTCTATATATATATATATATATATATATATATATATATATGGCTATTACAAATGATTGAAGCGATTTCATAAATTCACTGTAGCTCCATTCATTGACATATGGTCACGACACACTAAAAATACGTAGAAAAACTCATAAAGTTTTATTCGGCTGAAGCCGCACTTCAGTTTTCTGCCGCCAGAGCGCTCGAGAGCGCAGTGAGACAAAATGGCGACAGGAGCCGAGAAAGCGTATGTCGTGCTTGAAATGCACTCACATCAGTCAGTCATAACAGTGCAACGACACTTCAGGACGAAGTTCAACAAAGATCCACCAACTGCTAACTCCATTCGGCGATGGTATGCGCAGTTTAAAGCTTCTGGATGCCTCTGTAAGGGGAAATCAACGGGTCGGCCTGCAGTGAGCGAAGAAACGGTTGAACGCGTGCGGGCAAGTTTCACGCGTAGCCCGCGGAAGTCGACGAATGAAGCAATCAGGGAGCTAAACGTACCACAGCCGACGGTTTGGAAAATCTTACGGAAAAGGCTAAAGCAGAAGCCTTACCGTTTACAATTGCTACAAGCCCTGAAACCCGATGACAAAGTCAAACGCTTTGAATTTTCGGCGCGGTTGCAACAGTTCATGGAAGAGAATGCGTTCAGTGCGAAACTTGTTTTCAGTGATGAAACAACATTTTTTGTTAATGGTGAAGTGAACAGACACAATGTGCGAATCTGGGAGGTAGAGAATCCTCACGCATTCGTGCAGCAAATTCGCAATTCACCAAAAGTTAACGTGTTTCGTGCAATCTCACGGTTTAAAGTTTACGGCCCCTTTTTCTTCTCCGAAAAAAACGTTACAGGACACGTGTATCTGGACATGCTGGAAAATTGGCTCATGCACCAACTGGAGACCGACAGCGCCGACTTCATCTTTCAACAGGATGGTGCTCCACCGCACTTCCATCATGATGTTCGGCATTTCTTAAACAGGAGATTGGAAAACCGATGGATCGGTCGTGGTGGAGATCATGATCAGCAATTCATGTCATGGCCTACACGCTCTCCCGACTTAACCCCATGCGATTTCTTTCTGTGGGGTTATGTGAAAGATTCAGTGTTTAAACCTCCTCTACCAAGAAACGTGCCAGAACTGCGAGCTCGCATCAACGATGCTTTCGAACTCATTGATGGGGACATGCTGCGCCGAGTGTGGGAGGAACTTGATTATCGGCTTGATGTATATATATATATATATATATATATATATATATATATATATATAATGTGTTTGTGTGTTTACAGGAGTAAGAGAGAGAGAGGGAGACAGAGAGAGATAGTGATTTAAGTATAAATCATTGCATGTTCGTAAAAAAAAATAAAGTTAAAGCAATAGGCAGATTTAAGATAAGAATAAATCATCTACAAACTTAAATAATACCTCATCTTTAGAAATAGTGTAATCAACGTGTGCCCACATTTTTCGCTAAGGAGATATTTTAAAATTGTAATATCAGAAGATGATGAATTTAGTATACTTTACATTTGTCACTGTTTCATTACAAGATGCGAACCATATCTGGGAGGAGAACTGAGAGACCAAGCTACGATTCTTTCTTCTGACAGCGATCCTTGCGATAAATTTTCTCTTTCTCGTCCTGTCAGATAAATCATATTAATTACTTTACTTCTTCACTTGATGTTCCTGTGTAGCCCATAGTGCTTGTTTTACGTGACTCTGTTCGTGCCTTTTGCACGAAGAATAAATGTGAGTTACTGCTTTATTGCAGACGATGTCACTGGCTTTTTAAAGCCTAGTATTTACCATAGCTAGTGTTCTACGCGGTACAGTATGCCATTGCCGTTCTCCAACCTGAGAACCCGTTTTCCGTATTTGGAAATTCTTTCACGTAACCAGAGTCGACCAACTGAGGAGTCGAAGATAGAACTTTTGCTTATTAACAAGAAGTTTAAATATCTAATAGTGGTCAGTACTGACAAACTGTGGAAATTAAAACTACTTGTTGATGATTCACTTTTCAGAAGAACCCTTTTCTTGTGTAAAGGATGCCATAAATACAAATTCCACAACAAGAACCCAGCTCTATGATTTTTGGAATCATGTTGTCACTTATTTTCTACTCGTAAGAAAAGTAAACTGTCATTTGTTTAAGCATTATATCATTTTTTGACGATAGAATATACTTTCGTATAATGGGCGATAAAAAAGTTTGTCCGCAGCTCGTGGTGGTGCGGTAGCGTTCTCGCTTCCCACGCCCGGGTTCCCGGGTTCGATTCTCGGTGGGGTCGGGGATTTTCTCTGCCTCATGATGACTGGGTGTTGTGTGATGTCCTTAGGTTAGTTAGGTTTAAGTAGTTCTACGTGCTAGGGGACTGATGACCATAGATGTTAAGTCCCATAGTGCTCAGAGCCATTTTGAACAAAAAAAAAAAAAAATCAGTTCTAAGGCCGTATGTAGCAGAACGTGTATGACAATAAGGAAAAATCTCCGCGTGCATTCAGGTAATGACCCAACCTACGCATCAGGTTGAGGGTACCCGTTTGCTAAAACACCGTGTCCTGCTTTGTGAAAAAGTCCGTAACTGCCTGTTCGTATGATGGGAATCTCGACGCTTCAAGGCCTTTTTTAAGGAACCGAAGGCGTGATAATCGCATGGGGAGAGACCAGGATTATGGGCGGTTGATCGAGTGTCTCCCACTTTAGTTGGCGTTACTTCAGGGCTACCTTCGCAATAGGAGGACGTGCGTTGACATGAGGCAGCAGCAGCCCTTAATGCAGCATTATGTAATGGTGGTTTGCGATGGACATGCTGCCCGACACACATTCTTCATTCGCCGATGGGTGTTCATCTGTGTTTATCCTTCGGCAGCCAAGAGAAGTGCTTGTACGCATTTGGTAATAACGTCGACATAGTTCACATTTCCGCATTTACCGCATACACGTCGGAAAGACATGAATCTTCACTGACCTCTTGCCTATATGTCGGTGCTTATATACCCGCATCGGATTAGCGCTACATGCCATGTAAGCTGCAGCAGCACCCTCGAATGGAAACTTTTTGATCGTGCGTTAAAAGTAATGGTGCAGTACCGAATCAGTAGGATAAGATCGGGAATCTCCGCCAGTGAAGTGTTTCAGTTAAAGAATAAGTAAAAGTAGCCACCAACAATCTTCGAAAAGAACGATCACCCATCAGACGTGAATACTATAGACAACCAGATGCAAAAACGAAGATATGCTGGCTGGCACGCGAACTATCGCTGCATACTAGTTGCTAGATACTGAGATGGTGCAGATGCCATTAATGAACTTTTGCGCGTGTTTAATCTGATGATGAGCCGTTAGGCTGGGTAACTAGCCTCTTCTACGTTCCACTGGCCGATTTCTAGTGGTACCAGCAAAGTTGTCTGCAGCTCCATAGATTTTCCTGCTCGTAGAATGTTTCCTTTCACATCGTGGAGCTTTCTGACGGATCCGAATACCTGTAGCTTCTTACACCTGTGGTACATGACAAACAGATTCGTCAGCTTTACCAAAGCATCTGTAATCATAGCGTCCTACGCTCAATATGAACTGATTAAGAGTAACGCACGTCCGCCGATATGAGGAGGATGCAAGTCCTATAAAAGTATTATCGAAGGTCTTTACAGTAAAATTTTTTATTTCAGTTGCCTTTGATCTATTGTGGTCGTTTCATTGCGCATATACGATGGACGTTTCTATCATTTTCACATTCTTTGTCTGATCTATATACCACTAGAATATCTGGATTATTCCACTCAGACTCAATACCTTTAGCTGTTCTATTATAGTATCGACGCCTTCTCGACTGAGATGACGATATAGTTGCATCTTGCAACTATATCGGGTGAAAACTTCTACAGTAGCTACACGAGTGAAAGTGATGTTGCGGCCTTAGAGGTACCGCTTTCTTCAAGTGAGCAGCGTGGTTTTATTGTATCACTTAAGGCGATAGTTTCTCAGTTCGCGAAGGCCACGACCTGTTACCTTCCCTATACTTCGACTGCCGGAGCTTGTGCACAGTCTGTTATCACCTTGTCATTGACATGCCGTTAAACTATACTTTTTCTCATCCCTTCAAGTGAACAGCGCGTCACTCTGAAATTATACCGAGGACTTCAGTCCATGTAAAATTAAGGAGAACAGGGAAAATTAGCCCATGCGCTAAACTGGTTCTATCTCAATACTGTAAGCCATCTGTATAAAGCGGCATTCCGGAATTGTTACCGACAAAAACTTGGAATTGATTCTACAGATGAGGCAGCTTCTGTACTATCTGTTAGTTTTTTTAAATACTTGCCTTCGGCCAGTGTGGAGTGTCTGGCAAACAAAGAGAAAAGAAAAAAACTGTCCGCAGGAGATCGATAAAATAATAAATCTTAGCAATTTATAGACCATCGAATAAGAGTCATGATTATTCTCGTCGATCATGCATATGAAAACTGAGGCCTTTTGAGAAAGAGAAGAGCCAATACAAACCGAAATTATGTTACACACTTTTGTGTCAAAATTACTTTAGGAAAACCTTATATCATGAGGTAATAATATAGAGCGCATAGAGCAACTTTCGATGCGAACTGAGCATTCCCGCACTTTTTCTCACGGTGAAGACATTCTTGGCAAATTGCAGTGATTAGGGTCAAACAGACTCTGCCGGTCTGAGTCATATAATATCGGCATGTACAAAGCACAAGGAAGCAGAACAAGTACGGTTCAGGAAACCAGATGAAAGGGGTTTTCCAGTAGCTAATAGTGTAGGCTCCTTACTCTTAAGATTCGGAGTAAATAAGGACGATTTGATGGTGGAATACTAAAAAGAAGCTGATGTACATATACAGAGTGATATGTACGTAAATACACTTCCCTCAAGTAATCTTATGGAATATGCCAGTTGTTGGGAAATGCGTATACAGGGTGGTCCATTGATCGTGACCGGGCCAAATATCTCACGAAATAAGAGTCAAACAAAAAAACTACAAAGAACGAAACTTGTCTAGCTCGAAGGGGGAAACCAGATGGCGATATGGTTGGACCGCTAGATGGCGCTGCCATACGTCAAATGGATATCAACTGCGTTTTTTAAAATAGGAACCCCCTTTTTTATTTCATATTCGTGTAGCACGTAAAGAAATATGAATGTTTTAGTTGGGCCACTTTTTTCGATTTTTGATAGATGGCGCTGTAACAGTCACAAACTTATGGCTCACAATTTTAGACGAACAGTTGGTAACAGGTACGTTTTTTAAATTAAAATACAGAACGTAGGTACGTTTGAACATTTTACCTCGGTTCATCCAATGTGATACATGTACCTTTGTGAACTTATCATTTCTGAAAACGCATGCTCTTACAGCATGATTACCTGTAAATACCACATTACTGCAATAAATGCTCAAAATGATGTCCCTCAACCTCATTGCATTTGGCAATATGTCTAACGACATTCGGAGTAGTTCGCCTTCCGTAATGTTCGCACATGCATTGACAGTGAGCTGACGCGTGATGTAAGGCGTTGTCGGTCGATCACGATAGCAAATATCCTTCAACTTTCCCACAGAAAGAAATCCGGGGACCTCAGATCCGGTGAACGTGCGGGCCGCGGTATGGTGCTTCGACGACCAATCCACCTGTCATGAAATATGCTATTCAGTACCGCTTCAACTGCACGCGAGCTATGTGACGGACATCCATCATGTTGGAAGTATATCGCCATTCTGTCATGCAGTGAAACATCTTCTAGTAATACATTACGTAGGAAATCAGCATACATTGCACCATTTAGAATGCCATCGATAAAATGAGGGCCAATTATCCTTCCTCCCATAATGCCGCACAATACATTAACCCGACAGGGTCGCTGATGTTCCACATGTCGAAGCCATCGTGGATTTTCCGTTGCCCAATAGTGCGTATTATGCCGGTTTAGGTTACCGCTGTTGGATAAAGACGCTTCGTCGCTAAAAAGAACGGGTGCGAGAAATCTGTCATCGTCCTGGTGCTTGGAATATGGCACGGGTCCAATAGATGTTGATGTAGCATTCTCAACACCGACGTTTTTGAGATTCCCGATTCTCGCGCAATATCTCTGCCATTGATGTGCGGATTAGCCGCGACAGCAGCTAAAACACCTACTTGGGCATCATCATGTCGTGGTTGACGTTTCACATGTGGCTGAACACTTCCTGTGTCCCTAAATAACGTAACTGTCCGGCGAACGGTCCGGATACTTGGATGAAGTCGTCCAGGATACCGGGCATACATATCACACGCCCGTTGGGTATTTTGATCACAACAGCCATACATCAACACGATATCGACCTTTTCCGCAATTGATAAACGGTCCATTTTAACACGGGTAATGTATCACGAAACAAATACCGTCCACACTGGTGGAATGTTACGTGATACCACGTACTTAAAAGTTTGTGACTATAACAGCGCCATCTATCAGAAAGCGAAAAAAGTGGTCCTACTAAAACATTCGTATTTCTTGACGTACTACACGAATATATAATAAAAATTGGGGTTCCTACTTAAAAGAAACGCAGTTGATATCCGTTTATCCTGTGCAGCACCATCTAGCGTACCGTCCATAGCGCCATCTGGTTTCCCCCTTCATGCTAGACAAGTTTCGTTCTTTATAGTTTTTTCGTTTGAGGATTATTTCGTGAGATATTTGGCCCGGTCATGATCTGCGGATCACCCCATATACTCGTTTATATTTGTATATGAAGAGTCAAGTTTTTGCACTTCTGCATACTTTTGTATTTTAGAATTTGTCTTTGTATGTGCAGAAAAGATGTTCCAAATAGAACTATTCTAATAAAACTAAGTGGTTCCAGATATATTTTCAAGTCCTAAACATCTACGATGACTGCAGCGACTCAGCAGACTGAAGCAATGAATGGAAATTTTCACCAAGACCGGGATTCGAACCCGAGTGCCCGCTCAGTATGATGATGCGCTAACCAGCACGACGCCTCCGCACAGTGGCTTTGTAGCACTGCATGGACTAACTTAGCAAGGGTTGTAACGCCGGAAATGCATATCCTTCTATTTCCTTCTATTGTACTATAGATTTTTCCTTATTTTGTCACCTGAAGATATGACATTTCTGTCTCTTTATATATTGTAATTGTTTTACTGTTTGTATATGTATATTTATGCATTTATGTTGGTTTGTTTTGTGAATATGATTTGTATTTATACGCTGGGTCTGGCCTAGGGAAAACTATGCTATCGAACAAATACGTCGATAGGTCGTGTGGAGAACTGAAGTGTTTAGGATCTTTGGTAGTGTTAACTCTGTCGCGTGGAGCGTGGGCAGAGGGGTCTGGCTGGGGTGGTGCAGTGGAGCAGGTGTGTTGTGTGACGCTCCTGCGAGTTGCCGCGCTTTCAGGGTTGGGCAGCATGTAATTGCGCTCGACTTGCTATGATAGTTTCTGACACGGTGTCGCGGACGGGAAGCATTAGCTGGCGCGCATCAAGAGCCCGTTTCGCCTGGTGACCGTGTCGAGAAGAAGGCGCGCCAACATCCAGCTTCTGCAACAGCGACGGCCGACAATGAGTGACTGTCGCCACCTCCTCGATCGACGGCTTCAAACCTTCAATTAACCAACAAGGAAGACTGGAAGCACGTAAAGTTTTAGATCTGTATGGCAGACCTCAGCTTTTCAAACTGTTCCATTTTCATAACTAAATTACAGCAATGTAGCATGAACCTTTGTTGCTCATTGTCCCAATTGCGTTACCAAGCGGGGTCCCTTCCTTTTCCAGAATGAACCCGAGTGTCGTTGAAATTCAAACGCCAGCATCATTCGATTTCACTGCTTTAATTTCAAAGTTCAGTTAAGGTATTCATAGTTGGATACAATATTTAGATTACACAAGCACAAATTAAGAGTGCGAGTTTTGTTACCATATTTTAGCTTACCTGTGACTGCAGGTCAGCTTGGTACGTACTAAATTTTACTATTGTTAATTGTTCAGAATCATTTAATTCAGATTCAAAGTTAAATCTCTTATTTCTAAATTGCGTAGATTCAAGTAGCTTTTGAAATGATTGTTGAGGTAGTCCAAGACTAACCGTATTTTACTGAATTTCGATGTGCTTCAGAAAGAAAGCTTACTATTAACTTCAGTCACTAAATTAACTTTCGATTTTCCGGTCTTACTAATTCTTTTGCTAAATTAAGTCAGAGTGTAGCGAAATTTATTACTTCTGACAAACTTTCAGTTTTCACACTACACGTGTCAACCTTCAGTTGCCACGCTTCTAGTGCTAATTATGTGTGTAATAACCTTTCTTTTTCAGTTACTATAGTAATTGTCCTTAGGACTGGCGACCGTAATTTCCCCTAAATCTCAAATATCTAGTTACCGCTAGTTAATTGTTAACGTAACGGCCGCACATTTACTTTCTTTATTAACTTTACCCCTTTTCAAAATTAATTTCCACCAGTTTCATTTGCAATTTTCCTTTCATTTAGATGTAACCCTTTCCTCCCTCTTTACCGACAGGTTAACTTCGGTGACGATTGCTTTTCCCAAATTTCCATTAGGTACATGCGGTTTAATTTTTCACTGTCATTAAGGTCGATAAGTGAGGGGGAAGTTACAGGGTCCCTCCTCAATCCAGATTCCCATGAACACCAAATTCGACTTTAGGGACAATACCAATTGGGTTGAGGCGTGAATGGGAATTTGGATGGATCAGGGATGTGCGCTAGGGTAGTCCGTGCAGTGGTGCAGAGCCCCTGTGTCAGTGTGGCGTAGTGGTTAGTGGATGTGGCTAGTGAGCGGGAGACCCTGGTTCGCATCCCAGCCCTAATACAAATTTTGATTTCACACTTCAGTTTGTGTTGGGAAACTATTCTAAGAATAGACTTGAGTGTAATTTAATAATGACTGTAATTAGCTTGCCTTATTGTACTGTCCTATCCACAATACTGAACTTACTCTGTCAGTTTACGTTAGCTCAAAGTTTTATGTTAACTCTGTACAGGTTAGAATCCTGCCTCGGGCAAGGATGTGTGTGATGTCCTTAGGTTAGTTAGGTTTAATTAGTTCTAAGTTCTAGGCGACTGATGACCTCAGAAGTCAAGTCGCATAGTGCTCAGAGCCATTTGAACCATTTGAACTCTGTACAGTAATAGTTATTGCTCGCTCTATGGTCAATGGTGCAATGCATTCCTTAAGGCAAAATAAAGACATGAAAAATTACAGTAATACTATTCTCGAGTAATAGCGTCGTCGAAAAGTTTCGACAAGTTTTCTGCTCTATTTTGTCTGCGTAAGCTTTCAATAGCTTGAGTTTCAAGATGGTGCGAAATCTTTATCCGATCGCTTAGATTTTCGCTGCCTCAATTTGCCTTGCAAGACACTAGAAAGAGCGAGGGGTGACATTCCCGACGTGTCCGTTTCCACTGCGCGGCCTCCACCGTGGCTGCAGGGCCTCGATTGCCCGCGGGCTATTGCTGCCTGCTGTCTGCTGCGGCGGCCTCGCGCGCCCCGTTAGGCCACGAGGTTCTTCCTTATTTTCCTCTGGATCGGCAGTAAGCTAGCTGCGTCTAGCAAACGCCCAATTCTGGGCTGTACAGACTACAACATCTTTGAACACCTCGGTTCCAATCTTTGTGATGTACAAAGAAGCTACCAAATTATGACAGTTTCTCCTCGAGTAAGCATTGTTGTGATATTCCGCCGACCTTCCACTGCTGGTCTCTTTTTGTTTTTCCTATATTCATCGTAGTAGGCATAGTCTTATCAGCCTATATACCTCCTAGACACCTTGGGGAAGACATTTTAAAAACTGTTTCGTTGCAGGCAACGGAGCATCATGCGTTGACGGCAGTTAGAATTCCGACAGGGGGGATCCGCACAGAATGCCCTACACTCGGCTGCCGAACTTACGCTCTCGTCAACCTGCAGTTGTGTTTTGGATGTCATGGTGAGACAGCAGGACTTACGACAGCCTGTGGTGGCCTGCACTTTTCTCCCGATTGCGGGAGATGCAGAGTCCTGGATAAAAAAAAAAGGTTCAAATGGCTCCCAGGACTATGGGACTTAACTCAAATGGTTGAAATGGCTCTGAGCACTATGGGACTTAACATCTGAGGTCATCAGTCCCCTAGAACTTAGAACTACTTAAACCGAACTAACCTAAGGACATCACACACATCCATGCCCGAGGCAGTATTCGAACCTGCGACCGTAGCGGTCGCGCGGTTCCAGACTGAAGCGCCTAGAACCGCTCGGCCACTCCGACCGGCTGTCCTGGATCGCTACACGGCTGTCTGAGAGATGTACTGAGGTGAAAAAAAAAAGAAAAAAGTAGTGGGATAGTATACATATGGCGATGTTATCACGTACGCGAGATATAAAAGGGCTGTGCATTGGCATGGGCGTCTTTTATACGCAGGTGATTCACGTGAAGAGCCATTCGACGTGATTATGGCTGGACGACGGGAATCAACAGACTTTCAAAGCGGAATGGTAGTTGGAGCTAGACGCAAGAGACACTGCATTTCGAAAATCGTTAGAAGATGCAGTACACCGAGACCCACAGTAAAGAGTGTGCTGCGCGGAGTGGCCGCGCAGTTAGAGGCGCCATGCTACTGATTGTGCGGCCGCTCCCCCCACCCCCCCCACCCCCACCCCCTCCCCACGGAGGTTAGA
Organism: Schistocerca piceifrons; assembly: GCF_021461385.2. Classification (NCBI taxonomy): domain Eukaryota; kingdom Metazoa; phylum Arthropoda; class Insecta; order Orthoptera; family Acrididae; genus Schistocerca; species Schistocerca piceifrons. The sequence continues at coordinate 585,502,924 of NC_060142.1, read as the reverse complement.
GTACTCCTTCGGGCATTGGTGTGTGTGCTGCTCTTGGCATAAGTTAGTTTAAGTAGTGTGTAAGTCTAGGGATCGATGTCCTCAGCAGTTTGGTGCCTTAGCAATTCACACACATTTGAACATTTTTCAATAGTGTGCCGAGAATATAAAATCACAGGCATTGCCTTCACTTAACGACACAGAGTAGCTGCTTTTGCGTTGTCAGTGCTAACAGAAAAGTAACGCAGCATGAAATAACCGCAGAAATCGATGTGGGACGTACGACGAACGTATCCGTTAGGAGAGTGCGCCGACATCTGGCGTTAATGGGCTATGGCAACAGACGACCCGAGTGACTTTGCTTACACCACGATATCGCTGCAGCGCCTTCCTTGGGCGCCTTTCCTGGGCTTATGACGTTATCGGTTGGACGCTAGACGACTGGAAAATTGAGGCCTGTTCAGATGAATCCCGATTTCAGTTGGTAAAAGCTGATGTTAGGATACGCGTGTGGTGCAGGCCCCACGAAGCCGTGGACCGAAGTTGCGGTAAGGCAGTGTGCAAGCTGCTGGTAGCTCCAAAATGGTGTGGCTGTGTTTTACGTGGAATGGGCTGGGTATTCTGGTCCAGCTCAAACGATCATTGACCATCTGCAGCCATTAATGGACTTCATGTTCCCTGACAACGGTGTATTTTTTATGGATGACAATGCGCCATGTCACCAGGCCACAATTGTTCACCATTGGTTTGAAGAACATCCTGGACCATTAGATCGCCCGACATGAATCCTAGCGAACTATTAATCGGACAAAATCGAGAGGTCAGTTCGTGCACAAAATCCTGCACCGTCAACACTACTGCAATTATGCACGGCTATAGAGGCAACGTGGCTCAGTATTCCGCAGGGTCTTCCGTCGACTCGTTGAGCCCCTGCCGGCCGCGGTGGCCGTGCGGTTCTAGGCGCTCCAGTCCGGAGCCGCGCTGCTCCTACGGTCGCAGGTTCGAATCCTGCCTCGGCCATTGGTGTGTGTGATGTCCTTAGGTTAGTTAGGTTTAAGTAGTTTTAAGTTCTAGGGGACTGATGACCACAGCAGTTGAGTCCCATAGTGCTCAGAGCCATTTGAACCATTTTTTTGAGCCCCTGTCACGTCGAGCTGCTGCACTACACCGGGAAAAGGAGGTCCGATACAGTGTTAGGAGGCATCCCATGACTTTTGTTACCTCAGTGTATTGTAGGCATCGAGCGGTAGGGAGTCCTCGAGAGAGAGTAACAAAGGGAGTCCCCAGGGCTCAGAATGCGGCTTCGTCCTCTGGGACGTGAAGATGGAGCTGCTGATGCAGTCCCTGCAGGAGGAAGCAGCAAGTTGGGTGCTGTTGGTTACGCCTGGTGACCCTCTGAACTTCGTAAAAGGTAACAGGAGTCACCAATTGGAGAACAGATGCCGCACAGTCATAGACATTCTTACAGAATAGTGCAACACAACCGAATTTGTTGCAGCAGTGCTTAAATCTAATTTTATATTGTTCAAAATGACTCCAAACACTATGGGACTTAACATCTGATGTCATGAGTCCCATAGACTTAGGACTACTTAAACCTAACTAACCTATGGACATCACACACATCCATGGCCGAGGCAGGATTCGAACCTGTGACCGTAGAGGCAGCGCAGTTCCGGACTGAAGCTCCTAGAACCACTCGGCCATTTTATGTTGCTAAAAAGCAAATTGATCCGAAACCTAACACTAAGAATAATCGACTCTGCCGTGCAGATAGGAACTGTAGGCAAGTACTCAGGATTTTATCTGGATCAGAGTTAGCACTGCATGTGTCACATAGAGCAAGTTCGTGAAAAAGCCATGTGTGTTCTTTAAATTGGTAAGCATTTGACAAGGAAGATTCCATCTTCCTCCTCAAACAGTCAGGCTGAATCATGGAAGTCTTCCTGCACCTGTGCTAGTTTATGGATCTATTTTGTAGGCCAATAGGCCTACCGTGGCTGTGAGTACAGGTCGAAGGAACATACTAATAAAATCTGTAAGCATCTTTGGCACTTCGCCAAGAAATAGGTTTGTGTAATTCTTCAGGCTTTCCCGGTAATCTCCTGACTTCTTGAGGTACCGAGTGTTCTGGCGGATTCAACGTTGTCCGTGCACAATATTCCGACGACGCGACTCGTTATTTTCGTCAGGGGCTGCCTGAGATCCTCAGGTAGCACCTGATGAAGACTATCAGAATAGTGCGCATGGACGACACTAGTATCCGGTAAAACACCAGAAATCTGGAGATGTAAGATGAGTTACTAATTATAATGGGGCTCTGTCTGTTAGATTTGTTAATTTGGCTAAATGCAGCCAACTATTAGCTTCAGAAAAGAAATTTTGATAAGATACGGGATATTACGTGGAAGTCTTTTGGAAGCAATGGAGATATTAGAGAGGAAGTGCTTAATATACGGCAAACACATTGGAACTCCTCTGCTACTGCTAGACAACTTTCATAAATTATTCCAAATGAGAGGCAAAGGTTAAAAATAAAACATTCCAGTCCAACTAAGCGTCTAGTACACCTTCTTACAGGCCATGGGCCATATCACTTATAATTACAGAGGCTAGGCAAACGAGACGCGGAATGGCATGAGTGTGGTGCCCGTTCTGGGAAGAGCTGAGTGTATATTATTTGCGTGTCCTACTCTTTAGAGGCAGCGGAAACCTACGGAAGACAGTTAGGAAAACAGAACATGATACTATTCCTTGTTAATCCTGACAGGCTACATATCAAATCGTGTGTACACTCGATGATGAAATATCTAATAGAACAGAAAAATAATATCTGGAACTGCGGAGGTAGCTCATTACTGCCATATAATGTTGCTGGCACGGTGAATCCGCCTCCCGGTCGCTCGTTGAGTAACTAAGGACGAGACGAAGATGATTCAGTGCTGTAATACAGTAGGAAGCTGACCTAATTGTAATTTAATATTAGTATCTTAACAGATAATAGTAATAAATTCAATTAAAAAGTATTATGTTATTTTATAATAATAAGTGATGATTCGCTAGTTGCTGATGTAAGAAATAGTGTTAACTGTTGGTATATGCAAGTAAAATACATATGATAACAACTTGTTTTTAAGTAATACATAAAAGGTTAAAACCTATAAATGAAGGAATAAAAGTAAATGAGATATTTTACACAGGCTGTTCTTCCAAGTATGAGGTGCGCCGGCACGGTAGCTCAGCGTGTTCGCTCAGAGGGTTAGCTGCCCTCTGTAATAAACAACTGAGTTAATCGATCAACAAAGAACTTAAACGGATGTCTTACGACGTCCGCCCCGAGCAGATGCAACGAACAGAAGCGAACAAAATGAAATTGAAAAAAAAAAGGGTGCAGCAGCATGTGCTGCCTCATACTGACTTCCACCATCTGGTATCCCAAGCTGAACCGCAAATGACGCTAGTGGTCTATCGCTGTCTTGAGACACGCAAAAGCTTTAGTTTATGATCAGCATTGTGCTTGTAAGTTCAGTTACTGGTGGCCTGAGAATGAGATTTAATTATTCTAACATTGAAGACACGAAGGAATTAATGATATTAGCTGCCAGTGGGCACTGATTTAAACCAATAATAATAGTTGAAAATTTGTACTGGACCGGTATTCGAACCCAGGCTTCCTGCTTATTGGCCAGCTGCTCTGACCACTGCGCCATCCGGACACAGTGGTCATCGCAACTGCTCGGACTACCTTGGCATGCCGCCTGTCAGACACAAATTTTCAACTTTTCTGCACACAACTGTTAGGGCACCTTGCTCATTATCTTCATCACTCGCAGCATTTCGCCTATTCCTGTGAGAGTTCGAGCATAGCTTGCATCCACACTGAAGTGATCAATCGGTCGTCCTCACTTAGTTATACATCTGGTGTCTCTTCTTTCGGACTTGTCCGAAAGAAAATACATCACATATACAGGGTGACAGTTTTGAACTATATGAAATAAAATCGTCATAACTTCTGAACGGTTCGCATTCGGACTTTCAAACTGCACAGTTGGCCTGGGGCATGATGGGAATTGTTTGGTTTGGTTTTGCGACGAAGCCCACTTTCATCTGGATGCATTCGTCAATAAGCAAAATTGGCACATTTAGGGGATTGAAAATCCGCATTTCGTGATCGAGAGGTAATTCACTCTCAGCGGGTGTCTGTGTGATGTGCAATGCCCAGTCACAGAATAATCGGTGGGATATTCCTTGATGACACTGTGACTACCAAACGGTACATGAAGGTTTTGAAAGATGACTTCATCCCCATTACCCAAAGTGACCCTGTTTTCGACAAAATGTGATACATGCAAGACGGAGCTCGACCCCATCGAAGCAGGAGAGTGTTTTCTGTCCTGGAGGAGCACTTTGGGAACCCAGAGACCACTGGCATGGTCCACGACTGGTCGCCATGTTCTCCGCATATGAACTCATGCGGTTCCTTTTTGTGGAGCTACAATAAAGATAAGGTGTACAGCGATAACATCACAACCATTGCTGAACTGAAAACAGCCATCCAGGAGGTCATCGACAGCACCGATGTTCCCACACTTCAGCGGGTCATGCAGAATTTCACTATTCGTCTGCGCCACATCATCGCCAATGATCGCAGGCATATCGAACATGTCATAACCTAAATCCGAACATCTGTAGCGACTTTTACATGTTGAATCAAGTGTGTGCACGCCGTAGTTTGTAACTAATTTACGTTTTGCTTCGTATAGTTCGATAGTTGTCTCCCTGTATGTTCTGACATTGCCCGCATATGAATTAATAAGTATTAAAAGAACGCAGCTGCATGGGTAGTCAAAGTGCGTAAGATGAACTGAAAACGAAATAAAATATTTATCTCCACGTTTCCAAGAGGTACTTTTAAAAGCTTTGCTTTAACCTAACAATATTGAGTGTATGTCTCGTAGCTATCGAAATTCGTTCGCCTTCGTATCGTAATTACAATTTTAAACAAATACCTGTTAATAGCTTTTCTAGTTAGAATTTCTACAGGATTTCCTATTTATGAATGACATAACCCAGTTACCCAGCAGCCAGTTCGAGTGGATGGTAGCGGTTCAAATATCCGTCCGACAAACCAGATTGGGTTTTCTGCGATTCCTCTAAATCGCTTAAGGATCCTAGGAAATGGCGTGGTCGATCTGCTTTCCTATCTTTCCACTATCCGCAACTGTTCTGCGTCCTTAATGACCTCGTCGCCAAAGGAACATTAAACTTTAATCTTTTTTATTTTTTTTATTTTGAGTGTTTGGTCACTGACAGTAATAAACTATTCTAAATAAATTTTGCACTATCATGAATTTCAAAATTTGTGCGTGTGTTTTTATATTTATTTATCGAAAAACTCTTTCTCAATACTCTTTTTGATCACAGGAGATCGTCACGTACATTCACCTGCACAGTGGTATTACAAATAAACCTGCATTTTTTAGTGCAGTTCAGTAGAGAGCTCACTGTGTGTCCAGTCCTGAATGGGACAACGCAGTTTCTCAACGCTGTTCAAGCTGCCGGCATGAGTCGAAGCGTCGTTTCATTCTTAAACTGTGCGTAAATCGTCACTTCACCTCAGGAATGATCCTCAGCATGAGATGTTTCTCACCGAATTGGTGTGCACCACACGACTTCCTTCAAACATTCAGTGGCTATCGCGAGACAAAAACTGTTGAAGATCTCTCTCGTAGTATACCACTTGCTGTCAAAAACGTTATCTGGCGACCGCGACTTTCAGACTGTGTCCCACACAATAGAACACGAGAGTGGAACTGCAAAAATCAACACGTGCGCCCTTTTGCAAGTAATGGTAGGGCTGCGTAGACTCAGACGGTACACATCCATTCCTATATGATCAGTCTGGCATATAGGAGTCCATTACTTACCAACACTGCCGCCACCATAGCTGATTGGTCACCGTGACAGAATACCATGTGAGGGGCCCAGGTTTGATTCCCGTTTGGGTCAGAGATTTTTCTCCACTCCGGGAGTGGGTGTTGTCTTCATCATCATCACGTCCTCATCGACACACAAATCGCCGAAGTGCTTTCAACTAAAAAGCATTGCACCAGACGACCGATGTACCCCATGGGAGGCCCGACCCATAGGACACTTACATTTGTTTACGAACAACAGCACAAACGCCCACCACCGTGCTGGCCGGAAAAGGTGAGCAACGAGACACCCAGAACGGACTCTGTCTCAGTGGCGTCCGGTTTCCTTCACTGATAAGTGCAGGATTTGTCTGCCACTTCATGATAGCCATACAAAGATGTGGAGGCGGCCATGTACCAGTCCACGTCTCAGCCATGCGTTTACGTGGGCTCAGAAGGAAGTGGTGCACTTAAGCAGTCAGACGGTTCTGGTAGCCATCGAAAAAGGAGAGAGCCGATTTGGGGTTAACGTTCTTTTGACATCGAGGTTATTAGAGCCAGAGTACAAGCTCGCACTGTTTCAAGGACAGGGAGTGAAGCTGGCCGTGCCATTTGAAAGAAGCCATCCCTGCATATGCCTGGTGCGCTTTAGAGAAATCACCTTTATTAGGATAGCCAGACGCGGATTCGAACCATCGACCTCCTACATGCGAGTCCAATATGCTACCTTCGAACATTCAATGGAACCTATTATCCAACCCTACAGTGAACATTTCGGTTCAAAGTTCGTCTTTCAAGAAAACAGCACAGTTGTGGGCACCTTCTCCATGAAGCCGGGACTCTACCGGCACTAGTAGTCTATGACTGAGCGTTCTAGAGGCCACTTCTGAGTTTATCTTCGCAGGGAACCTCCTCATTCACTGGATGATCTCAGGAAGGACTCCGTCGAAGTATGGAACTGGCTTCAGTGGCAGTATTTCAGCCACATAGTGCACAGCACGTTAAGGAGGATAAAGGCATTTTCCAATGAACGGGAAGGAACGACAGCGTATTGCATCACGGTATGGCCAAAGGCTGCTGTAATGTGTATTTATTTACAGTCAAACAGTTCGGTCAACTGACCATCTTCAAGTCACCGAAGCCATTATAACAGGTTAAAGGAAGGTTCCTTCGCGTGAAGTACATAATTGTTAGCGGTTGCCGGCCGGTGTGGCCGAGCGGATCTGGGCGCTACAGTCTGGAACCGCGTGATCGCTACGGTCGCGGGTTCGAATCCTGCCTCGGGCATGGATGTGTGTGATGTCCTTAGGTTAGTTAGGTTTAAGTAGTTCTAAGTTCTAGGGGACTGATGACCTCAGCAGTTAAGTCCCATAGTTCTCAGAGCCATTTGAACCATTTTTTTTGTTAGCGGTTGTAAACATCTATCACACTATCCGCTAAGTGCACATATTAACAGTTCATTAGAATTTTAGCATACTGTCTCATCAAAATCGAATACCATTCCTTAAATGCATTGAAATTGTGCAGTACAGTTTATAGGAAATACTACAGTACTGAATGGTTCCCAGTTGAAGATTTTGGCATATATACCGGGTGATTCTACTTAAAGTTAAAGTTTCAAACCGCTGTAGAAATAACACCACTGGTCACCCAGTAACGTAAAATTGCAATGGAACATTATCGGAGAAGGCGGAAAACGTATGGCAGAAGAAAAATAAATATTTACAAAATGTAGCAATAGATGGCGCTATAAGGATCATAATTTAATAGTGGTCGAATACAAATGACAAATGAATCATACAATAATGCCTAAGGCGTACGTTTGATGTTAAACAAACTGTACTACTCAGTGTGCTTGGATGTACAGGTGTGATACTGTTAGTTACGTAAGCCCATCCACCACGGCAAGGTTATATCACATCAGATGGTAAAAATCGGTTTTCAATTGTCCTGAGGCCAAACCCCACTTAAAGAGCATCAATCATATCGGTTTTTAACTGTCCTGAGGTCAAAAAAGGGCATAAAAAGCATCAACCAAAATCTAATCGTGTTATTAATTTCCGTGTGACTGGCGCAAAACATGTTCAATATGGTGTTCACCATTTTCTGCAACAAACTGAAATCGATAAACACCATGTTCCACATCTGAGAAGTGCATCAGGGGTCACGTTCAGAATGTGGTGCGCAATGCGTGCCTTCAATGCAGCTAAGTTTGCAATCGGAACACTGAACATATCTTTCAGATAGCCCCACACTCAGAAGTCACACGGATTAAGATCAGGTGAGCGGAATGGCCATCCTGTAGGGAAATGGCGGCTGATAGTTCTAGCATTTCCGAAATGGCGTTTCAGCTGCTGCTTAACAGGATTTGCAATGTGCAGAGGTGCGCCATCTTGCATAAAAATGATCCCATCCACACATCTACACTGTTGGAGAGCTGGAATGACGTGGTTGCGCAAAAGACACCCTTAGCGCTTACCAGTGACGGTACAGGTAACAGGACCGGAATCATCTGTCTCTTCGGAAATATGTGGCCCTACGACAAATGATGCAGTAAATCCGCACCACACAGTGACCTGGCCAGGATGAAGTGGTGCTGGTCGATTTGCGTGTGGATTTTCCGTTGCCCATATCCAACAATTCTGTGTATTGACATTTTGTGAGATGGAAGTGGTCTTCGACTGTCCACAAAATCTTCGACGGCCAATCATTGTTCACTTACATGCGAGCAAGAAATTCTAAAGCAAAAGTCTCTCTTCCTGGCAGGTCAACAGGAAGCAACTCGTGCACATGGGTAATTTTGAATGGATAGCAGAGAAGGATGTTTTGTAGGATTTTACGCACCGTGATCACTGGTATGTCCAATGTTGGGACAGTTCTCCGTGCACTACACGTCTGCACGTCACCACTCGTCTCCTCCTGCACTGCCGTGGCCACAGCTTCCACTGACGTCAGATCAATTCGTTTCCTCCCTCTACCAGGCTGCACGCCGAAAGAACCCGTATTTTCGAATTTCCGAATCATTTTCTTCAGACCCACGGCAGTCATCGGACCAACGCCTTTTCTCAGACCATTCAGTGTCCGGAACTTCTGCAGAGTGACGTATGCACAGTTATCATTCTTGTAATACAGCTTTACGAGCAGAGCGCGATCCTGCATTGAGACAGTCATGGCGAATGTCGCAGACGCGAAAGGAGGAAAAAGCCATGTACACGGCGTCTTTATACCACTTTCAATGGGTCGTCCGCATGACAGGTATTTTCATTTACGTATTCAGACACATACAGCGCCATCTATTGATAAATTTTCGCACCATTTTTTTCTTCTGCCATACGTTTGCCCCCTCCTCCGATAATATTCCGTTGCAATTTCGTGTTATCTCTACATCGTTTTGAAAGTTCAACTTCAACTATAATCACCCTGTATATACAAGATTTTTAAATTGGAATTTAAGTCCCCATTCACCAGGCTCCTTTTCTCCAGTGTCTTGGCAGATACTTGCGGTTTTTATTTTGCAATATGTTGCTGGAGTCAGCCCAAACCAAGACTGGTCATCACATCATTCCTGCGACGTCTAGCGTCGACAGAAAGCGTTGGTTTGTTTCCCGGTACAAACAGAAAATTTTTAAAGCCGAATTTTACTTGAGAAGCAGACAGAGTGGTCCCAAGTTAGTCTAATGTGATATTTCTTTTTTTTCCCATGTGTATTAACAAGGACAGTAGAAGATTATCCAGTACTCCAGCAGCTACAGCACCGCCCCGGCCCGCGCCGCTTGCTACCGCCATACAGCAGCGCTGCTCGGTAGCTGCTGGGTTATTATTCGTTCTTCGTGTTTTACTGTTTCAGTTCAAACACATCGATTAAACGAATAACGCAGTGAACTAAGTTGGAACCACTATATCGAATGGGGATAATGGAATGCAGTCGAATTAAGTCAGGTGATGCTGAGGGAATTGGATTAGGAAATGAGACACTTAAAGTAGTAGATGAGTTTTGGCACTTGGGGAGCAAAATAGCTGATGATGATCGAAACAGAGAAGATGTAAAATGTAGACTAGCAATGACAAGAAAGCGTTCCTGAAGAAAAGAAATTTGTTAACATCGAGTATAGATTTAAGTGTCAGGAAGTCGTTTCTGAAAGTATTTGTATGGAGTGTAGCCATGTATGGAAGTGAAACATGGACGATAAATCGTTTGGACAAGAAGAGAACAGAAGCTTTCGAAATGTGGTGCTACAGAAGAATGCTGAAGATTAGATGGGTAGATCACGTAACTAATGAGGAGGTATTGAATAGAATTGGGGAGAAGAGAAATTTGTGGCACAACTTGACTAGAAGAAGGGATTGGTTGGTAGGACATGTTCTGAGGCATCAAGGGATAACCAGTTTAGTAGTGGAGGGCAGCGTGGAGGGTAAAAATCGCAGAGGGAGACCAAGAGATGAATACACTAAGCAGATTCAGAAGGATATAGGTTGCAGTAAGTACTGGTAGATGAAGAAGCTTGCACAGGATAGAGTTGCATGGAGAGCTGCATCAAACCAGTGTCTGGACTGAAAACCACAACAACTATCGAATGAGCACGTAAAATTTCGCTTTAAAAACTGTTTTATTTCTAATGATAAACAAACCGGCACTTCCTGTCGACGCTGGCATCGTATGAAAGACGTGATGACCAGGATTTGTTTACACTGACTCCGGCAACGTATTGCAAAAGCGAAATTGCAAGTATCTATCGAAACACCAGAGAAAAGATGCCTGACGAGTCTTATGAGAGACACACTATGTATAAAGGGTGACTTCTTCCACAGTGTACAAACTCTCGGAATTGATCGGTGAGAGGATGCGGAACACAAAAGGTTTGATGAACCTAAGTCCGGAGAGGTATGGTTTCCATCTTTGAGAAAATTTATTCAGTAATGCATTATTACAGAGATTGCCGTCTAATAGACGCTGTACCAAGCAGCTACAGTTGCGTTGAACTCGTTTCGACGTACCTCAACACCTGCGTGTACGCGGCGTAGCACGTTCTGTCTCACACTTTGACATCGGCCAGGCTGCATTCGAATATTGTCAAAGGCAGCATGAATACGCTGCTCCAGTGTCTCCCCATCTGGAATGGGCTCTGCATACACGATACTTTTGAGATGGCCCCGTAACCAGAAACAGCACGGATTGAGATACAGTGGACGAGCAGGTCAAGCAGATGGACAGACTGGTCCCAAAATACGGTCGCCAATTATCCCGACCCACACATTCCGGCTGGACCGATGCTGATGATTCGCTGTCACCACACCGTGGGGGCTCTGCATACTATTGCACACATGACTGTTACGACTCTGCGTAAAGGTGACCTCATCTGTGAATAGGATGGATGATACAGATCCCAGAATCGTGGTTACGTGGTGAAGGAATCAGTGATAAAACTGCTCCCGATATGGATAGTCTGTCGCTAGTAAGCCCTGCACACGCTGTAAGTGATAAGGGTAGTAACAATTGTCATGGAGAATGTTCCACACGGCCATCTGGCTTACCCTGTACTGGCGGGCCAATTGCCTGGCACTGACACGGCGGTCGCCTTTCACAGTGATAACCACATTTTCCTCCAACTCTGACGTCCGAACATTTCGGGTGTGTCCTTCGTGATTTCCATCTTCCTGAAACGACTCTGTCTCAAACAAACGGCGAAACGCTGTTGCAAACATTAAATACTGTGGTTTTTGTCGGCGGTGATGGGTCTCCTGATACAACCTTGCTGCCCACCGCCCATTACCATTCGCCTTTCCGTAAGTAAACATCATGTCGGAAAGCTCTCGATTCGAATACGGAACTATTGTGTAGAATGCTGTGTCACATCCCCTACGAGGTGAGTAAGCAAGAGAAGTGAATCGGACACAACATTACCAGTTACCATGGTTGGAGAGGATGCTGAGGCATTACTTTTGAGGAACAGTACCACCTTCTAGGAGGAAACCGTACATACAGTGATTGTGGCTGCGTGGTACAGCGCGTATTACACGGCAGTCTCTGTAAAAAAGTATGACTGAATAAACTGTCTATAGCATGGAAAGTATGCACTTCCGTACATTAGACCTTTTTTTCCGTATCCTCTCACCGATCAATGCCTAAAGTTTCAAAACAGTGGAAATTATCATCGTGCATGTGCAAAAATCTTCAGGTTGGAACCATTCAGTAATATTTCTTATAAACTATGCTGCACAGTTTCAATACATTTAAAGAACTCTGTTCCATTATGGTGGGACAGTATGCTGAAGAGTGTAATGAGCTCTCAATTTGTGCGCTTATTTGCTAATAGAAAAATGCACAAGATAATGGACGCACGTACAAGTGACAGATGTTTGCAACCGATAACAGTTATGTTCTGCAAGCGAAAGAACCTGCTTTTAACCTGTTTTAATCGTTACGGCTTTGCCTTTGAGTTATTCTAATTGTGAATTTGTCAACTTCATTTTCGGCATTACTAGCTGTCACTTCAGGCTGCGGTGGTGTGGGTTTTTTCGTGTGCAGGCTGCAAATTAGAATTCACCTACCTCAGAACGCCCACAGCTCGATGTCTCTTCACTCGGCAAATACTTACAAGATGATGTAAAAAGCTGCGTTGATAAAAAACACCAGCTAATATCTACAATTACTGAGGCCGTGCAACTCTAGTAACGAAATAAAGTTCTGTAGAAAAACTGTCATTAAAAAATTTATCGGGCAGTAAGATAATGGATTGGCTTCTGGAAAACAATGTCCGAAAAAATTGGTTCAAATGGCTCGGAGCACTATGGGACTTAACATCTATGGTCATCAGTCCCCTAGAACTTAGAACTATTTAAACCTAACTAACCTAAGGACAGCACACAACACCCAGTCATCACGAGGCAGAGAAAATCCCTGACCCCGCCGGGAATCGAACCCGGGAATCCGGGCGTGGGAAGCGAGAACGCTACCGCACGACCACGAGCTACTGACACAATGTCCGAAATGTCCATGGAAAAAACGTTTGTTTGTTCTTATAGCCAAAGGAACAGTACTATTCAGTCCACATTTAAACTGTTGGTTACTTTCATCAAGTTCACATTTCATACATTCATTTCGTACGCACAGAGCCAGAAATCTGTCCAAACCTGACCCGAGTTAAACAATGTTTTCACAGTCATTAATTTCACCACTAATCTGAGTTAATACATTCATTCCTTCTTATAGATTTTTGAAAAAAAAAAAAAAAACTGCTCGCCATAAATGCTGAGTGGCTGAATACTGAAACATGCTTCATGGTTAATATGAAGGCCAAATTTTCACACACGAATATCTGTCCAACAAAACAATTCTAGAACTTCCGAACTTCACAAAACTGTCTGTAACTACATCAGCATAAGTCACGATACGTATCAAACACGAGGAACTCAATATTACTTCATTTTACACACAATGAGAAACATCACATTTAACATGTCCTTCTGTGACTGAAGCTGGTGACCGACTCCCTTCTTACAGCCTCACTCCCAGTATAGCTATCAGGTAACGAGCGGGAACCGTCTCAATTCTGATTGGCTAACCATACTCGCTGCCAATCAGAATGCTCGCTCATGATCATACTCGCTCCAAAACTGGCCTGCACCAATCCTTACATACAGGCGCATCTACGTCATTCTGATATACAAATAGTAAAGTAATGTTTAATAAACTAAAACGAAAAGACAATAAATCTGGAAATATCATTTAGATACAGATAATACTCCATCTGACATTCTGGCTGCTCTGTTACTATAGCAATCACACCTAGATGTACGTCATCAGCAAAGTGGGTAAATTCCCTATGGGCATTTTCCCAATACAGGGTTCCGTAACTCTTGCAAGTTACTTAAGACCAGTATATAATGCAACATGAAAATTTGACGAATGCCCCACGAACACACTCTCATTTGCTCACATATACTCCCACAACAATCTTAGACACCAATAATAATTTTGTGTGATTTTTATATTACGAAAACGAAAAATAATTAAAGGTTTAATATGAAAATCTCAATTAATTAATTCTGCACACCGAGAGTTTATTATACCATAAGATCAACTATTATATTTCCAAACTGAATTTAATTCCCTAAGGGTCACTTTTTGACTTTTTCAGCAGTTTTTTCTATCTCTGTAACTATGATAGTTTCTATGTTGGAATCTGGATACAATCTTCTCCTGAATGTCGAAAGGTAGTGTACCGATTTTGAAAATGTTCGAATAATATTTAATATCATTTATTTAGGTTCTTACAGGTCGAGAATGTACGCTCGCAAAGAAGTGACACAGGACCGTTCTCATGCTGCCGTAGTAGCAGGTGTACAAGACTCATCGGCTAAGACACTAGTGGCGGTCTCTTTCACAGCCCCCGGCTCCAATACTGCGGGCTGTATTGCAGCGAACGTTATTGCGCACTAACTCACGACGTTACGCGGCTTACTGCTGGTAATGCTATCAGGTATGAGGTCGAAAAGGCACGAATAATTCTTGAGGCATGTGCCTGATTTCTAATTTTACTTTAAAAACCACGCATTTCATGTTAGGCATTTGAGAGGTCTTCAGAGAGTATACATATTCATCAAGACATTTATACAGGGTGGTCCATTGATCGTGACCGGGCCAAATGTCTCACGAAATAAGCCTCAAACGAAAAAACAACAAAGAACGAAACTTGTCTAGCTTGAACGGGGAAACCAGATGGCGCTATGGTTGGCCCGCTAGATGACGCTTCCATAGGTCAAACGGATATAAACTGCGTTTTTTTTAATAGGAATCCCATATTTTATTACATAGTCGTGTAGTACGTAAAGAAATATGAATGTTTTAGTTGGACCACTTTTTTCGCTTTGTGATGGATGGCGCTGTAATAGTCACAAAAATATGGCTCACAATTTTAGACCAACAGTTGGTAACAGGTAGGTTTTTTAAATTAAAATACAGAACGTAGGTACGTTTGAACATTTTATCTCGGTTGTTCCAATGTGATATATGTACCTTTGTGAACGTATCATTTCTGAGGACGCATGCTGTTACAGCGTGATTACCTGTAAATACCACATTAATTCAATAAATGCTCAAAATGATGTCGGTCAACCTCAATGCATTTGGCAAACGTGTAACGACATTCCTCTCAACAGCGAGTAGTTCGCCTTCCGTAATGTTCGCACATGCATTCACAATGCGTTGACGCATGTTGTCAGGCGTTTTCGGTGGATCACCATAGCAAATATCCTTCAACTATCGCCACAGAAAGAAATCCGGGGACGTCACGTCCGCTGAACGTGCGGGCCGTGATATGGTGCTTCGACGACCAATCCACCTGTCATGAAATATGCTATTCAATACCGCTTCAACCGCACGCGAGCTATGTGCCGGACATCCATCATGTTGGAAGTACATCGCCATTCCGTCATGCAGTGAAACATCTTGTAGTAAACATCGGTAGAACATTACGTAGGAAATCAGCATACATTGCACCATTTAGATTGCCATCGATAAAATGGGAGCCAATTATCCTTCCTCCGATGATGCCGCACCATACATTAACCAGCCAAGGTCGCTGAAGTTCCACTTGTCGCAGCCATCGTGGATTTTCCGTTGCCGAATAGTGCATATTATGCCGGATAACGTTACCGCTGTTGGTGAATGACGCTTCGGCGCTAAATAGAACGCGTGCAAAATATCTGTCATCGTCCCGTAATTCATATTGCGCCCAGTGGCAGAACTGTGCACGACGTTCAAAGCCGTCGCATTGCAATTCCTGATGCATAGAAATATGGTACGGGTGCAATCGATGTTGCTGTAGCATTCTCCACACCGACGTTTTTGAGATTCCCGATTCTCGCGCAATTCGTCTGCTACTGATGTGCGGATTAGCCACGACAGCAGCTAAAACACCTACTTGGGCATCAATATTTGTTGACGTTTCACATGTGGCTGAACACTTCCTGTTTCCTTAAATAACGTAACTATCCGGCGAACGGTGCGGACACTTGGATGATGTTGTCCGGGATACCGAGCAGCGTACATTGCACATGCCCGTTGGGTATTTTGATCACAATAGCCATACATCAACACGATATCGACCTTTTCCGCAATTGGTAAACTTTGCATTTTAACACGGGTAATGTATCACGAACAAAATACTGTCCGCACTGGTGGAATGTTACGTGATACCACGTACTTATGCGTTTGTGACTATTACAGTGCCATCTATCACAAAGCGAAAAAAGTGGTCCATTAAAACATTCATATTTCTTTACGTACTACACGAATATGTAATAAAAAAGGGGGGTGCCTATTTAAAAAAACGCAGTTGATGTCCGTTTGACCTATGGCAGCGCCATCTAGCGGGCCAACCATAGCGCCATCTGGTTTCCCCCTTCATGCTAGACGAGTTTCGTTCTTTGTAGTTTTTTCGTTTGAGGCTTATTTCGTGAGATATTTGGCCCGGTCACTATCTTTGGACTACCCTGCATAGTTCCCTTCAACTAAGGAGGTAACGATCCAATATAGGAGTCATCACTTTGGGTGGCAGATTCATGTTTACAATATGCCTGATACGAATTTAAGCCGTCACATGAACTCAGTAGCGTATAAAGAACGCGATTGGCCACTGAACTTATACTGCAGAGCGAAGGTTTTGGACTGTCACTCCCAACTGAATTAATAAATTCTATGCTTGTTTTAAAATTTCGATGCAGATATCCAGCAAACAAGGTACGGGGTGAGCACTGACGCTAGTTTATTAATGATGTCCTCACGTTGCAGCACTGAATTCCAGTAGTTGAGTTCTGAGGCCGAGAAATGTCGACCTCCACAACAACAGATTTTCAGCAAAATCAGTAGGAAAAGTATAAAACTATCTCTTTCTTTTACTTTCGAGTATAAAACTATCTCTTTCTTTTACTTTCGAGCCATCTGACATTCGTATCCGACGACGTACATCTATCAGTACTCATTATTGCTCACCACCGACTCGGAAACACGACACTAAAGCATGCACATAAGTTCCATGGTGTTTCCACATTCTTTCCAGATATTAAATTTATGTGCAACAAAAATTAACGATTGTCTGACAACCTCAGCTCTATCCAGTTTTCATCCATCTACGGCGATCCGCTTCTCCGTTTCTCTGGCACTACACTGCAATATCTCAAACGAGACACATTCAGTGGATATGCTTGCACAGAGGGTGCATTCGTGAAGACAAATAGTTTGTTTGGGTTAATGTTTTTCATTGTGCCTTTGTTCGGATCGTTCGTTCGTTTTGTATCCCATTCTGCCGCCGGGAATATACGAGTTACGAGTCAGACGCAACCACTGTCTCTGGGCGTAGTTGCCCATGTACGATCTCACCTTCACCTGCGAATACGTGCCGTTGTTCGAAAGCGGGTCAAGTATTTGTCGTAAAATTACGCTGTTGAAGAATCCCGTGACATTTGTTACGTCACACTGTGGATGATAAGCATGGTTCACGATGTCACAAATTCTAATAAATAACATTGGCACTGTTTCTACTTGCATGCATGTCGCACACTGACAGCTTTTTAAATTACATTATTTGATCTGAGGCAGTTCCAGTTGTCACCGGCTAGTTGATGTATTTGGGTGCGTGAAATTGCCTTTTATTTTATCATTTGTCTGTAAGTCTTTCCAGACACAGTACTCCGCTTCGAGCCAACGTTATACCTTTATCCACAAACTGGTTTAACCAGTCTAAGTCTCAGAGACGATAAGCGATGGATTTTGTTACTTTTCATGAACTGTTTCACAAAGACATCCATACCCCCTTTCAGCTGAAACTCATCGAAGTGTTACGGTATAGCTCAGAAATAGCTCGGCAAATAGGAAATACGCTTTGCTTATATATAATTTGAAATTATTTCATTGTCTATGTGTAAACTAAGGTACATATCTGACTAGTTCTGGAGGGATAGCCATTCCGAACAAACAAGATCTCTGCCAACCCTAGAAAATTTTGAGCTTTCTTGCTGTTCCTCTTTGCTAGATTACCTGGTGCATGAACTGTAACAGCTTTTCCGTTCTTACGTTAACAGTTTTACTTGCACGTGCAGATTTACCTCCTTTAATGTAGCCATTCTCTGTCGACTAAAGTTTCTACATCCCTCTGTAAAATCACATTCCAAATACTTTTGTGTGACTTCCTGTGAAAAGAAGGACGTATTGTGAGCTATAAACGTCTGACTATGATTCACGGCTACACGATGTTGTCTAGACGCAAATTCGATGGGTGGTTGCTATAAAAACTTACAGAACGAAAACTTACCTATAAAATTCATTTCAAAAACAGAGCTAAAGGATGCAAGAATTCTAATTTTGCATTGCTGACAGTCATAAAACGTTTTCTACATCATTGTTATTGTTACCTAACACGGCACCAAAGAAGGGATCACTAACTGTCGACATGAGAAAAGACAATACATATATATATTCTCGTCCGCAATTAATTTCAAACCATCCGTTTCGTTAGATACTTTTGGGCAGCGTGTTACAAATTTAGCGACTGTCTGATAACAATAATCGTATTAGAATACGAGCATGCTCCCTCTGTGGTAAAGGAAGGATGAAAAAAGACGACACCTTGAATGCTCGCGCATGCAATGCTTATTTGCAAGGCAGTCATAGTGTTCTTCAATCCATATCTGATATTCAGCGGCGCGAATAAGAAGCAAAAAGCATTGTTTTCGTAGTCACTTCCTGTCTCTAAATTACATCGAATGGTATATGACCCTATATGGAAAAGATAATAACTGAATCTGAACAGTTCTGTAACCATTATACGACATAAAATAGGTAAGGACGCTCTCGAAATTAACAAATGATTCATGTTGGTTGACAGAAGAATTAAAACCTCCAGAGTAATTCCTGCGTGCACTGCTGCTTATTCCTTTCTGTCAATAAACTAATAATGAGGCTTAGACACTGTTGCAGTCAACAGGATTACTTTAGTGAAATAAAGTAGGCTCAGGATAACAATACCTCCCTACTTAACTCCTTTTTTAAAATCAAGCTTAAGAAATGGTTACTATGTGTTACTGAAATTCTACACTATGTAATTCGGATCACTATGACATTTTGACCGGCTTGCTGTTGTTTTCCATTTGTTTTCGTCTTGTGTTACTATATATAGATGTACATAAGTCTAAGTAATGTGTGCGTAATATTTCGTTAGTCCACTCTTTCTCCCTTTTTTCCGTATATTGGAAAATTAATTACTGCGCCATCTTTTCTTTTCTTCTGTAAACAATATTTCTTGTATTTATTTCTTTGGCATTTATAGCATTCTCCCTCCCTCCCTATCTCTCTCTCTCTCTCTCTCTCTCTCTCTCTCTCTCTCACTCTCTCTCTTCACGTAATCTTCACTACCCCGCAGCACTACAATACCAATTGTTCTCTTATCTCTTTACCCGGCTTCGGCACTGGCCACACTGCAGAATCTCACTCAGCTGTCGTAAAACGTGCCAATTACAGGACTCACAATTTTAGATATTCAGCAGCAAATAGTTTCATTTCTTGTAGAACACTTTCTCGTTTTACTCACTCTCCTCCTAGTATTTCCTCCCATCAGCTATCTTGTGCTGTTGCGACTTCTAGACAGGATAGTTATATTACTGCTTTTAAGTCTTCCACAGTTTCTTCTTTTATTTTGTTGCTATTCTTGATCCAATAGAAGCGAAACGCGGTCAGGGATAAAACGTGTAATGAATTTTGCAGTTTTAATTTAATTTAATTACATATAAATAAGTTTTTATTTGCTTCGTGATGAATATTCCACTAGTTGCGTAACAATAAACACTTATTTTATAGTAAACCTTTCTTTCTGTTAGTGGTCAGCACCGTTTACCATTACCTTTAGACAGCAAACCTTACTTACGACGCCAAATAAATAAATACCAAGAACAGTTAGCCAGAACGGTCTTAAGACACCACACCTGTGGTAGACTACAGCTTTTCTACGAGAAATAGAATACACACATGCTATGCAGCCAGAGGAACGCTCTCTGTTATCTTTGGAATCTGAGTATTCGAATTTTCCTGAGAAACCTTTCGATGTAATATTCTGGTGTCTGGCACTACAACACACTACGGTTGTCCTCCAGCTTTCGTTTCAAAAATGGTTCAAGTGGCTCTAAGCACTATGGGACTTAACATCTGAGGTCATCAGTCCCCCAGACCTAGAACTACTTGAACCTAACTAACCTAAGGACATCACACACATCCATACCCGAGGCAGGATTCGAACCGGTGACCGTAGCAGCAGCGCGGTTCCGGACTGAAGCGCTTAGAACCGTTCGGCCACAGCAGCCGACCCAGCTTTCGGCCCGAGGTTCCTACACTGTTAGTTCTTGCTACCATTTTATTGTCGGATAAATTTTCACCAATGAGTCTACTGTCACGGCACATCAGAATAATCCTAACTCTGACCTCGGGCGCGAAATGACAATCCCAATCTCCTGCGCTACGCACCAGACACGACAATGTGCAGATATTATGATAACGTTCCATACCGTCTTGAGAAACGTCGAGCTTGGTGGTATAGCGATGGCTTCTCCGCTTCTTCAGGTGTCGTTCTTTCTAAATTGTACAAGAAAATTGCAGTGTCAGTGGTGGTCAATGAACGGCTGACGCCACCTGCGCCGGCCATTGTAACCGAGCGGTTCTAGGCGCTTCAGTCTGTAACTGCGCTACCGCTACGATCGCAGGTTCGAATCCTGCCTCGGGCATGGGTGTGTGATGTCCTTAGGTTAGTTAGGTTTAAGTAGTTCTAAGTTGTAGGGGACTGATGACCTCAGATGTTAAGTCCCATAGCGCTCAGAGCCATTTGAAACCAACGCCAACTGTTGTTTTCTGTCTGCGAGTGCCTCACGGCAGTCCGCACTCTATGTCTTTTCTTGAACTGTCTCTTGAACTGTCATTGTGACAGGTTGCTGATAGGCTGTTCGGTTTAAAACTCTCAAGGAGAACGTCACAGTTAGGGCGTATGCAGATGATGTGGCAGTCCTCTTTCGTCAAAGAGAGGAAGTTCTCTTATGAAAAGTGATTGTTGATGGTTTTTGTCGTACTTCAGGAGAGTGCTGACAAATTCCAGTTCCTCAACCTATGCGGCTTCGAGATCACTGTCCTTTCTTGGGCACGTTTTGTGGATCAGCGCCGCGCGGAGTGGCCACGCGGTTTGAGGCGCCGTGTCACAGACTGCGTTGCCCCTCCCTGCGGAGGTTCAAGTCCTAACTCGGGCATGGGGGTGGTGTTGTTCTGAGCATATTTTAGTTTAACTAGTGTGTAACTCTAGGGACTGATGACGTCAGCAGTTTGTTCCCTTAGGAATTCACAAACATTTTATGGAACAACGTACATCTTTGGGAGTGACCTTTGATCGTTGCCATCGAGCATGGAGCCTTTGAACTGGAAACCAGTTACTGATAAAATTCAGGGTGCCATACTAGAACATGAAGGACGCTCGCTTACCATTTTCTAAAAAGTACGAATATTGGAAACCTATATTTTGTGTAAGGCATATTATATCCTGCAGATCTTCGCCCTTCCCAAATTGGTAGCGAAGAAATTGGAGTAACTATCTTACCCATTTATATGGAAAGGTCAGATATTTAAAGTATGTTACGGGATTCTGACGGAGCCACGCACGGAAGGAGGCTTGTCTCTTTCATATATCACACGCAAGGAGTCTGCATTGTATGCCCGACGCATGATACTAATTGATACCAGTGAATTGCGTACATCTACATCTACGTGGATACTCAACGCAAATCATACTTAAGTGCCTAGCAGAGGGTTCATTGAACCACTTTTACGATAATTCTCTGTTATTCCACTCTCGATCAGCGGGCGGAAAAACGAACACCTGTATCTTTCCGTGCGAGCTCTGATTTCCCTTATTTTGTTATGGCTATCGTTTCTCCCTATGGAGGTGGGCGTCAACAAAATAATTTCACATTCGAAGGAGAAAGTTGGTAATTGAAATTTCGTCAGAAGATTCCGCCGCAACGAAAAACGCCCTTGCTTTAATAATGTTCACTCCAAACCCTGTATCACGTCAGTGACACTCTCTCCCCTACTTCTCTCTAATACACAACGTGCTGCTCTTTTTTTACCTTTGTCGATGTACTCCGTTAATCCTATCTGGTAGGGACCCCACACCGTGCAGCATTACTCTAAAAGGGGGCGGACAAGCGTAGTGTTGGCAGTTTCTTTAGTAGATATATTGCATCTTCTAAGCGTTCTGCCAACAAAACGCAGTCTTTGGTTCGCCTTCCCCCACAACGTTTTCTATGTGTTTTTTCCAATTTAAGTTGTTCGTAATTGTAATTCCTAGGTATTTAGTAGAATTGCTTTGAGTGATTTATCGTGTATTCTAAGTTTAACAGATTTCTTTCAGCACTCATGTGATTGACTTCACACTTTTCATTATATAAGGTTAATTCCTAGTTTTCGCACCATACAAATATGTTTTCTAAATCGTTTTGCGATTTGGGTTGATCTTCTGATGACTTTGTTAGACGATAAACGACAGCATCATCTTCTAAAAGCCTAAGAAACCCAAGGCAGCTTCTCAGATTGTCTCCTAAATGGTTTATGTAGATAACAAACAGCAGAGGGCCTTTAACAACGCCCTGGGGAACGCCAGAAAACACCTCTGTTTTACTTGATGACTTTCTGTCAGTTACTACGAACTGTGACCTCTCTGACAGGAAATCACGAATCCAATCACGTAACATATTTTCCATAAGCACGCAATTTGACTACAAGCCGCTTGTGAGGTACTATGTCAAAAGTCTTCTGGAAATCTAGAAATACGGAATCAATTTAAAATCCCTTGTCAATAGCACTCAACACTTCATGTGAGTAAAGGTCGTTTGGTTGGTTGATTTGTAGAAAGGGGACCAAACAGCGTAGTAATCAGTCCCATAGGATCAGGGAAGGATGGGGAAGGAAGTCGGCCGTACCCTTTCAAAAGAAACATCCCAGCATTTTCCCGAATCGCTTTAGAGACGTCATAGAGAACCTAAATCAGGATGGCCTAAGTCAGGATGGCCGAATGCGAGTCCACTGCGCAACCTCGCTCGATGTGAGTAAAGAGTCGTGTTTCACAAGAACGATGTTTTCTCAATCCGTGTTGGCTGTGTGTCAGTAGATCGTTTCGTCGCAACTCTTGACTCTCGTACAGGCAGTGTGTCTTGCTTCGCCTGCTGAGGTGGGTCGTATTCATTTCACCCCGTGTCACGTTCGAGAATTCTATGTTGCGGTGAGCTGCTTGGCGGCCGACGCCTGGAGGCGGCAAGTGGTCACGACTCAGTTCCTGCTTGCTCGAAGGGACGGCGTGGTCTGCCCCAATACCGTTGAACTGTTATCACCACTTGTTCGTTGGAAGGTTGTATGAACCAAAATCAGTCTCCCGATTCACACGACGGAAGTGGCTTCCTCTTGGTCAGAGTCATTAATAACTTATTATCTACTAATTAACGTCTACAGCGAATTGGACTTGGTGAAACGGCTACATGTTGTCGCTGTGGTTCCTTGGACAAGCTTTCACATCGAACACCTGACGAACTGGCTCCACTGGAGAAGCTTTCACATCGATTTACCTGCAGTGATCACCTGGCGAACTGGCTCCACTGCACTCGCATGCGGGAGGACGACGGTTCAAATCTGCGTCCGGCCACCCTGATTTAGGTTTACCATAACTTCCTTAAATCGCTTTAGGCAAATGCCGGGGTGGTTCCTTAGAAGGGGCACAGCTGGCTTCCTTCCCCATCGTTCCCAACCTCGCTGTTGGGTCCCCTCCCCCAAATAAATCACACCCCCTCTTCCCCAAACACCGCCTCCGCCACCGCGAACTGGCTCTGGCTGGAGAATCTGTTGCTTTCCTCACCAGGACTTCTGTCAATTCTTACATCATCGAAATTATCCTGCTGCCGGATTCCTCCTCCTTTCCGAAACTGAAGGGTGATTACGTGATGTATTTAATTGCTCGTTTTGTACATTTTGATGTTTCCAGCGTGGGGAGGGTTTTGTCAGTTTTTTGACATTTCAGCAGCACAGGCTTACTGCATACTAGGAAGCTTCCCAGGTGCCCAGATTCAGGATAGTTTTGTTAACATTCTAAATCTCCCGTTTAGCAGACTGGATGTTGGCTAAGGTGGTCAGTGGATGTTGCCCTTATACGATAAAGATGTCGAGTCACCCTTTCGGGGTGTATGATATTTCTTGTTTGTGTCTTTGAAAAACTGTTTCGCCGGTTGTGTTCTACACTGAAGCACCAAAGAAACTGGCATAGGCATGCGTATTGAAACACGGAGATGTGTAAACAGGCAGAATACGGCGCTGCGGTCGGCAACGCTTATATAAGACAAGTGTCTGGCGCAGTTGTTAGATCGATTATTGATGCTACAATGAGAGATTATCAAGATTTAAGAAAGTTTGAACGTGGTTATAGTCAGCGCACGAGCGATGGGACACAGCATCTCCGAGATAGCGATGAAGTGGGGATTTTTCCGTACGACCATTTCACTAGTGTACCGTGAATATCAGTAATCCGGTAAAACATCAAATGTCCGACATATCTGCGGCTGGAAAAAGATCCTACAAGAACGGGACCAACGATGACTGAACAGAATCGTTCCACGTGACAGAAGTGCAACCCTTCCGCAAATTGCTGGAGATTTCAGTACTGGGCCATCAACAAATGTCAGCGTGAGAATCATTCAAGGGAACATCATCGATATGGGCTTTCGAAGCCGAACGCCCACTCGTGCACCGTTGATGACTGCATGACACAAAGATTTACGCCACCGTGGGCCCTCAACACCGACATTGGACTGTCGATGACTGAAAACACATTGCCTGGTCGAACGAGTCTAGTTTTGCATCGAGCGGATGGACGTGTGTGGGTATGAAGACAACCTCATGAATCCATTTACTGTGCATGTCAGCAGGGGACTATTCAACTTGTGGATGCTCTGTAATGGTGTGGGACGTGTGCACTTGGAATGATATGGGACCCCTGATACGTCTAGATACGACTGTGACGGGTGACACGTACGTAGGTGTCCGTTTGATCAGTTGCATCCATTCATGCCCATCGTGCATTCCGTCGGACTTGGGAAATTCCATCAGGACAGTGTGACACCCCACACGTCCAGAATTGTTACAGAGTGGCTCCAGGAACACTGTTCTGAGTTTAAGCACTTCCGCTGGCCGTCAAATTCCCCAGACACGAACATTATTGACCATATCTGGGTCGCCTTGATTTGTGGTGTTCAGAAGAGATCTCCATCCCCTCGTACTGTTAAGGTTTTATGGACAGCCCTGCACGATTCATGGTGTCAATTCCTTCTAGCACAACTTCAGACATTAATCGAGTCCTTGCCACGTCGTGTTGTGGCACTTCTGCGTGCTAGCGGGAGCCCTACCAAATGTTAGGAGTGTGCACCAGTGTCAAGAGTTTGACACTTTGTGGTCGGTGGACCTCTGGATCGAATCCCGCTCTTTCTTTTCCTTTTCTCAACATGGGTTGTATTTTTTCGTATTTTTGGCAGTTGAGGGATAGTGGGGTGAGCAAAAAAGAATTAGTTAAAACAGGAAAAAAAGATGACCGTAAAAAATAAAAAAACTGTAGAGTGCGTCCCTGAGAATCGGAAAGTCTGCCAATCGAATCTAGATCGGGCTACATAAATTTTTAGTCTTCTTTTAACCTAGGCTTCACCTTTTGATGATGTGACGATACGCCTGGAATGACATGTGGTCCGAATTCCGCGTTAAAGTGTAGGCGTTCTTTCACTGGCAGGATTCGTGGGGAAGGTTAGCGGCGGGCAAGTTGCCGGGGTGGTGTCTACTTAGAAGAACCCTCCGAGCCACACGAAATTACCATCACCGTACACAGTATTAAAAAAACACGTGTTACTTACATTAAGCTGTGCTGCACCAGTGCATTGTATGCTGAAGACAAGAGATTTTCCTTGTGCCAAGAATTATGCAACATACTTTCGTTTAATTAAATAAATACAGCAAGTTCTTACCGCAGGTAGCATCACCATAGCAGCTTGTCATTGTCATTAGGCACTGTTTGTAGCGTCTATTGGAGTAATGGAGAAGTATCCTGATTGCAGCTAAATAAATTTTCAGGAGATTTTGGCATGTCTGAAAGCACTATTTGCGAACAGCAAAATAATGAGTTTGAGAAAAAAAATTCAGAAGGCTGAGCCATGGCAATGAAATTTCTGCTGGAGAAGTTGCTTTATGTAGCTCGTCGTTTACAAATTATCAGGTGAGAGCAGCACCAGATGAAGATGATGTGCATTACGTATTTGCTCAAATCTAGCGAGTATAGTCTGGGAGCGGAATGAAAACAAGATAAAATACACTATAATTAAGGCAATCTCACTGGCTTCTGGATAATAAGAAAATAACAAAAATACTGTGATATACGAAAGGAACGAGAATCAACAGCAATTAAACAGGAAAGTGAAGCATAAATTGTGATCAGAGGTATCTCAGGTAGGGCAGCAATAAAACTACTAAATAATGTGGTAGGGAATAAAAACGTACCTGTGAATACCTGGAGATGAATATATAAAACAATAGCTGAAAATTTAAATAGCTATGTGGTAGCAATAAGGGCAACTATACACAATTGGGAAATGAAATAGCAGCAGTGGAAACGTGTTGCTGGATGTACTCTTTTGGAATAAAGAGAACGGATAATAAGAAATGCAGAAGTAAGAGAGAGAGAGAGAGAGAGAGAGAGAGAGAAACGGAAATGGAATCAATATTTTAGAGACAAGGTGGCTTAGGTATACCTTTGGACAAACACCACAACACAGTGATAGAGTGGAGCCTGTCATGTAAGGGGAAAAAGAAGACTCGTAAGACGGTATTTGAATATGGAAGTTGAAGAAGCCATGAAGCGCGAAAACTACCAGTGTGATACTCGTAAGAGATGTGAGATTACTACCGACATACAAGAGATGTTAGCAGCTTTGAAAACCTCGTCTGACGACGATGACATGTGACTGACGCCTTTATTAAGCTATAAAATATTAATAATCTAATAAAAAAAGTTTTGCGAATTAGATGTTACTGTCTCGATGAACGAATGTACCTTAGTATTTAGCTTGCTGAGAGGACACAGCAGCTCATTCACTGAGCAAATGAAGTTTCACCTTACTCAACAATATAGGAGTTGCGAGTCCGACTAATGCAGAACACGTTTTATTATTTATTTACTTATTTATACCCCAAACTAGTTTCAGCGACAAATATCGCCATTATCAGGGGGTTCTTTAAATCTAAAACATGCAGAAAATAGCATCGTTATACAATCACTGTAACACATTATTACATTTCCACTGTTTGGTTTTTGAATACAGTTACCTGTGGATATTTTCATACTACCTTGGTTACTGTACGTTATAGCATGTTTTTAAGAGTTGTCGCTGTTTGTGGCAAATTTTCAGTGCTTCTTCTGTCGTCATTTTTCTCTGCATACATCATAGCATCTGCAACTGTGTGAACGGCTGTTTGTAAACAAATACTAAAACGTAAGCTAACACATGTCAGCGTTATAATATTAGGGTTGCGGTACTGTTGCGGTTGCAGTTTTGGTGTGTACTAGGCTGTTACTTAGTATGTTGTGCACTCACATTCATTGGACGGCTTCCAGCTGCTTTTATACACATAAAAGCAAAACACTCGCACTTTGTTTATGATGCGAAACATTACACCACCTGGGTGTTCGCGTGTGTCGCATGTTGCGAGAAGGTTATGAAAACTGTATGGGGAATTATGACAACTTCTGTTCGTTATTTATATCTCTATGTGTGATGTGGGAGTGGTTCTTTTGCCTGTGTGCTTTCTGTTCTGTGTCCTGGGTCAGTTTTCTCAGAGCGGTAAAACGTGTGTTGTTGCAAAGCGTTGTGTTTTCATTTATTACGTTTTTCCCTCACACTAGATCCTCTTGTAAGTAGTAATTTTCTTCTTTTCTTAGTTGTCGGTATAGACTGTTGCTGTGTTTCAGGATGTGTAGATCACTTTCGATATTAGTGGGGTTATGGTTTTTCTACATTAGGTGTTCTGTGTGCTATCACGGTTTAGAGCTCCCATGTGTTCCGTGCATCTTGTCCGGAATTCGGTGCATCTTGTCCGGAAATTTCTGCTTGTTTGTCGTACGTATTAGGCCTGACAGGAGTTACATGTGAGTTGGTACATTCAAGCATTGCTGAATTTGCCTGAGGCTCTTTTGTCGGGTGTTAGCCTATTCTGAACTATGTTGTTTGTTCTGAATATTATTGGGATATAAGTAAATAAATAACAAAACGTGTTTGCGTTAAGGCGGACTCATAATTCCCATATTACCGTTTGCTGTCCGAACACGGACCAAATGAAACAGTTCCAAGACAAAGTTATTGTTTACCTTAGTCGTACGTGCGGCGACTGGTGTGTACGTCTAGGACCCACTGCTCTCGGGCAGCAATGAAATGGTCACCGGGATACTGTCGAGTGCTCCCGCTTAAAATACACAGGAACGCGCCAGCCGAACACTTCGCAGTGCCTCGGTCCAAGGCGGGCGCGCGCGCACAATGCGTGTGGCGACGGATGGGCAGCCGCCGCTCCGCCGCCGCGCCGTATAAATCAGGACGCCAAGGCCGGCGCGCAGCGCAAATAACAATTGCGGACCGCCGCGAGCGGACTGCCGCAGGGCTCCGTTCTGGGGCCGTTACTACTGCTCGTCTTCTTGGAGCTCACAAGTTGGCTTCACGCGCTGATCTTCACAGGAAATTAGACGGGCAGAATCGCGCAAATTGTCAGAGGTACTTGTGCGGCGATGCTAATATTACGTCACCGCATCCTTAACAATGAAGGAAAACTTCTACATGTACGCTCCTGATAGATGATAAAGAATGCAATACCATGAAGAAATCATCTGGAGGGATATGCACCTAATGCAAGGAATGACTGATAGCGATAAACGTAATGTTTTTCCTTCAGAAAAATGCGATTTAAAGCAAACGCCATATAAGTGTATTTTGTAGACGTAATTACAATCGTCTTATAGGAACGTTCACAAGTACTTCCGTGGAGTTTGAAGACGGTTACGATACATGATAAAGCAGTTGGTAGAAATTCATGGCTTACAGGCCTTATTCGATGCGACAGGCGTGTACCTGGGTATTTGGCTTGGTGAAGTAAAACAGCGTCTAACTGAATCAGCTTCACCTTGCTCATACGTATGGTGACTGATGTATGTTATGTATCTCGGGCCCATTGTTCTCGGACTAACTTTTACTGATATAAAATGTCTAACAGACAAAAAAAAAAAAAAAGGCCAGAAAATGTTTCCCTTTGACGAAACCTTCTATTCCGTAGAAGGATTTCTGTTATTGTAATTCTATAATTGTAAGGTGGTGAGTAGGAATTACTGTTGAGTCTTTCCCATTCGTCTAGTATAGGGTGCCTAAGGGATGCTGCGTTCTCGAAATGCTATGCAACAATTCAAGAAAATAACATTAATAGTTTGATTTCTACAAAGCAGATGGACAATAATTAACTTTGGAGTTACATCGGTATCACAGGTGACTTGCAAACAGTAATAATCTTCGACATATACAAAATCCAAGCAAGTAATTGACACGTTCTTCCCCTCCCTGTTCCAAACGATGCAGCATTAAAGGCACGAACATACAATATTCTAAAGCATAAGGACATTATGTAAAGTTTGTTCAGGCGACCGTTGAGACTAATGAGGAAGGACTGTATAGTAAGTGTTGTGGGTTGGCAGGAGAGCCAACACCGGGTATGAGAGGAAGCCGAAAGGCACGCGTTTTAGCTCACACAGGCTGGCGTGAGGTCTGGAACAGGACAAGGAAATTAGACTTTAGAAAAACGGACGTAGCTGGTAGAATACTTAACTTTAATCCATTAATGATGAGCGTCGCTCTTGACTGTACATGACTCAGTATCAATAGTAACTGGTAATGGCGCCATGCTAGGTCGTAGAAAATGACGTAGCTGAAGGCTACGCTAACCATCGTCTCGGCAAATGAGAGCGTATTTTGTCAGTGAACCATCGCTAGCAGAGTCGGTTGTACAACTGGGGCGAGTGCTAGGAAGTCTCTCTAGACCTGCCGTGTGGCGGCGCTCGGTCTGCAATCACTGATAGCGGCGACACGCGGGTGCGACGTATACTAACGGACCGCGGCCGATTTAAAGGCTACCACCTAGCAAGTGCGGTGTCTGGCGGTGACACCACAGTAAGCACGACGAGCGTTTGAAATCCATCTTCTGATCATCTAGACTAAGCGATCGTATGAGAAGCATGTCCAGTTCAACGCTGCGGCAGTTCGACATCTAGAGGATCAAACTGACATTAAACGTTATCAATGCCAAATTAATTAATGCTACAGTCGCGTAATTGTGGCATCAGGTACTGTTGGTGCGTCTTCAGGTATATGCTATCAGTATAAGTTCTTTTTTCCGAGACAATAAGAATATATACTTGAATAGATTCCATATTAGGATATATAATCACTTTGGGAGATAACCATTAGGTTCAATGGTCACATGAGTATTCCTCGTACAACAAACTATGTTATTGTGATAAACTACGTCAGACCCTGTAAGAGGTCCGAGCAGATGTAATTTCGATGTATTGCTCATGCGCTGCCTGCGATATGCAAGGTCTCTGACCAGAGAGCAGTGTTGACTACAGTAGGAACTGCGTAGCTGTAGCAGTAAGTTGTTGCTAGTCTGGAGTCTGCTCTGGTCTGGTCTGGTGTATCGTGTTGGCTGGCCCGGTCGCGGTGCAGCGATGCCGGAGCCTGAGTATTATTGTACAAGGTAAAAAGCAGCCTCGCGCATATATAGTAATGTTATCTCAAGTCGCATGTAAATGTTTTAAAACTCTCGTAATAATAACCTTCCTCATAAAAAGTAACCTTTAACAACCATTCATTTCAATTCAAAGAATTTACTAATTTCTCCCATCCATGATCATCCCGATTATTGCAATAGTAAAATCAGTTGCTTTCTTTCATAAATGACAGATAGGTCGGCCAGCATTGCACAGAGCTGTCCCGGAAAAATTTATTGTAAGAGCAGATATATCCAGCGACTTCATTGAGGTAAGAATTTTTCCTTTGTTTATTCAGAATGATCTTTCAGGGCCATGACGCAGCACTGCTGTCGTCCAACATTTACCAGGTTAAATTCACAGTGAATTATTGAAAAGTCATAAGTGAGCGACAGTTTAATTGAGAGGTTAGTTACATTGTTTTATTACCAGGTTACTGAATTTATTTTTTTATTGGGACGTTACGCTGAATGTGAACGACATAATTATAATTTTTACTGTTGAGAGGGTTAGGAATTTTTCTGTTGTGAGGTTACGCTAAATGTGAATGAATTTTGAGCTTAGATTAAATCAGAAAGAATTTTGTGGGGAGGTTACACTGTGAAAGAATTTTGTTTTGAGGTTACACTAAATTAGAATCTTATTCATATTATTTATTTATTTTTATTTTGTGGGGAGGTTACAACCCACGACATATAAATAGGTCACGAACTCAATTTCTGCGAAGGTCGATATTTCTCTAGTCGCAGTTTCGGTATCTGTGCGAAAGTGAAAAACCAAGCTCATGATCCTGGGGATGCGGTGCTTGAGGTTGTTTCATATGAAGATCTGTGGTCAATGCTCTCGCTCGAGTATCTTTCGTTCTTATTTACAGTGGACAGTCTGTGACTCTCTCTGAAAGTTTTGCGCTGATCACTGATTGTTTTGACTGGTATCTGATACGTAAATTCTACTGAACCGTAACAATGCACCAAACTGTAAGCAATTCTAGGGCGTAATACGCACGTACGGTTTTGGTAACACTACTACTACCTGGTACCACGCTTCAAACCAGCAGTAGTTGTAAGCGCGAAAAAAAACTTGGGCGGGATCTGTATCTGTAGAAGACTTTCTTTGTTTTCTTCTTGTAGCTGTATCACAGTCGTATTCTAGAGTGCCACAAGTAGTTACGAATAACCATGTAAGAAAAAGACCTTAGAAACCTTAACAGACAGTATCTAAGACGACATGTCCGAAAGAACAGACACCACGTATACAACACTGTTATACTCTGGTGGTCATTCTGCCTGTCACACAGAACGTTAACCGTAATCCTATACATATTCGCCGATGCTATGTAAATATACGAGCTTATAATTTGTACAAAGTAACATTAACATCTGACAATAAATATCCTCACAAGTTTGTCGAACCAGATTTATCCTAGCATTCTTACCAGGTGCTTCAAATTTTTTTGTCAGATAGTGTAATACACTCCTGGAAATGGAAATAAGAACGCCGTGAATTCATTGTCCCAGGAAGGGGAAACTTTATTGACACATTCCTGGGGTCAGATACATCACATGATCACACTGACAGAACCACAGGCACATAGACACAGGCAACAGAGCATGCACAATGTCGGCACTAGTACAGTGTATATCCACCTTTCGCAGCAATGCAGGCTGCTATTCTCCCATGGAGACGATCGTAGAGATGCTGGATGTAGTCCTGTGGAACGGCTTGCCATGCCATTTCCACCTGGCGCCTCAGTTGGACCAGCGTTCGTGCTGGACGTGCAGACTGCGTGAGACGACGCTTCATCCAGTCCCAAACATGCTCAATGGGGGACAGATCCGGAGATCTTGCTGGCCAGGGTAGTTGACTTACACCTTCTAGAGCACGTTGGGTGGCACGGGATACAAGCGGACGTGCATTGTCCTGTTGGAACAGCAAGTTCCCTTGCCGGTCTAGGAAAGGTAGAACGATGGGTTCGATGACGGTTTGGATGTACCGTGCACTATTCAGTGTCCCCTCGACGATCACCAGTGGTGTACGGCCAGTGTAGGAGATCGCTCCCCACACCATGATACCGGGTGTTGGCCCTGTGTGCCTCGGTCGTATGCAGTCCTGATTGTGGCGCTCACCTTCACGGCGCCAAACACGCATACGACCATCATTGACACCAAGGCAGAAGCGACTCTCATCGCTGAAGACGACACGTCTCCATTCGTCCCTCCATTCACGCCTGTCGCGACACCACTGGAGGCGGGCTGCACGATGTTGGGGCGTGAGCGGAAGACGGCCTAACGGTGTGCGGGACCGTAGCCCAGCTTCATGGAGACGGTTGAGAATGGTCCTCGCCGATACCCCAGGAGCAACAGTGTCCCTAATTTGCTGGGAAGTGGCGGTGCGGTCCCCTACGGCACTGCGTAGGATCATACGGTCTTGGTGTGCATCCGTGCGTCGCTGCGGTCCGGTCCCAGGTCGACGGGCACGTGCACCTTCCGCCGACCACTGGCGACAACATCGATGTACTGTGGAGACCTCACGCCCCACGTGTTGAGCAATTCGGCGGTACGTCCACCCGGCCTCCCGCATGCCCACTATACGCCCTCGCTCAAAGACCGTCAACTGCACATACGGTTCACGTCCACGCTGTCGCGGCATGCTACCAGTGTTAAAGACTGCGATGGAGCTCCGTATGCCACGGCAAACTGGCTGACACTGACGGCGGCGGTGCACAAATGCTGCGCAGCTAGCGCCATTCGACGGCCAACACCGCGGTTCCTGGTGTGTCCGCTGTGCCGTGCGTGTGATCATTGCTTGTACAGCCCTCTCGCAGTGTCCGGAGCAAGTATGGTGGGTCTGACACACCGGTGTCAATGTGTTCTTTTTTCCATTTCCAGGAGTGTAGTTCTATTCAAAATGGAAGTCGACATATTAGTGCGGTAACGGTAAACTCTAAATGTTATTTGTTTACGTCAGAAAACTCGTCAAGCCCGCATCTCGTCGTCGTGCGGTAGCGTTCTCGCTTCCCACGCCCGGGTTCCCGGGTTCGATTCCCGGCGGGGTCAGGGATTTTCTCTGCCTCGTGATGGCTGGGTGTTGTGTGCTGTCCTTAGGTTGGTTAGGTTTAGGTAGTTCTAAGTTCTAGGGGATTGATGACTATAGCTGTTAAGTCCCATAGTGCTCAGAGCCAGCCAAAACTCGTCAAATTGCCCCTGTAAACAAGTGAAAACCACACTTCCTCATACTTACTCGTTGTAGATGCATATTAGGTGACTTGTGACAGCAGCTTGACTCTATGTCTAAAAGACATGGCAGAGAGTGTTTTCAGCTGATTAAAACTGTTTACATAAAATGCAATTATATACAGATGTATCGGATCGTTGGAAGTAAGCTCTAGAAAGACACGAAGGAGATCAGCGCTGAGTGCAAAAACGGTCAATCGACCCTCAACATAATCAAATACAATGTAGTACAGGTATATACGTAGACAGGCACAATATCGTTTCATGAATCTCTAGAATCAATGACAACAGTCCAGTATTTAGGAGTATTTATTCGGAGCGATATAAGAGGTAACGGCCGAATAAAGCTAGGTATGATGAAGGCAGAAGCCAGGCTGACGTCTGTGGTGAGATTCGTAAGGAAGTGAAATTGATGCACCCGATAATAATGCTAGTATAAATCTGGTTCGGCAGACTTTTGAGGATATTTATTGTTCGTTGGTCTAAAACACTTCATAAATGTATGTATGTAATTATCGCAACAAATGCATTGTACAGGTTGTTCAACTTATCTGAATACAATGGATATTCCGAAAACTACACATCGTATCTAAGTAATTAATAGTTAAAATTTGTTCTTCTTGGAGGGGGACATTCAGTAATACCAAACTCGACCGGGGGCGGAGAAAACTTGGAAATCTTAAATGGGAGCCCCCATATTTTATTGCAGATTCGGATTCCAGGAAAAAAAAAAGTTTCGTTAGAAAAATATTTTTTGTTTCCCGACAGTTATCACTCTAATCAGAAAAATAAAAATGTGTAGAAATTCGCGCGTTTCAAAATGTTATCCAATGACACTTGAATTAACCCCCACCTCCACGCTGCGAGTGTAGGACAGGAATCTATTTCGTAACTTTTGATGGGAAATCATATTCCCAACGTTGTATTCCTCTGACAAATCGAAAAGGAGTCTGCTCGACGCACCACTATGGCCGTGTAACGGACTACGATTTATAATAGACAGTGCAGTCCCATTAAAAGTTAGATAATAATTGCCTGTTCTACCCTCGCAGCGTGGAGGTGGGGGATCGGGGGGTTAATTCAAGTGTCATTGGATAGCATTTTCAACATACGATTTTCTACCCATTTTGATGTTTCCGATTCCAGTATCATGGTGTAATGAAAAAATGTTTCAGACAAACCTTACGTTTTTTCCGTAGAATCCAACTACAATAAAAATGGGGGTTCCCATTTAAGATTTCAGAGTTGCCAACCCCCGCCCCCTTGCCCCCACATGCGGTGTGGGGGTTGAGTTTGGTATCACTGGATGTCCCTCTTCGAGAGGACAAAATTCTGATCATAAATTTTTTGGATGCGATTTGTATTTTTTGAGATATTTCGAAGTCTTCAGATAAACTGAACATACAGTGCAGTATCAGGAGACTCGCAAACTCCCGTGGCAGATGTTAAAAGCAAGGCTATTTGCACTAAAGAGAAGTATACTCTCGAAATTCACCAGCGTAGTAACCGTTAGGTAGAGACTAAGGAGATGTTCTCCGGTCCGCCTTATACAGCGCGCTGGTAGTATTGCCAGGCATGCATCAGAGTCCCTGTGACCGCACCGCCCGGCGCAGCGCCCTCGCTGGTGGAAACTGCAATGATCAGCTGTCTCCGGCGTTGCCGCTCGCTGCAGCTACCGGAGTATCCTAGCGTATCCGTCGCGGAGCAAATCTAGGGACTTTGCTGGCGCGTTCTCCTCTTTATCCACGCCGTCAGTCCGTTCAAAATATTCTTGGTTGAACATAAAATAGGTTGAGGAAAGAGTGTCGCCGTGGGCAGCCCCTTGTCTCCCATAGTGGCTAATTTCTTTATGGAGGATTTTGAGGAAAGAGCACTTGAATCAGCGGCTTCTAAACCGTTTTTTGGAGACAAATGGATGACACTTTCGTAGTGTGACACCCCAGAGAAGATAAGTTACTGGAGTTTTTAAATCATCTTAATTCCATTCATGAGAACATTCTATTTACTATGGAATTAGAGAAAAGTGGTTGTCTCCCACTCCTGGATGTTTTGCTTAGACGGAAGAGTGACGGCTGTTTGGGACGTGCTGTTTACTGTAAGACGCGCGTTCTCACCTTCCGTTCCATTTAAGATTCATGAAAACATATCGTTCTTGTTAGGATTTGTTGTAATTAAATGCTAATAGGACTGAAGACAACAACAACAACAACATTTAGGGAATTAAAGTGCAGAGAACTATGTAAATACAAGCAGTTTCAACAGAGCGTACTTGGTTGAGGTAAAGCGGTACGGAAGCGAGGACAAATCGGATGCGGGTGCGCGTCCCACTGTCCTTAAATTTCTACGGTCGCAGGTTTGAATTCTGCCTCGGACATGGATGTGTGTGATGTCCGTAGGTTAGTTAGGTTTAAGTAGTTCTAAGTTCTAGGGGACTGATGACCTCAGATGTTATGTCCCATAGTGCTCAGAGCCATTTGAACCATTTTTGTCCCGAAATTTGTTTTCACCGCATTTTCTGAAATGTTGTGGGAGTTTCGTATGAGGTGAACAGAAATAACTTCTGCAATACTTGATGTCATGTAAAAATAAGTGCGCTCTCTGTCAAGGGTGAGTTCGTTGGATTTGGTGAACTTCAATTACCTGATCTCTGTCCTGAATGGATATGTATCTTTCATTTGTGTCTTATTAGATGTTCACGGATATTAAAGATTTTATTGATGTGTACCATAGACACAACATACCGAGCATATGGTCAGGAAAGGAAATATTCGTTTTAATAAAGCTAACGTAGGAATTCGAAGCGCATCCATTGTTGTGAACCAATTGTACGGTTTGCGAGCCAAATAAAGCTGACAACCGCCACGACAACTATCTCGTGCCGTGTGCAGACCGCGCTGTGTTTCGTGACACGGGATATCTCGTCTGCGTGCACGTCAGCGCAAAGCCGTCGTCACACGGGCCGTGCTGTCGAACGTCAACGTTGAGCGTTTTAAGTTCAATGTGCTGCTGAACACTCAGGAATGATGCGACTTGTGCATACGATACGTGGGTCCCAACGTGGTATACGCGTTCACAACGAACTCCAGCGGCAGTTTCTAGTTCGTAAATCACACTGTTTACGAAACGGGTGAGCGTAAAATTCCCACGTTAGCTCTATTAAAACACACATTTCCTCCATCGTCCACGAAAAGGAAAATATCATGTCCAATCAGTAAGGACACAGGCTTATAAAAGTTCCATTACAAACAGTGCGATACAAATTTGCAATACTTCTCCACATAAGATAAACATTATTTCATCATTCCCACATTTTAGTAAAACCCCAAGGTCAGCCTTACTTGATCACTATTCCTACCCAGTAGCAGAATCTTTGCAACATGTGAATTACGAAGCGTAATAGAAAAAGCAAAATATCTTTATACGAATAGTGCAAGCTGTCCTATAGATTAAGCCAATCTAACAAAGTCACCCCTCAAAAAAAGGTGAACTTATATTAGAACTACTTAAACCAAACTAACCTAAGGACATCACACACATCCATGTCGGAGGCAGGATTCGAACCTGCGACCGTAGCGGGTGCGCTGTTCCAGACTGTAGCACCTATAACCGCTCGACCACACTGACCGGCGAACTCATATTGACCTAAGATCAAATGTTATAGGATTTACTTATATTAAACTAATAATAAAGCATCAGAACCTAATAAAAACGCTATTATTAGGGAAAAAACATGCTACTTCATACGGATCAGTGACGCTGCTCACTTCGTTAAGCCAACAACACACTATTGATACTCAATCATAGCGTGTTAGCACTTGCTGAAAATCTGACCCGTAGATGTGTTGCTAATTGAAATTTAGTTACAACAAATTGTTGTGCCATCTCATTGGTCAACGCTCAGACGCATCCTCAGAATTTCTGACGTGCTAGATATTGCTCTGCACGTTCGGAAAGACTCCCGACGTCATAAACTCGGCACGCTCAACGCTCAACGTTCAGTTGCACGGTCCGTGTGCCGACGGCTTAAGCTGCCTCGTCCCGTGTGCCGACGGCTTGAGCCGCTGAGACGCGCGGCCGCTTCGGAGGGTGCGGGGGCGTCTTGAGAGAGGTCCGGCGCGGCCTCGCTGTGGACAGCCGCTAATAATGCTAATTTGGCAAATAAAAAGCAGCGGCTCGGCAGCAGTCGTGACTGGGCGGCAAGCCGGCCAGTGGGGCCCAAGGCGAACGCGGCTCCCCCGCCCCCCCCCTCACTCCCCCCCCCCCCCCCTCCTCGACGCTCTCTCATCTGTTCTCACGGAGGCCGCTACGCATCTCCGTCCAGTCCGGCTCGCCGGACAGACGCAGCCGTCTGCAGCCGCGTGTCTGGTTGCATAACGGGGGAACCCGCTTCCTTCCATTCCCTTCCCCAACCCACATTTCTGAGGTCGTACGTCTGGAGAATAGCGCTGCGCGGAAGTAAATCGTGGTCAGTAGGAAAACCAGAAAAGAAATGAATCGAAGCGTTTGGTATGTGGTGGTGTAGAAGGGTGTTGAAAGTTAGGTGGTCGTATAAGAAATGAGGAGCTTCTCCGCAGAATCGGCGGCATAGAGGAACATGCGGAAAACACTGACGAATGACAGAATATATGAAGGACCCAAGGAAGGAACGGGATAGGTCCATTTCATTAGGAAATGTTTTTTTGGCATATTCTGATGGCCAGCCATCGGTTGTTGATTTATTTTCGCAGCAGTACTTTTAAAGTCGTCAGACTGGAGTCATTCACCCTGTGTGGAAGTGCATAAAATATCAGTCGTCCCTCCTTTATTGCTCCGATTGTTTCGATAATTTCATACGTGGTGTGTCGAAAAATTTCGATAAATGGCATCAGACAACAAACAAAACAAACAAAACAAACAAATGTTCTTTACTGCCCTTCGAAAGAGACGCCACCCGCTACAACACACTTTTGACAACGTTCGTACGACTTCCGGTAACTATCAGCAAAGGCCTCCTGTGGAATCGATCGCAGAACGGTTGTCAAACGATATTTGATGGCATTCACGCCCGCACAACGTTGAGCTTTCATGGTCGCCTTCAAACGGGGAAGCAGGAAGACCTGGCCGTTGTGGCCGAGCGGTTCTATGCGCTTCAGTCCGGAACCGCATAACTGCTACGGTTGCAGGTTCGAATCCTGCCTCGGGCATGTATGTGTGTGATGTCCTTAGGTTAGTTAGGTTTAAGTAGTTCTAAGTGCTGGGGGACCTATGACCTCAGATATGAAGTCCCATAGTGCTCAGAGCCATTTGAACCAAACACGAAGAAGTCCGCAGGAGGCAGGTCAGTGGAGTATGGAGAGTGTTCAAGAATAGTTAACGTCTTCTGTGTCACGAATTGGCGCACACGGATCGCGCAGTGTGCAGGGGCATTGTCCATTTTCCAGTCCTGTGCAACTCTGACCGAACCCGCCGGATAAGCTGTAGCAGAACGGACTGGTAAAATGCAGCATTAATGGTTTGGCCTTCAAAGACACCTTCCTTGTGGATGATGCCGTTGTTGTCGAAGAAGGCGGTCAATAGTATTTTCACCATGGATTTTCGCAGACAGCTTTGTTTTGGCAATGGGGAAGACGTCGATTGCCGTTTTGATTCCGGATCGAACTGGTAGCATCAGGTCTCATATCCCGCGACGATGGTGTTCAGAAGCAATGGATGCTGGTCACACATGGAAATGAAATCACAAGAAGTTATCATCCGTTTTGCTTTCTGCTCGTCTGTGAGGTTGTGCGGCACAAATCGGAAGCAGGTCTTCTGCTTATCCAACTCATCGCGGACCGTGGTGTGCTCTGTGTCCTTGCTAATGCCCAATCAATCTGAGAGTCCGTCGCCGATCTTTTGAAGGCATCTGTCGCACTTTCTTGATCTTTTCTGGGGTTCTGCTCGTCGATGGCAGACCTGAACGTGGCTCATCCTGCCGGCCGGAGTGGCTGAGCGGTTCTAGGCGCTACAGTCAGGAACCGCGCGACCGCTGCGGTCGCAGGTTCGAATCCTGCCTCGGGCATGGATGTGTGTCACGTCCTTAGGTTAGTTAGGTTTAAGTAGTTCTAAGTTCTAGGGGACTGATGACCTCAAAAGTTAAGTCCCATACTGCTCAGAGCCATTTTCTGACATCACACACATCCATGCCCCAGGCAGGATTCGAACCTGCGACCGTAGCGGTCGCGCGGTTCCAGACTGAAGCGCCTAGAGCCGCTCTGCCACACCGGCCGGCTGTAACCCATTTTCTTAATTATCGCTTCCAAATACTTGAACTTCTTCACTATGTTTCACCAATGTCTGCCCGCAGACATGAGGAACTTGGTTTCCTCTGCAATGATTTTTAAGCCTGTTCCCCTGCTATCTGTTTCAAGAAATTGATTTGTATTTCTGCATCTGCTGGCTCTTCAGGCAGTGCAGCAAAATCGTCTCCAAATACCAGGCAGTTAACTTCCTAAACCGTATCTTTTCTCCCAGTTATATGGGAGATACTTTATATTTATTTAATTTTATTTCAGATGCTTACGATTTTTCCAATACACAGTTGAAGAGGACTGGAGTTATGTAATTACTTCCACTTACGCCTATCTTCATTCAAAAGAGCTTCCAAATTTTCGTCCATGTATTTTGCTTTTGATACTGTGTCTGTGAAGTTACAGATATGAGACCTGGCTATTTAAGATAAATTTTAATTTTATTTTAGGTTTTCTCTACTCTTACGGCGCCTGTTACTCACCATCTCTCTAGTTTTTTAACGTTTCTAATTGATTGTACATGGTTACAGTCCGATAAGGTTTTCTTTCTGGTGTCATCAGTCTTCTGCCTGGTTTGATGCTACCCAACACGAATTCCTCTCCTGTGCCATCGAAGGACTTACACCCAGCATTCTCAATTATTTGTTGTGTCAATCTGATTTTTCACTTCAATCGAGAGTAACCACTATAATTATGACGCCAAATTTACTGGCTGTGGAGGATGTACTTTCGAAGAAATAAATGAAATTATATGATAAAAAAGACAAAACATGCAAAGGAAGTGCATCTTTAACACGAAAAGAACCTGGTAAATCCTTCACTTTTTAGTAGGGTTTCGTCCCTTTGTTGTGTTGTTTAACACTGGACTGTTCTTTTTGTTGGTCGTGAATTTTGGTTCGTTAAGTGGTAGACTGGTATAGAAACTTCTTGCGTCTTGAATATAAAACTGTTTAAATTCTTGAATGTCTGCATATTTTTCATAAGGTATAGGCAGGAGCTCTGAAAATACACCCCTACAATTAGCTAGTTGCAAAACAGTCGCGTTTACCTTACAAAAAGTTTCATAGCACAAAAAACTTACGAATACATGCTCGATGAGACCTTAAGAATTTCTTTGCTCCCTGCGAGGTCCCTTGGCGTCTATCAGCATGCTCCAAATCCACTGGTGTCCATTTTCCATTGTAAGTAATCATATATTGGAACAGCTAACCTTCCTTTACAACCAGAGTTTCTCTGAGCCGCTGTGTCTTCTAGTATTACGTCGTTTTGTAAGTTGCTTTTAAGGAGGTCGTCCAAACTCGTACAATTTTTTGTTGAACGGGAATGACTATTTAAGGTCTCTGATTCATTCTTGCCGTTTGAAAAGCATTAGACCAGTCTTTCGGTGTAAAAGAGCCTCTTTAATACTATTTTGACACTATCTAATTTCTTAATGGCATGAGCGAGATAGTGTAGGTATAAACACTATATACTTCTTGTTCTGTCTTGAGCACGAATAACAGAATATTAAGAGAACCCTTACTTTTGGATTAACGTAATTGTGCAAGTAACTAATAACTTTATTCGCTGATTTATTGCCTACATATTTAGCGTAAGTACAAAATATTGCATCACTGACGGACATTTGATGAATGTTGAAACTACAAAACGATAAATCCATACAAAGCAATGAACACATTTTCGTAAACAGGAATTGCACTCACGGT
The DNA here is from genome assembly GCF_021461385.2 of Schistocerca piceifrons. Lineage (NCBI taxonomy): Eukaryota > Metazoa > Arthropoda > Insecta > Orthoptera > Acrididae > Schistocerca > Schistocerca piceifrons. The sequence continues at coordinate 585,460,917 of NC_060142.1, read as the reverse complement.
ATAATTTTATTTCATTCTTACAGTGTATCTGAAAGATCAGTCTCTGGTAATGGAATCGTCATGCGTAGTCATTCTACGAGGAATTAACGTCACAGAAATTAAGCTGGTTCAATAGGAAGACTGTTAATTTCAGTTACCTAAGAAATTAAAATTCTTGATAAGCTGTTCACCTTTATGGGGTATGATTTGTTGAAAATATTCAAACAATGAGCATTTGCAGCTCAAAAAAAGATAAATAATGACGCAATATATAAGCAGAATAAGCAGCAGAAAGAGATATTTTCAGACTGAAAGTGTTAAACTTAGAATGATTCAAAGACAAATGTAGTAAGACATTGTTTGCGAAGCGAACTGAAGAAATAGAAAAAAAGATGTAGTGAGAAGATGAAAACGCTTAAATTGTCGCGTGGTCTCTGGCTTGCCAATACTAAAGTAAAAATAAAAGTTACATTCGTTCCAGTCAAGACATAGGTTATTTTGTTACAGCTGTTAAACGTCAGTTTGTCGTTTTGTTAGAGTGTATATCTACCGTAGTATTTGAAACACGTTCGCACTATTCCATGGATTACACTAGATGCAGACAGTTGGGGTACACCCCCTCCGTCCCGGGGGGTACAGGGTGGTGGCAGGAAGGGCATCCGGCCACCCCTTAAAATTAACACGGCAAATCCGGTTAATCGTAACAGCAGACCCCGCCAGTCGGGATAAATGCTTGGAAAGAGAGACAGAAAAGTGAGGCAGTAGTTCCACCGAGCATAGCTTGAATTAATCCGTTTGCTAAAACACTGTTTCTCGTTGCTGAAGAAGTCCGTAACTGCCTGCTGAACGTTCTCGTCCGACAGGATTCGTCGCCCCTTCAAAATCTTTATTAAGGGACCGAAAACGTGGCAATCGCATGGAGAGAGATCAGGACTACAGCGCGTATCCTCAAGTGTCACTTCAGTTGGCGGAACTAGTGCGTTAGGAAATTTATGATATGGGCACCCGCCTTGTGATGAAGAAGCAGCATCCCATGCTGCAGTTTTCGGACGTTTCACCTAAATTGCTCACCGTAACTGCTCCAGCGTTGTATTGTATTGTTCCCCAGTGAGGGAGGCACGAGGTTCCTCGAAATCAATAAGCAATGGACCACGGTGATCTATGAATAGGGTTACCATTAATCTTCCTTCACGGAACTTGACGCACAATTCTAAAATGGTGGTTTAAGACAGACGAGCTATCCCATACACATTATCCTTTCTCTGATGGATGTCTACCAGTGTTTGTCCTTCGTCAACCAAGAAAATAATATCAGCAAGTTGACCCTATTCAAATTTCTGCATTTGCCGCAATCACGTCGGAAAGACACGAAAGTCAGACTGATCCCTTGTCGTTGCTAAGATACTCGCGTCGGATTCGCGCTAGGTATCATTTATCGTGTAGCAGTGCCCTCAAATGGAAACTTTTTGTTCGCCTCTTACATGTCCAATGCTGTTACGTTTACATGTGATGACATGTCACCTGTTTCGCGTGATGTAACAAAGAACTGGATGATAGAGTAACAAAATACTTACAGAGTTGTTGTTATATCTCTTACTGTATACGCCTACTGGAAAAGTTCTTGCCCTTAGCCTAGATTTTGAAGAAACCTACGTTTTTAACTTCTAAAGCTCGTGTCAAACAAAAGACGGGCACTGTTTTAAGGGTTCCGTAGCTCACTCGGTAGAAACGGTACGCTTACAGTAGCACATCGTTGTCCGCCCGTCTGTCTGTCTGTCCGACTGTTCAAAACCCTTTTTCCCAGGAACGGATAGACGTATTAAGTTGAAATTTAGTTCACATATTAAGGTCTACGGTCCCTTGGCGATGTGAAAAAGTGAAGCTTCTAAATCAATGCAATCATTCCCGATTTAGGGAAAGGTCGTCGTACGACAAGACTGACAGCAAAACAGGCTGAGGTGTGAAAGTGGCTGCGTTTTTGTGGCCGTAAATATTTATTGTCAAAACACACAATGTATTCGTAACTGAATCACAAAATACTATCTGCAACAAGCGATACAGTTCACTACAAACACAGAACTTTCTTTTAAACATCTAAGCAAAACACAATAACAGCAAATTCCGAGTCAGATATTTAGGAAAAGGATTAAAGGGTTGTCATTTAATACATCATCAAGGGGACAGGTCCTTGAATAATGAAAATACAAAATAAAAGAACAACGTCTACAGAATAAAAGGAGAACATCATTAATACCAAAGGCAACAGAATTAATGTACACTAGGCCAAGCCAAAGAATTACACTTCGCCATGAATAAATAAAATTTTGTAACAGAAGATCAGTGCTCAGTGTACCAGAACAGCAATTTTAATTAGAGTAGATTCTAACAATCAAATTCACAGAATAAAATGTCGTGCTTATAAGCCCTGAGAAATGATAGACGAAATGAGAATTATAATAAACAACATAACCATGGTTTAAAAATGGATTAAAAGTAGTCTTGACCGTAATAAAATATTTATTTGCAATCGTTACCGGTTTCAGTCAGAATGGCGCAATCTTCAGAACATTTATACTGAAATATAAATACAGAATGGATTAAGAGGGAAGCCTGATAGTAGTAGGAACATATGAAATACACGCTATATAACAAAAAGTAAAAGAAAAAGCTGTAGCCACGGCGGTAGGCACTGACGGTGAAGGGAGCAGGTGTTGTGACTCCACGAACAACAACTGCTAAGGAGAGCAACGTAGTTGTTGCTTAAGTACGCGATTCTCCGCTCACCACACACCGAAGCACGTCATCAATAGCCAATCAGGCATATACGATATAAAATACGTGTCACAATAAGGTACATACAAAATAGTTACACAAAACCAAATAAAAGATCAAAAAACAGATACGTTGCAGAACATGAAGTAACTGCTGTAAACAACCTTTCATCATTATCTGATAAAAATAAATAAATATAGGAGTTGACCAATAATAATGGGTGTGAAAACAGTAGCCGGCCGTTGTGACCGAGCGGTTCTAGGCGCTTCAGTCTGGAACCGCGCAACTGCTATGGTTTCGAATCCTGCCTCGGGCATGGATGTGTGATGTCCTTAGGTTAGTTAGGTTTAAGTAGTTCTAAATTCTAGGGGACTGATGACCTTAGATGTTAAGTCCCATAGTGCTCAGAGCCATTTTTTTGTGAGATCAGTGACAGCCATCTATGTGAATCTGCCGAACACCCGTAGATCGTATACCAGTAAATATAGTGGTTAATTGACGCCAATGGTGCTCATGGACACGTCGTTGATATATTGATATGCGCCGTCCAGCAAAAAAAAAAAAAAAAAATAATAATAATAATAAATAAAAAAAATAAAATAAAAATAAAAAAAAGCTCAGAGTTTCGACACTCATCAGTTGTTACAGAACACTGTCACGCAAGTAAGACAACCATAGAAATGTATCGCAGATCCCCAGATGACAGTGACCAAGTAACCAACAAAATCAAAATAACAACTAAAATGAACGTGGGCTGCATAATATCCGTTGCATGGAAAAACTGGTTACATCAAAGGAACGACGCAAAATATCACGGATTCATCAAATAAGTCTAAACAAAAAATAAAAAGGGCAAGCAACCAAAATTTGGAAGATACTGCGAACATAGTTGTTTACAGTCATGAATATTGCATGAAATTCTATAAAATGGACGTACATAATGTCAGATGTACGGAAATATAGAGTACGTTGCCGTGATACAATTAATCATGGACCCATCTATATAGTAATTAATGTAAAACAAACACATAAGCAGTAAATATTTAAAAGATACTGTAAATATAATTTTTACAGTCGTAAAATATTCATAAAATAGCGATAAACTAAAAATCAAAATATTTATTTGGAGAAGCAAAAAGAGAAACGAAAACTAACAGTGGGAAAATAGCACGATCGTCACATTACATCAAAACAGGCACTAAGACAGTAATTGTCGTAACACAACATGGGACTCATAAGGTAGTCATGAATAAAAAGTAGCCAAGAGTTTCAAGTATAATGAACATAGTTGCATACAATCATGAAGACATCCCACGGAAATGGACATAAAAAGAAAAATAAGAATAAAAAGTAAAAGGAAGTTCTGAATGTATATTTCTTGTTTGTTTTAATTCTTTCAGCGTTCGAGTACTGTTTCTGATTCTGCTTTATACCTAGGAGATGCGACGTTACAGAGAAAAAATAGTTTTGTCAGTGAATTCAGCACTCAAAAATTAGATAAATCCGCCTACTTACTAACCAGGTACAGAAAAGAATCTGAATTTAGTCGACTAGTATTTCAGGCTTCCCTCAAAATCAATTCCATAGTTGTATCTCGGTATAAATGGTGTGAAGATGGTCACATTGTGCCCGGAAACGGTAACCATTACAAACAGTAGTTTGTTGGAGTTCATGCCGTTTCCAAAACTATTTTTAAAGTATTTTAGCCAGACCGGTGTTTTGTTTCCACGAGAAATGTTCTAAAAATTACCAATAACCACGATTACTAATTTAATACCAAACAAGTGCATCTGCCCTGCGCAAAAGCATCATTAAATCAGATATACAAAGTTTGTTTGTGCCATTAACGCTGAAAGGTCTGCAAGATATGAGGTTAACCTGGAGATAATCAACCAGTCACACACAAAGTTAGCTACGGGCAGTGTAAGAACATGGGCAACTCTGCACGGACCTGCTGCCCATATATACGACCTACGTAGCGATAGTGCCCGCTGTATTTCCTTCAAGTACAAGAGTGGCAGTATAGCGAGCAGACTTGAAAACAACTTACAGTGGCCCTTATAAAGCGCTGTGTATATGACACACATAGAGCCCAAGGTGCCTCCCCGATACGTGCTTTCCAAGAACAGCAATGAGCACACTTCCGGACGCAAATACAATACTGGGCGTCCCTTACTTTCAGCTTTTGGGACAGCATGCTCGTACTGTCAGCCGCCAACCACCAGTCGGCTATTCAGGGGTCTCTCCAGCGGCAACATCGTCCTCCGTACATACGTACTTGGCCGCAATCACAGGTAGCCAGAACCCTACCGCCCCCTCTTCCCAGGCACTCACTCCGAGGCTGCAAGTCGCTCAGGCAACGCATCGTCGGACAACAAGAAAAAACCGGCCGATTACGTTGCCACTCCATCAACCGCTGCTCGCCTCCCCAGGTCCATGCTCCAAGACTGGGGACAAATTAAGCAATCAGCCACTCTGGGACAAAGACAACAATGGTTGGCACACCTTCGTCTGGCGCCAGTGCTGCCTTCAAGCTGTGGCTGCTCCACTTGTTCACGCCATACTCCTTCGATATGCCTCCTCTCCTCCTTGACTCATAGTGGGGCGGTGGTCGGCTGCTTTGCTACCTTGCAGTCTCTCTACCCCAGAAGGGAAACATCACAAGGCCTGTATGTAACATTCTCGGACTTCGTGTCGCATTAATTCAGGGTAAAACCTCCATCGTCTTCGTCAGGAGCAATCGACTGTCAAAACTGCTACTATGGTGCCCTTATATAGCCAATAGACGGTTTCTGATTAATCATCTAAAGCACGTGTTCCGAAAGAACGGCTTTTGGTCACGTGATATGAAACCATGGTTCTCCAAGAAAGGGAAACGTGAAAATGTTGAACATTCACATGGTGAACCATCGATTGCATTCCCTCCTTTCTGCCGCTCTGCATCCGGCAAAAGACAGAGTCCTGGGATGATGATGTATAAGATGTATTTTTTGATCTCCAAAGAAAATAAAGGAGATGCTAGGCCTGTTAAGGACAGCCCCGGCCTCAGGATCCGTCTGTTGTGCAACATCCCTTGTGAGTGTGGAAGCAGTTACATCAGTCAGTTCAACCGCACCGTTTTCGACTCATGTAAAGAACTTCAACGACATATTAAAAATAGAGAACTGGAGAAATCTGCAGTTGCTGAGCACAACCTCTCAAACAAACATAAAATATTGTTTGACGAAACAAAAGTTTTGTCCCAGGCTTCCACATACTGGGACTCTGTAATTAAAGAGGCTGTAAAAATAAGAATGTGTGGGAATATCTTCAACCGTGACAGCAGATATAGTCTTAGGGTGCATGGAAGCAAGCTCTTGATGCCTGGAAGAGCCAGAGTTACTCATCGCAATGTTTACGCTGTGGTGGTAGAGTTGACGACACCAGCACAGATTTTGACACCATCTGCGACAGTTTCACGTAATTACCGACCAATGAAAAGCCGTCTATGGGCTACATAAGGCAACCACAGCAGTAGTTTTGACAGTCAATTACTCCTGACAAAAACGATGGAGGTAATCGTCGAAAACTCGACGTTTTACTCTGAACTGATGCGGCAAGAAGTCTGAGAATGTTTTATACAACAGTGGCGTCGCGAAAGACTTTGTTCTTATCAAAAACACTAGTGCGAACTGCCGGGCATGTGGGACTTCAGCTGTGCCATATGCCACTAAATCACGGCAATCATTTAACAAATACGCATGACAGTAGACCTCTATCACTAACGTCAATCTGGTGTAGTACTATGTGCTCTGGCATGACCATTCTGGAGCAAGACACCCTTTTCTGTAAGAATCAACATGTGTTATATGAACTGTGACCTCGTGCAATTCCGTCCATCGATCAGATGAGCAACTTAGTAGATAATGACGCCCGTATTGATGCCGTCTTCCATGACTTCCTGAAGGCATTCGATACAGTTGAAGGTTGGACATGAATAATAGCCTGAGAACCAAAATTTTTAAAAAAAGTTGAGGTATACTCAAAGAACAACCTTAGTCCCATCGCCAACAACTTCAAGTGCGGTCTAAATGCCGCGACTGTCGATAGAGTGGCAGTAGGGGGGGGGGGGGGGGTGAGGGGGGGGGGTGGCAGAGAGGGGCGGTACAAGGTTTTGGCAAATAGCATAAGAGCATGAGAGGTACGTGCGGGTCTGCTGATGAGTTTAAAGAGGCCCAAGTACTACCTAGGTTTTCCTCTTCACTGTGTGTGTGTTATCTGCGACAATAATAACAGTGTGAATTCCACCCGTGCTATTTGGATTAAAATGTATTGATTGCACCTTCAGTTTGTTGCTTTTTTTCGCAAGACTCCAAGATAATTTGTAACTTTTACTATCGAACCTTTACAAAATTTCTCTCACAAATTTCAGTCCATCAGTCACGCACAAGTGTGAACTGCTGTCATCAGAGATTTTAGCAGGACCTGGTTATAAACAAGAAAAAAAACTGCTTTAGAGCTATACCACAGAAAAGCTATCTTTGCGGTATCTCTAAGTGTTAACAATTGAGATAAAATTGAACTAATGTTCTTTGTGATTTATTCATATATGCTTGCTAATAGCACCGGTCTTCGTGAAGGTTCCAGAGTTTCACATTAATTTACAATCCATTTAATGTTTTGTACCTTGCAAATATGAAATATGTAGCAAAATGCAAAATCACCTACCTCTCTTGAAGAATTACGTATCTGTGACCGCTTAGTTAATTTCTTGGACATTCATTCGAATGATTGTGATGTTTCGCGTAAAATTGTGGAAACGTTAGTCGAGACAGGCAATAACTTGGTCTGTTACGTGAACTGTGGCTCGAACAATGATTGTTGTGACAGTTTAAGTCCAGAATAAAAATGTAGTACCTACAAATCCCTAAAGAAAACCTGTACTGTAATAACATTCAGTAAAAAAGGAAGACGCTATAAATTCTTAGTTAAACGAAGGACGGTGAAAACGCTTATTTACAAGTTTTGTGCAAAGCCGGTTTCGTTTCGTGAAACCTCAACATGAATTGTACAAATGGAAAAAAGATTTACACAAAGTACGAAATATGCGTCAAAACGAAACTCACAGAAGTATGAAAGAAAAAATATCCATAAGATTTAGAAATGCTAGTGAGAACGAAGTGCACTGTTGCCAAGGGAGATCTGGAAGACCGGTCTCTCGGAAGCGCAAGTGAGATTAACATTATTGATTTCCATTTGCCTTCGACCGAGTTCAACAGATTTAGGAAATATACGGAAAAGAAAGCCACAAGTAAACGTGTGATACTAAAACGGGTGACACTAAAGAGAAATTCGTAGCTGACGTGAAGATGAAAATTCTTGTTACCTTCCAAAATACTATCTCTAAAGGCAATCAGACATGTTTCGTGCAAGAACTCTGTGCAGGCCGAGCTTTGTCGTTTTGATCCAAATGAAGAAGTCGCTTGTGCAGTCGATGAACGCTACTATACATTCGTCTGCAACAGGACCAGCGATAGTGATTAACTTCCCATGGTCGGGGTTCACAGTCATGTAGAATTTTTTACAAGGCATCATATTCTCCGTTGACTGTAGAAATTATTTATTTCACAACTGCGATTTCCGCCTTTGGGCCATTTTCAAGTGGTACTGTAAAAGACATGTGCCGAACTAATATATTTTGCAGTATCACTTGAAAATGAGCCAAAGGTTGGAACTGCAATTGTAAAATAAATAATTTCTACAGTCAACGACGAACATGATATCGAGTATTAAGTGTCAGCTGGGTAATTTTTTCCGCAGATATATACCTTTATTCAGGAAAGTCAGGGCAAATTAAGACCAAAATTTTGATAAACGACTGTTTAGTTGCAAAAACCTCGTAATCGACATAGCAAAATCTGGAAAAATGGGACAGAATAAGTTTCAGTATTACATCCGTCTTCTCACTAGTTGCTGAAAATAATTCATTGCTTTTGTTGGACTCTTGGCCTGAAGTTAACAATCCTTCTGCCTTTAGGAGGACGACGGAAAGGCTATTAATATAATTTGGATTTCATGCAAAACTAATTGTGCATTTCAGTCTCTCGATAAAGAAATGTTTGTACAGTATGAGGCGTTTTTTAGAAAATTGTCAGACCCTACAATTTCCTATAGCTCTTTGTCATTTCACGTTTGTCAGCGGATCTTTTGTGCAATGTTAGCTGGTGTCACCACATTTCGTCAGTTTGCACAAGTTCGGCTGATACGCAGCATAGTATGCAGAAAAACGCCCACGACCATTTTGGCCTCCATCGCAACTTCGTCTAAATGAAACTAGTAATTACAATGGAGTGCCTGAACGTCTTGGTTTTTCCTTTATCAGGTGTATCTGGTGTCAGGAAAATGTTTGGTCCGCAGCTCGTGGTCGTGCGGTAGCGTTTTCGCTTCCCACGCCCGGGTTCCCGGGTTCGATTCCCGGTGGGGTCAGGGATTTTCTCTGCCTCGTGATGACTGGGTGTTGTGTGATGTCCTTAGGTTAGTTAGGTTTAAGAAGTTCTAAGGGACTGATGTCCATAGATGTTAAGTCCCATAGTGCTCAGGGCCATTTTTTTTAAATGTTTGTTTTCGTCAAGAGACACTTCGAACTTTTGTGACGACTACAAGGAATAAACAAGGAACTGTTTCATATTAGCAAAATTTACATTATTTAACAAATTATCATAAGAACTGTGTTACAGCAATTATTATAAAATGTTTTGTGTCTGCGAATTAAAGTGTCAGTTGATGGAAGTCGTCTGTAAGGTAACCTCATACATTGCCTAGGTTTTCTTTCTTGTACTGGTCACGTGTATAACAATTACAACACAACAGTTTGTCGATATGAACTACAAGTTATTCAGATAGTTAATGATTTGAGGCATTTTCGGTGTGGTTTAAGTGCTTAAAAATGCACGCTGGAGCCGGCCGTTCTGGCTGAGCGGTTCTAGAGCTTAGTCTGGTCGCAGGTTCGAATTCTACCTGAGGCATGGACGTGTGTGATTTACTTAGGTTATTTAGGTTTAAGTAGTTCTAAGTTCTAGGGGACTGATGACCTCAGATGTTGAGTCCCATAGTGTTCAGAGCCATTTTTTTGCACGCTGGATTTCGTTCTGTTGTGTTTTCATAGCTGCGTCTGTTTACTTGCTGGTTCTCTCTCTCTCGGCGGGAAGAGCTTGATGACGATAAAGTAACATACTCCTCGACATAGAGTAGGGATCGATGCAGGAGATCCGCACCGCCGTACTAGGCAAGGTCCTCGGGGAGATGGTTTGTCATTGCGTTCCTTCGACCGTAATGGGGGATGAATGATGATGATGAAGACGACACAACAACACCAAGACATCTCGAAGCAGGTGAAAATTCCTAACCCCGCCGAGAATCGAACCCGGGACCCCGTGCTCGGGAAGCGAGAACGCTACCGCGAGACCACGAGCTGCGGACAATAAGGGCTTACAAACCTTTATTATAAGTGGCACTTCGTACGGGAGATACGAGTAACTTCGCTGTTTATTTAAATACTTGCAGAGTCCCTTAACAGCTAAAATTTTGACATTGCAGTTCACTCGGTAGATTCTTCCGATGTGAAAAATTTCGGCGTATGTTTCGACATATCGGATTGGACCATTCCATTGTCAGCTCTCTAACAGTGAAGAATCTATGTGATCTACGTATCTAGAAAAAGTTCTGTCTCTCTTTCTCTAATCCACGTCAAATATTCTATTCTTTTCAGGTTTCATGTAACAGTCCCATGTTGCTGGCAGCAAAAATAGGCTCATGTTTTTGTAGTACGAGGGTGCCAGTGACCGACGCGTAATGTAATTGCTTACTCCTCTTTAAGGAACTTTGTGATTCTGAATTTATGAAGAAATGGAAACTTTTTGTCTGGTCCGATAACTAAACAATGAGGGGAAAAATTATGACATTGTTCTGGATTTATATGACATATAAGGCCAATTGTTATGGTGGAAATTTTTGTTCTCTGGCCATTTATTTAGTCGTGTGATCCATGTTTTGCCCAGACTGAGAAATGTAAAAAGTGCTGAAAAATGTCAGTTAGGCAGTGACCTCGCTAACCGTATGAAGAATTCGACATCGAGCTATCCCTTTGTAGTTACCATGCTCTACCGTCAGTACCTCTTTGACTTCAGAAAAAACGTCCGATTCCTACACGGCCACAGTAAAATTAAATATTTCAGATGCGCCGAACTGAGTAAGCTCCACTCGGACTCCTCAAGACAAGAAGACTATTTAATGAAATTGAATCATGGAGCATTTGCAAGGTTCTCAAGAACGGCATTATCAGAAATGTAATAAAGGACTTGGTTTTGTCATTGCAACCAGCGAAAGTAGTTTGTCACCTCAGCGGAAGAAGAGAAGAACGGCGCACTCATAGCTCTCAAGGCAGGAACATTATTTAATGAAACTGAAGCACAGGGCATCTGGAGCATTTGCAGGGTTCTCAAAAACTGTACTACCATTAATATAATCATGGACTTATTTTTACCATTACAACGTGTGAAAATAGTTTGTCACCTGAGAAGAAGGAAGATGCTGCTGTGTTTTAGAGAAAACAATACAGCGTTTTTATCAGAATTAATCAGTTAAAATTGCTTTTTATCCTTTAAAAATATACGTAGAGCTTATAGATCATTTATCACATAATATTGTACTTCTGTGCTGTTATTACAAAAATTAACCAACAAAGCTTCTTGCTGATAAAAGCATTGTGGTTGCTATTTCTACATTTACCCGTGCAAATTGTTACTTTTCATTCATAACAAGAAGGAAATTTAAAATCTTTCTGCAGTAGTTATGTAAATTGGTTGACTTTTTTTATCAAAATACTTTAGATAAAACTAACCGAAATTAATAACTCAGAACTCAGTTTTTCGTACTTAGTTCATGATGTCCATTCTTCAGTTCAGCGCTGTCCTTTAGGCAAGAAAATACAGAACTATCGAATTTCGGACTGGCTTTGGATTTGGACGTTTCTAGAAAGTAGAACTGAACACATTGTTTTTAATAGGGCTAAATAGTCTGATGTGAAAGTAATCTGATGAGTGCCTCAAGCCAGTCTTACAGGACTGTTGATGTTCACGACATATACACACCGTCTGATGGACAACTTAGAAATCTCTGTGTGATTAGTCGCAGATAGAAAACAGTAAGAAAATGGAGGAAGATCTGCAGAGGTTCGGCCCTTGGTGCTGGTATTAGCAGTACACCGTCAACAATAATAAATCTTATATAAAGTGCATAAGTAGGCAGAAAACACGTTATTCTTAAATTACGCAAGTGACAATAAATCACTGGATACAACAACATTCGTAAAGTATCTGACAGTAATCATATGGTAATTCACCAACGAAAGATGCGGCGGACAAAACATTCGTCTCAACATTCTTGAGTACAGCTCTTCAGTTTGGGAGGTTTTAGTGGAACAAATAGAGAAGACCCAAACAAGAGGGGTGCATTTCTTCATCTGTTCGTTTACTAGGCGTGACAGCGTCACGGAGATGTTGGAAGACGCGGGATAAAAGGAGAGTTGTTGTGCATCACAGACAGGTTTAACCCTTGAAGTGTCGCAGGTGAACACACTGACGGAAAAAATGTCCCAACACCAAAAAATAATTAATGTAGAGTAATGAAATGGGTAGAGTAATGAGATGGATAGATCACATAACTAATGAGGAGGTATTGAATAGAATTGGAGAGAAGAGGAGTTTGTGGCACAACTTGACAAGAAGAAGGGACCGGTTGTTAGGACATGTTCTGAGGCATCAAGGGATCACAAGTTTAGCATTGGAGAGCAGTGTGGAGGGTAAAAATCATAGAGGGAGACAAAGAGATGAATACACTAAGCAGATTCAGAAGGACGTAGGTTGCAGTAAGTACTGGGAGATGAAGAAGCTTGCACAGGGTAGAGCAGCACGAAGAGCTACATCAAACCAGTCTCAGTACTGAAGGCAACAACAACAACAACAATGAAATTTCGGGAATACATTTCTGTAGGTAATGTATTTAAGTGAGTAACATTGCCGGATCACAGGCTAATGTAAGTGCGAGATACGCTACTGCAAATGTGAAATGCCTGTACATTAATATCCAGTATAGCCACTAGAACGGTGAATGCAAGCATACAAACGTGCGTACACTGTGTTGTGCAGATACCGGATGTCAGTTTGTGGGATGGAGTTGCATGCGTGTTGCACGTGGTCGGTCGTACACAGGGACGGTTAATGCTGTTTGTGAATGACGCTGGAGTTCTTGTCCGATAATGTGTCATGGTGACAGATCTGGTGATCGAGGAGGCCAATGCAGCACATCGACACTCAGTAAAGCATATTGGGTTGGAACAGCGGTATATGGACGAGCGTTATCCTGTTGGAAAACACCCCCTGAATGCTCTTCATAAATGGCAGCAGAATAAGTCGATTCACTGGACTGACGTACAATGTTACAGTCACAGTGCGTGGAATAACCACGAGAATGCTACTGCTGTCATAGGAAATCGCAGCCCAGCCCATAACTCCAGGTGTAGGTCCAGTGTGTCCAGCATGCAGACAGGTTGGATGCATTCCCTCAACTGGCCTCCTTCTAATCAACACACGGTCGTCACTGACACCGAGGCAGGATCAGCTTTCATCAGGAAACCCAACAGCCCTCCACCCTGACCTCCAATGAACTGTCGCTTGACACCATTGACGTCGCAATTGGCGGTAGTTTGGGGTCAGTGAAATGCACGCTAAAAGCTCGCAGCTGATATTGAAGTAACCAATTTGTAACAGTTCCTTGCGTCACTGTGGTGCCAAGTGAAGCTCATATTGTTGCTGTAGATGCAGTACGATGCGCCAGGGCCATACGAAGAGACTCTGGTCTTCTCTCTCGGTTGTGCCACGTGGACGCCTGGAGCCCAGTCTTCTTGCGACCGTACATTCTCGTGACCGCCGCTGCCAGCAAACATGTACCGTGGCTACAGTCCAGCCACGTCTCTTTGAAGTACTGCAGAAGGAACACCCAGCTTCGCGGTATCCTGTTACACGATCTTGTTCACACTCAGTGTGGTGTTTGTTGTAAATGGTTCCTTTGTCGCCTTTAAGACTTTCTTAACTAACATCATCTCACCACTTCCAATCTTAAACATAACTAACGCTCACGAACCTTACATCGTGTATTTATGGCAATCCTGATTTGCAGCCGCAAAGTGACACTCCTAAAGCCACTCTTACTCGACTGGGCGAAATTTGAATATACGTTTATGCCACCCAACTTCTTGTCGGTGTTGCGATTTTCTTTCTGTCAGCGTATTTTTCCATGATGCCAGCTGAGGAGCCACTTGAAGTGGTAGCAGCGGCTCCAGGTCACGAAAACCGACAACGGCCGGGAGAACGGTATGCAGATCCCAGGTCCGTTCATACGGGATCCAATTACACCATTGGCAGAAGATGACACAGCGGTCGGTCGGTGTCGATGGTCTGCCAGGGACTGTGGACGGAGTTTACATTTTTGCAGCAAACAGTCGATTTTATTCATATCCATTGGTAAAAAAAGAAAACAGAAATTAAATTCTAAACTCTTTTTTTCACGCAAAATCGCTGAATTTGCTGCCTCCAACACCGTTACAAATTGATTGGTCAAGACAACCCCATACTGCTAGATACGCACAAACACATTCGCTTCTCACACAATCTGCTACGCCCTCGTCGATGATAGGCTGTTGTTTTAAGGCCAAATTACACAACCGTTCAGTACCCTATTACGGTTATTTGGACGGTATTGAAATATTCTATAATTTTCCATGGGTTTATGATACATCCCGGCAGGTGGACAGTGCGTCTATTATTTGACAATACACTGCAGGAAAAAAAAATATTACACCTGGAAATACCATGTCGATTTTGATCCGCTGACAGCATATTCCACCTTTGGGATGGAGATATACTGATGATGGTTTCAACGCCGTCCTCCAACAGACAGCATAGCGGCGCAAGTACCAGAGCGCCATATTTGTCTACCCTTTAATAGAGAATGCTCACAGCCAGAGGTATCAGTGTGGCACAAAAGAGTGAAGCAAGCAGGCAGCCATGCTACAGAGACGCACTCGTGCTTCCTTCAGCCAACTGAGCTTGTCTGAAAGGGATCAAATTGCGGCCTTCCGAGTAGCGGAATGGTACTTTCGGAGAACTGCCACACAAGCTGGACGCACTGAGTCAGTTGTGCAACGATGAAGATATGAGTGGTCACGTGGACATTCTCACATCCTTAGACGAGATCCTGGATATCCACTAAGCACAAATGCCCACCAGGATAGTCGTATTTTAAGGGCAACAGTGGCAGATCGTACAGCTATCACGGCACAGATAAGAGGGGTATTGGGCCCAGACGTGTCAACACGACCTGTTGCGAACCGGTTACTATCAGTGAGCCTACGGGCACGCAGCACTGTAGCCCGTCTTCCACACACACGTCACAGTATCGATGGGCGGCTCGACTGGTGCCGCCAGAGGATCACTTGGAAGATGGAGTGACACGCCGCGGTCTTCTGCGATGAAAGGAGGTTCTGCCTGCACACGTGTGCCGCTGATGATCATTTTGCTGGACTGCTTATACACAGTTGATAATTACTCTCTCTCTTACTGGTGAACAAGAATAATTGCAGTATTGCTCTACCTTTGGAGTGATATTTCACTCTTAAGGCACTTAGACACTTAAGACACTTTTCCAGTAGCCTTCTCCATTCCCGTTGAAACATCAGCATCCCCTGTCGCTCAACCTCCTCTCATTCCTCAAATGGCTCCAACACCTCATCTCACGCTGCTTCCACAATGTCATTATTTTCGTTGTTAGGTATCTGTATCACTGATTCACCTCTTGAATTATGCAAACATTGAAGACATTTGGGCAGGTAAGTTCAGCTTTGTCTTTGTTGTTTGTTACTCTCATAACTATGGAAATGTGATTCTCACCCAACATAAATATCTGTATGGCTTTTTTCATACTTCCATTGTTTTCAACTCTGTCCCTTAAGTTATACTCACGAAGCTATCTCCGAATAACTTTGATTCATCCGGAAAATTCCATCATGTTTCCATTAGAGCCTTTCTGAAACTAGTTTCCTGTTCAGTACTGGTCTTGTCCAACTTGAGATTTTGTTTGTTTGTTTGGTCTTTTTGTACTCTGTTTAAACAAGTAACATTATTAAACTACGAATGATTTCGTCTACGCCAGTATGATATGCACTATCTAGTGCACCGAAGCCGTTGCTGGCAGGCAGTACTCACTGTTTTCAGATAAATTCTCGAAATTCACTTTTATGGTATCTTGCTTCATGAGTTCGATTCAAATCTACGTTTACTCCACATCTTCCTGTTCTGTGATCACTCGCAATTCGGAAGTGGTTTGGGACCGTAGGTCCTATAAAATTTCTCAGTTGTTTGAAAAATGCAGTCAGTTTCATTTTTATTATTATTTGGTCCACGCAAAGACAGTTTTATGCTTTATTTCTTCTGTCAGAATATGGTAAGAACAAATGATTCCACCTTATGAACTGGAATTTCTAGTATTATGACCGAATCTCTATTTAGGTTTTGCTATACTTTCGCATGAAAATCTCCTATTATCATCTTTTTATGAAAAATGCCGTCGTTTATCAATTTCTGTAGCTCTTCGTAGTGGTTATTTACCTCGCTATCAGAATGTGTGGACGTTAGTGCATAGAACTGACTGAATTTCGTGCTCGTAGGTAGCACACGGTGCCTAGTACACGTCTACCGCGGCGCTCGGGGGTCACAGCAACCGAAGATGGGCATATAAGGGCCCGAAACCGGTCATGTGATAATACACTACTGGCCATTAAAATTGCTACACCACGAAGATGACGTGCTACAGACGCGAAATTTAATCGACAAGAAGAAGATGCAGTGGTATGCAAATGATAAGCTTTTCACAGCATTCACACAAGGTTGGCGCCAGTGGCGACACCTACAACGTGCTGACGTGAGCAAAGTTTCCAACCGATTTCTCGTACACAAACAGCAGTTGACCGGCGTTGCCTGGTGAAATGTTGTTGTGATGCCTCGTGTAAGGAGGAGAAATGCGTACCATCACGTTTCCGACTTTGATAAAGGTCGGATTGTAGCCTATCACGATTGCGGTTTATCGTATCGCGACATTGCTGCTCGCGTTGGTCGAGATCCAATGACTGTTAGCAGAATATGGAATCGGTGGGTTCAGGAGGGTAATACGGAACGCCGTGCTGGATCCCAACGGCCTCGAATCACTAGCAGTCGAGATGACAGGCGTCTTATCAGCATGGCTCTAACGGATCGTGAAGCCACGTCTCGATCCCCCAGTCAACAGATGGGGACGTTTGCAAGACAACAACCATCTGCACGAACAGATCGACGACGTTTACAGGAGCATCGACTATCAGCTCGGAGACCGTGGCTGCGGTTACCCTTGACGCTGCATCACAGACAGGAGCGCCTGCGATGGTTTACTCAACGACGAATCTGGGTGCACGAATGACAGAACGTAATTTTTTCGGATGAATCCAGGTTCAGTTTACAGCATCATGATGGTCGCATCCGTGTTTGGGCACACGCACATTGGAAGCGTGTATTCATCAACGCCATACTGGCGTATCACCCGGCCTGATGGTATGGGGTGCAATTGGTTACACGTCTCGGTGATCTCTTGTTCGCATTGACGGCACTTTGAACAGTGGACGTTACATTTCAGATGTGTTACGACCCGTGGCTCTACCCTTCATTCGATCCTTTCGAAACCCTACATTTCAGCAGAATAATGTACGACCGCATGTTGCAGGTCCTGTACGGGCCTTTCTGGATACAGAAAATGTTCGACTGCTGCCCTGGCCAGCACATTCTCCAGATCTCTCACCAATTGAAAACGTCTGGTTAACGGTGGCCGAGCAACTGGCTCATCACAATACGCCAGTCACTACTCTTGATGAACTGTGGTATCGTATTTAAGCTGCACGGGCAGCTGTACCTGTACACGCTATCCAAGCTCTGTTTGACTCGATGCCCAGGCGTATCAAGCAAGAGGGTTTGTTCCAGGTACTGAGTTCTCAGGATCTATGCACCCAAATTGCGTGAAAATGTAATCACATGTCACTTCTAGTATAATGTATTTGTCCAATGAATACCCCTTTATCATCTACATTTCTTCTTGGTGTAGCAATTTTAATGGCCAGTAGTGTAAAAGAACTGTAGCGGTATTTTCAACCTCCGGTACGATGCACAGTTGTGAAAGTTCCTCCAAGAGGACCGTATGCCTTAATTTTGAGGTTGCCTTAGGGTGAAGAATTGATAGTATCCAAAAGCGACGATGCAGGAAGACACCAACTTGCGACCTTTCGCTCTCGCTGTCACCACGCCTATTTTCTTCACCTTCGCTGTCTTTGCTGGAGACTATGAGACCGATTTCTACCGCAGCCTCAATCCCATATCGACCATGATCTCCGACATCTTTACCTTCGTTATAATTTTTCAGGCTTTGTTTAGCCCCACGTTTATTACTGGAAGTATTAGCAATAAAAAATCGAAAATCTGTTGTTTAGCAACAGGCTACTTTGAGCGGTATTAACGTGCAGGTCAAACTAAAGACTAAAACAACCGGTGTAATCCATATCTGGCGATAATCGCCATCCTAGTGTCAAGACGCACCGCTGCAGGGGCTATGGCTCCCCGCGTTGCGCAGTGACTCAACGTAAGGCAAAGTGCAGGCGACGCTTCTTGCTGCAGTAATTACAAATGAAACACGGTCGGCAGCCCCAGGTTTTCTAAGCGTGACTGGTAGCTTCTTGCGAAGGCATCATAGCGGTCTTCCCTGTCCATAGCGGGCACCTACTGGGCCTAATTTGCAGCGAGTGCGAGGTGGAAGTTTGAAAGTAGAGACGTTCGTTGAAAGCAAATAAAGTTTTCAGTTAACTCTGCAGAAGCAGTGCAGTCGCAAGGCAGTGCAGGCAATGAATAGTGTAACCCGAGACGCTTGAGACTGGCTGAAGGCAATGTTTAAGGAAATTCGTAAGGTCGTCGGTGTTACAGTCACGAGTGCACGGGAACTGCAATCAGTGACATTCATGAATTACTAACGGAGTAGATGAGATGAAGGCGGGTTCAATAATTATACGGACGGCATGATGTGAAATGTAGTGGGAGACCATCTCTCTTGAGACACAAATTAGTTAATTCTGCTGAAAGGATGGTACAACAGACGTAACAGTCTATCATGAAAACTCTGGATGTGAATTGTCTACAAGTTTTCCGATTAATCCTGCACTAATTTGTGTCAGGCAGATTGAATTTGTGCTAAGTTTTGTGCTAGAAAGACCTGAAGTACAGTAACAGAAGACCACACGAAGAGGTGGAAGAGAAATGTGCCACGGGCCCGGTGGCCGAGCGGTTCTAGGAGCTTCAGTGCGGAAACGCGTTGCTGCTACGGTCGCAGGTTCGAATCCTGCCTCGGGAATGGATGTGTGTGATGTCAAAATGTTCAAATGTGTGTGAAATCTTATGAGACTTAACTGCTAAGGTCATCAGTCCCTAAGCCTACACACTACTTAACCTAAATTAACCTAAGGACAAAGACACACACCTATGCCCAAGGGAGGACTCGAACCTCCGCCGGAACCAGCGGCACAGTCCAGGACTGCAGCGCCTTAGACCGCTCGGCTAATCCCGCGCGGCTGTGTGTTGTCCATAGGTTTGTTAGGTTTAAGTAGTTCTAAGTTCTAGGGAACTGATGTCCTCAGATGTTAAGTCCCATAGTGCTCAGAACCATTTGAACCATTTTGAAGAAATGCATCACTACTTTCCACAATGCATTCGTTAAGTTATCCCAAGTCTTTAAATAATTTATGAGATTGAAGTGCAGTTTTTGATCGAATTCTTTGTATTTGCTGCTACCTTCTTTAATCCGAAGACATTATCAGTGCAGTTTCTTCTCTTCCTAAGGTTATCGATGGCTTTTAAATACATACTCTACGACGTAAACTTCTAGCTTTTGAATGAGTTCTGTATATTTCTCAGCTGTCTGCTGTAGTTTCATGACATTGGATTTTCCCTTTATAATACCAATCGGTCCTCAGTTATAATATTTCAAATTATTCTATGGTCAGAGTTTTGTAGTACTCCTACCTTGAATAATTTTTCAAAGTTGCTTTATCTCAAACAAGGCGTTTAAAAAAATAGTGTTAGATATTCCTGCAGGAGATAATGTTGGTCAAAACTAGAAGAAAAGTTCAAATAATCATACGTCCGGGAATCAACACTCGTTAAGATATGCGTCAGTCTACCCTCTCTTTCCTAACTGTCTGTTACGTAGAAGTAGACACTACGTGCAGTGCTGCATGTGAGTTACCACGCGTCCTGCCTGACATATCCTTCAATCCTTCTTGCTGTGAATATGCTTTTCAAATACACCTAGCTCCATTCAGATTGCATCACATTGGTCAAACTGTTCAGTAACGTCTGCACATTGTTGATGGGTTGGAAATACACCAATACCTTTAAGTGTCCCTATAGACAGAAATCCAACGCATTCGTGTCCGCTAAGTGGGAGACCATGACACCGGACACCCTAGATCACTCCATCGCCCACGAAACATTCAGTTAAGGGACTGTCGCACAATCAGTAGAAAATGGTGTGTTGCCTGTCGTACATAAGCCAAAGTCCTTGTGAGATCCGGGTTTCTCCCGACGTTCGCAGTGTTCAGACACCTTACACCGTGTGACGCTGTCGAGGACCGCCGATATTTAGAAAGGCGAGCACCCTATCATTTTCAAAGAAAACCGCATATAAGATGGTGGCATCCTGTCGAAATACTGGCGGTTATCGACGACGTCATCCGGCTGCGTTCCCATAAGTTAACTGAACACAGTCGTAATCTTCCTGCATGGATGACGTTCTCCAATACCGTTAGTCATTAACTACGCAGGAATAGGAGATACACAGCACGTGTTAATCTGTTTGGTAAACGTGTCTGGTCCTGTAAGTCCGTCACCGACACATCCGTCCCAGACACTGACGCTGAAGTTAACCTGATGGGCCACCTCTATGATTGCTGCAGTATTTACATGTGACCACAGTTACTAACTGTGGTAATTTACTATGCCATGTCTTATGAATATTGCCTCATACACTCCTGGAAATTGAAATAAGAACACCGTGAGTTCATTTTCCCAGGAAGGGGAAACTTTATTGACACATTCCTGGGGTCAGATACATCACATGATCACACTGACAGAACCACAGGCACATAGACACAGGCAACAGAGCATGCACAATGTCGGCACTAGTACAGTGTATATCCACCTTTCGCAGCAATGCAGGCTGCTATTCTCCCATGGAGACGATCGTAGAGATGCTGGATGTAGTCCTGTGGAACGGCTTGCCATGCCATTTCCACCTGGCGCCTCAGTTGGACCAGCGTTCGTGCTGGACGTGCAGACCGCGTGAGACGACGCTTCATCCAGTCCCAAACATGCTCAATGGGGGACAGATCCGGAGATCTTGCTGGCCAGGGTAGTTGACTTACATCTTCTAGAGCACGTTGGGTGGCACGGGATACATGCGGACTTGCATTGTCCTGTTGGAACAGCAAGTTCCCTTGCCGGTCTAGGAATGGTAGAACGATGGGTTCGATGACGGTTTGGATGTACCGTGCACTATTCAGTGTCCCCTCGACGATCACCATTGGTGTACGGCCAGTGTAGGAGATCGCTCCCCACACCATGATGCCAGGTGTTGGCCCTGTGTGCCTCGGTCGTATGCAGTCCTGATTGTGGCGCTCACCTGCACGGCGCCAAACACGCATACGACCATCATTGGCACCAAGGCAGAAGCGATTCTCATCGCTGAAGACGACACGTCTCCATTCGTCCCTCCATTCACGCCTGTCGCGACACCACTGGAGGCGGGCTGCACGATGTTGGGGCGTGAGCGGAAGACGGCCTAACGGCGTGCGGGACCGTAGCCCAGCTTCATGGAGACGGTTGCGAATGGTCCTCGCCGATACCCCAGGAGCAACAGTGTCCCTAATTTGCTGGGAAGTGGCGGTGCGGTCCCCTACGGCACTGCGTAGGATCCTACGGTCTTGGCGTGCATCCGTGCGTCGCTGCGGTCCGGTCCCAGGTCGACGGGCATGTGCACCTTCCGCCGACCACTGGCGACAACATCGATGTACTGTGGAGACCTCACGCCCCACGTGTTGAGCAATTCGGCGGTACGTCCACCCGGCCTCCCGCATGCCCACTATACGCCCTCGCTCAAAGTCCGTCAACTGCACATACGGTTCACGTCCTCGCTGTCGCGGCATGCTACCAGTGTTAAAGACTGCGATGGAGCTCCGTATGCCACGGCAAACTGGCTGACACTGACGGCGGCGGTGCACAAATGCTGCGCAGCTAGCGCCATTCGACGGCCAACGCCGCGGTTCCTGGTGTGTCCGCTGTGCCGTGCGTGTGATCATTGCTTGTACAGCCCTCTCGCAGTGTCCGGAGCAAGTATGGTGGGTCTGACACACCGGTGTCAATGTGTTCTTTTTTCCATTTCCAGGAGTGTATATAAACAAAACGCAGGCAATGAACTGTGGATGTTGAAAGTCCCACACGTCCACAGGTGTCGGCTTCAGAACATATCATTATAGATACTTTTCTTCTAGTTTTGACCAATTCTGACTCTTGTAGGAATATGTGACATCTTAGATGTATTTCATACACACCAAAATACTTGACGATGCTGTGTCTAATATGTGAAATCGTGTTTTTTGTTTAAGTTTCGGTTTTAGTTTTGGTAACGAAACATGCATTTAAGACAATGCGAACTTAAAATCGGGCTCTCACCACACCCTTAAACTCGTATTCACATTTGTTGGCTTCGCCAACTGAGCACAAAATTTTTGCCTCCCAACCTAACCCACACCATGGGTCACGCCACACCTAAGCCTGTCATTGCAACCAAGATTTCAAAAGGCAAGGTGCAGGATATACTAACACACACTAGCGCTACTTTATAGATCTTGAATGTTATGATTTCCTCCGACCATGTCTTCTTTCCGAAATGAAAGAGATATTTTTCTGCAGCCAGCACTGATTTAATAAATCCAAAAATTTGAGAGTTATCTGCTTACTTATCCAATTATGACCCTAAACAGGACATTCTGGTAAGAAAATGTTTCTACTAAGGACTCACAGTCTGAGTGTCACCATACCGCTTTGCCATCGCGCAATGGGGAAACTAGAGTGCCTCGTCCTGCTCTGTCCTCGCCGAGTAGGCAGATCCTTCTGTAAGGCCACCAAACCATCTGCCGCAGTACACTCGTGGTAACCTGCAGTTCATTTCCTCACAACAGCGATACTCGCCTGCCTCGGTTGAAGTGCTAGTTAAAACAGTGCGGGCAGAAGAGGTCAGCAGCGTAACAAAACGTCACCAAAAATAAAATAAATATAAACTAAACAGTTACTGCTGCTTTCACAGTGGGCTTCTTACCTCAGTCAAAGAGAAACCGATTCGTGCAGATGCAGTAGTCGCCACGGTCTTACGTCGAGACTACGGAAAATTTCTTTCTACGTGTGTCGTTCTTCCGGCTGCGCACACATCAGAGCGCAAAGAAACGCTGTGTGACCAAATTCAAGAGCTGCTACTTTGCGCCTTCTGGATACTGAAAGCATTTGTGTTTGTTCAGTGAGCATCTCTACTTTACAGATTTCGAAAAAAAAAAAAACTGTTATCCTCTCGACCAACTTGTCTACAGTATCAATCTGTCAGATTCATAAGACACTTGTTGTATGAAAAATAATTTCTCATTTATATTTACTTCTGCATGTGTAACTTTTCTTAATGACTGCTGCAAGACCTGTTGTGCTGACGTTCTTTCGATGTCACTTCTGTCGTTTAGTTTTACTATTGGTACGGCGCGGGGCTAAATGTTTCATTGTTACCCTCTAGTCACATTATGATACAGCATAAGCATGGATGCTGGCAGCACCCGTGTTACAAGGAGAAAATCGCGATTCATCTCCGCAGCGTTTCACTGGACAACACGTTGCGTGGATATCTGCAAACTGTTTGCTGGTGTCATGTGCTCATTCTTCGTCGACTGTACATTAAATAACATGAAGAAACTAGATTCGTACAGAAGAATGTTTACCGGGCTGTAAAACGTGAGGCCAAATAAAGTAAAATAAACAGTCCTATTTGATTTCCTGTCGTATGGAGTCGTATCACGCTTTCAAGTCTGTAAAATTATGCATTCTGTGTGGATCAGAAATTACTGGAATATTTCGACAAATACAAGTGGCATCTGTCTCACTCGTTTCAGCACTTATTACAGAAGTTACTCTCCAGTATCGTCCGCCTCCTCAGATAAGTCGCGAGCGCATCTGACTGCCATGAAGCGGGTCAGTATTCGATTCCGGACCGGGTTGGGGATTTTCCCCGCTCGGTTTATTTCATCATCATCGTCATAATAATCGACACACACGTAGACCAGTGTAGCATCAGTTCAAAAGACTTCCTTACAACTTGGCACCCGAACCTCTCCTGCTGGGGACGCCTGGAGATCAGTTTTCTCCAATATATTTGAGTATTTAATGTCCCGCCAAGGTCAAGGTCGTTACAGACAGAGATCAAACTAAGCAGGGCACGAAGAGCACAATCAAGTGGAACTGGCCTTTTGGAAGGACTCATCTTGAAATTCTCGCTAAGACCCTGGAAAGCCCATCCCATTCTTATTACTAACCGAAAGACTTAAAGAGTGGGCTCTTCATGAGAAACGCAGAAGCTCTGTGTGAAAAATCAGAAGGTAAGCATACGAGACCCATTTTTTAAGGATATGAGACCCAGTGAATAAACCAATACTTCGCCTTTAATGGTGTACCCATGTCATTGGTACACGTATCCACCGACTGCATATGAAATGGTAAGTGGGGAAGTGTGTTCCATTTTCGTCTGACAGTCTTTTGAAAAACAATCTCTTCGGTTCGAGTCCCGGTCCGGCACGCAGAATTATTCTCCCAGGGGATTTCTAAACTTCGCACACTCATGTAGAGAGTGAAGGATTCATTCTGGAATCACAACTATTCTGTTCTGCAGTTGCTGTAAAATTTAGCTTCCTCTCGGAATTCATTCTGAGTCTTAAACTAAACTAAACTCCGTCCGAATATGCCACGAAAGCCCAACGGTACCGACTGGCCGCCGTGTCATCCTCAGCCCACAGGCGTCACTGGATGCCGATATGGACGGGCATGTGGTCAGCTCTCCCGGTCGTATGTCAGTTTACTTCACAGTTTTGCCTCGCAAGGGATGAGTGCACCCCGCTTGCCAACAGCGCTGGACACACCGGATGGTCACCCATCCAAGTTCTTGCCCAGCCTGATAGCGCTTAACTTCGGTGATCTGACGGGAACCGGTGTTACCACTGCGGCAAGGCCGTTGGCTTTTGGTTCTTGGGGTTCCCGTGATTATTTGATTACGTTGAAACCAAGTAAAAGTCTGGAAAAGCTAAGTGTTCCACACAAAGAATGGCGATTAAGGGCAACATAAAAAGATGCGAAAATCGGAAGGGAAAGATGGCGGGTCTCTTGCGCAACTTAATGGAAAACAAACAGCAGAAATGTTTTGAGCAGTAGACAGAATGGATGTTGACATGTATAGAATCAGTTGCGTTCTACGTTAAATGCGACTACCGTTAACAATATACGCTTAATAAATAAACAAATCTGGAAAGGCCTACTCGTTCGCTTCGTCTAACGGTTCGTCCAGAACTTTCCCGGCTGTGTTGTAATCAGCTATTTCACTTACACTGTTGTCAACGATGTTGATGGAAATTGTTACAGTGCAATGGTACACAAGTTGGGACAGAAAATCAGTCGTGCACTAACAGTCCTGACAAATGTTTTTCAGTCCCGTGATTTTTATGCTTTGGTAGAAGGTCATTTAATTCCTTTTAAAAATGTAGTTCAGGAGAACAGGAGTAAAAAAATGACAATGAATGTAAGTATACATTGTTTACAAAACAGTCGTCTGTAATCTAACACTATATGCATATATTATATACGTATGTAAACTTCGCAAGTTTACCCTAAGCGAATAATGAGAAAAAAATAAACACAGGTTTAACTGACTGCCGATTAGTGATTTATAGTCCGTCCCGTTTGAGCAGTGGGAACTCGTAGCTGAACGCACGGAGGTACCTGTCCATCCGAAGGCAACGATAAATTACCGGCTTTGAAGACTGGGCGCTTGCCGCGGCCGTGGTGGCTGCAGGGTTGTGCAATCGCAGGCGCCGAGGGCTGCGCCTGCCCTCGGCGCGGCTTCCGGCTCTGTGAGGACGTTTCCAGTAGATTGCATGGACCTCAGCAGCCGCTCATCGCTGCCACTGTAGGTCAGTAGATGCCTCTTAACTCCACAGCCAGCGTCGGCCGATCGCGCTGTTACTTCTGATGCGCTTAGTGTCATACGCTCGGTCGTTATCGTGCTGAAACATACTGTCGACTTCAAAGCTATTACATATGAGTGTCACATCACCATGACGTACGGCGCTGAGCTTCATTTCTCTACATAATTTCCATTACATTACAAATACTTGGTTCGGTGAGATTGGACTTTCCTAGTCATCGTTGTTATTGTTGGTTTTTTTGTCTTCAGTCCAATGAATGGTTGCATAGTGATCGCCATGTTCTCCATCTCCGAATACCTGCTACAACCTACATCCATTTGAAACTGCTTCCTGTGTTCGTGCCTAGGTCTCCCTCCACAATTTATACCCACCTCCAACCCCCATACATCTGTCTGTAACCAAACAGACTATTCCTTGACGCCACAAGGTCTGTCGTATCAACTGACCCTTTCATGTAGTTAATTATTCCACGGCTCAATACCTCCTACTTATTCTATCTATCCATTTAATCTCCAGCAATCTTCCCCACCACATTTCAAAATCTTTATTCTCTTCGTATCTATTTTGCTTACTGTCAACGTTTCATTTTCTCATAAGCTACACTACAAGCAAACACTCGCAGAAAAGAGCTCGTAAGACTTAAATTTACATTAGAGGTTAACAAATTTCTCCTTTTCGGAAACGCCTTTCTTCCTATTTTAAGTCTGCACTTTGTTCCCTCTCTACTTCATCCATCGTCTGTTACATTCCTAATCAGACAGCAAACCTGTTCTACAGTAATATTTCCTAATGTAGTGCCCAGCATAATCTTTTTCATCTTTAGTTGGGATTGATCTAATGATTTATTTTGAAGAAAATACTCATTGCATTCTGCCGATCTTCCTTGTCATTGGCCGTCTCAGACTAAAATACAATGTCGTCAGAAAACCTTAATTCTTTTATTTATTCGTTGATAAATTCGATCCCCTTTCTAATTTTCTCTTCGGTTTACTTTGTTGCTTCCTTATGGATGGAGCTATTTCACGTCCTTTGTCTCTTGTAACTGTCGCCTGGTTTCCGTGAAAGCTTACACTCTCTATATTTTGTCCTTGCCAGCACTAGAATTTAGAAGAACCTATTCCTGTCAAACATTGTCCCAAGGATTCTCCAAATCTACAGATGCCATAAATGTAGGTTTTGCCTTTCTGCTGTCTGTTTTCTAAGTCGAAGGGTCAGTATCGATTCTCGTATTCCTGCCTTCCTCCGAGGTGGACTATTGCCAATTTAACGATTCTTCTGTAAAGATATCGGCTTAATTTTTTACAGTCATAACTTACGTCCTTATTGCGTCGTAAAAAATGTAAAATGTCTAATAGCGTTTTAGGTAACATATATCCTCTCAATTCAAGGAGAATTTGTTTTCCTCGGGTCTACTTTTGAGGTTAAGAAACATACAGTATACATATATTCTCGCTTTCGGACGCCACAGCGCGATCCGCTGCATACTAACAGTATAAAAATATCTCAAACAAAATTGCGTCCTGCATATATTTTCGGTTAAAAATGGACGTCAAATGAAGGGAATGTTTAGCAACAATAATAACAAGGAGACAAATATTTACATTACAGACTGTGTAGCTGGGCTCCCCAGTTAGTTAAGTGGATAAGGCTTTGAACTAGAATACTCGATTTCAAGAACTCGATTTTGGGGCTAAGTGCACTTTGTTGTATTGTAGATTGTGTAACACTGCAACGGCCCATGGTGCATACATTGTGGTGTAGACGTTAGCGTCGCAGCCCGGCGTGCTGCGTGTCGCCCGTTTAAACCCGATAACAGCAATTGTTTAGCATTTATCATTTCTGAGAGGTTTCTGGAATATCTTATGTTTATAATGTTTGTATAAATGCCGGTATTCTGGAATATTCGTTCAGAAGGTCAGTTGCGTCCTGGCTGCACGTTGATGTCCGTGGTTTCGGGTCTATGTAATGCATCTCACCGACGACCCCGCTTTCGGGTTTGACGCTGATTCTGACTACGACGTGACAGTATGATACCTTGCGTCTTAGTCGTTGTACGACAAGTACAGTAGATCTTGCACAAAACGCGTGCAATTTAAACATATATCAGTGCCATATGTGATATCGGATTTATAGCCATTTGCAGATGCATGTTGAAACTTTACCTTACATGTGACCTCACTATGTGACACGTCATGGCCTAAATACAGCGGCTATGAATGTGTGAAACAAAGGAACAGTACTTACAGTCAAATAGCTGAAAATTCTTTCCTTTAAAAAAAAATGAGGAAGCTTACGTTTTGTTTGAACCGTCATTTACGATTTGTGATCAGTCTCTCTTAGCAGCATCAAACTAGAATGACCTATCAACCGATGACATTATGAACTTGCATGGAAAAACCAAATTTGATACTGATATTTCTGTGTGAAATATGGATGCAACAAGAGTCTGTACTCGGATCAGTACGCATTTGCTATCATTTCATCTGGGTGAAAGCACAATTGCAATAATCTAAATCGTTTAGCAAATATCTTTTGTTATTATTTATTTATTAATTCCAGCCAGAAAAAAACTAAACTAAACTAAACAAAACTCCGCACGAACAAGCCATGAAGGTGCAAAGATACTGACCAGCCGCCGCGTCTTCCTCAGTCCGCAGGCGTCACTGGACGAGCATACGGAGCGGCACGTGGTCAGCACACCGCTCTCCCTACCGTATGTCAGTTTCCGAGACCGGAGCTGCTACTTCTCACTCAAGTAGCTCCTCAGTTCGCCTCACAAGGGCTGAGTGCATCCCGCTTGCCAACAGCGCTCGGCAGACCGAATGGTCACACTTCCAAGTGAGAGCCTTGCCAGACAGCGGTTAACTTCGGTGATCAGACGGGAACCGTCATTACCACTGTGGCAAGGTCGTTAACCAGAAAAATAATCCAGTACATGATAATTACCATTAGAAGCAAATAAAATAAATAATTATCAAGCTACACTACTGTTGATCGATATCTTGCAACTTCAGTTGCGTTCCGAGTTGCAAGTAAAAGATCTCCTCTGCAAGATGCTCCTCAGTGACAGCTGGTGATATCCACAGTTAAGTGTCGCTTATAGAGATTACTCCAGGATCTCCCAACTCCAGAACTACGGTGGATGTGTAGTCTCCACAAGATCCCGCTCCGTCCGTGTGCAGGTGGGAGCGTTTCCGAAGGAAGACAGCGGGTCTCAGGTCGAGAAACCCACAACTGTTTCCATGTTGTAGCTGCTGTTGCCAGACGGATGTGGTCTAGAGGAATCTTTTTCCGGACCTCAATCTTGGGGTTGCTGGAACGTGCCCATGTAATGGATGGTTTTCCTTATGAACATGCTGATCCATAGTTTCCTTCACCAATCGCCTCCTGGTCTCTAGTACATGTCTTGATTGCGATGATGCGGAAAAACTGATGTTCAGGCTTACA
The DNA here is from genome assembly GCF_021461385.2 of Schistocerca piceifrons. Classification (NCBI taxonomy): domain Eukaryota; kingdom Metazoa; phylum Arthropoda; class Insecta; order Orthoptera; family Acrididae; genus Schistocerca; species Schistocerca piceifrons. The sequence continues at coordinate 585,431,276 of NC_060142.1, read as the reverse complement.
CTCGAGAACTGACCTTGTGATCGCCCCCCCCCCCCCCTCCCTGCATCGCTCTCCGATGAAAGAGCTGTTCAAAGGAAATTCGTTGCTGAGCCACAGCTAGGTCATGTTCAATTGGTATTTACTCGTCTCATCTGACTTTAAATCGATGAAGACTAGATCGAGAGTTGTCGATCGTTCCTGGGATCCAAAGTGGCTCGTGTCGTAACACCGTTGCGACTCACCGGTGAGTTTCATCTCGACCAGTGTAAAATCCCCGAGTCACGTCTTCCCTACGACCACTCCGCAGCCAACAGGGTTCTGCACTCCGACGAGGAGTCTGCTCCTTGATGAACCCGTTCGCCGTGATTTAACGAGGGTCCCGCAGGTCGCAGTTATAATGCCGTTAGACAGACAGCGATTGCAGAAACGCAGAACGTCGTGGCGAGAGGAGCGAAATGAAATGATGTTTGTAGGGTTAACGAGATGCACTACACGGCTAAATGGCGCTACACGCCGGTAGTGCCGGTGTTTGTTAGTATAAGCTCTGCTGGACTGCGGTTAAACCGAGTTAATGAGGATAACCTGCAGAGCACAAGAAAAGAAAAAACTGGTTTCCGTATTTTACGTTCCTCTTGCGAGCAGTGGAGTCACGAAACTTGTCTGGAACAGGCCATGAACGGAATTTTTTAAACGCGTTTTCATCTATTAAGGCAACGAAAAGGAAGCGGACGGAACTGGCGGTATTTAGTTAAAGCATTTAAATTATTAGCATTCGTTCCCTTTGTCTATTTGCCATTGGAAAAAGGTTAGTGGGACATATTTTATCGCCGGCCGATGTGGCCGTGCCGTTAAAGGCGATGCAGTCTGGAACCGCAAGACCGCTACGGTCGCAGGTTCGAATCCTGCCTCGGACATGGATGTTTGTGATGTCCTTAGGTTATGGATGTTTGTGATGTCCTTAGGTTAGTTAGGTTTAACTAGTTCTAATTTCTAGGGGACTAATGACCTCAGCAGTTGAGTCCCATACAGCCCAGAGCCATTTGAACTATTTGAACATATTTTATCGGCCACCTGTTGCCTATGGAATTTGAATAGCGTCGAAATTCGTTGTTGTAGCGAGAGAATAATATGAAAGTTATCAGTCTGGTAAATAGATGGAGGGAGAGTGGAGAGAGAGAAAGAGAGAGAGAGAGAGAGAGAGAGAGAGAGGGAGAGAGAGAGAGAGAGATGTTGTTTGTGTGTTTCCATTTTGTAAGGTTTCAATGTCGGCGTGCTTTGAGCTATTTTTTTTTTTTTTTTTTTTTTTTTTACGTTAAGTGACTTGTCACTTTTCACTGCTTGGCCACAGAATCAGTTAACTCGGTAGCCTGAAGAGAGTTTTCAGTACGATGGCTGGCGCCATAGGCTAAGGCATGCATATCTGCACCGACGCGAGCGAGAGAAATAACGTGGAAATGCCTGTGCACTATTTGGCCGCAGCACAGACTGGATTTGTGTAGCGACGCGTGAATAATAGCACCAATGTTAATTTGTTTCATTACTGAGTCATGCCCCATACCTGGAGTTATACAGACCGTTAGAGATGGGCTGTGACTATAAATGGCCTGCGTTTTGATATTCAGTTGCGTAAATTCGTTATTCGTTCGACTAAACATCCACTTTGAACACATTTGTGTGTGTTGGACCACGCTGTCGCACCAGTTATGAATTTCTGAGAAGAGCGCACATCAAATACACTCCTGGAAATGGAAAAAAGAACACATTGACACCGGTGTGTCAGACCCACCATACTTGCTCCGGACACTGCGAGAGGGCTGTACAAGCAATGATCACACGCACGGCACAGCGGACACACCAGGAACCGCGGTGTTGGCCGTCGAATGGTGCTAGCTGCGCAGCATTTGTGCACCGCCGCCGTCAGTGTCAGTCAGTTTGCCGTGGCATACGGAGCTCCATCGCAGTCTTTAACACTGGTAGCATGCCGCGACAGCGTGGACGTGAACCGTATGTGCAGTTGACGGACTTTGAGCGAGGGCGTATAGTGGGCATGCGGGAGGCCGGGTGGACGTACCGCCGAATTGCTCAACACGTGGGGCGTGAGGTCTCCACAGTACATCGATGTTGTCGCCAGTGGTCGGCGGAAGGTGCACGTGCCCGTCGACCTGGGACCGGACCGCAGTGACGCACGGATGCACGCCAAGACCGTAGGATCCTACGCAGTGCCGTAGGGGACCGCACCACCACTTCCCAGCAAATTAGGGACACTGTTGCTCCTGGGGTATCGGCGAGGACCATTCGCAACCGTCTCCATGAAGCGTGGCTACGGTCCCGCACACCGTTAGGCCGTCTTCCGCTCACGCCCCAACATCGTGCAGCCCGCCTCCAGTGGTGTCGCGACAGGCGTGAATGGAGGGACGAATGGAGACGTGTCGTCTTCAGCGATGAGAGTCGCTTCTGCCTTGGTGCCAATGATGGTCGTATGCGTGTTTGGCGCCGTGCAGGTGAACGCCACAATCAGGACTGCATACGACCGAGGCACTCAGGGCCAACACCCGGCATCATGGTGTGGGGAGCGATCTCCTACACTGGCCGTACACCACTGGTGATCGTCGAGGGGACACTGAATAGTGCACGGTACATCCAAACCGTCATCGAACCCATCGTTCTACCATTCCTAGACCGGCAAGGGAACTTGCTGTTCCAACAGGACAATGCACGTCCGCATGTATCCCGTGCCACCCAACGTGCTCTAGAAGGTGTAAGTCAACTACCCTGGCCAGCAAGATCTCCGGATCTGTCCCCCATTGAGCATGTTTGGGACTGGATGAAGCGTCGTCTCACGCGGTCTGCACGTCCAGCACGAACGCTGGTCCAACTGAGGCGCCAGGTGGAAATGGCATGGCAAGCCGTTCCACAGGACTACATCCAGCATCTCTACGATCGTCTCCATGGGAGAATAGCAGCCTGCATTGCTGCGAAAGGTGGATATACACTGTACTAGTGCCGACATTGTGCATGCTCTGTTGCCTGTGTCTATGTGCCTGTGGTTCTGTCAGTGTGATCATGTGATGTATCTGACCCCAGGAATGTGTCAATAAAGTTTCCCCTTCCTGGGACAATGAATTCACGGTGTTCTTATTTCAATTTCCAGGAGTGTATGAAAGACCGACTTCCGCCATACTTGCTTTCCATTGCCATTTCGTTATTATTACGGCTGATATTTCCATATTTTTGGGTAGAAATCAGATTCAAGTACAGTATTTTCCTAGGCTTAGGTAAACATCGGTGGACAACGTCAGTCAAGACACGAGGTATGTGCACTTTAAAAAACTGCTTCAGACAGGTCTCGTTTCTGCACAGAAGGGAGACACCTAGTGGTGGAGTGTGGAAATTGAGGGGTAGTTGGTCTATCGAAGAATGACTCGGGGATCTATAGGAAGAAAACGGTCATTACAGTGGTGTCATGACAGACATTCGCTGCACATTATTTGGTCGCAGTTCATTCTTGTGGTGTGACGTCATCTTGCACGTACTCAGAAAACTGTGTGAACATCATCTACTGGCGTAAATGATAATTTTATAACTACTACGTTCCATATCCTTTTAGTCGAAGAAAGAATAAAGTTTCATGCCTCTTCACCGTCTGACAAGAAATTGGCAATTTAGAAAGACCACTGAATACATGAGTGTAGGCAGTCGGGCGAAATCTTGATCCAAGCCACTTCTGTTTGCTGGTCCAGAGCGTTAACCACTCCAACTTGGCCGGCAGGAAACTGTCAGCTAGATATTGGCCGTAAGGAACGAGAGAATCCATATCTGTGTTTGTCAATTAAATAAAGTTAAAATTTGCGTTGTTACACTTCACCCTTCAGTGTGTAAGAAATCTAGAAAAGCCCATATGGCAGTTTGATAAAATATCTATCTTTATTTCTGTAAAAGAGCATGGTAGTGTTACATATGTCATAAGAAAAATTGTTACCTAGAACGGAATCGAAATACATTTTTGTGGATCGTTTGAGAACCTGTGTGTCCCACACTCGTAATCCATCAAGATACTTATAACAATTACAAGCTGTGCCAACCATTACTAGTATAAAATCCCAACCCGGATACCACTAAGTCGAATTAAGAATGTGGAGAGGAATTACTCACTGTCTATCGGTCACCCTGTACGAGCACAGGACATTTTCACCAAGTCATACATCCTGTTCCAAACAAACCAATCGGCGTCCGCGGGGCCTGCATCCATGTCAGCACGACTTGGAAAATTAACGCCAAAAACATCAAACACGGAAAATTTGAATTAACACATAAAAATGATGTGAAAACGTATGAGTGTGGGAGGTGACGTAGTTTGGAATAAAGTACACATAAAGTGTCATACCATTTCGTCGTTAATGTATCGTACAGAGGTTAATTAAATAATTTAATAGCATTCTGTGAGGTTTGTACCAAATGTCAGATTAATAATTCGGCCTATGAGTCAAATCATGTTAAAATATACTCAGTAACTGGATACCCCTACCCCCATGAACCATGGACCTTGCGGTTGGTGGGGAGGCTTGCATGCCTCAGCGATACAGATGGCCGCACCGTAGGTGCAACCACAACGGAGAGGTATCTGTTGAGAGGCCAGACAAACGTGTGGTTCCTGAAGAGGGGCAGCAGCCTTTTCAGTAGTTACAAGGGCAACAGTCTCGATGATTGACTGATCTGGCCTTGCAACACTAACGAAAACGGCCTTGCTGTTCTGGTACTGCGAACGGCTGAAAGCAAGGGGAAACTACAACCGTAATTTTTCCCGAGGGCATGCAGCTTTAATGTATGGTTAAATGATGATGGCGTCCTCTTGGGTAAAATATTCCGGGGGTAAAATAGTCCCCCATTCGGATCTCCGGGCGGGGACTACTCAAGAGGACGTCGTTATCAGCAGAAAGAAAACTGACGTTCTACGGATCGGAGCGTGGAATGTCAGATCCCTTAATCGGGCAGGTAGGTTAGAAAATTTAAAAAGGGAAATAGATAGGTTAAAGTTAGATATAGTGGGAATTAGTGAAGTTCGGTGTCAGGAGGAACAAGACTTTTGGTCATGTGAATACAGAGTTATAAACACAAAATCAAATAGGGGTAATGCAGGAGTAGGAGTGCGGGTAAGCTACCACCAACAGCATAGTGAACGCATTATTGTGGCCAAGATAGGCACGAAGCCCATGCCTACTACAGTAGTACAAGTTTATATGCCAACTAGCTCTGCAGATGATGAGAGAAATTGATGAAATGTATGATGAGATAAAAGAAATTATTCAGCTAGTGAAGGGAGACGAAAATTTAATAGTCATGGGTGACTGGAATTCGAGAGTAGGAAAAGGGAGAGAAGGAAGCATAGTGGGTAAATATGGATTGAGGGAGAGAAATGAAAGAGGAAGCCGTCTGGTAAAATTTTGCACAGAGCATAAGTTAATCATAGCTAACACTTTGTTCAAGAATCATAGAAGAAGTTTGTATACATGGAAGAATACTGGTGATACTAGAAGGTATCAGATAGATTATATAATGGTAAGACAGAGATTTAGGAACCAGGTTTTAAATTGTAAGACATTTCCAGGGGCAGATGTGGACTCTGACCACAATCTATTGGTTATGAACTGTAGATTAAAACTGAAGAAACTGCAAAAAGGTGGGAATTTAAGGAGGTGGGACGTGGATAAACTGAAAGAACCAGAGGTTGTACAGACTTTCAGGGAGAGCATAAGGGAACGATTGACAGGAATGGGGGAAAGAAGTACAGTACAAGAAGAAGGGTAGCTCTGAGGGATGAAGTAGTGAAGGCAGCAGAGCATCAAGTAGGTAAAAAGACGAGGGCTAGTAGAAATCCTTGGGTAACAGAAGAAATATTGAACTTAATTGATGAAAGGAGAAAATATAAAAACGCAGTAAATGAAGCAGGCAAAAAGGAATACAAACGTCTCAAAAATGAGATCGACAGGCAGTGCAAAATGGCTAAGCAGGGATGGCCAGAGGACAAATGTAAGGATGTAGAGGCTTATCTCACTAGGGGTAAGATAGATACTGCCTACAGGAAAATTAAAGAGACCTTTGGAGAAAAGAGAGCCACTTGTATGAATATCAAGAGCTCAGATGGGAACCCAGTTCTAAGCAAAGAAGGGAAAGCAGAAAGGTGGAAGGAGTAATAGGGGGTCTATACAAGGGCGATGTACTTGAGCACAATATTATGGAAACGGAGAAAGATGTAGATGAAGATGAAATGGGAGATACAATACTGCGTGAAGAGTTTGACAGAGCACTGAAAGATCTGAGTCGAAACAAGGCCCGGGAGTAGACAACATTCCATTAGAACTACTGACGGCCTTGGGAGAGCCAGTCCTGACAAAACTCTACCATCTGGTGAGCAAGATGTATGAGACAGACGAAATATCCTCAGACTTCAAGAAGAATATAATAATTCCAATCCCAAAGAAAGCAGGTGTTGACAGATGTGAAAATTACCGAACTATCAGTTTAATAAGTCACAGCTGCAAAATACTGACACGAAATCTTTACAGACGAATGGAAACACTGGTAGAAGCCGACCTCGGCGAAGATCAGTTTGGATTCCGCAGAAATGTTGGAACACGTGAGGCAGTAGTGACCCTACGACTTATCTTAGAAAATAGATTAAGGGAAGGCAAACCTACATTTCTAGCATTTGTAGAACGGAGAAAGCTTTTGACAATGTTGACTGGAATACTCTCTTTCAAATTCTAAAGGTGGCAGGGGTAAAATACAGGGAGCGAAAGGCTATTTACAAAATGTACAGAAACCAGATGGCAGTTAAAAGAGTCGAGGGGCATGAAAGGGAAGCAGCGGTTCGGAAGGGAGTGAGACAGGGTTGTAGCCTCTCCCCGATGTTATTGAATCTGTATATTGAGCAAGCAGTAAAGGAAACAAAAGAAAAATTCGGAGTAGGTATTAAAGTCCATGGAGAAGAAATAAAAACTTTGAGGTTCGCCGATGACATTGTAATTCTGTCAGAGACAGCAAAGGACTTGGAAGAGCTGTTGAACGGAATGGACAGTGGCTTGAAAGGAGTATAGAACAAAAGCAAAACGAGGATAATGGAATGTAGTCGAATTAAGTCGGGTGATGCTGAGGAATTAGATTAGGAAATGAGACACTTAAAGTAGTAAAGGAGTTTTGTTATTTGGGGAGCAAAATAATTGATGATGGTCGAAGTAGAGAGGATATAAAATGTAGACTGGCAATGGCAAGGAAAGCGTTTCTGAAGAAGAGAAATTTGTTAATATCTAGTATAGATTTAAGTGTCAGGAAATCGTTTCTGAAAGTATTTGTATGCATTATACCCATGTATGGAAGTGAAACATGGACGTTAAATAGTTTAGACAAGAAGAGAATAGAAGATGAAATGTGGTGCTGCAGAAGAATTCTGAAGATTAGATGGGTAGATCACGTAACTAATGAGGAGGTATTGAATAGAATTGGGGAGAAGAGGAGTTTGTGGCACAACTTCACAAGAAGAAGGGACCGGTTGGTAGGACATGTTCTGAGGCATCAAGGGATCACAAATTTAGCATTGGAGGGCAGCGTGGAGGGTAAAAATCGTAGAGGGAGACCAAGAGATGAGTACACTAAGCAGATTCAGAAGGATGTAGGTTGCAGTAAGTACTGGGAGATGAAGAAGCTTGCACAGGATAGAGTAGCATGGAGAGCTACATCAAACCAGACTCAGGACTAAAGACAACCACAACAGCAACAAGTGGTTACCAAGTTTAGATTAAGCTTTCAAGAACTGAGTCAAACGCAAAATATTCCAAAGTACACCATCGAGTTTCAGTTAATAAATAAGCTAATCACGGTTAATCTGTTATGCGGCTTTGATCATACATTTCAAAGTATAATGGCACTATTATTTAAATATAACTGAAAATTAACTGTGCTATCGATTATTTACTGTTGGGTACTTTCATATCGGTATATTGTTCACAAAAGAATGTTATTATGAAGATTTGAAGAACGGGTTTAGGCATAAAAACTTTTCAACACATGTCTTCAATGTGTCAAACAAATACTGCGTGTTTTTTTTTTGTTTTTTTGTTTTTTGTTTTCTTAACCCGGTACGTCCATTAGGGACTACTTGTTACCAAATTACACATGTCTGCATTCATTGCGTCGGTACTGTGTTGAAATATAGTGTACTTAGTCTCCAGACTAGAACCAGACGCAGATTCCAATACCGCCTTTTTTTTTTAATTTCTCAGTTAGTGTTGTGGCAGTTGGTTCAGTCCATCATTATTTAGAACTTATGTTTAAAAATACTACTTTTACTGCATGTCTTCCTTATCGCTAACGTCAGTTTCACACCCGTTTTTTCATCCGTAAATATATATGAACAAGATTAATTGACCACGTTTAAACCACAGCCTTCCCGGTATGTTTTATGGATCGCCTTCCTCAAGACAAAATGCTTGCACCGTATTGTTGACCAGTTTCTATTACTGCATTGATGTCTGACCTTTGTTCGATCTCAACAGTGTTTTAAAAATAGTTATGTTTTTACTTCATACAATTTAAGCGGCTATTCAGGTGTAATGATTGCGTCAGGCACAAAAAAGGACTGAAGCTTTCTCCTACATTTCCATTGTTGAATTTTGTCGATGTACAGGTATGTTTCTGTTACCTTGCGTGCGATGGTGATTATTATTCTTACGAAGACAACAACGAAAACGTTACCCATGTCTTTCATGAAGTTACGTAATGAATCCACTAAATAGTCATATACCATGGGTCACATGGCGTCTAGAAATACTTGCTTGTCTCAGATCTGATATGTTGCCATTAATGACAAACTCGCTTTAAGATGGAAAGTGTTTAGGGACATTTGACACAGTCAAAACATATTTTCTTCATTGTGAGGTAGATTATTTAAGAGCTGTTTTCTTTCTTCTAATGACAGAAACTATGACTGTTTTTGAGATATTGTATAATACTACGAATATTTTGATTTATCGTTCATAAAATTAAGTATCATTTTAATTGTGTTGTTAATTCATTTGCTGGTTTCTTGTTTCTATGTTTCTTCATACTTAACTGCATACTTACTGTTGAGCAAGGAGCACTGAAAGAAGGAAAGAGGTTGAACCGTCGAAATAACTGCTTAGATGAAAGTATTTCTTTGTTTCCATTTGCAAATCTAAGCCAACGATGGGATGGTTCCAGCAACAAGATATGTCTGATTCCTACCCCCAGATCTCTCTAAATGAGCAAGTACTCTTTTGATAGTTATCGTTTTCGTTGTCGGTTATCGATTCTAATTAAAATGCTCTCAAAGATAATGTCATTTTACAGCTCTCCAACCGTTCCGGCCTCTTAGACAATATACTTTGCCAATACATCGGAAATGTTTCAACGGTTTATAAGGCTGAACAGGATCAGGAATATGGAAATGTCACTGAAATTTTCAAAATAACCTTTGTCTAGATCGAGAGTTTACAATACGGTATAATACGGTGCTAATGGTCGTCTTCAGAGCGAAAATAAATAGAAAAATGTTGTTCATGAAAAACTGTAGGGAATCTGTAAAAAATTCAGCGTCACTAAAGTATTTTTTTCTGTCTTTTTTAAATCAAAAGATGGTTGCTAGCACAATCGAAACAGGTCTTATAATTTTGTAAACTCGCAGTCTTGAATTTTGAAAGCCGATAATCCTCCCTTAGTTTACCTAAAACGCTTAGTAGTTATGACTGAGGTACTAATGCGTGAAAATAGCCAGTCTTGTATAGAATTTGGCTTTCAACATGTGTTAGAGCAAGACAAAATTATAACCAAGACCCTTAACAGACCTAACAGAAACTATAAGTAAATATATGTCTCTTTTTGTAAAAATAGACCTGTGGAAAGCCGATATGATTGTTCTTTGTATGTCTAATACCTATCGGTAAGAATAATTAATCACTGAAATACAGTGCCTCGATGTATTCATGACTGCAGCGCGAAGCTAGAAGTTCTCTGCAATCTGTGACTTACCTTGACCGCCTGATTGTTTGCTGAAGGGAGTTTGTATAAGTATTAATTCTGCTGAAGGCAGGTCATTAGAATAAGTTGTGCTCGCACCTGCTACAACTGAGAACAGAGAGTAATCGAGCACAGGTAGACTGGAGCATGAAAATCCCTAAAGTTGTAGAGTCATTTCAGGAGGAACATAATTCGTGAGATACTTTAAATGAACTTCAATTACTACTCCTTATATACACGAAGATTGATGGACAGTAGGCACAAAAGTTCCCAGCTGGAACACGTGGAGTTACGATACAATACCACGTGTCTAAAAAGACCAGAAAATGTTTCTAATAGGTATAACACTATTTAGAGAATGAGAAAGTGGCGTTAAAGGCAATCTTCATCGACAGATGAATTATTGAATCACTGATGTTGATCCTAGCATATCGAGACAAAGATGAAAACAGAAGAAAAGATATAAGCTTGCACACAAGGATACACAATCGCAGCTGAAAGAAAGTAATGTAAAACGGAATTTCGTCAATGCAACGCAAGCGTACAACGTTCACAGAGGAACTGCTTCGAACTGCAGTTTAGGGAGGCTTATCTTAGACCACTCACAAGACAAAATGTCTGTACTTCATAAAATAATCAGTCTGCAGCATGATGTAAACAGTATCTCGCCGGCAGCGAGCATAGGTAGTAAACGTGAAAATGGCTGTAAACCATGTTGCACTGTTGAAACTCAGGGCCAAGCCAACTGACCTGTCGACAATGCTCTGCATTCAAAGTATTACTGGCGGATATACCGCTGACTTTGCTAGCACACGAAAGCGTGGGCTACGTAGTCTTAGCGTCATCGAAGTGACGCAGAGCGATACGTACTGTAAAACAATTTCTAGCTGGCGGCTTTCAGTTTTAAAGTGTGATTTTTTTTTTCATGGCTTTTGCGGCTTTTATACAAGTATTTTCAAAATTAGCGGTAAAATACAGGCTCCCAGGTAGATGCTATTTTTCTTGACTTCCGGAAGGCGTTCGATACAGTTCCGCACTGTCGTCTGATAAACAAAGTAAGAGCCTACGGAATATCAGACCAGCTGTGTGGCTGGATTGAAGAGTTTTTAGCAAACACAGCACAGCATGTTGTTATCAATGGAGGGACGTCTACAGACGTTAAAGTAACCTCTGGCGTGCCACAGGGGAGTGTTATCGGACCATTGCTTTTCACAATATATATAAAGGATCTAGTAGATAGTGTCGGAAGTTCCATGCGGCTTTTCGCGGATGATGCTGTAGTATACAGAGAAGTTGCAGCATTAGAAAATTTTAGCGAAATGCAGGAAGATCTGCAGCGGATAGGCACTTGGTGCAGGGAGTGGCAACTGTCCCTTAACATAGACAAATGTAATGTGTTGCGAATACATAGAAAGAAGGATCCTTTATTGTATGATTATATGATAGCGGAACAAACACTGGTAGCAGTTACTTCTGTAAAATATCTGGGAGTATGCGTGCGGAACGATTTGAAGTGGAATGATCATATAAAATTAATTGTTGGTAAGGCGGGTACCAGGTTGAGATTCATTGGGAGAGTGCTTAGAAAATGTAGTCCATCAACAAAGGAGGTGGCTTACAAAACACTCGTTCGACCTATACTTGAGTATTGCTCATCAGTGTGGGATCCGTACCAGATCGGTTTGACGGAGGAGATAGAGAAGATCCAAAGAAGAGCGGCGCGTTTCGTCACAGGGTTATTTGGTAACCGTGATAGCGTTACGGAGATGTTTAATAAACTCAAGTGGCAGACTCTGCAAGAGAGGCGCTCTGCATCGCGGTGTAGATTCCTCGCCAGGTTTCGAGAGGGTGCGTTTCTGGATGAGGTATCAATATATTGCTTCCCCCTACTTATACCACCCGAGGAGATCACGAATGCAAAATTAGAGAGATTAGAGCGCGCACGGAGGCTTTCAGACAGTCGTTCTTCCCGCGAACCATACGCGACTGGAACTGGAAAGGGAGGTAATGACAGTGGCACGTAAAGTGCCCTCCGCCACACACCGTTAGGTGGCTTGCGGAGTATAAATGTAGATGTAGATGTAGAAAATGTTTTAATACATGTGATATCTTGTCATTTTAATCTCTCGAAGGAGATATATAGACGACAGGTTTATAAATCACCCACACACTTTGGTGGACTTTATTTTTGTGTGAATGCGTTGTATTTGTTTTATCTTGTAATTACATTTTAATGAAAATGTGTTGTATGTACTATAAGTAATATCCTGTAATGTCAAATGACTGATCCGTATATAGTAAATGACAGGTAGTAAAAGAAGCTTATGTAAAGTTATGTAGGATAATCAAGTGAGAAAACTATGTGAAACGTAAAGGTGTTCAGATAGAAAAGGAAAACGGGCAATGAGCGAGATGTCGGACTGCCAGAACCGCACCCATCAGGCCAGAGTCTAGCTTGTCAGTAAGATGATTAGCCTCGTACAACGACTTTGAGCAAATAGACCAGGGTGGTGTTAATTTCCATGTCCGTGGTTGCGCGAAAGGACACGCAAGGCATAGCATGTTCCCAAAGGTTGGATTGAAAACCTGGTTAAAAGCTCTAAGAGTGAGACATGTCTGAAGAGAGACTAGATGGACCCAACAGAGCAAAGCAGCACTTACTAAACTACACGAGGCTGGAAAAAGAGCAAGCACCTGTCACAATCGATGTATGAATCCAGAATTTCGCCTCACAGTCCGCGGAAGAATGAAGAGTTGGCAGAAGTGTCTCTCCGAAGAGCTCGCAAGAGACTGAGCAGAAAATCTCTTTCTTTCGACTCCTGGCGCTCCCACTGAAGAAGCGAGTCCGCCAAAACTATTATCCGCCGATCAAAACGCATGGCTGGTTGTCATCTTATCAAATAGAGGCAATTGTCTCTTCTGGGGCGCACGAGAGATCAGCGCACCCAAACTGCCATTGGCCACTCAAGGCCCGCCACTAGTGGTCGTCCGATGAACGAAAGGAAACTACCCTTTAGAATTCCCCGCCTGTCGTGAAAATTTTGACTTGCCGACCAGGCCAACGAAAATACAAAAAGAGAGTGCTTTAAAATTTCGGTATGTGCAACGGCTATGGGTGGGAGCAAGTTGTCTCCGTGCCATCGCGTGGGAGCGCACACAAGACACCTAACGTCAAGGTAAGGCCCGAACATTCGTACCTAAATGCGTGCCCGGAGTACCGCATTTCGAGGTCATTTCTGCCCTGAAGTTCTGACGCGTAGGCAACAAAAGAGAGATACTGTGTCACCTCTCCATGGCGTAGACCACATTCCAGGACACCCACTCTCCAGGGGATAAACATATGACATGCAAACCATATCGTCACTACATGAAGCAGCTTCTGTTACATTAGTGAAGTCAATGTTGCTCCGACATTTCCATATTAAGAGGTATAATAAACCACACAGAAAATGGCAGAACGAAGGTACTATCTACTTGTTAGATCGCAGTTATTCCTGCTGTAACTGAATACACTTGTTGTTAAATAGAATTGTTGACGTAATTAACCTTAAAAGACGACCAGAATTGATCTAGTTATACATGTCAACCATATAGGTGGCTGATGAGTTTCAATGATTTTACGTGTACTATTACGTGCTTAGGTAAGTAAACTATTATTAGTGACTGTATAGAGCAGCCAGTATTTCCCTTGTGTTGTTAATTGTGCCAATGGGAAACATGTGCCACAGTGATGATATATAAACATTGCTAACCCAAAACTCTTGGAAATACTGCAATACAACCATCTCAAACTCACCGTCATTAAAGGCTCTATGGGAAAAATATGAACATTGATGACCCAAAAGTCTTCAAAATACTACAGTACAACCATCTTAAATTCATTGTTATTAATGGCTCCATGGGAAAAATTATATATCAATTAAAGAAAAGATTTTAAGTTACTGCAAAAATTACTTCAGAGCTGAATGTTGTGAACTTAGATGCGAGTATGTGAAATTGATGAGAGGTATATTGACATCTGAGACACAATTACCTTCATTTAGCTAATGAGAAATTCACATAAAACTTTGCTGGTAATACGAATATGCAGTCTAAATCATAAATATCAAAGAACTTGTACAAATGAGTAACGAAGTGACAGTACAAATTACTTGTTGGCAGCTGTTGACAGCTATTGGGTGGTAGCAAAAGAAACAAAGAGCAGAGTAAAGATTTATTCGAGTATTTTAGAGTAGAGTAAAGATTTATTCGAGTGTTTTAGAGCAGAGTAAAGATTTATGCGAGTATTTTAGTAAACTAAATATAGCTTGCAAACATACTCTTTTAATTGATCGACAGGCCGGCCGAAGTGGCCGTGCGGTTAAAGGCGCTGCAGTCTGGAACCGCAAGACCGCTACGGTCGCAGGTTCGAATCCTGCCTCGGGCATGGATGTTTGTGATGTCCTTAGGTTAGTTAGGTTTAACTAGTTCTAAGTTCTAGGGGACTAATGACCTCAGCAGTTGAGTCCCATAGTGCTCAGAGCCATTTGAACCAATTGATCGAAAATGCTAATACTGTAGTTGGTGTTTATTACCAGCATCAAGTTACGGCACTGAGTGTAGAATTACAGGTGACAATAATGCAAGAATTCTCGGTTTCTCGGCAATGAATGGAGAGATGCATGTCAAAATTACTAGGAGAGCCAAGTAAAATTACTGCTACCAAATCTTTCTCATAACCATAGTGAAAATGTAATGGAATGTGGAGTGGGAGAGTGGGAGTTGGGATGGGACGATACAAACAGGCAAATGGCTGGCAGGTCGAACACGATACCTCTTTGTTGGGTCCCAAGGGATTAAGACAACGGCATGGTTGATGAAACTAATATATATATATATATATATATATATATATATATATATATATATATATATATACCATCTGAAAGTAAAAAGAATCACCCACTTTGAAGAACAAGAAGTTGCCACTTGAGGAGGAGGAAACGAAGTGAAACTTCCCTGGATAACAACGCATTTTACGTGATATCACTGAGTACAAAATCGAGTCAAATTTACAAAACTTGGCAGTATAAGCCCACTTATCGGCATGACGTTACATCCCCCTCTGGCCCCGATGCATGCACTGATTCGCTTGGGAAAGTTGTTATACTCCCTACTAGGGCAATCTGGGCCCCAACTGTTGTAACTGGTCCTGGACACTGGCGCTGAAATGGAACTGACGTCCGACCTGGTTCCACACATACTCTACCAGGGACAGATCTAACGGTCTATACCTGGACTCACGAGCGATGGCGGTCGCGTTTAGGCTTGTTCTGGACACGTACGTCACGCATTGTCCAATAACCAACGAGCGTTCAGTAGTGCTCTGAGCACTCTGCTGTGACTATCGTAGCTATTTCGAGTATTAAACGTGATCGTAGCGAGATATTCAGGGAATTTTTATTCTATCTGTTGCGAATTTTCACGGCTCATGATGGTCGTAAGCGACAGATTTTCCTCAAGCAAGCGAGAGACATCATTTGCAGTACACACGCTTTCTTCAATTGCAGAGCACGTGCGTGCGTTTACCACAGCTGTCGCTTGGAACCGGTAACAATGCAATCTCTGCCAGCGTCTCGATCTGCGTGAACCGCCATCGCTCGTGGACCGGACTGTAGCAGGCCGTGGGAGAGAGTTTATTTTTGTGCTGAAAACCTCTAAAATCTTCAATATTTTACGGTTTACAGGAGAAAAATGAACTGCAGAGGGAAACCGTGTGCGAAACCGTCATCCACCGAGGCAACAGAGCATTCCATTGATGGAAGAGAATGCCTATCTACTCAGCAACTAGCTCCATCTTCTCCAGTGGCGTTAGTAACAATAAGTCACGATTACTGCATAACGAACAACATTGCGAGGCATTTCTCTTATGGTACGTCAGCGTACACTCCTGGAAATGGAAAAAAGAACACATTGACACCGGTGTGTCAGACCCACCATACTTGCTCCGGACACTGCGAGAGGGCTGTACAAGCAATGATCACACGCACGGCACAGCGGACACACCAGGAACCGTGGTGTTGGCCGTCGAATGGCGCTAGCTGCGCAGCATTTGTGCACCGCCGCCGTCAGTGTCAGCCAGTTTGCCGTGGCATACGGAGCTCCATCGCAGTCTTTAACACTGGTAGCATGCCGCGACAGCGTGGACGTGAACCGTATGTGCAGTTGACGGACTTTGAGCGAGGGCGTATAGTGGGCATGCGGGAGGCCGGGTGGACGTACCGCCGAATTGCTCAACACGTGGGGCGTGAGGTCTCCACAGTACATCGATGTTGTCGCCAGTGGTCGGCGGAAGGTGCACGTGCCCGTCGACCTGGGACCGGACCGCAGCGACGCACGGATGCACGCCAAGACCGTAGGATCCTACGCAGTGCCGTAGGGGACCGCACCGCCACTTCCCAGCAAATTAGGGACACTGTTGCTCCTGGGGTATCGGCGAGGACCACTCGCAACCGTCTCCATGAAGCTGGGCTACGGTCCCGCACACCGTTAGGCCGTCTTCCGCTCACGCCCCAACATCGTGCAGCCCGCCTCCAGTGGTGTCGCGACAGGCGTGAATGGAGGGACGAATGGAGACGTGTCGTCTTCAGCAATGAGAGTCGCTTCTGCCTTGGTGCCAATGATGGTCGTATGCGTGTTTGGCGCCGTGCAGGTGAGCGCCACAATCAGGACTGCATACGACCGAGGCACACAGGGCCAACACCCGGCATCATGGTGTGGGGAGCGATCTCCTACACTGGCCGTACACCACTGGTGATCGTCGAGGGGACACTGAATAGTGCATGGTACATCCAAACCGTCATCTAACCCATCGTTCTACCATTCCTAGACCGGCAAGGGAACTTGCTGTTCCAACAGGACAATGCACGTCCGCATGTATCCCGTGCCACCCAACGTGCTCTAGAAGGTGTAAGTCAACTACCCTGGCCAGCAAGATCTCCGGATCTGTCCCCCATTGAGCATGTTTGGGACTGGATGAAGCGTCGTCTCACGCGGTCTGCACGTCCAGCACGAACGCTGGTCCAACTGAGGCGCCAGGTGGAAATGGCATGGCAAGCCGTTCCACAGGACTACATCCAGCATCTCTACGATCGTCTCCATGGGAGAATACCAGCCTGCATTGCTGCGAAAGGTGGGTATACACTGTACTAGTGCCGACATTGTGCATGCTCTGTTGCCTGTGTCTATGTGCCTGTGGTTCTGTCAGTGTGATCATGTGATGTATCTGACCCCAGGAATGTGTCAATAAAGTTTCCCCTTCCTGGGACAATGAATTCACGGTGTTCTTATTTCAATTTCCAGGAGTGTATAAACTAGCTTTTGCTGCCGAAGGGGTGCCCTAGTAGCAGACACCGGCGCCTGTAACGCAGCGTAGCGTCATTGGATAGCGGTTTCGTACATGGACCCCTACCCACAGTCCGTTCCTCAAGACACCCTCTACAACACTTCGAAATTTGTCAGCATCGATTTGTAATACACTGAATATATACAGAATGTTATGGGTATAAGTATACATATTGTGATCTTTGGCACTTGACATGTACCAACATCAATGTGTTAGATTTTTTTCCTCTGCATCTAACAGTCTTACCACAAACACATTAGATAATTTACAACCCGATGTTTTCTGCACCATCGTAACTACAATGTTAAGTGGACAACGCCTGTCAGTAAGGAACACACACACACACACATAATTATATATATATATATATATATATATATATATATATATGTATGTATGATTTAAGGGGACTCGGGCAGGCGCGCCGGCCCCAGATCGAATCCGCCCAGTGGATTTACGACGTGGGTCGGTGTCCTGGCCAGCCTGAATGCCTGGATGTGTTTTTAGATGGTTATCCACATTCCACTGGGTGAATACTGGGCTGGTACCCATGTCCCACCTCAATGACACAACTCGCAGACGTCTCAAAAATCTTCGCACTATTTCATGGCTTACAGTAGATGCAGACAGCTGGGGGTACACTTGTTCCGTCCTGAGAGGTACGGGGTGCCGACAGGAAGAGCCTCCGGCCATCCCTTAAATTAACCTTGCTAAATCCAATAGTAACCATGCCGACCCAGCGTAGATGCGGGACAAGGGCACAAGCAAAAGAAGAAGATTGGATGTTAGGGGTATAAGTGCAGATATTTCTGTTGGTGACTGAGGACATTGTACTGAATTAATAGCTTACAGCTTCTATGAGTAGTATGTTAACGTTTATTTTCACTTGGACAGCAGACTGGGCACTGAAGTATGGATACCTGGTTGCAAAACATGTACTCCGTACCGACAGGTCTCCTTCACGGCGCAATTGCGACCATGGAGAAAACAAAAAAATGGTTCAAATGGCTCTGAGCACTATGGGACTTAACATCTATGGTCATCAGTCCCCTAGAACTTAGAACTATTTAAACCTAACTAACCTAAGGACAGCACACAACACCCAGTCATCACGAGGCAGAGAAAATCCCTGACCGCGCCGGGAATCGAACCCGGGAACCCGGGCGCGGGAAGCGAGAACGCTACCGCACGACCACGAGCTGCGGACTGGAGAAAACATTCGGAGGGTCTCAGTCACTAGCTCACTGACTCCACTCACTACTCCTCTTTGGTGTCTGTCATTCATTCGCACAGTGGCATCGTTCAGCACAGACTGTGCTAGTACATAGGTACCAGAATTGTGACCGTAGCAATATTGCCGGTATTGTTTGCAAGACGACTGTTGCTGATGAGATTGTACCACAACACATGGAGTCTATTAAAGTTAAGTCGTAGCTATCTGGTCATGTAAATAATGGACCATGTTAATCCACGTGTGCATTTGTATTGTAGAAAGAGAATACTGGCCACCCATCATAATATCTTCTCCCTTGCTTCCTACGGTACATGATTCTACAGTGGTGATGAGGATACTACATTAAGATACCAATTACCACAAACATGTACTTACCTCCCATGTAATGACATGTACAAATGACACATACATTTGTTGTTGTTTTAGTGTCCATAGGAACTCATATGTAACATTTTAAGGACTGATAATTAATTGAAACCGTCAGCAGCCGACAGGTGTTATTGATATACCTCGATAGGGACAGCTGAAAATATGTGCCCCCACCGGGACTCGAACCCGGGATCTGAGACCCACATTCCCGTTCAGGCAACCTGTGCGCATTTGCACAGACAAAGGTCAATGGCTGGGTAGCCTTTATATACCTGCCGACAGGTGTTGTTGATATACCTCGATGGGGACAGCTCTCGGCAGCTGAGGGTTTCAATTAATTGCCATTTATTCTAGAGAAGCTGCACGGTCATCAATGGTATCTGTTCTTTCGAGAACAGTTACTATCTTCATATATTTTAAGGATTGTTTTAAACTACAGTGTCTGCACCTCCAACAGAAAATTTAATTGAGTATACATTTTTTCGCCCTGATTGTCTTTAAGAAGTGTGATTCGTTACCTGAAGACTTGTGCAAGTTTTTATGATATTGTTACACTGCCGGAAAAAAATGCAGCACCCTCTAGGACTGTATTCAGTGGCAGCGAATTATAACATGTGCATACTGCGGGATGGTAGTGTTAGCAGTTGATTTGTCATAATCATCGGCCATCAGATGGCCTTTCTGTGCCCCGTCTATTTTGACTCTGCGGGGAGGAATCGTGCCGAGTTCGCAGGCGAACAGTGTTCCTAACATTCATTTTAGGGTGCAACTAATGCCAACCAACGAGAAGTACTCCTGCTGAACAGCTTCAGCCATTTGAACGGGAGACCTGCGTGAATCCTGCGGGAAGCACTGCTTCACACGGTGGCCACAACGCATCGGTGGTGTGTCGCCGCTTTCGACAGTGGTCTGTGGAACATTCCCACAACTACAGACCAGGTTTCGGACGCCCGCGTTGCACACGTCCATGTCAACATCGACACATTGCGCGAAAAGCAGTAGTCAACCGAACATCATCCAGGGACGAAATCCGGGCACGTGTCGTTGTGTCATCGCGGACCTTTGGAAAGCGTCTGCTCGTAGTAGGATTAAGACCGAGTGTGCCTGTGGCCAGAATGCAACTCTGGTCTGAGAGAGCTGACTCGCATGTAGAAAGGCGCTCTTTGGTCTTCAGTGACGAGAGTAGGTTTCGTGCTGTATGTGAGTGATGGAAGTACACGTGTATGCTTTAGACCTGGTGAGAGCTGTCTATTCCTGACAGCAATCGCCCACGATATACAGGTCCCACCCCAGGCATGATGGTGAGGGTGGCCATTAGGTACAGCTCGCCGTCACATTTGGTTTTTCTTCACGGTAAAGTTACCAGTGCCCGTTACGTTGTAAAGGCTGTTATCTCCGTGTTACTGCCATTTGTTCTACAGAAAGATGTCGTGCCTTTCAGCCGAGTACGGCCGCTGGTATACATCGCGCTCGTCATGGTGTGCAATAACTGTCCTGCCCAGTTAGATTACCAGACCTGTCGCGAATGGAACGTGTTCTCCATGGCCTGCAATAATCACCGGCGAATTGCTCAAAAGGCGCAAGACGCTTCGGAAAATGTATCGCTGGTTGGCAGTCGGTACCCTTACAGTGGTTTGCATGTGAGAATACACGCCTGTGTTCCTGGCAGAAGGGTGTTCACTGTATCTTGAATTGACTGTTTGGGTACCCATTACTGTGAAACATGTATTTCAATTAATCTTAATTTATTATCATACGCTCCTATAATGGAAATGAGCGTTTGGCGTCATTGGTCGGGAGGCCCCTTACGGGGCAGGTCCGGCCGCCTTGGTGCAGGTCTTTTTACATTCGGCGCCACATTGGGCGACCTGCGCGCCGGATGGGGATGAAATGATGACGAACACACCACAAGACCCAGTCCCTGAGCAGAGAAAATTCCCGACTCAGCCGGGAAACGAACCCGGGCTCGTAGGACTCAGCTATCGGGGCTGATACTCCTGTAATGATCAACTACCTGTTGCCTCAACTGTCAATAAAATTACCTCATCCTTGAGCATTTGCATTTTTTATGCATTTCTTCCAGCAGTGTAGTTTCTTTGAGAGTGAAAGAAATATTTCGGTGCTTTTGTTTTCATGTTTTGAAGCAGAATAATGCAGCACACTTCCGGAACGACGATAGAGTAGTTCTGAAAAGTCAATTTTCACGTGATTTCCTTAAATTGCTCTAGGCGATTGCCCCAATACTTACCAGAACAAGATCTAGAGCATCTACAGTCATAGGCCGTAATATTGTCATGATGCATTAATCCATAAAAACGGCACATCACGATCTACGTCGACTAAATTATGAAAGAGAAATGCGATGAAAATATATTAAATGAAAATGACGTCCTTAATAATTATGGGGAGAAATATTTCAGCATTAGCAGGTGCATAGTAGTTTTTTTCAGGTGACGTTAACTGTTCTTCTTTTTATTTCGGCTGTTCAAGTGTAAGGAACGGCTTTAAGTTAGCAATGCCGTTTCGCAGGGGCAGTACTTAAGGCGGTATATCACGGCACTTGGCGGTATCTTTAGCTCCATCGCCGCAAAAACTTGTCCGGTAATTGGTCTTCCGCACACAGTTTTAATTTCGGTGCCTGTACGGTACGTGGGAGGCAGGCGGCCGAGATCGCCAGGGGCGGATAAGAGGCTAACCTGCCGGGCGCCCATCTCTCTCTTTCTCTCTCTCTCTGCTCTAGCTGTGTGTGTGTGCGTGCGTTTATCTGGCGTGTTTATTCAGTTAAGGCGAATTTAATGACCGGTTGGACGGCCTCTCGGCAAGGCCCATCTGCCGGGCCGGGCGTCGCTGGAGCCGAACCCAGGTCGGCGTGCTGACCTGCCGGGCCGGCAGTGGGGCGCGGCCCGCGACCGCAACTGCTGCAGCCGCCGCCCTGAGCGTGACGAATGGACGAGGATGCGGCCGCCCCGCTGCATTGCTTCTGACTTGCCGCGATTTATTAGGGGCGTGGAAGCAGAAACAGGTCGCGAGGCGTTGACCCCAAGTAACCCCGCCACCGGTGAAACTCCTATATACGATCCAAACGATACACACGTGTTAGACGGACACAGCTTTCTTATTCGCACAGGTAGTTCCTTTGACTGTGATGCTAGTAACAAGTTACACTGCTGACCATTAAAATTGCTACAACAAGAAGAAATGCAGATGATAAACGGGTATTCATTCGACAAACATATTATACTGGAACTGACATGTGATTACATTTTCACGCAATTTGGGTGCATAGATCCTGAAAAATCAGTACCCAGAACCACCACCTCTGGCCGTAATAACGGCCTCGACACGCCTGGGCATTGAGTCAGACAGAGCTTGGATGGCGTGTACGGGTACAGCTGCCCATGCAGCTTCAACACGATACCGCAGTTCATCAAGAGTAGTGACTGGCGTATTGTGACACGCCAGTTGCTCGGCCACAATTGACCAGACGTTTTCAATTGATGAGAGATCTGGAGAATGTGCTGAACAGGGCAGCCGCCGAACATTTTCTGTATCCAGAAAGGCCCGTACAGGACATGCAACATGCGGTCGTGCATTATCCTGCTGAAATGTAGGGTTTCGCAGGGATCGAATGAAGGGTAGAGCCAACGGTCGTAACACATCTGAAATGTAACGTCCACTGTTCAAAGTGCCGTCAATGTGGACAAGAGGTGACAGACACGTGTAACCAATGGCACCCCATACCATCACGGCGGGTGACACGCCAATATGGCGATGAGGAATACACGCTTCCAAAGTGTGTTTACTGTGATGTCGCCAAACACGGGTATGACCATCATTATGCCGTAAACAGAACCTGGATTCATCCGAAAAATGACGTTTTGCCATTCGTGCACCCAGGTTCGTCATTGAGTACACCATCGCAGGCGCTCCTGTCTGTGATGCAGCGTCAAGGGTAACCGCAGCCATGGTCTCCGAGCTGATAGTCCATGCTGCTGCAAACGTCGTCGAACTGTTCGTGCAGATGGTTGTTGTCTTGCAAACGTCCTCATCTGTTGACTCACGGATCGAGACGTGGCTGCACGATCCGTTAGAGCCATGCGGATAAGATGCCTGTCACTGCTAGTGACACGAAGCCGTTGGGATACAGCACGGCGTTCCGTATTACCATCCTGAACCCACGGATTCCATATTCTGCTAACAGTCATTGGATCTCTACCAACGCGAGCAGTAATGTCGCTATAGGATAAACCGCAATCGCGATAGGCTACAATCCGACCTTTATCAAAGTCAGAAACGGTATGGTACGCATTTCTGTTCCTTACACGAGGCATCACAACAACGTATCACCCGGCAACGCCGGTCAACTGCTGTTTGTGTATGAGAAATCTGTTGGAAACTTTCCTCATGTCAGCACGTTGTAGGTATCGCCACCGGCGCCAGCCTTGTGTGAATGCTCTGAAAAGCTAATAATTTGCATATCACAGCATCTTCTTTCTGTCGGTGAAATTTCGCCTCTGTAGCACTCATCTTCGTGGTGTGGCAATTTTAATGGCCAGTAGTGTAATTTGTCCTAAATCTAAAATGTGGCTGAGTGAGAAAAAACATTGGGGGAGAGAGAGAGGGAGACGGAGGGTTGTTGTTGATGACGCTACTGCTGACAGTATTGTACGAAGCGAAACTCACCGTTCTACGTGTGGAGAAGTATTCTGTGGGTACATCTTATCACAAATGCATTCAAATCTGGGCTCAAAAAATGTTTAAATGTGTGTGAATTCCTAAGGGACCAAACTACTCAGGTCATCGGTCCCTAGACTTACGCACTACTTAAACTTAAACTAATTTATCCTAAGAAAAACACACAAACACCCATGTCCGAGGGAGGACTCGAACCCCCGGCGGGAGGGACAGCGCAATCGGTGAGCTGGCGCCTCAAACCGCGCGGCCACTCCGCGCAGCATCTTGGCTGTACAGTTTGGTACGACGTATGGAAAGTATGCGCACGCATTTACAGAGGAACGTTACTCGACACTACGAACACCAAACCCAACTCCACGGCCGAAGTTGCAGTCGGCTTACAGCCGTGATACCGTGCTGACGGGCTCGGCGCGCCGGGCAGTGCTCGGCCGGTGTTGTTGTTGTTTACCCGCTAGCGCGCGGTCGCGTCGTTGTATTGCCTTATAGAACCTGTATCGACCCGCCATGGCGTTCTCATATCGAAAAGCTACAATCAAACTAACGTTCAACGCATCGTACACGAGACCGAAGGCCCATGAAATTGAACGGTTTCTTCGAGACAACATGCACGTAGAACCGCAAGGACTGATAGGCATTCATCTGTCTATTGTAACCAGCACAGAGTACTTCAAACTGATTGACGAAGCGGCGTGCGACAGATTACTCAAACGATCTGCAAACGGCTTTCGCTTCGGTCACGCAGACGGTAATGTGAGCGTGGTAGGAGTGGACCATGCTGGTCTGGGGGTGCGTACCGTGCGCATCTTTGAACTACCGTTCGAAGTTCCTGCCAACCTAGTCGTTGATGCGCTGCGGCCATACGGCACAGTTCTGAGCCACACAGAGGAGAAATGGAACACATTCGAAACGTACCCTGTCCTTAACGGGGTACGACAAGTGCGCATAGAATTTAAGAAGCACGTTCCATCGTATATTTTCGTTGGTGGCTGCCACACAATTGTTATATACACTCCTGGAAATTGAAATAAGAACACCGTGAATTCATTGTCCCAGGAAGGGGAAACTTTATTGACACATTCCTGGGGTCAGATACATCACATGATCACACTGACAGAACCACAGGCACATAGACACAGGCAACAGAGCATGCACAATGTCGGCACTAGTACAGTGTATATCCACCTTTCGCAGCAATGCAGGCTGCTATTCTCCCATGGAGACGATCGTAGAGATGCTGGATGTAGTCCTGTGGAACGGCTTGCCATGCCATTTCCACCTGGCGCCTCAGTTGGACCAGCGTTCGTGCTGGACGTGCAGACCGCATGAGACGACGCTTCATCCAGTCCCAAACATGCTCAATGGGGGACAGATCCGAAGATCTTGCTGGCCAGGGTAGTTGACTTACACCTTCTAGAGCACGTTGGGTGGCACGGGATACATGCGGACGTGCATTGTCCTGTTGGAACAGCAAGTTCCCTTGCCGGTCTAGGAATGGTAGAACGATGGGTTCGATGACGGTTTGGATGTACCGTGCACTATTCAGTGTCCCCTCGACGATCACCAGTGGTGTACGGCCAGTGTAGGAGATCGCTCCCCACACCATGATGCCGGGTGTTGGCCCTGTGTGCCTCGGTCGTATGCAGTCCTGATTGTGGCGCTCACCTGCACGGCGCCAAACACGCATACGACCATCATTGGCACCAAGGCAGAAGCGATTCTCATCGCTGAAGACGACACGTCTCCATTCGTCCCTCCATTCACGCCTGTCGCGACGCCACTGGAGGCGGGCTGCACGATGTTGGGGCGTAAGCGGAAGACGGCCTAACGGTGTGCGGGACCGTAGCCCAGCTTCATGGAGACGGTTGTGAATGGTCCTCGCCGATACCCCAGGAGCAACAGTGTCCCTAATTTGCTGGGAAGTGGCGGTGCGGTCCCCTACGGCACTGCGTAGGATCCTACGGTCTTGGCGTGCATCCGTGCGTCGCTGTGGTCCGGTCCCAGGTCGACGGGCACGTGCACCTTCCGCCGACCACTGGGGACAACATCGATGTACTGTGGAGACCTCACGCCCCACGTGTTGAGCAATTCGGCGGTACGTCCACCCGGCCTCCCGCATGCCCACTATACGCCCTCGCTCAAAGTCCGTCAACTGCACATACGGTTCACGTCCACGCTGTCGCGGCATGCTACCAGTGTTAAAGACTGCGATGGAGCTCCGTATGCCACGGAAAACTGGCTGACACTGACGGCGGCGGTGCACAAATGCTTCGCAGCTAGCGCCATTCGACGGCCAACACCGCGGTTCCTGGTGTGTCCGCTGTGCCGTGCGTGTGATCATTGCTTGTACAGCCCTCTCGCAGTGTCCGGAGCAAGTGTGGTGGGTCTGACACACCGGTGTCAATGTGTTCTTTTTTCCATTTCCAGGAGTGTATGATGGACAACCGAGGACCTGCTCGGGCTGCGGCCAGGAGGGCCATGTTAGAACTGAGTGTCTGCAGCGCCGCCTCGTTCAGGTGCCGCGCAATGAACTACCCCAACGATCCACTATGACCTCTCTCCCGCAAACATATGTGGAGGCGGCACGACATGATGTGATGGATGATCAAAACCTGCTACCTCCTCAAGCCGCATCCAGCTCCGTTGGAGAGTCAGCGCCGTCGACGACGCCGCAGCCCGACGGTGCAGAGGTTCCTACAGCCTCTGCCCACCGCAGCATAGTGGGCACACAGCCACCGTCACTGTCGGGATCGGACACAGGGGTTCCTAGCGACCGAGACTGTGTCGAGCCCCGCCCTCCGGTAGATGTCGAATCTCGGACCCGAAAGCAAAAATCACCCAAGTGACACAAGAAGAGGCGATTGTCAGCTGAAGAACAGGACAGGGATGTGAAGCTTGCGGAAGACATCGACTTCGTTGACTCGTCCACGATTGCAACGGACTCCAGTGACATCATTCACCAGACGGTGCCTGAAGACAAGGAACACTCTCCTAAATTTAGTGGCCCAGAAAACGAGGTGCATTGCGTCGACTCCCAAAATGTGGGCTCCTGTGAAAGCGACCAGCCACCAATGACATCACAATCGTCTCTTGGTGATTGGGCAGACGATATGGAGGCTGATGATGCACAGCAAACATCGATATCGTGACCTTTCGTTGTGGTGCATTCGCCGATGACGTGGTGTTCCTGGCCAGATCAGAGGATGAAATGCATATGGCGCTACAGTGGCTACGCCAGTACGGGGCGGTCGCTGGGAGCGTCATCAACGAGAAGAAGACAAAATACATGGATGTCGGAGGGGGGCTTTCCCACCCAACGCTGGTGCCCTTTGACAGGGTGCCCGTACTCAAGTGTTTAGGAGTGCAATTCTATAGCAATGTCCGCCGCACGGCGGCGACCACGTACCGCCGGCTTCTACACCAGACACGTGCTCTGCTGCAGGACAACAAACTGCGTCTCTTGGATATGCTCCTCAGAACACGTTATGTCAACACCTATCTTGTCTCAAAACTGAACTATTTTGCGCATATCCTTCCCTTGACGGCTACGATGGCCGACAGATTTCAAGCAGCATATGGACATTTCGTAAGCACCGGTCTGGTTTTTAAAGTCCGATACGCCACCCTGACACTGCCGCAGCCGGCGGGCGGTATCGGTTTAATTCATGTATATAACTGTGCGCGATCGCTTTATCTCAACACGATGCGTCACACATGGACCTCTGCCCACGCCACTCTGACGGGCACCCTGATAGCGGAAGTGGCACCACACTCTCTGCATCCCCCGGTTTCTGTAGGACACATTTCACCGGCACTCACCCACATCAGAGAGTTCTTGATTGACTTCAGCTACTTACGGTCTGGCCTTCCGACGACACGGAAGCCCAGCACAAAAGACTATTCTCGTCTCTATCAACAGCAGCAACCTGTAAATACGGTCGCCCACAGACATCCTGAAGTTGCCTGGAACACGGTGTGGCGAGCCGTACACACGCCTTTTCTACCTACGACGGCGCGTTCATTGTGGTACGTGGTTGTGAATGGGAAGTTCGCCACTCGTCAGAGGCTACATTCCATACATCTGACGGACAACCCCTTGTGTCCGACATGCTCAGTCGTTGACTTGGATGCCGTCTGACGTGTGCCGCGACCAGCGAGTGCTGGCTACTGACGCAGCGCATGCTGGCGTTACTCTTGCGGCGATTGCCGGAGTGTATCTCCCCTGATGATGTATTGCGCCCCGTCGGCGTATACTTTCCATCAACCAGAACGAACGCCGTTAACTGGCTAAAAGTCGTGGCCGTTTACTACATATTTTGCGATGCTTCCAAAGGCACACACGAGTTTTGGTCCCTATTGATGACGACACATGCAGCTTTCAGCCGCCACCCGAAGTCCAGAACTCGTTTCGCAAATTATTTAGGTTCATTATTTGCGAATCCTCCTGCTCACTGGGACGTTCCGGGTATGAGACACTGAAAATGGAGAAGAACCCTGGAGCATATTGATCCTCTACGGACGTAACAGGGGTGAACGCCTCCCAACAGACGAGAAGACGACTCGGACGCTCGGCTACGGCAGTTGTAGGATCTTTCTTTGTAATGAAACAAAAATAAATCTATAAATACAATACAAAATGAAAAACAAATAACAAAAATAAAATAAAATTAAATTAAATTAAAAAAATTTAAAATGTTATAAAAATTAAAGAAATAAATAAATAAAACAACATCGACAAACCAACTACATCCTCTTCCTGACCCTTCGATCCTCGAACTCGAACACGTTGCGTGGGCGTGGCGGCGGGATGGCCAGGCTTCGGGTGTCGACCCTTGCCCTACCTGTCGTCCTGCTCCCGCAGCGGTTCATTAAAAAAAGCCAGTTCGAATCCTGAAGGTGGAAAAAATTTTCACTGTCGATATTTGTCCGGCAAGGGGAGGAGAGGTAGTGACGTTAGATTCCTGATCACCTGACTTTGCGTCAATGTTCTGGTTTAAATGGCAAACCTGTCTTGCAGTGTCTCATGAAGTGAGGGCATCTGACACCGATGATGGTGATCCATCCTTCGATGGATACGTTAAGCTTGGCGATCTACGTGGTGCTATTCACAAGGGGTAGGCTACGAGGCAGCATCAAGTTTTATCATATCCCTTCTCACCTTTTCCTCCTCCTCCTTCTCCTCCTCCTCCTGCTCCACATCATCGTCATCATCATCAACACAGACGTTGCACTACACCACACTGCACACACACTATATATATATAATGGAGCATGTTGTGAATAAAGCGACAAACTATGTACACGAAGCTAAGTTAAGGCCTACATAAGGATTTCTAAGGCTGCCTTCATTTTAACTGTTATCTCAAATGGTAAATTACAAGATTATTTATCAGTATAAAAATGATTTATGTGCGTGGTTCTCAAATTTGTTGTCGTTGTTCTTGTGTGGATGAGTGTATATGTATGTGGATTAGTTTTCGTTCCAGCACAGTTGAGCAATGACAACCAAACACAGACAGATATGACTTAGTACACGAAGACAAATACTGCGGAGTTAAACACCAGTAACCCTCTATCTGGTGTGTGGTAAAAAAAAGTGACATGTAAGCATAACTCTGGACGGACTCGTACCGTTTCAGTGTTTCAAACGTCTATAGTTTACAACGAAAGGTTTCAGACTAATTATGTAACGGCAAGGTAGAGATTTCAGAACCAGATATCAAATTGTATTACATTTCCAACTGCAGATGTGGACTGTGCTCAACTGTAGATTAAAACTGAAGAAACTGTAAAAAGATAAGAAATTAAGAAGATGCGACCTGGATAAGTAGAAAGAAAGATAAATTTGTGTAAGTTTCAGAGGAAGCATTAGTCAACGGTCGACTAGAAGGAGGAAACAATTACAGTAGAAGACGAATGGGTAGTTTTGAGTCCGCAGCTCGTGGTCGTGCGGTAGCGTTCTTGCTTCCCACGCTCGGGTTCCCGGGTTCGATTCCCGGTTGGGTCAGTGATTTTTCACTGCCTCGTGATGACTGGGTGTTGTGTGCTGTCCTAAGGTAAGTTAGGTTTAAGTAGTTCTAAGTTCTAGGAGACTGATGACCATAGATGTTAAGTCCCATAGTGCTCAGAGCCATTTTTGGTAGTTTTGAGAGATGAAGTAGTGAAGGCAGCAGAGGATCAATTATGTAAAAAGACAAGGCCCTGTAGAAATTCTTGGATAACACAGGAGATACCCAATTTGACTGATGAAACGAGAAAATATAAAATTGCAGTAAATCAAGCAGGTGAAAGGGAATACAAACACCTAAAAAATGAGATTTACAGGAAGTGAAAAATGGTTAAGTGGGAATGGCTAGAGGCTAAATGTAAAGATTTAGAAGCATATATCACTAGGGGAAAGGTGGATACCGCTTACAGGAAAATGAAAGAGGTCTTTGGAGGAAAGAGAAGCAGCTGTACGACTATCAAGAGCTCAGATGGAAAACTAGCTCTAACAAAAGATGGGAAAGCTGAAACGTGGAAGGAGTAAATAGAGGGTCTATACTAGGGAGATGTATTTGAGGGCAATATTATAGAAATGGAAGAGGACGCAGATGAAGATGAGATGCAAGATATGACACAATGAGAAGAATTTAGCAGAACACTGAAAGGCCTAAGTTGAACGGAGGCCCATGGAGCAGACGACATTCCGTAGAACTACTGATAGCCTTGGCCGAGAAACCATTACAAAACTATGAGACAGCCACGACAGAAATGTTCCATCTTCTTTGCAAGATGTAAGAGACGGTAGAAATTCCCTGAGATATCAACAAGAATATAATAATGCTAATTCCAAAGAAAGCTGGTGCTGACAGGTATAAATATTACCGGGCTATAAGTCATGGTTCCAAAATACAAACACGAATTCTTTCCCGAAGAATTGAAAAACTGGTAGAAGCCGACCTCGGAAAACATCAGTTTGGGTTCCGGAGAAATGTTGGAACATTTCAGGCAATACTGACCTTATGATTTATCTTAAAAGATGGGTTAAGTGAAAGCTTTTGTCAGTGTTGATTGGGATACACTCTTTAAATTTCTGTATGCTGCAGGGATAAAATACAAGGAGCGAAAGACTATTTACAACGTGCACAGAAACCAGGCGACAGTTATAAGAGTCCAGAGGAATGAAAGGATTGGTTGAGAGGGGAGCGAGACAGGGCTGTAGGCTATCCCCTATTGTATTCGATATGTACAATGAGCAAGCAGTAAAGGAAACCAAAGAAAAAATTGGAGTTGGAATTAAAATCCAGGCTAAAGAAATAAGAACTTCGAGATTTGCTGATAACGTTGTAATTCTGTCAGAGAGAGCAAAGGACTTAAAAGAGCAGCTGAACGGAAAGGGCAGTCTCTCAAATGCATGTCAGATGAACATCAACAAAATCAAAACAAAGAAAATGGAATGTAGTCGACTCAGATCATATGATGCTGAGGGAATTAGATTAGCAAATGAGCGACTTGAAGTAGTACATGAGTTTTGCTATTCGCGCAGCAAAATAACTGATAATGTTGATGATGGCCAAAATAGAGAGATTATGAAATGTAGTCTGACTATGATAAGAAAGGCCTTTCTGACGAAGAGAGACTTGTTAACATCGAATATAGTTTTTACTGCGAGTATTTGTATGGAGCGTAGCCGTGTATGGAAGCGAAATATGGACGGTAGACTGTTTGGACAAGAAGAAAACAGAAGATTTCGAAATGCGGTGCTACAGAAGAATGCTGAAGATTAGAAGGGTAGATCATGTAACTTATGAGGAGGTAATGAGCAGAACTGGGGAGAAAAGGAATTTGTGGCACAACCTGACTTGATAAGGGATCGGTTGATATGACACACTGTAAGACATCAAGGGATCAGTTTTGTACTGGAGGGAAGTGATGGGGTTAAATTTGTAGAAAGAGACCGAGAGATGAATATGGTAAGCAGATTCAGAAGGATGTAGGCTGCAGTTATCCGGAAACGAAGAGGCTTGCACAGGATAGAGTAGCACGGAGAGCTGGAGAGCTGCTGCAGCAAATCATTCTTCGGACTGAAGAGCTCATCAACAAGAACATGGTTTACATCCTAAGAAGAAATACTGAGAGGGTAAGACACCTCTAACATCTCCAGATGTTGGTGGAAGAATGTGATACGTAAAAGTAGTAAAAAACAATCAGCGTTACAGTCGACAGCATAGTTTTTAGAGATTATGGCTTGTTATGCAACAGACATGGTCGCATATCGCCCCTGGAGTGCGCGTGGCGATGAGTAGTTACTGGCATAAAAATAATCGTAAAGACCAGGCATATCTGCCAAATCTCCAGCTTTTGCGTCGGTAGGCTGTTTCGCTATAATGCAATCATGTTCTACTACTGAGGACATGGTGTAGACGTGGGAAGAGTGTTACACATTGTTGCTATTGAGATCTTCATTCCGAGGGCTGGTTTGATGGCGCTCTCGACGCTACTCTATCCTGAGAAAGCCTCTTCCTCTTACAAGCAGTATAATTTCTGCAACATGAACCCGTTTGCTCTAGTTTACTACACCCAGGCTTTTGTCTCCCTCTTCAATTTTGGCCTTCAAGACTTCCATCAATTATCATATTGCGTACTCCTTGATGCCTAATGTGTGTCGATTTATTTCCCTTGTTTTAGTCAAGTTGTGCCACAAATTTGATTTCTCCCGATTCTGTCGGTTCCTCCTCATTATTTATTCAACCTACTCGGTCGAATATTCAGTATTCTTCTGTAACACCACAGAGTGAGCGAGGTGGAGCGATGGTTAGCACATTGGACTCGCATTCGGGAGGACGACGGTTCAATTCCGCCTCCGGCCATTACGTTTCTCGTGACTTCCTCAAATCGCTTCAGACAATTGCCTTGATGGTTGCTTTGAAACAGTACAGAGCAATTCCTTCCTCATCCTTGAGACAGTCGGAGTTTGTGCTCCATCTCCAGTATCCTCCTCCCTTTTATGTAAAACCACTTTTCAAAAGCTTCTACTCTATTCACGTCCGAATTGCTTATTGTCCATATTTCACTTCCGTACAAGGCTACACAACACAAAAGATGTCCAGGAAACAAATTTTAAATTTGACGTTAACGAAATTATATTTTCCAGTAACTTCACGTAGGCCTACAGTAACCAAAAATGAGGAGTATTATTTCTTATCCGTAGTGTTCTGCGTTGATAGGCTGTTACTTTATAACCTGTGTAAAGTATTTTTATCACTTTTAAAAGCAAGTAAGTACAGAAATTTTTTTTACACTATAGAAAGGTTCCCTTCTCGCTTTACTTATTTAGTTATTCAGATAGCTCCATATCTGTAAGGGAATCGGAGGACAGCTTCCACTAGTTCTTATGAAAGAGGAGCTGGAACACCGTTTTGAATGTCCTAACGACAAAATGAAAAATTGCGAATTGTAGAATTTTCAGTAAGTTAATTATTAACAACCGAAATAGAAAATCTGCAAACTTTTGTACGTAGAGTGGAGATTACTTACATATTTTATTTGCGGGAAGCCCAAAAAATTTACATTTAATGCACGACAAAGAAAATCTTGGAGACACCAGACGGAAGACATTGCTCATTTTCTGATTAACTTAAGTGATTGCAGTGCAAAGGTTTTCGTAGATATGGAATCTGGACCTTAACAAGCAAAACAAGATAATATTTCTTCCATGTGTGTTGGAATGCACGTTAGTTGAGAAGAAGTGAAATTCAGATATCGCAAAGAAAGTAAAATCTGTTTTATGAAATAATAAAAACAAAGTAAAAAGGAAAAAATGTAACATTGTTATTTGTGTCTGGTATGGGATGTCTGCGCAGTGCGAAAAGACAGTGACTTGTTGGACTAGCTGCCATGGATGAAATAATGTGTATGTTGCCGAGATTAGCCGATGGAGCACTACACGTGTAGCGTTTTAGGCTCGTTTACATAGCAAATGCGGATCAACAAAGAATAAATCTGCCTGAGGGTCAGAAGTGAAGAAATGGTTATGCCTCGGGCAGTTACGCTCGCCGACGACTGTTGCTGCAACGGCCTACATCCTGACAGCTGCAATTTACTTTCGCATTGAGGCTGAATGGCTTTCAAAGTGCGTTCTCCATCTACAAAGTCGATAGAGCTTTTTTTCCTAACACTGTTCATTAATCAACAGCTACTGAACAGACCATGAAACGACAGATGTCACAGATTTATAACTTGCCATAAGTCTCGCTTTTAAATAAATGTGCCGAGAAATCATCAGCTGGGGAAAGACGATATATCAAACCGCTAGACCACTTACGAAAACACAGGCTACGAAACGACAACCCGTAACTCTAATAAGATCCATGGTCAGAATATTCTCATAGTGCCATTCGATTTGAGGATGTCAGAGTGCATGGATTATACGTTAATATGCACAGATGTTAGAGGCAAAAAATTGAGTATTGGCGGTACACCTTCTATATCTACCCAGTATTGTCAAGTGTAAAACGTGACTATGCAGAATTGATGAAAACGTGCTGATGCAAACTAAAATGGATAAAAGAACATCAGGGTGTCTTTATTTCCCACTGTGGTGTACAAAAGCGTACAGTCGTTTCTGTTCCATGTTTCACTGGAGATTACGACTGGCAACATTTTAAGCAGAGAATAAGTAAGAAAGCCATACGTATAAAATTTTTCGGCTTAAAATGAAATGTAAGACACTAGGTACAAAATCTGGGAAGATATGAAGTCGTAAAATGGGTTCCTTAACTACGCCGCACCAGATTTATTTCCTCACCCTTGTCTAACTCATAACTCAATTAGAGATCAGTTCCTAATTTCTTCGGCTAGATGTCGTCGACAAATCATCTTTTTCTTTATCTTTGTATGAAAACCCATTCGAAATTTTGAACTGAAGACAGAGAACGTAGCGGACTAACTCGTTACATTAGTCCTTGAAGTGTGTTCACATGGTAAACGTGAGAAGAAAAACACACCTGAAATCTTGTTGAAGTAGTAGTATAGCACATAAAATGTAGGTGTCAAAAATATTCACGTCGTTGCAGGTGCTGTAATGATTCAGAAATCGTGAGACATATGCATTACAGATAGTATACCAGTGTGGAAGTGATAAACAGACCATCTGAATTTATATTGTGAATATTTTTCCGCAATTCTTATTCTTCGTTACAGATCTACGTGCTTCAGGAAACTATGTTAAAATATAACTAAAATTCCAGATTTGCTGATGAAATGGTTCTCTTTTCTTGTGCTTTCCAAGGATTTAGCTGTTTCGATTGACGTTTTCCTATAAAATCAACAGCAAAGCGCGGTGAACACAATCTTTTGTCACATTTCCACTGGTTTGGCATAATAGTCCATTCAAAGCCTCACTACTACACGTCCTTTGTAAAATTCAAGTCTATTTTCAGCTACAGATGTTTCTGACTCGAC
This sequence comes from Schistocerca piceifrons, assembly GCF_021461385.2. Classification (NCBI taxonomy): domain Eukaryota; kingdom Metazoa; phylum Arthropoda; class Insecta; order Orthoptera; family Acrididae; genus Schistocerca; species Schistocerca piceifrons. Next base: position 585,396,144 of record NC_060142.1, on the reverse strand, counting down.
CTACATGGACTGTAACAGCCAAATGACGGGAAATGAGTGGACCAACCTATCATTACAGAAGATGCTTCGCTCTTTTGTTACTACACATTAACATTTCTCCTCCATTTTGAAGATTGTTGCTTGATTATCCTCCTTTTATGTATGATTTAATAATTTTTCAAAAGACAGCCTTGTCCGTTGTGGGTTGTATTAGTTTCCGGTTTATTTTATATTGGCCAATTCCGTGTTATTGCTCATTATCAAGGAACATTCAGATAATCTCTATGAAACATGTCGCAACATGTGTGACTTACAAATTCATCCATCAGCCCACGTTAGAACGACTTGAAGATATTAATGTGACCTATATCAAATAGGAAAGAATGTTTGTGATACATGTGGGAGAACCACGTAAAATATAAGCACTGAGGCTCCACATCGTTCCATACTAAAATATGAACATATTCTCACCGGAATAAGAGAGTAAGCTGATGTTCGTACATGGAACGATGTGGATATTTAGTGATTGGATGTTAAATAAGTTGTACTGTTTTTTTGGTTATCCCACTTGCATTATTAGCTGTATTCTTCTTCTAAAAAACAAGTCTGTCACACTAGATGTAACGCAGCAACAATTACCGATGTTTTCCATATAGCTGATTATTTATTTAACTATAAATATACAAGAATGTTGGAATTAATATTACCAGTTTCGAAATCGACATCAGTTCAGGGCCACTGTAATTTTCAAGCATCCTTACTTTACTCTTGGTATCAGAAGGAAGAAGTTTACCTTCCATAAACCAAAAGCGTTTATAAACCCATATGTTCAGACAACTGCAGCGGAGGACAGACCAATTTAACGAACATCAGATTCCTAACAGTATAAGTACGGAATGGCGCTCTTGTAACTGTGATAATGACATTAATTTGCAAAATCCACATTCATGTCCACAACTAGATATGGGAACACTTTTCGCTGCTTTGAGAAGAGGAAGGATGCCGGCAGTTCCCTGTCTCTCAAATAATACCAAAATTCTCGAAGCATCACAGACCAAGAAAGTAGACTCACTGGTGGCTGCCAGCGATTATATTTTAGAGAACGCTTGCATGCTGGGGTTCGATACGTTTTAAAAAGTTGAATGCATCGTTCTTCGCACCACAGACTGCACTGGCGCCGTTCATATTGCGATTACCAACATGAAAAAATGAAGTAAATCCGATATAAGTCATTGGAAAACTCCTAGTTCACCACCATGCAGGCAGAAAAGTTTAAGGGTACGCGTCCCCTAGTGTTCCCCCAGAAAAAGAGCACCGATTATAAGCATTCCATTCCTATTTGATACAGATCATGTTAATGTCCATAAGTGGTTCCATGTGTGAGCTGATGAATTGGTCTGTATGCCATATTTGTAGCGACGTGTTGCCTGGCGGCTATTTGAATGTTGCCTTACAATCTTTTAAAAAAAATCTAAATTGGCCAATAGCAAATAAACTGATAATCAGTTTTCTTTTGAATATCGAGACTGAGGACCCAAGTGCAATCTAAATTATTTACAAATTGCCTCAATTTGACCTCCGCCTGTCGGAACCGGTTGGAAGCGCCTGGCAGTCCTTGACTTGCGAAATAATGCAAGTCCTGAAGGTTAAAACGACATATTATCATTCGACAGGTTGTGAGAAATCGAGTGACCAACTAAGTAGATCCTTACCTAATGTGGCAAACATTTGTGACTTAATTCAAGTAAAACCTGTCTGAAAATGATACAGCTACACCTCGCATAGTCCATTTATGGAGAACTCTCTGTTCGTTGCGTGCCACCAACAGTGATTACATTTATTTATTTGTCTCCATATCCTATCGACTAAGATGTCGCGCGCAGGGGGGGGGGGGGGGGGGGGGAGGGATGGGGGGGGAGGTGAAAGGAATGACTCAGGTTTAAGACTCCATGTAAATGAATTCGGCATTAGTATTATATGAGTGAACAGTCGGGCATTGTTCAGAGGTGGGTGTGTAATTTGATCAAATATAGTGCAGACAATGAGTCTCAGTCAGAGTGCTTTCTATTCAGACGTGGTTCTGGTGGTGATGGTGGTAGTAGCTTCTCAGCTATGGCTTGTAGTTTCTGGGTTGTGGTACCAACTCCTATGGTATGGTGCTAGCCCTCAAATATAGTGCTAACTTCGCCGACATAGTGCTAATTTCTCAGACATGGTGCAGTGGTTAACACAGTGGAACTGCAGTCGGGAGGACAACGGTTGAAATCCTTGACCGGACCTGCACATTTAGTTTTTCCGTGAATTCGCTAAATCGCTCCAAGCAAATGCCGATATGGTTTTCTTCAGACAGCACAGCAATCTTTTGTTTCCGTCATTTCTCCTTCGATCTATAGATTGAACGGTAGAGACGAAAGATTGCATCTCTGCCGTTGAGTCCTTACTAATCTGAGCGCTTCATTCTTGGTCTTCCATTTCTATTGTTTCCTCTTGGTGTTTTTACATATTGTTTATTATCCGTCTTTTTCTATAGCTCACTCACATTTTTCGCAGAATTTCGAACATCTTGCACCATTTTACACTGTCGAACGCATTTTGCAGGTGGAAAAATCCTAAGAACTTGGCTTAAATCTTGCTTCCATTGTCAGTCCCAACTTCAGAAGTGCTGCTCTGGTCCCCCAACTTTCCGAAGACCTCACTGAGCGTCCTGTAAGAGATCTTCAGTTTACTTTTTCATTCTCCGCCATATTAATCTTGTCTGCAATTTATATCCATGAGTTCTTAAGCTGAATGTGCGGTAGATCTCTCACTTCCCTGGCCTTGCTCTCTTTGGGATTTTGTGGCTAATATTTTTCCGAAAGTCTGATGGTAATTCTTGAGACTCACAGATCCTACACACCAATTTGAAAAGTCATATGGTTGCCACTTCACCTAGTAATTGCTGAAATTCCGAAGGCATGTTATTTGTACCTAGATTGTTCCCCTATGTCTGCAATATCGACTCCCATTTCTACCTCAACCGCGTCATCAATGTCCTTTAATTGTTTCAGTTTAATTAGGAAAAAATATATTAGAGACAAGGTTCGTTCACGCATTTAGTGTTCTAACGTTGAGATGCAGAGGGTGTGTGTTTCTTTAAAAGGATGATGATTCACTGTCACAGACAGAAAGAGTGGCTCGGCGAGAGACGTAAATTACTGCAGACACCTGGACGTACGCTCATCGCTGGCCAAGTCATCCATGACGCTGTTAATTAAGAACCGGACCAACAGCTCAATCAGACGGCCTGTTACGGTCTGTGGAGTTGTGATATCCGTCACCGATCGTAGCGTAAGAAGCGATACATCATCCTGCAATGCCGTCGCTCGGCGTTCCTCGCTACCGGATACGCGCAGACGCTGAGCTCAAATTGCTTCAGATTAAGCTGCATCTTTTTCCTTGGAGAAGGTGTGCGTTTCATGTACTTTTAAGATTCATTAAGATGTCGCCCCGCGGAAACGTTTGGGGAATCTGTTGCAACAGGAGCTGAGTCCATTAGTCATCAGCCAAAGTTGTGGAAGAAAATGCTTCGGAAGAAGTCAGAAATGAACGGTAAAAGTACTTAGCTGTTGATGATTTGTAGCAGTTGAGAAAGATCAACGAGGAGACACTCTAGCTGTGACATTAGACTCGCTTTCGTCTTATGTCAATTTTATTTATTTATTTGTATGTATTACAGTTTGTTGTCATATCCTGCATCCAGCACCTTAGACAGTAGGTGACACATCTGATTCAACAGACTGATAACCACAGCACATGGCAACAGACCATCATAAAAAATCCTAGGAACTAGCAACGAATACTGTTCCGTAAATTTTTTGATGAAAAAGGGTAAAGCTTGCACTATTATTCTTGAAAGTAAATTGCTAGATAATCTTAAGGCTTTACGATTGATTCCAGAAGGGAAAGAGTAAACAATGCGTAGATTTGGCACTGCTACACAGCATGCAGACACCTTCCGAGGGAGAAGATACTCAGTTGTACGTGATGGTTACAGTGTCATACAGTGTATGAGAATAACAGGTGATAAAAATCATATTCTAATATTGAACCATTCGAACCAGATGAAGGGTGTCAGACGTCTATCGGCCTTAAGTACCAAGGTGCGTCGATGTGAATGAAGCGCATCCTTATCGTAGGCATTATGTGCCGCCTACAGCTTGTCCATAATGGTCAGTCCATGAACCAAGTTTGTGGAGAAGAGTATAAATAGGACTGCAGTCTAGCTTTCTCTATGCTGGCGGTTTTTTGTGCGTTATTTGTCCTATCTTTAGGAATGTTTTATGAATACATTAAAATCGAGGTTAAGTAAGTGTCGGTTCTGTTTTGTGCTCTTTTAACGAAGGCAGCCCACTCACTTCGTTAAATGGTCCAGAACTTTAATATGCAGAGAAAGTTAACCGAAGTGGCACACTGCTCCAGTTCGGCCATCGTCTGCCTTTGATATGAAGATGTACAGTGTTGTCCCATCGTATTGCTGAGTGTTAATACGCTGTCACTTTAGCGAGTCAGCTTTCATAAAAATCTTGTATAGTCCCTGCGGTCTGAAGAATTGGGGAACAATGTGATGGGCACTGCGTCTGCTGCAAACGCTAAAGTGTTCCGAGGGAGGGAGTGTGACCACTCTGCTTGAAAACCATAACAAAAGTAGACTCTACCTACTTATGACTGATGTGTTATTTTCTACGAACCTGCGAATGTTTGACTCTTATGTATCTACCGAATCTGAGTGGTTATAATGAATATAGTGTTAATGTTTGACACTCCCCATCAGGGTAAAAAACAGATATTTCAGGCCAATTTCCAGATATACTCCATTTGCAGCCTTTCAAGCTTTATTATATCTACGTTCCACGCCATGTTTTTGGTGATCTGTGTTATGTGTTCTTTCGAATCTTCCTCTCTTGATCCCTCAGTTTTCCAGTTATCTATTATTTCCCACTATATCGCTTCTTAATTGTTGCTTTGTCAGTGTCAAGCGTAGATATAAGTCTTTCTCATTTTCTGTCGTAAGTGTATTGTCATCAATGAGCCTTTGTATTTGTAGCCCATCTGTTGCTATAATGACCCATTTCGGCTCCGCGATTTCTTTTCTCTATTGGAGCTAAAAACGGAATAACATTCACCGTTAACAGTGTCACAATATTACTAACGAGGGTCTTCTTATTGTCTTTCCTCTTTCATTCCTAACACTTTCAGCATTTTATCGACGCTGTGAGAGCCTTCTCGGTAATGAGTTAGGATTTTACGGATCCCCTCAAAAATCTGCATTATTCCATAAAATATTTCGAACAGTGCTTTGAATATCATTAATACAGTCAATATTTAAATAGTGAAGCATAGTTCTGACAAAGTTACAGGGCTGGAGCGTTGTAGAAGTGTTGAGATTTACAAGAATTTTCTAGTAATTGTCTATAACTGTACAGCGTCACAAAATTTCTTATGTGGGTGGTAGGTTCTTCTAATTAAAGTCATTCCTCACGTGCCAGAGGACGATGTCTTGGAAAAATAATCACGAGATGGCTTGTGCAACCGATTTTATTTCTTTATTAGACTGTGAGAACACAGTTGAAACTAACTTCCCCCGAAATCTGGACGTTCTATTACTTTGCATTACCACCACCTACAACGCTTGGAAAGAATTCCGATTAATTTGTTTTCTCCCCAACGGGCTGAAGGCTGCACGGTTTTCTAAAGCTATAAACAAAGATGAGATTCACAACAACATTCTTGGCACATGTGAGGCACACAGTGTAGCGGTATGTCTCTTGGTAAAAGGTACGCCTTAAATACTTCATACTGGCATTGCGCCAGTTAGAGGTTTGTTTTTGCTACATGCAGATAAATCTGCCTTTGCTATGGCGTGTAAGCGAGCATCATTTATGATTCTCACAGACGAGGTTTCCTGTCTAGCATTCACTAAGTTCTAAATCTGTGCCTCGGGTAATTGGTGGTACGAGGCTCCAGACACGTTTGATGTATATTTCAGCTTCTATCCTGTTAAGAGAACTGGCTTACCTCTATTGTGCTGCGCATTCAATCTGCAGGTATTATTGGGTATTCCTCTGGATGTATCATCTCTCCTTGTTTAATGTATACTTCTGTTTCTCGTTATTATATTATTATCTACATCTACATCTACATACATACTCCGCAATCCACCATACGGTGCATGGCGGAGGGTACCTCGTACCACAACTAGCATCTTCTCTCCCTGTTCCACTCCCAAACAGAACTGCCTATATGCCTCTGTTCGAGTCCTAAACTCTCTTATCTTATATTTGTGGTCTTTCTGCGAAATGTAAGTGGGCGGCAGTAAAATTGCACTGCAGTCAGCCTCAAATGCCGGTTCTCTAAATTTCCTCAGTAGCAATTCACGAAAAGAACGCCTCCTTTCCTCTAGAGACTGATGCTATAAACAAAGATGAGATTTACAGCAACATTCTTGGCACATGTGAGGCACTTAGTGTAACGGTATGTCTCTTGGTAAAAGGTACGCCTTAAATACTTAATACGTGGCATTGCGCCAGTTAGCATTTCCGTAACACTCGCGTGATGATCAAACCCACCAGTAACAAATCCAGCAGCCCGCCTCTGAATTGCTTCTATGTCCTCCCTCAATCCGACCTGATAGGCATCCCAAACACTCGAGCAGTACTCAAGAATAGGTCGTATTATTATTTTATTAGCGGTCTCCTTTACAGATGAACCACATCTTCCCAAAATTCTACCAATGAACCGAAGACGACTATCCGCCTTCCCCACAACTGCCATTACATGCTTATCCCACTTCATATCGCTCTGCGATGTTACGCCCAAATATTTAATCGACGTGACTGTGTCAAGCACTACACTACTAATGGAGTATTCAAACATTACGAGATTCTTTTTCCTATTCATCAGCATTAATTTACATTTATCTATACTTAGAGTTAGCTGCCATTCTTTACACCAATCACAAATCCTGTCCAAGTCATCTTGTATCCTCCTACAGTCACTCAGCGACGACACCTTCCCGTACACCACAGCATCATCAGCAAACAGCCGCACATTGATATCCACCCTATCCAAAATATCATTTACGTAGATAGAAAACAACAGCGGACCTACCACACTTCCCTGGGGCACTCCAGATGATACCCTCACCTCCGATGAACACTCACCATCGAGGACAACGTACTGGGTTCTATTACATTAGAAGTCTTCGTGCCACTCACATACTTGGGAACCAATCCCTTACGCTCGTACCTTAGTTAGGAGTCTGCATATCTGAATTTAATAAACTTCAAAGACAAGAACGATAGCTATTATTGGAAATGGTGTATATTAGTGGACATTGTGATACAATATCATAATATCTTAAAAAATCACCGGAATCGTATTGCATCCGGTCTTGGGGTCACCGTTACCTAGTGATACATAATACTAGGAAACCCGATATGTACGTATGAAACGTTACTTGTCGAAGCTTTGCGATTAATTCGTATAATTTTTTATCTGGATCTGTACTTGATTTTTACCTTTGAAGATTTTCTTGTACGTAAAACATAAATTATATGAAATGGTTAAGTGAAATAGAAATTAGGACTTCATTTCATACTTCAAACTACCTTTACAAAAACCATAAATATAGGAATTAGCAACTCTTCACGTCATAAATGTATGCTTAACATTCGGATTACTATACAAACTAGTTGTTTCACAAATCAGTATTAAGTCGACAAAGATATACTACAACGAGAAAACGGTTGCAAATTGAGTCATCTGCTGTGATTGGTATTTAACCTTCAAATATGTGCAGATGATACGTGCAGAAACGTCCATCCGCTCTAATTTGTGGTGAAATGTATCGCTGATTACAGGTATTGGCAGCTTAAGTTTTGAAGGGGAATATGTTGAAGCATGGCCTCAGTACAGTACCAAACATGCGCAAGGCGTCGGAACACGGTACATCCACAAAATGATGTGTCCTTTTAGCATATGGTAGGCATTACGCAACATCGTTCCTACGACAAGAATTAGTTGTAGACGAGCTTTCTTTAGATTTACGACAAGCCTTTCCGTAATGCATATCCCGTATCGTGTCCTGGTGATCATTCCACAACACTACCTCGTTGCCTCACTGTGTATTCCATTGTTTTGAGTTGGTAACTGACTGTGGAATCTGTGTCCCATCGTCATATACAAATGTGTTTAGGCTATCAAATAAACTGTTTAATCCATGACATTGAGAAATGGGCCATAATGAGAGGTCGTTAGATAAACATCACAGTTTCAGCGGTATGTGTGCGCAGATGGCCTCCCGCGGCTATTCGACATATGAAGGAATGTTCTAAGCTATTTTTTGCCTCCTCCGAAATATTTCACATTTGTGAAGCAGGCTGAAGTACAGTTAAGAGTCGCTATGAGACTGAGGAGTCTGGAAGTGAGGAAAAGATATCTGGCTTTTGAGACACTTTAATAATTGCTCGACTGTATTCTTTTTCTCAGCTCACTACTGTCGCACTGTGTGAGGTGATGAAGTGACTGTAATACTGAATTCTTTCCTGAGATGAATCTCGTTCACATCCATATTTAGCCATACTTGTAGTTTTTCATAATTTCTTTAAATTACTTGTGGCGCATAAAAAGTTTTTTTTTTCCATGGAAGCCACTTCTTATTCCCTAACTATCCTTGCTCAACTGAATCCTACTTTATCGCTACGTCGGCGGGACTTGAATCTCTCGCCTTCCATCCTTCACTCCAATATAACAAAGCGCTATGACCTATTTCCATATTGTGCATCGTCTTCTTAAGGCCGCATTTTACATTTTCTTGTCCTTTACGATGCTGGCAGGGATTTGTTCCATTTCAGATGACGCTAAAATCATTGCAGTGCGTATTTTTAACGATTCTGTAGTAAATGGAAGCTAACATAACGTGTGGAAGAAGACGGTTTACCTTGAAGCAGAATTGCTCTCTCATTTATTTTTTACACGAACAGGAGTCGGTGCAAAAATCACCTCGGAGCTGTGATGACAACCGCTGGTACGTCAACGTTGTGTCCTATCTCCACCATCCGTACTACATCTATCCCGAATGTTTAATTAGGAAAGCTTTTGATGGATGGAATAAAGACGTCCCCATTGGTGGAGGAAATATTAATAAACTCCGATTTGATGAAGAGATAGTTCATTTAATCATCAGAGAGGACAAATTTTCTGTGCTACTGACAAATAGTAAAGTCGGTTATATGGATTAGATATCAGTCTCCGCACGTCCAAACCCATGACAGCTGATCAAGGAGCACAATTTCAACTCACAAGTCGATTAAGTAATCTGGAAGTCCTCCATTCTGTCTTGGATCAACCATCTGCGACCCAAGAAATTATGAAGATGAGATAAGAAGACTTATCACGCTAGGGTGAGTGACTATGAAGACGCTCACCAACTTCTGGCACAACAGGGCGATACTAACAGTACAAGAATCCAGCTCGTTGAGAGACTCGTATTCTTCGACTTCTTTTATGTTTGTGAAACAGGACACTCAAGGCCTGAGAAAGCATTGTACTAACGCTTTGACCTCTGGCGCTGATACACGATACTGCGCATAAAATTGACCGAAAAAGGAATGGACATGTTCATTATTAAGCAAATTAATATCTCCAGGTGTCTTTCATTTCCTGCCAACCAAAAAACTCTACAGTTTTTTGGCCTTATTGTGATAAGAGATGGAGAAAGTAAAAAAAAAAAATCTAGAAAGGAAAGACGAAAGGCACAAGCCCGCGGGGAAAACAGCGAGCGGGTGGACTGATCAAATCAAGAACTCTAGTCTATCTCTTCAACAGGAGCTAAGAAATGCTCATAATCGTCCGGGATGGCAGCGCACAGTAGGCCAGAATCACGAAAACCTGGCCAAAATTGCAAAATCGGCTCCATGATGGCCTTACCTTATAATAACGATTTTTGTATCATAATTCAGGAGTTCAAAATGGCCGATCCAATACGACGAAAACAATCTGGAAAAAAATTTGTGAAGTGGACAAGAACTGTTTTGTGAACTTTTATAATTTTCATGGTAAAATTTCTTACAGAAGTGGCTGTATTACTGTCTTTATTACACTAAATACACATTAGTAACAAAAACTGGAAGTTTTATGTCTTCTTAATCTCTTACCTCCTATGTTTCTTCTTCTTCATTTACTTCGTTATCTTCTTTCTCACCAACATTTGCCTCCTTTTCGTCATTCTCTGCATCTGAATTTTCATTATGTGATACAGCAGTATTTTTGTACTTATGGCTACTTTCTCAGCGTTCTGACCCAATCTGCGACGTTTGACTCATCCTTCACGACGCTCAGCAAAGAACACGACTTGTGTTGAATGTTCACATATATTTATTTTACACAAGTAGCCTTAGATGTGTGACAGACGCTGCATAGTGCATTACTATATGCCTAATTCCTATCGATTTGCCGGATGGGTTGCTGAAAGGATGATTTTCAATACCTCGGTATACGTCCGAATTTCACCAATTTTCGGTCATTCTCACTACATGAACTGAAAGTGTGACGAAGCATTTTTGTGTATGCACAGTGCGTGTTTAATTTTTCTCCCACGGAAATGTTTCACAGTAACAGTTCGTTTTGATTTGATTGCAATCGTGATGAATCTTTGATTCGCCTTTCTTTTGTGAACAGTTAGTGATACTATGCTACTGAACATAAACTTTTCTATGAGGAACGAGGCTTACATTTAGCAACCTGGGGTATTCTCAAATCTTTATACTCAAACTGGTCCATGCCACGGTAATTTAGATATCTTTCAGAGTTCCAGTACATGTGCTAAACCTGCAGACAATTTTTACAGTATGTCAGTTGCACCCAAATACATTGAAGTCCAGTAGATCAAGTTCAGGGATATATTACGTGCGTTTTCGGTCCACCATAAGGTGGACAACGGGCTAAGCTTTCCGTTTGATGCCACACGTTATTTCAACGCTAATTACATAAAAATGTATCCGCATCCTTTTCAGAGTAACCATCCCCGTACTGGTCTTAAATAAATTATATAAATGACAGAAAACTTACATCTGGTTGAGCGGACGAGTGTTTGAAATCCACTCCACCCTATTGTGAGTCCAGTGTCTCAAGCACAACGTCCCTTTACTCGTTTTCTCGTGATACAACATGAGCAATATTGTGAATGTGCTGAGATTCGATACTGCTAGCAGTGCACCTGCGGAAACTGTCTGGTTCGATTAAGGCGTTATATAAATATCCTTCCACCGATCCTCTAATTTACACCTACCTCGCACGCTCACTGGGCGCGTGGCTTATGGGTAACGTAGAAGGAGACGTAGCCACGGGAAGAGAAATATACTCATAAGAACTTCATAATTTGCACCGGGAGAGTAGTTTTGTTCCTGTTTCTATTTACTGAAGCTACATGCTGCCAAACAGCATTCCCAAGCAGTACCTTGCGCAACCGTAAAGATGCGTAAATACTTTACCACTGACGATATTTCATTACCAATTTCTGTTAGTACTAAACGACATGAAAAACAGTTTCTCGCATTTTTCTGTTTAATGGAACACTCTTCCATTAACAGGCATGTATGGCGAGGGACAGGAAAATGTATAAATGAATGTGTGTGTATGTGTGTGTGTACAATCGTAAACGACCCCACGGGAGATCAGGACATCAGAAACTGCATTTCTAAACGGATTTGAACTTAAATAATAGTATGCTTCTGGATGTTCTGCCGAGTTGTTGTTTCCATATTTCGGCGACCGACCAGGCGCTGCGAGTTCTGCTGTTATGTGTACTCGCTGCCTGGAATCCAACCTAACTGCTTACATCATGTCGTCGAAATATTGTGCAGAAAATGGAAACAACTCAGCAGAAGACATGGAGCACGCTATTAATCAATCACGTCGAGTAAGCCTGGGAGATAATAAGACGGTAAATAATCTTTCACATCCTCGTTTTTTATTTAATCTAACTTTTAAAAAATCGTTCCTAATGTATCCCACAATCAGAAAGTATGAGTTCATGGTCAAATAACGTAAAAATTCTAGTGGGAACATAAATGTCGGTCAGCTTGGTAACTAGTTCGTAGAATTAGTTGAATCTGATACGTAACTGAAGCTTTTCCGTAATTCTTTGCAGTTCCTCGCCGCAGTTCATTCCGAGAATCTCTGCGTCATTTCACATAGACTTGTTTCTCAATTGGAGGATGCTAAACAGAATTAACTATCAAAACTGCGTGGCGTCGAAGTTGGTTTCAGCTCACACGGAAACGTTTCTTTCCTTCCGTGGAAGAAAAGTGCGACGTCATCACCCTCGACGTTTCACGTTTGTTTATTTCTAAGCGTGCAACTTTCCACGTCAGCTGGTAATGGAGATTTTCTTGAGAACTTTATTAACAGCTCTTGACCGTAGTGGAGTAGAAGATTTGTTGGTCTACAATCATTTACGTGAACATGCAATGTATGGGCTTGCCTCATTGTTCTTGTGCGGTGTCAAACAACAACCCATTAGGAGTCTAACAAGACTATAGTTGGAGTCACCCAACGACGGCGGTCGAGTTTAGGCATGTCACGCATTCTCCAACAGTCAATGTGCTGTCGGTAGTGTTCTGAGCGCTCTGCTCTGAATGCCGTAGCTAATGCGTGAATTAAACGTGATTGAAGCGAGTTCTTTATTGAATTTATATTCTATTTGTTATTTTTCATCACTGATAGTGGTGGTAAGTGATAAGTTCCGTATAAGCAAGGGAAAGACATAAGTTGCAGGATACACGCTTTCTTCAAGCGGAAACCACGCTCATGGGCGTACCGCAACTGTCGCTTGGAATCGTCAACAATGCCACCCCCGTCGGTGCCTCGACCTGCGCGAATCGCCATCATTCGTCGATCGGAGTAAAATGAAAACTATTCCCACCCAAACATGAATATTCTTATGTTTTCTAAGAGTAGTAATACCCATTACGCTACATGAGCACGCCTCTACGCCAGATTCTAACGTTTATTATCACTGCTGTTTCAGTTGTGATTTGCGAACACAAACTACTAGAGATTCTTCCACGGGGTGTGTTGGGTGTAACAACACTGGTGGAACGGAGTTGGGCGGAGATCATGGTTTACTGTAGCTAAACAAGTATACATCAAGTGAATGACATTCGCTGAAATGAAACGAATGTGTCATGTAAATGAAGTCAATGAAGGTGCAGTATTACGTATGAGATAATATCATCGACAACTGTAGAGAAATAAACTCGCAACATACTAATATATAGCAGGTTTAGCATTTATAAACAGTTGTCGCTGGTGACACATCGTGTAATACCATCGTAACTGAGTTAATTTCCATCCTCGATTCTTCAACTAAGTAATTCAGTTGATAAATATACCACTAATTGGGTGCCAGCTTGAAAGTTGCATGATAAACAGCACTTACAATTCCTCAATAGTTTCAGTGATATATGGACTAGTCTTTGTTAACATTTTTCAAGGACATTCTGTAACCAGTATCGATTTGTAGTGAACGCTCCTTTTCATGTCTCTCTAACACATTGCGGAGGAAATGCGTTATCTCTGGTGGTTTCGGTGCGCTTCCAGCCAATCAGAGACCGGTGATGAGTAGATGCAGATCGGAGACGACACCAGCAGTCGGCAGATCTGGTCATGGTGTTATTCCAAGTGGTTGCTCAGAAGCGCGGTGTTGCAATCAGATTCGTGTAGTACTTGTATCGCACATTTATTTTTCATTAATTCCGAGAGGTAATCTTGTGATGATTTGCGAATGGAGGTTGTTAGTTAGGAGCGAGTTGCTACAAAGTTTCCGACTCTTTGTTGTTCTCGCGAGCTTGAAGCTGGTTACGGGATCGTTCTCTGGTTATTCAGCCCAAAGTATTATACACTCAGTTTCGTCATTCTATTATGAAATTTGGATCATTCTATTTTTTACTGGAAATCTTGCACATATATCAGAATCTGTGTGATTACTGAGATTCTTTACATGTTCCATGTGTGTTTACTTAGTTTGAAATCGATATAAGTGATTTAATTGCATTTGCTGTTACTCATTTCAACTTTCCTTAGTTTTTTATTGAATATTTACATGTATTTGGGGAGCAGCTTTTGCCTGACACCATCTTGTGCACACATACTCTAAGGCACCCCTACTGCCTATTAAGGATTGCAGATAGTGGAGATGATGAAGTAATTAGGGCTTCACATAGTTTTCCAAAACTAATGATGATAAATGCTCTGTTGTCTGTACATAAATATTCAGATGTGAAGGTAAGTTTTGTCGCCGAATGACGGATGTAGAGTTGCTGTGAAAGATCTTCTACGGTTTGCGTCCGTGTCCTCGAATTAACTTGCACAGGAGCATTGTAATCCGTAATAGTTCTCGTAAGTTCAGCTCTTTCGAACCATGTCATTCAAGTAACTTGCAGAACTATTATCAGTCCTTAGTCATTCCCTTATCTACATACAGTGATTACAAACAGGGGCCAAGATCCCCTTTGCATTGCGTTCAAGTATAATTTCGTAGCAATTACATTCTCTTACTAGTGACTTGCACACTGGTTAATGTTCAGTTATACAAACGGTGCCTGCCTTTTACAAACTGAGCGTTTTTTTCTATATTTGAGTTACTAAGCTAATAAAAAAATTGTTCAAATGGCTCTGAGCACTATGGGACTTAACAGCTATGGTCATCAGTCCCCTACAACTTAGAACGACTTAAACCTAACTAACCTAAGGACATCACACAACACCCAGTCATCACGAGGCAGAGAAAATCCCTGACCCCACCGGGAATCGAACCCGAGAACTAAGCTAATATCTTACTCATTTTTTCATATCAGAGTGTGTTACGAAATTGTTCATTGGGTCATGAATTTGTTAATAACAAGGCATAACTTCTTTAAATCAGGGTTTATCGACACTACTTGCACTGGCAGTCCCATCTCTTTCAACAGTAGCCTCCAAGCACGCTTTCATAAAACCGGGAGCGTTCGAATTATACATTTATAGCAGGGTACTTACATCTTTAAGCGTGGAAAATCATTTTAAATATATTCATTTCTCATACAAAATAGGAAAGTATACCTAAAAGTGATATGGAACGAAGATCGTGTCACAGGATATGTTACCAGGCTGCAAATGGAGAATCGAAATAAACTCCCACTGTTCTCGAGATACATGAGCAAGTAAGAAATCAAGTGGAAATTTCGTGTGGCTGCCATTCATTGAAACTTGATTCCTAGTAACTAATCTAGTATTTATGAGTATTACTTTTTATTCGTTTAATACAGCACTATAAAATACTTCTTTGCGTTTATTTCGTAATCAGTTTACTGGAATCAAGGTCAGCTGCATCCCATAACGTATATGAAGGTTTCAAATTGACTTCTATTTTGGACTTCATTGGCGACTTACTGTCATGAAGAGTGGTAGACATTCAGGAATTAAACGAATTTTGTAGCATATGCGTTAGAGAAAGGTCAGCAACTTACGAGACATGACACTTTGAAACAACAGCGTTTGACGTAGAGACACATGTTCCAACACAAAAAAGTGAACATAAATGATGCAGAACAGAAAAATAACTGACGTCCCTTTACGGATATCTGAGTATTTTTGTTACTTACAAGTAAACATAGAACATGCAATACAAAAGCGACCCACTTCAGAAGCATCACGCCGTGATTTTGACTTTATCCCGCTCTTACTATCTTCAGATCAGGTGACAATTTCAGTTGTTGCTTGTTGCTAGAAACTGCTGTGATTGTCTTTTCGTCGTTGTCAGAATTACTTATATGCCTAAACGCGCATATTGTTGACAAAAAGCCACTTTTACGCCTGCCAAGTTTGTCTCATAATTTTTTGACTGAGTTGGCAGGTGTTTCTAATTGTATGTCGTATCGCGCGTAGCAGCAGCCGTATAACTAACTACTGCTGTCAGTCAGAGATCATTGTTTGTTGTGAGGAGAAGCCTTTAAAAAATTCCAACTGATCAACTCTTTTCTCCTGTTCTATCGTCTCTTAAAAACTATTTTTAAATGAGAATTCGTCCTGGAACAGAAGAATTGTCCAGGAGATATCATTTTAGGTTAAGTTTGAAACTTGCTTTTCTACCTGTGAGACATTTTATATTACTGGGAAAATTATCAAAAATTTTTGTTGCTGCATGCCAAACTCCTTTCAGAGCCACTGAAAGCATTCACAGCGGGTAATAGAGGTCACCTTTTTCTGTAGTATAGGTGTGGACGTCAATATACTTCTAAAAGTGTGACTGAGTATTTATGACGAATATATGCATTGTGGTGGTGCTGTTAAAATGACGAGACATGTGACTTGTAGCACTGTGGCATTTACATAATAATATCAGAAACGTTAGTATATGATTAATTTCCAGCAAGTTTTGTGAGATATGCTTCCAAGGTCTGTCGATCATGCTCCTCCTCTGAGGGATGTTTGTGCCGGCTGACAGTTACGACTCCCTGCACTATTTTTCGGTAACATCAGTTCATCGTTGCCACATGTCATGTTTTCATTTATTACCCCATTCTTCACATAAAACAACAGAAACCCTGAACTTCCGACACATTTACACACAAAATTAACGAGTTTCTCTCTGTTGGGCTTCTTTCTCGACAGTGGAGAATTCCTTTTGAGAGCGTGAGAACGGGAAATCAGTACAATCTGAGGCGGCGTATTTCGGTATGGTATCTCCATAAAGTCTTAAATTTTTGTGTTGTTGGGGGCGAATGAGGTTAAACTGAACGCTAACAATCACTCTGTACCAATATCTAATGCATGTGAAAACGCATATTATTGTTTGTAGAGAGTAGTAGAAGCTTCTATCGTATCCAAAGCATCCTTTTTTATCGAATTTTTTGCTCTCCTGCTAAATAATCAACATCTCACATTCCCAGCAGTGTATGAGGCTCATGTTCCGTTAGAAGTACCAGTTTTCTTCTCTTCTGTTGCTAATATAATGCCCCGCTTCCCCCCCCCCCCTCTTGCATAAACCATCTAGGACAAGAGGTCTCCACAGGAACTATTTCAACCACTGTGGTTCGGTCACTAAAAGTACGAAATCCTATTTCTCTATTGATACTATTAATTGTTGCTGTTGCTTTGTTGTTGTCGGTTCTAACCTCGTGGAGGAGAGCAAAGAGTATTTGATAGGCGAGTATATCTTAACTGTCTCTTTAAGTCGGGTACATCCTGCATTTCGCAGGGGCTACAAAATTTTAAAACATCCTACCTTTCGATAGTATCCTATGAACCATCCTGGGAAATCCGACAATCATCTTATTCAACGGAAATCAGTAATCATACAGCTGATGCAATTCATTAATACGTCAACTGTGGAGTGGTGTTTGGTCGAGTTGTCATCATGCCGAAAGTGAAAGGAAAATATGTGCTGAACACTAAATTTGTAGTCTTTAAAAATAAATCCGAGAATGATGTTCGCTGCACAAAATGTTCTGTTGTGTTCTCAGCAGCAAACGGAGAACTAAGTGAAATGTCTAAACACATGCAATCAAAGAAGCATAAGTTGGCTGATAACTCTGAAGTGTCCATCGTGTCTCTTAAAACTTTCTTCCGAGGGACAATAATGTATACTCCATCATTCAAAAAAAAAACCTTGAGAGACCATTAGTTGGAATAAGTTACAGTGCCCATATCATTAACAATACAGTACAGACTGCTGTAGACTGTCTTCTAATTTGTCTTGAAAGAGTATTTCATAAACTTTACTCTAATTTTTACATGTAGACCGTAGTCAGGCCTCCTTGCAAGAATTTTGCAGTTTTATAGAAACTTATTATTCTAGAGTGCTTAGTTGCAGCAGGAAAAGGTGAATTCCGAAGAGGTGTTGTAGTATTGAAAGTATATCCAGTACTGAAGTATTTGGTGTCTCAAACCAAATGCTCTATTATAATGAAAAAGTTTGTTGATACACTTGTATCAGAAGTGTGATTGCATTTTGTACATACTCAGGCACTCCTCTTTCACACAGTTATAAAGAGAGATAGCATGTTACTACGATAGATGCTTGTAAAATAATTCGTGATCTGAAGGAAAAGCTTTAAAATAGATTTGGCCACTTATTTATGTCCTTAATAATAGACGCAAAACTAAAATTCTGTAGGGCGAAGGCTCAGTTAGTGTTTCTCATTATAAAAGCCACATGGAAGCATTTTATTCCAGTTGTATACAATACCTGGATCAACGGACTTCTCGTCTTTCTTAGCTGGAAATACTGTGTTGGACTAATCTGACTTCTGTTTGGGAGTGGTGTGATGTTATATAGGTTTCGACTTAAATACTAGGGAAAGAAAATTCATGACACAAACCTTTTTGATGAAATTTCAAACGTCAGAGATTCTGTTATTAATGCTATTGTAAAGGAGTTGAATGAAATTCACAAACTAACTCATTTAAGATGGGTTGAAATATTTAAAAAAATTTGTATATTAAATGTTGATTATGGGAATGTTGACAACCTTAGAGAGTTTATCCTATGTCTCCCTGCTACAAATGCTCCAAAAGAACAAGCACTTTCTATAGTGAACGATGTGTGGATCCATGAAAACTACAGACTTAAACCAGAATCTGTAAAACGCTTACGAAATGAATTATAATTTCTTTCACCATATTCAGAATGTTAAGATTTTAATTGAATGACCGTTACACTTGTTGCATGTTCTGTTATTCAACTACAACAAGAAAATGAAACTGATGTGTTCGATGTAGTAGTATTATGTTCCAAAACTGGTGGATCGTACTTTTGTGTCTGTAAATATAGTCACCCTACTCTTAACATACTTGCAGTGTGTACGTCCTTCCATGTTTGGTCAACATTCAATAAACAAACCGTGATGGAAGTATTTTTAACTTTGTTACATTCTGTCTAGGAACGTGGAAGGGGAGCACAAAGGGGACGTGATAATTACTTGCTGATTACTCGTGCTGGGTTTTCGCATCACCTACTAGAAACTTATTTATGTTATATGACTTCCAGTTTCGGATTTTGACCAAGTGCATTGAGAACTGGGGACCAGACCTCAGAGAAACGTGACCCTGGTTAAGTGAGACTGGACGCCTCTGGAGCTGTGGTTTCCAACCTTTTGACACTGGCGAACTACTTTTTATTCTGTTTTATTCTTATCTTTTTGCTTGAACATATTCTTATTGTTCTGCCTTTTCAGGTTTCACCACTTTCTCCTCGGTCTTTCTACCGATCTTTTTTTCTTTGAGGGCTCTAATGCTTTACTTTCTTCAGAATTTTCACAGAACACGACCTTTCCTTGTTGTTTCCTTGTGCTTTCTGACTTCATTGACTAACAGTGCTCTAACTTCCATGTTTATGCAGTAAATCCTTATTTTATCTAATTGACTTCGACATTTTTCCGATTTCACTTCGTTTCACAAATTTACTTTTGCGAAGCCGTACTCCGTAAGCACTTATACTTGTAAACTGTACTTCTTTTCTTACATATAACTGTTTTTAGAAACAAAATATTGTGTTAAAACAGGCTCAAAACATAGAAATATGAGAAAGAAGAGGAAAAAAAGCATTTTAGTGGGAGCTCCTGACCATTTGGACGGCTACCTACTTGGAAGAAATTTTTGCCTCTAATGTTTGTACCACTTTATTTTAGATGCCTCTGATCAATATACGTATACTGTGCAGCATTATTTGCGTTTCTTATGTCAAAGTTAGAGGGTCAAATCCAGTCCAAGTATATACACAACACCATTTTTTGTCGATTACTTCCCAGTGAGGACAAGTTCTATGACCAAGATTTAAAATGGCTCTGTAAGTGTCTAAGGCCACCTTGGAAACATGCATTAGTGACTTTGACCGTGGAGACGGGCCAGAAGATCTCATATAACCAGAGTACTTTTACACAAGTACAACTATAAACATCATCCTACAATATTTAAAACATAGGACTCGTGGTGGTGCACGCTAAGCAAATTTATTTACTAATAATTTTATATCTTCTCTTTACCCGAAAATACTGTAAATAAAATCTCCAGCCGACAGAAATACTGTTAATACCGTTGATGAGGATCCGTTAACATCGTATGTGTAAGAGAGTAATGCGTATAACTGACATCGTCAGATTTGATGATTTTTTTAATAAGCTCAAATCAGTCTACAAACGTCAAGATCACAGGGTGTACAGACAGACTATCTTCATACGCGCCCGTTTTTTTTTTTTTCGTTCTCGTTGGACAAAATCAAAATACACAAATAACCAATAATCCGAAAAATATCCAACCATTGTGCCTCATTGGGTAGAGAATAATGGACACGTAGCTAAAAAGGGAAGGAGCCAAATAAACTGAGAAGAACAGTTTTAACTTTTAGAGAGTTTACTGGGAGAAAGAAAACTTACTTACAATGTAAATTTATGCTGAGAATAAAAAATTAATTACGTGATATAACAACGATTTTTAAAGAAAGAATTCGTTATTACTACCGTGAAAAAGTAAATCAAAGTGATTCAAAACAGGCAGAGTTTTCACACAAATAGCTTTTTTCGTCCTGACCAATGGGCTCGCACTGTTCGTTGACGCATGTTGCACGTCCTGGGCGTTTGACATTGAGCTCAGTACTGGAAACTTTTCCGGAAACCAGGAATTAACTCTTCTCCAGCCATTCTGGTCTCCTTCTTAAAATTATTAGGAAGTTTATTCCACTCGGCCAGTTCAAATATTGCGCATCGCAGATCCCACGATGGTTGCGTAAAGTAGAGGTGGTCTAAGCTTCCTTTTATTGTTTAGTGATAAAAATGGACTGAAACCCTCCAAATACCATCTTTCTGTCAGTAGCAGAGTCTCCTCAAAACTCTCCTACCCAACGTGCCCCTTATAACTCAGTAGGTGGATGCGGTAGTTTTGAAAGCCATCACTGCTTTCATTGCTCTCTTACTGTCACGAGGATGCCATTTGCGCTAGTATGTCTACTCTACCAATGTATGGAAAGATTTCACTATTTTGATTATTGTATAATAGTCATTATTTGTTATTATGAGATAATTATTATATTTGCTGTTACTTATTGATTTTATTTATTATTATTATCATTATTTATTAAGATTCATCGTTTATTATATTTGTTTGCATAAATAACAATAAAAACGAAAGAAAAAGGGATTAGTTCACGGTGGGTATATTGGCCACTGGTTGGCAATTGTGCCCGTCCTGACACCACTCCAGAAAACTTGTTAGCTGGCGACGGTCTCCGCTGAAGCATTTGTCGAGTTGAGAATTTGTTGCTAAGTAAGCACTCTTTCAACGCAAATTTGTTAGAAAACCCTACCTTCCTGTGTAAGCCTGTAATTCACTCATGCTCATAAATTAACGATAATGCTGATATACGGTGAAACAACGCTCTGGTGGGCGGTTTGCGGGTTTAAATCTCCTCGGAGTATGACCATGCGGTGCATTTGACGTGCGGTCGTCGCACGGTGGCTATGGCAGCAGTCCACATACGCAGAGGTGAGTTCACGCATGTCATAGTACGGTACAACGAGTAAGTGTGCAGACGTTTTCAGACGAGCTAATGGTGACTGTGTGTTGGAAATGGCTCAAAGAACACATATTGATGACGTAATGGGGGGTAGAATACTAGGACTACTGGAGGCTGGTCAGACACAGCAGGTCGTAGGACGGGTCCTCCGTGTGCCTCAAAGTGTGATCTCGAGATTATGGCAACGATTCCAGCAGACAGGAAGCGTGTCCAGGCGCTACAGTACGGGACGTCCACAGTGTACACCACAAGAAGACCGATATCTCACCATCAGTGCCCGTAGACGGCCACGGAGTACTGAAGGTAGCCTTGCTCGGGACCTTGCTGCAGCCACTGGAACAGTTGTATCGAGACACACAGTCTACAGACGACTGAACAAACATGGTTTATTCTCTCGGAGATCTGCATGGTGCATTCCACTGACCCCTGGTCACGGGAGAGCCCGTAAAGCCTGGTGTCAAGAGCACAGTACATGGTAATTGGAACAGTGGCCCCAGGTTATGGTCACGGACGAGTTCAGGTATAATCTGAACAAAGATTCTCACCGGGTTTTCATCTGGCGTGAACCAGGAACCAGATACCAAACCCTTAATGTCCTTGAAGGGGATCTGTATGGGGGTCGTGGTTTGATGGTGTGGGGTGGGATTATGATTGGTGTACGTACACCCCTGCATGTCTTTGACAGAGGAACTGTAACAGGTCAGGTGTGTCGGGACGTCATTTTGCATCAGTATGTCCGCCTTTTCAGGCGTGCAGTGGATCCCACCTTCCTCCTGATTGATGATAACGCACGGCCCCACTGAGCTGCCAGCGCGGAGGAATACCTTGAAACACAAGATATCAGGCGAATGGAGTGGCCTGCCTGTTCTCCAGATCTAAACCCCATCGAGAACCTCTGGGATGCTCTCGGTCGACGAATCACTGCACGTCTTTAAACCCCTACGACACTTCTGGAGCTCCGACAGGCACTGGTGCAAGAATGGGAGGCTATACCCCAGCAGCTGCTCGACCACCTGATCCAGAGTGTGCCAACCCGTTGTGCGGCCTGTGTACGTGTGCATGGCGATCATATCCCACATTGACGTCGGATTAGATGCGCAGGAATCAGTGGCGTCTTGTAGTACATATGTTTCGGGACAGTTTTCTTAACTTATCACCAATACCGTGGACTTGGAGATCTGTGCCGTGTGTGTTCCCTATGTGCAGTGGCGTTTTGTAACACATGTGTTTCGGGACAGTTTTCTTATCTTATCACCAATACCGTGGACTTGGAGATCTGTGCCGTGTGTGTTCCCTATGTGCCTATGCTATTAGCACCAGATTTGTGTAGTGCCACGTTGAGTGGCACCACATTCTGCAGTTATCCGTAAATTATGAGCATGAGTGTAAGTGGACGACATGAGAAGTTACCTTATATGAGGAAGGTCTCAAAACCACGTAAAACTTGACTGCGAGACAACACGACATTTGGTTCCTTCAAATGACTAAACGTAACAGAGGGTTTCGAATGCCACCTTTATCCAGTTTCCATTCGATTGCAATACTGTATGGACTCACAAACTGAAATGGCCGTTATTCCCGTACTGGAAATATCCCCGTTGTTCTCCTACACTGACCAGAGGGATTTGGAGGAAGTGTTGTGTTATAGAGAGTAGGAGGTGTCACGTCAGAGGGGTTTCATCAGACATGTAATGGTCAGTGCGTTATAATCGGGGTAAGGTGGGCACAAGGCACTGTATCAGCTCACTTGGTCGAGTTGTGGATCCCTGACGCTGGGGTCTGTCTGAGTACTCTAAGATTGCGAAGGCACTTGCGTTTTCATGTATCGCCGCATCAGAGGTGTAGCATGAAATTCTAGGCACATAACCCGCTGACATTTGAGTAAGGTATCTTGCCGCAACAGATTGGTTACGGCCAGATAACTCAGATAAAGTACAACAGATAACGGACCGCAGAATAAGTAATGAGTCACGTCTTAGACGCTGGGAACTTGATGAATGGCGGTATTGGGACAGCAGAAATACGGGACACCGATTGCGAAGTGTCGCTCTAAAGATCAGAAGGAACTACAAATTAACCTTACCATCCCCAGAAGGGGAGTGGCTATTTTCATGATATAACGCGGCCCGTGCTTCGAACAGGAAAGATAATGTCAGCATTGGGTGACTGTAGTAGATTAGAATCCCCAACACGTGTTATTTTCAGACCCCCACTCCAAGAGAAAGCTAGGTTGTACGCAGGAAACTCCTCCGGGCTAAATTCAATAATTAATCAGGGAAACTGAGACAATCTAGGAATGAACTAAACAAGTTTAGAATAGGTATTAACAACAGTAAGAGAGAAACAGTTCAAGAATGTTAAGAGAATAGAGGAGGTGAGTAATCAGATAGGCACCAGTAACGGCAAAGGCATAAGTAAATATCAGTGGGCCGATTCTGAGGTATTAAGTGTTGCAAAAGTTGGTAACCACGAAACGTGCATGAATGCAAATGAATGAAAAAACAGGTAAGTGGCATAAGTTATTTATTTTCCCAGTTAGTAATACGACAGTGTTACAGACACTCCACGGAATTGTGACGAATCTTGGTGTAGCTTAGTCCAAAATAAATGCTGTAATATTAAATAACCAAAACAATAATATTACATGTAATGTAGATAAGTAATAAGAAAATAAGAATATGTATGAAACCCGCACAGATCTTTACTGGATAATACGAATGGCATAATTCAGTGACAATATGTGTAGAAAATATAGATGCGAGTGTAGACGTCGTTTTCACCTCGATGCACGAAAAACTTCAGACATGACGAGATAGCCGAAAACTGAAGGGCTGCAATAGACTTCGACATTAGTGAAAATATTGACTATGACTGTCCACATTGGTTTATGTTTTTGTTTCGTAAATTATTTTCATTTCAATCTATCTATAACTAGCTGACCCGGTGAACTCTGTTCCGCCTTAAAGCCAATAAATAATCAGATTTTGGATGTTAAGTTCAATTTTTTATTAGGAAATACAAATAAATAATTAAGAATTTTAGTGATTCTTTATTCTTTATGTTTTTTGGTGCATAGCTCCCGCTCTTCAATTAAGTACCTTGTGATATACGGCATTTTTTATATTATTATAAGGCGCAAGAACAAACAACGCAGATGGTCTTCCGACCCGTGAACACGCCACGTATAATTGACTATGTGAAAAACATAGATATTCCAGATATAAACCACAAACTTTCGAGGATTGGCCTAGTGGTTTGTTAATGGTCATGGCGAATGCAAGATGGATCGGAAATTGAAGTCTTTTAAACTCAAATGGCATATCGGTTGGGATCATCGATAACCTCGGAATGAGAACTACCTCAGCTTCGAATTTTCCTTTGAGTATCGTCGCGTAAATAACATTGTTCATCAATTTACTTACCACCAAACGCGTACCGTTGCACAGTTTTGGTTGGTTTATGTTTCGGAATATGATTACTGCGGAGCCAACGTTTAGGCGCAAATTGTGCGGTGGTAAGCCAGGCACATCCAAGGAGTTTAAGAATTCAATTGGATAGTTGGTGGCTTCATCTTCGTTCCTTACACAGTCAACAGATTTGAATGAATGCATTTTACCAATGATCTCATTATGAATTATGTAGTTTAGGTCATCTGCATCTTTATTCTTATCTCGCTCACTCAGCCATTCGTTTCTTTTGTAGTTAGTAACGATGTTTGGGAATACTGTGTTGATAAGTTCGTCCTTCGATGAGACAAAGTTACAGAAATTATGAGGAAATGAAATCAATCCGCTCGATTCTTCGACAGGTACTCGACCATTACCGATAGTCAGCAAATGCTCAGAGAAATCTTCAGCAGATGTATCATTAAGCAATGCATCTCTCATGTTTGTTGTCAGCTGAAGTTCCTTCACATTTCTTTAAATTTTTAATTAATGATATGTACTGATACATAACCATAGATGTTTAGTTGTCATTTGCGTTTTGTTATTCCATGTCAGATGCGTTTTTGTTATACCACGTTTTATAGTGACGTTTAGCTGACATTTGCGTTCTGTTAGTCCATGCGAGATGCGTTTTTGTTATACTACGTTTTATAGCGGTCGAATGGGATAAAAAGTATCCTATGTCCGTCTCCTGGTTCTAAGCTAGCTCTCCACCAATTTTCAGCCAAATCAGTCCAGCCGTTCTTGAGTTATAAATAGTGTAACTAACATGACTTTCTTATATATATATATATATATATATATATATATATATATATATATATATAGATTAGCATCATTAAATATATATTGTTAAATTACTCAGTATAGACCATTAGCTTTAGCATTAAGTTATTAGAACTAATAATTTTTAGAAGTGCCTTTAGTCAAGGATGTTCACTGTTGGTCAACGTATCCATCGCCTGCAGAGAGAAGAGTGACAGTTGTAATTAAAGCACAAATAAAAGACACATGTCGCTTACTGATTGAATCACTTGACTAGATCCCCAGCGTTTTAAGCATCTGTCTTGCCACCAGGGAAACGAATCAAATAATTTTGCGACTTGTAGCCGCTTACCCGCCCATCGATATCCAACGTATGACCTGCTTCAGACACTTGAGAGGGCACGTTTTATATATATATATATATATATATATATATATATATATATATATATATATAGGGTGAGTCACCTAACGTTACCGCTGGATATATTCCGTAAACCAAATCAAATATTGACGAACCGATTCCACAGACCGAACGTGAGGAGAGGTGCTAATGTAATTGTTTAATACAAACCATACAAAAATGCACGGAAGTATGTTTTTTAACACAAACCTACGTTTTTTTAAATGGAACCACGTTAGTTTTGTTAGCACATCTGAACATATAAACAAATACGTAATCAGTGCCGTTTGTTGCATTGCAAAATGTTAATTACATCCGGAGATATTGTAACCTAAAGTTGACGCTTGAAATCTCCGACGTTCAGTTGCGTGTTGTAACAAACACGGGCCACGGTCGGCGAGCAGCATCTGCAGGGACATGTTTACGATGACGACCGTGTTTACGAGTGTGACTGTAGTGCACTGTTGTGGTTTGGTCTAGCTGTCGCAGTGCCCGCATGTAGCGCTTGCTGCTATTGTTATTCTGCATTCGTCTCCGCACGCAGACCAACTCTGGTACACCGTGTTACCAGACGTCTGTGATAGGGTAGTGTTGTAGGAACTGTGAGCATGGTGTATTCGAACTCTGAAAAGGCGGAGATGATACTCATCTATGGCGAGTGTCCACGAAATGCAGCTGAAGCCTGCAGGGTGTATGCAGAACGGTACCCGGACAGAGAGCATCCAACGTGCCGCACATTGCAAAACATCTACCGCCAACTGTATGCAACAGGTATGGTCGTAGCACGCAAACGGGTCCGTAACAGGCCCGTCACAGGAGAAGCGGGTGCAGTTGGTGTGTTAGCTGCTGTTGCCATGAACCCACACATGAGTACACGGGACATTGCGAGAGCCGGTGGACTGAGTCAAAGTAGTGTCATGCGCATACTGCATCGTCACCGCTTTCACCCGTTTCATGTGTCACTACATCAGCAATTACATGGTGATGACTTTAATCATCGAGTGCAATTCTGTCAATGGGCATTAACAGAGAATGCGTTGCAGTTCTACCTGTTTACCGATGAAACGGGTTTCACAAACCACGGGTCAGTGAATCTACGGAACATTCATTACTGGTCCGTGGACAATCCTCGGTGGCTCAGGTAGACA
This sequence comes from Schistocerca piceifrons, assembly GCF_021461385.2. Lineage (NCBI taxonomy): Eukaryota > Metazoa > Arthropoda > Insecta > Orthoptera > Acrididae > Schistocerca > Schistocerca piceifrons. The sequence goes on along the minus strand of NC_060142.1, from coordinate 585,368,817 downwards.
GGTAGAGCGACAGCGACCGTGGACTGTAAATGTATGGTGCGGAATCATTGGTGACCACCTCATTGGTCCTCACTTCATTGCAGGGGCCCAAACAGCTGCAACATGTGAAACGTCCCCTTTGAACAATTGTACAAGACTGTGTTTAAACTGACACACAATATTTTGTTAGCGCAACGCAATCTGACTTTCAAAATTCCCTACAAAAGAATGGCCCTGACTAACATTAAACTATACCTTTCACAAATCACTTACCTCGCAAAAATCTTCGCTGCTCAAGCTACTGCAATACAGCGAGCGCCACTACTGCCAGCTAAATAAAAGATTCAAACTAGGGAAGGCACTAACTACTGATAGGGATAGTTAGCAAATGAAAGATATTAATAGAGAACAAACAGTGTATTTACCTTGATATCATCATATATAAATATAGCTGTTCATGACAAATTTCAAAACTCCGCCATCTCTCTCCCCACATCCACCACTGCTGGCGGCTCACCTCCAACTGCGCAACGCTACGCGCTGTTCGCATCCAGCTGCCCAACACTACAATGGCAGACAACAATGCAAACTAGCCACAGACTGCACACAGCACAGCCAGTGATTTTCTTACAGAGCGCTACGTGGCGTTACCAGTAAGAAAACCTAAACAGCCTACTTACATAGCCCCCATGCTCCTCACAAAAAAATTTACAAATTGTTTTGGGCAGTGGCCAATACAGATTTGAAAAATTTTTTCATAATTACAATAACAAAGAAATCAAATGCACACACTTATTGATACAATGTTGGTCAGAAGCTAAAATTTTCTCACAGTCCATAAAGACAGTCCTGATCATTCATCACAGTAAAATTGCAGTGTTTTTTTTTTGTTTGTTTTTTTCGAAGTCTGAGCAATAAAAGAGAATGCACACGGAAGTAGTGGATTTCCATGCAGTCTTGAAGAAGTAGTGTTGTCCTTCCAACGGAAAGACAGTGCTGACTCTTGACATGCAGACAGGTAATGGGCCACAACAGAGTAAACCCACAGCAGAGTCAGTCGAAGTTGAAGAATATGGTAGGTAGGTCATCACAGAGCAGACCCACTGTAGTCCTGATAGAGTGTATGGTATTCGTGGGCCATCAAAGATGCAGACCCACTATAGTCCTTGTAGAGATAATGGTATTGGTGGGCCACCAGAGGTGCAGACCCACTGCAGTCCTTGTTGAAATAATGGTATTGGTTGGTCATCAAAGATGCAGACCCACTGTAGTCCTTGTAGAGATGCCCAGCAGCCATCTGTTGTGACTGTGCAGGTGCACAATCACCATTGAAGAGTCTTGCAGATAATATAGGAAGTCCATAACCACAACTTGTCCACTCACAATGTTTTTGGAATTGTCCTTAGAACCAGCAAAGCTGTTATCCAGTCGCTTGCTGACTTATCAACACACGTGGGAGCACTAACAGTCCTCTATTTTTTTTTTTTTACATATTGTGCATATACTATGACCAACAGATATGTGTCCAGTGAAATGAATGCTTACAAGTTACTTAATTTGCTGAACTGGTGTCAATTACAATATTATAACATGAGAATACAATAACAAAGGTACAAAATATATCATTAAAGAAGATAACAATACAGATAACATTTGTAGTATTACAGGCTTTACAAAAGAATAGAAATAAACATATACATCAGTGTTACAGGAATTATGACATGAGTACATACATAAAAGATCAGAATAGCTTTCGAAACATCAACTTCGCACAAGAGCATTAAAACAGAATGGAATAAATAATGTCTAAACATCTTTACAAAGAAAACAACATATTATCAGAAAAATTCTACAACATAACTCTTATTAGCTAAACACATTAAGACAGGAAAAACACAAATTCACGTAGTGTAAAACACAAAAATACAGGACAGGGTTTGTTTTCAGTGTGACATTTGGTACTGCAGTCCACCCCAAAACTTCATTCCATATATCTTTTGCCTTATTTCAACATTTGTTTCCACCAAAAAAATTCTATTCAAGCATGCTTTCTGTATTTATATGATCTCATATTTCATACCTCATTATTTATTTACCATTATCTTACCTCATCATTTATTTCCAAGAAAATCCTACCTAAACCTGTTGTCCCTAAACCCTACTTTTTTGGTTCATATCCTCTTTCAAAATTCTTTTTTGGCCAAACCATTTTCTTATATCTTCTCAATGCATTTCTTCCAATTCATCATAGTTAGTTTCTTATATAGTCTACCCCCTCTTAAGCTAACTTAAATCTACTGAGCTCAGTTGCTAAACTAAAGGACGAGGCAATGCAGCAGCATAAAACAATTAATACAAACAGCAATGAAAAAAAATGGAAATTGTCAAAGCAAGTGGCAGTAAATCTAAATTACCACGCAATGCAACATTACAACTAATATGAGCCAATGTGCAGCAACAAGAAAAATAAATCAGTAGTAAAACTAGATCAACAGAGTAATACAAAGTGAAATTTAATAGCACTATGCCTGGCAAACAATAGCAGAAAATGAAATAACTTATACCTAAACATGACATAGCTCAAGCAGAAAAAATAGTACACCAAAGATAACAATGCAGATAAGGGAAATGTATAATCACATCTTAATGTCTAAGTAATTAAAGTGGTGCACCACAACAACTTATTGTAAAAAAAATATTACCATGTACTTGAAAAGAAAATTATGTGTCCAGTTACTGTTACTAGTCCCTTCTTATTGTTACTTCCTTTCCACGTGCTCCTTTTTTTTTAATGAATGTGGATTACAAAATTATCATTTAATAGATCTGTTGACAGAAAGTGTTCACATTATCAAATGCATCCAAAATTTTCGCCGGCATTGTGATACATTCACGCATTTACACACATTTCATAACTCTTAAAGTACGATTCTTGGTTTCCAACATACTTCTTATTCCTCATATACGGTAGCATCATCTTATTGATCATAAACATATCTCAACAGCATAGTACACATCGTCGTCGTAATAATAACATCATAACACCTCAGTCAAATCTCAAAAACGTCGTAGCTTTCTGCAATAATTTCAAAACCTAAAAAATATTCTCTGCTCATTTCAATAGTGTCATCTACCTCAAACGTACTTTAAAATCATGCTCCCTTACCAAATACATCATTCAAAGCTCTCATAGTATCACAATGATTCCGAAAAAATATGAACAGTTTACAAAGTACAGACAAAATACAGTTTCATAAGTGTGAAGTTACCCAACTGTGGATTGCGTAAACATGTGTCACTGATGTAGTAAAAAAATGTTTATCTCTCAGTTAAATGATCAGATAGCTGTGTAATTTGTGTGTTAGAGAAATATGGTACCGATGTGTAAAGTTGTATAAGCAAATACCATATTAGCTAGGGTTCCTTGTGGTTGCCACACATATGGTACACAAAGTAAGTGTGTACCCCCCTGAGGATTAATGTAATTATACCCTCAGGTGTTACAGATTACAGCAATGGAATGAAATGTATCACGGAAAACTTTCTTTGTAATTCAAAAATCTTTAAAAATAAATGTTTTAAGTACAAAATTAATCACTCAAATACGTGTACTGTAGCGCTAAATGTGCGTCTTGTTGCAACATAATCTGTGTGGAAGTGTCGTAATTATCGTCCTCCGAAAGCTAAGTTCTGCAGAAGTCAACGTACTTACCTCATAATACACAAAAGTGAAATGCTTTGGGTATAAATGTCTTAGTTATTACGCTTATTGCCGTGATGAGGAAAGTGCTGTGCTGTAACGTATTGTTGTGCTACGGAAAAGGCAGTCTCATTGTAGCTATACCACAAAAGTTACTACTAAAACCTGTTTTACTTTCCAGAATAATTCAGAAAAACTGTGCAGATATAAAATAGATATAGCGCAAAAGCAACATTGTAAATTGTCACTCATTAGTAGCGTCGTGATAAAATCGTGTATCTGTCACATAAACTAATCACTCTGTCGTCTGGTATCTCACAGAAAGTACTTTAAATCCGGAATGTATTTTCAAGTAAACCAAAATGTTGCATTAAAATCTCATTAGCAGTACTGGTAAATGTTCTAAGTATGTGAGCCTTATAGTCGTTACGTAATCGTGCAACTAACAAGCAAGAATGTACACACACAATAACACTGTGACGTCTGTTCACTATAACAATGCATTCGTCATTTCTGTTTCAATAAGTTCTCTTGGTTCTTGACTGGATATTTAACTTCAAACATTGTTGCATATTAACTGATTCTAAGTCTGACAAAGCATACAAGTAATGTAAAGTGAAAAGTTTTATGGCAAAGACAAAGTTAAAAAGCAGATTATCTTTCAATAAACGGTTTTACATGTGAGATGTGGTGTAAACCTTTACTCTTCCTAGTACGCAGACTTTCAACTGATTTTATACGTCGGTAAGGAATGCTAAATCTTTTCTCAAGGTTAGCGTCTGTGTTATTTTTCTGTGAGCCAGCGGGCGCAGGTGGCTGCCTGCGGTGCGAGTCATTGTCTGTTCCTTTGTTGGCGCGCGTCGTTATTGGGATTAGGAGACCTAGCTTCTACAAATTCACGTTGTCGAAAGTGCCCTGCTCTGTTTGAATCCCGCCAGTTCTGAAGAAATTCAGGTCTGTCGTTACGATCACATCGTCTGTCGTCATGTCGATAGTTCCTGTAGTTTCTTTCTTGTCGGTTAAGTGGCGGAGAATTTCTCCCTGAATCGTAACTGCGCGTTGGACCGTTGCATCTGAAGTTATTCTGTCTCCCTTGATAATAATTATTTTGGTTCCCATATTGTCTGTTTCTCTTATTGTCTCTGTGATAGTCATTACCACGGAGAGGTGATCTTTCCCTGTAGTTATTACTACTCTGCCAACGGTTGTCATACGGGTGGTGTCTGTTTTGGTCACGATTTGTGTTGTGAGAATAGCCTTGTCGCGTCCAGTTATTATCGAGGAATTGTGACAGATGTGACCTGTAATTGTTGTGTTCCTGTTTCCGCATTCCGCGATTGTCAGTGTCAATTTCCAATTCTTGTAACAGTCCCTGAAAAGCTTCAATGTCGTCTTTGCAACGTCCTGCTAAAATAATGTGTCGTAAATGTTCAGGCAGTTTGATTAAGCAAATGCGGATGAGTTCTGAGGGGCTGTATGGGTTTGAAAGATACTGATTCTTATGCAACATGTCTTCAAAATATTTCATAAGACTGGAAAATTCAGATTGTTCGAAACGTTTCATCATTATGATGCTATGTTTTACTCGGTCTTGTGTGGCTTGAGACCAATATGCTGAGAGGAAGGCATGGTAAAACTCTCCTTCACTGTGACAATCGTGAATGACCGATCGCATTCTTACAGCTGGTTCATTCTCCAAGTAGCCACACATAAATTCTAACCTGTGCTCCAATGACCAGTTGGGAGGAAAACAATGAGAGAATTGATGGAGCCATGCTTGTGGATGAATGTCGTTGCCAGAATTTTTAAATGTTTTGAATTTACGTGTAGTAATGAACAGCTTATAGTCAAAATCATCATGTCGGCGAGTCGCATATTGGTCATTGTTAGGTCGTGTCGGCCGTTCCATCTCAAAATTCGGTGCACATTGCCAATTTCTTTCATAACTTCCGAAATGCCCCGTGTTATTATTTTGTGGCTGTTCCGTATTTCTGTGTCCCTCTTCCCGTATTGGGGCGCGAGTATCCTCTGAAATACGTAATTCTTGTATTACCTGTGTCAGCTGATCTTGTACTTCCCGGATTTCTCTTTTGTACTGTGTATTGATTTGATTTTGATTTTGTTTGAATTTTCTTATTTGTTCATACTCTTCTGTGTCAGTGAAGGCTACAGGTCTTGTGTCATTCAGATCATCATCTACCTTTGTAGATAAGTTAGTGACCTGATCCAAAAGTTCGGCTACTTTCTCCGATAGTGAAATTATTTCCTCTGTGTGTTTTTCTGAACCAAGTTTCAGAGTATCTACTGTGTCCTTTAAGTTTTCCTGAGTTTTTGCAAGTTGCGTAACCGAATCGGTAGATGCAACTGAGTCAATTTAAGCCCACAAGGTCTCATGATTTTCATGAACAATGGTTTGCAGTTCTTTTATGGCTGCTTCGTGATTCTGTAATGCATTTTCATGCCGCGAAAAAATAGGTTGAAAATGCTCACAAATTTGTGTTTTTACGTCATTACAGACTTTTTGACATTTCGATTCAATGTTATGTAACTCAGTAGTTAAATCTTCACGTGTTTGTTCAAGTGTGGTGTCTAACTTTTGAAGATTTTGTTCCATTGTGTCTAACTGTTGCTGTGTTTGTCTCTGGTGTAGTTCCATTGTGTCTAACTTTTTAAGATTTTGTTCCACTGTGTCTAACTTTTTAAGATTTTGTACCACTGTGTCTAACTTTTTAAGATTTTGTCCCATTTGTCTCTGATTTTGTTCCATTTGTTGCATTAATTGCAATAATAATGTATTAGTGTCTGGAATCTGTTTCTCTACTCTTTTCGGCAGTGCATTTGCACCGGCAACATTCACATTTTGACAAGCAGAAAATGTGTCTTGACTTATTTGAGAAAACGGTGATGACCCAAAACCTGAATCTACAGTATTTGCGAAATTGTGTCCTGTCATTTCGGATCCCTGAGGCGAGCTGTTGCCGACCGATCGATCGATAATGCTTTCCTGTTCACTACCTGTTTCAATGTCTACACCATTGTTTGCAGCCCGCTCCATTTCCCTATGCACAATTACCAAATTACTACTTTGAACATCAGTTAATTCATTACTCGGTGGCGCTAACACACTGCTTTCATTTTCACTGTCATTTCTCAGTTTACTTTGGAGCCTAGTATTACGTTTTTCACACGCCATTATTGTCACAGTATTTCACACGACAACACAGAAAAACACCATTTGAAGAGCAAAAATAAGAGAACACATTAACATAGCACTGAAAATAATATCTAGTTAATTGCAGCTGCGAAATACTTGGTGCAAATCTACATGCATGCCACAACTGTTTTACTGTACAACAATGAAAGACTGCAACTACAAAGGAGATTTTCTCTACAATTACGCGCTAGCAATAAACAATAGCTACACTAATTACACAAACTACAAGAAAAAATCAGAAGATTCCAGGTTCGAATCCTGGCAGGGTCGCCATATGAAACGTCCCCTTTGAACAATTATACAAGACTGTGTTTAAACTGACACACAATATTTTGTTAGCGCAACGCAATCTGACTTTCGAAATTCCCTACAAAAGAATGGCCCTGACTAACATTAAACTATACCTTTCACAAACCACTTACCTCGCAAAAATCTTCACTGCTCAAGCTACTGCAATACAGCGAGCGCCACTACTGCCAGCTAAATAAAAGATTCAAACTATGGAAGGCACTAACTACTGACAGGGATAGTTAGCAAATGAAAGATATTAATAGAGAACAAACAATGTATTTACCTTGATATCATCATATATAAATATAGCAATTTCAAAACTCCGCCATCTCTCTCCCCACATCCACCACTGCTGGCGGCTCACCTCCAACTGCGCAACGCTACGCGCTGTTCGCATCCAGCTGCCCAACACTACAATGGCAGACAACAATGCAAACTAGCCACAGACTGCACACAGCACAGCCAGTGATTTTCTTACAGAGCGCTACGTGGCGTTACCAATAAGAAAACCTAAACAGCCTACTTACACATACATCGCGTTTCCACAGAATGATCTGCCAACGTTGCTCGGAAATGTCCCACTGGAAACGCGTCGACGTATGTGGTATCACAATGATGGTGCACCTGCACATTCCGCAATAAACACTAGGCTGACCCTTGACAGGATGTTCGACGGGCGTTTCATAGGACGTGGAGGACGCGTAAATTGGCCAGCCCGTTCTCCTGATCTTACACCTCTGGACTTCTTTCTGTGGGGTACGTTAAAGGACAATGTGTACCGTAGTGTGCCTACAACCCCAGAGGATATGAAACAACGTATTGTGGCAGCCTGCGGCGACATTACACCAGATGTACTGCGGCGTGTACGATATTCATTACGGCAGAGATTGTAATTGTGTGCAGAAAATGATGGCCACCACATTGAACATCTATTGGCCTGACATGTCGGGACACACTCTATTCCACTCCGTAATTGAAAATGGAAACCACGTGTGAACGTGTACCTCACTCCTCATGGTAATGTAATGTGCGTGTTAGCATGTGGACGTAATGTGCTGTTCCAGTCTCTTCTGTACCTAAGGTCCATCACCGTTCCCTTTGGATCCCTACGTAATTCGGTGCTCTCCGATACACACGATCGAACAGCGGAGGAGTGGTACTCAAGCGTCAACTTTAGGTTACAATATTCCGGATGTAATTAACATTTTACAATGCAACAAACGGCACTGATTACGTATTTGTTTATATGTTCAGATGTGCTAACAAAACTAACGTGGTTCCATTTAAAAAAACGTAGGTTTGTGTTAAAAAACATACTTCCGAGCATTTTTTTATGGTTTATATTAACCAATTACACTAGCCCCTCTCCTCACGTTCGGTCTGTGGAATAGATTTGTCAGTATTTGATGTGGTTTATGAAATATATCCAGCGGTAATGTTAGTTGACTCACCCTGTGTATATATATATATATATATATATATATATATATATATATATATATATATATATATATATATATACCCCTGTGGAAAACCGTGTTGGTCGACAGGGGTCACAGTTGAACGTCGAGGAGATAAGGGCAACACTCGTCGATGCTGGATGCTGGATGCTGGATGCTGGATGCTGGATGCTGGAACAAGCAGGAGACACCGCCTCACACTAGCGCCTCTTTGCACGTAAATAGGCAAACGTGCGGACACACCGCCACTGAACGCTCGAAGCTTGGAAAAATAGCACCTGGTTGATGAGTAACACTATTTGGATTAAATGGGAAGAAATGATGCTCGTTTTGTGTCCATTATACGTGACACCGCTTCTTTCAGACGAATGTATCAGGAACCTGTCATTACGGGCATCCTTCTGTCCACCTACAGGACCCTGCAGGCAAACTGCAACATCAGAAGACAATACATCACGCCATCGCTTCTGAATCGTGTCAAAATATGCTGTAGGTACCAATATCATGAAACGTACCGTTTCCGTTCTACGACGGCTTCATTTCAGATCTTTGACTCATCCATTATTGCATGAGAAACTGAGGCGTGATGCAGTACAATTATTAGATAGCAATTGGAAAGAAAGCATGAAAAACTTCCATTTATCACTTAAGCACATAAAGCCGCTATTGTAATGCATCAGTACTGTTCTGTACCTACAGTACGCTGCGTTCTTTTTGTTCTGGAGTAATGCAAACACGTATTATTCACATGTTAACAGAAAAAAATGTGGGTAAGTGATAAATGAATGTTTCGTTGTGTTTCCTTTCGAACTGTTACCTAATAAATGTAGTACGTCACGCCTAATTCAATCCCCCAAGCAGAAGTGAATGAGTTGAACATCTCAATTGAAACCGTCGATGAACAGAAATGACACGTATCTGGAAATGGGTTACTATTCTAAATATTATATGCTTACTTCCCTCTCCATACCCTAGAAGTTTGTAAAGGAAACTCCCGAACACCTCGCATACGGCCACAGCCAACTAACGGTCCCATCTTTGTAAAATAGACGCGTGAGTATCTAAATGGAATAATCCTGTTGTTGTTGTTGTTCAGATATAGTACACGTACCAAACACATTTATGCGACCACCCGTCAAAAGCCTGAATAACCACCTTTCTGTGCGTGGACCATTGCCTGACGTTCAGGAAGAGAGTCAGTGACGTTCTGGAAGGTACCAACAGGGATTTGGAGCCGCTTCAACTCAAGTGCTGTGGCCAGCTACGCTAGGATTTCGGTTCAAGATCATCGAGTGAACACCACTATCGAGGTGGTCCAACAGATCCTTGGTTGGGTTTATTACCGGTCAGTTTAGCATCCAGGGAAGTACGGTATACTGATCCTGCTGTTCTTCGAACCACTCCCATACACGCACATGCACATACGTTGCATTGTACCGCTGATAGATGTCATCGTGCCGAGGGAAAAACAAACTGCCTATAGGAGTGGACGTGATCGCTATTGACAGGAGTATAAATTGTGCTGATCCACAGTACCTACCAGAATGAGCAGATCAACTAGGAAATGCGACGAAAACATTCCCCCAGATGATATTCTTCCTTCTTCGTGCCTACCCTTCTGAAGATTGTTGCAGGGCTGACACACCAACGGCAAGAAAAGTGACTTGACCCATCTAAGAAGGCCACCCGTCGCCGATTAGTGGAGGTACAGCTGCGGTACTGGTGTGAGACTTGCTGCTTTCGTAGAAGATGAACAGCAGTCAGCACGTGTCCATGAACCAGTCGCCCGCTGTGGAAGCCAGTACGCAACAACTTCCACTGTACAGTCATTGAGGAGACACTTTTGGTAGTCCCTTGATTAATATAGGCGGTCAGGTGCTCAACAATTGCACATTTATTCGCCCATACACATCTCCGCAGCCATAATTCTGCCCTGTCAGTTACCTCAGGGGCAGTTTTGGATAGCTTCGTGTTACCATGCACGGTATACTGTAACTACAGTGGCACGTGGTCAGCTTAAATCTTAGCTGTTTCGGAAACGCTTCCACCCTTGTCCCGAAAGCCAATGATCAGTGCGTTTTGGACGTCAGACAAATGGTTCCTTTTCCACATTACGACAGTGACTGCACTGTTATCCACTTCCCCCTGATACACTATATACACTCTCCACTGCTAGTGCTGCCAACTGCAGTCTGTGAATGGTTGCTGTACGATCACTTCAAACATAGGCGTTGGTCAATTAATGTGACTGGACCATGTAGTATCAGGATATGTCCAGTACTCCCGTAAAAGTGCTCTACTGATTAATGAAACTTCTGCAACTATGTTGCGGAAGCAACCTCCATCCCGACTTTGCAACCTGTGGAAAGTAGCACGAGAGGTGCCTTAAAAATCCTGCTGACACGCACTAGAATCTTCTTGGCGAAGAAGCCCCTCATCCACTAGCAGTACCTTGTCTTCGACCACAGCCGACGCTGTGTCATTTTCCGTGCTCGCTATCGTATCATGTGGCCCACGATGGAGCCAGGTGTCGGGCTAGTGCCTCCAAGGAGAAGATGTGTTCAAGTTCGCCTTGATCAGGCACGCTCGGCTCATACTAGGGGTCTTGGGTTCAGCGCCTGCGCGCTTTTCCGACTGCCGGGAGCAGCCAGCCCTGCAGCGTACGCCGCCGCTTGCCGGATTTCGCCTCTGTAGTACGCACCAGCCGCTGCTGTTCTGCAAAAAAATAAAAGAAAATTATACGGACGGCTGCAGGTGTTTTATTTTGTCACAATGTGATAACGGTGGTTGAGGCGCGTTTATGAGGATAGAGTTGCAAGTTACAACACATACTCAACATGGTCTCCCAACTCAGCGACGAGCTGCATCTGTAACACGGTATGGTCGACAGTTGCTCGCAGTAATGTGATCAGAGCAACATGTCGTCTTATGATAACCTTCAGGTCAGGAAGAGTCCCGATACACATGGATTTAGGTCGCGAAATCTGGAAGGCCACACATCTTGAAATTCCCTTGAGGTGATGCAGTTATTACCGAAGGTTTCTCGAAGCAAATCTTTCACCTGAAAAGGGACATGTGGTGTCTCCCCATCTTGCATGACAATGGTGGCGTGGATGTAGATGCGTCCTTGCAACTGCACACTTGACAGCCTTGCAAGATATCATCTTCTCGAAGAAAAACGGACCAAGAATGAAGGAGATTGTCAAACCACACCACACAATCACGTAAGCTTAGGGTAGCGGATGTTCCTGCACAATATGCGGCCAAGTAGAACCTCATATGAGACAGTTCTGTGATTTCACGGCTCCGTACAGAGAAAAATGTGTCTCGCCTGTCAATAAAAAAATCGTCAACCACGTGTCACCTATCACCAACTGTGCCAACAAAACGAATGGTAAAGCCACGGCGTTGTAACCTAGCTTGTGACTTCATTTGGTGCACATTCTGGATCTTGTAGGGATACCAGTGCAAAATGTCCCGCAATATCTTTTGAACTGTTGACCAGGGGAGAGAGATGCTCCACAGTCGGCTCTAGCAACAGCACTGTCATGGGAATGGCCGCCTCCCCCTCCCAGCTTAGCCACCTAATTCACCAGTTTCTTCAAATCTTCTTTAGTCCCTTTACTGACAATTGGGCTCTTCGCATCTGTTTCTACGAGCAATATTTCTGCAATGCAACGCTGTTATTGTTGCCACTCTGATAACACAAACGTACCAGCAGTTGTCAATAGTCATAACGTTTCGTACAGAAAACTTAACCCTTCTTAACCCTTTACACCTAACGTCACTTCGCAAAAGAAATCAACAGTCTTCGCCAAGCGACGAACAGCATGCCAAAATCAAAAGAGTTTGATTTTTACTCTTATTATGAGCGTATGTATCCACCGACACTGGGTGATGCACGTAATGCCAGTTTCAGAAGGTTGTCATTAAGATCGGGCACTTTCATTGCAGCCTCAGAAGGTCAGGCCTGCAAATGAACCGGTCGGTTCCAAACAAGCCTCCAAAAAAAAAAAAGTACTGCAACTGCGACTGACCTGAATAACCTGTTCATGAAATAAAAAAATTGCTGGTCGTAACATCAAGAAAATGTTGAAATTCCATAAAACAGGAAACACTTCACATTCCGTCTGATTACAGCGCCATATTTTCACTTGGTGGCAGAATATTCAATTATACTTTCTTCAGCATACTCTGCGAGAGCACCGGTTAATGAACATACTATGGTACACTCCTGGAAATGGAAAAAAGAACACATTGACACCGGTGTGTCAGACCCACCATACTTGCTCCGGACACTGCGAGAGGTCTGTACAAGCAATGATCACACGCACGGCACAGCGGACACACCAGGAACCGCGGTGTTGGCCGTCGAATGGCGCTAGCTGCGCAGCATTTGTGCACCGCCGCCGTCAGTGTCAGCCAGTTTGCCGTGGCATACGGAGCTCCATCGCAGTCTTTAACACTGGTAGCATGCCGCGACAGCGTGGACGTGAACCGTATGTGCAGTTGACGGACTTTGAGCGAGGGCGTATAGTGGGCATGCGGGAGGCCGGGTGGACGTACCGCCGAATTGCTCAACACGTGGGGCGTGAGGTCTCCACAGTACATCGATGTTGTCGCCAGTGGTCGGCGGAAGGTGCACGTGCCCGTCGACCTGGGACCGGACCGCAGCGACGCACGGATGCACGCCAAGACCGTAGGATCCTACGCAGTGCCGTAGGGGACCGCACCGCCACTTCCCAGCAAATTAGGGACACTGTTGCTCCTGGGGTATCGGCGAGGACCATTCGCAACCGTCTCCATGAAGCTGGGCTACGGTCCCGCACACCGTTAGGCCGTCTTCCGCTCACGCCCCAACATCGTGCAGCCCGCCTCCAGTGGTGTCGCGACAGGCGTGAATGGAGGGACGAATGGAGACGTGTCGTCTTCAACGATGAGCGTCGCTTCTGCCTTGGTGCCAATGATGGTCGTATGCGTGTTTGGCGCCGTGCAGGTGAGCGCCACAATCAGGACTGCATACGACCGAGGCACACAGGGCCAACACCCGGCATCATGGTGTGGGGAGCGATCTCCTACACTGGCCGTACACCACTGGTGATCGTCGAGGGGACACTGAATAGTGCACGGTACATCCAAACCGTCATCGAACCCATCGTTCTACCATTCCTAGACCGGCAAGGGAACTTGCTGTTCCAACAGGACAGTGCACGTCCGCATGTATCCCGAGCCACCCAACGTGCTCTAGAAGGTGTAAGTCAACTACCCTGGCCAGCAAGATCTCCGGATCTGTCCCCCATTGAGCATGTTTGGGACTGGATGAAGCGTCGTCTCACGTAGTCTGCACGTCCAGCACGAACGCTGGTCCAACTGAGGCGCCAGGTGGAAATGGCATGGCAAGCCGTTCCACAGGACTACATCCAGCATCTCTACGATCGTCTCCATGGGAGAATAGCAGCCTGCATTGCTGCGAAAGGTGGATATACACTGTACTAGTGCCGACATTGTGCATGCTCTGTTGCCTGTGTCTGTGTGCCTGTGGTTCTGTCAGTGTGATCATGTGATGTATCTGACCCCAGGAAAGTGTCAATAAAGTTTCCCCTTCCTGGGACAATGAATTCACGGTGTTCTTATTTCAATTTCCAGGAGTGTATTTCAACCACCTGCGATGAATACAGCCTGCACTGTAGCACTCAGAATATAGTTTAATTGTAACCACCTGAATCTATGGAAAGACAGATCGATGATGTCCAAGCTGGACAAAGTCCGCTACCACCGGATACTGGAAGAAGACTCTGGCGTGCCCTAGCGCCGACAGGCTGACTCCAAGGCGCTGGCTCGAATGATTTTAATATGTCTGAAATAAATGACACATGAAATGTAAACTAGAACAACGATTATTGGCACCATTATGTTTAATTTAGTAAGTTCTGAGCCTTTAGCTAACTATGAAGAACAGGGATAAATGCTTCTTGAAGTGTCTTCCAAAACTAATCACTTAACACCATAGAAATTGAACACTTCTTCAGAAAATTTTCTGTGGCAAGCAGAGCTATTCTTGAACACTCTAATAAACAACACAGTCATAACAATCGTCGGTAATGGGAAAACAAATAGTAAAGTCCCTTCCCAGACGATGTTACTGGTAGAACAAAAGTTCAAGATCTGACAAGCCACTGTGGGGTACACTCGTCATGAACAGTAAGTCGTGCTGAGCACGAGTAATGATAACCCTAATATTCCTAGCTAAAAGCACTAAAATGATGACAGTGTCCAGAGGCACCGAAATAGCTGAGTGCGATGCCGGTGGCCCGACGTCTTGCTGAAGAGCGGCAGTAGACTACCTACTCGACTGTGACAGCGGCGGCGGCTCTGGTGAAGTTCATTGGTTCCGGGCTAGTGGTGTCACTGTCTTCTGCTTTTTTTTTGGGAAGGTAGAATACAGATTCACTGGTGGATCATGGTCTTACTGTCTTGGTGGATGGTAAATCTGTTCCATTCGACACTAATGTCATTCCAAATACATCACTGAAATGCACGTTGAAGGTGTGGCGGTGATATTTGAAGTCGCATACGACCCTCCGACGGTGGAAGTTCAGGTTGAAGGCAAGAGATAACATAGTTAACAACTGCATTAGGTATCAATGTTGGTGGTCAAAGATGGTCGACACACATCTAGTGGTCAAGTCAACATTAACGCTTCATTAGTGGCCGTAGCAAGGCTATCGTTAGCCGTGGTCGGAATCTGGGTCCTCAAGGATGGTGAGAGGAACATGGTGTCGGCACCAACGCCAGGGTGTCGTGGTGCCCATGTTTAGTAAGCCAGCCACCGTGTCGCGTAAGGCTTCCACTTTGGCATAGATATGCCTTGCCTTCTCTCACATGGATGTCTTTCCTTGTGGACGGTACCTACCCTAATGAGGGGAGGGGCATGCTGGCTCTACTGAAGCACCTTATTCTACAGGCGCTGGAGGGTTTCCATCCTGGAGACACTAATTGTAGCCCACGCAGTGGAGGCATAGGTTTGGGAAGAGTGGACAACCATCCGGTACAAATGGTGCTTGGTGTCGAGGTTCAGTTCCTTGCTGGTGAACATTGGTTACAACGCTTTTACCAGCTTGTATCCTTTTTGGGTGACGTATTCTGCTTGTCGATGGAAGAGCAGTTTGTTATCCATCCGGGCACCTAGATATTTGGTATCAGGGGACCACGGGACCCACGCCTGCAATAGTGATGATGTGGCCGAGGATGGGACGCCGTCTAGTGCAGTAGACTGCCATAGTTTTGACGTCATTGAGGGAAATTTTGTTGGAACGACTCCAGGTCGCTGTCGCTTCCAACTTCCTCTGGAGGCGATGCCTTCTGCTGCCCTGGCACGAGCTTAAATTCTCAATTTATGGAGTATTACATCTTTCTGATTGGCTGCTTGGCTAGGTCGTCGAAGCACAACATAGTCTCGACCGGTGCACGCCGACACTACCTGCACGTGACGATTGGGATTTTGGTGCAGTCGTCGGTGACGCCCTCCGATACTCTACTCGCTGACTTCTTGGCCCTGCCGGGGTTCGAGTGGAGCCACGGCCGTTCGAATTGTGCGGCCGACATACATTCTACAGTTGGCGCGCCACATCTGATGCGTTACACAGTTTTAGTCTCTTTTTGTGGCAGGGACAGTAGTTGTGTTAGTATGTGTCACAGTGCTGGTTGAACCTGAGTAGTCCCTTACTAGCACATATAACGGGCTAAGAGTGAAATATCGGCGACTTTAGCGGTGCTACTGGGGACAGGGTCGCTCGCCTCTAGTGAGCTGTTTGGCACACCCGGAGCTGAACCACTTCACAAGGTAAATAGTAGCACTCATTTCGAGGGGACTTTGCGAACCGCAGAAACAAATGAGCGGTGTGCGACTTGCGACGGCCTGCTGGCCGACGGCTACGCGCTCCCATTAGGCGCCGCGCCAGTAAACAAACGTGGATAGCCATCTGCGACCCGACAGCCGAAAAGCGGGCCGCGCTCCGCCTGATCGCCGGCCGTGTCTCGAGTAGTGTCGGCATTTTTACGGGCCGCGTCCCGCGTAACGAGGACGTATCAATTGCCGCGCGCCGGGCCACGCGCGCCCGCCATCACGCCAGCTCTGCGTCCGTAAAAGGACCTGCTGGAACCAGCCGGCCGCCATAACGAGCCAATTGCAGGGGCAGATAAAAGTTTTGCGTGTCCGCGGCCACGGCTGCTTTAACGAGCTACCTGAAAGCTAAGCGGCCGCGTATTTCGTCGACACTGCCTCTGCACTGTGCGTCACACCAACTGCCTCATCACGACGCACTTACTTGGCTGGATAATGTCGTGCGTCCGATCATTTTATATATCTAACAGCTCTTTTTACCGCCCACGCTTACAACGAAAGAATTCAGAGAATATCCGCTCTTGTATATCATTGGCTGACGTGCCAACTTGTAAGGTGGCGGCATAATTTTGGCCCTTAACATACTATTTTAAATGTGGAAACATAATCTACTCATCAAGTCGA
Organism: Schistocerca piceifrons; assembly: GCF_021461385.2. Lineage (NCBI taxonomy): Eukaryota > Metazoa > Arthropoda > Insecta > Orthoptera > Acrididae > Schistocerca > Schistocerca piceifrons. The sequence goes on along the minus strand of NC_060142.1, from coordinate 585,351,646 downwards.
GGAGTTTGCTACCATGCATGCCCTACTTCAAGTAAAGTGATAATACTTTGCATAGTACGGAGAGTAATCATTCATACGTGGCCGACGTGAACTCGATACAACAACAGCAACTCGATACTAACAAGCATTCCCCAATCTGCATGTTAATAGTCAGGCAATATTGCAATCACTTTGATCTGAAGTGCACACAGGGGGGGTTCACAGCCGTCGAGAGAAGTAAAACAAGGAACGGATTTCGAGAGAGGAAGTCTTTTCAGACAAGGCCCGTGTGTAGTCGTGAACTCTGTCAGCCTAGAAGAGCTTTTTAGAGGACACTTTGTAAGTAGGCTGTTTAGGTTTTTATGTTGGTAACGCCACGTAGCGCTCTATATGAAAATCACTGACTGTGCTGTGTGAAGTCTGTGGCTGGTTGGCATTGTTGAAATAGTCGCTATTGTAGTGTTGGGCAGTTGCATCTGAACAGCGCATAGCGTTGTGCAGTTGGAGGTGAGCCGCCAGCAGTAGTGGATGAGGGGAGAGAGATGGCGGAGTTTTGAGAGCGGATGATCTGGACGTGTGTCCATCAGAGAGAGAAAATTTGTAAGACTAGATGTCATGAACTGATATATATATATATTATGTCTTTTGAACTCTATTAAGGTAAATACATTGTTTGTTCTTTATCAAAATCTTTCATTTGCTAAGTATGCCTATCAGCAGTTAGTGACTTCAGTAGTTAGAATCTTTTATTTAGTTGGCAGTAGAGGCGCTCGCTGTATTGCAGTAATTCGAGTAAAGAAAATTTTTGTGAGGTAATTGATTCATTAAAGCTAAAGGTTATTGCTAGTCAGGGCCATTCTTTTGTAGGGATTATTGAAAGTCAGACTGCGTTGCGCTATAAGTATTGTTTGTCAGTTTAATGTTGATCAGAATAAGTAAAGAGAGAAATGTCTGAGTATGTTCAGTTTTCTCTCAGCTGTTTGAAAATCAAATAATGTAAGAGGTTTATCAGCACAGTAATTCATAAATTTTTCTAAGGGGACGTTTCAATTTGCTTTCTCAGGGATCGAAAATCTCGTAATGTCTCCGGAGTGGAGATTACGGATTTCGACCCTAGTTAATTTTTTTCTGCAGAACAATTACAGAGGACAGAGGTGTACATGTCGCTAAGCCACAGCGAGTGTACGTTGCGAATAGTTTAGCTAGGGAAAAACACAGTTTTTCTCCTCACGAAAACCTACGTCAGTTTCCGAATGCTGATACAGTCAAAGCCAGAATTGAGGTTTACAGGTCCGCACATCGTCGACGCGCCGTCGTCATCATAGGCCACTGCCGACCACAGCAGCCGCCCACAAAGCGCGGTAACTATCGCGTTTCTCAGGCGCTCGGTAAGAGAGTCACTGACTTGTGTGTGCACGTCGGTTCTATTGGAGATTGGAGTTGTGTTACGTATTTTCTTCTCATTCCCTCATGTCCATGCTAGCCGCGTATCGCGTGTGTGTTGATAGGGCTTAAAAGTCGAGAAAGGTATCGCTAAATATGCGTAACTGTCCAGCTAAAATAGCATAGACAATAGGGCATATTGAAGTGTGGTGAGTGTAATATCTTGGAGGATAAATTGTTTTGGCATTATTGTATTGTAAGTTAAGATAGGAGTTCTTTTCCCATTTTGGAACGCTTTTGAAAGGTTGTCATGTGTTCATGTTTCTCACCATTAATTTCATTTAGTTTGTGAATGCATTGTCAGGATCTTCCTAATTACAGAGGATTTTCCAACGTCACCAGTTAACACTTGAACCCAATGTGTATGGTGATTCTGTAATAAAAAGATTTAGTACAGGTAACTGAGCCGTGACTGGCTCCCGTCATGCTTGTCTTCGGTTAAACCTTGGTTGCAATCCTGTAGTTTTATTTCTCCTGCGATTATCGCGATAATGTTGCTGTCCTCTCCATGAGTCGCAGCAGCAGCGTGTATCGATACTAGTACTGCTGTACTATTTTTGGTGTGGCGGATATAGTTTCCGGCTGGGCAGTGTGTGGCTAGTTGGTCAGTTGGCGTGGAGCAGCAAGGAAGTCTCCGTCGGGCATACTCTGGCCGGGGCCGCTGGCGGTGTACACGCACGGTTGGAGTGTGAGAAGCTGCTTGCGAGTGCTTGGACATGAAAGTTGAGTCCTCACTTAACCTACTACCGAGCCTCGACTGTTTACATTTCTTTGTTTGGTCCTGGTTGTCGCTTTTGGGACATTCCCGCGAGCAACAACGTGTGTGTATTCAAGGCGGCTAAGATTCCAGCCATCTTCCTGTGGAGTTTAACTTAATTTATTCCCTCCCCTGCCCCTCGCGACTCATGCATACCTGGTGTTGGTAGTCGGTAATCCCCTTTCTTCTCACACTTCCACTATTGTGGAAACCTGTAGCTGATAGAACAAAGACAATAGACAACAAGTTGGTAGTGCCTGTCATGTGCCACACTAACTCCAACGTTGTCCTGAACAGAGTACTAGTTACCTGGTAAACCCCCAGCTGTGGATGTCTAAGAAATATTCCCTCACCCTGTCAGACTGATGGGTTAATTAATTAAAACAATACGCTGTGTGTGACTATGACTGGTATATTTGACACGATACGATCCTGCAACTTCTGGACTATTATCTTGCTTCCTATTGGTGGATACGGGTACAGTTAGATCATTTGGTAGGAAGTCCATTACATTGGAGGTAGCTGAGAATTTCAGATTTCAAATGAATTGCATGCTGTGTCTTAAACAATCTGCGGAGGGGTTGGATTGTTATGTATGCCCTCAGTACCACTACTCGAAACAATAAATTGATCAGTCAGGAATCTGACATTGCGATTGGGTTTCTAAAGCACTCCAGGTAGAGCTTTCCTAGGAAACCAACGACTTTCTTATCTGCGTAATTACAGTTAAATATTACGATCGTAGCGCCAAACCTGTGTTATTCAGCACTGAGCGAAGTATCAGAAATATCTCCTCCTAACGTCTGTGGCTCTGGGACGAATCTCACGTTGAAATATCAACATCTGTATCCTCCTTATGACTAGACATAATTTTCCACAAGAAAGCTTTCATGCCCCATTACGGCTATCAGTGTGTTGAAATCGAAGTCTTCAAATCCACATCCCACTTACGACCGGAGATATTCATTTTCTTTGCACATATTGGAACACTGACCACAGTAACTTTACATCTCAACACATATTTTATAGACCTGACAATCATAGCTAATCTATCACACATCCTCTATTAAGTATAATACTTCGCCAATAACTGAATGCTGGTGACACCAAACAATACTGAGGGAGAGTTCGTGATGGATGGATATGCTACACTTGTTTTTCTTGCGAGTTGTACCAGTGTGTCTGAGGAAGAGAGACATAGTCGTCTTATAAGAGACCACCTATTTAAAACATGATCGTAAAGACAATGTTAGTCTCACCCTGCATAAAAAAATGGTCCTGGTCCTACAGGCACACACAAGAATCACTAATAATATTCATGCTGAAAACTGTACGTGCTTGATAATGCTGAATGAAGTGCTGTTCCACACATATATCGCGGAACTCAACATAGACAGTGATCGTGGGGTGTGTATTAACAAAGTACGGGTGCACGTCGCCAGCGATGTAAGTTCGTAATAAAATCACCCTTCTCGCCGATTTTAGAAAGTGATTCGGCTAACAAACGTGATAATAAGTCTATATTTTCAACTCCCTCGTGCCACTGCTAGATATTTCCCACGCTAACAATGCATTCTATCTCAGTACCATGTAGACAGTATAAGAGAGGCTCTGCGATACGTCCACGAGGTTATAGGCCAGGGAGGATGACTGCCGACTGAGAATGATCACATATGGTAGATGGTCTGCTATGTGAGGAATCACTTAAAAAATGCAAAGCTAGATTGAACTCTTAAGAAATATACAAAATCCTGTGACAAATGTACTAGCTTTTCAGATCTATAGTGTTACACTTTCTGGTAGAAATACTGTCTGGATTTGGAATCAAGTCTCTCCATTGAACCACATACTTGCGTCAATCATATTGGTGGCACTCTCATATCTTGAAACGAGTCACTTTTTCGAACCTATCTGCTAAGGACCCCACACAGCAAAACTCCAGCGTGGTTTTAGACAGTCCCCATGTACCCTGCAACTGTTCTTTAGTCTCTGCCCCACCCTCCATGCAGCTTTGTCTATGTGATCGTTCCAGTTTAAGTAGGAAATGAACTGACGTCTTAGAGCGCTATATCTATCACCTTCTGCACTGTGTGGAATAGTGTGAGCAGAGTTAATGTGACAAGACTGTGATCTGATCACTCGTTCGAAATGGGAATGTGTTGTTGTAGCTCCGCCAATCGCGTACAGTGTGTAAGGCCAGTTCCAAACTGAGCTTTCTCCTGCAACACGAGGTAGCAGGAAAGACAGTATGAGTAGTTATGGTGGTGTTTCCTATTGGGAAAACTAAAAAGACTGCGCGTGATGCCGGCACTGGAAGAAGGACGAGGATTTTGCTACTGCATTGCAGTGCGTTTCCAAACTAAATACAGGTACTGCAGTCCGAAGGAGATCAACGTCCCTAAGGTTGCATTCATGTCTTTCAGCTGAAAATTCCCTCCATCATTGATGGTTCTAGTGTTTGGTGTCAGTACCAAGAAGGTCCTGGTAATAGAGAAATGGTCATAGACAATAAACACACACACACTCCAAACTTTATGATTATAAACCTACTTCCATCTACATCAAAGAAAAACTAGATTGTGCACTTAAACACACTGTAATTTGGGAACCATGTGGTTTGCGAAATGTTAATCATGCAGAGTGCAACGCTCTTTTTCTGCTGCAATGGATATATGTCCAACATCTTACATACATCCACTCTGCAAGTTTTTCATCCCACTCTCTACAGTGACAAACTTTATGATTATAAAACTACTGCCATCTACATCAAAGAAAAACTAGATTCTTTGTGATACGTGCACAATTTAGCTTTCAGGAGGTCTATAGTGCCCACTGTTCACATCCGATTATGGTTCATAAATTATACTATGCCCGCATCAGTCCTATAAAATGATCGTCAGCAACAGAAAATGCGTCTTACAAGGAAAGACACAAACGTACAGCAGCAGTGTTTGACAGTAGACTTACATGCCATGCTGCACAAACTCTTTAAACAGGACAAGCCTCAAGCAAATTTATACTCAGTGTTTGCATTACCTCACTGACTTAGAATCACTGCATTGGAGGAGGTGGCGGTGTATGAGATGATAGGTGTGCTGGACATCGGGATATGAGCGCATGGGTTGTGGGAACATTTGAGCGATCTCTGACATCTAGGATTGACAACCACTGCTACAGATTGGACATGGTTTAAGTATGTCGTTTTTAGTGCTTCTCAGTTCATCACAGTGGACTCTGTCTTGCAGTTGTATTTGCTGTGGTCTCAAGCCTATCATGCAGTAGGCTCTTGCTCCTCATTCTGAATGTAGTGAAGAGAACCAATTTAAGAACTCTGTAGTGCTTTAAAAATCCAGGGCAATGTTAGAGTCTTGCTTGATCAATTTATTGTTTCAAGTAGTGGTGCTGAGAGCACACACATCAGTCCAACCCCTCTGCAGATTATTTAATTACATAGTATGCAACTGAGGCGAAATTTAAAAATCTCAGCTGTATCCAACGCAACAGACTTACCACCAAAAGACATAACTGGCCCATATCCACCTTTCAGAGGGAAGGAAAAAAATCCAGAAGGGTTTGGAAGCTGGGGAATTGCAGGATCGAATCCTAAAAAATATATCAGTCCTAGTAACCACCAATAATATGGAAGGTAAAAACTGACACAAAGAAAGGGTATCGATTTAATTAATTAATCAATCAATGTGAGGGGGTGAGGGAATATTTCCAAGATATTCACAGCTGGGGGTTTAACACATCTTCGCTGATTTCTTCAGGACAGAGGCGGGGTTAGTATGCTACACGACAGAAGCTACCTACTTCTTCTCTAATGTCTTTGTCCTGTAAGCTACAGGTTTCCACAGTAGTGGAAGCGTAAGAACGAAGTGATGTGTGATGTACCGACTACCAACGTTAGGTCTGCATAAGTGGCGAGGGGACAGGGGAGAGCGATGGAATGGTGGACGGGAGGGGGAGGGGGGGGGCATCTTTCTCTGTGTATGTTTGCATACTTTGATTCACACAAACAGGAAGCGACCACTTGAAACAGAGAGAAGGGGGAGGGAGGGAGGGGGGGAGAGAGAGAGAGAGGGAGGGAAGGGCCGCGCGGGATTAGCCGAGCGGTCTAGGCGCTGCAGTCATGGACTGTGTGGCTGGTCCCGGCGGAGGTTCGAGTCGTCCCTTGGCATGGGTGTTTGTGTATGTCCTTAGGATAATTTAGGTTAAATAGTGTGTAAGCTTAGGGACTGGTGACCTTAGCAGTTAAGTCGCATAAGATTTCGGACACATTTGAACATTTTTTGGAAGGGAGGTAGGGAGAGAGAGATAGAGCACATGTGTTTCCACAGGAACTTCTCAAGTACCAATGTTGGAGGCTTGCCGCCACCTTACGCTTTGTTCGAGTAATACCGCGACTGCCGGTCTGCGGCCTGCACAAGCTGGCTGACGGTGCAGCAGTCGACTCCGGTCACGGGGCCCGGACTGGTGTAGTGCGGTCTCTAGGACACCAGAGCGTGTTGCAGCTGTCGAAGAGTCTAAATCTACATCTACGTGATTACTCTGCTAATGACAATAAAGTGCCTGGCAGAGGGTTCAGTGAACCACCTTCAAGCTGTCTCTCTATCGTTCCACTCTCGAACGGCGCGCAGGAAAAACGTGCACCTAAATTTTTCGGTGCAAGCCCTGATTTCTCAATGTTCTCGCCGACTGTCTGTCCCTGTGGTCGGTGCAAAAGATTTTTAACTGTGCAATTATGTGCGGTGAGTTACATTGATTTCGATTTCGTGACGGTATTCTTTGCACGATCGTAAAAAAGTGATCGATCTGATTATTTCTTTTCGATGAAATTTACAAGTCCTGCATCTTTCAGTACAGCAAAAAATGATGAGCAAGAGTGATCCAGCACACACGAATTGAATTTTACAAATAAACAGTATATCCTCTGCTATGTAACTGAATTTCCTGTAGTGAATTCCCTCCTCTCCTACGTCGACAGAGTCCTTTTACTGCCAATTTCCAGGTGGGTGAGGGGAGGGTTTGAGATGTGGGAGGGAGGCCTGTGAGATTTCCCAGGAGGAGGAGGAGTGAGGTAATTAATTAATTAGTCAGTTAATACGATTTCAAAGCTGTGCTTGTATCGTCGGGGGGAGTTTTCAGGTGGTCGGGGGACGAGTTCAGAGGCGATGATTATATTTCCATTACAACGCAACATGTCGTAAGCCAGCAAGTGTGAGAGACTGGTTCGTGTACAGTAATATTAGTGAAATCCAGGGGCCTCTCTTGAGTCTCAATCTGAACGCAATGCAACGCTTTCGGCGTGAGTTAGAACGTCGATTTCGCTCAGCAGCCCAGCGTCCAACATCACTTCTCTCTCTGGTTCGGGTTCTTGAGGAAGAATGGGCTGCATCCTCCACAGACATTCAGATGCCTTACTGGAAGCGTCCCCACGAGAGTTCAAGCTGTCACACAGTAACAGGTGTCCGGATTATTTTCATCAGACTGGTAAAGGCTGTGATACTTGCGGCAGAGTGAACTTCTCTCCTCCCATCACCCCACTCCCGCTTTCCCTGTTCCATTCAAGACAGGCACGTGGGAAAAATGCCTATTCTTAATTCTCAGTATGACGTCTAATTTTACTAACTTTTCTCGTCGTTATCATTCTGCGAGACGTAGGCTTATGTGAGAGAAAGAGGTTGCTACATTCTTCTTGAAACGTACGCTCTCGGAATTTAAGCAGGTAACCTCTCCGAGATGCACGACGCCTCTGTCATTGGAATTTGTTGGTTATCTCTGCAACGCTCGCGCGTCTTCTAAAAGATCCCGTGGTGAAATGTACCGCTCTTCGTTGGATCTTCTTCATCTTTAGCATTGAACCAACTAACAATGGGAACCAAAATGATGATCAGTAATCAAGAATCACCCAGACAAGTGTTTCGTAAGCCATTTCCTTCGTGGATTACTTAGATCTACATTTCCTTAAGATTCTAATAAAGGCTCTCGACTTTGGATCTGCTTTTCCTACTATTTATTTATTTTTGTCATCTCACTTTACACCACTCCAGATGTCAACTCCGTGGTATTTACCGGCGGTTGCTGTTTACAATTTATCGCCAATCGTGTAATCGAACAGCAGTGCAACTCTTCGCCAATACGTTTGATTTATCTGCGTTGAGGATCAACTGCCAGTAAGTGCACCAACCATCCGTCCTGTGCCACTCTTCTTCCATTTCACTGTAGTCTCCTGTCGTTGTAACCTTCCTGTGGGCAACAGTATCATCTGCAAATAGCCTTACGTAACCTTCAGCGTAATCTACCAGATAATTAACAGAAATTTTAAGCTGTAACAGTCTTTTAACACTCCTCTAATCCCGAAGTTACCTTCACATCTGTCGGTTTCGTCCCATTAAGAACGATGCGTTGACCTATATCCGCAGGGAAGTACTGAATCCAGTCACATGCTTGGTCTGACACCCGGTCAGCTCAAATTTTGTTACCTGCAGTTTGGAATTGTATTGAACATCCATCGAAAATTAAGAAACGCGGGGGCAATCTGTGTGTAGCTGTCTACGAAACTGTGGATCTTGTGGATGAACAGAGCCAATTTTTTTACCAAGATATCTATTTCCTGAATCCAACCTGGATTTTATAGAGAAGATTGTAGTTCTCTAAATCTTCATAATAAGTAAGTATAAAATATGTTCCATAAGTCTACAACCGGTAGTCATCAGCGGTGAAGCCCAATAAATATGGGTGTCTGTCTGACGACTCTTTTTGTGGTGGGAACGACCTGTCCTTTCTGCAACTGAATGGCATCTTTCGTTGCTCCAGGGATCTAGGATAAGCTCCTGCGAGAAGGCCAACACTTTACCAACTTTACCAACGTCATATCCGCGTTAGGCTGAAAATATTTCACGAGGTACTTGTAGCTCTGACTTCGACTACACAAAGGTAGATCAGAAAGGAAAAAAAAAAATGTGTCGCGAAACTTTTACATACAGATGGTGATCGGACAGAAATAATCACAAAATTCGTGTAGTTACAACAGATAATTCAACAAAATGAGTTAGGAAACTTGCCGTAAATGAAATGGGAAGGGCGTGGGCCATAAAAATTGACAATTAAATGTGCTTATCAAAGATCTAAAAATAATACATTACAACGGTGAATGCCTAGCACTGCTGTAGAAATGAGAGAAACTGAAAGTGTTAGAGAGGGGAATCGTGAGGAAAATATCAAGTCGGTGAAGAAGCAAGGAAGTCGGGAAATTAAGACGCAACGATAAAACGTTTCGATACACAGAAAAGTTGAAATAAACCCCAAGGAAGAAGGGCAGATATTATTTCGTCACATCTAAAGAGTGATGACCAGCGAGATATTCAGGTGAAAAACAATCTTAAAAATCATATCCCCCAAGTGGACTTGATCCGGGACCGGCTCGTCTACCCGAATCCCGGAAGCCGCTTGCTAATGCGTGCGAGTCCTGACTGATTAACACATACCTCCGGGCTATATGGAAAAAGAAAGTACCAACAAACTAGATCCGAGAAATACGAACACTTAGAAAACAACGTAAAAGCAGAAGTAGCAGCGAGGAATATGTTGAGAAGGAACGGGTTAAATTTAGGATTCCGAGGTAGAATTAGGAAGAGAAAAAGAGACGAGTTGAAAACATGAGACAATACTGGAGGAAAAGAAATAGCGAATGCTCCCTAGTCAGCCGAAACGTAAGGGAAAATAAAAGGGTTACCAGCATGAAGCTGCCGTTTCCACAAACAGTTTACGTAACAATCGGAGTGGATTACGTGCAGATTAAAAGCTTTGTAAGCTAGAGCGACATTCTGGTCAAAATCTACAAATCAGGACGGGTTGGAGTCACATGCCAGCGTAAATCAACCGCCAACCACGTCAGTCATTAACTGGTTGCGCCGAGCGCAGGTATCTAAAACCGTGAGTATTCTGGAGACTGCGCCTGCGCAGAGTCGAGTACGACAGCATCGTATTTGTCGTCAGCCGTTAACCTATTCTCTCCTCCTTTGCTCTTGCCATATAGGTTTTGTGCTTTCTAATATTTTATTGTTTGCTTTGTCTTCGTGTTCGTGGCACACCGCGACGGTTGAGTTAGAACACAACATAAGGGATTGTGAAATGAAGATGGGACAGATGGAAATAGTAAGTAAAGTGTTCGTTATTTCAAAAGTGATGTCAACGACCGTTAATACATTGAACCCTTTGTGAAGCAAGTGAGCCTACGGAACCATGATCGTGCGCCCCTTCGTCCGAAACAAATGGACCGCTATGAATATCTTTCAGCGCTCTAAAAATATGGAAATCACATGAGGAGAGATCGGGACAGAATGGAGGTTGTGTAAGGGTTTCCCAGCGAAACGCAGCGAAACTTGTACAACATAGGCGAATAACATGTGGGCCTGTTCTTTACACTTCCTCCATACAGACCTGATTTCTCTTGTAATCTTACCCTCCCATCATGACTATTAAAATTCTCATTCTTTGCACAAATTTTGAAAGCTTCGAGAGGCGTAAGATATACAAAAGAACAATTTCTTACTTATTTTCGTTATCTCGTTGTCGTTGTCCATGGCTCAAAGTCTTATCTAGGGGTACAGTCTTGCAGCCGAAATTTGGTAAGTTCTTCATGACTAAATAAATGATGAAGATTTGTCTGTATTATTCTTGAATTTTAATCTTTGTCAGATCTTTCATCATCACACAGTTTTTACATTTTACACATTAAAAAATAAACAGTAATTACATTGTTGGTGGTAAACTTAGAAAACGTCTGCTTCCGTAAGAGGCATGCCCACCACTACATACATTCTGCAGTACTCACATTATTCCATAGAGTTTATAAAGCAAAAGAGTTTGAAAACTTTCTTTGCGAAAGAAAAATTATCGCTAAAATATATCGTTATTTTCTAAATCAGTCTGTAAATAAATTTAGTAATTAGCGTTAGATTGTGCAATTAATAATAGAGAATTTTAAGTGTGCCACAATTTTTTGTACTTTCAATTATTTTTAAAAGAAGAGTAATTTTAACTTTTAATACATATCGATTGTAACACATTAACTTCTTTTTTAAACATTTTAGCGTGAAATATATTACATCGTAAACAAGTCATATGAATTCTTTTAGTGAAACAGCTGAGATAATTTTAACCTATGCAAGAATCGATAGTATAAATGGTATCGGTTATCTAGAAAAAAGGTAATGTTAAGAGAAGGGTGATCCATTATACTCTCCACGAGATTTCCATGTCTTTGGAGCCCTGCAGGAAGACAATCATGACCATTGACTTCCTTTGTATGTGGGGTGCATACCTGGGTGCAGTCTTGATTCCGTAGGCTTATTTGCCACATCGGGTTAAATATATTAAATGTTATGGTGATTACTTCTGAAATAATTAATAGTTAAATTACTTTCCTTCCATCTGTTTCATTTTCATTTGACTATTCCTTGTAATTTTCTTCTTGTGTTGTACTACAAGAGACATAAAACAACTGAAAGCAAAAAGTTATTTGCATTTTACAATATCTGTACGAAGAAGAGGCAACACTGTAACAATATGAACATAAATAAATCCAAAACAGTTTTAATGAAAAACATCAATTTTACTGCGGAAAAAAGTTTTGCATATTGTCTGCCACTTACAAAAAAAAAAAATAAAAAAAAAATAGAGACCCCGAATATGAAGTAGAAAGTCACTATATATTACCTTCTAAATACTGTTTGATGTGATATATGCCTACACTCTCTCAGTAAATAAATGTTATTTTGAAATATTTGGACGAACCTTCTCGTCTTCTTTCAGTTCACAGCAGTTTAGGAGAATTTACCCTCGGACAATCGTCAAGGAAATCATCTTAGAAATTTGCTTTGGTCTTTAATAAACTTTTATTATATTTAATGGTTCACTCAGCCTGTCGTTGTATCTACATGTATACGACTATTGTGTAGTTCACACTTAAGTATTTCCCAGAGGGTGGGTAGAGCCACTTTTGACCATCTCTCTAGAGTTCCAATCTCGAACAGCACATGGGAAAAACAAACATCTACATATTTCAGTGTGATTTCACCTATTTCATCGCAATAGTCATTTGTCTGGATCTAGGTAGCAGTCAACGAAATGTTTTGGCTCGTACGCTTCCACTGTAGGCGTCAATTTAAATGAAATCGTTTTTCCTAGTACACAGCGTTATTATGAAGCACTAAAACAAATAAAATTAGTGATTGACATTTTTTCGCAACGAAAATAGCCCTTGTCTTAATCACAGTTATCTCATCTTCCTTATCATTTCGCTGATAAAAACTCCTTATTTTACCTTTATACTAAACGCGCTGTTCTTTCTGAATTTTTTCGTTGTCGTCCGTCAATTCAATACGGCAAGGATCTCGTATAGCGCATCAGTAGTCCAGAAGAGGACGGACAAGCGTAGTGTAGGCAGTCTCTTTAGTACCTTTATTGCGCTTTCCAGGTCTGTCGCTAATAAAACACAGTCTTCTATTCACCTTATCAACAATTTCTATGTGATGGTTCCCACGTTAAGTTGTTTGTAACTGTAATCCTTAGGATTTAATAAACTTGGGATTAAAGCCCATTTGGCCGTGTTTGCTTACAAACATATTTGTTTCTGGAGGGAGTCCACTTAGAGCGAAACACGTTTTTGTTTTTTCTTCTATTTCCCAGACGTGTTTAGCTGAAGTACCAGCTTCACGAATGTGGGTTTTTATTTCCTTTCTTATCGCCGCATGCTGTTGTTTTCCTGAGTGTATATGTTTTTTATTGCACTTGTTTTCGTTCACAGTGACAACTATTAGCACAGTGCATGCCTTCACAGTGAGGATAATCGGGAAATCAGAGAAAAATGACAAACTATGAAAGAAACCAACTGCAATAAAAACATAGAAACTCAAGAAAACCACAGCTTGTGGTAATAATAAAGAAAATAAATGCTCCCCGATGATGCCGAAACGTCAGCGACACATGTTTGGGAAATAGGAGAAAAACGTGTTTTGGTCAAGGCGGACTCCTCTCAAAAACAAACCTGAGTATTTAGTTCATTCGAAAAGCTTCAAATTTGTTATTGTGTGACTAAAATCACTGTAGAACTTGCTTGGCTGACCTCGCACTTTTTATTGCTCAGGGTCGATTGCCACTTTTCGCAACAAGCAGATATCTTGTCTAAATTATTTTGTAATTAATTTTGACCATACTATGATTTTGCTAAATGGTAAGAGACGTTAGCACCTGCAAGTTATTTACCACGAACTGTGAGCTGTTGAGACGGCACTTCACAGGCACGCAATTTTTTCAGAGTTTGCTTATTTGGGAATTTAGGGGGCCCAACAGCGAGGTCGTTAAGAGCATTTGTGGTCCCAGACGGGTGTGCTTAAACGAGTGAGGAGTATGCATATTATTTTGGTCAGTCTTTAAATTCTGTTTCTTACATAAATGTCGATTTGCATAACTCACACGGAGAAAAATCATATAACTGAGTAATCTTTGACTATTGTTACAATATCTTCGTGTTGCTATGCCGCCTCTGCCTGAGAGCGCTAGCAAAGCTGTAGTTCTAAGTTGAGCAGTGTTGAGTAGCAGAAGTATTTTGAACAATGGTGAGGAATTTCCCTTAATAAGTGTGATATGAGGTTGAAAGAATTGGAGTGTGAATACTTTTTATATAATTATGGAGAAAGAAGCTAAGGAGATTATTTGTAAGTTATACTGGAGTGTTGAAAGAATGAGGTAAGCACCCAAATGCTTAGCATTGGTTTTGTTGTTAAGATTGTAGCAACAAAGCTCAGCTAGTAGGACTGTTATGTGGACTGCTCTGATAGAAAGATTTGAGACTCTCCCTTTCAAAATTATTTCTTGAAGTCATCTTATGTAGTACTATAGGGAACATTCAGTTGATTTATAAAGTTTTTGGTATAAAGTCTCGTTTGAATATTGAATTATTAATACCAATTACAATTGCCACCCTTCATTCACTTTATTATGTACGCACGTGCATTACAGTCTGTAGTGCAAAATTTTCAATCGTAGTTTTCAGTGCTGCTTTGCTGCTGTATGATGTGCGCTTCATTCGAGAAACCTGCAAAAAATGTTTACTAAGGCACAAAGTAAGTAGAAATACTATTTAGGGCCAAGAATTTCTTTGCAAGTTCAGTTGCGCATTTATTTCAGAAGTTAGGTTACATCGAGGGTAGCATTACATTTTATTTAAACATTTAGCTTGAATTTTGTACTCACTGCTGGGCAAATCACACTAATTTTTTACGTTGTGTTGGGCCTGCAGCATAGTATACGTCGGTATAAGACATTATGGAAATGAATGCTACAAACTAGCTGCAATAAGGTAATAAGTTTTTTAATACTTTACATGATACGCGACTATGTTAGGTGTATAGAAAAGTCTTTCTCTCACGTCTCGGTAAGTACAGTAGTTCTTGTAGTTACGAAACGCAAAAATACGTTTTTGTCAGATATTTTGAAAATCAGTTTTGACACATCTTTACTCTGATACTTTGTGAACATACAGCATCACAGTGAAGAACTGTCAAAACTGAACTGTCAAAAATCTGAAAAAAACCGTATTTTTACGTTTCGTAACTACAAGAACTATTATACTTACCGAGACATGACAGAAAGACTTTACTATAAATGAAACATGGATGTCACTTCCAACTAGACGTCACTTGATAAGCGCAATAAGCCGATACAGGCCTGTCGGTGCACAATATTAAAATCACATTACCTTATTGCAGCTGATTTGGAGCATTCGTTTCCAAAAATCACATTAAGGCTTTGTCTTCGTATAATTCAATATAGTCAGAGTTTTGCACAGTACTCGAGTTTAAATTAGGAACTAGTTTGTTTGGCAATCATTTCCGAGAAGTTTTGATAGTTTTAGGAAGATCCAATCAGATAGAGAGAAGTACACCAGCGGTTAAGTTACAAGAGTTAAGGCTCAAAATGCCTAAAATATTATTTCATTTGAAATTACTATCAGTCCCCCCTACTTTCATTCATTTTCACATTTCCATCCATATCCAATCATGAAAGACTAAAACTTTGTAACTTAGTCAGTGTTAAAATTTGGTACTAAAATTTTAACTGAACTGTGGGTTAAAAGTAAAAAAAAAAAAGAAATTAGGAAACTGCTCTCGCTGATCACTTACAAAAAGCCAAGATGAGACAGCCACTTTGATGACACATGAAAACCTTCACCACAGTAGTTAGGGGAGCAAGTTAGACATCTCATAAAATCTTAAAATCCAAACCGCCTTGGTCTTATTTTCAACCAAAGCAGACGACATGAAACCAGTGGGATGAATCACTCGTGAGTTCCAAAGTGCTACCAGCAGTTCAGTGACTGTCCGAAAGGACTTTCAGAGAATGGGGTACAGTGTTAGAGCAGCTCCTCATAAGCTACACATTTCAGTAGTCAAGGCAAAGCAACCCTCGAGATGTAACGACCGACGCCAGTGGCCAGCGGATAACTAGGAATTCAGTGATTTGAAGTGATGAATCACGCTATACCCTGTGCTAATCCAACGGAAATGTTTGCGTTTGGCAAATGATTCGATGATGTTACCTGCCTCCGTGTCTAGTGCCAAGAGTGATGCACGAGGTGATGCTATTGTATGGAGGTATTTTTTGCAGTTATAGTGTGGTCCCCCATACTGCGCTTAAGAAAACGCCAAATTCGGAAGGATATGTTGTTGTTTTTGGGGAGGAGACCAGACAGCGACCTCATCGATCTCATCGAATTAGGGAAGAACGGGGAAGGAAGTCGACCGTGCCCTTTCAAAGGAACCATGCATTTGCTTGGAGCGATTTAGGGAAATCACGGAAAAACTATATCAGGATGGCCGGACGCGTAATTGAACCGTCGTCCTCTCGAACGCGAGTCCAGTGTGCTAATCACTGCGCCACCTCGCTGGGTCGGAAGAATATGAACACATTCTATAACATTTTGTGCTGTGTACAGTAGAAGACTAGTTCGGAGGTGACGACTGAATGATCATGAGAATGCACTCTCTCATAAGACAGCATCTGTGAGGGAATGTTATGGATAAGAACATTCGACAATACTGACCTGCCCAGTGGCCCGATCTGAACGCGTTGGATAGCCTTTGGAATGGGTTAGAACGTTGACTTCGCAGCATGCCCCATCGCCCAACATCACTGCCTCCCCTGGGTTCGGCTCTTAAGGAAGCGAGGTCTGCCTTTTCTCGAAAGACATGGAGATACCTCACTGAAAGTGTCCCCAGCACAAATCAAGTCGCCAGAAAGGCGAAGGGTGGCCACATTGCATATTAACGTGCAGTAATAGATGTCTGACTTTTTGATCACATAGTGTGTCTGTTGGATATATTCGTTGGATGCAAATTCATTCGAGTTACTTACGAGGTGTAGTACTGGTAGTGAGTCGGACGATCCCGTGTAACATCACTTCTACCGTCCAGGTGTCATAATACGCAGCAGGAAGCACGGGCAACGCATGTAGTTTTTGACACCGACGTGTGTACACTATCGACCACTTGTCCTGCGTTGGTTTCTGTACCGGAATGATGTCGAAAGCTGATATAGTAATAACTGTGGGTGTAGTAGCAGAGTTCATCTACATCTACATTTATACTCCGCAAGCCACCCAACGGTGGTATGAGGTATGTAAGCCGGCCGCGGTGGCAGAGCGGTTCTAGACGCTTCAGTCCGGAACCGGGCGATTGCTACAGTCGCAGGTTCGAATCTTGCCTCGGGCATGGATGTGTGTGATGTCCTTAGGTTAGCTACGTTTAAGTAGTTCTAAGTTCTAGGGGACTGATGACCTTAGAAGTTAAGTCCCATAGTGCTCAGAGCCATTTTGAACAGATTTCTTTGCTTTCCTGCTAATGTCTCGTTTTGTAATAGTTACTGGTTGTGCGCACGTAGATGAACCAGAAGTTTTCGCCCACATTTTGGCTAATTTAAGAGAGATCCTTTTCTCTTTCAAACTTTCACAGAAATATTCATGAAATGATTTTAAAGTTATAAAACTTCAATGAGGCGAGAAGTTGCGTGGTGTATATTTCTGTTGAACATTGAATAGAATCAGCGTGAACATGAACTTCAAATGATCGACACGGAGTAAAAAAAAAGTGTTTTATTTCGGTCTTATACTTTACAAAATGTTGGTTATGTAACACGCATGTTTAGCGCTAGTTACGGTGCAAAAATGTGTTAACTACAAAATGCATGATGAAAATACAGAATGAATTTATCGCACAGAAATGTGGAACAAGTTTTCGCCACATTTCGTGGTTCATTAATTTTGAAATCACTTTAAGAATGTTTATGTGAAGGTGGAAAAGAGAAAAAAAAACTCTTACGTTTACCGAAATGTGATTGAAAACGTTTTGTTTGTCTTGGTGCAAACATCCAGCAACCAGCATCAATCGAGACACCAGCAGCTTATAGTTAAGATGAGGTGGATTACAATAGATTTTTGTTTATAACGGATTTGATGGTGAAATACTGTTGATGCCGGGCAGGATGTGTGTGATGTCCTTAGGTTAGTTAGGTTTAAGTAGTTCTAGGGGACTGATGACATCAGATGTTAAGTTCCATAGTGCTCAGAGCCATTTTTTTTTTAACTGACATTGGCTCTGAGGTGTGTACACATTCCCCGTCGCTGTCATTATCGATTATTCTATTTTGATTATTTTAAGGTAGATTCAGTTTAGATGAGATAAGTCGTAACATAGTAGATGTACTGGAAAGTGTATCTAGGAAGAGGTTCAAGATATAACTTATTAGTAAAGTGTTTCACTTACACTGAAATTTTTTCTGTGCAAATCGGGATGTCTTGATTATTTATTTTATTATATTGATTTTTTGTTTGTCGAGCAGGACAGCAAGGAAATCTCTAAGAACCATCTGATAACGGGTTTGTAATAAACCGGTGATGGTTTGATGTAAATAAAGTTTTTTTGAACCTCGCTTGTGGCTGGTTGCTGTTGGAATAACGTACCTGATAATATGCTAGAGGGCGTTGTTGTAAACTCACTTGCCACGAGCAGTGCAAGAAATTCGCTCGTGTAAAAGGGTCGTAATAGTGGGCGTGCGAGCTGAGGCGGGAGGGCAGAGTGCGGAAGACAAAAGCGAAGCGAGGCGCGGCGCGGCGCGGCGGTGCAGCGCAGAGCAGAGCGTGACTCGGGGCCGCGGGGTCAGCTGGAGCGGCCAGGCCAGTTCCGGGTCGTCTGCCGTCCCTGGAGCCGGCCTGGAGCTGGAGGTGGAGGCGGAGGTGATGCGACGGGACGGGACGGGACAGCCCAGCGCCAAGGCGAGCCTCCTCCGCCTGCCGGCGAAAGTGAAAGCGCGGCCGAGCGGCAGCCAGCACCAAGCACCCTCCGCCCCGCGCCCCGCACCGCATTACCGCTAAATTGAGTTCGCCGGCGGCGTGACCGCTTACTCTAGAATTTTCCCGCAGCCGGCGCCGGCCCGTTGCGCGAGCGTGTCTTATGGGAACGAGCCTGTCACGGGCCGTGCCAGCCAGCCGGTGTGGCAGAAGCGAGCCCGCGTCTAAATTGCGGCCGGGCCGCGAGTTTTCATTTCCAGACACCGGCCGGGGAGGCGCGCCGCCCCGCCTGGCCGCCAGGATTAATTGGCTCAAAGCGGCGCTCCGTGACGGGCGGCGTGGCCGCGCAGAGCTGCGTACGGGAGAAAGCGCCGCTGCCCCTCGGCTCCTCTACCCACTCGCATCCGACCGTCCCACTGTCCGAGAAATTTCTTCTCGTCACAACAACTAGCAGGTTTTATGGCTACATGACATCATCAGTCAGTGTGAAACGTCCCCTTAGAAAAATTTATGAATGACTGTGCTCATAAACCTCTTACATTATTTGATTTTCAAACAGCTGAGCAGAACTGAACGTACTCAGACTTTTCGCTCCTTGCCTATTCTGATCAACACTAAACTGACACACAATATTTTTAGCGCAACGCAATCTGACTTTCAAAAATCCCTACAAAAGAATGGCCCTGACTAACAATAACCTATACCTTTCATGAATCATTTACCTCACAAAAATCTTCGTTACTTGAACTACTGCAATACAGCGAGCGCCAATACTGCCAGCTAAATAAAAGATTCTAACTATTGAAGTCAGTAACTACTGATAGGCATAGTTAGCAAATAAAAGATTTTGATAGAGAACAGACAATGTATTTTCCTTAATAGTGTTCAATATATATATATATATATATATATATATATATATATATATATATATATCAGTTCATGACATCCAGTCTTACAAATTTACTCTTTCTGATGGACACACGTCCAGATCATCCGCTCTCAAAACTCCGCCATTTCTCTCCCCACATCCACCACTGCTGGCGGCTCACATCCAATGTTCAGATCCAACAGCCCAACACTAGAATATTCCAACAATGCAAGCCAGCCACAGACTGCACACAGCACAGTCAGTGATTTTCATGCACAGTGCTAGGTGAGGTTACCAACATAAGAACCTAAACAGCCTACTTACAAGTCCAGGAGGCGATCTGTAGTCTTCTTTCGAAAGCCAATCTATTTTCCGAGATCGCTATGTAAACACAGTTACTGCAGTACTCGTTTCAGCAGTACTGGTAGTATTCTTAAGATCTATAAAAAAAAGTAGAGGTTAACGGCTTACAGTCAAAAAATAAATGTACTAGGACATAGATTACAAGACAGAAAGGGTATAGCAGGGAAAGAGCTCCCTCGCGGCTGCCTGCGGGACGAATCCTTCGTTCTGCAGACATTTGTTCGATTTTACGAAACTTTCTGAACAATTGAAACTATAAGCAGCTGTTACTCTTGTGGAAGATGTTGATCATCCACTAAAAGAGACATGTTTCATCTCTTCCTCGCAATCAGCTGAAAGACGTGTGTGAGAGCGTTCTTTAAGCAGTTAGCTTGTAGAGAAGTTTCCATTGTGCGCGCGGTGAGTTGGCCGATGTGCAGAGTCGGGGCGCAGCGAGACGTGGGAGCACAGAACGTCAACAAGGCGCGACGGTGATTTAGCGTCTCCACCCGCTGTGAAGGATTTGCTTACGCTTTGGGGTCGCGCCTTGGCGGTGTTTCGAAAGGCAGAGAACAAGAGGCGCTGCCGACAATGACAACGCCCTGGAAAACAGTTAGAAGCAGCTTGAGAGAAGTGTCATTTCATTCTGTTCTGCTCTAAGAGTCTGTTCGGATATGTTGTTCTGGCGCACTAATCAATAAGAGATATCTTCACCCAACATTTTAATGGTTATATCGGAGCAACGAAATACGGAGGACATATGTAGTAGCTTGAATACTTCGCGGCTCTCATCCAACCCTCTGCCCTCTGCAGACGGAGAAGTCAAAAGTTGGTAGCATTGCAGAGCAGGCCCGCTGCAGTTAAAGAAAGACAACCGTACAAGAAATAATTATAGTAGAAAGTATCCAGGATAGCATCAAAGTGACAGATCGTTTGGAAGGTAACACGTCATCTGGGCTTAGTCTAGCCACAGAACAGCGAAGCTACATTTGTTCTTTACATGGGCCTCTTGCAAGCGCCTTTACAAATTTGTTTACGTGATAAAACTGGCTTCGCAGGTTCTGTCGCATACAAAAGTTACTGATAGTTCATCATATCGCTAAACGCATAGATACGATATATTTTGTTTCATATGTTTTCCTGACTCTGTGTAGACATAAATTACAGTGCACAACGAAAGAAAAGCAAAGCACCCAGAAGGGGAGGGCGAAAAGAAATATAAATTCACGGTTTGAGAGCGTATATGATGTTATTTCAGTGATTAAAAATAGTGAAATTTCCAAATAACTTGACAATATTAGCCCAGTTATCAGTGAGACATTGCATCAACTCTGGCCTGGATGCCTGGTTTGGTTCGTTTAGGAATAATGTCGCAGAACCGTTTGCAAACCGGCCCACAACTGTTGTAACCGGTTCTTGGTATCTTGGATACTGGGACAGGGGGAGTTGACGTCCGAGCTGTTCTGTCAGGGACATCTTCCAGACCACTGGAGTACCTCAGTATCACGCAGACACTCCACAGAGACACGTTACATATGTGTACGGGCGTTGTCCTGTTGAAAAATAGCATCACGATACTGTCACATGAGAGGTAGGACATGACGACGCCCGATATCCCTAACGTACCATTATGCCGTCAGAGCTCCTCAGTCACTATCAAAAGTGATCTGAAGTCATACCCGATGGCTCTCCAAACCATGACGACAGGAGGAGCAACACCGGTATGCCTCTCCAAAACATTGGAAGAATGAGAACCCTCTTCAGGTATTGTCACATTCGCTGACGATGGTCATCCGCCATAGTGCAGAATCTCAAATAATCCACGAACTCAATACGACGTCCTTGCTTCCTTCACCGGACACCACTCCAAACACAACCGTTTGTGTAGCTGTGTTAACGGCAACCTACACATGGTCTGGCGTTAGGAACTTGCTTATTAATAACAGTGATGCTGTCACTGTTTGTTGGTAATATTTATTGGCAAAATGCAACCTAACACCAGATTGCGTACTTACGCTATCCTGTGTGGCCGTTTTTTAGTACCACTTTAAAAGAGAGAGAGATTATTAATTGATCATCGATGCGTCGGTTCTCGATTGTGTTCAGGAGACGTACGGATTGATTACGCGAATAACTGACCTTTCGACCCGGATTGCCTTCACGCAATCAGAATCTTCGATGAAAATACCTAAGGGACCTATTTGAATATAAAAATGGAAATGAAAGTAAATTAGTGGAATTTCGTAAGAGAAAGATTAACAGATCGGATGTTGAACACATTAGTGGTCTCCCAAATACAATCGAGACACCGCGATAAAGAGCGAACCTGTAACAAAGCTCATATACAATTTGAACATCATTTTTGGTTAGTGAAAGAAAAGAATAAGAAAATTACTGCATCGTAAAATATTAATATATTTTGAACAAATTCGGATTAAACGGCTAAACATTGACAAATACACAATAAATGCATGACGTACATCTGATATTTATTTTGTGCATGGCGCAGTCCAATAATCACTTCTTTGTCAGTCCGTTCCTTCTTAAAAATTAAATGTCCTTGCGTGTGCGTAAGTACATTGTACCCTCACCCGAGTTACCGAAATGTTTGTTCGTCGTTTCACATAGTTTTTACACAAAATAAAAATACAACTTGTAGCAATGCTATGTAGTACGTCTTAACATGTCGGCGACCAAAAGTAGAAGGGATTATGAAGTCTCTAGAATATTTTTTAACAAAAGATAGATTGTTCTTTCTTCTGTTTCGGAGCTTCTTGCTATCAAGCGCTGAGGCAATGATTTTAAATATCTGTGTTTATTTAGAGTGTTTAAACGCTGGACCGCGTTTTGGTATAAGCGCACATTAAAAGAAATATGTATTTCGTCTGTTTACTCTCGCGCTGTCGTTGGCTGTCCTTTTCTTTAATGACAAATACCTCACATGCAAATTAGCTGAAATCCAATAATATTACTATGCGACGGCAATTATCTAGTCCGTTTGCTGCTATTCTCACTCCTTTCGCGTGGAATGACAGTGTTTCAGCAGTCTATTATTTGTGTTCGGATGACAGGTGCAGATATGAAGGATACACTTGGTGCGCACTACAGCGGTCCTCCCTGTTGGTGATCGGACGTGATCGACTAGAACTCTGACAACGCGTCCACCTACGGTCAAGTTCCCAATTCTGTCCAGCATCGTTTCACTGACCCGCCAGAATGCCCAATAAATCTGGATACTGCACTACTCGACCAGCCGGCTAAATGGAGATCCATAATGAGGTTGGTTAGTTTTACGTTTCATGGATCATTTGGACGATAAATCTTAATCGTGTGAAACGTGACATTTTACGTTGACACTGCGAGTTAATTTGTAAATATGGCTACGTGCTGAACATTTATATAGTTTCTTTCCAAAATCGGTCAACTATTGAAAACGTTGTCTCCACGACTGTGCCGCATCTCCATGTCGTCCAGTGATTATTTAACATCCGTCACATATCAGGCCCCTTTAAACAGGACTGGTAACAACACTAAGCACGAAAGACACTAATTTAGAACCAATTTTCATTCTGTAGTAGAGAGCGCGCTGATTTGGAACTTTATGAGAAGGTTTTCAAATACCGCTACCAGTTACAAAATTTATTGACAACTGAATTATTTATTTAGCGACAGGATTATACCACATCATCGGACTATATTGCCAGTACAAAAACATTTAACATGTGTTTGCACAGATATTAAAGCTTCTTTAAATGACAGCTGTGATCATCCTATGGAAAGAGAGAAGGATAACCTAGTAAGAAGCTATTTCACTTTGTGTATTGGTCTTCTGTTCACATTAATATTTTATAAAACGATCACTCACTCTATTCTTGTGGCGTGGCAGTTTTCCAGTGATGTATTGAGACATAGTTATTTTCATTGTTCTTTTGGACTTCTTCACCACACACAAACTTCACAAAGGTGTTTTTGAAGTACGATAAACAAGATAAAGCAGCACTGCAGAAACACAAGATGGTGGTCAAAACAAGACTAGGTTCGATCTGATAATAGATATGTCTATCCTAGTGTTGTCATTGGCCATGCATGAATATTTGCATTTCTTAAGTCGAAAAACGAGATCCTAAGTAAAATGACAGATTAAATAATATTCTCACTTCTGTACGAATTTCAATTCAGTACTCTTAGAATAGTAAGTACATGGCACCAATGATATACGTATTATAGACCCTAGAAATGTCTTTGTAATTCTGAAATAAACAGTTTTTATACTGTCACTTGTATTATAAAACTGTTGCATTTGTTGTCATTTTGTATAGTATTACGCCAAGCAGCATCAGTAATACGAGTAGAAGACACGCAGAAGACATTGCTACTGACAACACCAGGATCGACATATCGATAGTCAAATCGAAACTAGCCCTTTTTCACTGTCATCTTGTGTTTCTGCACTGCTGCTTTGTTTTGTGTATCGTGCTTTAAAAACACTGTTGTGAAGTACGTCTGTGGTGAAGGAGTCCAAAAGAAGGATGGAAATAACGATGCCTCAACACATGACAAGAAAACTGCCACGCCACAAGAACAAAGTTAGTGATCGTTTTACAAATTTTCCTGTGAGCGAAAGACCAACAGGCAAAGTGACATCGTTCGTTTCTGGGTTATCCTTCTCTCCCTCTCTCTCTCTATCTCTCTCTCTATCTCTCTCTCCCTCCCTCTCTCTCTCCCTCCCTCTCTCTCTCCCTCCCTCCCTCCCTCTCTCTCTCTCTCTCTCTCTCTCTCTCTCTCTATCTCTCTATCTCTCCACAGGACGATCACAGCAGTAATTTAAACAAGCTTTAATATCTGTACAAACATGTGTTAAATGTTTTGCAATGCCACTGTAGCCTCATGATTAGGTATATTCCTCGAAATACGTTGCTAAATAAATAATTTAGTTATCAACGTATTTTGTGAATGGTAGCGGTATTTGAAAACCTTCTCATATTTTCGATACAGTCACGGGAAAGTGCTGTAACTACTGAGCTATCTACGCACGTACAAAATTCTCCGGGTGGGGGGTCTTCTCCTTTCATTCCTTCCCTCATTCCATGATCCATTTTTCCTTGTCTTTTTGCTATTGCCGAATACTGATATGAAAGTTAAACTTTAGTCTCATTCAATGATATGAATAATTTCTTTTATTCCTTCACACATCCTTTCATTATCTTCATTATCTGGGGAGATGTAGATATATAAACTTGTGCTGCCGTGTTGTATGTTAAATTGGGGTCTATTTTATCTACGATAATGCGTTCTCTATGCTACTCGTAATAGTTCACCTGCATTCCAGTTTTCTGAATTACTATTAGACCTACTTGTGCATTACCCCTACATGGTTCTGTTTTGATAAACTTATACTCACCTGACATTCCTGCCAACGCACTTCACTAACAACCAGTATTTATAACTTAAGTCTGTTCATCTGTCTTTTGTAAATTCTCTGACCTACCTATTGAATAAGTGGTCTAACATTTCGCGCTCTGTCATGTAGTGAGTCAGTTTTGTTTATGATGGAGACAACATCCTCGTGAGTAGTGCCCACCTGGAGATGCTAATGGGGGACTGCTTTACTTACAGAACAATGCCGCCATCATCAGACCGTACGGTAGAGCAGCATGTGTACTGGAAATGTGTCGGTTGCAGTTTCCGCTTGATTTCAGCTGTTCTGAGTACCAATATAACATGGCCACGTTGATCAGTATTACAAGGCCTGATCAGTTAACCATCCAGACGTTGCCTCTCATCTGCTGAAAAATATTCGTGCTCCTTTTTACGAACCGTTTGTTAGTCTGAGTCTTCACAAATACCACTCCGAAGCGTGAAAGCTACGCAGTCGCAGTAAGTTTATTGGGGGGCGGGCATTGAATATTTCCTGGATAACTGAATAATATTTTAGTGCGTTAATTGTAATTTTTTCTTTACTTTCATCTAGAGTGGTATCGTCTGATCAGCCAGTTAACAGAAGATATAAATTAATGACAAATTAGTAATACTCTTCACCTTTGTTATGGAAAAGTGAGCTGCGTGTTTCAGTGCCTAAATGATACAAGAAAAATCTGTATCTATATACATATGTGGTGGCACAGAAATTATACAAGTAAAATTTACATCTACGTAAATGGTGCCGCAGAAGTCGCTAGTGGGCTGCAATGCCTCATAACGTTTTTAATTTGTTAATGTAATTATTTCTTTTTCAAGAGTGAGGAGTGCATTCGGAAGAAACACCATAAAGAGACTGAGTTCTAAAGAGCGCACGAAACTGATTTCACTTTCTTTTGAAAAACAAAGATCGATTATCCTCAGTCAAAGAGAATACTGTCGGTACTTCAATGTGCGCAACTGTTCTCATCAGACTACGCTTCTCCGTCTGCTAACAAGCTTTCGGCAACATTATTCAGTCTTCGATCGGCTAAAAGCGTGAAGTCGTCGTTCGGTTCGAACTCTCAAGTTGGGTGATTTCAATTGGCCATCATGTTCCCCAGACATCATTACTCCGAATTTTTTTTTTCCTTTGTGGTCGTCTCAGAGAAGGTAAGTACAACAAACTAGCAACCATCGAGCAGCTGAAAACCAATTTAAGGGCCGAGATTCGTGAGCGAGCAATTCCTCGTAAAGTTATGAACAATGTACTGCGAAGAGCAGCTCTTTGTAAGACCACGAATGACGGTTTGGAAGATACAACTTTTCACACTAGTGTTTTCGCATTTAGTATCATGGAAACATGTACGTAACATCGCAGCAGGAAAAAATTACATGACTTTTCATTTAAAAAAGTTTTAAGAAATTGAAACCCGCACGCTACTTCTACGGCAGATAGTGTAAATGTTACTCAAGCGACTGCACAATGCGTGGAGGAGAATGTTTCGCACAATTATAAGCGATGTTCTGCCCAGTTGCATTTGCTTGTTGCGTGAGGGAAACATGAATCTAGTCACGGTTCCGTAAGTTCTCTAATCTCTCTTACCTCAAGCCTATTGTACATACGCAAACGTGTGATGCTGTCGATATGGCTGTCACAGTCTTCCTAAAATACCATTTCTCAAATTTACCGGGTAGGTTCGCCCGCCTCCAAAACATTCGGATTTGATTTCATGGAGTAGCTCTGTCACGGTTTAGTGTCAGACCATTGACGACCCTGGTAGTAGTTCCTCAGTTGCACAATTCGTTCAATGTCTGTATCACGCCTCTTTGAAAAGAAATACAAATGCTGCTGCAGTTCTCCTGTAACTGGCTCACTAGCATTTTGTACGGAGTTTTCCCAACAAACGCGCTTTACTTTCGCAAAATTCTCGCAACAAATCTAAATCTTCCATTGCATTTCCACACCCCAGATTTTAATAAATCGTCTAATTTCATGTGTATAGAAGGTAGCATGTGACTGTAAGTGTTGAATGTTTTTCCTGTCCATACGGGCAAAACTTGAGACATAACTAGGTAGTCGCAGACTGTAAGGCACCAATAAGTTTATGCACTGGTGGAAATTTTAAAAGCAGTTCACTGCTTGCAGTTATAGTTTTGCATCGTAAATTAGTTATTTTTATTTTTATTTATCATTAATTATTTAGTATCTGATTCTTTAGAAAGGTATTGTTAACTTATATTGTACAGACTACTAAGTTAAGTATTGTATTTTTAGAGGTAATAAATATTACCATTATGCAGGGACATTAAACGTTAGTCAACGCAGACATTGCCTGCCGAGATTACAGCAGCCGTTATAGCAAATGCACAGATAAACGACATTGGAGAACCTTCAACATTGCAGCGCGTCAGCAATCGTTGGTTAATATATTAAAAAACTAGAAACCCGCCTCGACTGCGAAAAAAACACCTAGTGTTTACCTAGGTTTCGGCGTAGATAACTACACCTTCTTCAGAACAATAAAACCCACAAGTGCCTAAGAAGACCTTTGTCAATGATTAAAGGAACACCATGGCTATACATTTGTAAACGAAAAAAGTCACTGGAGTCACTGTTATCGAATGGTCTTCCGTACAGTCTTGACTTGGCCCCATCCGATTTTCATCTGTTTCCAAAACTTAAAGAACACCTTCAAGGACTCCACTTTGATATTGATGAACAGGTGGAAACAGAGATGCACTTGTGGATCCATCAACAAAGTCAGAGATTCTAAGTGACGGTGTCGAAAATCTGGTATCCCGTTCGGAGACGTCTGTTTGTCGCCAGGGTGGCTAGGGAATTAAATATGTAGACACGAAGAATAAAGATGTGAAATGTTAACAACGTTTGTTTTATTTAAAATCTTTAAGAGTTTTCACACGGAAAAATCGGAGGTATTACTTTTCATCACGCCCCTGTATTTACAAACTATGTGGAGCGCCCCATATATTCACTGCTGATCTCATTATCCATTAACATCGGATCCTTTCTCGTAATAATAGTCATAATACAAAATCGTTGAGACTGTTGTATTAGCTCTTGGCTTTCGTCTCTGGATCCTCTGCCTACGTTTATTTAATGTTTTTCTCCTGGGATTTCACCCGAATGAATCGCATCGTCAAAGGTTCACCAACCATTGCTCGAGACGGATTAGAGTCGAGCCCACGGCCGGAGATTACATATACTTTGTCATGCGAATGTATGAAAGCCTGTCCCTGGTCATTCCTGCTGCTGTTCTCCCATTCCTAACTGAAGCATGGGGACCCAGGATCCGTTCATCCTGAGACTACTTCTCCCTTGTTGTTAAAGCTATTGGTATTCTTCTCAATTTAAATGACTTCCCTAAACAAGCGGTAGTATTAGCTATCCTTCACAGCGAGAACCTGCGTGTCGGCGAATGTTATGAAGTGGTCGGTCTCGCACAGTGCATGTTCTGCCACGGCCGATTTCGTCACCTACAATACAGAGACAGCCTGAGGTCGGCGAAGTACGAAAAGGAACCCGCTCGCAATCTCGGGAGAATACCGTATACCTTCTAGATGTTTAAAAGTCTATATTGGAATGACTGGACTATCTATCAGTACCAGGATCAACGAACATAAATAGTATTGCAGGCTGTGACAGGAGTAAAAAAATATGGTACTGTGGAGCACGCGCTATGTGATGTAGTTCGCGTAGCAAAATTCACCAGTGCGCAGTTTCTCATTGTTGAGACGAGCTACCAAACTCTTTTCCTCAGAGAAGCCACTGAAATTAAGGAGCATGTCAATAATTTTAACAAGGCAAAAGAAAAAGCCTGGAGATAAAAGGATAGATTCCTGTGCTGCAGCGAACTACCGCTGCAGGTAACAAGGTGAGAACCGCAGCGAGACCGTCATAAATCTCGACGAGAGCCCGCAGGCAATACGCCAATACACACTATCTTACATTCACCTGTGTGTATAAAGGAGAATGCCTGTTTGTTTGTAATTCATACAAATCTACAGTTTTATTCCGATCTCGATGAAATTTTCCACACTTTACCTTGAAGTCAAGAGGAAGATCACGGTCTACATAATACTTCGTAATCTGACGTGAAACATATATGCACGTAATATATAAAGTGGAAAAGCTGTTACCAAAAATCTCTAAAAGTTGTTGGCTGATTTATTTCAAATTTCGATATGATTCCGTAATGATATTTTGCCGCATTAGGCCATATTTTGTAATGTACACAATCTATAAATATATACATAAAGTATATGAAGGAGAAACCTTACCAAACATCCCGATAAGTATTTGACCATTTTGCTTCATAGTTCTTGGCCTTTATACTTCAAAAATCTACATTCAGATGAAACAATGAAGAAAATTAATTAAAAATTAAATCCCTAACAAACAAAACATATCGGAGTAAATTGACTGTAATTCGTATCGCGAGAATAAATTATAGCGGTAATATCCTTCTTGGAGATATGACTATTAGATGTCACTAGATCGCGGGGCGACCGAAAGCTAGAGAATTTCTCAGAAACCCGTTTGAAAATCTTATTTATTGATTAGCCTTCGTTGTTACATATTATTTACGTCCTAGAAGTTATTTTAAATCGAGTTTCACATTTATTTTTATTACTAAAATCCACAGTGCCACACAAATGCTACTACCAACGAAAGTGTTACACGCCCTCTATTGTTCCTGATCGGTATTAATGACATAGGAGACAATCTGAGTAACCGTCTTTGATTGTTTGCAGATAATGCTGTCATTTGCCGTCTTGTAAAGTCATCAGATGATCAAAACGACTTGCAAAATGATTTAGATAAGATATCTGTATGGTGCGAAAAGTGGCAATTGACCCTGAATAAGGAAAAGAGTGAAGTTATTCACATGAGTACTAAAAGAAATCAGTTAAATTTCGATTACGCGGTAAGTCACACAAATCTGAAGGCTGTAAATTCAACTAAATACTTAGGGATTACAATTACAAATAATGTAAATTGGAATGATCACATAGATAATATTGTGGATAGAGCAAACCAAAGACTGCGATTCATTGGCAGAACACTTAGAAGGTGCAACAGGTCTACTAAAGAGACTGCTTACACCACGCTATTCTGGAGTATTGCTGCGCGGTGTGGGATCCGCATCAGATGGGACAGACGGATGACATCGAAAAAGTAGAAAGAAGGGCAGCTCGTTTTGTATTATCGTGAAATACGGGAGATAATGTCACAGACGTGATACATGAATTGGAGTGGCAATCATTAAAACATGGGCGTTTTTCGTTGCTACGGGATCTTCTCATGAAATTTCAATCATCAGTTTTCTCCTCCGATTGCAAAAACAGTCTGTTGCCACCTACCTACATAGGGAGCAATGATCATTACGATAAAATAAGAGAAATCAGGGCTCGCACGGAAAAATTTGAGTGCTCGTTTTTCCCGCGTGCCGTTCGAGAGTGGAACGGTAGAGAGACAGCTTGAAGGTGGTTCATTGAACCCTGTGCCAGGCACTTTATTATGAATAGCAGAGTAATCACGTGGATATAGATGTAGATGTAGAAAGTCAATAGATCTCAGGCCGATGAAAAGCTCGAAGAGAACTCGAGATTTCGCGAACTGTGACGTAACTGTTGCGAGTGCTAAACACAGCCCTACTTTAAACAAAGAAAACTGACCTGAAACAACGGAATACGAATTCTCCAAAAACACAGTGAGACACTTACTGCAAAATGCAACAACAGATAGCGTAACTAATCACCTTTTCATGCAGAAAAAATATCAAGTTTGTGAAAATTTGCTTGAAGAAATGAGTTAAATATGCTGTTCACTGTGTATGACAGATATTAAACATTCCGAGCAACATCTGGAATTGCAGCTAGTTGATATACAGGGAGAACACTGATAAAGCTGACAAATGGAGTGAGGGGAAAGTCCTATGAACATGTGTCCGAAAATGCATCGTCGCCACGGTAGAAGACGCTAACGAATGACAGTTCCTCTGACCACGTGCCGTGTGTGACTTGTGTGTTGCACGCTGTGTGACTGATATAACGTACCATAAGCAGCAGTGTGCTCACAAGCCGAGATGATGTTTGTGTACGTCCGAAAAGATGGAAACTGTCGACAAGCAGCACGGCTGTACCGAAACAAATATCCTCACAGACACCGACCATATCAGACAACATTACAAGCCCTTTTTGGGCATTTGTGTGATCATGGGTCCTTTCCTGCAAGACCCGGTTCTACAGAATATTGAGACGAACCCTAGTACAAGCTTCAGGCAAGTGGCCCACCTACATGGTGTAAGCCAAAGCACAATTACGTGTTTGCTGCAACACTCAAGCAACACACGGCGGGTGGTTAGAGGAACTGTCATTCGTCAGCGTCATCTACCATTACAACGTTTCATTTCCGGAAACATAATTCGTAAGACCTCTCTTCCTCCACTTGTAGCGAGGAATCCGTCCGTGCAGACCTATATCTCTAACGTCGATCAGTTGTAGAATTTTGGAACACGTAATATGTTCGAGTATAATGACTTTTCTGGAGACTCGAAATCTACTCTGTAGGAATCAGCATGGGTTTCGAAAAGACGGTCGTGTGAAACCCAGCTCGCGCTATTCGTCCACGAGACTCAGAGGGCCATAGACACGGGTTCACAGGTAGATGCCGTGTTTCTTGACTTCCGCAAGGCGTTCGATACAGTTCCCCACAGTCGTTTAATGAACAAAGTAAGAGCATATGGACTATCAGACCATTTGTGTGATTGGATTGAAGGGTTCCTAGATAACAGAACGCAACATGTCATTCTCAATGAAGAGAAGTCTTCCGAAGTAAGAGTGATTTCAGGGTGCCGCAGGGGAGTGTCGTAGGACCGTTGCTATTCACAATATATATAAATGACCTTGTGGATAACATCGGAAGTTCACTGAGGCTTTTTGCGGATGATGCTATGGTATATCGAGAGGTTGTAACAATGAAAAATTGTACTGAAATGCAGGAGGATCTGCAGCGAATTGACGCATGTGCAGGGAATGGCAATTGAATCTCAATGTAGACAAGTGTAATGTGCTGCGAATACATAGAAAGATAGTTCCCTTATCATTTAGCTACAAAATAGCAGGTCAGCAGCTGGAAGCAGTTAATTCCATAAATTATCTGGTAGTACCCATTAGGAGTGATTTGAAATGGAATGATCATATAAAGTTGATCGTCGGTAAAGCAGATGCCAGACTGAGATTCATTGGAAGAAGCCTAAGGAAATGCAATCCGAAAACAAAGAAAGTAGGTTACAGTACGCTTGTTCGCCCACTGCTTGAATACTGCTCAGCAGTGTGGGATCCGTGCCAGATAGGGTTGATAGAAGAGATAGAGAAGATCCAACGGAGAGCAGCGCGCTTCGTTACAGGATCATTTAGTAATCGCGAAAGCGTTACGGAGACGATAGATAAACTCTAGTGGAAGACTCTGCAGGAGAGACGCTGAGTAGCTCGGTACGGGCTTTTGTTGAAGTTTCGATAAGATACCTTCACCGAAGAGTCAAGCAGTATATTGCTCCCTCCTACGTATATCTCGCGAAGAGACCATGAGGATAAAATTAGAGAGATTAGAGCCCACACAGAAGCATACCGACAACCCTTCTTTCCACGAACAATACGAGACTGGAATAGAAAGGAGAACCGATAGAGGTACTCAGGGTACCCTCCGCCACACACCGTCAGGTGGCTTGCGGAGTGTGGCTGTAGATGTAGATGCAGTTTGTCGGTTTTATTAACGTTGACCTCCGTATAAAGAGAGCCACCATTCATTATCTCAAGTGGAAATTTGGCCACAGGTACGTTGGCGCGGTGGCTGTGAACAGCAGATGTTGATGTGAAGGACGGCTGGCCAGTCCTGGCGGCGTCTCGTCTCCGCATCAGCAGCGGCTCGGCCCTCGTGCTGCAGCTCGCAGCCCTCCAAGGCCGCGCGGCAAAGCCGAGAGTTATCCCGCGCGATGCGATCTGCCACGCCGGCCTCCTATAATTAGCCTTTAATAAGCAGGCGCGAGTGCCGTAGCGTTTATACGGCAGTCTCGCAACGCTTTTAAGTCGCGTTTGCAGTCGCCGCTCCCATCTGGAGGGCTCCGCGAGAAGCGTTCGCCGCCCCGAGCATAAACACTTTTGTAGCGCTTGCGGTGGCACCCGTAGTGCGAGTTTGCACGCGAGGAGGATTTGTGGGGCACGCCAGCTAACTGGGACAGCTTTATTCCCTCTGTGCTCTAGACTCTATAAATTAACCTCAATAGCAACGGCAAGAGCCCTTCAGTTCAGCTCTACAGCGTACCGTACACAAACGAACACGTTACCTTAGTGCCCTTAACAGTCAATGCATCGCTATCTTGAATACAGAGGTGAAATGGAACAATCACTTCATAGAAAAGAGAGCAAGGGAACTCCGTATGGGAGACAAAAGGAATGGACAAAGAACCCTCTACGGACACATTGTGTAAGACGTGTATATTTCTATTGTCTATTGTCAAATCACAATTTATGAAAGATGATTATATTTTATTAATGGGATTAAGTAGTAGTAATTTATATTTGTCATTTTGGAAATAATTGTGGTAGCAGGAAATGTCTGCACCAAAGTATTGTTGCCGGGAGAGACCGCACATTGATATAATTTTAAAAAGGGCGGGAGAGACCGCATATGGATACATTTTAAGAAAAGAGCGGGAAAGACCGCGCATTGATACATTTTGTAATGGTAGCAGGGATTGTCTGCGCCAGAAAGCATTGTTGGCGGGAGAGACCGCACTTTAGCGTTCGTAGGAAGTCAGTAGTAAGCGAGATGTGAAGCGAGTCGGTAGCAGGTCTGAACCGAGAGGTTGGTTCAAATGGTTCAAATGGCTCTGAGCACTATGGGACTCAACTGCTGAGGTCATTAGTCCCCTAGAACTTAGAACTAGTTAAACCTAACTAACCTAAGGACATCACACACATCCATGCCCGAGGCAGGATTCGAACCTGCGACCGTAGCGGTCTCGCGGTTCCAGACTGCAGCGCCAGAACCGCGCGGCCACTTCGGCCGGCCAACCGAGAGGTTGATAGGAGCGGTGTGCCTATGCTATGATTTACAAGAGATTATAAACGGAAGTATAGACACATCAGCTAACTATTATCATAAGAGGAACTATATAATTGAATTATTTTTTTTTAGAAACTCAAGACTACTGAAGGTATATTTGCGCAATGCTAGTTGTAAGATTATTGTAAAAAGTAAGTCCCATTTGAACGTTTGTAAAATCATTTCATTATTAACAGTAAATATTTGAAGAAACGTTTTCAGAATATAATTAATTTTTGCCAGCAATATTGCATTACTGATTGTAATCCATCCCAAAAACCATCAACGTAAAACTTTGCAAAATTTTATTTTTGTCAAGAAAAAGTTTAACTATTAATTACATAACTTCAGTCAAATTAATTACAGTGATGTGAAGATTTTAACATCCACATCTTCCTTTTGGGAATCTATCTTCAAGGAAGCTATAGAGATTACATTAGCTATTAAAGAATAACGTCAGCTTTGGTAATACATACAGCCACTTATTATGACAACCCACCAGCAGCTAATAGAGTATAGTAAAACAGAGTAAGCATATTCATGTCGCAGTTCGATGTAGCAGTCAGATGGCAATCCAGTAACAGTAAAAAAGGTAAGGAACAGTTTTTGGTTATTGCAGGTAACGACGGAGGGCCACGACGACGACAAATTCTATGTTTCGTCGAAATAATCAGCCAATCACTTTTAATAAGCAGCATTTAAATTTGTATGCGAAGATTGCACTTATTGTTATTGAGAAAGAGAATTAATTTCAAAGGGAAGATTTCATTTCTTATCATTAAGCAAGAGATAGAAATTCTAAGGGAAGGTTTCATAGGTTATTGTAGAAGGGAAGGTTGCGTAACAAAAGAGATATAGAGGAGACGGGAAGGTTTCAACTGTCCAGTAAATGAGATAGGCCGTGATCTTCCGGACCCCCACGCAGATTGCAGGTTTACTCGGCTCTGTGAAGGATGGTTTACAACTTCGTGAAGCGGCTGTCTGTCAGATTCCTTGCGGAAATTGTGAGAAGTCGCACATAGGTCAAACAAGACGCACCGTTCATGAGAGATGTGTGGAGCATCGAAGATACACACGCTTCCAGAATGAGATTTTCACTCTGCATTGGAGTGTGAGCTGATATGAAACTTCCTGGCAGATTAAAACTGTGTGCCGGACCGAGACTCGAACTCGAGACCTTTGCCTTTCGTGGGCAAGTGCTCTACCAACTGAGCTACCCAAGCACGACTCACGCCCCGTCCTCACAGCTTTACTTCTGCCAGTACCTCTTCTCCAACCTTCCAAACCTAACAGAAGCTCTCCTGCGAACTTTGCAGAACTAGCACTCCTGCAAGGTTCGCGGGAGAGCTTCTGTTAAGTTTGGAAGGTAGGAGACGAGGTACTGGCAGAAAGCTGTGAGGACGGGGCGTGAGTCGTGCTTGGGTAGCTCAGTTGGTAGAGCACTTGCCCGCGAAAGGCAAAGGTCCCGAGTTCGAGTCTCGGTCCGCCACACACTTTTAATCTGCCAGGAAGTTTCATACACACGCTTATTACAGCCAGACATGTCGGCTGTGGCCGAACATTGTATTAATACAGGGCATGCTATGAATTACAGTGATGTGAAGATTTTAACATCCACATCTTCCTTTTGGGAATCTATCTTCAAGGAAGCTATAGAGATTGGATTAGCTAATAATTTAATAAATAGAGATAATGGTTTTAATTTGGACAAAGCATGGAATCCGGCTCTTGGGGTAATTAAACTGCAGAGAAGTCGTTGTGGTGTCACCACCGTCGTGTCACCACCGTCGATCATACATCGATAAGCAGATCGATTGTCTGTACGCCTTCGCCACAGGCGGCGCATTTGTAAGCGTATTTCCTTGCCGCCGACCAGCATCTGTGACCCGAATGCGCAGTACCGCCTCGATGGAGCATATAAGGCCGCGCTTGGCATCTTGACGTGATCCTTGTGACTCACTCTGAGGATGGCCGGACGATATGCGGCCGAAATATCAGTGGAGGAAATTTTATTTGCGCGGCTGCATGCCCGAAATTTAGTGGAATCCGCTTCCGATTCCGCTGCAAAACTGAAACTGGTAGAAATTAAGGTTCCAAAGTTGTTTTAAGTTTTGTGATCAGATTGCGGCTTCACGTCAATGATCGCCTCTTGTGAGTGCTTTGCCGTCAAGGAGAGCCGCGACTACCGATGTGTACCTGGTAGAGTCATATCTGTATGTCACGTACGTCATACCCGCTGGTCAATACTGGCCGCCATCATGCCATGAATCATAGGTATTGTGCTCTACAAGGTCCTCGAAAATCTCCCTGCCCAATGTGATCTCCAGATCCATCCCCACTGGACATGTGCAGGACAGCATCTGGTTCAGTGCACGTTGTCGGCCACTGCTCTTGACCAGTTTTTGACAACATCTTAAAGTAGAGTGTTACACGTAATGAAACACGTCCTTTGCAGGTACTTTTTTTTTTTTTTTGAGCTTGTAACATAGGTGAAAATGTAGCTGCAACGTGCACTAATCTAATGTTGATAATGTTTAAACTGAACACATACGAGTAAAATTCGATACACGGGGTGCATCAAAGTTAATAGTAAAAACTGACACGTGTTAAAGCATACAGTAACGGAAGTACAGACGTTCCCACGCACAAGATGACTGAAAATATGCGGTTAAGAGCAGTAACTTACTTCATTGTGAACTATTGTCCTACTTACTACACATTTATTTTAAATGTAAACTTTTGGATAAAGTCCCCATTTATCTGGTCACAAATTTCTTCCACGGTGCCTGCTTAGCGCATGTGAGGTACAGCCGCATTTGATTTTGACGTATGACAAAAATCCACTGCTCCAATACGGTTCAAGTTAGACAGGTCGAATGAACCCTGTAACTTACCCTCCTAGACCACCTGATAGAGACGATCCGAGGGCGTTTGAAAGAATTCATGACTCCCTGCTGGGGCGAGTGCAGTGTTGCACCCCAATACGGGGGAAAATGTGGAACAGGTACGAGTGCACAGTGAATTGAAACAAGTAACGTGCTCTAGCGGTAAGGCGTTTCTTGCTAAAATAGGTCAGGTTCTCAGTTCGACACTAACTATGCCACGCAAACAGGGGAGTTAACAACATATGTAGATGTCAGCATTTGAGAGAGGACGTGCAGTTGTGCTCAAACAAGCCGGTTGGAGTAATCGGCGAATCGCTCGACATGTGAATAGAACCGAATCCACTATTCGACGATGTTGGCAGATATGGGTGAGCCATGGCCGAACACAGCGTCAAGGGGGAAGTGGTGGACCACGAGAGACGAGAGAACGTGAGGACCGAGCAGTCACTAGGGAGACACCCAGGGCCCTGGATTCATCACTGTCACCGATCCGACGTGCAACTAGTGACAACAAGGGCCATAAACAGACGGCTCAGAGCAAGAGGGTTTACTGCGCTCCTTGCGCTGACTACTACTGATCTCTGCACACCAACTAGCTTGTTTGCAATGATGTCGGGCACATTCGGCGTATAACATACGTGACTAGAGTAGAACTGTCCTCCGTGATGAAACGGGCTTCGAGCTGAATGTCGATGTCCAACCAAGATGTGTCGGGAGACACCCCGGACAACGGTGGGTTACCAACCAGACATACGGCTAGACAACCAGGATTGATGGTTTTGGGTGTCATTTCTTTTCATTGCAGGATCCGTTTGGATGTCCGCGACACTCTTTCGCCACAGGGCTACGTCGATGATATTCTATGCCTCGGCCTTTGTGGCAAGCGCCCTGGGCTTAAATGTCAGTAAGATAATGCCCGCCCACAAATGGCAAGAGTTTTTGTTGCTTGGCTTTGAGCTAGCCAAACCCTGCCGTTGCCAGCAAAGTTGTCAAATCTCTCCCCAACTGATAACGTTTGAAGCGATCTAACGCAACAATCGGACAGAATTCCTGACGATAAGCCTCTGGAGGACGTCCAAAAAACTTTATCAATCAAAACCAAACCGCATAACTGCTTGCATAAGGGTCAGAGGTGAATGAACAAGGTACTGACTTTCTCAATTTAAGAATCGCTTTTTCTTGAACAAATCGTCCAATTTTTTACAATTGTAATCATGCCAGCATGATCTGGTACATACTGACGTGATGATATATTAACAAGTTTTGTTTTCAAAATAATGCTTAATGAACCAGATTTAAGCATGCTTGCAGAACAGTGGTTCCCATCCTAGGGATAATTACTGGATATCTAACGGATCATGCTAATACCTGTGGAGGTAGCACGGCTATCTTTCTCCGACGTTCGATCGTACAGTCCTACCTCAGCTAGCATCAATGAAGGCCACTGCAGTGACAATACCTTCTGATCATAGCAGCATCACATTGGTTGGAGCCTACCTTAGCCCACAGCGAACATTCGAAGAAGAGAATCTGCTTGCCGTCTTCAATCTCTATGACAAGATTCTATTATACAGAGGTCTAAACGCGAATCATTTCGCTTGGAAGTCCCGGAGAAACAGCCCGAGAGGCAACAGACTACATGCGCTGGAGGAACGCCTGGCTGCCAAGCGACCCCACACGTATTTCGTCAAATTCAAACCAGCCACCCAACGTTCTTGGCATTGTTATGGTTAGAAACCTTCAACTCGATCCCCATCTGAAGCTATACATGATTTGCCATCTGACCATCACCCAGTGTTTGGAAAACTAACCAAAGTATTGGCTCATGTACACTCACCAGCAAGAACGACCTCCAATTGCGACCACTGCAAGGCATTTGTATACATCACATCTACCGATTACCGTCCCATTCTGATAATTCCTTCATGGTGCCTCATGTTTTATGTTACAGTGTATGTGAAATAAAAATGCTGGTACGACGGCGTCTCATTAGGAGGGAAGTTTATTTCAGGATGCTTCACAATACTAGTTCTCGACTTCAATGCTATACAGGGTTATAAAGACTATCCCGTTACATTAATTAAAGTAAATCAGCAGCGCCGGTATAGATATTGCTTCTCAACATGAAACACGACGCTGCTATTATTTTCCAATGGTCACCTCTAGCTATGACTACAGCAGCTAGAGGAGACTAAACAAGTAATTGAAGATGCACTCGAAGACAATCAGTCGATAGATTTATTACCTTCTGACTGTGGTCATACGAATATCCAGCGCGCGAGGGTAATGGCTGCGGAATAAAACATTAAATCTGCGTGATGTATGAGAATTGTTACAGCTTGTTCATTTTTCATTTTCTGCTGCCGTGTTCTCGACCACGTTGTTAGAATCCTCGGGGCTGAGTCGAGGACCGCCATTTGCCAGTAACGATTGATCACCTCGTCTAGGTCATCAGAGACGATGGCATAGCTCAGAAATGTCTGGGGAAGTAGCCTGTTATTTGTTGTTTTCGGGACCACACTTCCATTTACCAGAAGTGATTTAAAATCCGCTGGAAGCCATTGTGAGTACTCATACCTTACCTACGTTCCCCCCGAAAACCACTGCACCATCAATATCACGTAACTCTCATTTCAGAAACAGAGAGAGAGTGAGAGACATCTATTATCAACGATTATTTGTTTCTCGGCTGATTTCTATTCCGAGAGTGAAGTTACGTTTGATGCATCCAGACACTGACTGAGAACAGCACG
Source organism: Schistocerca piceifrons (assembly GCF_021461385.2). NCBI lineage: Eukaryota > Metazoa > Arthropoda > Insecta > Orthoptera > Acrididae > Schistocerca > Schistocerca piceifrons. Next base: position 585,311,738 of record NC_060142.1, on the reverse strand, counting down.
AGTAAACGTCGAAGCAAGAACTTTATTACTAGTTGTCCAACAGGTAGCTTCGCTTAGCCTGCACTTGTGAACTGTCAGCTTTTCTAAAGAACGGGCTACAGAAAGGGATGGCGCAGACATGCCGGAAACCAGGAGATGAGAAATCGTGCGTCTCGTCTGACAGTAAGAGAGAACTGCTTTATGGTATTTGGCAGCCAGATCTGTGAGATAGACATACAAGGCAGCGTCTGGCCAGCAGAGAGCGCTGGCTTTGGGTCATGCACGCTTCGGAGGTTAATTTAATACTGGCAGAAGGAATTAGACCTCTGAGCGGACGGGCCCTCGCCGGGTCGTGGGGCAGCGAAGCGCACCCGCAGCACCTGCTCTGCCCGCCCGCTTTTCCGTCCAGAACTTTCGACATGCCACCTGGCACTTTGGTGCTGACGTTAATGAAGCTTTCTACTGACCGTCCTGATCGAGGTTTGTAACTGTTATCGTGTCGCAACGCTGTAATTTGGGGCTTCAGCTTCTTGCAGATGTTACTTGCGTTTTTGTCGCTTCTCTTCTTGCTGATGCATCTTGAGCAATGCATCCTTGGGCAACTGGTCAACAGCCGTACCTACCGCGCTGTCCATTAGTGAATTTGCCTCATGCAGTTCTTACAACAGAAATCAAACAGGACAAAGTGCAAGCAGTGGAAGAAAATTCTACTGTCTGAGAAGTGGGATTACATAAGTTCTCCAAAACAATGGAGAAAGTGAAAGCAGATTGGTCCAAAGAAAGAAAAATTCGTTGTGTAAACCACGTTTTCCCACGTACCAGTCACTATTTGAAGCTATGATTTGACACAACGAATTTTGAAGCAAAATAATATACTTCCAAATATGTTACACCAATATTTTCGATTTGGTTGATAAGTTATTGTGACCATTTAATAATTCTGTCGCAATTTAATATTGGTATGATGGCAAGAGATGCTGGTCACACTATACCAAGACTGCAGGCAGTCAATGCGTCAACACTTCTGAAGATAAAGATCTAACAACAAATTATGTCTGACATGTATGATACATAAGTTCACTAATAGATCATATCAGATTGTAATTCACATACAATATCCTTGTACATATCCGCAGAGAAAAAGTCTGTTTTCAATTAAAGCTCTACTTAGCCCTATGCTTCTTCTGGCATGAGATATTGCTCTAGAATGAATGAAAAATTTTCTGAATCTATTTATCTGGAGCACAAATCCAGGATTCCACGAAGAGTGTGGTGCTACAGTTGGTCGTCAAAATTTAAGTGAGTAGATAAATATTTAGATGAAAAGTGCTTGATAGGAAAGACAATGGATGAAATCTGCTGAAAATCAGGAATAATTAATTAGTATTTGAAGGATCAGTATACACAGAGAGAAGAGTTGAGGCCAACTGTTTGAATGTTGAATGTACTAGATAATGAGGAGACGAAGAGGTCAGCTCAATCTTGAGATAAGACGGTCAATACCATTGCAAACGATAGATCAAATACTTACAATTGAGAGACAGGAAGATAAATGGTATACCTGTAGTCCTCTGCCAAACACTTAAGTGTAGACTGCAGAGTAATCATGTGGATATACATTCTCATAACGCGCGCATATTTCCTGTTTCTGCACACAATTTTTTCAGTAAGTCCTTACGAAGTGAGTGCATAACGTATTGTTATTGATCATTCGTCTATTAAACTTGCGTGTTCGAACTGTAGGCACCCATTGGACTTGTTTTACATCAATCTGGTTTGCATCTACGCCTCCTTTCAAAGCTTAATTTACATGTTCAACGAGAGCAGAACTTGGAACAGCTTCCTAAAGCGCTGTTATCGAATGCTTCCACATTATATGGCTACTTACGACACAAATGGAGGCAGAAGTCTTCGTAATAATGTAACAAATTTGCACTGGTCCTCTTACAGTGAGCAATAATAATAAAAATAAACTGCTACAAGCACAGACAACTGTACCTTAAGTCGCACTGCGCGGCCCCTCCCACCGGAGGTTCGAGTCCTCCCTCTGGCATGGGTGTCGTGTTGTTCTTAGCATGAGTTAGTTCAAGTAGTGTGTAAATCTATGGATCGATGACCTCAGCAGTTTGGTCCCTTAGGGATTCACACACATTTGTACCTTTAGAGAACAAAAAAATCGATAACATTCCTTCAGTATTCATTCCTGCACTGAAGTGTTAGCGTAGACATTTCGTCCTCCTAGACTTCTATTCAGAGTTTCACTGCACGATAGTGTAGTTCTCTTGCGAGACGTTTCAGTTTGCGTCGGTCCTCTTGATTTCGGACACATTGTCATCGTTTGCGATTTCTACATTTAGGAGCCTTCAAGTCTTGGAGTAAAGGCGTGAATCCGTCGTGGTGCCGAATATGAATTTTGTGGTTATGGATGCTTGGCGGAAGGCCCTCATTATGTTCCTAGTGATCGTAGCAATGGACTCGTGAAAAGGTCAGTGTTAGAGACGTCTGAGGTAGGATAGACATTGTTGTTGACAAATGCCTTGGTGGTCGTTCATACTGGCGTGCATGTTGTTGTTGTTGTTGTTGCGGTCTTCAGTCCTGAGACTGGTTTGATGCAGCTCTCCATGCTACCCTATCCTGTGCAAGCTTCTTCATCTCTCAGTACTTACTGCAACCTACATCCTTCTGAATCTGCTTAGTGTATTCATCTCTTGGTCTCCCTCTACGATTTTGACCTTCCACGCTGCCCTCCAATGCTAAATTTGTGATCCCTTGATGCCTCAGAACATATCCTACCAACCGGTCCCTTCTTCTTGTCAAGTTGTGTCACAAACTCCTCTTCTCCCCAATTCTATTCAATACCTCCTTATTAGTATCGTGATCTACCCATCTAATCTTCAGCATTCTTCTGTAGCACCACATTTCGAAAGCTTCTATTCTCTTTTTGTCCAAACTATTTATCGTCCACGTTTCACTTCCATACATGGCTACGCTCAATACAAATACTCTCAGAAACGACTTCCTGACACTTAAGTCTATACTCGATGTTGACAAATTTCTCTTCTTCAGAAACGCTTTCCTTGCCACTGCCCGTCTACATTTTATATCTTCTCTACTTCGACTATCATCAGTTATTTTGCTCCCCAAATAGCAAAACTCCTTTACTACTTTAAGTGTCCCATTTCCTAATCTAATTCCCTCAGCATTACCCGACTTAATTCGACTACATTCCATTATCCTCGTTTTGCTTTTGTTGATGTTCATCTTATATCCTCCTTTCAAGACACTGTCCATTCCGTCTGGTGTGCAAACATGATTCAATGCTTTGGTTATTTTTCCATCCACTGGGTGATGGTCAGATGGCAAATCATGTATAGACTTCAACTGGGGGTCGAGTTGAAGGTTTCCAAGCATAACAATGTCCAGAACGTAGGGGCCGCTGGTTTGGATTTGAGGGAATATGCGTGGAGCCGCCTGGCAGACAGGCGTTCCTCCAGTGCTTATAGTCTGTTGCCTTTCGGGCTGTTTCCCCGGGATTTTCAAGAGGAATGCTTCTTGCTTAGATCTCCGCATAATAGAATCTTGTCATAGAGATCGAGAATGGCCGGCAGATTCTCTTCTTTGAATGTTCGCTGTGGGCTACGGTACGCTCCAACCAATGTGATGCTGCTGTGATCGGCAGGTATTGTCACCGCCTTCGCCACGGCAGTCAGGTAGAACTGTACGATCGAATGTCAGAGAAAGATAGCCGTGTTACCTCCACGGCCATTAACATGATCCGTCCGATATCCAATAATTATCCCCAGGATGTTAACCACTAATCTACGGGCATGGCTAAATCTGGCTCATTAAGCATTATTTTGTAAAACTTGTCCCGCGCGGGGTAGGCGTGCGGCGTGCGCTCAGAGGAGCCTTTTCCGGTTCTCGCGGGTACCCCCCCCCCTTCCCCCCCGTCCGAGGTTCGAGTCCTCCCTTGGGCCTGGGTGTGTGTGTGTTCCAGAGCGTAAGATAGTTTAAGTCATTAAGTAGTGCGTAAGCCTAGGGACCGGTGACCTCAGAAATTTGGTCCCATAGAACTTATCACAAATTTCCAATTCTTTTTGGAAAACTTGTTAATATATCATCACGTCAGTATCTACCAAATGTCATATGCGGGCCAGTTACAGAGTTGTCGCATAGCCTATTACGATTGAATTTCACTGGCGAAATATCGTATTATTTCTCCAAAGATACAGTTGGTGAGCGACCTATAGATTCTGCCTCCTTTGTATACTCAAAACTGTTTCTGAATGGCCCTAACTTTTCTGGTTTGAATATTCCTTCGGATTTTGTATTTCATTTGGTGCGTCTTTCATGATGTCGGTAGTTTATGGGTCTAGGCTTTGTTCTTTTGTAGTTCTGTGTATTGAATCTAGAACAGTTATATCTTCCAATTTAAAAGTCACCACACATATACACAATTACCACAGATTATTTGATACCTTGACGTTATTTTCAATCTCATAATTTGCTCACGGCGTTAAATTTGTGTAAATACTGCTTGATATTTTCTGACTATTTTCGTGTTGTTACTGAGTTGTATCCAGAAAACGGTGATGTAAACCTTTTTCAGTGACTGGTGATAATGTATTCTTCTTTGATTCCTTAAGCCAGTTCTTCCACGAGTTTTCACCGTATATCTCACGAAAAGACCATGAAGGTAAAATTAGAGAAAATCGAGCTCATATGGAGGCTTACGAACGATCGTTCGACCGTTGGCAAAACTGGGAACGAAGATCAATAGTTAACGACCTGTCGACGACAAAGTCATTAGAGATGGAACACAAGCTCTGATTATAAAAGGATGGGGAGGCAAATCGGCCGATCATCGAAGGAACCATCGCGGCATATGCCTTAAGCGATTTAGGGAAATCATTCCAGCCTTAACTGGCGGACGGGGACTTGAATGGGAGTCCAGCTTGCCAACCACTGCGCCACCTCGCTCGATGCGCACCATTCTCAACTGGAAAAGGAAAGCGGTGTCTTTGTAGACAAAGTACAGTCCGCTTCAAATCATGCAATGGCTTGCAGAGTATACAGTCCGCTTCAAATCATACACTGGCTTGCAGATTATAGATGCAGATGTAGTTTAACGATGTACTTAAGTTTTTACGGAGCCCTCAGACCGCGAGTACTAATCGCACCTGGCCAATTTTTATTTTTATGCCTCTTGGCCTGCATGATGGACTCACATTGGAAGGGAATATTGTTGCTGCTGGGGCCAATATATAATTTCCTTAGATGACATTTAGTAACGACTCTTAAGTAGTCTGAAAAATTAATCACTATTTTTACCATTTAGTTTTAATCTAATACACTCCTGGCGATTTAAATTCCCACATCATGAAGGCAGCATACAGCTAACGTCAAAGTATCCAAAAATATAAATGATTGGGCACGGGAGTGAGTAGCATTTCACAGCGGCTACACAAACTATACATTCGTTGTATAGAGAATGTTTACGTAGCGAGTCTAAGTTCAGTGTCGTTTAATTGCTGTTTTGTCTGTGAGAAGACAGTCTTATGCATCGTATTACGAGGAGAAACGCTTAGCAGCACGTGTGGGAAGTCGAGGGCGACAGTATCGCGAACTATCCAACCTGCTGTTCCTGGTACAGCTCACAGCATTGATCGGAATCCCGCCACTCTCATGCGAGTAAGGAATCAAGGGCTTCAGGATTGCAGCGGCGCCACACGAATACCTCATGACTAAATTGTTGGCACAGCTCACGTAGCGTATATCCATTCGGGAAACGAACTTGTTTGCCGTGAGAAAAGATATCCACACGAAGAGCGCGACGAAGTCTTGAGTACCACAGACTATCAGCACGCGGACCTCGAGAGAGACGCGCCCAACGACAGTACTGGACACAGGAGAGGCACCTCGTCGTCTCTTCAGGCGAGCCCTGGTTCTACATATTGCGTCGCAATGGACATGCCCGTGTCTGGAGCCTCCGAGGAGTACGAGCGTTTGGATTTGTCACGGTAGGTGGGCTCAACATCAGATGTGAAGATATCGAGCGCCATGGGATGTAACTTACACCGATGATCACCAATGGTTCGCAAAGACGATGATTCGGACAGTAGCCGTAACTTTTGTGACGTTAACGATGGCTGCCTGTGCCCTAGTTTCGAGATCTACGTGACTTCACTTTTCATCAAGGTAACACAAGACTGCATCGTCAGTGGCGTCATCTGCGAGGGGCGTTCAATAAGCAATGAAACATTTTTTTTCTGAAAGCATATTGGTTTTATTGAGGATTCCCCTACACCATACTGTTCCCCACTCTTTTGGCAACACAACCCAATTTTTCAATATAATCTCCGTTCAATGCCATGGCACTGCGCCAGCTGAGTGGGAGTGCCGGTGTACCCGCGTGCTGCCACTACAATGGTCGACGTCTGAACCAACGTCCTGCTGCTTCATAAATCTTCCCATCATCCACATAGTTCTTCCCGTGGAGTGCAACCTTGATTGGGCCGGACGGATAGAAGTCGGACTGTACCTTGGTTGAGGGAGAACAGTCGAAAGAAGTTTTGTGAACCCCTCTCGGGTGGGCAGACATGTGTGGGGCCTTGTGTTGTCATGGAGAAGGAGAATTTCGTTTCCATTTTTGTGGCGACGAACCCTCTAAATTCTTTTCTTCAGTTTTCTGAGGGTAACAAAATAGAGTTGACCGTTGCACCATAAGGGAGGACATCAGACAGAATAACTTGAAAAATGGTTCAAATGGCTCTGAGCACTATGGGACTTAACATCTGAGGTCATCAGTCCCCTAGAACTTAGAACTACTTAAACCTAACCAGCCTAAGGACATCACACACATCCATGCCCGAGGCGGGATTCGAACCTGAGACCGTACCGGCAGCGCGGTTCCAGAACGAAGCGCCTAGAACCGCTCTGCCACACCGACCGGCTAAACAGAATAACTCCTCGAGAGTCCCAGAAGACCGTCGCCATGACTTCACTGGCTGAGGGTGCGACTTTGAACTTTTTATTCGGAGGAGAGGTGGTGTGGCGCCACTTCATGAATTTCTCTTTGTTTCTCGTTCGACGTGATGAACCAATGTTTCACAGCCCGTGACGATATTAGACAAAAAGCTGTCATGATCAGCCTCGTAACACGCAAACAATACCGTACCAATGGTCGTACTTTGCTCTTTCTGGTCTTCTGTAAGGCGGCGAGGAAGCCAGCTGGCACAATCCTATGTGTACCGAAACTGGTGGACGATTGTATCAGCAGCATCAACGGAGACGTCCAGTTGTGCAGCGAGGTGTTTGATTGTGATACGCCGATCTCCTCGAATGAGAGTGTCCACACGTTCCAACACTGCTGTGACGCGGGAGATCGGACAGGTTTGCGTGACATTCATGCCCGGCCAAGGACTTACCGTGCGTTTCTCCATTGCCAGGTCTCCGTCGACACTCTGAAAGGACTTATGAATACTGCAATGCTCTGGTTTTCCAACAAAATAAACTCAATGACAGCTCTCTTCTTTTAACGCAAATCAGTTACATACGCCATTTTGAAGGTTATGTACAGAGCCGCCACCTGTCGGAAATTCATGAAACTATTGGGGCTGAAGTGAGAATATTCCACTATGTCCCACAACAAATTCCACATTGTCAACCGAAATAGGTCGAGAAAAAAAATGTTGCTTTACTTATTGTATGCCCCACGTCTTACCATGCCTAGAATGTTTGACTGTGGCCATAGGTAGCACGTTCACCAGGCTGCTCACCCGATGAAGACATCGCGTCATGGGGTGCCGAGAGACAGGTTCATCACATCTTGGCAGCCTCTGAAATCGATGAACTCCGGGTCAGAACTAAGGAGCGTACCCCCCATCAGAGGTTCGAGTCCTCCCTCGGGCATGGATGTTTGTGTCGTCGTTAACGTTAGCGTCTTTAAGCTAGATTGAATAGTGTGTAAGCTTAGGAACCGATAGCCTCAGCAGTTTGGTCCCGTAAAACCTTACCACAAATTTACACTTGAGGTGTGTGGAATGATGTGCGCGTGTCTGTCAGCCATGCTCAGATACAACTGAAGACCAGCCACATCAGAGCTGTTGCTGGTGCGAGAGAGGGCAGCTCTGTGCAGTAAATCGAGCACCCTGCGGAAATTCTAACTCCTTGCAAATATCGTCATGTATTCTCGATACTACATTGTCTACTCTCAGCAAGTAAAATTTAGTTACTTGCTGTCCTTCCTGGTGATTCAATTTTAGCAGCCAGCAGTCTGTTTATTAATAACAACATATCCCACATTAGGTCACTATCTCGGTTGTCTCTGATCAATGCAGTAAAGATTTTTTTTCTCTTCAACTTCCGTCCATTTATCAGCCTACTTATCCTATCCACTTTCACGTCATTTTCATTATAGGCAAAATTACGTCTTCCACATCAGTCTCTTCCCTGATCAATTTGCTTGTTTCCCTGCCTCTCCTGATAATTCCTAACATGCATTGCCCCCCCCCCCCCCAAAAAGTTGATCACTAAACAACTGTCATATTCTGAATAATCCTCAGGCCACGTCTGCCTGTATTAGCGAAACTGTCATTATACGTGGTTTATAAATTTTCAGGATCAGACAAACAGGAAATTCAGTTGACTCGAGTATAGTTTCATTATTATTTTTATTTCGTTTGCTATAAATCCAGTCGTACATGTTACCACTTATCGTCAGTAGTAAATTATATTGGCGCTTTCCTGGTTTATATAAATCGATGAGTAAATGTTCGAAGAATATTTCGAATGAAGGAATATTTTCAAATAGTGGAATTCCAACCAAAGTTCACTGTATTGGACTCCGCGTGGACGAAAAACAAGAAACATATTTTGATAAAACAGAATTATCATCCTCGCGAAGAGTGATCGGTGTCTAATATTCATTACAATCAAAAGCTAACATTACCATTTTAATTTACCACAACATACTGGTGTACAACTGGATAATCAACTATGGTAGCACTGAAAAGAAGAGCGAGGAAACATGATCTATGTGCGTTATCGAAGACCAAACATAAAATAAAACGGATTATTAGAAATATGTGGTACTATTTGTCGCATTGATTCATTATTTCTTGGTTTAATCAAAACTACAAAAAATTTTGACTTATTTGTTTGAACATTAGGAACTATTATTCATCATTAATCACTATGAAAATAGTGATGGTAATTTTTTCGAATCTGCACTTGAGTTAGAGGTCCAACTCTGTTTGGGGCATTGTCTGATACCTGCTCTCTTCCAGGGCTACTTTCTCGGAGGGGCCCAGCGTGCAGAGCAGCGTTGGCCGTACCGCAGTGCCGCTGCCACCTACAACTCATTACAGCGCTGCTGCATGGCAGGAGAGAGGCCCAGCTGCGTGCTGTTCTGCGGCCTGGCGATGACGTGACGTATGGCCATAAAGTCAAGCCGCCATCAATCTCAGGAAGGCAGTTTGACTGCTCTGCTACACGTGACCTTGCTCGGAACACCACACCTTGCCCCTCTCGTCACAGCTGGCTGCTAGCTGTCTCTACTGGCTGTAGGGCGCACTTTTCGTCAGTCCAGAGGCTTCCTACACGAACTGTACCTGCAGGTATCAGTCATGTTAAGTAGCAGCAGCGAATCCTAGAATCATGCCACAAATTGCATCTAATAACTAATAGCCCAACCCTCTGACAGAGATACAAGGCAGTTTACATTACTATTAGGTTACTATATGGTGTTGTCTTGTTAAAAAATTATCACTGACCTCTGTTACACAGCAGAAGGAAATAAATCACCATATAGGTTAAAATACAGGAATTTTTTAAATTATCACACACATCAAAAATTTTTTGCATCGGCCCGGTTCGCAGAACTTCTGAAGATAGACGTTGACTGTGAACATTGTATCATAGACACAGTCTCTTTAACTGTTCAGAGATGTCACTAAACCCGCCCAAAGATGTAAACAACCATGCATGAGCAGCGCCTATTAGACGGAGCGCGTCTGACAGCCGATCAGTTATAGTCATTCCACCAGGAAGGAGGTACACGGCTCGTGTTATCTGCAGTTCAAACATGCCAAGATGGTCAATACTGCGGTTCTATCGCGTCCGAATTGTTACTTTGTGCCAGGAAGGGCTCTCAACAACGGAAGTGTCCAGGCGTCTCAGAGTAAACCAAAGCGATGTAGTTCAGACATGAGAGAGATACAGAGAGACAGTAACTGTCGATAACATGCCTCTCTCAGGCCGCCCAAGGGCTATTACTGCAGTGGATGACCGTTACTCTACGAATTATAGCTCTGAGGAACCCTGACATCAACGCTACCATGTTGAATAATGCTTATCGTGCAGTCACAGGATGCCGTGTTACGACTCAAACTGTGTGCAAGAGGCTTCATGATGCGCAGCTTCACTCCCGACGTCCATGGCGAGGTCCATCTTTGCAAACATGACACCATGAAGCGCGGTACAGATGGACCCGACAACATGCCGAATGGACATCTCAGGATTGGTATCAGGTTCTCTTCACCGATGAGTGTCGCATATGCCTTCAACCAGACAATTGCCGGAGACGTTTTTGGAGGCAACCCGCCCAGCTTGAACGCCTTAGGCACACTGTCCAGCGAGTGCAGCAAGGTGGAGGTTCCCTGCTGTTTTGGGGTGGCATTATGTGGGGCCGACGTACGCCGCTGATGGTCATGGAATGCGCCGCAACAGCTGTACGATACGTGAATGCCATCCTACGACCGATAGTGCAAACACATCGGCAGCATACTGGCGAGGCATTCGTCTTCATGGACGACAATTCGCGCCCTATCGTGCACATCTTGAGAATGACATCCTTCAGGATAACGACATCGCTCGACTAGAGTGGCCAGCATGTTCTCCAGACATGAACCTTATCGAAAATATCTGGGATGGATTTAAAAAGGCTGTTTATGGACGACGCGACCCACCAACCACTCTGAGGGATCTATGCCGAATCACCCTTGAGGAGTTGGACCATCTTGACCAACAAAGCCTTGATGAACTTGTTGATAGTATGCCACGACGAATACAGGCATGCATCAAGGCAAGAGGTCGTGCTACTAGGTATTAGAGGCACCGGTGTGTACAGCAATCTGGACCACCAACTCTGAAGGTCTCGCTGTATGGTGGTACAACGTGCAATGTGTGGTTTTCATTAGCAATTAAAAGGGCGGAAATGATGCTTATGTTGATTTCTATTCCAATTTTCTGTACAGGTTCCGAAACTGTCAGAAAATATGTGTGTAGTCTTGACACAAATTGTTATAAAACCTCTTTTCCTTTTCTCTTCCACTCCAACCTCCATATACGGCACAAATGTTAGTATACACACGTTACCAGAGGAAAAAAGTGTGCCACCCACAAGGGGAGGAAACTAAATCGTACTTCAAGAATTGAAAGTGTATGTAATGTTATTTCAGTGATTACAATTTTGAATCGTATTCACAAGATCTTGGCAGTACGAGCCCATTAGTTGGTATGATGTTGTATCCACTATTGCCTGAATGCACACAAAGAATCGGTTGGCAAGAGTGTCACAAGCGATTCTGTATGCCCTACAGAAGCAAGTTGGTCCACAATTACTGTATCTGGTCCTTGATATACTAGTTACAGGCACTAGGACTGGTTTGATGTCCGACCTGGTTCCACATTCTCTCCATTAGATAAAGACCTCGAGACTCTGTTGACCAAAGAAGCACCTCAGCATTATACAGACAGCTCATGAAGACACGTGATGTGTGTGTAAGCGCATTGTACGATATAAAAAAGATGCCATGATCCCGCGAGTGTCGAAGGTCCCGAGTTCGGGTCTCGGTCTGGCACACAGCTTTTATCTGCAAGTTTCATATCAGTGCACACTCCACTGCAGAGCGAAAATTTCATTCTTGATACCACGATACTGTCGCTTAAAGGGTAACACATGATGCTGCACTACCATTGTGCTGTCAGAGTTTCCTTAGTTTCTAGCCATTAACTGAAGTCATACCTGGACGGTCCCCACACCGCTGTGCCTCTTCGCTCTCCAAAATATTTGGAACCTCCGCAGATCGCCGACAATATCACCGGCAATGGTCATGTGGGGTAGAGCAGAACAGTGATTCACCGCTGAACACAATGCGATGCCATTCTTCAGTAGTCCATACCTCCCAGTCACGGTCGCTCCAGGCAAATGGCGGGATGGTTCCTTTGAAAGGGCACGGCCGACTTCCTTCCCCATCCTTCCCGAATCCGATGAGACCGATGACCTCGCTCTCTGGTCCTCTTGCCCAAACAAACCAACCAACCAACCCAGTCACAGCATCCCTACAGACGGAGCCGTTTGTGTTGTGGTGCTAACTAAATCCTATGTTTGGGGCGGTATTTCCCTAGTTCGGCAGCTAATCGTCTGCGATTGATGGTACTGGAGGACACAGTGTTGCAGGGAGTCCATTACTTGATCTCGTATGGCAGTCGCAGATGTGAAGGGGTTACGATGTGCCTGGTGCACATTACTGTGTACCCCATTTGCGGTGGTCAGACGAGATCGACTGGACCCTTCAGGATGAGTATACTTGCTTCAACCTCTCCATGCTATCCAACGTCGTGGCACTGCCAATTCGAATGGCGCACAAAACTGGATACTGTACGATTCGACCAGCTGGCCAAAAGGAGATCCATTACATATTACGATCCTCTTCAACTGTCGGCGGTCTCTGTCAGTCAACAGACGAGGTCGGCCTGTACGATTTTGTGCTGTACATGTCTCTTCACGCTTCCACTTCACTATCACATCGGAAACAGTGGACTTAGTGATGTTTAGGAGTGTGGAAATCTCGCGTACAGACGTGTGACATAAGTGCCACCCAATCACATGACCACCTTCGAAGTCCGTGAGTTCCGCGAAGCGCCCCATTCTGCTCTCTCACGATGTCTAATGACTTCTGAGGTCTCTGATATGGAGTACCTGGCAGCAGGTGGCAGCACAACACACCAAATATGAAAGACGTATGTTTTTGGGGGTTTCCGGATACTTTTGATCACATAGTATATATTCACATTTCCTTCTTTCCATTCCAGCACTAATACTATATTTCTTGGTCACTGCTGCTTAATGGTGCTTATGTGAAGGCAGCTCCACAACGTCTTATCATCTCGATTCGCAGCAGATGTCACGCCACAGCACGTGAAAACATTCCGCACTGTATTTAGAATGACGGCGTTCACACCAACCGTCGTCGGAACGCAACGGCGTGGAACGTCGGCGTCAAATTTCCTGTGGAAGTAAGTAAGATAGCGGGTTGCAGCCGTCCGTTGATGGCAAAAAAAAAAAAAAAAAAAAAAAAAAAAAAAAAGAAAAGAAAAGTTCTGGCCGCTCTTAATCACCTGTCAATAACTAATTTTATGCATTTGTGTCTTCTTAATTATTATTTTATTTGTTTCTTTGTTTTTGTGACATTGCGAAAGGTGAATTATAACACTTTGTTAGTGTTCTATGAAAGAAATGTACAACATCAACTAAAGCTCCTACATTACGCGTAAATAATGCAAAAATACTGAGAAGTATTTTACTCAGAATATTGTTTCAACAATTAAAAACTGTGCTCCCGTGGGGGACATACACCATTGAGCCAAAATACGAGGGCGTGCTGAAACGTAATGCCTCCGAATTTTGTATGAGAACACTACTGAAGCTATTTAAATAAAACAAACTTTATTAACACTCAACACGTTTATTCTTCATGTCTACATATATATTTCTGAATATAGTCACACTGACGACGAACGCATATCACCCAACGAGAGAACAGTTTGTTGATACCGTCACTGTAGAACGTTTGACTTTCTTGACGGAGCCACTACCTCAACTCTGCTTGTAGCACCTCATCACTATCAAAGTGGAGTCCTCGAAGGTGTTCTGTAAATCTGATGGGGCGAAGTTGGGGCTGTGGTTGAAATGATCGATTAGAAAGAACCCCGGATGTCTGATTCTTGCAATACCGCACTTCTCTTGGCATTGTCAAGCTGAAAGAGAGAGTGCTCGATGTGTGGACGAACTCTTCGAATTCGTGCTTTCTGAAACTCGATTGCAGCAGGCTCTCTCTCTCACGCACGCCACAGTTACGTTACACGCCGCCATGTTACACGCAACAACTCGGAGCCCTCTAGCGGCAGACGGTTGCAACTTGGGTCAGTGAAGCGGGAAAGTTGACGCAGTAATATGCATGACATGCAACTGAGAAGAAAGCAAAAAATTCGGAGGCATTACTTTTCAGCACGCCCTCGTATTATGCCCACTGTTCACCACGAAACTGAGGCACTATTGGCACGTGACGCTGTAAGATAAGTATATAAGCAGACCGGAGACAGAATGGGGAATAATTCTGGGACGATACGAGCAGCTAACAGGGTAACCCACTGACGTAAGCAAATCTGGAAAAGGGCAGACTTTTATGACCCCGCGTCTGGGAACGAGCATCCTGTAAAGGAAGAAGTTGCTTGGCTGTTCACGAGCTACTGTCGTGATCATCTGTCGAAAGTGGGTGAAGGCTGCTGAAGGGGACAAGGTGTTGGATGTCGATGTCTCCTCACAGGACACGCAGATCGGAGGCTTGCCAGCGTCAAGCAGGATAGGCGCAGATCTGTGGCAAATCTGTCGATCGAGTACAATGATGATGCAGGCTCAAGTGCTTCGGATCACACCTTTTGGCGCACATTGTTGAACAAGGGCTCCGCAACGTGCGACCACTACGTGTTCCCACAGTGACGCAGTGGCATCGTCAGTTACGACTACATTGGGCATGGCCTTCGAGATTGGACCACAAGTCACTGGAAATGTGTAGCCTGGTGGAATGAATCATGTTTCATGTTAGACGAGCTCGAAAGTCGTGGTCCGACACGCAGTCAATCCACGTGAACGGCTGCTAGAAACACACAGCTCGCCACGGACACAGGACGGTGGGGGCGGTATGGTGCTATGGGGAATTTTAACTAGTTATAATGGGACATGTGGTAACAACCGAAGGCAATACGACAGCTGTGTACTACGTGAACCTTAATATGGGCTTCTTGCATCGCATGATGCTTGACGTCTCTCTAGACTGAGACGGTGTCTTCCAGCACGGTAACTGTCCGCTCCACAAGGCGAGAATCGTGCTACAGTGATTTGAGGAGCATAATAGTAATCTCACGTTGATGTCTTGGCAACCAAATTCGGCTGATTTAAGCCTGATGGGATACATCTGGGACGTTATCGGGCGCCATATCCGTGCTGCCCACAAACCTCCGGTCCGTAATTGCGTGCAATGTGCGTAGACATCCCGTGCCACGTAACTACGGAAACATACCAGTGACTTGTCGGATCCAGTAACATACGGTCCAATTTCACGCCACGCAGTATCGTTGCTGCCACGCAGGATTAGCCGAGCGGTCTAAGGCGCTGCAGTCAGGGACTGTGCGGCTGGTCCCGGCGGAGGTTCGAGTCCTCCCTCGGGCATGGATGTGTGTGTTTGTCCTTAGGATAATTTAGGTTAAGTAGTGCGTAAGCTTAGGGACTGATGACCTTAGCAGTTAAGTCCCATAAGATTTCACACACTTTTGAACATTTGAACAGTATCGTTGCTGCATTGCGTTCCAGATGTGGACCAACATGCTATTACGCAGGCGGTGATGACGTTTTGTCTTACCAGTGTAGACACAATTGTTTTACGTTATGTGGTAGTTTCAAAGAATATAAGACGCAAAGGATAAATCAGATGGGCGAGAGTCACCTGTTTTATAAGGTATGATGCCCTGTTCGTAAACTCGTATTTTCTCGGCGGATTATTTTTGTTTTTAAACGTCCAACGACGAGTAAAATTTATCAGATGACCGTTGTCAAGAATCTCCGTTATTAATTTTGCTTTATGCATTAATAAATTCGATTGACTTCATTGCTATTTCCTTCCTGGAGATGCCACATTCCGACTTTATGTGGTACTGTGGGTACCTGTGATCTAATTTTTACCATTTTGTGTCATATCGGGTGCCACGGCCCCAAATTTATTAAGAGGCAGTTCATTTTCTATCTTGTCCGTATTGCGATCACAGTCAATTATTTCACACGATTAACTGATTTCTGATTCCAGCAATATGCCATTTTCAAGTGCTTATTCATTACCTCGAAACTGCACAGTCAACCCGTGTGGGTATATGCTGTGTACGACTAATTTAAATGCACAGGGTGTTTCGGAATTCCTATTACAGACTTCTAGGGGTTGTAGGGGGGCCTTTAGAAAATAAAATTTTGAGAAGTAATCCATATCCAAAAATATATCGTTTGGATACAGAATACGTTCGATGACCGCGTCACACTCAAATCTCCCGCTTCACGACGCGCTCTCCAACTGAGACGAGGGCGCCTTAGGCAGGCGCTGTTGTAATTGTGACATCACACACCATTTTCGTACGACTACAGCAAAGACTGCGAGACAGTACTGCGTTGGCGACCAGAAGGGTTAGCTGAGGTGCTCCACGCGCTCTCTGTTTCGAAGAAGACGCCCTTCGTCATGTAGAAGAGAACCCAACGGCAACTGCTCAAAACATTGCCCGTGCCTTGGGCTCCGGTAGGGCACACTTGTCAGAGTTGATTTGTATCAGCTTTTGGCATAGGCGAAGCGGAACAATTAAAAGTTAGCCGACCCTCAGATTGGTGTTACATCCAAACATTACATTTCCGGACGTGGGTTCCCTGTCAAAATTTTATATGCCAAATCTACTTCTATAGAAGGCAGCAACAGGAATTGTCAAACTTCCTGTATGACTGCTGCTGTAGAAGACTAACTTACCCGTGAGCTATTTAAATAGCACTGCTGTCGTAGTGGCATGCATTGGGATACATGCGTAAATATAAGAACTGAAGAATTATTCCAATGAACATTGCTCTCAAACATGTCAGGTCAATGAAATTGTGAAATTAATGATTTCACTGATAATGTAGCTATTCCGTACTCGGCTATCGGACGAGAAGTTAAGTTGACAGTCGGTATAGTGCGAACGCACCACCATCTGGCTAGAAATGGCGTCTCGATGACGTAACTGTTTAGGTGAGTGGCCCGCATCATCACCGTTTCACTAACTGTGCGTCCTTCTACCTGTGGAGGAATGTGAAGGAATATATATACACACGGTGGTTCATTGATCGTCACCGGGCCAAATTTCACACGAAATAAGCGTCAAACGAAAAAACTACAAAGAACGAAACTTGTCTAGCTTGAAGGGGGAAACCAGATGGCGCTATGGTTGGCCTGCTAGATGGCGCTGCCATAGATCAAACGGATATCAACTGCGTTTTTTTTAAAATAGGAACCCCATTTTTATTACATATTCGTGTGGTACGTAAAGAAATATGAATGTTTTAGTTGGACCACTTTTTTCGCTTTGTGATAGATGGCGCTGTTATAGTCACAAACATATGGCTCACAATTTTAGAGGAACAGTTGGTAAGAGGTAGGTTTTTTAAATTAAATTACAGAACGTAGGTACGTTTAAACATTTTATTTCGGTTGTTCCAATGTGATACATGTACCTTTGTGAACTTATCATTTCTGAGAACACATGTTGTTACAGCGTGATTACCTGTAAATACCACATTAATGCATTAAATGCTAAAAATGATGTCCGACAACCTCAATGCATTTGGCAATACGTGTAACGACATTCCTCTCAACAGCGAGTAGTTTGCCTTCCGTAATGTTCGTACATGTATTGACAATGCGCCGACGTATGTTATCAGGCGTTGTCGGTGGATCACGTTAGCAAATATCCTTCAGCTTTCGACACAGAAAGAAATCCGGGGATGTCAGAACCGGTGAACGACCAATCCACCTGTCATGAAATATGCTATTCAATACCGCTTCAACGACACGCGAACTATGTGCCGGACATCCATCATGTTGGAAGTACATTCCCATTCTGTCATGCATGAAACATCTTGTAGTAACATCGGAAAGACTTGCACCAGGCTAACGGTCTACCCGACGGGAGGCCCTAGTCACACGGCATTTACATTTTTTACATCGGTAGAACATTACGTAGGAAATCAGCATACATTGCACCATTTAGAATGCCATCGATAAAACGGGGGCCAATTATCCTTCCTCCCATAATGCCGCACCACACATTAACCCGCCAAGCTCGCTGATGTTCCACTTGTCGCAGCCATTGTGGATTTTCCGTTGCCCAATAGTGCATATTATGCCGGTTTACGTTACCGCTGTTGGTGAATGACGCTTCGTCGCTAAACAGAACGCGTGCAAAAAGTCTGTCATCGTCCCGTAATTTCTCTCGTGCCCAGTGGCAGAACTGTGCTCGACGTTCAAAGTCGTCGCCATGCAATTCCTGGTGCATAGAAATATGGTACGGGTGTAATCGGTGTTGATGTAGCATTCTCAACACCGACGTTTTTGAGATTCCCGATTCTCGCGCCATTTGACTGCTACTGATGTGTGGATTAGCCGCGACAGCAGCTAAAACACCTAACTGGGCATCTTCATTTGTTGTAGGTCGTGGTTGACGTTTCACATGTGGCTGAACACTTCCTGTTTCCTTAAATAATGTAACTATCCGGCGAACGGTGCGGACACTTGGATGATTTCGACAAGGGTACCGAGCAGCATAAATAGCACACACCCGTTGGGCATTTTGATTGCAACAGCCATACATCAACAGGATATCGACCTTTTCCGCAATTGGTAAACGGTCCATTTTAACACGTGTAATGTATCACGAAGAAAATACCGTCCACACTGGCGGAATGTTACGTGATACCACGTACTTATACGTTTGTGACTATTACAGCACCATCTATCACAAAACGAAAGAAATGGTCCTACTAAAACATTCATATTTCTTTACGTACTACACGAATATGTAATAAAAAATGGGGGTTCCTATTTAAAAGAACGCACTTGATATCCGTTTGTCCTATGGCAGCGCCAGCTAACGACCATAGCGCCATCTGGTTTCCCCCTTCAAGCTAGACGAGTTAGCGAGTGAGGCAGTCCACGATGCTGGCGTGCAACCGAGTCTCACAATTCTCGGGGAACATTTGCAACCTTTCTGTAGCCCACACGGCAGTGTGTTGACCGGTAGAATGAATTGAGAAACGTGCTACTTTATGCGAGATGGACAGTCTGTAACATGAGAACCATGTATTTTCAGGCAAATGGCCAATAGCCCTTAATTGTATCATCTTTTCAGACATCTACTTCCACAATTCTTCCCATTATTCTGATCTATCAGTATATATAGTGTATCATTTTCTATCTGTGGTCACGGTGTTGCAAGTACTTGTTCACTGAACGGACGCGAAAGTCGTGAAGCGCAATTTACAATTTAAACAAGCTTAATGTCTGCCTATATGCATTGGAAAAACACTCCCTCCATTGACAACCTACGGGCAAGGAAGCGACGTGTTGTTACCGGAAATGCGGATATTTCCAGTGCGAATTCAAGCGCGTTTAGTACGAAAAAGAACTGCGTGTACTTGTTTCTGACCACTGAAAGTGCGAACAGAAAAAGAAACGCGTAACGCTGCTCAACGGCATGTTGCCAATTCATGCCAAGGTCGAGTTTGGCGCCTTGCTACCTTGCACCGCGAATAGCCAATTACATTCGATGGAACCGCGAGCGTGCCGCTCAAGGCGACGCAGAGCTGTGTGGCCATTGTCAGCTGTTCACATTACTGTGTTCTCTTCTTAGTACCATTTTGTGTTATTAAGTTTCCAAGGAGAATTCTGTCACGGCTATAGCTACTATAACCGCGGTAGACAGGAGCAGTATGGAAAAACATTTAGCGATCACGAATGAGTTACGGTCACCTGAAGGGATCCGCCTTGTTACTGCCTCCTGCCGGGTATCGTAACATCTGTCTGCGTTGCATGCTGTAATCTGATGGGGTGGGCTGATGCAATGAAAGTGAACTAACGCCTATCCAGAGAAGATGTTGTGGAGAAGGCTAACCAAAGACTGCGTTTTATTGGCAGGACACTTAGAAAATGTAACAGATCTACTAAGGAGACTGCCTACACTACGCTCGTCCGTCCTCTTTTAGAATACTGCTTCGCGGTGTAGGATCCTTACCAGATAGGACTGACGAAGTACATTGAAAAAGTTCAAAGAAGGGTAGCACGCTTTGTATTATCACGAAATGTGGGAGAGAGTGTCACTGAAATGATACAGGATATGGGCTGGACATCATTAAAAGAAAGGCGTTTTTGGTTGCGACGGAATCTTCTCACGAAATTCCAATCACCAACTTTCTCCTCAGAAGGCGAAAATATTTTGTTGACACCAACCTACATAGGGAGAAACGATCAACACGATAAAATAAGGGAAATGAGAGCCCTTACGGAAAGATATAGGTGTTCGTTCTTTCCGCGCTACACGAGATTGGAATAACAGAGAATTGTGAAGCTGGTGCGATGAACCCTCTGCCAGGCAACTGAATGTGATTTGCAGAGTATCCATGTAGATGTAGATGTAGACGTAGACTGGCAGTGGATTAGCCCACTGGCAGCAAGCCACTAGACAAATATAGTCAATCAACAAAGGACAATGCTTACACAGCATCTGAATGGACCATCCTAGACTATTGTAAGTGTGTGGGACCCGTGGGACCTGTACCAAAGAGGAGTAAGAGTGGATATTGAAGATATACAACGAAGGACAGCACGTACACACGTTTGTTTGACCCACAAGAGGATGTCGCGGAAGTGCTGAAAAACTGAACTGTCAGACGCTTCAAGGCAGACGCAAATCGTCACGTGAAAGGAAGGGAGGATGATTAGAGTTTAACATCCCGTCGACTCGTTAAAACGAAGCCACAAAATGCATGTGTAGTTGATGAATTCAGTTACATTGTAAATTCCGACACGTATTGCTTTCGCAGAGAATATTAGACTAAAGCGTGCCACTAAACCTTCACGCGCTCCATACGTAAATTGAACGAGGAGAAACGCTAGTAATTGGGACAATGGGACGTGTCATCTGCATACAGTTCGTAGTGGTATGCAGAGATGTGGATGCAAGATCTTTAGTGAAGCAGACTGGATAGCTCAGCACTTCTAAATCGATCGAAAAACGTCTTGGCGGGCATGTTAGCTGCCAGCGGCATCTATCTACTGGAAAGCTTACCACAAAAAACCCCTACTACCTAGCTCCTACGAGTAATATGTGGTTTTACTTATGCTGGATGCGGTAAAAATGGATGACCTCACAAGCCAACGACCAAAATAGCATGTGCGAGTTCATGTAAGCTATATTATCGTGCGAAACAGCAACTTGAACTTGACAAACATGTTCTTTGTTCTTGTTACATTTTGAACGATTAGTACAGGCGTCTGTGTCACTTCTCTTTGGAGAAAATTTGCGGTCGTTGTATAACTCATCAAGAAATAGAAGATCAATAAAGAAACGTAATTTTGAGTAACTACACTACTGGCCATTAAAATTGCTACACCAAGGGGAAATGCAGATGATAAACGGGTGTTCATTGGACAAATATACTAGAACTGACATGTGATTACATTTTTACGCAATTTGGGTGCATAGATCTTGAGAAATCAGTACCCAGAACAACCACCTCTAGCCTTGATACGCCTGGGCATTGAGTCAAACAGAGCTTGGATGGTGTGTACAGGTACAGCTGCCCATGCAGCTTCAACACGATACCATAGTTCATCAAGAGTAGTAACTGGCGTATTGTGACGAGCCAGTTGCTCGGCCACCATTGACCAGACGTTTTCAGTTGGTGAGAGATCTGGAGAATGTGCTGGCCAGGGCAGCAGTCGAACATTTTCTGTATCCAGAAAGGCACGTACAGGACCTGCAATATGCGGTCGTGCATTATCCTGCAGAAATGTAGGGTTTCACAGGGATCGAATGAAGGGTAGAGCCACGGGTCGCAACACATCTGAAATGTAACGTCCACTGTTCAAAGTGCCGTCAATGTGAACAAGAGGTGACCGAGACGTGTAACGAATGGCACCCCATACCATCACGCCGGGTGATACGCCAGTATGGCGATGACGAATACACGCTTCCAATACGCGTTCACCGCGATGCCGCCAAACACGGATGCGGCCATAATCATGCTGTAAACGGAACCTGGATTCATTCGAGAAAATGACGTTTTGCGATTCGTGCACCGAGGTTCGTCATTCAGTACACCATCGCAGGCGCTCCTGTCTGTGATGCAGCGTCAAGGGTAACAGCAGCCACGGTCTACGAGCTGATAGCCCATGCTGCTGCAAACGTCGTCGAGCTGTTTGTGCAGATGGTTGTTGTCTTGCAAACGTCCCCATATGTTGACTCAGGGGTTGAGGCGTGGCTGCACGATCCGTTAGAGCCATGCGGATAAGATGCCTGTCATCTCGACTACTAGTGATACGAAGCCGTTGGGACCCAGCACGGCGTCCCGTATTACCCTCCTGAACCCACAGATTCCATATTCTGCTAACAGTCATTGGATCTCGACCAACGCTATCAGCAATGTCGCGATACGATAAACCGCAATCGCGGTACGCTACAATCCGACCTTTATCAAAGTCGGAAACCTGTTGGTACGCATTTCTCCTCCTTATACGAGGCATCACAACAACGTTTCACGAAGCAACGCCAGTCAACTGCTGTTTGTGTATGAGAAATCGGTTGGAAACTTTCCTCATGTCAGCACGTTGTAGGTGTCGCCACCTGCGCCAACCTTGTGTGAATGCTCTGAAAAGCTAATCATTTGCATATCACAGCATCTTCTTCCTGTCGGTTAAATTTCGTGTCTGTAGCACGTCATCTTCGTGGTGTAGCAATTTTAATGGCCAGTAGTGTATTTTGGGATTACAACAGCATAAAACTGAAATAATTCCAGAAGAACAGTGCTACACAAGCATACTCACGCAGGAAACAGACAGACATGTTTCTAATGCTTTGGGTCAAACGCCTAGTAGTAATAGATTACATCACGGCGAACAACTTTTGTCACACGCAAAATGTTCTCCGGCGTTAGGCGTCCTCCTGTATTGCTTAGACTACTGAGAGGCGGCAAGGCGCAGGGACTGTGTGCGTGCGTACTCAATATGGAGACCATTGCTCCACGTGAAAAAAAGTACGCCGAGCCATTTAATGTTCCTGATTCCCTTCTAAAATATCTTTCTCCGCTCAGAGACACATTCTTAAGCTTTCTTGTAGAAAATCACTATCACTTACTTGGATAGATAGTATACAGCACACCCAGTTAGCAGACAATGCTAGTTCGATGAAATCTCGTCGTTCCAGGCCCAGCGGGTATTAAAGGACGCCTAGTGTCACCCCAGGAACTCCCTGTATACGTATCGAGTGTCTTTTCTTGTGGAGTTTCGGGAAATATCGAAATTTCGCTTTTGCAGTGTGTAGCTGGAGTAAACCCATACAAATAATGATGATCACGTCCTTCTTGTGGCGTCGAGTGTCAACGGAGAGAGACGGTTTGTGTCCCATTACAAACAAAATTATTTTTAAAGCGGAATTTTACGTGCCCGTTCGTTACAGCGGTCCCAGATTAGTCTAGCGGAATATTCATTTTACCGATATGTATTAACAGGGACGGTAAAACACGAGGAATAATGAGTACTGCAGAAGCGAGAGGACAGCTCTGGCCCGCGATGTCTGGTACCGTCACACAGCAGTGCTGCTCACTCGCTGCTGCAGTACTCGTTATTCATCGTGTTCTGTTGTCCCTGTTAATACACACCGATAAAATAAAGATCACCCTAGACTAATCTGGGACCGCTCTATTGAGTGGGCAAGTAAAATTTCGGTTTAAAAATAATTTTGTTTGTAATGAGAAACAAGTCGACGCTTTCCGAAGACAATAGGTGTCAAATAAGATACATGAGTGATTTTATTTTATTTTATTTTTTTTTTTTGGCTGACTCCAGCTACACATTGCAAACACGAAATTGTAGACATCTGCGAAAATGCGCCTGACAACACTTAGGACAGACACTTTGTAAATATTCATACACACAGGGTGTGACCAGTGTACGCGTATGTGCTGATATTTCTGTTGCTGACTGAAGACGGACCATTTTCAGACTAATAATTATACCTATTACAATTTGTATGTTTTTAGATTGGTTAGTACCTCCAAGTATGTTTGACTAGAGCATGCCATTAACGCTTATTTTATTTTCTCCTGGGCAACAAGTCAGGTGTAAAACTGTGGAGCGTGGACGCAAAACTGTTAGTCTATACTTAAAGGCGTAGTTCACATAGTGTTGCAGAAAATTTCAGGTCGTAAGGTTTGTGACGTGTTTGCGGTAAGATTGTTCGATATAGAGGAGAAATAACCAATACATAAATGAGTGTATATATTAATCCTGTTTCCTACTGAGTTTTTCGGCAGATTTCCATTGGATAAATGACGAATGCCAGGATTGAACTCCCTTCCCAAAACTTCTTAATTGCGAATCCGTATGTTTAGAAAGCGTATGAATATATGTTGCGGTCAGTTAAAACTACTGACCCATCATCGTTCGGAAAGTAAACGAGCTACCGGAGGCTCTACGGACCAGTTTTTCTTTGTCCCTTGAAACGAACCACGTACGGCTAAATAGCAACAGCACCTGAACAGGAATGTTTGCTTTCTATTTAGTGTAGCAAACTAACCACCACTCCGAAACACCTCTTTCTCATGTTCCAAGTTATTCTAACAACCACCTACACCCCAAAAAAGGAAAGTAAAACAATAACATGTTCAGGACAACAGTGTATATCAAGTGACCAAATATGACAAATATTCAACGAGATCTCGGAGACAAACTTACTAGTCACAGGTGGGTATCGGCTCCACTCGTCCTGATCTCGAAAAGAAGTCGTCGTACTGGCTCTCCCAGAACACGTCGGCGTTTCCGAAGGGCTGAGAGACCATCGCACAAACTTCACAGTTGTTGATCATTATCCTTAGACTGCCGTTCGGGTTAGCCGCGCGGTCTGGGGCACCTTGCTACGGTTCGCGCGGCTCCACCCGTAGGAGGTTCGAATCCTCCCTCGGGCATGGGTGTGTGTGTTGCCCTTAGTTAAGTTATTTTAAGTTAGATTAAGTAGTATGTAACCCTAGGGACCGATGGCCTCAACAGTTTTATCCCATAGCAGCTTACCACAAATTTCCAAAATTTTTCTTGGACTGAATAATCTTTATACCATCTGACATTAAGTGTAGGCGTACTAGAACATCTACAGACCTCAGCGATACGGAAGGATAATACCATGCATCTTAAATACGTAATTCAGGAGGTGGATGAGCTGCATCACTGGTGAACTTTCTGTGGTTCCTTCGCACCAAAACCTCCAACATAACGAGTATATGCTCCTTCTCGCAAAGGAACCCAACGCTCAAGGCACACTTATCCCGATTTAAATGCATTTTATCGCTGATTGACTAATAGGGAGACCATAAAACGCTCGAAAAGAAGTCCGGGGAAGAAACACGATGCCGTAGGCGGCGTCAGAACAGTGATGTACAGCCGATTCCCCTCTTCTCAGAAGATTGTGGTTTAGTGAATTGAGAAACGTCAAACGAGGTCTAGCAACAGTCATGAGGATGATTTTCTTTTGCGAAAACTTTGTGACCTACACAGGATAAACGTTCACTAAGTGCTATGAGCTGTTGGTATGCACTAGAATCCATTTCTTATATTCATCAAATGTGCCGCAGATGTAGCCTAATATGACACTGACAGCACAATACGTACACCAAAAGCCAGTAACATTAATTAAAAAGTTGTGTGGGGTATTGGTCTGTTTCTGAAAGGATCTGAAAAATCCTTCACAAAATTCATTACAAGATCTAGATAAAAATTAGTGCTGCTGTCAATATCTTCCTTCGAACGGGCAGAATTTACTCATTCATAGCACCCTTGGACATATAATCGCGTTTGTGAGCACACCAATCTTCAATCTCGGTAATGCTTAGTTACTGTAATATTTACTTTCCAAAGTGAATGGCACCGTACGTGCGCGCATCGCTGGCCGCATCTACACCAATCCGACACGGACTTAGCACTAAATTAGTCATTCTCTTAAGCCAGATTTTCCACGCTTGCGGTGTGTGGACTTAAAATGATAGTGGTTCTTCATTTCGTTTGACCTCCGGCGTAGAGGGGAACGCAGAGAAGCCATTATGCTGGCTCTTTGGCCGTTTCATCTTCCCAGAAGAATCTAATCTGCCGCCTTTAATTTGGCCCCTGGAAAACCTGAACTGCAAGTCGACTTTGCGGAATTAGTGTCAGGGATATCTGATAAATCAGGGAGAGACTTTTCGCTTGAATTAGCCACGCTAAATGGATTCTGTCGCTTCGAGAGACACAAGTCAGTCTCGTTTGCAATTTGGCGTCATCCAGCGGTACATGTTCTGCAACAATTCCTTGAAATAACAGTGAGCGGATTATATTTTAATTCCGATGTAACATTGCTTATGTATGCAACGAATGACCAGAATATTCAGTAATAAATGGTAGACATAGGTAGCTTAAACAGTGCTATACTGGGTTAAGTGCGCAGTGAAAATAAAAATATCTAACTGCAGATATTAAATCATACTGAGGATCCTATTTTCTTCCCTATAAATATTATGACATATTTTTCGAGGCCTGTATCGTGTCATTCTATGACGACAATGAGAAAGTGATTCTACCATTATAACGATATCCCACTCGGCAAAATCGCCAGAATAGGTACCTTGACACCCAAAATAACGAACATTAAAACACCAGAAACCGCAATATGTATAGAAATGCACCAATAAAACATGGATATTACTACGGATTGAGGAAGATTAGCATTCATCTTCCCATCGACGACATCAGGATATAAGGGCACAAGCTGGTGAGGGAAACCGGAGCTGTCATTTTTCCTGGGGAACTATTCTCACATTTGCCTCAAAAGGATTAAGGAAACCAAGGGAAACCTAAATCTAGATGGCTGGATCGGGAAATGAAACTTTTTTTTTTCAAATGCGGCCCGTAGTACTAATTCGCCGCCAGAGGCATATTGAGAAACATATCCCTCTTCAGACAATGTTGTTTAGGTCACTTTTACTGTTTTACTAGAAGAGGATTACGTCAATCCGGCTACATTGTGTATGTAATTAAAAAGCCTATATCTGCAGCAGCAGTCATGTGGTGGTTTCAGTTAAAAGTTATAGCATTTGACTGTTAGCAGTTCGTAATACAAAACATTGTGTCAGTTCGGCGACATCTGCCGGTCTGGAATTCTTTAGAGAAATTTACCTTCTGGTTTCTGAAAACAGATTATTAAGGCCAAAAAAATATTAAAAAAAATGGTTCAAATGTCTCTGAGCACTATGGGACTTAACATCTGAGGTCATCAGTCCCCTAGAACTTGGAACTACTTAAACCTAACTAACCTAAGGACAGCACACACATCCATGCCCGAGGCAGGATTCGAACCTGCGACCGTAGCGGTCGCGCAGTTCCAGACTGAAGTGCCTAGAACCGCTCGTCCACTACGGCCGGCGTTATCGTCATCCAGGAGCATTAGTGCAAGGCCTCATGGTTTCTCACTGCCACCATCGTGAAAGGATGAAACACCAACGTATAAATGCAGATACGAGATTTTACTGTGACTTGTGACTTATCAGCTCCTTATGGACACAAATGTTTTTATATAGGATAGCATGATTGACGTTATACGGATCACGTAGTACGCGCGCCACTACCACACATATAGCTACTTTTGTTGGATAGCCGTCAAATATACAAAGTGTAAAACCCTTTGGTGAATGAAATACCGGCGTGCTAAACTCATTCACGAAAAAATACAGCATGTAAACAGAACGGGAGCTGCCCTACGTTAATAATAACCGCGAATATCACACTGCTACTAATTTTGCTTTAGAAAACAAGGTATACTGGTTTTATTGATATGCCTCACCAAGGTGTAAATAAGGAAACTCATTAGTAGACATCTTGAGAAATATTGTGTACAGACTGTAACCTGCCTTGAGCTATTACCCTCAGTATAATGCAATGCGGCCTCACGCAAAAAAAAAAAAAAGGTTCAAATGGCTCTGAGCACTATGGGACTTAACTTCTGAGGTCATCAGTCCCCTAGAACTTAGAACTAATTAAACCTAACTAACCTAAGGACATCACACCCATCCATGCCCGAGGCAGGATTCGAACCTGCGACCGTAGCGGTCGCGCGGTTCCGGACTGAAGTGCCTAGAAGCGCTCGGCCACTCCAGCCGGCTCTCGCGCAAAAGCCCACCCAATCACACACAAGCAAAGGCACTCCAGTCCTGTTGAAATAGAACTACAGGAAGAAGAACACCTTGTTCTTCCTGAAACCTGCACACCACGTGGGTCGCCTCAGCTCCCTTAGTGCTCATTGGTCGAGGCCTCTCTCATCTCAGAGATCCTAGGAAAGATAAACTAATGTAGCAGATGTAGCAGACGATCAGTGGGTGCAGATCTGTGAGCAAAGACTGGTCGCAAGTAGCAGAAAAGTAAGAACATTATATACGGACGTTGGTAAGCTTTCTTCTTTTAGTGTTCAACACTGAGGTTGGTTTGCAGCAGAGCGCCATTCCTCTCTTCTGTCTGCCTTCCTCTTCATTTCCACGTATGTCTTGCATCCAACGTCATTCATGATCTGTTGCATGTATGATATCCGTGGTCGCCCCCACCGATTCCTTCCCTTAATAGCTCCTTGTGCTATTGTTCCAATGATGTTACTGTCTCGTAGGATATGTCCTACAAGTTTGTCTCTTCTTGTTTGGATGTGCTTCCACAGAGATCTGGTTTCCTCTACCCTTCTAAGCACCTCTTCATTTGTTGCTTTGTCTTTCCAACTGATCTTCATCATCCTTCTATAGCACCACATCTCCAGGGCCTCTAGCCGTCTTCTCTCTTCTCTTCCAATCGTCCAAGTTTCACATCCGTATAGGCCCACACTCCAAATGAAACCTTTCATGATAGGTTTCCTTATTTTCAGACTGATGTTGTTGCTGGTGAGTAAGTTCCTTCTCCGATTAAACGCAATTTCGGCCTTTTGTATTCTAGTCGCGATTTCTTTCCGGCTTCTATAATCTCTTGTGATTTTGCTTCCCAGGTAAGTAAATTCCTCTATCACTTCCAGCTCCTCTCTTCCAATTCTCATTCTCAATGGTTCATATTTTGCTCCTGTACTTTAGCCTTTTTCTTGTTTATTCTAATTCCATACTGACTGCATAGAATTTTTTCCATCGTTGTGAAGACTTCCTCTAGATCTTCTTTTGTCTTCGTGACTGTAGCAATATCATCTGCATAACGTAGCATGTCTATCTTCTGCCCATTAATTTTGATCCCCACTTCAGTAGTTTCTCGAACTTGGTCTATAGCTTCCTTGATGTAAGCATTGAACATAAGAGGAGAGAGGGCACATCCTTGCCTTACCCCTTTTCTATTATTTGCTTCTTGTTCCTTGTGACAGTTCCTAATCACTGCCACCTCATTCTTATAGAAGCTGAGTATCACATGGATGTCTTTGTACTTATTCCACTTTTCCTGAGCACTCTGAACATCTCTTGCCAGATAACGTTATCAAACGCCTTTTCCATGTCTACAAAGGCAATATAAGTTGGTTTAGTTTTCTGTAATTGCTTTTCGATAACGAGTCTCAGTGCCAGAATCGCCTCCCTTGTTCCCAATCCCCTTCTGAAGCCAAACTGATCTTCACTCAGCGTATCCTCCACCTTCTTTTCAATTCTCTTCAGAACTATTTTTATGAGAATTTTTGATGCATGTGATATTAGGCTTGGAGTTCGGTACTGTTCGCATTTTGTAGCTTCTGCCTTCTTTGGTATAGGAACAAAATAACAGAAAAATTTCATGACTTTGGAGACTGTTATGGGAGCAGAATTGAGAATATTTAGCTTTTAGCTTTCACAAGTTTTCGAAAATATCAACAAAGTCATTTTTAGAATGCTGGGGCCAAAAGCGATTAGAGTCCGATCGAGAAATTCCGATTTCGTCTCCACTTTCTCTTTCCAGAACTTTTGTGTAAGAAGAGAATGTTTTAACACTGTAGGAAATTATCGAACGATGATGAGACTAATGTTAAAAATAGTAACTTAATGTGTAAGGATATAATTTAAAGTGTCAGACCAACACTTACAAATCACTCGCACAGATACAAAATTAGTATTTACCGCAACTGCTCGACACGATTCATAACTTCTAAATTTCAGAGTATCAACTTAATGACCTGAGTGATATCTTCCCACAGTGTTTATGACAGTATTCTCCATCTAGATCCACAGTTTAGCTGCGCTTAGAGCTGAGGTATATAAACAGCCTAGATGCCAATTGTTTGTGTACTGTGCACATATAGTGATCGACATGACAGTAACAGATGTGCAAGCCAAAGAATAATAATTTCATACCAGATTATAAAGAATATATAGTGATTACGAACATAGTGTATTTGTACGACTAGTTGTCGGAATGCACTGTCAATGGAGGAATGTGACTTCGTAACTTTGTAGAGATGATGTTTGTTGTTGTGTGTACAAGCAGATCGTTGTAATCGTGAGCGATGGTGTTAATTCATTGAATTTTCTGTCAGAATATCCGTTGCTAACACAGAATACGTTCCTAAACTTCCCGCCACAAGATGACTCCGAATCGTTGACGTCTGAGATAACAATATTCACACGAACTCAGCAAACAGCATGTTGGTAGGTAACACGTCATGTCGTTACTGGACATGTCCCGCTTATCTTCGGGTGGAATGGTGGCTACGTATTTCCTGGCCTGTCATACGAGATAAGAGGCATCCATGTGGTGATCCGTGACTTGAATATCGACAACGGATCCAAAGCTATTACGTACTGTGCGTATCGCTAGCAGCATACACTACTTGTGGGAAATTGAGCCCACCTTTGAATTCGTGCTCTAGAACCCTCGTACGCCAATGCTTTAATGTGGCAATGCTCCCAGTCACTTTGTCTACAGAGTCACGAAGCTTTGTTCACAATGCAATGACACAATCTCTCTCTTTGGTCGCTTGTTGATTTTAATTTATCGCCTATTGAGAACATACGGAACAATTTTTTCACTCAAAATTATTGAAACGTGCGCTGCAGGAATTAAAACTTTTGTCAGTAGACTTGAATTGAAATAATCCTCCACGTTGTGGGTTGAAGTGTTGGCTAATAACTACAGTTAAATATTATTTGCTCTCAATTCTCAATCCATCTTGCAAAAACAAAAACTACATTCACTCAAGAGCAATAGACGAGTGAAATTTCAAACATGTAACTCATGACAGTTTTCCTGTAGTTACTGAGGCTAAGGGAAGATTAAAAGATTATCACGTTAAATTGTGAAAGAAGTAAAGGAGTTAGGTTCTCTATAAATCAAGCTCGAGAGACGTATATAAAAACTACTAGTGCGTGAATGAAAGAACTATGACAGTTAACTGTCAAAAGAGAAACAGTGAAGTTATTTCTTTAAGGTCTATATACAAATTTAATGAATCTTTGGTTTTCAACAGAATCTTCGGGAAGTAATGGGCTTTTAATGAAATATATCTATTATTTTTTTGGTGACTTCACTGTGAAGGAATTTTTTAAGAAAATATTTGCAACATTGAGAAAGAACTAATAACGAACTTGGTCTCTTTTAAGGACTTTAAACAAACAGATGATTCGTCAAACAGAAATAGAGGCCTGTTTACACTAATATAGTGAGACAATATCGAATAATATTATGATTCTCATTCTCAAATACTGGGTGCACATAGTCTTAGTAAGTTGCGCATTATGAGTTATGCTGCCTCAAGAATTCTACACGTTTTGCGACCTTAACAATTGACTTATTGTGTTAAACCTTTAACGTATGATTACATCTGTTAATGAGTAGACTATGACAGCATTTTAAATTTTTCAATTTGGGTGAAATATTGAAAGTCAAATTTTGATGCCCTTGGAAGTCGTAAAATAGACAACCGGCAATTGATAGGAGTGACGGGGTTATCGTTTAGTCTTTCGGAAATAAGATTAGTTAGTCGAGGAGTTGAAGCTGCGTAACATTTACAACATTGTTCCAGATGAGTCGTCAAAAGTAAAGATACACCTGCATACAATATCGAGCGATTTCCTATAGTCATTGTATGCGGACTGTCTACAGACACGTAGCTAGTCAGTGTACATAGACAGTCTTCATAATTTGCCTCGTGTACACACTTGAATGCCTTGTTCCTCGATATTTGCTAAATATGGGTGACCTTGCTGGGATCGTGCCTTGTATAGTGATGATAATGGAAAGTGAAACAAATCGAAAGAGCAGACTTTGGTGGAAACGTGAATTGTTTGCAGAGGGGCCTCTATTCCGTAGTAATTTACATTCTACTTTGGAAATTGGAAACAGCATGTTTTTTCCCAACATCACTTAATGATACTGATAGCAATTTTTTGTGCCAGCATGTTTGATAAGTAAATACTTGTTGTTGCGATATTATAAATTCAGAATTACTAACTTCCCACAGGCAAGTTGCCCCGGAAAATCCTCAGTCCGGCGCAAAACTTCCTACGTTGGCCACATCTTGATAGCGATGTTTAACAATAGGAAAAACAAAAATAGTAAAACACAGACTAACTGTTCCCATGGCACAAAGAGAGTAACTGAAGGCTATGTACCAATCCATACACATCACAAAATGTTGCTCGACTTTGGCAAAGTATTTTCTTACGTCACCCACTTTGGGCGGGAGCCAAAAGTTTTGCGATTTTGTTGCAAAACTGTGTCGATAGATAAGAAAGTCTCAATTGTCTGTTAACAAAACTGTTCGATTGTCTGTTGACACTGTCGAGGTACAAAATTAGCACGACTTTGTGTACAAGTATGTACAAAGGCGAAACCTTCAAAATCCAGAAAGGAAACAACAAAAGAAACTAAAGGAAACAAAGTGAACTACAGTAAAAAGAGAATTAAACGAATCGTAAACTGTTTGTCCCCGTTAATCAAAGAGGCAAAAGGTAAACATGATTTTCCACACGATCTCTACACCAAGCAACAGTAATATTAAGAATAATGCAAAAGAAAGCAAATTACGTTCAACTAGCAACAATCTTCGGAGTGCTACAGTAACGACGTGGAAGATCATATTTTTGGACAGAAAATAGTAGCAACCGAAGTCCTGAAGACATTAAACGAAAGGGGAAGGAAGATTAGGGCTTTATACTCCGTCGACGATGGTGTCACTAGAGATGGAAGATAGGTTAGGGTGCGGTGATGCACTCCGTCTTCAGGACACGAGTGGCCTACCGGGACTATCCGACCGCCGTGTCATCCTCAGTGGAGGACGCGGATAGGAGGGGCGTGGGGTCAGCACACCGCTCTCCCGGTCGTTATGATGGTATTCTTGACCGGAGCCGCTACTATTCGGTCGAGTAGCTCCGCAGTTGGCCTCACGAGGCTGAGTACACCCCGAAAAATGGCAACAGCGCATGGCGGCCTTGATGGTCACCCATCCAAGTGCCGACCACGCCCGACAGCGCTTAACTTCGGTGATCTCACGGGAACCGGTGTATCCACTGCGGCAAGGCCGTCGAGGGTACGGTGGTGCAGGGAAGGAACCAACCTGGAATCTACCTTAAGAAATTTAGGGAAATCGGAAAACTTAGATCTGGGCGGCCGGTGAGGAATTTGAACCATCGAAAACAGAAATCAAATAACTGTTCAAATGCGTGTGAATTCTGTAGGGCCCAAACTGCTGAGGTCATCGGTCCCTAGACTTACACGTTACTTAAACTAACTTATGCTAAGGACAACACACACACACACACACACACACACACACACACACACCCATGCCCAAGGGAGGACTCGGAGCCGCGCCATCCGTGACATGGTGCCTCAAATCACGCGGCGCGAAAAAAAAATAAAAATAATAAAAAACGCCGCCCATGTAAACAGTATCGTAGGAAAAATATGGATAGCTCGTTGAAAAGATCTTTAGAATGATGCAAGTATTCAGATGAAGGGATAATGTATTTCATAAAATCGTGTAAAAAGTGTAACTATGGAGGAGCTGGCCACATCAATGAAAGGTATGAGAAATCAGAAAGCAACGGGCTTAGACGAGACCGGTATGTGCTAATTAAGAAGGAGATAAGACTGTACACAATTGAACGTGTGTTACAAGCAGGATATTAGCAAAAAAAAATCTCAGAACTGAACTAAATATGCGGGTTAGGTGGAGAGACAGATTGTATTAACCGCATAAGTAAAGTTTTCTTGATACAAATCAGAAACGATGTACCAGAATTCTTAGAAACAAAGTGAAAACAATAGCAGAAAATGTAGTTTAAGAGCAACAAAGGGTGTGTATCTCTTCATGTTTTCGCTGCGCAATGACATTTCTATTAAATATGACGCTCTCAGACGCATAAAGTCCACTCTTTCTTCTAATATTTCGGCCGTTTTCCCTTCGGCCATCTTCATTGTGTGTCTTTCGTCCCATTCTGAACTTATTTGGACGGTATATGTTCGAAACATTAGAAGAATAAGGGGAATTTACACTGCTGCGTGCCAGAAATTTAATGGAACAACAAATGGATTTTAGAACATGTCGTCCCGCGAGTGATGCAATATTCCTTTTACGTTAGGTCATTGAAAACAAAAATAATTCAGCCAAGTAATATACTTAGATTTCATAGACTTCGACAAACTCTTAGACAGTTTCATTTGTGAAACGGTATAGAATAGTTGGAAACACGGAATTCTTCTTACACATTGTGTTATCACACACTAGAAGGCACACGCTTAAGGATTCAGTGGCGGACAGTTACGACGTGACAGGGAACTTAGGCGGACTATGGGCTGTGCGGTGTGCCCTTGCTGCTGGTCTCTAGAGTAACGTGCCCACACTGTCTATTAGTCCTGGTGGAACAGCTCCGAGCACTTTATGCGATGGTTGTATTCAGAGACGTGAATCATCCCTGCCAGAATTGATACCGTTCATGTGGTGGGGCACTCTATCGCCCTTCAGAATTGTAATGGTGGACGCACGTCATAGTGGAATCATAAGACATTTCGGAAGTTGTGTAATTTCTGTGAGTCACGACTGGTGCGGACATGTTGACTGTGAGAGGAAACTGACCTCTTGTCACGAAGCAGAGAATAAGGGAAGATATGTTTTGTCTTTTAAACATTAGGGTACTGTTTTAGTGTATGCTTGTTCTGCCAATTACTCACGTTGACGATTTATTTGACGAAATAAGTTTAATGCACCCATGTTATTTGCCTCTCATGGATTCTTGAAGGCTGTGCATTTCAAAGTGTTGGTCATAATGTACTGACTCACATTCGGGAGGACGGCAGTTCAAGTCCGCATGTGGCCATCCAGATCTAGGTTTCCCGTGATTTTCCTAAATCGCTCCAGTCAAATTCCGGGATAGTTTATTTGAAAGGACATGACCGATTTCCTTTCCCATCCTTGACTCGACCTGAGCTTGTTTTTCGTCTCTAATTACCTCATGTTGACGGGATGTTATATCCAGTCTACGTGGAGATCCGTTTGGAGGGGATTTGCTCTTAGCATGCCGTCGATGCCTCGCCAGAAAAGTTTCTCCTTGAAGAATACGGGCACCCTTGCGGCAGGCTTAGTAAAACGGAGGGGTTTGCTATTAAGTGAAGAAAATTTGGAGTCAGGAACTATGCGACACGATCTCTCCTGAGGAATCACACTTACGAAAATTATTCTACCGCTGGGACTTCGATGCGCTACTTCTGGACAAGACATGTTCGCAGTATTAGCCGACCTGTAAAAAGCGTCCAACAGTGTCAAATGGTTCAAAATTCTGAGATAAATACGGGTAAGCTGTAGGGAAAGACGTGTAATATACGATATTCACTCTACAAGAAACAAGAGGCAACAAGAAAACTGGAAAAATAAGAACGAAGTGCTCGTATTTAAGAGGTTGTAAGACAGGGATGTAATCTTTCGCGCCTACTGTTCAATCTATACATCGAAGGAGCGATGAGAGATATTAAATTAAGGTTCAAGAATAGGATTAAAGTTCGAGCTGAAAGAATAACAATGATAAGATTCGCTGATGACATTTCGATCCTCAGTAAAAGTG
Source organism: Schistocerca piceifrons (assembly GCF_021461385.2). NCBI lineage: Eukaryota > Metazoa > Arthropoda > Insecta > Orthoptera > Acrididae > Schistocerca > Schistocerca piceifrons. The sequence continues at coordinate 585,275,584 of NC_060142.1, read as the reverse complement.
AGGAAGAATTACAGGATGTATTGAATGGAATGAACAGTTTAATGAGTACAGACTGAGACTGAGTCGAAGAAATACGAAAATATGAGAAGTAGCAGAAATGAGAACAGCGAGAAAGCTAACATTAGAATTTGTGATCACGAATTAGATGAAGCCAAAGAATTCCGCTAGCAAGGCAGCAAAATAAGCCATGACGGACGGAGTAAGGAGGGCGTCAAAAGCAGACTAGCGCTGACAGAAAGGGCATTCTTGGGCAACGGAAGTCCACTATTATCATACACAGGTCTTAATTTGAGGAAGAAATTTCTGAGAATGTATGTTTAGACCGCAACATTGTATGTAGTGAAACATGGGAAGAGCAGAAAAGAAGAGAATCGAAGCATTTGAAATGTCGTTCTATAGAAGAACGTTGCAAACTAGGTGGGCTGACAAGGCAAGAAATGAAGAGATTCTCCGGAGAATCGGGGAGGAAAGAAACATGTGGAAAACACTGACAATGAAAAGGGACAGGATAATAGGACATCTGTTTTCAGGGAAAACTCAGATCATACTAGGAGGAGCTGCAGAGGGTAAAAACTGTAGAGGAAGGGAGAGATTGGAATACATCCAGTAAGCAACTGAGAGCGTATTATGCACCTGCTACTGTGAGATTAAGAGGTTGACACAGGAGAGGAATTCGTGGCGGGCCACAACAAACCAGTCAGGAGAAACAAAAAAAAAAATATCTGAAAACGTGGGATACTGACTTCGGCTGCGTTGCGACTCTGAATTCGGACGCTGCAGGTGAGCTGCACGTGGTCGTTGGCCTGCTCCTGGGCGATGACGTAACGTGAGTGTCCTGTGCAAATAACACGACACAGACCTACTAGCTCAGAATGTTTCGACTCTCCTGTGTCCTAGTTTGACACGGTCAGTGCACGCAGCGGCAAGTTTCGGCTTCCACTGCGCACGTGAGAATGTGCTGTGCGGCTGTACCGGTACCTATGCCGACAAGACCAGTGGCAGCTGCAGCTGCAGCTGAGGCGCCGCCGCTGTCTAATTAATTGCCGAAACGCACTTTCCTCCGTCCGCCATATGGCGAGGGAGCCTGTCTAACAAGCAGAGTGGGTTATGCTCGAGCCGTAGGCAGCGCTGCGGGTCATCGAGAGGCACCCGGGCCGCGGTACCCTGTCTGCACCGCGCCCAAAGGAGCCACCGCGGCGGTGCTGGGCAGCCGTTGCTAGGCCTGCTCTCATGTTACGCAAACCGTCGTAATGTATTACGCCAGAGGAGGAAAAAAGAAGCTCTAATATTCAGCAACGGGCTTAAGGACCTAAGCTTTCTCCGACATTTATTAGTGGAAGTGACTACTTTTCCTCGGACCTGTAAGTGTAGAGCGTAACTGCACGGTGAAATTGGTAGTGAAAGCTCATGCGTGGTTGTTTCTGAATATAGAATGACAGGAAACGCGAAGGGGAAATCCAAGGGGTCTTTCTCGCTCAAGTAGCACCATGGTTGGCCATGGTGGCGCCGAGGAAAGCCCGGAGAAATGGTTCAAATGGCTCTGAGCACTATGGGACTTAACTTCTGAGGTCATCAGTCTCCTAGAACTTAGAACTACTTAAACCTAACTAACCTAAGGACATCATACACATCCATGCCCGAGGCAGGATTCGAACCTGCGACCGTAGAGGTCGCGCGGTTCCAGACTGTAGCGCCCAGAACCGCTCGGCCACAAGGGCCGGCGACATCACACATATCCATGCCCGAGGCAGTATTCGAATCTGCGACCGTAGAGGTCGCGCGGTTCCAGACTGTAGCGCCTAGTACCGCTCGAAGCCGGGAGAAACATGGGGGGAGGGGAGGGGGGCGCAGTAGCAGCGGGAGCTTAACGCCTCCAAACAACAAATGCGAGTTACACATGTCGAGACTACGGATCCACAATGAGTCTTCTGCAGTGATGAATAAGCTGTATGGAAACAACCCGACAGATTAAAAAGCTTGTTCAAATTGGAACTGAATCCGCATGGGTGCCTTTTGGAGGCAGTGCTCTTCCGAACTAGAGCACGGAATGCCATTCTGAGGTTCCTCAACGTAGAGATCGCTGTTGAAGGTCTCTAGTTCGGACGAGCATCACTAGGGCAGGAATTTATTGAAGGAACCATTCGCCCGAAATAACCTAACGAAACCAGGTACGGCTAGCAAGGAATCTAACCGCCGTTTCTTTCGAGGAGGGGGAGGAGGGGGGTATTAGTGTTTAACGTCCCGTCGCCAGTGACGTCATTACAGACGGAGTACAAGCTCGGATTACAGTAGGATGGGAAACTAAATCGACCGTGGCCTTTCGAAGGAACAATCCCCAGCCGCGCGGACTGGCCGCGCGGTTTGAGGCGTCATGTCACGGACTGCGCGGCCCCTCCCACCGGAGGTTCGAGTCCTCCCTCGGACATGGGTGTGTGTGTTGTTCTTTGTGGTATCGATAGCTACGATGCCACAGCGTAGGTGCAAGTTCTCAGGTTGGCACTACGACACCGACACCGACGTCAGCGCCCTCTAGCCGGCGCTGTGCAGCTCTACGAGCGCCGCTCCATATTCTGCCCATTTGATTCCGAGTCGACAACCAAGCAACATTGTTTCTATTTCATAGTGGGCGAGCCACTACAGATTTTACCTTTGCAACTCGATGTACAGCTTCGCACCTACGTGCTCATCTCAGCCCAATTAAGTACTATTGATGCCTTCAAGTCATTGTGTAGTGCCGGCCGAAGTGGCGGAGCGGTTCTAGGCGCTACAGTCGGGAACTGCGCGACCGCTACGGTCGCAGGTTCGAATCCTGCCTCGGGCATGGATGTGTGTGACGTCCTTAGGTTAGTTAGGTTTAAGTAGTGCTAAGTTCTAGGGGACTGATAACCTCAGATGTTAAGTCCCATAGTGCTCAGAGCCATTTGAACCATTGTGTGGTGATATAGTAAAACCACTTTTAATTGCAGTACCAAGTGTTCTACCTCACCTGCTCCTCCTAGCTTTCTACATTCGGCCTACCCTTCAGTTTTCAGGAGCACCACGCGCCACTTTCCAGGCGGGATACAAAATTCTTAGCATAGGTTAGTTTAAGTTAAAGTAGTGTGTAAGTCTAGGGATCGATGACCTCAGCAATTTGGTCCCTTGGGAATTCACACACATTTGAACATTTTTAAAACCATCCCCGCATTTGCCCGAAGCTATTTAGGGAAATCTCGGAAAAGCTAAATCAGGACGTCCGAACGCAGATTTGAACCTTCGTCCTCTCGAACGCGAGTGCAGTGTGCTAACCAGTGCAGCAGCTCGCTCGGTAGATTTTTTTTCTTTCTTTCGAATACCAATCCTTTGGTTTAACTAGTTCCTGACCTCCCTACGTACTGGTATTCGCTTCCCGCCATGGCCCCATGTTTTCAGTCTGTTATCACGGTTGTGTAGTCATTTCACGGTACTTCATGAAGTTAAATTCTTGTGGAATACTGAAACATTCGACATGAGAGTCACGCAGAGTAACTTGTCTGCTTACTAACTTCTGACAGGCCCTATCTGAGACAGCAAAGCTCTGGGAGTGTGACGTAATGCAAGCTCAGCCCCAGACAACAAACCCAGCTGACAGCCTCTGCCTGTGCAGTCCATTAGTAATGGCGCCGTCCTTTCACATTCCGCTTTCTGCTCCACCCAGCCGCACCGTCGGGCCATATGACAAGAAATACCTCTATGCTGGTACTGTCAGCCGCCAGAATAGAATGAGCAATCAACTAAAGGGCGCCGCGGCCCACACTCGTCTTATTGGATCCTAACAGCTAAAGCATGTTCCTGAGAGCCACTCAGCCCCAGGCGCTTCAAGTGACCAATAGCAGCGGGAATAATTATTCCTGAATAAATCTCACGCACTCCAATAGCTGACAGGAGCTCTCTTGTTCTTGGTATTCAAAGGAGTAAACTCAGATTCGTGTTTTTTCGGACACCTAATTACTTCCGCTGATTGCGGAGTTAAAACGTCTGTACGAATGAAGTACAGATGTTAACTGACCTTTCCGACACTGCTTCGTAGAATAAATTCATGCTTATAAATTGATTTTCATACAGCAAACGCGATTATTTTAAACAGAAATGCGTATTTCCTTGTAAATTTTTTAACTAAGCTACTACGATTACCTGGTAAAAATTTATCGCTAGTGTTACTACCTATGCAAAAGAACAATAAAACTTATTTTCTCTTTATAGCCACAAAATGTGTACAATTCCGATTTTAAACGAACTCGAACAAAATAGTCTATCAATCATAGAGTTCCTGTTTTCATATACTTCACGTGCGATATGTGATACATCTTGAGCAAAATAGCTTTTTCCATTCTCTGAACGTCTAATGCATGCACCTGGTTATGTAAATTTAAACTGTGAAAGCAGCCCGCACAGTATAAAAACTGAGAGCTTAGACTGATCCATAATGTGTCCTGCGTAGCTAATTGTAGGTACGAATAGAAAACTTGGAAAAGCACTGGCGACATTACCTTCAGTTGTTCATGTAGAAAAATAATTCTTGTAGGAATTCCACTTTTTCTTTCGCTACAATTACTTCCCTATTACAGCATTTTAAAGAATTCCAACAGTACACACGATTTAACAGGACAAGTCTTTATGGCTGGATATTTCTAGTTCAAACAAACTGGAACGTGAAAGTACTGCAATAACATGCAGTTTAGAAATGTGATCACATTTTATGTGGCAGTCAGTCAACTAGATTTTACGGTGTGACGCCTACAATTATGTGCGTAGACGGGCATGGCTTATGAACTTTTGAGGATTTTTCTCCACTACGTAATTTAAATTAAACGTAAGGATAATGAGCTAAATGTAGAGGTACTGCAGAGATTAGTGGAAGGAAGCCGAAAAGACAAGCCCATGCAGAACTCTGATCCCTGGAGAAACAATTTCAGGAGACATTTGTTAAAGCTTGATGTAAAGCTTAACTGAGCAATGTAGAAAGCAACAGAAGCGATAAATCGTAGCAGAAAAAAGACTGTAATACTTAGGGCCCAATAATGAGAAGGATGGGTGGAAGAATGAAGAGATTTGCGCCGAATAGCCAGCTTTACTTGTTTCGCAAATGAAATGTTGTTTCACTGTATTCACTTTCACTGTCGTTGCAACTGTCGTTCCTCCGGTTTGGGACGAAGAGATATAAAGTAGTGTGGAGTGTGTCTGATGCCTTTCAGCTGTCAGCTCTGTGGGAAATAATTTTTGAAGTCATTTAGTGAAAATGAGTATAAATTGCATTTTATTTCGTGGCTTGAACCTAACGCAATTATCGCTCACTACAAACCGTATTTATTTGCTTGTTTATGCATATTGTACACCTGGCACGGTTTAGAGCCTTCAGGCTCTTCCTTATCGTTAAAGAGACATTCTCAGTGAGTGAGCATTATAATTTGTTTAGCACGTGAGCAATAAATAATAATAACAACAACAATAAAAATAGTAATAATAATAACGACAATCTGTGTAGTAATGAATACGTGGAGAGTGAGTGACTGGAAGACTTCGGAAGTAATAGAACCTATTACGCTCTCCACGACGGCGAGTGTTCATCAGAGACAGGGGTATCGTAAGCAGTACCCCAGAGAGTTGTGATACGCTATAATTGTCTATGCACGTGAACACGTGGAGCACGTGTTGATCTCACCGTGGACTTCTAGACTGAGCCACACACAGCTGATTTCATCAAAGTGTACGGTCCTGAAGATGGCGTTGACGCAATGCCGAAACCAGTAGCGAAGTAAATAAAAAATCTTAAGTACAGCTGCAGTAATTTCATTTTTAATAAAAATTATACCAGCTGTGTCCCACCTTCATCCAGCTTAAATATGGATATACGAAGATCTCATGTTTTCTAGATGATTTATGCGTATCTGTGAAGATACAGCGCACTGGATTTGGGACTGACAGGGCAGAGAATGTATCGAAAGGAGGGGAATTTTTTCCTTCAGGCTAGGCTGGAGCATCAGGTGTTTATTTTGACGGAAGTCAGGATACCAGGGCCACGCGAAGAGGATAGCAGATCACTTTTATGGTTTGCTTAAAATAATGGCCTGGCCTTGTGAGCAGCTTTCTAATTTCAGAGAACCTCTGATGCAAGGCCAGTCGCTGACCGGGAAAATGCGCCATTGATAATATTGTCAGCGAAGGCACGAAACGGAGCTGAAATGACAGTTTTTATATGTAGGAGACTATTGTGTAATCCAATTGGCCTTCAATAAGGACGCGCTGTTTTGGTGGGATTTTGTGAGGTTGCAGGAACACTGCTACTGAGTGGCGGTGTATGCATTTTCAGCTATTGGTGGGCACAGACGGTTTTCAGGGATGAGTCAGCTCGACATAAGATTCTGTAGTAAATATTTAAGGTTGGTGGATGGATGCGAAAGGGAGGGGATCAGAGTCCATGGCCAGAGGCGCCGGAGAACATTTCGAACAACGGCGGCTATCTACGCTGCTGGTGGTGAATAATTAAAGTGAGTATAATTAGCAGCACCGACGTGATAGGCCATTTTCTTGCTCCGCACTATCAGAAATCAGTATGACAACTGTCTCAGCTCCAGCTTTTCTGTGTGAATGAATGAGTTTTTTCGGTTTCTATTTGGTCGACAGTAACTGTTTTTCGCTTGTCACTAACAAGATTCACGAGTAATATCCAGATCACAAGAATTAGCAAAGTATTTCACATTCCATTAATGATCTGTGTGAGTAATTATGTTTTTATTGGATAAAGTACTGTGTTAATCGAGAGGCTTTATGTTAAAGGACTACAATCGATAGTAAATAACTTATCTACTCAAACCTCCACTTTAGGATCCATAGCTAGGGGCATTTAACAATTTGCGTTACTGGTATCCACCAAAGTTGTGCACACTAATTTATAGCTTGGATCTTAAGAGATCTTAATTAGCATTCTGGGTCAGGGCAACATTACACACACAGGGAGTTTCACAGGCCTACGCGCCATGTCTGACCTCACGCCGAACCCAATGCTTGTCCGCCGTTTTGCTCACGTTGATGCGTCCACTTCTACTCCGTACTGCAGGCCCCAAGTTCATCGGGTAAGCGACAGACCACAGCCAGTCTCTAGCGTCTGTGCGGACCCCGCTTTTCGGCGACTAAGTCTCAGAGCCAATGACTCTGGCAGGTATTAAATACTCTGCAACACGTCCTGCTTCCCCTCTGGTCGGAATATAGTGCCGGACACAGGCTGGCACGGCCCACTTGGCGGTTGGGAATTAAAAAGTGCCGCGAAATTTTTATTTCACGGTGCACAGTAATACAGCAGTTCCTGGAAAGTCGCTGTAAGTAGATATATTTACGGTGGGATGTTCCGACGGGATGGAGATTTATTCCTCACAGACAGCGTTTTTTTTCATGTAAAATCGTACGCTCAGTTTATATTTAAGCAAAAGGCCTGTCATGTATGGATTATTAACCATAACAAAATCAAATGTACAGGGTGATTCAAAAAGAATACCACAACTTTAAAAATGTGTATTTAATGAAAGAAACATAATATAACCTTCTGTTATACATCATTACAAAGAGTATTTAAAAAGGTTTTTTTTCACTCGAAAACAAGTTCAGAGATGTTCAATATGGCCCCCTCCAGACACACGAGCAATATCAACCCGATACTCCAACTCGTTCCACACTCTCTGTAGCATATCAGGCGTAACAGTTTGGATAGCTGCTGTTATTTCTCGTTTCAAATCATCAATGGTGGCTGGGAGAGGTGGCCGAAACATCATATCCTTAACATACCCCCATAAGAAAAAATCGCAGGGGGTAAGATCAGGGCTTCTTGGAGGCCAGTGATGAAGTGCTCTGTCACTCGTTCTTGGCCGTCTAGAACTTTTCCCTTTGCACAAACACCCATTCTCTGTAAACTGTTTATACCAACTTTTAATACACCCCCTTTTAGGAGGTTTAACATCATACTTCGTTCGAAATGCACGCTGAACAACTGTCGTCGATTCACTTCTGCCGTACTCAATAACACAAAAAGCTTTCTGTTGAGCGGTCGCCATCTTAGCATCAACTGACGCTGACGCCTAGTCAACAGCGCCTCAAGCGAACAAATGTACAACTAAATAAAACTTTATAGCTCCCTTAATTCGCCGACAGATAGTGCTTAGCTCTGCCTTTTGTCATTGCAGGGTTTTAAATTCCTAAAGTTGTGGTATTCTTTTTGAATCACCCTGTATAATATCCTCACCGTTTACAGTTGAATTTTCTTGTAAAGACATCGGTTACAACGCCATCTCAGCTACAACGTCGTATTTTCTGTTTTCTGTGGGACGGCCATATTCCTTGTAAGAAACATACTTCCCATCCTTGCTTAAAAGGACAAATGTATATACGGGTACCTCATAATTAACATCATTTTCAGGTTCAGTTAGGAACAAGATTTTCGAAGAATCAATGTACTGTTGTTATAATATGACAACCTGGGATATTGGGATATTCTTCTCTCTGCCATTCTGTCAACATTAGGTGTAGTATAGACTCCTGACCTGACCTCATTGTTACCCTAGCACATTCAAACTACGCTGGTGGTGACAATTATACAACTCGTCAACAGTAAGAATGATGCTAGTTCCTATAACTGTGTTTCGAAGTGCACTAATTTTAGAGCAGCATGGCCAGCAAAAAACAAGTTCGGTGGAAGAAAAAGTGAAAGTGGTTCATGATATCGAGAATGGATCTAGAAAGGTTGACGTGTGTCGTCAATTAGGCCTCGTAAAGTCCACCATCCTAACGATTTGGATGAACAAGGATGCAATTGTTACTGCGTTTGAACAAAATGAATATAAAATTAAGCGGTTACGAGACGCTGAACGGAGGGAAGTGGGTGAGGCGCTGCTTAAGTGCTTAAAGCAACAGAGAAGCGTTAGTGTACCCATTACTGGAACTCGCTTTATGATGAAAGCAGAAGACTTTCCCAAGAAATTAGAAGATGAGGAGTTTGTATGCAGCAGTGCCTGGATTGACAGGCTCAAGCACCGTCATGGCAAAGTCACCGGTGAAGCCAACAGTGTGAATACTGAAACAATCCAACAATGTCGCGGTACCGTGTCTCCTATCATTCGTGAAGAATATGTGACATCTTCTATGCAGATGAGACTGGTATTTTCTTTAAATTGACCCCTGACAAAACTCTAACAGTCAAGGGGAAAAATGTGTTGGTGGCAAGTCATCCGGAGAACGAATGACTTGTGGTTTGTGTTAACGCAGATGGAACTGAGAAGAAAAAATTGATCGCGATAGATAAACCAAGATATGCTAAGTGTTTTAAGCATGTAAAAATTTTACCAGTGCGCTACAATGCTAATAAAAAGTCTTGGATGATATCCGAACTCTTTTAAGCTGAAATAAGTTGTTGGGGTCTGGAGCTTAGTAATCGGAAAAGGAGGATTATGGCTCTTGTTGACAACTGTCCAGCACATCCTACACTCTTTGGTCTCGAGAATATTAAGCTTGTTTTTCTTCCTACAAATACCACGTGCTTATCGAAGCCCATGGACGAAGGACTAATTAGGAGCCTGAAACGCCACTATGGTGAGCTTATATTACTGAAGTGATACAATGGATTAAGGAAAAGCAGGGTAATACTGTTACACTAATGGATGCGTTCGGATGCATTACCAGGGCTTTGAGCCGGGTCACAGCCCAAACCATTAAGAATTGTTTCCGTCATCCGGGAATCCAACAGAAAGAATAAATCCCGCAGAAACTGAAGACACATTCGATGAGAATGGTGATTTGACGCTATCTGCATTGCTGCCAGATATCGACTCTGATATTCTCAATCATCGTGACTGCTAAATGTGTACGACAATAGATGATGTCCTTGTTACAACCGAAGCACAAACTGAAGACGGAATTGCAAATATGATGAAGAATAAGAATCACAGTGACCATCAAGTGCGCGAGGGAAATGAAGAAGAAGAGAAAGAAGAAAGAAATAAAGCGCGTATCCCTACGTTGAGTGACGCTTTATAAGCCATAGAGCTGTGAACATGTTCCATGAAGCTAGAGGAGGGAGCAGTGAAAATGAAAATGAAATAATGAATACAGAACTTAATTGAGAAAGTGTGTATTGGGCAAATAGACAGCAGAGTAAAATAACTGCTACTTCACTCCTAAGTAGTGAAGTCTGGTGAGTACCTGACACACTACTATGTACACTGTATTCATCTGGCCTAAGAGAGAATACGTTACGTAAAATGAAACAAGGTTAAATAAATTCGTTCTTTTCCAGCCACCAAAAGAGACTGAAAATTCGAATCTCGGTTACGACGACAGTCATTTATAACAACAGAATTTTCAAGGTCCTTTGAATGTTGTTATAGCCAGTTTCCACTGTATAGATTCCTCCTTCCACAGCACTGTTTATATAACAGAATATCGAAGCCATAACATTCTTCAGGTAATTGTAGCACTCCACGAATACGCTTTTAAATAGTGGTCTGCGCTCACGTTAAGTCACTTAGCATATCGCCAGTTAATTATTAATGTCCTTCACTAAAACAATTTGTACCTTTCGTAGATCCTTCCACCAACCACGCCAAGAAAAGCAGTTACTTTCCCGTACTCACTGTCCTCCAACTGTCTCCATTCCTTGTTCCTCTGATTTGACATTCATTTTAATTTCTCTGGGCATACTACCTGTAAAACAGAAACTGTAAGTGTAAAACACTTACGTGCGTACAAATTTACCGATTTCAGATAACACAGATAAAAGTAATCAATGAAATACAAATAAAAAAAGTAAATAAACACGCCCGGGAAATTCCGACACACTCTCCCGACTGTGATACATGACTGTGAAGGCCTGAATGAGATTTTCACTCTGCAGCGGAGTGTGCGCTGATATGAAGCTTCCTGGTAGATTAAAATTGTGTGCCCGACCGAGACTCGAACTCGGGACCTTTGCCTTTCGAGGGCAAGCGCTCTAGCATTTTTTTTTTTAAATCTCCTTTTGTTCGTTGCATCTGCTCGGGGCGGACGTCGTAGGACATCCGTTTAAGTTCGTTGTTGATCAATTAACTCAGTTTTTTTATTACAGAGGGCAACTAACCCTCTGACCGTACACGTTGAGCTACCGTGCCGGCTCATCTGAGCTACCGAAGCACGACTCGCGCCCTGCCCTCACAGCTTTACTTCTGCCAGTATCTCGTCTGGCAGAAGTAAAGCTGTGAGGGCAGGGCGTGAGTCGTGCTTCGGTGGCTCAGATGGTAGAGCACTTGCCAGCGAAAGGCAAAGGTCCCGAGTTCGAGTCTCGGTCCAGCACACAGTTTTAATCTGCCAGGAAGTTTCTGTGAAGGCCTGTTTACCAGTTTATTTGTAAAGTTAAGCATCTTCTGATTCTTCCGTTTTATTTCTTCTACTTCCTCCTCTCCTTCCTCCCCTCCTCTTCCTTCTTCTTCTTCATGTTCACTACGACAGTCATCAATTCCTTATCTTTATCGAATACTCGGTATTTAATATTCTTATTGTAATTTCATACTCTTTGGGGGTGGGTCGGCGGCGACTGGTGTAGCACTTCGGCATTAGCTTCACAGTTTACTTACAAGACTTCACAATATTATTGATCTGAACTAAAGATTATTATTAAAAAAAGTAGTGATCATAATGTTCTGACTGAGACACAGATATGCGTCATAAATATTGATTTTCTGATTGTCAGGCGCTAATGATGAAGTACCATGTTGTTTTGTAGGTGGTTCAAATAAATGGCTCGGAGCACTATGGGACTCAACTGCTGTGGTCATCAGTCCCCTAGAACTTAGAACTACTTAAACCTAACTAACCTAAGGACATCACACACATCCATGCCCGAGGCAGTATTCGAACCTGCGACCGTAGCAGTCGCACGGTTCCGGACTGCGCGCTAGAACCGCGAGACCACCGCGGCCGGCTTGGAGGTGGTGATTCTGGCGCTGGTGCTGGTGGAGGTACTGTATGTGATACATTATCCCTGTTTCTGCTGTTAGTTAATGTTAATGCAGTTTGAAGGCAGGTGTAATAACAGTGACTATACACGAGCAGAAGTACCAGCGGCAACCATCAGAGTGAGTCGATGAGGATCATAAGCGGCAAGATTTTACAGGGTCTGCTGACAGTAAGAGGGGGGTGGGGGGCGGAACGGATTATGACGGAGGCCAGGATTTGAAGCCAGCAGGACTAGGATATGAGCAGAGCGATGAGGAACTCGCAGTGGAAGACATGAGGAGGTCGTAGGGACACAAATGCAGCTTAGGATGTAGGATGCTGGAGGTGTCTAATGTTTTGGAGGGTAATAATTAGGAAGTGGATTACGTCTTCAGTTGTGGATTATGGACATACAGAGTTTACTAAACAGACAGAAATATCACCTGAACTACCATCTTGGTTTTTTGTTGTAAGTTCTTTCCTTTTGCTCCAATATTTCATCTCGTTCTCGGATTAACGCTAAATCCTAACCTCCGCTCTTACTTATAACGGGAATATACGCATTTCTATCGAATATTACAAAGGAAATATTATCTGGTCATCAAAAACATTAGCGTCTCCTTGTGACAAAGGTATGCATATAACTTTACTTCTATTTCTTCTTTTGTGTATTGGTGTGACTTGCGCAACATTCCAATCCTAGTCCTTGGGTATAGATTTTTCGTCGAGATAGAGAGAAGTACAAATATCACAAATTGTATTAAATGCTTGTAGTGACAATTGAAATTCATGACAGACCATGGCAAGCAAACTACATATGTTTCTTTGTACACAATAAATGATAAATAATCAAAGGGTTCACCTTCGAGATAACAACTCTGTCTTGTACCACAATCTTCTTTAGAAATGTGTCGTTTCTGTCATCGTTTTTGGTTGCTATGTGTCTAAACACAGGAAAAGTTCTGGTTGTTCATTACTAATAAATACGCAGTTTAAATGCTACATTGAAATAAAGTCTTCAAAACACTTTCCTTCCTCCCTTCTTCCCTCCTTAATATCGTGTTTTCTAAGTTTCTTTGTCGTTTGGCTATATTGTGTGTGTGAGCTTTCACATCCTGTATTTTTATTAGATGCTGATGTTATTTAATAGTTGATTGTAGGAAACACAGTCTATAAACGTTTAGACGATCCGGCTGGTAAATACTGCAACCTTCACCTTAAACTGTTATTGCACAACCTGTAGTAAGCCTAAGTAATTTGTAATAAAAGCAATAAATGTCAATCAGTACCTCTACTCCATTTTTCCAATGCATAAAATAGTGCATCAATGTCAACTGTTAGTTTATTATGCTATTTGTGACTGTTTAACATGGAAACAGCATAGGAGTGCTTGCTTTGGTGTTGATAATCATCTTTTAAGCACTAATTTAACGAATATTTTCGTAGGTGTCAAATAACATTTCACTACTTCTTGTAAACATTGCACTTCTTTGTGTTGCAGATGTGTGTTTGCAGGTATCTTGGATTTGGAAAGAACACTGTGACACTTGAAAAGCACCATAGATGTGAAAAATAATTAACTTGTGGCTCTGTTGCGTCTTAAACCAAGCGTGATGTTCAGCTCGAACTGCGAACGTTACCACCTGTTTGTGATGACAAGCAACAGGAGCTTAAACAACTAGTTCATTTTATTTCACGTTTCTGAAGTTTTGCAGAATGAAATTTAAAGATAAACTCATATTCTACAACTATACATTAATAATCTGTCAATTACATTCCATAATCAAATATTGATTTTAAACTATGTATTCAGAGTATGTTAAATACTTGTTCTAATAATCCATTTCGAATGATGTATTGTTTCCAATGAAATTTAACGATGCGTCTGCATGTTCAGTCCATGAACGACTTTTTGAAGTTGGTACTGAAAACGTAGTTGCAAACATTGTTATCATTTTAGGCAATTGAGATAATTTTTCAAATATGTGAAATATTATTCGATAAATATTTCTCTTTCAAATTCTGAAGGTGACAGGGGTGAAATACAGGGAGCGAAAGGCTATGTACAATTTGTACAGTAGCCAGATGGCAGTTATGGGAGTCTAAGAGCACGAAACGGAAGCAGTGGTTGAAAACGGAGAGACACAGGGATGTAGACTATCCCCGATGTTATTCAGTCTGTATATTGAGCAAGCAGTAAAGGAAACAAAAGAAGAATTTGGAATAGGAACTAAAATCCAAGGAGAAGAAATAAAACCTTGATGTTTGCCGATAACATTGTAATTCTGTCAGAGACAGCAAAGGGCATGGAAGAGCAGTTGAACGGAATGGACAGTGTCTTGAAAGAGGTTATAAATTGAACATCAACAAAAGCAAAACGAAGATAATGGAATGTAGTCGAATAAAATCAGGTGAAGCTGATGGAATTAGATTAAGGAATGAGGCACTTAAAGTAGTAGATGAGTTTTGCTATTTGTGCAGGAAAATAACTGATAATGGACGAAGTAGAGAGGATATAAAATGTAGACTAGCGAAGGCAAGGAAAGAGTTTCTGAAGAAGAGAAATTTGTTACCATCGAGTATAAAATTAAGTGTTAGGAGGTCTTTTCTGGAAGTATTTGTATGGAGTGTAGCCATGCATGGAAGTGTACGTGGACGTAAACATTTTAGACAAGAAGAGAATAGAAGCTTTTGAAATGTGGTGCTGCCGAAGAATGCTGAAGATTAGATGGGTGTATCATGTAACTAATGAGGAGGTACTGAATAGTATTGGGAAGAAGAGAAATTTGTGGTATTACCGGACTAGAAGAAGGGATCGGTTGGTAGGACACGTTCTGGGGTATCAAGGGATCACCAGTTTAGTATTGGAGGGCAGCGTGGAGGGTAAAAATCGGAGATGCAGACTAAGAGATGAATACACTAAGCAGATTCAGAAGGATTAGGTTGCGTTAGTTACTTGGAGATGAAGAGGTCTGCAGAGGCTAGAGCAACGTGGAGAACTGCTTGAAACCAATCTTTGGACATTAGACCACAACAAAGAAGTACTTCAGGACGTTTGGATACACGTCTGATATAGGAATACATAGTATTTTTAATGGTGGCTAAAATACTAAGCTCTATGATGGAAATAGCTGGTTGGCCGTGAAATAATAGTCACAGTTTATTTGTGAACCCATTTATTATCCATTACGCGTTTTAGGCTCTGCCCATCATCAGATGACCTGATGACAAATTGGTAACAGAATTTTTTTTACTATCTTGCAAATTTACACACCTGCCTTAAAAGAGGTCCGACGCTACAGCATGATTGAACAAGAAAGATATTTAAAACAAAATACATACAGTTTAGTACAGAATCAATATACAACAATGACAAGAATGTCAATGAAGGTCGTAAACAACATAAAGTTTTGTAGTGCACTCGGTAAATAACTTTATCACCAAACATGTATGTTGCTTACAGTCGAGTGACATGGCTCGCAGGTAGTCGCACAGAAGGAAGCACGTTGACGCTAGGTGGCGAGAAACATGCTGTGACAGCTATTTTAAAGCCATTTTCATCACAGTGATTATTATGGTCACACGCCTTTATTACGACTTTCAGTCCCGTCTACGATACTAGGCTCTGTTTTGTGTTTTGAGGAGAGAAGAGGGAGGTGGCAGATTATGCAGCGTGTGTATTTGTGAATCAGTAATGTAGGTTAGCTGAAATCACATGTGTAAGCGAAGTGAGCCGGAATCGATGTAATAAATGTAAACGAAGTGAGCCTGATAATGCTTTGCCATACTACTGACATATCAGCTCACTTGTTCCTCCAGTTACTTCTTATCGTATGGATTAAAAGTTGTGTAACTTTTTCCTGTATTATACTTTATGTCCTTTCTTCCATATCTGATGGATAAATGACAAAACGTAGAGCTAAATCCAGTTCCCCTACGAATAACTCGTACAGTATGTTTTGGATATTGTTATTTTGAGCCATACGATCAATGATTATTCCCACTGTCTTTTAGCCTCCTTTGTCGCCTTCGTGAATACTTGAAATAATTCATCTTATGCTCATTCTCCACCTTCTGTCACAGAGCTGATTCACAGAAGTCGCAACCATGACTGCTCCTTGTTGCTCCTCGTACACATGGCTCTGTGTGACTCGTCAACGTTCTGGCCCGTTTCACGGAATATCTTCAGCCTTCACTCCAGACAGCCAGGTAAGTTTTGCGATAGTAAACAACTAGTGAAGTTTCCTCAACATCTTATCTGTAAATTGCATAAGAGGCGAACTGTAAAAATTATGTAGTCCGTTTAATGAGACGTGGGAAATAAATAGTTTCTTCTTCTTGTTATACTCTTATTTTGGTGCTCTGCATGTGGCTGACACTCTGGACTCGCATCCTGTATGTACGGTATTCAGATCCTCATTTGGATATCTAGGTTTGTATCTTTTGTCAGTTTCCTTGACTGATAACTGGTTAACATGAACCTTGGGGTGAATTCTTTGAAAAGAACACAGTCGACTCCCTTCGTCGGACCTAGTCAATCTTGTGCTCAATCTCTAACGCCCCTGGAGTCGATTGGAAGTTAAATCTTAATATTCCCGTCGTCATTCATCATGTTTGCTCTACAGCCAGAATGGGAGCAATGTAATGATCTTCAAATGAAAAACTCTTCTGCTCATCAATACCACGTACGAATTACTTCGACGATTACTGTTTTTCTTCTAGATAACTTCGTTGACAGTCAGTAGACTGAGGGTATTCTTATGGAGTGGCTGTAGTTTTCTCAAAAATGTCACCTCATAATGAAGTCTGTATCATTTTCTGAACTCTATATCTCTGTGAATAACACAGGATATTGGAATTTTCATACTCCAACAAGTTTCGTGCTTTCCCAGCTCTAAATAAGTAGCTGAAGGCGGACGTCACAAAGGACGTCTCTCAACGTTCAGTCTCAGAAGGTATTTTCAAAAAAACTGTTTCAGTTGCTTTGTAGTTTGTTCTTACAAGTCTTGTATTACCCCGCATTGGGTATCCAAGAGACGTCATTGAGGGATTAATGAATTCTTCTCGGGTTGTGAACAGAATGCTGGCGTCACATGGCGGCAGCTTTTCGGCGAGTTTCCTGCTCGTCATCTTCAGGTGATGTGTTTGGTTCATGTGAATTTCATTGGTTTGCGGGCGCTCGACTGCAAACTCCTCTGCCGAAGGCCGAAGGGTTCCGTGAAACGCGAATCGTTTAGATTTTATCAGCAAGTTTCCCCGAGAAATCGTGCATTCCCCTACATGACGTTGTAGTAGTCTTCAATCGTACTGCAGTATGTTGGAAGGAGGCCCCATTTGCACGTACTGGTCTTCCAGCGTGGTGTGCATACCCCAGTCCTTTACAGCGTCCGTCAAAAGTTTAAACTAGACCATTGTTTGAAGCGAGTGCTTCTTGTGCAAGAAAGTGCTCAGTTGCAGTTGTCACCTTCCGGTTTCCAAGTCGTGGTGCTTGCGGACATCCTGTTTGTCTTGTTGGGTGTTCGTCCTGAACTTCAGATGGCTGCAGGGTCATTAACCGAGCAAGCCGGCGCAATGGTGGGGCACTGTCCTCCTATTCGGGAACACGGCAGTTCAAATTCCCATCTCGCCATACAAGTTTAGGTTTTACGTGATTTCCCTAAATAGCTTAAGTGAATGTTGGGATAGTATCTTTGAAAGGACACGGCAGATTTCCTTCCCCAAGCTTCCCAAATCCGAGATTGTGCTCCGTCTATAATGATCTCTTCGTCGACGGCGCACTAAACCGCAATCTCCCTTCCTATTCTCCCCAGTTAATTACTCTCCGTATAATAGGCGGCGGGGCTCAACGTCGGATTCCGTTCTCACCACGACCCACGCGATGCGTCTCCTTTCTCATTTTTTTTTTTTAATCCAAATAGCACACCTCTCAATTCGCACTCTGCCTTTGTACAGCAGAGAACTGAGCGGCTGTGGCCTCAGAATCGATATCCGATTAAAATGTTCTCTACGGGTCCAGAGTATAGGACGTCGTTTAGTTCTTCCCACGAAATCCGCGACTCGTTTCGCCACCTTCCGGCGGACCATTCTTGTAGCTGCAGGTATTCGATCGACGTGACCGAGTCCGCGGCCGTATCAGCGATGCCGCAACGGCGCGTTGCGGAACGCCGCCGCCGGTGCTCCAGATTGGGCGCGGACCGTCGCGTTGCGCCACGACGCCCGGCGCCGCTATCTGATTCGGCGGCGGACACCGCGCCCCGCCCCCACTCCGCCCCCGCAAGCGACGCTTTCACGGGCCGCGGCGTCGCGTGCGTTGCAACAGCGACAGCCGTGGCGACGGCAGCGGCGGCGGCAGCAGGGTTGTTGCGCAAGTGGCAACAGGTGGGGGCGGTGGGCGGTCGGCGGTGGGCGGCACCTAGTCCGTGGGAAACTCTGCCACACGTCCGCAACAGCTTTAACGATCGCCGAGGAACACTTCCTTTTATTACGGTCATCAGTCTTCTGACTTATTTGATTCAGCCCGCCACCATTACCCGTCTTACGCAAACCTCTTCATCTCTGAGTAACAACTACACGCTACTACCTAGGTTATTTATTCCTCTGCAATTTTTGCCCGCTTCAGCTCCCTCTGCTGTCATGATAGCTATTCCCTAATGTCCAAACACGTGTGATACCATTCTGTCCCTTTGTAGTTGGGTGGCTGTTTGTCAAAAGGGCTAGTCTTATTCATGTTCCCCTCTCGAGAATCTTAGGTTGTGTTCCAGTTTTATGTGCACGTTTGTTAATCTATCATAGAAATGTATACAGATACCTGGTTCTCAAATTTTAATATTTTGTGAAGAGAAACCTCTTAAGTGAAGGGCGACAGAACATCGCGATGACATAAGAAATATTTTGGTGACGTCTGGACAGCTATATTTTAGAGCTATAATTTAGTCAATAACTGTGGCAGACCTAAAAAAGTTGGTAAGATGAATTAACAGTTTCCGTTCTGCAAGTTCTGTATGTTCAACTTAATTTCATTGATTATTTCTGCTTCACACGGCATTCCATGTCGTCCATAAATATAGTGGCGACGAATTTTCTTCCAATTTTAAGTAGTTGCGTCTCTTCACGTAGCTGGTTTAGTGGCGCTATAGTCTAATAGTTTGTTTATAACACCAGTGCTTTTGGCATTTTTGGGTGTACTGTTTTTTAGATATTTAGGACAGAAGTAAACGAAAATAATTTTTGGCAAAATAAATAGCTTTAAAGCTTTGTATTTCAAATGAGCGCTTATAGAATACTTCCGGTAACCATCATTTGAAAGAGTATTCTTCTCACGACGAAATACCAAAATTCCCGCGACTACGTTTTTCTCAGGGAGTTTTAAATAGTCCTTTAACTTACCCATGCAAATGACTATTACGAAGTATCATCTGACACCACGCTATTTGTTGAAAATTAGCAGTAAATGAGCACACAGAGATTTTTCATTCCACTTAATTGTGGCCGGTATGGATTCATTCGATTCATTCCAGTACGGGCTCATATCACTCACATAAATTTTGCAGTAGGATTTTGGAACATACACTGAACACGAAGTTGCGGGTGCTATCGACTGGGGATGTCAAACTGAGTTTATATTTCTATATATTGGCACCATTCCTAACGAGAGGCTTCTAATCATGTAACGTCGCGGTTGTGTGGCACAATTCGTGATTTTCTGTCGAACTAACTCACAGAAGAACATCGAGTAAGACAGAAGTAATGTCTGACTTCCCCAAGCATAGTGTTATAGGCCCTCTGGTCTTTCTGATCTATATCAACGATATAGGAGAGAATTTGAGCAGCCCTCTTAGATTACTTGCAGATGACGTCGCCATTTATCGACTAGTAAAGTGATATGAAGATAAAAACGTAAAGCCAAATGCTTTAGACAGGATGCGTGCTTGGTGCGAAAAGTGGTACTGTAAGGTCCTCCACGTGAGTCCTGAACAAGTTCCGTCAAAATTCTGCTGCACGATAAATCATACAAAGTCGAAGACTGTCAGTTCAGTTACAAACCGAAGGATTGCAATTGCGAACAACTATAACTGGAACCATCACAAAGAAAATGCTGTGGGGAAGGTGAACAAAAGACAGCATTTTATTGGCAGAACGTATAGAATATGCAACAAATCCACTCTACACATCACTATGTTTTCCCGTCCTCTGGTGCCTGCTCTGGGATAGGATGAGATTCAGACAGGACACCGAAAAAATTGAAAGAAGGGCAAGTCGTTTCGTAATATGGCTAAATAGGCGGGGGAGGGGGGGGGCATGTCACTGATATGAGAAGCGAGATTGGGTGGCAATCATTAAAACAAAACTGCTTTTCCTTGCGGTGAATTCCTTTCACGAAATTTAAAAAACCAAATAACTCAGAATGAAATTTTCGCTCTGCAGCGGAGTGTGCTCTGAAATGAAACTTCCTGGCAGAGTAAGACAGGTTTAATCTGCCAGGAAGTTTTATATCAGCGTACAGTCAGCTGCAAAGTAAAAATTTCTTTCTGGAATCATCCCCAGGGCTGTGCCTAAGTCACATCTCCGCAAAATCCTTTCTCCGAAGGCAGCTAGTTCCGCAAGGTATTCAGGAAAGCTTCTATGAAGTTTGCAATGTAGGAGTCGAGGTACTGGCGGAACTGAAGCTGTGGGCAGGTGTCAGGAGTCGAAGTTGGGTAGCTCAGTGGGTAGAGCACATACCCGCGAAAGGCAAAGGTCCCGAACTCGAGTGTCAGTCTAGCACACGATTTCAGTCTGCCACGAAGTACCAAATATATCTTTTGCATGCAAAAATGTCTTTCTGACTCTCACATACATAAGGAGAGAGTACCATTGTAATAAAATTAATCATAGCTCCCACAGGCAAAATTTAGGTGTTCGTTTTTCGCACGTGCTATTCGAGAGAGGAACGACAGGAAAACAGTCTTAAAGTGGTTTGATGAACCCTCTGCCAAGCACTCAAATGTGAATTGTAAGCAGCCCTGTAGATGTATGATTCAAATGGCTCTGAGCACTATAAGGACAACTTCTGAGGTCATGAGTCCCCTAGAACTTAGAACTACTTAAACCTAACTAACCTAAGGACATCACACACATCCATGCCCGAGGCTGGATTCGAACCTGCGAACATAGCGGTCGCGCGGTTCCTGACAGAAGCGCCTAGAACCGCTCGGCCACACCGGGCGGCAAACAGAGTACAATTTCATGAAAAAAGATAACAGAACATCTAGACATAAACATCTGCGAGGTCGACTGTTCATCAGTCTGCCGCCAACGTCCAATACTTAACATTAGGCAGAAAAGACGAGCGAAGTGAAATTAACATCAGTAAACAGAATTATGCGATATTATCACGTTCTGCATTTGCAAAGGGAATCAGAAATGCCAGTTAATATTGGTATTTAATCCTCTATATAGTACAGTGAACAGCGACGTGTGGGTTTTTACTGTAGGTGTTTAAGATGTGATTAGCGGGTAATAAAATGAGCAGGCCAGTATGTAAGAGGCGGTTGTGTGGGTAAGTATCACAGAGAATTAAGCTCGAGCGTCAAATAAATACACGGGAACGCACTCAGCTGGGTCTAACATCGTCCATTACCCGTGCGGACAAGGTTGTAGAAGAGGACAGTTGGCATCTAAATGCAAATTTTCGAAGTTCATTGGAATGTAGGTCTTAACAATGGCAGCATGCGACACAAATTGTAGCTGGAATCAGCTACGTTCATCTCTGTTGTATCCCTTAGCATATCTCCCTTGTATATTCTGCCACAAGATTGTAATAAAATAACGGGGAAACGACGGTCTACCTACCTATGATATGCAACCTGTCTCTTGTAGAATTTAAAACCATTTATTGTACTATTAACTCGTTTCCGAAGCAGTGCAGGCTCATTTTTTAGTTACATGAACGTTATTTTACGGTCCCTTTGCTGCTAGATGTTATGGTCGCTGTGCTGGAGAAAGTAACGGAATTATAGGCATAAGTTAAACAAATATGTATGAGGCAAAAGCGTCGTTATTTTTGGATATGAGGATGGTGATTATTACATTTTTCCATCTTTCAGTGTACACACGTAGTCACCTAGGCCCGTCAGAGACGGCAGTATTCATTCACGCTTTCATTTACACTCCTTCCCTCCCCTCTTCTCCCCCCCCCCCCCCACACACACCCAAAGAAAAGCACCCGTAAGACGTGATGGAATATCTATGCAACTCGTGCAATTACACAATATGGATATTTAAATGACAACTAGCTGCAAATCTATGTGGCAGGCAGAACGATCGCCAGAGTACCTTAATGTTGTTCCTGTTTGGTGTTATTACCAGGCCTGGTAGGATACGTAATAGGTATGAACAGAGTCAGATGTTGAATGATCACTGTGATGGATACGGAGATGCCGCATACTAGTTTGAGACAGCGTTGTCAGCACCTGACAGGAGTTAGAAAGGGGTCGCTATTGATTCTCGATTTGGCGGGCTGGACAAACCGTACAGTATCCAGATTATGGAGCGTTCAGATGCGACAGTGACGCGATATTGGATTGCAGAAGAACGTAAGGGGAAAGCCTACTCGTTCCGGTCGACCACGTCTGACATTCACGAGGGAGGGTCGCCTTATTGTGCACTAGCCACATCATAATCCTTTCACACCTGCGCTTACCATCCGAAGACTAGTAATGGACTGTCTGCAACATTGTGTGATCCGGCACCATTGGTCGTAGGTCAGCTGTAGCAAAACTAGGGAATTATGGTCAGACACAAAGGCAGAGCCTGACGTTTACATCACAGCAGAAACGTTTGCGTTTGATGTGGTACCGAAAACAAGGTGCATGAATGAAAATGCTGGTGAACGGTGTTGGATTGTGTTCAGTGATGAATTGCGGTTCGATACTACCCCGTATGACCATCGTCAGCGAGAATGGCGGCGACCTAGGGAGAGATCTCATTCTTTCAATGTTTTTTAGAGGCACAGTGGTGTTTGTTACTCCTTCCGTTATGATTTGGAGAGCCATCGGGTGTGACTTCAGGTCTAGGCTGATTGTGATTTGGGGAACACTGACGTGAGAATGGTGTGTTAAGCACATTCTGCGTCCTTTCGGGTTACTCCTCATGCAGTTGTATCGTGGTGCCACTTTTCAAGAGGACAATGCTACTCCACACACGGAGCGTGTCTCTATGAACTGACTATATTCTCACCTCTCAGTGGCGAATAATACAGGAATCCACTAATCCGACATGGGCGACTACTTTTCCTAAAACAGCATCCTCCTGGCAACATGTTGTTGTGTCGGTAGCTGGGCCGACACCGTGAAGTTTAGATGGCTGAAAAGGAATGCTAGACTAACGCTGTAGCCGATAGGGCACGCAAGGCTAAAGCAGACGGGCGTGAAGTCTGGAACATGAGAACTTATAAATGAATAAGAAGAAAAGTATGTAGAT
Source organism: Schistocerca piceifrons (assembly GCF_021461385.2). Taxonomy (NCBI): domain Eukaryota; kingdom Metazoa; phylum Arthropoda; class Insecta; order Orthoptera; family Acrididae; genus Schistocerca; species Schistocerca piceifrons. The sequence continues at coordinate 585,252,154 of NC_060142.1, read as the reverse complement.
GCTTATTACTTATCTTTTTATTAGTCCTTGGAATACATCTCTCTTGAATACTCGTAAGCTATAGGCACTGATACAAATGGCGCCTTGCTAGTTCGTTGCCATTAACTTAGCTGATGGCTATTCTGTCTCTCGGCTAATGAGAGAGAAAGGCTTCGTACAACTGGTCGGTAGCTAGGTTCTCATACAACTGGGCTGTAGCTAGGTTCTCGTACAACTGGGGCGAGTGCTCTCTCGTATCACGAGACCTGCCTTGGTGGTGGCGCTAGGTCTGCGATTACACAGTGGCGACACGCGGGTCCGACATGTACTACATGGACCGCGGCCGATTTAAGCTACCACCTAGCAAGTGTGGTGTCTGGCGGTGACACCACATTCCTCCCCCGCAAATCGGCGAACGGTCGTGTGATAAGGCTTCCGCCCGCCGTGGGGAGGACCACATGTTGACGTATGCGATGAGGTGGGGAGCCTAACAACAGGCGAGGCTGTGCCACCCGCACCCGGCCATCCGGTCCGAGGGGAGCTAGGAAACGCCTGAAAAACTAGTCCAGGGTGCACGTCAACATGCGGTGTATGCGCCCGTAAAGAGACAGGAGGTACCGAAGGGTCGACCTCCATTGCGTCGGGGTAGCCGACGCGCGATGACGTCATGTGGTCCGGAGCGGGCGGGAGTTCCATGGCGGAGGACAGCTGGTCACGGGAAGCGATCGGCGGCGCGTGACCCTGGGAGGCGCTTGGCGGCTGCAACGAAGCGTCGAATGCGGGCGGCGCCGGCGGGAGAACAATCGGCGGCGGCGGCGGCTGCTGCTGCTGCTGCTGCGGCGGCGGCGGCGCGTCGCCATGGGGCAAAATGGAAGGCATCGTCGGTAACACCTGGGGATGAGGCGAGCCAGTAGATGGGTCCCCAGGGCGCTGACCGGACGGCACCGTCGCTGAAAGCAGACGGGGAGCGGCAGAACCCGAGCGACGACAGAGGCGCAGCTGATTGAGATGCCGACGCACCTCACCAGAGGCCCCCAAAACCAAATACATCGCGCGGCCGAGGCAGCGAAGAATGCGCCCTGCGAGCCAACGCCGTGAACCGCGATAGTTGCGATAAAATACAACGTCGCCTGGAGCAAAAGCAGGAGTCTGCCGCTGCACAGGAACCTGATGCGGCGGATGCAGCAAAGACATCAAGGTGCGATGAGGACGACCGTGGAGCAACTCAGCCGGCGAGCGACCATCTCGGGGCTGAGAGCGACACGAAGACAAAAAGAGCAACAATGCGTCCTCCCGAGAATGCGACTCTTGCAATTTCAACATCTGTGACTTGAAAGTCCGGACCAATCGTTCAGCGGCACCGTTGGACTGAGGCGAAAACGGCGCGGATGTCAGATGTTGAATACCATTGGCCTGGCAGAATGACTGAAATTCTGCGGACATGAATTGTGGGCCATTGTCGGAAACAATAGTCTGCGGAAGACCTTCAATGCAAAAGATAGCAGACAACGCGTGGATGGTGGCGGAGGACGTCGTGGAAGACATCCGGACAACAAAAGGAAAATTACTGAAGGCGTCGACCAGAACCAACCATCGAGCATTCCAGAATGGACCAGCAAAATCAATGTGCAAGCGTTGCCAAGGGGAAGTGGCTTTTGGCCATGCAAAGACTTTCCGCGGCGGTGCGGATTGTTGTTCGGCACACGCCGGGCACGAAGAACACATATTCGTAATCGCAGCATCGATTCCGAACCAAGTACAGTGCTGACGAGCAAGTTGTTTCGTTCGCACTATACCCCAATGTCCTTGGTGAAGAAGCCGTAAAACAGAGGACTGTAACGAACGTGGGACCACGACTCTGGACTGATCATTATCAGAACGCAACAACAAAACACCACGTCGAACAAAAAGTCTCTCCTTGTGAGCAAAAAATCGGCGAACCAACGGATCCTCGATCCGAGACTTTGACAAAGGCCATTGCGTAGCAACAAAACGTAAAACAGTAGCAAGGACAGGGTCAGCAGCTGTGGCTGTAGCGACACGACGAAAATCAATCGGAAACGATTCGACCACTTCATCGGTTTCCGAATCAATGAACATGCAAGCAAGTTCGGAAGAATCGAATGCTTTATCCTCAGCAACAGGCAAACGGGACAACGCATCGGCGTTTCCGTGCTTAGCAGTGGACCGATACAAGATATCGTAGCGGTACTGCGAGAGGAAAATAGACCAGCGAATGAATTTCTGCGCTGTACGTGGAGGTACAGGCTTGGTCGGATGAAAAAGCGATGTCAAAGGTTTGTGGTCTGTGATGATGGTAAAGTGACGACCATACAAGAAATCATGGAACTTAGTAACACCAAACACGAGAGCCAAAGCTTCTTTCTCTATCTGTGAATAATTTCTTTGCGCAGACGAGAGCAATTTGGACGCAAAGGCAATAGGGCGATCATGGGAGCCAACTTTGTGCGCAAGCACAGCACCGATCCCGAAATCCGATGCATCTACCATCAACAAAAGGGGTTTCTGGGGATCGAATGGCGTAAGGCAAGTATTAGAAAGCAACGCCGATTTCAACTGGCGAAAGGCGCGTTCACATTCCGTCGTCCAGACGAACGGAACACCTTTACGGCGTAAGCGATGAAGCGGAGCTGAAATGGAAGAGGCATTGCGCACAAATTTATTGTAATAATTAATTTTACCCAACACACTCTGCAGCTGTTTCACATTTTGAGGGGAAGGCAATTCTTGTATGGCACGGAGGTGCTCTGGACTCGGATGTATGCCTTGGGCATTAATGACATGTCCCAGGTATGGTAAGTCACGAGCAAAAAACACACATTTGTCCTTCCTCAAGCGAAGACCATTTGGCCGCAAGACCTGAAATAATGTTCGTAAATTCGCAAGATGATCTGCTTCTGTCTGTCCGGAGATCACTATATCGTCCAGATAGTTTGCTGCAGTAGGGACCGACGCACAAATAGTTTGTAAATATTGCTGAAACAAGGCAGGGGCGGATGCACACCCGAATGGCAGTCTTTTGAAGCGGTACAATCCAAGATGCGTGTTAACCACCAATACGCGCTGGGATTCGTCGTCCACCGGTATTTGCAAGTACGCATCGGCTAGGTCCAACTTTGAAAAATATTTTCCCGGGCACAGTTTAGCAAAAAGATCTTCCGGGCGGGGCAAAGGAAAAGTAGCAGTCACTAGCTGTGGATTCACTGTGGCCTTGAAGTCCACGCAAAGTCTCAATTTTCCGGAAGGTTTTGGCAAAATTACTAAGGGTGAGGCCCAGAGAGAAGCTTGCACACGTTCAATTACACCCTGTGATTCGAGATCGTGTAACGTTCTTGCGACCTCATCACGCAATGCGTGGGGAACATTGCGCGCCCTGAAAAATTTCGGTTGCGCGTTTACCTTCAGTTCTAAATGTGCTTCATAGTTTTTAGTGCAACCTAAGCCCGGTGCAAAAATATCTGCAAATTCGTCACACAGCCGAGAAACACTGTCGGTAGGCACAGTCTGATTCACTGATAGGACCTGATTTACAATAGACATGTTAAACAACTGAAATAAATCGAGACCAAACAAGTTCACTGCAGAAGAAGAACGAAGAACGTAAAATGACACAAGTTTTGTGTGTCCCTTGTATGTTGCAAGAAGGCTGCACTGTCCTAACACAGGAATTTTCTGTCCGGAATATGTAGTTAGCTTAACATTTGCGGAACGCAACGGAGGTTTGCCCAGTTGTTTGTACGTGTCGTGATTGAGCAATGAAACTGCAGCTCCGGTATCGAGCTGGAATGGTATCACTTTGCCTTCAAAGTCTAACTCCACAAAAAGTTTATTGTTCTGCTGACGACAAGAGCGACTGTTTTGTGCAATTGGAACAGACACTGGTACAGAATCACTTGCTAATTGACGTGATTTCCGGCGACGTCGACGCACAGTTTTTGTGGGACGATCACAGTTACTGTTAGAGAAAGTGTCACTGGACGAAGTGGAATTAACGACATGAATGTCCATAGGCGAAGGTCCACGAGCCTGAGTGTCCTTGGTTCGATTCCGGCGCGAAGCAAAGGGCCTGGAATGATTGTGATTGTCTGATCTGAGCTTTTTCTGGCAAACACTTTGAACATGTCCTTTCTTATTGCAGAAAAAGCAAATAGCTTGGCGTGACGGGCAATGTTCACGCGAATGTCTAGTAGCACACCGCGGGCATGATTTCACGGCATTTGTGTGCCGGCGCGGCACACCTGGCTTAGCACGCGGCGGCCGCTGTGCCGCCGTGCGCGAGGCCCGGTTACCGGGCCGCGCAGCGCGTCCAGCGGGCCGGTTAATGTTACACACGGCTGGCGAAGTTTCAAAAGATTCCTGAGCACAGTCAAGTGTGTCCTGTCTATCCAATATGTCTATCACTTGTTGAAGGGAGGGATTAACTAGTTTCAAAATTTGCTCCCGTATGCGAACATCAGAAACGTTCTGTGCAATTGCATCACGCACCATTGTATCTGAATAAGAAAGACCACAGTCACATTCAAAGGCACAGTCCCTAGTAAGTCCTTGCAATGTTGCTACCCACTCCCTATTAGTTTGACCGGCCGTACGTTTTGTACGAAAGAACGTATACCGTTTTGCAACCACATTAACTGTTTCTTTGAAATAGGCATCTAATGCAGACAAAATTTCCTCGTAGGACAGAGTTGCTACGTCGCGTCTGGGAAACAATTTCACTATCACACGGTATGTGGACACACCGACACAAGAAAGCAAAAACGGCTGCCGCTCATTACCTTGAATTCTGTAGGCAGCGAGGTGGAACGCAAACTGGCGGGACCACTCGTGCCAGGTTTCTTGGTTCGGGTCGTAGTGCCTAAAAGGCGGTGCAACGGCAGGTTGTGGCTGCGGTAGCGATGAAGCGGCGGCGGCCGCATCGGTGTGCAGCGCACGTTGACCCTGGACGAGCTGTCCAAGGGCATCCAATAACGCCTGCGTCTGCTGATTCTGCAAGCGATAAAATTCGGACAGTACATCCGGAGAATGTGGAGAAGCCATGACACAATTAAATGTAAGCAATCAGAAAGAACACTTTAAATCGTCGCCAATGTTGCAAACGAATTAATACAAACTCTTTTGCTCGTCGCCAATAAATGTTGTGTCGGTAGCTGGGCCGACACCGTGAAGTTTAGATGGCTGAAAAGGAATGCTAGACTAACGCTGTAACCGATAGGGCACGCAAGGCTAAAGCAGACGGGCGTGAAGTCTGGAACATGAGAACTTATAAATGAATAAGAAGAAAAGTATGTAGATGCTTATTACTTATCTTTTTATTAGTCCTTGGAATACATCTCTCTTGAATACTCGTAAGCTATAGGCACTGATACAAATGGCGCCTTGCTAGTTCGTTGCCATTAACTTAGCTGATGGCTATTCTGTCTCTCGGCTAATGAGAGAGAAAGGCTTCGTACAACTGGTCGGTAGCTAGGTTCTCATACAACTGGGCTGTAGCTAGGTTCTCGTACAACTGGGGCGAGTGCTCTCTCGTATCACGAGACCTGCCTTGGTGGTGGCGCTAGGTCTGCGATTACACAGTGGCGACACGCGGGTCCGACATGTACTACATGGACCGCGGCCGATTTAAGCTACCACCTAGCAAGTGTGGTGTCTGGCGGTGACACCACACATGTCGCTTTCAGCAAAACAGCGGACCCACCCATCACACACTAAATGTGCCATAATGACAGCGGAAAGTATTACGAACCCGTATTTTTAAAGTTCTTCGCCAAATACCAGTGCACTGCGGCTTGTCAGGGGGGCGGGTGGTTGAGTGAGTGTGAGGGCGTGAGGCAGAAGGATTCCGATTGAGGATTTTTGTGACGAAATTCTAAATTCCTGGGTTTATCTCACAGTCAAAGGAAAAGTCTCGAAAGCGTTGGGTGGAATTGTGGAATTACACCTCTTAAAAATAAATCCCAGTCAGAAGTATGTGTGCCAAATAGGTGTAGTACATTTATTAGTGTGTGAAACAAAGTGAAATCGATGTCACAAAAGTAGCACATAGGTGGATGGGTCAATGTGTTTGGCAGAGATCGAGGTGGCCGGCCGCAGTGGCCGAGCGGTTCTAGGCGCTACAGTCTGGAGCCGCGCGACCGCTACGGTCGCAGGTTCGAATCCTGCCTCGGGCATGGATGTGTGTGATGTCCTTAGGTTAGTTAGGTTTAATTAGTTCTGAGTTCTAGGCGACTGATGACCTCAGAAGTTAAGTCGCATAGTGCTCAGAGCCATTTGAACCATTAGAGATCGAGGTGGAGTTAAGGAGCGGACATATGAGATTATGGCGTACCGGATTTACTCTACAGGACTGTGGTCAGGTGACCTAAGAGGACACACAAGTACCTTCAACACCGTGGATTGTTCCTCGCTGAGGCTGCGTGGCGTCACTGTCGAGAAACAGTGAAAGCGCTATACTGATACGCAATGTCGCGTCCACGTATGATATTATTCCGTTACACTAACGTTAAATTACGAGAACACAATGATTCACGGGTATGACTGCACACGTATACACTCTTTGACTCAATATTTTATGTTAGGTAACTACTAATCTGGGTTCTTCAGTATCTTTTTAAGTATTATACAGCTTTTAGCTTCGTAAACATAATCAACAGTAGTTTTAACATCCTTCTCGTGCAGAAACTAAGTAATAATAAAATGGCGTAACTGCTGTTAATTGCTCATTACCATACATAACGATGCAGATGCAAGATGATTAATCACCTTGTCTTCAGCAATTTTAACATAAAGTTTAAAATTTAACACGGTCTGGAGGAAACTACCGAGGGTCTCGCGTCTGCTTGTTGTTTTCTACTGCTGCATTTTTGCCGTTTTTTCCTTTGCTAGTATGTAGAGCTTCCCTAACCGGTGAAGATCCTGGTTCTTTGCATACATTTTATGAAAAATGAACAGGTATCGCCCGACTGAATGTTTGGTCAAGTTTTTAATTAAATTGGCTTCTTTAAAGAGATCATTGCCAGGTAACGTTAAAAATAGTACCTTTCATTGATTGATTACTTCATACCAGTCATCCAACTGATCGATTAAGCCACCGCTAATTTCTCGATCTATCCAGACCCTGTTTGGTCCTTTGAAATATCTATTATCTTGCCACTAGGATGTTCAAAACAGTTATCTGTCGAGATATTTCAGTAATTTTAAGAGTGTTGTAGAAAATAACAATTAGTTGCAAGATAACTCATAAAGTTTTGTTTTTTAATTCGTATTACCTACACCGGTTATTCAGAACGTTATGACCATCTACGTAATAGCTAGTTTGTCCACCTTTGGCACGGATAACAGCGACGACGCGTCGTGGCAAGGAAGCAATGAGGCGTTAGTAAGTCGCTGGAGGGAGCTGGCACCACATCTCCACATGCAGCTCACCTACTTTCGGTAAATTGCGAGACGGAGCGATGAGATCTGGCGCCACCTTCAATCACATCCCTGATCTTTTCGATCGGATTCAGACCTGGCCAGTTGGAGGTTCCTTGAACCACTTCATTACACTCCTGGCGTTGTGAGACGGCTCATTGTCTTGCAGAAAAATGCAACTGCCGCCGGAAAACATGATCGTCATGAAGCGACGTACGTCGTCTGCAACCGTGTTCGAGTCTCCTTGGCCGTCACGGTGCCTTGCACGAGCTCAACTGATCCCATGGATGCCCAGGTGAATGTTTCCCAGAGCGTAATGGCGCCCTCGCCGCCTTTTCTCCGTCCCGCAGTACAGATGAGAAGGAGCTGTTCCCCTGGATGACGACGAATTCGTGCCTTCGCATCGGCATGGTGAAGAAGGCATCGGGATTCATCAGACCATGCTACGCTCTGTCACTGAGCCAACGTTAAGTGCCAATGGTCACGTGCCCATTTCAGTCGCAGCTGCCGTTGTCGTGATGTTAACACTGGCACAGGCATGGGTCGTCGGCTGAGGAGGTCCGTCGGCAGGAATGTTCGGTGCGCTGTGTGTTCAGACACACCTGTCACTGCCCAGCATTAAAGTCTGATGTTAGATCCGCCACAGTTCGCCGCCTGTTCTGTTTTACCAGTCTACTCAGCCTACGATGTCCGACATCGGTAATGAGGGATGGCCGCCGAACCCTACAACGTTTCACTTTGGTTTCACCACGTGGTGAAGACACCGCAGCACTACTCGAACACCCTACAAGTCGTGCAGTTTCCAGAATGCTCATGACAAGCCTCCAGATGATCACTATCTGCCTTCGACCAAACTCAGATAGATCTCACGCCCACCCCATTCTACACACGGACGCTACGCTCACTGACACTAAATGCACCGTGCGTGTGACTGACTAGCGGTCATTCGTCGCCAGGTGGCGCTGCAGTGGCCTGGATGGCTTTATATCCATAGTAGGTCGGTGGTGATGTCCATATTCCTCGTTCATACTACCTATCCGGCCTGTGGAGGTGACATTGCCCCAATAAATAGCATGCACACAGAAAGAAGCCAGGAGGAGTATTTAGATCGTGAAACCATTGGCATCGAGGTTTGTGCTGCAAATTAGTACTGAAAAGACTAAGTACATGACCACAGGAAGAAAGCTCCTTAGATCCCAAGATCTAACAGTGAACTGGATCTGACAGTAAAATGGATAAAATAGATGTGTTTGACGAGATATCTAATTTTCATGATTGTGGAAACTATTTGTAAGATTGGGTGAAACTTTTTCTTTCGGTTAAGCGATGCAGCGAAACTGAAGACTCTGACATTGCTTTCTCTGTCAGTTTAAAGCACGAGACAGCAATTACTCTTTTGCTCTCAGCGTAAACTGATTTTTTATTCTCTCAGCAGTGTTGGTTTTTTGTTTTCAATTTTCTTTATTTCAACCTCGATATGGTCTTTTTCTAATTTTGAACTCTGATTCACGTTTATCCTCTTCGACGAAAGTGAAGCCAGTGCTCTGCTTGATTGAAACAATGAAAGCTGCACCAGTTACTTATTTTTTGATGCTTAGTACAATGCGTTTCGAGAATTTATTCTCATTTTCAAGTGCATTTGTACATTCGTTTACACGAATATATTTGGTGATGTTTGCATGTGTGATTTTCTGCCTCTCTATCGCCTTTTTGAAGTTAGTCTGCAATCGCAGAATCTGGTAAAATGAATCTTCGAATGATTTAAATGCTAATGTTGGAAATGGTATTTTTGTTTGCCTGCTTGCAGGTATTGTGCCTCTTCCATTATACACAATATCACACACACGCAAATCATTACTTACACTGTTTGTTTACAAAACATGCTACAAAGATATTACGATGATACAGCTTCACAAAGAGTTTGAGCAAAGACAGAGCTGTTACACTGATTTGGGTTACATTATGTGTATATACGTGTATAGCGTTGTAAATTATAAAATGTGTTCTTGCCACTATTGACTACTAAATTATCAATTACTTTTTTCTTTTTCGTTATGAGGAAATGTACTTATTTATGAAAACGCAAACACCATGACAAATGTCCATGTAAACAAATGTACAAATGCATTTAAAAATGATGATAAATAACTGGCGCAGCTTTCATCATTTAAATCATGACTGATCAGTTGCTGGATTTTCTGAAACATCTAATATAATGAACGAAATCAATGCTTTGCTAGTGCGAACCCGTATTAAAGTGTTTAACAAACTTTTCTTCTATCATTCTTTTGCGATAACAGACCGATGAAACACAGAAGCTGCAAAAGTGTCTTCAGTAATATGCAAAGTAGCCACTAGAGTCGCCTTTGTAATCTTCTTCGGTAGGAAATCAAGTAATTCTGTCTTGAGGTCCCGTAAGTTATCATCCTCTACGGAATTTACGTTGCCCATAGTTGCATTATGCATGCAAATGCTATCACTTCTTCTCCAGAGCCTAATTTCTCGAGTCTGTGCTATCTTTGTAAAACATGATAGGAAACACTGCTGAATTTCTCGAGCATGTGCTACCCTAGTGAAACATGGTAGGGAACACTACTGCCTTTTATTTTTTATCATAATTTAACTCACACTTCGAAGACACATTTGGACTTTATTGATGCCAAGCAGAATTAACAGAAAAGTAATGATCAGCAGTATAGAATTTACTGGCTGCTATAGATAAGAGCATGCCTGTGCCCGGCCCCAGCCATGTCGACATGGTTTTACCTCACAAGAAATGAAAACTCCATGTTCTCCATTTTCTCCTGTACTCCAAGGGGTAAAGCCACATTTCTTTCGTCCATGAAAGTGCTGGATAATACACTGATTAAAGATTTCCTCACTTTCCTTACGGAAGAACAGCTCTACCTTTCTGTAGCCTCGTCGTCGTCTTGAAATGCCCGCCATGCAGTTATTGCTTCATACGCGGAAAGAGGATGAGCCTTTTGGTTGCCAGTTCAAACGAATGGCAGCGGTGGGACAAAACTTAACAGTACCAATCGGCTTTTTGGGTTACAGTCTGCTGTGAAGGACGTGTCGGCGCTATTATACAGCAAATGCAGCTCCCTAAGACACTTTATTTATTACATCCTGTTAGTATACACTGACTGATAAAAAATAAACACCCAAAATGGGAGGAAGAAACGAAATGAAAATTCACGAGCTCAGATGGTATGGTGGTCTCCCTATAGGGGGTGATTTATTAAAGGTGTAATAGAGTTCGTCTAATTTCGCACCCTGCTGATCCTGGATGTGCAAAGACTATTAAGTCCAATCCAGGTGTGATTACTGGCTGTAGCAGCCTAAAATGGTGCCTCATTTAATGCACAATGGTCAGTTAAGATGTTTAATGAACAAAATGTTCATCTGACTGTGTAAAAGTAAAGTATTCAGCTCCGCTAGCGATCTGCAGAATTTCAGAATCTCTACGTATAATTATTAAGTCCGAAGTGTGCGTGTCTGCCTGTGTGTGTGTGTGTGTGTGTGTGTGTGTGTGTGTGTGTGTGTGTGTGTGTGTGTGTTTGTGTTTGTGTTTGTGTTTGTATTTTCAGTATTTTCTGCCAAACCCCAGATCGATTACAACCAAATTTGAAACAAAAGCAGCAGATCTCACGAGTATCAGCACTGTGGGGTTTATAAGTTCCTGTCTCCAAGAGGACGAAGTGCTCGGACTAAAAAGTGTGTAAGATATGGATTTAATCTTTTGTCTGTAGTACTTAATTTACACAACGAACAAGCGATGTCGGAAATAAAAGTAATTTTCAAGAGAGGAATCAAAATTCAGTGCGTAATCAGGTAAGTGATAGATTCGTTGCTGACATTGCTATCCTCGGCGAAGGTAAATAAGAATTACAGGACCTGCTGAAAGGAATGAACAGACTAATGATTACAAAATATCGTTTGAGAGTAAATCGGAGAAAGACAAAAGTATTCAGATGTATTAGAACTGAGAACAGCGAGAAGCTGAACACCAGAACTGGGGATCAAGATATACACGAACTTAAGGATAGTTAGAAAAATAAAAATTACGTTTTGCTGTTTGGAGACGAGAAGTTGAAGATTGTGTAACAGAATAGCTACCAACATAAATGTCCAATAGCATCATGTAAGGTATGTAAACTAATGCATACATCCACTCTTTTGCCAACTAAGCTATAAATAGAACTTCAGACATAATACTATTAACAACACACATTGCATCGTGTCGTTAATGCATATCTCAACTGCGAACTACGAACAAATGATGTATAGTATTTTACAACAATAATTCATTCACAGTCGTAAATATTATGTACCAAAAGTTTCGCTATATGTTAATATGTAACAACAATTTTACAGTACGAAAATAAAAAGTAACCCACTGAAGATAGCACAAAAGTGCTGAAACGTATCTGGATAAAACAAAACTAAAAATGTGTCTTGCATAAGGCAGAGTTCCTCGTCCTATTTTCGTAGCAAGTACAGAAATAAGAAGAAGAACTGCAACACCAAAAGATGACTATTAAGGAATTCTGCTACCTAGGCAGCAAGATAACCCATGATAGATGGTGCAAGAACGACATAAAAAGTAGAATAGCACTGGAGAAAAGGGCATCCCTGGCCAAGAGAAGTCTACTGGTATTAAACATAGGCCTTCACTTGAGGAAGAAATTTATGAGAATGTACATTTGGAGTGCAGAATTATGTGGTAGTGAAACATGGATTGTGAGAACACCCGAACAGAAGACAATCAAAACATTTGAGATGTAGTGCTACAAACGAACTGTGAAAGTTAGGTGGACTGATAGTGTAAGGATTAGGAGGGTCTGCAGAGGATTGGCGAGGAAAAGAATACATAAAAAATACTCACAATAAGAAAGGACAGGATGATAGGACATCTGTTAAGGCATCAGAGATTAACACCCATGTTGTAGGAGGGAGCTGTAGAGGGTACAAACTGCAGAGGAACGACAGACTCGAATACAGTCAGCAAATAATTGAGGACATACGTTGCAGTTGCTAATCTGAGACGTAAAGGTTGGTACAGAAGAGAAATTCGAGACAGGTTGCATCCAGTCACCCGTAATACTGATAACTCAAAAAAAAAAGTCTTCAATAGGAGAGTAAATACGGTGAAAAACTTGCGTTTTTCCAGTGCCTGTCGTATAGGCTGCTTTACACGACTGTTGTGTTGCATGGGAATAGTAGCGCCTATCTTATCGACCTGTTGTGCAAGGCAGCCTAGACATCAGGTGCAAAAGAAGAGTGTTTCAGACCCTGACGTGTGGGCTGCCCAGCGCGACAAATATGTTCTAGAAGGAGTATCTGCCTGCTTTATTGATCTGTTTTGCTGGGGTTTTGTGTGTGGGTGGGCACAATTGGGGGAAGGTTGATATGGAAAGAGAAGGGCATGGACAGAGCGAAGGACAGGAGGGGATGGAAAGGGGGAAGAGGAATTTCATTCAGAGAAGGTGGCAGGAGGAGATGGCTAGAGAGGGGAGCATAAGGAGAAGGATGGGAGATGGTGGGGAGTGTGGCATCACGTAATAATACTACCCCATGGCATGTCAAGGTTGGTAACGTAGTGGCAAGTTTCTGTCCGATGGCGGTCACGCAGCATCTGGTGGACCAAATGGAGAACACCTGCTGAAATATGCCTCCAGCAGTCCCGTACCACAAACGTCCTATGCCCCGTGTTATAGGATGGCTGACGGCAGCCACTCAGCCCACTTGCACTTGGGCCCACTTCGTTACTTGATGCTAAGGAGACGCGATCTAGTCACGGCTCCAACACCATAGTTCTTGCTTAGTACAGTGACACTATTCCTTGTTGACACTGATAAATGGACTCTGTTTCTTGCTTTCTGCCTTATAGAAAGGCAGCGATAAAAGACTCCGCTTCTGGTTTGTATGGATATTCAAAACCTTGGTCACATGATACTACTTAAGTCAGCCTTCTATCTTTCAACCTGACCATTGTTTATTAAATCAAGGGTACTGCAGTATTTACACAATTTTAAACATACATGTAGAAGTAGGGTTCCAAGGCGCACTACACCCACTATAGAATGATGTACGACATGGTTACATATTAATCGTTTTACTGCATAGAGCGAATTTCCAGAGTTTCCACACGGTTACAACGTCAAGGACGCACTGGTTGTCTCTTCCTCTCCTTGGGACGTCAGAGGGATTTCGATCACATGAAGCTCTCGACGTTTTCACATCCACTTTAATACTCTTGGTTAAATTTTATTATTTCGTTTTACAATATTCTTGCTGCACTGAGCTTTATTTATGTTCCTAGTCGTAATGGAAGCTGCAGCTGACACTACTCAAAAAAACATTTTTAAACTCACTGGTCCTGCAGCCCTACGTTAGTCAATTGACAATGAATTCATGGTCTTGGCACCTGTTTCCTGGTAATTCACGAAATTATCTACAACAATTTGCTTATATGTTTAATAATAATAGAGACTAGTTCGTTACATAACTGGCATCAAGAGCTACATAACGGCGTGTCGCCTGCATATGTTGCGCATCTGTATCATTACTTGTAGACGTTATAAATAATTTAAATAATTTGGGTTTCACATGTTATTAACTTTGTTGATAATAATGTTATGTACGTGGTAATTATTTTGGTTAGCTCGTCTCACTATTCCCAATCAGAAGCTGTCTTTAGATTGTACGTAGCGTCTCTAGAAGCAATTTTGGTATTTGCAGTGAATGTCGTGATTTCATTTCATACTTTCAGTCAACTCGCCATCTTACTTGCTCATCGGGCATGCCCCCTGAATTTCCGCGCCCTTGTTATTTCGAAGCAGCCATCTTGCTAGTACCTGTCGCCCATCACCGGGACTGCTCCAAACCTTGGCCTTACCGTCCTGCCGCTGTCCCCAGTGTCCAGTCTGACTCGCCTTACCCTGTCACGTTACGGCAACTTGCCAGCCACAATACTCAACTAAATATTCTGCATACACACACAATACTTAGCGGACTACGCCGCTCGTAATGACACACATTTTTTGTAAAAAGCCTGCATTTGCTTTAAGGAGACAGGGATTGACGTATGATTAGCTTTTTTTAAATTTTTGAGACAATCACCTCTTACGACACAATCATAACCGATTTCAGCCTACAACGGCCACTTCCAGATGCTGCCCATGACATCTGAAGATAGCAATCGTAAGTCGAAATCGGTTATGGTTGTGTCATTAAAGTATGTCAAAAATAAAAAATAAAAAAAATTACTATCTCACAGACTATAATTGAAATGTGAACGAACTCCACAGAACTGAGAATGGCGCTGAACTTTATCTTGTACAATAGCAGGCGGACGAAAAGAGTTCACTGAAGGTCTCTAAGACCATAGCAATTAATTAGTTGTTTGTAATCAAAATTGATGCCAGACCGTGCCATCGCTGATTGTACCATTTTATAGCAGACAATAGCGGTGTATGAGAGAACTGGAACACAATTTATGGTCCGTTACAATGCATCCATTGGAACTGGCAGTCGTTATTTTGGACAGCTGCTATGAGATGAAATGTTGAGATGGTTCAAATGGCTCTGAGCGCTATGGGACTTAACTCCTGAGGTCATCAGTCCAATAGAACTCAGAACTACTTAAACCTAACTAACCTAAGGACATCACACACACCCATGCCCGAGGCAGGATTCGAACCTGCGACCGTAGCGGTCACGCGGTTCCAGACTGAAGCGCCTAGAACCGCAAGGCCACACCCGCCGGCAAAATGTTGAGATAAGGTTGTATGGCTGCTATTACTTTTGAAAGAATACCTGGGTGCTCATACAATTTTATGAATCCGCTTTCTGCCGTGAAATGTCCCCTCCAGCCACTAAACAGGCACTATTAATAGCGCAATCTGAATTGAGAGCGTAAGTTCTGAGTTGCAAAGCTTCAGCGAAAGCGGGGTACTGGTAAGAAACAGAATAGAGCTTTGAACTGGAAAATTTACTGCAAACATCATGGAACACCGCCTCAAACTGTCGGGCGTTAAAGTCTCAATTTGTGTTTGTGACCTGTTTTTTATCCACCTTGAAAATAGAGTTTATATGATGGAAGCAATAACTTACGACGACGCCGTCTCCACCGACGTATAAGGGGATCTTGGTAGCTAACAGAGTACCTCAACGTCAGGCAGCGCAGAGAGACACATGCTACATCTGGACTACCACTGTCCTGTTGAAAAATGGCGCAATGAATCTAAGAGGTAACAAGACGACGCAGAATGTCCGTGACGTACCTTTGTGCCGCCAGAGTTGCCTCAGTCAGTTCCACCCGTGACCTGATGTCATTCACCTTGATGCCGGAAGTAACCCGCTGTGGCTCCCCGAAACATTGGAAGAATAAGACCTCTCCCCAAATCGCCACCATAGTCGCCGATGACCGTCATCCAGAGTATTACGGAACAACGGTTCAACAATTAAACACAACGCGACAGCATTCTTCAACAGTTCATGCTTCCTGATTACGCCACCACTGCAAATGCAGCCTCTTGTGACGTACTGTTAACGGCAGGCTACACTCGAGACGGTAATTCGCTTGTCCGACTGCTGCTAATCTCCAACCAATAATGTACGTTATTGTTCTCCTTCAGCATATGTATCCTTTCAGCTCTGCATTCGGTCCTCACTCTATTTTTGTGGACGACTGTGCCTGACCGCATCAAACAGCACATGTGGAGGAGACCTTGGAACAGGAAAATATTCCTCGGAAGGACAGGCCGGCCCGTTTCTCCGACTTAAATCGCATCAAGCTTGTTTGGGATGCGTTGTAGAAACGCACTGCCGCACGTCCACATGCACCATCGACCATCCATCAGTTGTCAAGTGCGTTAGTGGAGGAATGGAATGCCTTACCAACCACGGGACACGCATAGGAGCACGTTTCAGAGCAAGTACTGCAGTCCGTAATGTTTACCCGCCATATTCAGGACCATGTTCCTCCTTTTTAATGTGCAAGGGACCATCGTGACTCGTATTTCTTTCTGTTACCGTCTGTACTACACTGCAGCAGATCTTTCTGTATATGGTCCAAGTTTGATCGAGCTATGATACATGGCAATAACTTATCACGTAACAGCTACTTTCATCCTTAAATTTTGCACACCGGTGTACAAGTATGGGGATTTATGTGTGCTAATCTTCTCCATATAGAAAAGGCGATGTCCCGACTGACTTATTCACTGACTCATCATCGCCCAGCCCAAACCGCTAAGGTCAGAGACTTGATATTTGGTGAAGGTTTTGATCTTATACTATAGGCGTCGTTTTAGAATGGATTTTTCGAAATTCCATCCCTAAGGGACTGAAACAGGGAATGAAAAGTCTTGCGGAACTATTTCATTATGAAAGCACTTTCAAAGCTAAAGATACGAAAGTATGTACTTGGCTCCTCTGTCAGGAATAAAAAAAATACGTGTTTTCGAGAACTCAGTCATTAACTTGGTGAAATCGTAGATGAAAATTCTTAAAAATGTTTATTTACATTAAACAAATTAAAGCTAAATCGATGAGAATTAGTATTACAATTCTCGGTTAGATATAAAGAAAAAAAAATACGTTAGGGGATGAAAGTTTCTCTGGAAGTATCTCCACAAGAACGCATGATATACAAAACCTCTGGACTCCAGCTACTAGAATCGCTTTTGGATTGAGAAGTACATTTGGAAAAGACCATCCCCATATGGCTTTAACTACAGCGAAAAACTTAGGTGTTGCGATTTGTGAACAACATAAAATTCGATCAAAGAAAAACCAAAAAAATCTGTGCAGGAAACACCGTCTACGCGAGTGAAGCAGCGCGCTAGGCTAGTCTGTTCATGAAACTGTCGCAGAAGGCTACTTTGTGTAACGTCGTAAGGCAGTCATTGATACCCGTACTTGGATTCTGTACCTTTCCGAAGCTGATACACCCGAATGTTGATAACTTGTGAAAGAACAATTGCAAAGGTTTACGGCACAGTTCTTTTTCTGCCAATGACGATCCTCAATCAGACATTCAATCTATTTTATTTAAATATATGAGCCAGTGCACATAATAATAGTTTTGAATGAAAGTGGTTAGTAAACTAAATTTAAATGAAATGATCTTGATAAAGCGGAGAGTAAAAGTAAAACTACAATTCTTATGAAATTTAGACTTTGGCTTAATGGTTCGTATTCCGCTGTTGCTGATGTGCTGTTTTATTTAATACAAATATGTTCAAAATTCTTAAAAATTGAAGTTCTGTAAGTTTCTTTTTTTTCGGGGCGGGAGGGGGGAGGGAGGACTAGTAAATGAAATTAGCCTGTGTGGGTAAACGTTACTGTGAGGTAACGCAGTTTGACTATAATTCATTTCACTACTTAATGACTTCAGTAGTGGTGATTCGTACTTATTTCTAAATTATTAGATTAATTTTATTTAGTAAATTCAAACAATAGCTAACATTTTCTTCACTATTTTGTAACTCGCTAACTACCACGTCCACACGCAACTGTTCGGACTACTTACGTAATAATTTATTGTAGTATTCGTAATTCTTAACAATTATTTTACTGATATTTGGAGCTGATATTTGTGGAGCATGCGTTCCCGTCTACAGTGATCATGCACGCTATAAAGAGCCATGTCACGACTTTTGTAATGTCCAGGGAACCATCACGAATTGCGGTGAGTATAGTGTACTTACCGTCTTTGAATAAAACTGACATTTCCGTTCGTCTCAGTGCGTATTTCTTTCAGTTACCTTCTGTTGTATATATCAGCAGTTCTTCCTACGTACAGTTCTAGTTTCATCGAACTATGTTGCGTGGAAGTAACACATTATGCAATAGGTACTTTCTTCCTTAATTTTTACACGCCATTGTACAAATATGGGGATTTATTTGTGCTAACATGTGCATGAAACTGCTACAGGAGATATTTTGTGTAACGACGCCCCGTAATACCCAGAGGAACTGGATGAGTGTCCAGGTAAGGTTGCTTCAATGGCGACAGTTGACTGGCGGTACTTCAGCAGCTATGGAATGCTAGGCCCACTGCTGCAATATGAAGCTTTTGTAATGATCGTGATAGGTAGTTCTTTACCATGCATACTTATGGACGGATGTCTTTCACTTACCGCCAGGTCAGGATATTTATTGATGATTAATGCTGAATTGGCATTAACTGAAATATTTAAAGTCAGTTGGAGAAACACAAGGGGCAAACCATATCAGCCATGATTTTTCTTCCTTTTGGTTATATTAGTATATTGAATCAGAACTGTGACTTTGATGTATTGGATGATGTTCTCCGAAGCAGATGATTTCACTTAAAACTAATCTCGTACAGTGTAAGATGTGTACTGCTTGGAGTCAATAATTGTTCATAGGGATTTCCAAATATTGTAGATCTCGTGCAGGGATGAATACTTTATCTTTTAAGCCGTCAGGTTAACGTTTTAGTCAGTGCGAACATCTCAACTGACCAATGCGCATTAATAGGGAATTAATTCCGTCCCCTACTGCTGGTGATCGCACGTGGTTCGGACTTACGCTTCCCTGCCTGTGCATGTGCAGGGTGACAATTATCGAACTATACGAAGAAAACGTAAATTAGTTACAAACTACGTCGTGCACACATTTTATTCAACATGTAAATGCAGCACAGATATTCGGAGTAGGGTTATGACATGTTCATTATGCCTACCATAATTGGCGATGATGTGGCGCTGACGAATAGCGAAATTCTACATGAGCCGCTGGAGTATCGGAACATCGATTCTGTCGATGACATCATGAATGGTTGTTTCCAGCTCAGCAATAGTTTTGGGGTTATTTCTGTACACCTTGTCTTCAATACAACCCCACAAAAGGAGTCGCATGTGTGCAGATATCCGGAGAATATGGCGGCCAGTCGAGGTCCATGCCAGTGACCTGTTGGGTACCACAGGGGGAGAATGAGGTTCCCAAAGTGCTCCTCCTCAAATGCTCTCCTGCTTCGATAGGGTCGAGCTCCGTCT
This sequence comes from Schistocerca piceifrons, assembly GCF_021461385.2. Classification (NCBI taxonomy): domain Eukaryota; kingdom Metazoa; phylum Arthropoda; class Insecta; order Orthoptera; family Acrididae; genus Schistocerca; species Schistocerca piceifrons. Next base: position 585,232,712 of record NC_060142.1, on the reverse strand, counting down.
TGCATGAACCACATCTTGTCGAAATCAGGGTCACTTTGGATAACAGGAATGGAATCATCTTCCAAAACCTTCGCGTACCGTTCGGTAGTCGCCATGTGATAAAGGAATATCGGACCGATTATTCCCGTACTGGACATTGCAAACCACACAGCGGCCTGCTGCGGGTGAAGACACTTCTCGATCACGAAATGCGATCTCCCAAATGCGCCAATTTTTCTTACTGACTATCCCATCCAAATGAAAGTGAGCTTCATCGCTAAACCAATCCGTATTCACATCGAAGTTCTTTTCGTCAGTTCTGTGGACGATTGTATTGGAGAAGCGCAACCGCTGTTCTATGGCCTTGGGGCTTAATGGTTGATGGGCGTGAATTTTGTATGGGAAGAGATGTAACAACAATTTGTCGCAGTGTCTCCTGGTTGATTCCCACCTTTTGTGAAGCTCGTCTGATCGATTTCCTGGGGCTGGTTCCAAACACAGCGCTTGTCTTCTCGATGTTTTCACCCCTTTTGGACGACCAACGTTGAGAAGATTGTCATCAGGAACATTAGCATTTCTCTCAAACTTGAAAATGAAATTGTTGGTTGTTAGCACATTGGACCGGTTGTCTTCATCTTGAACTCTGTCGCAAACTTCCTTCAAGCCGCATTTGGGCTGTTATTACCGGCATAGTAGGCCTTCAGGAGCGCTGTACGCTCATGCACGTTGTATCGTGACATTTACATGCGCAAATGGCCGACAACAACAAGGCGTGTGCGCATGCGTATACTAATTCCCATCATTGCCTGCAGCCAACGGGGCAGTTTCAAAGTTCTAACGCAAACCGTTCACAAGTTATAACGACTTCATTTCATATAGTTCAATAATTGTCATACTGTAGGTAGTCTATGTGATCAGAAGTATCCGGACACCATCAAAAACATACGTTTTTCATAGTAGGTGCATTGTGCTGCCACTTACTGCCAGGTACTCCATTACCCCATATCAGAGTCATTAGACATCATGAGAGACCAGAATCGGGCGCTCTGCTGAACTCACGGACTTCTAACGTGTCAATTGTGTCATACGTCTGTACGCGAGATATCCACACTCCTAAACATCCCTAGGTCCACTGTTCCCGATGTGATAGTGAAGTGGAAACGTAAATGAACACGTACAGCACAAAAGCGTGCAGGCTGACCTCGTCTGTTGACTGACAGAGACCGCCGACAGTTGAAGAGGGTCCTAATGTTCAAATGTATGTGAATTCCCATGGCAGCAAACTGCTGAGATCATCGGTCTCTATACTTACAGACAACTTAAACTGTATTAAACTAACTTATCCTAAGAACAACACACACACCGTGCCCGAGGGAAGACTCGAACCTCCAGCGGAAGGGGCCACGCGGTCGTAATGTGTAATAGGCAGACATCAATGCAGACCATCACACAAGAATTCCAATTTGCATCAGGATCCACTGCAAGTACTGTGACAGTTAGGCGGGAGGTGAGAGAACTTTGATTTCATGGTCGAGCTGCTGCTCATAAGCCACACATCATTCCGGTAAATGCCAAACGACGCCTCGCCTGGTGTAAGGAGCGTAAACATTGGACGATCGAACGTTGGGTGGAGGGACGAATCACAGTACCCAACGTGGCGATCCGATAGCACGGTGTGAGTATGGCGAATGACCGGTAAACGTCATCTGCCAGCGGGTGTAGTGCCAACAGTAAAACTCAGGGGTAGTGGTGTTATGGTGTGGTCGTGGTTTTCGTGGAGGGAGCTTGCACCCCTTGTTGTTTTGCGTGGCACTATCACAGCACAAGCCTTCATTGATGTTTTAAGTACCTTCTTGCTTCCCACTGTTGAAGAGCAATCCGGGGATGACGATTGTATCTTTCAACACGATCGAGCACCTGTTCATAGAGCACGGCCTGTGGCGGAGTGGTTACACGACAATAACATCCCGCTAATGGACTGGCCTGCACAGAGTGCTGACCTGAATCCTATAGAACACTTTTTGGAATGTTTTGGAACGCCGACTTCGTGCCAGGCCTCACCGACCGACATCGATACCTCTACTCAGTGCAGCACTCCGTGAAGAATGGGCTGCAATTCCCCAAGATACCTTCCAGCACTTCACTGAACATATGCCAGCGAGGGTGGAAGCTGTCATCAAGGCTAAGAGTGGCCCAACGCCATATTGATTTCCAGCATTACCGATCGAGGGCGGGACGAACTTGTAAAGTATTTTCAGCCAAGTGTCCGGATACATTTGATAACATAGTGTATATTTTTCAGACTCACGCTGTTGAAGTGCGTGGGATATTTTCCGTGTCCAGGTAAGAAGTGTCCACGACGATATGACGATATAAAGAGATAGTCTCCGCCAGACAGGGCAAGGTGTCTCGCGGAGCACGGATGTGGAGGTAGCGTCAGACTTAATGCCGGAGCGAGGTTTCGCGACGGCCGCTTCCGCTGCACAGCCGGCGAGCGTTCGCCCGCGGCCACCAGCTGGCAAGCCGGCCGCCGGCCGCGTCTTCCGAGCTGCGGGACGCCTCGCCTCGCCTCGCTTCGCAGTTTTTGCGCCGGCGCGCCTCGGCTGCACCGCAGCCGCAGCCGGCAGGAATCGCAGATGCGGCGAGCACCGGCGGCCGCGACGCACCGGCGGCGTCTCGCTGCGGCTTCAGCACGGAATACGTTTCACATAAATTTTCTCAGCATGTTATAGTCTTAGGTGGAGATTTCAGTTTACCAGATACAGACTGGGACACTCAGATGTTTAGGACGGGTGGTAGGGACAGAGCATCGAGTGACATTATACTGAGTACACTATCCGAAAATTACCTCGACCAATTAAACAGAGAACCGACTGGTGGAGATAACATCTTGGACCTACTGATAACAAACAGACCCGATGTTTTCGACTCTGTAAGCGCAGAACAGGGAATCGGTGATCATAAGGCCGTTGCAGCATCCCTGAATATGGAAGTAAATAGGAATATAAAAAAAGGGAGGAAGGTTTATCTGTTTAGCAAAAGTAATAGAAGGCAGATTTCCGACTACCTAACAGATCAAAACGAAAATTTCTTTTCCGACACTGACAATGTTGAGTGTTTAAGGAAAAAGTTCAAGGCAATCGTAAAATGCGTTTTAGACAGGTACGTGCCGAGTAAAACTGTGAGGGACGGGAGAAACCCACCGTAGTTCAACAACAAAGTTAAGAAACAACTGCGAAAGCAAAGAGAGCTTCACTGCAAGTTTAAACGCAGCCAAAACCTCTCAGACAAACAGAAGCGAAACGATGTGAAAGTTAGCGTAAGGTTGGTTGGGTTGTTTGGGGAAGGAGACCAGACAGCGAGGTCATCGGTCTCATTGGATTAGGCAAAGAAGGGGAAGGAAGTCGGCCGTGCCCTTTCAAAGGAACCATCCCGGCATTTGCCTGGAGTGATTTAGAGAAATCACGGAAAACCTAAATCAGGATGGCTGGACGCGGCATTGAACCGTCGTCCTCCCGAATGCGAGTCCAGTGTCTAACCACGTCGCCACCTCGCTCGGTTTACCGTAAGGAGGGCTATGCGTGAAGCGTCCAGTGAATTCGAAAGTAAAACTCTATGTACCGACTTGACAGAAAATCCTAGGAAGTTCTGGTCTTACGTTAAATCTGTAAGCGGATCGAAACAGCATATCCAGACACTCTGGGATGATAATGGCATTGAAACAGAGGATGACACACGTAAAGCTGAAACATAAACACCTTTTTCCAAAGCTGTTTCACAGAGGAAGACCGCACTGCAGTTCATTCTCTAAATCCTCGCACGAACGAAAAAATGGCTGACATCGAAATGAGTGTCCAAGTAATAGAAAAGCAACTGAAATCACTCAACACAGGAAAGTCCACTGGACATGACGGGATACCAATCCGATTCTACACAGAGTACGCGAAAGAACTTGCCCCCCTTCTAACAGCCGTGTACTGCAAGTCTCTAGAGGAACGGAGGGTTCCAAATGATTGGAAACGAGCACAGGTAGTCCCAGTCTTCAAGAAGGGTGGTCGAGCAGATGCGTAAAACTATAGACCTATATCTCTGACATCGATCTGTTGTAGAATTTTAGAGCGTGTTTTTTGCTCGCGTATCATGTCATTTCTGGAAACCCAGAATCTGCTCTGTAGGAATCAACATGGATTCCGGAAACAGCGATCGTGTGAGACGCAACTCGTTTTATTTGTTCATGAGACCCAGTAAATATTAGATACAGGCTCTCAGGTAGATGCCATTTTCCTTAACTTCCGGAAGGCGTTCGATACTGTTCCGCACTGTCGCCTGATAAACAAAGTAAGAGCCCAAAGAATATCAGACCAGCTGTGTAGCTGGATTGAAGAGTTTTTAGCAAACAGAACACAGCATGTTGTTATCAATGGAGAGACGTCTACAGACGTTAAAGTAACCTCTGGCGTGCCACAGGGGAGTGTTATGGGACCATTGCTTTTCACAATATAGATAAATGACCTAGTAGATAGTGTCGGAAGTTCCATGCGGCTTTTCGCGGATGATGCTGTAGTATGCAGAGAAGTTGCAGCATTAGAAAATTGCAGTGAAACGCAGGAAGATCTGCAACGGATAGGCACTTGGTGCAGGAAGTGGCAACTTACCCTCAACATAGACAAATGTAATGTATTGCGAATACATAGAAAGGAGAATCCTTTATTGTATGATTATATTATAGCGGAACAAACACTGGTAGCAGTTACTTCTGGAAAATATCTGGGAGTATGCGTGCGGAACGATCTGAAGTGGAATGATCATATAAAAGTAATTGTTGGTACGGCAGGTGCCAAGTTGAGAGTCATTGGGAGAGTCCTTAGAAAATGTAGTCCATCAACAAAGGACGTGGTTTACAAAACACTCGTTCGACCAATACTTGAGTATTGCTCATCAATGTGGGATCCGTACCATGTCGGGTTGACAGAGGAGATAGACAAATCCAAAGAAGAGCGGCGCGTTTCGTCACAGAGTTATTTGGTACGGGTGATAGCGTTACGGAGATGTGTAGCAAACTCAGGTGGCAGACTCTGCAAGAGAGGCGCTCTGCATCGCGGTGTAGGCGCTCTGTCCAGGTTTCGAGAGGGTGCGTTTCTGGATGAGGTATCGAATATATTGCTTCCCCCTACTTATACCTCACGAGAAGACCACGAATGTAAAATTAGAGAGATTCGAGCGCGCACGGAGGCTTTCCGGCAGTCGTTCTTCCCGCGAACCATACGCGACTGGAACAGGAAAGGGAGGTAATGACAGTGACACGTAAAGTGCCCTCCGCCACACAGCGTTGGGTGGCTTGCGGAGTATAAATGTAGATGTAGATGTAGTGCGACCGGGCGTGGCCAGTCATCCAGCAGTATGCCGCTGCCGCCGATACTGGGGCCTCTGTCACTTGCTGCCGTAGTTGACGGCCTCGCCACCGCCACGGGAGCGCCAGAGCGAGTTCTTCTCTCGAGAGCGGGACGGCTGGTTTCTTTCGTGCCTTGAGCGTGGCTACGAATAGAGGTGATGAGCCAGGTTTTTCAGAGATTTTGCGTGAACTGTACTAAACCATTTAATCAAGAGACTCTTGCCCGTGTTACTGGTCCCATCATGGTTCCAGCCGGTCACAGTATGTTCTGATAATGGACGCCGTTATACTCCGTCAGTCCAAAACGTTTCGAGACTGGATTAATGAAAATATAGAAGTGTTAAGAGGGTCGAATCAGTCCTTTCGGTGTTCTACAGTCTGGTTCTAAAGTCTTGGCGCTCTCCTCTCTTTTGATCTCGGTGTGTATTTATTTCTAACGTGTCATACCAGAATTTTTATCGATCCAGAACATGAATACGGTCTCCATCATTATCACGGCACAAAAAAACGTGGCGCCAGATCCTGTGTGAAAATATCCGAAGCTTAGGTAGTATGACTTCTCTGAAAGCCTCCCTAGCAGCTTGCTTCAATTTGTGAATTGTCTGGTACCGTTGTTTCTGGACACACTGCTAATTATTCCTCACAAGGAACTGTCGCATGATATCAGATCTGGGCTCCATAGAGGCCACTCGATCGACGCTAGCAGATGCACTGGTCATCTCTCTCTCTCTCCACCTCTGGGGTAACAGTTCAACCAAGAAATCTCGAACACGGAGTGCGTAGTGGACGGGAGCTCCAATTTTGAAGTCAACTGTCACCAAGAATGTTCACCCTCTGGAGCTCAGAAATAATTCACGCAACATTTGTAAGTAAGAATGTTGAGTTACAGCGCTATCAATTAAATAGGACCCTATGAGGTACCTACTGGACATTACAGCCCAGGCCATAACATGTGGGGAATTTTCCTCTAACTGTTCGTGATAACGTTGGTTTTCCTTGCTACAGAAAAGAATACCCCTATTCCTACAAGATGGATAAACTGCAGAATAGTCTGAGAAAAAATCTCTGCCCCACTGTGGGAGCGTCATAAACACTTCGAGTAGTCTTGTGCAAGCTTCACGTTTTCGCCACACGTCCTCATCACTCAACTGATTTACGAATTTTGGCATAAAGGATTTTAATTCCAGATCTTTTTTCATGTGCGGCAGCTTAGTCGTTTTGTGATTTCAAGCCCAGCAGACCTTTTCCACAATAATTTTACCGTAGATCTGGTCACAGAATCCCCTACTGCTGGACATATTTGTTGCTTGTTGATGGTCGATCTGTTCTCTTTCCATCCAAAATGGATCCGGTTTTGAAAAGTATTTGTTGCTGTCGCAGTATCGCTTATTTATGCAATCGTGCTGCAACATCCCGCTGCACATCTCTCATGGCTTTCTGGTGTGAGTACGTTCTTGACCCCCATGCTCTTGCCAAAACACTTTCTTCCACACCGTACGTTCTTGTGTCCGCCATCTGAAAAGAAAGAAATGACATATGGAGTATAAATAAATATACATCATGACCAAAAAAGAGGTGGTGAGAAGGCTTTTGGACGTTACTGTACAATCTCACTACCGCCCCTTGAGTACTGCAACGGTTGGGAGCCTGGGCATAGAAAGTGGTTACAGATGTGGAAATGTAACAAATCAAACGTATTACTAAAGACAATCAGATAACCACGCTACACCGTAAGAACTAAATTACAGTCGCCCCAAGTGCCACAACTTAATAGCAGATATGTTTAGGCAAAATTAGCGACAGGACAAATCAGTGTTTATCTTCAAAGGCATTAAAGGCCTTGTCTTTACACCTATTTCATCCTCTGCTGCCTTCACTATTTCATCCCTTGAATCTACCCATTCGTTTTCTACTGTTCTCGTCATTTGTTGCCTAATGCTCCCTCTGAAACCCTGAACAACCTTTTTGCAGTTTCTTCAGTTTAACCTATAGTTCATAACCAATAAATTGTGGTCAGAGTCTACATCTACCCCTGGAAATGCCTTACAATTTAAAATCTGAATCTTAAATCTCTGCCTAACGATTATATAATCAATCTGAAATTTTTCATTATTTCCATGTCTCTTCCAAATATACAACTTTCATTTATGTTTCTTAAATCAACGGTTAACGATGATTAAATCATGCTCCGTGCAAAATTTTACCATTCGGCTTCCTCTTTCATTCCTTTCCCCGAGTCCACATTCGCCTAAAACTTTTCCTTTTCTTCCTCTTCCTACTATCAAATTCCAGTCCCCCAACACAATTAAATTTTCGCCTCCTTTAACTATCTGGATAATTTCTTTTATTTCGTCACACATTTCTTCAACCTCTTCATCTGCGGAGCAAGTTGGCATATATACCTGTACTACAGTGGTACGTATGGGTTTCGTACTTAACTTGGTTATGGTTATGCGTTCACTGTGTTGTTAGTAGTTGCTTATCCACATTCCTATTTTCTAATTCCTTATTAAACCCACACGAGCATGATTCCTATTTGATATTTTATGTATAACCCTGTATTCACCTGCCCAGAAGTTCTGTTACTCCTGCCACTAAGCTTGACTAATCCGCAATATACCTAACTTCAACCTACCCATTTTCTTTTTTTGTAACCGACCTGCCCCGTTAAGGGATGAAACATTCCACGCTCTGATCCGTAAAATGCCAGTTTTGTTTCTCATGATGAGGGCATCCTCCTGAGTAGTCCCCTCCGGGAAATCCAAATGGGGAACTATGCTACCTCCGAAATATTTTACCCAAGAGTACGCCATCATCGTTTACGGCTCTAGTTTCCCCTTGCTTTCATCCGTTCGCAGTACCAGCACAGCAGGGCTGCTTTGCTTGTGTTTCAAGGCCAGAACAGTCAAGCATCCAGATTGTTGTCACTGCAACTACTGAAAAGGGTGCTGCCCCTTTCAGGCGCCACACGTTTGTTTGACCTCCGTTGTGCTTGCATCTTCGGTACAACTATCTGTATCTCTAAGGCACGCAAGCCATCCCACCGACTGCAAGGCCCCATGGTTCGTGGATGTATACGGACTCTATTAAACTGTTTTATCTTCTGGGCAGTATAAGTACTGCTTCAACAATAAATTTATAGGTACACTATTCGGGATTGTCGAAACTAAGGAGACTTTTGGGCGTTCTACCAGTGATGGTATGATGAAGTCTGCCTGGTCTTAGTTCATGAGTTGAAGCCGCACGGGGTAGCCGAGCGTTCTGAGGCGCTTTGTCACTCTCCGCGTGGCTACCCCAGTCGGAGGTTCGAGTTCTGTGTGTTGGGTGTGTTTGTTGTCCTTAGCGTAAGTTAGTTCAAGTTAGATTAAATAGTGTGTAAGCTTAGGGACCGATGACCTCTTCAGTTTGGTCCCGTAAGACCTTACCACAAATTTCCAAATTTCCGTGAGTTGAAAATGGTCACACGACAAATACGATTGACTGGTGTCATCTGAATACAGCCTGCATTCCAGAAAAATCCCAGAATCGTCTCATTCGCAATGGATAAAATAACTAAATACAAAAACTTGTTAATCAGTTTTATCCAGCGTTGTTCTTTTCTTTCACAGCATCTATCACTAAACGAAACAAAAGCTTACGGAATCTGAAATGAAATATATGATGAGACGGGTGCTTGACCACATAAAGGGCTTGGTACGAAGGGAGAAGTAGGACTGAAATACAATGACAGTGGAATTTTCTCGCATTCTATGAAGATGAAACTGCTCAGAAAAATTTGGACGGCATGAGCAACTTTCAGAAACAAGGATATGTGCAAGTAGAGTATGCCTGCTATTGACACAAACATCAGTCAGTACTGTGAGACAGCAGGAATAAAGTTGCAACAGGAGAGAGAGAGAGAGAGAGAGAATAGACATGATGCAGATGACGGAAGTAGGAGCGGACAATGAGGTACCACTGGAATACGTACTAGACGAAGTGGAAAACGATATTTGGAAGGGACTACAGTCTACAATTAAACAAAATCAAACCCAAAGCATTAGTTTTAGTATTCGTATTTAAGAAAAAGTGTCTTGAATGGGAGAACGCATAAGAAAATACCTAGGCAACAAGATAACAACTAAAGGTAAGGGCAGTAGTGAAATCAGAAGAAGAAAACGAAAGAAGATCATTGGTCAACCAGCAGAGCTAGTTATGCATTTCAAAAACTCGGCTACGGCCAATAGCCAGCGGTGGCAATTCACTTTCACCAGGACCCTGGCGAGGACCTCACTGTTTGACATGTCTTGAATGACAATAATATTCCACAATGGCTGTTGTAACTTGGATCAAAATACCCTTTTAGTGATTTTTTTTCACTAATGCGCAGTTTTGGCTTTGTAACCATTTTCAAGCATATAGTGTAACCCAAAACTACGCTGCAGTAGGAAATCGTGGGTATCCATCGGGAATCGAAGTGGAAAACTCCACATGAATTTCTTTGCCGTTATCAGTGAAATTATGGTAGTATCTGGACACCGTCAACTGAAATTCAGTAACGAAACATCCTTGAGGGTGATGCATGACAGATTGAGAGTCGAATCAAGTTAACGTGTAGATTTACGAACTAGCTAGTAACTACTTATAGTGGAGAGCGGACCCCTTACCGTGGAACTACGGTAAATCAGCAGCTGGAGACTAATCGTCGGTTTCCTCACGGAATACACATCAGACAGAAAACGTTTCGCTTGGCGCCTGATAGCACTTGCTAGGCTTGTTTACATACAGAGCAGATGGAGCTCAATTCGCCTATCATTGCGGCATTCCTTTTAAATTAATCCACTAATCTGTAATATCTTCGTAGGCTTCCATTAAGACGACTCAACAGTTCGCTTCTTGAATTCGGAGTAGGAACCTGCTCAAGAATGTGAAATTAGTTACATGACATGTCCAACTACTGCATGAAGCTACATCTGTTTGTACAACGAGCAGTTGAATACTTTTTGTAATTCTATACATTATGAAGGTTACAGAAAAAATTTGTATGGTCATGGTCAGGTTTCCGAAAAAATTTACCGAGTTATTAAAATTTAACGCATGCAGTCCCGGTCGACTTAGGGCTTTGGGAAAAGAAAGTCACGGTTCAGTCGGGTTTAAGTGATTCATTTTGCCGTGGTTGCCAAAATACGTATTGTTACTCGCAGTACGGCTTAAATTCTACTTATAAGCAACCTAAATGTACGTAAAGCATAGTGACCGACGGTGGAGAACACGTCCAGACACAACGGGGCTCTACATTCTCCAAGACCGAACGTCGAGAATATTGCAGAAGTAGACAAAAGAAAAGTACTTGTGTGGTAATGATGCAGTAATCACTGGAGCTGAAGTATAATTCCGGAACACAAGAAAACAGTAATTACGGCTCTGAAATAATTCTAATTTTGGAAAACACAGTGCCACTACAGCAGCAAGTGAATAGTAGAAACTGAATGGGTTGCCACAGGTTTAACGATAATCGAACATGATAATAGGTTCAAGTATTGTTGGGACAAATAACTGAGAAGGTATCAACTCAAGGTGGTCTCGATGATTCACAGAACTGACATCGAGGATATGAATATGACATGTGACAACAAAAATCTCCCTCCATGCTGAGTATCGACTCGTATAAAAGTGCCCCAGAGAACAGAGTTCCCAGGTGCAAAGAAATGGCAGTGGCAGCCTCTTGTTACTTTACCCTGCAGAAACACCAGGTGTGACGGCGAGTTGTAACTCATGGCCCTGTACACCATCTAGCCTGGAATGGGACCTCTGTGTCGTGGATGTTTGCACTCTGGAATAACCAGCTCACAAAGTCTACGCCATAGGCGCGTACAGACTGAACCTACTGTCATCAGCAAAGACAACAGAGCACTATTTTACTTATCAGCAAACTCTTTCACATTACCAGAGCAGCCGTCCTTGGCTTGGCTGTGTCGGTGTCAGTAATAGCCTGGGCAGAGGCACACGTGGTCTTAATCCTGCTGCAAGCAGGCGATTCCCAATGCCCCGTGAAGACACTGCAGGTGCAATATGTGGCGGATTTTGTCCCTGGATGATGTTTGGTCGGCCACCACTGCTCGTGCGGTATGTGCATCTTGACTTGCGTCTGTAATATGCGGACGTCCAGAACTGATCCCTAGGTGCGGGAATGTTTTCCAGACCACTGTTGAAAGCAGCGGCACACCACCCATACATTTTGCCCGTCATGTGCAGCAGTCAGCCGATGCGTTCGTCCAGCTTCCCGCAGGTCCACAATGCGACTCCGTTCAAATGGCAGAACCTGTTCAACAGAAGCACGTACTCGTCGGCGGGGCATAGCTATACCCGAGACTGAATGCTGCGAACACTGTTCACCTCTAAACTCAGCACTGTTACTGCCTACAGAGTCAAAATACAAGAGGCAAAGCCAGGCCTCCTGAATGCCATCTGATCATGGATGATAGCAACAGATGAACACTAGCACTACAACCCTTCAGTATGTACATACACTGAAAATCCAAAGAAACTAGTACACCTGGCTAATATCGTGTAGGGCCCCATGAGCACGACGTGGCATGGAGTCGACTAATGTCTGAAGTAGTGCTGGAGGGAATTGACACCGTGAATCCTGCAGGGCTGTCCATAAATCCGTAAGAGTACGAGAGGGTAGAGATCTCTTCTGAACAGCACCATTGCAGGGCATCCCATATATGCTCAATAATGTTAATCTCTGGGCAGTTTGGTGGCCAGCGGAAGTGTTTAAACTCAGAAGAGTGTACCTGGAGCCACTTTGTAGCAATTCTGGACGTGTGGAGTGTCGCATTGTTCTGCTGGAATTGCCCAAGTCCTTCGGAATGCACAATGGGCACGAATGGTTGCAGGTGATCAGACAGGATGCTTACATACGTGTCACCTATCAGAGTCGTATCTAGATGTATCAGGGGTCTCACATCACTCCAACTGCACACGCCCCACACCATTAAAGAGCCTCCACCAGCTTAAACAGTCTCTTGCTGACATGCAGGTTCTAAGAATTCATGTGGTTGTCTCCATACCCGAACACGTCCAACCTCTCGATATAGTTTGAAACGAGACTCGTCCGACCAGGCAACATGTTTCCAGTCGTTAACAGTCCAATGTCGGCCCCAGCCGAGGCGTAAAACTTTGGGACGTGCAGTCAAGATTACGCGAGTGGGACTTCGGTTCCGAAAGCTCATATCGGTTATGTTTCGTTGAATAGTTCGCACTCTGACACTTGTTGATGTCTCAGCTTTGAAATCTGCAGCAATTTATGGAAGGGTTGCACTTTAGTCACGTTGAATGATTATCTTCAGTCTTTATTCATTTCGCTCTTGCAGTATCTTTAAATAAGTTTGCAACTTTCCATTTTGAAGAATCCTTCCATTTATTCTTAAGTTCTTGGTGAAATGACATCATAAATTATGTAACTGCATTCTAGCTCATCCTTGTACTCTGCGTGCTCTGCCACAACTTTCCTTATCACTTGCTGTGATACAATTACGTTAAAAGCAATCCCGCCAAAACACTCGATACGTCGGAGAAATAACGTACATGCTAAGATAGTGGTATACGATATTTGTGAATTGACAAACGATAATAATTTTCATTTAAGTTTTCCCTAATATTGTCGTAATAACGTGGATTTATAACCATTAACTTTATTCAAATGAAATAATCATTTTGAAACATTTTATTTTTACACTGTAACCACAAACAATATTAACAGCTGGATCATACGCATAATCTTTATCTACTCAAACTTAAAAAATACGCTAATGGCCATTAAAATTGCTACACCACGAAGATGACCTGCTACGGACGAGAAATTGAACCGAGAGAAAGAAGATGCTGTGATATGCAAATGATTAGCTTTTCAGAGCATTCACGTATGGTTGGCGTCGGCGGCTACACCTACAACATGCTGACATGATGAAAGTTTCCAACAGGTTGACCGGCGTTGCATGGTGAAACGTTGTTGTGACGCCTCGTGTAAGGAGGACAAATGCGTACCATCACGTTTCTGACTTTTATAAAGGTCTGATTGTAGCCTATCACGATTGCGGTTTATCGTATCGCGACATTGCTGCTCGCGTTGGTCGAGATCCAATGACTGTTAGCAGAATATGGAATCTGTGGGTTCAGGAGGGTAATACGGAACGCACATTGGAAGCGTGTATTCGTCTTCGCCATACTGGCGTATTACCCGGCGTGATGGTATGGGATGCCACTGGTTACACGTCTCGGTCACCTCTTCTTCGCATTGACGGCACTTGAAACAGTGGATGCTACATTTCAGATGTGTTAAGATCCGTGGCTCTACCCTTCATTCGATCCCTGCGAAACCGAACATTTCAGCAGGATAATGCACGACCGCATGTTGCAGGTCCTGTACGGGCCTTTATGGATACAGAAAGTGTTCGACTGCTGCCCTGATCAGCACATTCTCCAGATCTCTCACCAATTGGAAACGTCTGGTCAATGGTGGCCGAGCAACTCGCTCGTCACAGTACGCCAGTTACTACTCTTGATGAACTGTGGTATCGTGTTGAAGCTGCGTGGGCAGCTATACTTGCACACGCCATCCAAGCTCTGTTTGACTCAATGCCCAGGCGTATCAAGGCCGTTATTACGGCCACAGGTGGTTGTTCTGGTTACTGATTTCTCAGAATATATGCACCCAAATTGCGTGAAAATGTAATCACATGTCAGTTCTAGTATAATATATTTGCCCAATGAATACCCTTTTATCATCTGCATTTCTTCTCGGTGCAGGAATTTTAATGTCCAGTAGTGTAAATCTATAAGTACCTGTCGAAATTTTTGCACACAAATATTAAATGAACTTATCGATACCGCACGGTGACATGTAATGAAGAGACTGATACCTGTCCTACCGAAGTTTTGTATCAAATATGTCACACCCGTCAAGATATATTACACCCGTCACGTGACACACAGCACAGTTCCATCCGCCGTGGCAACAGCAGTGCCAGTTCGCCACTGCGCCGGCTGCCTGTGGTTCGGTTTCTGACGGGTGCAGTTTTCTGCCGACACCGCCACAGGGTGGGGGTTGCCGGCGGCCGTCCGCCGCAGGCGCCCGCGGCTGTACGTGCCGTCCTTGCAGAGGCGGGCCGTCCTCGGCCCCATTGCCGCAGCGATCTTCTGGCTCCAGCCTCTCGCCGACTGGGGACTTCTGATCCGACACACCACTATCTCGGACGCTATACCTCCGCCGCCACAGCAGATCGGACCGCAACTCACGAGGAAGCAGTCCCAACTCCCGACAGCGCGCGAATGCAGCTTCTTCACACCTGTTCTATCGAATACGCTGCGTATGTGCAAAAGTTGTTCAGAACCATTAGAGGCAAAGTTGTATGGATGGCAGAGGATCATAAAATTAAGCTGAACTAACGATGTCGCAGGCCGAACTTCAAGAATGTTATTGACATAAACAATTCACAATTAAAATTTCGAACATAGCGGCTGTTCATGAAAGGCGAATGTAATTGAATGTTTTGAGAAAATCAGCCAGGCAGTTGCAGATATAAACTTTTATTAACAACCAGAGTTTCAACAATTGTAAAATTGTCTTCTCCAAAAGTACATGGAGCTATAGAGGACATTTTTTTCACATTTTATTTAAAAGGATTTATCAAGGTGTGATGAATGTACATAAAAAGGATGTGAAAAGCTACTGGATAAAAATTATAATAAACAAAAAATTCCTATGCAGTGTTTTTTAACACATTTTATTTGGTTTTGCTAATGGTCATGTATAAGATATTACTTTACATAAGCTGCCTTGCTCAGAAATTTGTCTTCGCCAATATTTGACTTTACGTGTAAGTAATTTTTTATTTATTCTGTCTTTAATCCAGGGGTTTTGTACATCCTCTAAAGCTTGGTAATTCTTTTTTAACTTCGATGTGAAAAAAATTTCCTCAGTAGGCCGTATACTTGTTCAGAAGACAATTTTGCAGTTGTTGAAACCATGGTCAAGGGTTGTTAACAAACATTTATACCTGCAACTGGTTGGCTGATATCCTCATACCATTCATTAACTCATAAATAAACTTGTATCAACTGTCGAAAGTTTTGATCTGTTATACAGATGGCAGAGGATCGCAAAATGAGCAAGTTGACGTAACGATGTCGTAAGCTTAACATGTAAAATTTTATTGATATAAACAATCAGAATTAAAATTTTGCATTACTAAGTAATCCATTACTAAGTTACACATTGACAGGACAGAACTATGTGTTCAGAATCAGTCTGCCCCCTTACTTCCAAACATTGTTTACGATACAGGTGCCCCATCAGGTGTTTAACACTTTCGCTGCGGCATCGGTGCAGACGCGCAGCTCTCCAGTGCGGCCCGGCAATGGACGAGTGCGGGCCGGTAACGCTCGAGTGCGGCCCGGTAACACTGGAACGGCAGGTCCCGCTCGGAGCCGACGCTCCTAAGCACACCTGAGCTATAGGCTGACGTCAGGACCTTGTAAGATCTGTAGGAACATGTTCTGTACTGACTTAATGATGACACCTTAGATACATTACTTCAAATAAGCTTCGCCTGTATCGTGGTCTTGTGTTAAAGCCTGTTTGCTGTCTGACACCTATAGGGGTCACAGGCGTCATTCAAATGTTCGTGATTTGTTGATAATGTAACAAAAAATACAGTTCAAAGAAGCAACAAATCCACCACATTCAGGAAAAATTTGGATTCCAAAACGCAAATTCTTATGAAGTAAAAAAAGGAAAAAGGAAACTGGACTCATTTGAAATTATATTTACTTCAAATGCGCATTTTTAAGATTGACTCTGATAGAGGTCATCAATTTAGTAGCGGAACTGTCACGAAACAGATTCTAAAACTATGCATCCACGCTATCATCACTCTGCAATTCTTCTGCAGCCTCTAAATGACAATCTCCGTGGTATGCCTCGTCCTCACTACACAGAAAATCACTATCGTTTAGAACACTAAGTAACTGTTCCTGTGTCAAAATGGTTCAAATGGCTCTGAGCACTATGGGACTTAATATCTGAGGTCATCAGTCCCCTAGAACTTAGAACTACTTAAACCTAACTAACCTAAGGACATCACACACATCCATGCCCCGAGGCGGGACTCGAACCTGCGACCGTAGCGGTCGCGCGGTTCCAGACTGAAGCGCCTAGAACCGCTCGGCCACACCTGCCGGCTTCCTCTGACAATTTACCACTTTTCCTGCTCCTTTTCACATTGGAAGGTCCAGGTGTCGGTCCATTAACCACCATTACAAACAATATACGTTCGGTAAATGAGCACACAAAACAAAAGTTTACACGCTTTGATACTAGCTTAGGCGCTGCAACTAGACTGAGTAATACGACAGTGAGCGCGGACACTTATAAGCATCAGCCGTAGTGACTCGTGGCTTGTTGTGACGCTTATAAGCGTCAGCCGCAGCGAAAGTGTTAAGCATACTCTGATGTCATGTTCTGTATGGTTGAGAATATTTTAAGCAGATCGAGGGCGCTGTAATGAGAAGCCCATTAGGTTCCTTAGTAGCCAACCTGTTTATGGCGTACTTTATGCAGATGACTCTGGAAATATCACCTGTAAAGCCTGCTTGTTTCTACGGTTACTTCGACGACACATGCATTTTCTGGCCTCATAGATGTGATAAGTTGGGATAGTTCTTCAACAAAATCGACAACGTCTATGACACCCCAACTTCTCGATAGAGACGGAAAATACCTTGCTGTCCCTTGACGTCCTCTTCAGCCGAAAGCCAAATGGATATCACAACCACAGTGCTTACCGAAACTTACCCTAACGGCCCGGTATCTGCACAGCTACCAGCAATCAGCATTGAAACATTCTCTTCTGAGGACCTTGGTGCATCGAGCGGAAGCCTTTCAGGAGCTGGAAACCTGCGAAAGTAATGAACCATTTGCGGTAAAAGTTTGAAGAAAACGCCTGCAACAACAGTCAAATTTGGAAGACTTGTTCAACGAATACTCATAAGCGGAAAGCCACCCGAGGGGGGACACTAAGGAGCTTGCAGTTTCGCCGTTCTCACCAAGAAGAGACACTATCCGCTTCTTAATGAGTCATAAAATCAATAAATCAATTCACTGTTCAAGCCTCCAGCAAACGTTCCACAACTCATGAGGGCTGTGGAAGATGGTGTAGACCTCAGAACGCCAGTAATATACAAAATATCGTGTGGGTGTCAACAGTTTTGTGTTGGCCAGACCGTGTTTCTGTCTATGGTGTCCTGAGAAATCAGTGGTAGCAGAACATGCTCAGCAGAATGGACACCGAATTGCACTCAATGGTACATATATTGTTAAACGGGCAAATGTTTCTTGCGATGGCGTTATAAAAGAAGCGATGGATGTATAAATTTCTGACAGCTACATTAAAAAAGGACGGCAGTCTGTAGCTAAGCGCAGCTTGGTACCCGGCCACCGGAAGTCTTTCAACCAAAACGTTACCTCATACGGAGCTGGACTGCGCAACTGTGACGTCAGAGACGCTAACACGGCTGTATATGGACCGAAAGCTTGTCCGTTTTTAAGTAATTGACACAGTCGAAAGCACAAGTGTCTATGGTCGCTAAACGCTGAATTCCTACATACGCATAGTATTCCTGAAATTTCTATGTCAGCAGCAGGTGTACGGGTCCCTACTGATGAATATTCTACCACACAGTCCAACACTATTTCTCAAAGGCTGCTCTCCAGTTCTTTGTGAAGAACACCGCACAGCTATCTGTGGGTGTCCCTTATAAATCTCCATTAACGGCGATAAATTTCTTCCAATTAGGGTGTCACCTCATGCGAAATTGTTGTCTACGGATACATTCGGTTTTCCAGAACTCCTCCCTGCTTTATGTATATTGGTGCACATTTGCAATTTTCTGTAACAAAGAGTGCACCAAAATCGGTCATGATATGTTAAAAGTTGTACTCCGTTGTAGACGCACTACAGACTTGATGAATGGTAAATTCCCGCATCAGCCGCATCAGTTCACTGAAATAATTCAATGGTGACAAGTGAAAATTTGTGCCAGGCCAGGACTCTTAACCCAGATTTCCCACTTTACGCGAGCGATCGTCTTAAACGTTTCGACTGTCCGAGCACGCATCCCGCCAACCGTAACATCCAACTTGTCGCACACTACTTGCATAGAGCCCCCTGTCTAGCATCCTTATTGTTCGCAGCATTTAGCATATTTCCAGGAAGAGTTCGGGCGAGGATGCATCCACACTGAACATGAAATGCCTAAAGACATATATATTACTATGTACAATAGTAATATTACAGACGATTGTGTATTGTTTATCAAGTTAGAGCCAGAAACATTGGTGGGAATTTTTGAAAATTATTTCCGTGTACGAGCAACAGCCTCACATTTACTGCTCATTCAGTGTGCATGTGTTGCCTGAAATTTTTCTTTTGGACTATTGGTTATTTAAATATCATTGGAGAAAAAACTGGAACCAGCTACATTTCTTGAACGAATGATTCAATTCGCGCAGCTGGTTTCCGAGCCCGAGCCCTTGGTCAGAAAGTAGCTAGAATTTCTTGTACGAATTTCACATTTTCTCCTATTGTACAAAAAATCCGCGGTGAAGTCTAACAATGGACTTAAGTCCGAAAATAGTTGGGTGAAATCAATCATTGGTTGAAGAAGTGTGGCTGGCTCAGTTTTTCGTTCTGCATTATCTACGAGAACAATAGTTGTGTTCTCAAATCATCATGGACAAAATAGTATTGATTGATCATTTAAAAATATTCTGCTTAGAGACTTCAGCCAACTTTACAACATTACCTCAAGCTTTGGGGTCACTTTGTACAATTAGAAACAAATTGTAGTTTTAGAAATTCCAGAAACTGGAGTGTTTAACGACCCAGAGTAATATGTATTAGAACAATAAGGCACATAGATACTGTTAATTAAATTGACACTCACTGTTTACGGCATTTGTTGTTTGCTACACAACCAAAACACATTAACAGATCACAAAATAAACGTGGATGAGAGTCTGGACTGTGCAAAACATACTGTCACAATGTGAATAAAATTAGTCTCTCGTGCAAATGCATAATTTACAAGATTACACGTGACATTAAACTAAAACTAATTCATTCATTAGTCTTGCCGAGTATCTACTGCTGTGATGTAGCTCAACGTGGCAAAAGTGGTGATAATTACAGAAGATCGGAGCTAGTCACGAATTATTGCATTGCACACGTGTCTAACGTTCAGTTGTTTGATCTTGTTAGCTCTTGATATGCTCGTTTATGGTGCACGAGACCGGGTAACAGATGCCATTTTCACATCCTCTGTGTTCTTCTTCTTTTCCTTAGCCACTGGTAGCCACAACACCACTGTATCAAACACGTATCATGATTCCTTAAGTTCAGTACAACATTTGATGAACTCAATGTCTTGGTTGGAGCTATGCATAGCTCAAAATCTTCCTCTCTCTCCTACTCCGTTTTGGCCGTATGTGTTAAGGAGGGACACACCTGATCCAAGTCCACGTTACATTCAAGACAGGGTTTCCCCAGTTGTCAGAGAGGTGGATTACCTCTCAGTTTATTATAGGTGTCTTCTACTTGTCCAGGAGTGAACCAGTCATTATTTTTTGTCCCAATTTCAACATTATTTTAGTTTTCGTCATTCCCCTTTACTTGTTATTCTTTTTCTCTCTTCCGTCATTACATCGTTTTATTATCTTCTTC
This sequence comes from Schistocerca piceifrons, assembly GCF_021461385.2. Taxonomy (NCBI): domain Eukaryota; kingdom Metazoa; phylum Arthropoda; class Insecta; order Orthoptera; family Acrididae; genus Schistocerca; species Schistocerca piceifrons. The sequence continues at coordinate 585,212,576 of NC_060142.1, read as the reverse complement.
ACTCACTTTTCGCTACATAGTTTCACTCTGAAAGCTTTATTTTGTAGTTTCCTCACGTATATCTTCATATGATGATCCAGTAAAATTATTCACATTTCTTTTAAACGATGTGCATAAAGGACAAAGTTCAGTATACCAAGACAACTTTCCAATAGGATATTAATGAGGAGAAAGTAATCGAGATCGTAGAGTGAAATGGCTTGTATTTTCTGTGACCTATGGAGCTATTAATCAACATGAAAAGGAAAGAGGAAGTCGGGATGGAAAGAGCGCAAGTTTGTATCATTTCGATTATATGCATTGCTATCTTATGGATAACTTGTTTTGCCTTTCAGCTGATTTGCCTTCAGAAGTGACACACTAGCTTCCGTGCTGAAATGTGTACGAACCTAAGAAGGTGGTACGGGCTTTAGATATTCGTTCGGCTTTCGAGATTTTGATATTCGGTTACTTACCTCAGTTGTTTGAATCATATGTTGGGATGATTCTTTCGAAAAAGAAGCAGCCTGTTTCTTTCGCAATCCAGTCGGGATTTACACTGTGTCTCTACGATCAAATCATCGAGAGGAAGAATAATTAACTGATAACTGGACAGTTCTTCGATGAAAGTGAGGTGCCAGATTTCGGGAATTGTTTGTCGGAATATGTCATGATGGTACTGCGATGAACATGCGTTGTGCAAACATTCACTACATTCCTGTTTCATGGGTGTAGAACAAAAGACGTAAAAAAGTGTAATTTGCAGATTTTCTGCCAAGCAAAACACCTTCGCAACTCTCTCAGCTTGACCGCTGCACAAGATCACAAATTTACTCCGGAACGCCTATTCATCGTCTCCTTTCACTGCACTCTCTCCAAAAATTCCGCCAGGTGGCTCACGATTGAAATCTCCGTAGAGACCGATAGCTGAGTAGTTACACAAATGAGAGCCTTGTGGTCAAATACCATCCACCTGCTGACGTCATCGAGTAGGCGATGCCAGCGGTCAGCGGCACTGGCGGACGCGGGCAGCACTCAGCCACACGAGAGAGCGTGTGTTTGCGCTTCCCGTCTCAAAATTGCTGTCAGGGCCGGAGGAGGCCTTGATTTGTGCAGGATAATTCCCATGGATTACTCTCAGCTGACATCCGCATCAATACGTCGTTAATAATAGCTCACGTAAGGTGCTGCTGGCGGCAGATGTAAATGGAGCCTATGCATTTGCGTGTTCTGCCTCCACTCACTTTCATTACTTGGACAGGTAGCGAAGCGAGGAGAAAATACAGTCGGCTGCCAATCAGCGCGGTGTTCATCTCCGAAGCAGTCATTGGGTTTCGAACAGTAATTACGTTTCCTCATCGCTTGCTAGATTACGCTGCAGCCTAATATAACACGTCGGCTCTTGTGAGGAGAGCAGAGGCGCCCATCTTGTTCCCCACAGGCGTTTGCCGTAGCTGATAATCTATTGCTGGAGTCGCCGCCCGGTGTCCTCTCCGATCTGAGAGGGAGACTGACCATGTAGTGCCTCATGCCATCATTTCACACATCAGTGAAGATACAAAGTCGAGAAGATACAAAGTCTCTCAAACACTTGCGTTAAAATATAAGGGTGCGGCAGCTGACACAGGCCACCCTAAATATACGGAGAATGAACAAGTATTTCGATGTGCGGGTTTCGAAAAGTTATAACGGACCATACGGTTAATTTCCTGACGTTTGCAAGTAATTTTTGTCGTTTATACTCGCCGAATTACGGAAACACCTTTCTGTTCTTTTTCATAATAGAACTACACACATTTTTCTGTGGGATTTGGAAATAGCTTCTAAGAGAACTTCAACGACAAAACGCGTATGGGACTTGATCAAAAAGTATCAAGGTAACAGCGCCGCAAATCACCTCTCCACCGTCAGCAGAAAAGGTTCCAGAAATGTCTTCCATACAATACCAAATCAAAGGAAACACGTAACTCAGGTATGAGTCGTGTGCTTATTATCACGACTGTCATACCAAGTGCTCAAAATGTTGACCTTGAGCTTTTCCACACGTTACAAATAGATTCTGGAAAAACAATACTGCGCAATGAGTTTCATCTGGAGTTAACGGCAGCACAGGCCCGTGTTATAAGGCATTTAATGCCTTCAGAAACCGTCGATGTTTCCTAAGAGACCTCTTGTTTCAATTTCCGCCACAGATAAAAGTATCGTAGTGTTAGCTTTGGTGAGTGTGTGGACAAATTTGCATTTCCTGGTTCAAATGGTTCAAATGGCTCTGTGAACTATGCGACTTAACTTCTGAGGTCATCAGTCACCTAGAACTTAGAACTAATTAAATCTAACTAACCTAAGGACATCACACACATTCATGCCCGAGGCAGGATTCGAACCTGCGAGCGTAGCGGTCGCTCGGCTCCAGACTGTAGCGCCTAGAACCGCACGGCCACTCCGGCCCGCTGCGTTTCCTGAACTACCGTTGCAGTGCTCTCCAAATGTTTTATTAAGAGGGTCTGTCACTACATCTGCGAAATGGGACTGTCATCCGTCACATTGGTGCCACACTGTCTGCCACGTCCAGTGGGATCTCTTCCAGTAACTGCGGAAGCAGCACATCTTAGCAACTCGAGGTACGTGAGTTAACTGAGATCCCCATCGATAAAAAGGGGACCAACGATGTGGGTCTTGAAAAACACTCACCAAACATTGATGGATGAAGAGCGATGTTTTTATCCAGTTCCTTGAGTCAGCGTAGGTTAGTGCATATTGCGCAGATCGACTTGCCGATGATTTTTAAACGATGATTCTTCCTTAAACATAATTTTGCGTAGATACGCCGCATCGCTTAGCACTTTTCGTAGATAACGTTCGGAGAACGGTAATCAATTTTGGAACTCATCGTCATGAAGCTGTGGATGCAGCGGAATGTGAAGGATGAAATGCGATGGAATGTAGCGTTCGCAGAACACTCGTTTGGTTGATCTCTCTATTACTTCCTAGATGCATCTTAGTGATATTTACATTTTATGTTACTGTTACTACAATGTTAATTTCATTTGTTTCATCGGTTGCTCCTCTTTTTCAACCATATGTTGTTTTTTAAATATTTTAAACATTTCGGGGCCCTGTCAGCAACTGTATAAATAGTGACGCTGTTGGTTTAAAATGAAAATTAATATGTTATTTACCACACATTTGTTTCTAGAACTTTTTTTATAATGTTTGCAAAGACAGATGGGAGCAGCTTGGTATGATATGGAAGTTCTTCGGCATACAACCGCACCGCTACTCTAGTAGTTTGCCGACATTCGCCACAGACGATATGCGCTTTTCTGACTGTCGTATACATTGCGAATGTCTCAATAGCCTGACGACCAAGTTATCTAATTGATTCATCAGCAAAACACAGACTGAAGGGCTTGAAGCACGCAGGGAAAAAGTTACGTATCTGCAAGTATTTGGTGTAATAGGGCAAATTCTAAAGGTGGCAGGGGTAAAATACAGGGAGCGAAAGGCTATTTACAACTTGTACAGAAACCAGATGGCAGTTATAAGAGTTGAGGAACATGAAAGGGAAGCAGTGGTTGGGAAGGGAGTAAGACAGAGTTGTAGCCTCTCCCCGATGTTATTCAATCTCTATATTGAGCAAGCAGTAAAGGAAACAAAAGAAAAATTTGGAGTAGGTATTAAAATCCATGGAGAAGAAATAAAAACTTTGAGGTTCGCCGATGACATTGTAATTCTGTCAGAGACAGCAAAGGACTTGGAAGAGCAGTTGAACGGAATGAATGGTGTCTTGAAGGGAGGATATAAGATGAACATCAACAAAAGCAAAACGAGGCTAATGGAATGTAGTCGAATTAAGTCGGGTGATGCTGAGGGTATTAGATTAGGAAATGAGACACTTAAAGTAGTAAAGGAGTTTTGCTATTTGGGGAGCAAAATAACTGATGATGGACGAAGTAGAGAGGATATAAAATGTAGACTAGCAATGGCAAGGAAAGCGTTTCTGAAGAAGAGAAATTTGTTAACATCGAGTATAGATTTAAGTGTCAGAAAGTTATTTCTGAAAGTATTTGTATGGAGTGTAGCCATGTATGGAAGTGAAACATGGACGGTAAATAGTTTGGACAAGAAGAGAATAGAAGCTTTTGAAATGTGGTGCTACAGAAGAATGCTGAAGATTAGATGGGTAGATCACATAACTAATGAGGAAGTATTGAATACGATTGGGGAGAAGAGAAGTTTGTGGCACAACTTGACCAGAAGAAGGGATCGGTTGGTAGGACATGTTCTGAGGCATCAAGGGATCACCAATTTAGTATTGGAGGGCAGCGTGGAGGGTAAAAATCATAGGGGGAGACCAAGAGATGAATACACTAAGCAGATTCAGAAGGATGTAGGTTGCAATAGGTACTGGGAGATGAAGAAGCTTGCACAGGATAGAGCAGCATGGAGAGCTGCATCAAACCAGTCTCAGGACTGAAGACCACAACAACAACAGGGCAGAAGTCTGCGGAACTTCTTCTCCTAGCGGTGAGACGGTGGTCTGGGGTGCTGTTATCTGGATACTATTTCATCAAGTCACATACATGTTAGGTCGTTGAAGTTCTCTTAGCTCGTATCAAATGTGACAGAAGAAGTACATTTCCATTACACGAAAAAGTAAGTCGATGTCGTGATTTGACAACTATAAACGACAAAAATCACTTGAGAACGTCAGGGAATTCGCCGTATTGTCTGTTACAGCTTGGAAAAACCTGACCATGATACATTTATTCATTCAGGATGTGTTTGGGACGGCCTGTTTTACCTGCCTTACGGTGAGTACAGCCGGCAACTGTGGCCGAGCGGTTCTAAGCGCTTCAGTCCGCAACCGCGCTGCTGCTACAGTCGCAGGTTCGAATCCTGCCTCGGGTGTGGATGTGTGTGATCTCCATAGGTTAGTTAGGTTTAAGTAGTTCTAAGTCTAGGGGACTGATGACCTCAGATGTTAAGTCCCAAAGTGCTTAGAGCCATTTGAACAAGTTTTTGAACGATGCGTACTGACATCACAGGATCCCTACACTGAGTATTTTGAGATGGTGAAGCACTCTTCAGAAATGAATACATCAAACGATACGAGACCTTGAATGACGATTAAATGTTAGGGACGAGGATGAAAGCAGTCTGTATTTCAGGGCACACGGAGGCTACTTACTCGCTTCCACGTACGCGCATCAGGCAACACACATCCCACAATGGGTCGGTGATGTGTCTTCCTTTGGTAGGCTACATCACGTCGCGTGTCGTAATCCTGTTGTCTCCGGAGCGGGATAAAGCTGCCCGTACAGTGACAATCTAGCGTTGTATTCAGTCTACTTACGTACAACATACGCGCTGGCTACCCCTGTTCTTGACTTCCTAAGCTGCGACCATGGACTGTGTTCGTGTTCGGCTGGATTTCTCATAGCGGTCCGACGGACTTGGGCGTTATTCGCGGACTTGCAATATTTCACAATGTTAATTCTTTTGCGCAGTCGCAGACGGCCAGAAGTTTGCGTTGTGTGCCGCCTTTTCACATTGTGCCGTACTTGTAACTACTGTTCGTGTTCAAATAAACAGAACAGAGGCACCACTCGAACAATATCCGCGATGGATTTCTACTTTAAGATGGGACGTGGTAAGTTACAGGAACTGACATATATGCTTTTAATGTGTCGTGGAGGAAGCAGTAGTTCCCGAACAATTGAAAGGAAATACAGAGGAAAACTTTGCAACACGTGTCGTCATAACTGAAAGAATCGTGTACTGCCATGAGTAGTCACGAGAAATTCGAACGTTAAAGAATTAGAGAAATGGCCTTGGTCCTCGAGAAACAATTGTGCACTCAACAGAATTTGAAATACGACATTGGAAATACGATGTTGGAGCATGTGAGAGAAGGTTCGTCAATATCCATCTATCACCTTTTCTGTAAAATGCACTTTTCAAAGAACATACCACGCGATCCATTGGTGAAGCAGCAGTTGACGCTCATATCGTGTACAAGCAATGGGGGCCATATGACTTTTAATCCTAAAATTAGTTTTTTCCAGTCTTATGTAATTTTGTAGTGCAAATCATTACGTCTTACACACACGCGCGCGCGCGTACGCACTGTGTCTGTTATTTCAAAATTTTTACATTTTTCGTGGTTCTATCCATCCCTCGCCACTCACAGGAGAGTGTGGCCTGGTAGTGGTACAACAATCGGTCAGCAATGTTGTACAACTTGATAGTTCCTTTATAAAACCTAAAGAAAACACTAACGAAATATTTGCTAAGGTGATGACGATGTGTGACTGTTTTATGACATATATCTAGGATCTAAGCTGTGTGGGTAGTGACCGGAGTTACATTAGTTTTCACGTGAATGCCGATTTAGTTTTGAGTTTGCACGACAAACGGTGCTGGCTACACTTATTAATCCTCATTCCGCTGGGCATGCCGACAATGCCTGTATGTGGGAATCGTGTTGTGACTGCTCCCGGTAACTGAGGGTTAGGAATTTTGAAGGAGTAGGACTGATGGAGAAGTTTGTATAGAAATATGTACATGTGCATAGGCAAAGGAATTAATGGTATGGTTGTTGGTGTTCTGGGTGGGATATCCGCGGAGTAGAGGTGTGGCTGGAACCTTCGTTGGAAGATATATCTGAGGGAAGTGTATGAGTGGTACGAGGAGTAACGTCTGTGGATGGATCGAAATCAAATTGAAAGGAGGGGGGGGGGCTATGGGGGAGTGGTGGGCGATACAGACACTGTTGCTACATCATTGGAATACCTCAACACACTGAACACTCACGTTTAGATCTATGAGAACCGGCACGATACTACACTCATACTGCATCAAGGAAGATTCATTTTGAAAATGTAGGATGGACCTGTACTGCTGCCAGAACACATAATTGAAGCAGCTTATCATCAGCTTCCACACACCACATCTGAAGTACCATTGGGTGCCTGCTATGCGCAGCGACCGCTAATTCCAACATGGCGGAGTCCCAGAAACTCTGCGTGCTAGTCAGCGAACAATCATATCTCACTCTCAGCAAAAACAGATGGGACGAGCAGAGCCTGTTGCGTGACCAGTTCTATTGCCTGATATAAGGCTGTGCTCCAGTTCACTCCAATCAACTCACTGCGCAACTCAGTGATGCGTTTCAGCGCATGAACACAATAATGCCAAATTGTGATAGCAGGACGGTCATTGCTGCAAAAGAATAAGTCCCGTATTGGGCAGACTTACTACATATTTGCTGTAAATTTATTTGTCCACACCATTATTAAAATGTGATTAGTATTTAACCATTGTTATTAATCTCATAACTTTGGAGATGTTTAATAAACATAATAAACCTATGACGTGGTAAAAAGAGAATGGTCACTAAAAAAGGAATGTTCACTTGTTCCTTAGCATTTATGGGTGTAGATGTGGCGTAACCGTTTTAGCGAACTGTGTATGTTCATAAACGCAGAATTACATCAGATGTGTGATGTCATTCGCGCTTTTTCAACAAATATGAACCAGGTGTTTATAATTAAGGTGACAGTGTTCCGAGTGCTGCAGTGCGAGTTGTATACATTGCAAATATGTTCATTAATCGGTAAGCTGGCGGAGTATGCTAAAGAAAATAACAATTCCACTTTCTGCCACATGGTGAAAATATGGTCTGTAAACAGTCAGAATGTGGTGTGGGTGCTGGAAAAAAGGAGAAATGATCAAACACGTATTAATGGTGGTCCTGGCACTTCACTACGATGGAGTCACAAGTTTCCATACATGTTTAACATGGAATTGCCCGCCAGATGAAAACTGTGTGTTGGACTGAGATTTCAAATCGGTTTTGCAAGAGAACTACTGTGAAGTTTGGAAGGTAGGAGACGAGGTACTGTTGGAAGTAAAGCAGTGAGGAAGGTCGTTAATTGTGCGTGGGCAGCTAAGTCGGTAAAGCACTTGATCACAAAAGGCAAAGGTCCCGAGTTCGAGTCTCTGCCTGACACACAGTTTTAACCTGCCACGAAGTTTTATGTCAGCTCATACTCCGCTGCAGAATGAAAATTTCATTTTGTGTTCAGTACGGTCTCCCGATTCAGCAGTGTGCTGATTCCGTAATACGGCATGGTCGACAGTCGCTCGCAGAAAATTCGGTGTAATCAGAGTGATATGTCGTCATATGCTATCCTCTAGATCAGGAAGAGTCTGGGTACACCCCTGATAGACGCGATAGTTCACATATCCACACTACCAGAAGTCACATGGATTTAGATCGGAGGATCTGGAAGGTAACACATCGAAGAATCCCAGCGGATGATGCTGTCGTTACTAATGGTTTGTCAAAGCAAATCTGGTAAGCGACATATGGCATGGCTTCATCTTGCATGAAAATAAAGCGGCGGACGCAGTTGCGTTCTTGGAAAGCTGAAATCACCTGTTCCACAAGGAGGGCCTTATAATGTGCAGATATCAGTGCGCACCTAACAGGCCCGCCAGGTACCATCTCCTCGAAGGAAAACGCACGGACAAGGAAGGAACTTGTGGAAGCAAACAACATAGTCACATAAGCTGAATGCACTGAAAGTTCCTGCACAACATGTAGAACCCCCTATGTGGCAGTTCTGCAAATTGACGGGACAGTGCAGAGTAAAATGTGTCTCGTCCGTCCAAAGAATATTCCCTGGCAACATGTCATCCATCTCCACGCGTGACAAAACAAGAATGGCAAAGTCACGGCGTTGAAAGCCTATCCTGAGACGTCATTTGGTGTATATTCTGAATCTTGTAAGGATACCAGTGTGAAATGTACCCTAAGAAATCTTTTGAACTGTTTCCCAGGAGAGAGAGAATTCCAGTGACCCAGCTCGAGCTCTGGCTGCACAACTTCCTGCACGGTCGGCTGTAGCTACAGTGAAATGAAACTTGTTGTACAGTTCCAATGTTTTAATAAATTACTAGCACGCAGAAATTACTAGCAAGAGTTTCTTCTCTTGCAGGTAATACGTCAGTTGGTGTCCAAAAGGAGAGAATGGACTAAACAGGGTTATTTATTGAATTTTTTTCTGTCGTGTACCACGTTTCCCATTTTCCTTTCCTTTGTGCGGCCTGGACGGTGTAAATGAGAGTGTGTGAAGTAGCAGAAATCTTTAGGCACAGATTGTAACACTGCATGAATGGTCGTTCTGGGTTAGGGTAGTACCAACCCCCCAAGCGTGAACAAGTTTAGCAGAGACCAAGTTTGCAGGTCAGGGCAAAGATGACACGTAGGCGCGCGTATTGGCTCTGTCAGGTTGGCGCGCCACCCCCACCACGTTTGTAAGCGGAACGGTTAGGCGAATTCGGTTGGAAGAGCACTTGTTCCTGTGTCGTGGTGCTGGACAGACATGGAGACGCAGCTCTCGTTTTGGTAATGTTAACCTAGGTATTACATTGTCTTAAATCTGCTCTATAATGAAGTCCAGATGTTGAAATCAGGTGCGAAATTACCCCTGAACCCCATAAGGGAATTGATTTTCTTAGTTTACTCGAATTTCAGTAGACCTTGCGTTAGTGCCTTGTTCAGGCAACGCACCATGTGCCTTAAGCTCACGGTCACGTTATCGCTCCGTGCTTAACGGAAATTCACTCATTCAATGTATTTTAATCTGCTCTTCCATTTACAGTAATATTTTGGTGTTTTTTATTTATTTTCCATATGTTTTCTTTGTGAACTTACTTTCGCGTCACGTGGTCGGTTGGAGCAACCGCCGCATTGATAAATTGTAGTTTCATGTGCCTTAAGCTCACGGTCACGTTATTGCTCTGTGCTTAACGGAGTTTCGGTCTGAAAATATATTGTACACGATGAATAATCATACGATAGTGAGCGAGTGTAAAATAGGGAAGGAAGAATCGTGTGTGTCCGTATTTTTCTGGGTTTCTGTTGGCTACTGAAACTTGGCCATGTGGGTTGAACAGCACTGAAGTGATGTTTCTTGCGCACACCCATAACGAGTTGATTTGTTGGCGATGTTGTGTGTTAAGTAAAATACTCGTGCCACTAGGAAAAGTATCGGATTTTAATGCCCACTGATTTGATAAAGATTTGCGAAATACTCTTCCACCCTGACCTAGTTTTGCTTGTATTGTCTTTGCGGGACTTGTTCTGATTAATCTATAGTAACTGAATGTGATAACCGAGGGTTTAGGTATAATTGTGCGGTTGTATAGAATTACATTGAAGCCAGGTCCGCGCTCCTCTGTCGCATTCCATAATTACGTGGCGAAACTGAACCATGTTAACTAGAGACCCGTTTTGATGATGTACATTGCAAGAGAAATACGATTAGTTGTTGAAATACCATCGGTACTGAATAAGTATCAATTAATCTCTACCCTCGACTGATTATTTACTCCTTCCATCATAAAGAATAGGTGGCAGTCAGTACCACAGTCGAATTCTGGGTCATGAAAGCAAATAAAAGCTATATAATGCCTATTAAGCCCTGTATAGATGCCTTCTGTAGTGGTTCAAAAAAATGCGTTATCCGTTGCATTCAAATTTCTACCGGTTCGTTAAAACCTTCCGCTAGAAATTATTAATACCCAGCAATAACTCTCAGGGGCCAGTAATTTCGTGGACAACACGGATTTAAGAAACCATTTACTACAGACGGTAGCTTTCAGGAGCGGTAGGACATGTCAAAGCGACGGTAATCTACCTACTAGGTGGACTTATACCTCCACCAGTACTGGAAGGTTACGTTGCAACAGCAACTTTATCAACAACTGCCATGGGAATCAGCTGCCTGACTCACCCTGCTGCACCTCCTGATTCACCTGTTTCTTCAAAATTCTTGATCATATTCTTTAGCCCACTTATTGATACGAGGCCTCCTTGCAGCTGTATCTGTCGGCGATATTCCCACAATGCAGCGCTGCTATTGCTGCCATTCCGATAAAACAACTTTACCAGCAATTCACGGTCTTTCTTCTCAGTAGCCATCGCATTTAGTACTGAAAACCTCAACCTTTTTAACCCTTTAGGCCGACAGTCACCTCACAAAATAAATCAGTACGCGTTTCCAAGTGACAAACAGCACACTGACGTCAAAACACGAAACATTTCACGTTAAGACTGCTTACAGCGTAATATTTTCATCTGGCCGCGGAAAGTGGAACTATTATTTTTTCAGCATACTCCACGAGCACGCTGGCTAATGAACACATCTGCTATGTCTTCAGCCCACATTGCAGCACTGAGAACACCATCAGTTTAATCATCGCAACTCAGTTTTACACAAAGCTTCATGAAGTAGATGCAAACATTTAATATTGGAATTTATTCGACTTAGCCTTGGGTTTGTAATTTTATTTACGTGATTGTGGGTTCAAAAAGTAATATAAAAGTAAAATAATGTGGGACCGACAAATATCTAGTAAATTCTGCAGTTATTGGATTATAACATATTAGCAGCTTGATATTTAGAGGGAATTACGATCAAATCAGTCCTGTATTATTAGCTAGATAATAGAAGTAGCTAAGGACTGCATATATTGGAATACTACTCAGAATTGCCATGAAATGAAAACGTGGGCTCAGAATATGTTAAGTACCAAACAGGCTGACGTGCTGTTTCTAGACAGCAGAACTAGGACGGTAATTACGCTTCGCAGTATCACAAAGAAATTTGAAAAGATACAGCCCATGACAGAAATTTAAGCTGTTAGGCCCAAGAAAGACTGCACTATGATCGAATACAAATGCAGACTACTCAGTGGCTGAGCTCAAATGTAAATAATATATTTGGCTAGAGTCTGTTTTTTAATTTGAAATGTTTTCTTTATGTCTACGGACTGGACACTTTTGCTCTATGAATTTTTTTAACTTTTCTTAAACTTTTCGAAATGTAAAAGTTTTTACGAGTGCCCGTGTGTGGCGTGAAGCGTCGAATTTGTGTTGTTTTTGTGACGGATGAGAGATGGTTTGGGGGAAGCTAGACGCTGGCAAATAGCTTTCTCCACTGGGCTCGCATTCTGGACGACAACTGTTCACATGCGCGTCAGGCCATCCTGATCTGGGTTTCCCATGATTTGCTTAAACAGCTCCAGGTGAATGTCGGGATGGTTTCCTTGAAAGAACATGGCCTATTTCCTTCCCCGTCCTTTCGTTATCCGAGCTCTTGCTCCATCTCTAAGGACTGCGCTGGCTCCAGGAAGTTAAACTCTGATCTTCCTTTTTTTCCCATTAGAACAGAGCCAAAGGAGTCCTTAACGGCCTGGGCAGCATCAGCGGCTCCGCACGTCCGCACTCCACCACACACTGCCTAGAAATCTGGGCTCTGTTCCGGCTGTCGGTGCACGGCATAGCGGCTAGTCAAAGCAGGGAGTGCCAGAACTTGCTTTCACACCCATATAAACATTTACAAAAAGACGCAAAGCTACACAGCGAAGACGAGATACTTACCATCCTTGAGGTGTAGATGATGTTAGTGAGGATTTCCTTCCCTGCGTTCTCCTCTGAATGTTCCTGCTCCCACGCCATTTTCTCACGTGTGACCTCCCCACAGCTACCTTGACCATCCTCGACCTGCGATCCAGTTCCCGGGTCGTAGAGTCAGCCTTGGAGCCTCCGATAGGCCGCTTCACGTTATCGCCTTTCACTCTGTTATGCATTCTGCCCTCCGCCACTTGTTCAGCTTTCCCCTAGCCACCCTAGTACACTTTCTTGTATTAGCGTCACCACTGTGCTCGCTTTCAGAAGTTAAATAATAAACTTCTGCTTTTCCTCCGTCGTAACCTGAATATCTGTTTACCTCCGTCGACAGAGTCGAAGTTATTGAGACGAGATCTTTGACATCGTTATTGTGAATAAAACCTGGTGGTAAGCTGCTGTCTACAGCAGATAATTTACTGAAGAACATTATAGTATATGAACACTGGTTTTATAGGATTTAGTAACACTTTAGGAAAAACGTGTTCTTCAAAGGTGTTTATGCAATTACACAGCACATGATTACCACCCTCCTAGAAGCTAGATGGACAAAATTTGTCATTCAAAGTCCGCCTGCTTAGCTGGGTGGTAAAGTGCTTGTCTCCCGTGCAGTGGGCCCGGGTTCGATTCCCGGCCGGGTTGAAGATTTTCTCCGCTCGTGGACTGGGTGTTGTGTTGTCCTCATCATCGCCGGCGCGCAGGTCGCCCAATATGGCGTCGACTGAAATAAGACTTGCACTTAGCGACGGAACTTCCCCTGATGGGGCATTCCGGCCAACCTTTGCCATACGCTCGTTTCCATTTTCATGTCATGCAAAACTACCTCAGTTCATGGAGACAGATATTCGATAAGTTCAGTATATAAGGAGAACACAAATCGTGAATTCTGGGGTGGCACTGGACAGCATGCCACATATTTTCGATAAGAGTGACACCCTGCATCTAAAACTACTACAGTAAGCGTTTGTCGAGATTTTGAGAGAAATGTGGTAGCTACACTGGTTAACTCCTCTTTCACGTCCATGTATGGGGATGGTGTTGTGACTGCTCCTGGTAAGTATCGGATAGGAGTAATTATGGGATAGGGATTTTGATAGAGATAGGACTGTTAGTGGAGAGGTTTCTTTGGCCATACATTTTAAAGACACGGTCGACACAAATGACCAAAACACCATTACCGTCTGTGTAACAGCATGTTAGTTTATCTTTCAGTCCGCCCGGTAGCTGAGTGGTCAGCGTGACAGACTGTCAATCCTAAGGGCCCGGGTTCGATTCCCGGCTGGGTCGGAGATTTTCTCCGTTCAGGGACTGGGTGTTGTGTTGTCCTAATCATCATCATTTCATCCCCATCGACGCGCAGGTCGCCGAAGTGGCGTCAAATCGAAAGACCTGCACCAGGCGAACGGTCTACCCGACGGGAGGCCCTAGCCACACGACATTTCCATTTCCAGTTTATCTTTCGAACGTAGTACAGCAGCGATTCTGCTTGGCATGGATTCGACAAGTCGTTGATAGGTTTCCCGAGTTATGTGGCACCCAGATATTTACACACAGGTTTCGCAATGCTCGTAAATTATGGCCCATGGTGTTTGAGAGCGGAACTGGTGCCAGTAGCGTCACAGATCTGTTCTATCTGGTTCAGATCAAGTGAACCTGGTTGCCAAAACATCAATATGGTTCCCTATGGAGCTAATCAAACCACAGCAGCACGATTCTGGCCTCATAACATGGACAGTTATGCTGATGGATGACACTATCACCTTCAGGGAAGACATCGAGCTTGAAGGGAGGCTGATTATCCACACTAATTTTCACACAGTGCACAACTGTCACGGTGCCTTTGATTACTCGAACAGCTTGCTCGGATGCCAATATGTCCCCGATGGCATAATGCTGCTCCCACCACCCTGTGTCCATAGCACAATGCATATTTCGAGGACCCGATACGACCATCGAGCTGGTGTAACAAGAAAAGTGAGTCATCAAACCAGGCGACACGTCCCCGTTGATCCACAGTCCAATCTGGATGGTCGCGTGTCAACTGCAATTGTAATTGACGATGTCGTTTGGTCAGTAATGGAACATGCAGAGCCCCATGTACTACAGTGTGTCTTGAATGCTGTGTACTGAGTCGCCAGATTTGTCAAATGTCGCCGCTGTCCTGCTTTACGAAGTGGTGTCAAGCCTCTGATGTGCACTTCCTATGATGAGGCGTGGACGTCCACAACACTGTCGCTGACAAGTGATTTCACCGTCCTTGAACCACTTTCCCTAGATGCCCATGACAGCAGCACGCGAACAGACGACCAGCTTCACCTTTTGCGAGATGCCTGTTCCCAAGCGCCTAGCCATAACAATCTGCCGTTGTCGAAGTCAGTGGAGCTACGTTTGGGGCCGTATCCTCACTAGAATGGGTCCTCATTCCTTTATTCTCCGCTTATTTACCGGTTGGTTATAATTTAAACACAGCTACTCACGGAAATCCACTGTGGGTTGTAATTATCGTATGACAGCGAAACGTGGGAGATACACTATTGCGTTAATGGGAAATCGGTTAAGTGCCGGCCGGTGTGGCCGTGCGGTTCTAGGCGCGTCAGCCTGGAACCGCGAGACGGCTACGGTCGCATGTTCGAATCCTGCCTCGGGCATCGATGTGTGTGATGTCCTTAGGTTAGTTAGGTTTAAGTAGTTCTATGTTCTAGGGGACTGATGACCTCAGCTGTTAAGTCCCATAGTGCTCAGAGCCATTTGAACCAAATCGGTTAACGCTGGAAAACAATAGCTCCATATCTGGCCACCAGGTACAAATGTGGGGCTGTACACAGTTTGTATGACGGTATGATATTCACGCTGTCATTGGACAAGCTATAA
This sequence comes from Schistocerca piceifrons, assembly GCF_021461385.2. NCBI lineage: Eukaryota > Metazoa > Arthropoda > Insecta > Orthoptera > Acrididae > Schistocerca > Schistocerca piceifrons. The sequence goes on along the minus strand of NC_060142.1, from coordinate 585,197,245 downwards.
CGTGAGTTAACAGTATAGCTGACGAGAATAGAGATGGTGCGCTATTAGCGGAACTGTTTTATGTAAACGGCAACAGCTCTGTATTGAGAGAGTATCTCCGACTGAAGGTCTGATGAGAGACCCTGTGTCATTAAATGATTCAGAGAAGATGATAATGAAATTGGAAAACTCGAGTGAGCTTGGCGTGGCACCTGAAAGAGGAAGGCGTCCTATCGCGGTGGAAGGTATCGATGAGGTTGCTGTTACCGTAACTGGCCATGCAGTACGTGCCCCGAGTAGTACTAGTGGTTCGTGCAGTGTCACAAGAATTGGGCGCCCCATGGTCAACAGTACGGAAAGTACTGCGCTCTGTTTTCTATTGGTACCAGTACAAGATCCAGACTATGCAGCAACTAAAATTTGCTCCTCGGTTTCTTACACGTGGCTGAGGAATATTGTAAGGGGTGACGGGGCACATTTTACAGCAGAGAGTGCAGTGAATGCACAGAACTGCTGATCATTGTTGTAATGTTGAACCGCGTGTTGTGCACGAAGAACCATTGCACTCGCCGTTTGTGACTGTGTGGTGTGGATTCAAAAGCAGCTTTAGTCTCGGTCCGTTCTTCTTTGAAGAGGGTACACCCAGAGGGCCTGTCAGGTGTGCCGTGACGTCTGGACGTTATCGAGGCTTCCTTGTACATCATGTGATTTCTTCTTCTGAAGAGCGCAACTGTGTGGAAAACACTGTTTTCATGCACGGTGAGACACCATCCCATGTCGCTCAGCCACTGAAAGAACTGCTGAATGCAACCTTCCTCGACCGTGTTATCTCCAAGAGAACGGATGTATGAAAGAACGCATTCTCTAGGGATACTTCCGGTCTCTACCTGGTCTCAAGGCCAGTATACAGGAAAACGTTGCTCAGATTCCACCGGAGCTGCTTCGAGAAACTGTTGGTCGCTACATTTTACGGATACAGCATCCCGTCGACGTGTCTGATGCTCATACTGAACAAATTGTGTTAACGGTGGTTAATAATAAAATCAGCATTATGTCTTTCTCACTTGTCTGACCTTTTCTGCCCACTCCCCGTTCCTAATCCATAACATGTGGAGACATTTTTGTACGTGTTTCCTGCATTCAAAGCGTCAGATTTGCGTTTGGTGGTCAAAAGTGGAACAAATTTTTTATTCTGCTTAAGTCGGTCCCAAATTAACACATTTGAATACCTACCAAGTTTCTCTGTCATATGATAATTACAGACCGCATTGGACTACCGTGAATATCTGCACTTTAATTATAACTACCCAGTATTTTCCTTAGCGTGTCTGCAGCCCGCGACGCTAGAGTCCTCTTTTTCATTCAAGTCTATTTTCCGAAACTGGTGTCCCATCATTTTCTATGCAGCGGTTCCGCAAGGGCGTTCTAGAAGTCGGCACATTGTTGTCCACATCATCCACACAGCTTTTCTTTGCGCGTCGAACTGCGAAATGTCGTGTTACATTTCTTCAGTACATACAACGAAAAAATGAATAAACAAGTCATAAAGTTAACAAGGAGAATGACGCTCTCTTCTCTGAATCTATCAGTTCTTAAATTATTTCCATTCAAGACTAAATAGAAACTTAGTGGTATTATCAGCTATACAAATCATTGCTTACAACGACACCCTTTGGGAATGTGGTACGGCTTGTGTTGCCACTTTACACGCAGGAACTCCGTTATACGATGTAAATTTTCTATGTCTCAACTCTCTATTACTGGAAGTAGAGCCTTCCAACTGAACTATATATTGGTTGTAGGAGCTGTCGAAATAACTAAGTACAGAAGATATAATACTGATGTTACATTCCTGAAGATGGATGATGAGAGCTCGAAACAAATCGTGTGTCTCAAATAAATTCACGATTTATGGACGGAGAGATGGATTTTTCATCTTTCCAAAACGCTCACAGCTCTAGCACCAACTACATTTATTTTAGTCGTCCTGGATGCAGACTTTAAATACACTGCTGGCCATTAAAATTGCTATACCAAGAAGAAATGCAGATGATAAAGGGGTAGTCAATGGACAAATATATTATACTAGAACTGACATGTGATTACATTTTCACGCAATTTGGGTGCATAGATCCTGAGAAATCAGTACCCAGAACAACCACCTCTGGCCGTAATAACGGCCTTGATACGCCTGGGCATTGATTCAAACAGAGCTTGGATGGCGTGTACAGGTACAGATGCCCATGCAGCTTCATCACGATACCACAGGTCATCAAGACTAGTAACTGGCGTATTATGACGAGCCAGTTGCTCGGCCGCCATTGACCAGACGTTTTCAGTTGGTGAGAGATGTGGAGCATGAGCTGGCCAGGGCAGCAGTCGCACATTTTCTATATCCAGAAAGGCCCGTACAGGACCTGCAACATGCGGTAGTGCATTATCCTGCTGAAATGCAGGGTTTCGCAGGGATAGAATGAAGGGTAGAGTCACGGGTCGTAACACATCTGAAATGTAACGTCCACTGTTCAAAGTGCCGTCAATGCGAACAAGAGGTGACCGAGGCGTGTAACCAATGGCACCCGATACCATCACGCCGGGTGATACGCCAGTATGGCGATGACGAATACACGCTTTCAATGTGCGTTCACCGCGATGACGCCAAACACGGATGCGACCATCATGATGCTGTAAACAGAATCTGGATTCATCCGAAAACATGACGTTTTGCCATTCGTGCACACAGGTTCGTCGTTGAATTCACCATCGCAGGCGCTCCTGTGTGTGATGCAGCGTCGAGGGTAACCGCAGCCATGGCCTGCGAGCTGATAGTCCATACTGCTGCAAACGTCTTCGAATTCTTCGTGCAGATGGTTGTTGTCTTGCAAACGTCCCCATCTGTTGACTCAGGGATCGAGACGTGGCTGCACGATCCGTAAGAGCCATGCGGATAAGATGCCTGTCATCTCGACTACTAGTGATACGAGGCCGTTGGGATCCAGCACGGCGTTCCGTATTACCCTCCTGAACCCACAGATTCCATATTCTGCTAACAGTCATTGGATCTCGACCAACGCGAGCAGCAATGTCGCGATACGATAAACCGCAATCGCGATAGGCTACAATCCGACCTTTATGAAAGTCGGAAACGTGATGGTACCCATTTCTCCTCCTTACACGAGGCATCACAACAACGTTTCACCAGGCAACGCCGGTCAACTGCTGTTTGTGTATGAGAAATTGTTTGGAAACTTTCCTCATGTCAGCACGTTGTAGGTGTCGCCACCGGCGCCAACCTTTTGTGAATGCTCTGAAAAGCTAATCATTTGCATATCACTGCATCCTCTTGCTGTCGGTTAAATTTCGCGTCTGTAGCACGTCGTCTTCGTGGTGTAGCAATTTTAATGGCCAGTAGTGTACGAGAGGCGTAAAATAAGAAATGCAACACATTTTTGTGTGAAAGGAGGTTGGTTTTATCCAGAATAAATAGACCATATTATTTTATACTCTTTTGGCTACAAAACCCTATTCTTCAACATACTCTCCGTTCAGGGCGACGGCTTTATGCCACTTTACTAAGAGTACTGGTAGTACTCCAACTGGTGGACGAGAGTATCATCACTATCAAAAGAGACGTCCAGTTATGCAGCGAGATATCTGATTGTGATACCTCGATCACCTCGAATGAGAGTGTCCGCACGCTTCAACACTGCAGGAGCCACTCAGCTGTGTGCGGCCGGCCGGCACGCGGGAGATCGGGCAGGTTTGCGTGACCTTGTTGCGGTTAGGACAGACATTCGCTCAACGACTGACGGTGCTTTTGTTCACTGTCAGGACTCCGTTGATATTCTAGTAGCGCCTATGAATATGTGCGACGGTCTGGTTTTCCGCCAAAAGAAACTCAAAGACATGTCTCTGCCTGGAATACACCTCTGTTACGTACACCTTTTGAGGGCGACGTGTAGCACCGCCACCTATCGGAACTTTATGGAACTGTAGAGGATGAAGCGGGAATATTCCACGACGTCCCGCAATAAATTCAGTAGTTTTTCAAACAAAACTTCCAGAGAAAAAACGTACGTTGCGTTACTTAATGAACGCCGCTCGTAGTTTAAAATAGCTTAATTAGCTAACTAATCACGGATGAGTCAAACTATACTTCAAGTGCGGTGAAACAAGATATACTGTTGTGAAGGCTCGGAAATGCTGACGGTTGTCCCGCGAAACAACTGCTACGCACGGCTAAGCTAAGCGAGAGTTGCGACAGTTACGCAGCGCGGCGAATCATTGTGAAACCTGTGTGGGGTAAGCGCGGCGTGTCGCGCCGCCCGGACCGCGGACAGACGTGACGCGGCCGTAGACGGGGCCCGCCCACTCACGACGTGGGCGGCGCCTGCCGTGACGAAGCGGCCGTCACAGTGGCCCGGGGCGCAACGGCGCCGCCCCGCCGGTCTCGCCCCTGCTGAACATCCGGCGGCGTCTGTCCCGGCAGCACACGTGGCCACGCACTACCTGACAGACTGTGATCCAGTGTGGTAGTGCCGCAGATTGTCTCCGCCTAGCACACATTATACGCAATGGCTATCTTCCAGCCTTTCTGCATTAGATTCTTTCATTCATTGTGCAGTTGTCAGACAGCCGTTCACCGATTTTGACAACGCTGCATATGGTAGCGATACCGTACGTTTGTCAAAGACAGAGATCGACTGACAGTCCAAAATACCTCCAGAGATGTGGTCAGACTCTTCCTTCTCTGATCCTACTCCAGCGTTGCTTAAACTGTCTTTTGCTGATAACTGGCTTTTATGGGACATCTCTCCACCGTTCCACGAATTTGATGTACCCTTTTTAATAATGCTCTATAAACATAAAGTTTCTGTAAAAAAAAAAAAGCATAATAACAACTAACCCTCGACCAGACTTTCTAATTTATATAGTAGCTACGAAAGTGATACGAACAGCGAACAAGGCTGTATTATCAGGAACCAGCCAACGATCATGCAGACGACAAACTCAACAGTGACGTAAGGACTATCGAATTCGTGAGTGTTGTAGACCACACGATAGCTGCCGTCTCCCGGTGTGAACCGATCCACAGCAGTCCGTGTCACTCTGTCGTCCATGTCACCTAAATATATACTGCTTTAAGGAATTAGAGGAATATGAGTCTGGGGACCCGCTACACTCCACTGATCAATAGCTGAGGACTAGTTATATTACCAAATTACACCTTCATCTGTCACAAATTAAGCACATAACAAAACATTAGTACATCTTAGATCGTTTACATTAAAAGAAATGACATGTACAACAGGTGTTAAAAACGAAGTTGAAAAGAATAATACATCTGCCGTCTTGGGTGTTTTTCACTGGACTCTGGGAGCTTCTATAATGTGCATGCCCTTTGTAGGCGTGTATCACTGCATGACACCTACGTGACATGCTCCATTTATGTCTGGCGCTATGTGATCACAAGTAACCGGACACCCCCAAAAACATACGTTTCTCATATTAGGTGCATTGTGCTGCCACCTACTGACAGGTACTCGATATCAGCTACCTATGTAGTCATTAGACATCGTGAGAGAGCAGAATGGGGTGCTCCGTGGAACTCACGGACTTCGAACGTGGTCACGTAATTGGGCGTCACTTGTGTCATACGTCTGTACCGCAGATTTCCACACTGCTAAACACCTCTAGGTCCACTGTTTCCGATGTGATAGTGAAGTGGAAACGTGGAGAGATACGTACAGCACGGAAGCATACAGGCCTGTCTGTTGACTGACAGAGACCGCCGACAGTTGAAGAGGGTTGTAATGTGTAATAGGCAGACATCTATCCAGGCTATCACACGGGAATTCCAAACTGCATCAGGATCCACTGCAAATACTATGACAGGCGGGAGGTGAGAAAACTTGGATTTCAAGGTCGAGCGGCTGCTCATAAGCCACATATCAGACGCCAGTAAATGCCAAACGACACCTCGATTGGTGTAAGGAGCGTAAACACTGGACGATTGAACAATGGAAAAACGTTGTGTGGAGTGACGAATCACGGTACACAATGGCTATCTGATGGCAGTGTGTGGGCATGGAGAATGTCGGGTGAATGTCATCTGCCAGTGTGTGTAGTGACAGCAGCAAAATTCGGAGGCGGTTGTGTTATGGTGTGGTCGTGTTTTTCATGAAGGGGGCTTGCACCCATTATTGATTCGCGTGGCACTACCGCAGCACAGGCCTAGATTGATGTTTTAATCAACTTCTTGCTTCCCGCTGTTGAGGAGCAATTCAGCGATAGCGATTATATCTTTCAACACGATCGAGCACCTGTTCATAGTGCACGGTCTGTGGCGGAGTGGTTACACGACAATAGCGTCCCTGTAATGGACTAGCCTTCACAGAGTCCTGACCTTTGGGATGTTTTGGAAGACCGACTTCGTTCCAGTCTCACCTCCTCAGTGCAGCACTCCGTGAAAAGTGGGCTGCCATTCCCCAAGAAACGCTCCAGCACCTGTTAGAACATATGCCTGCGAGAGTGGAAGCTGTCAGCAATGCTAAGTGTGGGCCAACACCATATTGAATTCCTACAGTACTGATGGAGGCCGCCGCGAACTGGTATGTCATTTTCAGCCAAGAGTCCGAATCCTTTGGACACATAATGTATGTCTATGTGACCCTGTGGCATTTGTTCTACATTGATAACCCATGACAGTTCTTGGTGAGTGTGTGGGGGAACAGGACGAACACGTTTGTCAAGCATGACCCATACATGCATGGTACGTTTTTCGTCGGGACTCACCGCCGGCCATTCCGTTACTTCAGTGTCCAGACTTCTCAAAACATCCCTAGCGACGCCCTTCTGCGGCATTAGAAGGAATTCGGGGCCACCAACGTACTTAGTAGCCACCACATGGTCCAAGAGAGTCTGTTCGACGTATTGCCGGGCAGTAAGGCTAGCATGGACAACGACAAGAACCATGTGGCTGTCTACACTGAAGTCCCCACACAAAATCATATGTTCTTGGAAATTTGGCTATTTCCTGGACAACATTTGCAGGCAGTGCCCACCAAGAATCTCCGCATACGAACACAGCCACCACCTTGCGTCAGAAGTTGCCACTTGACATGAAGAAGGCAGAATTGAAATCGAGCAAGGAGGTACTCTACAGGGCGGCTATGTTTTACAGTTCTTTCTCGTAACCTGTTCACTACAGTCTCAACGGACACAGAGGCTCCAGTGACCCTTCTGTGATCGGTTTGCAGAGCTCTGGTGGTATCCGTGTGCCTCCACAACGCAGAGGTAGCCAAATATCGTTCTTCATGTTGGGTTATAATACGTAGGTGACGTTGTCCGAGTTGGACAAGTTCTGTGCTGACCTGTTTCCCTATAGCGTGAACACAACATGAGGATAACACAGGTGCAGAGGCATTGGTATCTCCAGCAGCAGCAACGGAAATCCACCGTTTTTAGATCAAACCTGCGCTGCTTTAAGATTTAGTATTGCATGTGCATGGATGAATACAACGAACATAAAGGACAACTGCCATCAGTTTACCTCACTGGAAAATACTGAGACACGTACTCACTTCCCTCTGAGGGCTCAGTTGACACTATAATGCTCAACACAGCTAACAGAGGAGAAATGATTTTAATTATTTCCTACAGGGAAAGCGGAAAACAGTCGTCATGCACATTTTCTCTGGTATTCGGGAGATATTTGCAATTAAGTGTTTGCAACGTGTAGCTGGATCAGCCCAAAGAAATACTGCTCATCACGTCTTTCATGCGACACAGATAAAATGATTTTGATAGCGGAATTTTGTGCTCATTCGGCAGAGGGGGACCGCTCTATCGGATAGACACGTAAAACTCCGCCTTAAAAATGATTTTGTTTGTATCGGGAAACAAACCGACGCTTTCCGTCAGCACTTGGCATCGAATGAAAGACGTGATGAACATTATTTCTTTGGGCTGACTCCAGCTACACGTTGCAAACACTTCACTGGAAATGTCTGCCGAAATACGAGAGAAAACGCGTCTAATGGGTCTTAGGAGGATCACACTATACATCATCAATTCCAAAAACCCTCGAGGCAGATTTTACTGATCGCGCCTAAGCGACGTCAGCGCATTAAGTACAGTGGAACCATGAACTAACGACTGTAAATAAATGACATACATTCGAGCAGTCGGTTATGAGCAGGCGGTGTTAAGTAGTGGATGTGTGGCCGCACGTATCAACGTTGTTGTGTCACAAATAGCAGTGGAGCAATGTTTCTAAAGCAGGTGTTAAACACGTTCTTCAGAATATTTGTAGAAATATTTTCCCCGCACGTCTTGACTCCCGAAAAAGAACAACGATGCGTGGATATCTGCTGCAACTTGATTGAAGTGCAAAACACGGACAGTACTTTTCTGTAAAAAATCAAAACTGGAGACAGGACATGTTGCTATGAATATGAACCTACCAAGACGATAAAGTGCAGAAATTCACATGAAGTGCCAACGCTTTGACGACATAACCAAGTTAGTGTGACGCGCGAGTTAAACAACATCCCAAAGATGGACTTTTATGACAGTTTCGTATGGTTGTATGGACATTCTGTGCGTTGTGCTCAAGTTGGAGGAGACCATGCAGAACACTTGAACCACTAAAAGCACCATATTAACTTTTCGCTATTTTTCGCTAATCCGGTCTCGAAACGTTTTGGTGTGACTGGGTATAAACATTTATTTATATTCATATATAGGGCGTCCTCGTAACAGAGTGCAAAAATTTAACAGGAGGTAGAGGACGTTCCACTGAACAATTTGGGGTTGGGAAGCCATCTTAAGGAGATAATAGGAATAAAATCACATTGCTGTGTACTTTTTTATTTACATAAGTTACATTTAACCGTAAATACCATCACTGATAACATGAACGTACTATTCGTACTGCGTGTTACAAAATATGCTGAAACTGACGGCCATCAACCTGCATACAAGGATGACATCGGCGAACAAGATTCTGACGCACCCTGAAAAATACCCCTGGTGTGTCTAGAATTACATCACACGCAGCTACAATTCTGGCAGCTAATTCCATCTCCTTGTCCACTGGAGCCACAAACACAAGTGACTTTAAATATGCCCATAGGAGTTAATCAAGGGTATTCAGATTAGCCGACCTCACAGGCCATGGAATAGAACCTCACATTCCAATCCAGCGACCAGGAAACACAGCAATGAGATGGTTGCGGACATCCACACTGAAGTGAGGCGAGGCACCGTCGCGTTATATCCATATCCTCTCACGAACAGCCAAGGATACATTCTTTAACAACTCAGGTAGAACTCTCTGCACGAACCTCAACTACAGGTGGCCATTCACACGGTCAGAGAGACTTTCTAGTAATCAGGCTCGTCATCCTGTTTCCTTGCAGGAAATAAAGAATGTATATGTAAATAAGCAGCGCAGTAGGTGGAAACTTGTACGCATGTTAGTTGTAAGTAAGCTGGAAAACAGTAATGCAAGACAAAGCGGTAGACAAGTTTACTTCCGTATCTCCTTAAGCTGACTTCTCCGACACCACGTTCCCTACCTCAGATTGTTCAGTGGAGCATTCTCTATGTCCTGTTACATTTTTCCATGTTCTTACGGAAACACCGTGCGTATGTAGCGACTGTAGAAAAAAAGTTACACATGTCGTCAAATGCTAAAGCCGTCGTGCAACAGTGCTCCATTGTCAGAAGTGAGTACATGGCCCGGGATTCCTGCAGGCACAGTTCTGCGACACGGATGACAGGTGCCTCGCAGCGTGGAAGTGGAGTGGCGCGGCAACTGGAAACGAACTCCAGAGTTGAAGTACACGAGTCACTACTGTTCTTGCAGGCAAACCGTTTAAACTGCAAGCAGGTTTACCGTGAAATTATGAGAATATGTGGACCAAATACAATATCGTGCACAGCCGTAGTGAATTTGAGGCGTGGGTGGCGTTGATGGAGAATTTCAGATCTTCCACGGCAATCTCTTAAGTAAATTAGAATATTATGGTGTCACTGGCAGTGCTGCAAAATGGTTTGAGTCTTATCTGTCTAACAGCAAACAAAGGGTCTCGTTGCAAAACACCTGCACAATAAGCAGTCAGTCTTCATGTGACTGGAAATTAATTACATGTGGTGTTCCGCAAGGTTCTGTCTTGGGTCCATAGATTTTTCTTGTGTACATTAATGACTGCTTGTGTGTCACATTGCCACATGCTAAGTCTGTTTTGTTTGCAGATGATACAAACATTGCAATAAGTAGCAAGTCAAGGACAGTATTAGAGATGATTGCTAGTCAAATTTTCACTGACCTTAATAAATGTTTTAAAGCAAATTTACTGTCATTTAACTTTGAACCCACTATATGCACTTCATAAATCTGTAAGAGATTTCCTTCCAGCATGTGTATGACATACGAAGACACGCAGATGGAAGAGGTTAAGAGTGATAAATTTCTGAGATTACAACTAGATAATAAATTCCGTTGGGAAGAGCATATAACAGAACTGCTGAAGCGCCTAAACAAATCTGTTTTTGCAGTGAGAATGATGTTAGATGTAGGAGATATAAAGGTAAAACAACTTGCATACTTTGCTTACTTTCATTCAATTATTTCATATGGGATCATATTCTGGGGTAACTCATCAAACGAGCAAACGTTTGTAGCTTACAAAAGCGTGTAATACGACTAATTTGTGGTGCAAATTCAACAACATCATGTAGAAACCTGTTCAACGAACTTTGTATTCTAACTACTGGTTCTCAGTATATATATTCCTCAATGAAATTTGTTGCATGTAATATATATCTATTTTCAACCAATAGCTCAATACATACACACATAAAAAAAGTTTTGCATCACCTCGTTCCAAGAGTTCCGGAACCTGTACAGAAAATTGGAATAAAGATCAATATAAACATCATTTCCGCCCTTTTTACTGCTCATAAAAACCACACATTGCATGTTGTACCACAATACAGCGAGACCTTCAGAGGTGGTGGTCCAGATTTCCGTACACACCGGTACCTCTAACAACCAGTAGCACGTCCTCTTGCATTGATGCATGCCTGTATTCGTCGTGGCATGCTATCCACAAGTTCATCAAGGCACTGTTGATCTAGGTTGTCCCACCCCTTAACGACGATTCAGCATAGATCCCTCAGAGTGGCTGGTGGGTCACGTCGTCCATAAACAGCCCTTTTCAATCTATCCCAGGCATTTTCGATAGGATTCATGTCTGGAGAACATGCTGGCCACTCTAGTGGAGCGATGTCGTTATCCTGAAGGAATTCATTCACAAGATGTGCACGATAGGGCGCGAATAGTTGTCCATGAAGACGAATGCCTTGCCAATATGCTGCCGATGTGGTTGCACTGTCAGTCGGACGATGGCATTCACGTATCGTACAGGCGATACGGCGCCTTCCATGACCACCAGCGGCGTACGTCGGCCCCACATAATGCCACTCCAAAACAGCAGGGTATCTCCATCTTGCTGCACTCGCTGGAAAGTGTGTTTAAGGCGTTCGATCTGACCGGGTTGCCTCCAAACACGTCTCCGAAGATTGTCTGGTGGAAGCCATATGCGACACTCATCGGTGAAGAGAACGTGATGTCAGTCCTGAGCGGCCCAATCGGCATGTTGTTGGGCCCATCTGTACCGCGCTGCTCGGTGTCGTGGTTGCAGAGATGGACATCGCCATGGACGTCGAGAGTGATCTTGCGCACCATGAATCCCATTGCGCACAGTTTGAGTCGTAACACGACGTCCTGTGGCTGCACAGAAGGCATTATTCAACATGGTGGCGTTGCTGTCAGTTCCTTCCTGCTGGAATGAGTGGAACTGATCAGCTGTCGGACCCCCTCCGTCTGATAGGCGCTGCTCATGCATGGTTGTTTGCGTCTTTGGGCGGGTTTAGTGACATCTCTGAACAGTCAAAAGGACTGTGTCTGTGCAACAATATCCACAGTCAACGTCTATAATCAGGCGTTCTGGGAACTGGAGTGCTGGAAAAACTTTTTTTTGATGTGTGTAGTATCAGATCTAGGAAGACGAGCAATCTACATAAACACCTAAAGTCACTTACCTTTGTCCAGAAAGGGGTCCAGGATTCAGGGACACACATTTTCAATAAAGTGGCAGCAACCATAAATAACTTGGTTTCAGATGAAGCACAGTGTAAACAGAGTTCGGAAGACTTTTTTTATAGGCAACTCCTTCGACTCTGTAGTTGAATATCTTAAAAGGGACTGTTCGACAAGCTTAAGTTAAAATAACTGTTAGACTTCAGTTTTGTCATCACTTGGTCGCATCAGTCATAATCAGGTATTTTATGTATTATGAATCTATTAGAAGTACATATCTATGTTTCATTCTGACAGTGTAATAATTCTATAATTATTAGCAGTTCCAGATTATTGTAATTTATTCACCTTTTTTAACAATCTCCTGACAAATAATCAGTGTAGTGTATATTATATTGAGATGTTTTATGTTATTTTTATTACATTTTCTGACTTGTTCGACACCCAGGATAATCATTTCATTTTTGGGTCTATAGAACAAAAACTGAATCTAATCTAAATGTAATCTGTGAGAAGCGTCTTTTTGGCAGGCTAAACGAACTTGTTTGGCAAAGATTTTTTCCAACAGTGTAAACTTTCAAACAGCGGTTCTTGAGTGGCTCTGTGACCAAAGAATGAATCTGTGTCGCCGGCAAACTCATTGATTGGAAGAACCTTTTGACCGTTGCTTAAAGAGACTTGGCGACAATATTGAGAATTTGTGTCATATATTGGTACTCATCTGATGCGTACTGGAGTATTAAATGAGATTTACTTGGCCTGCCATAGTGATAGGTAAGTTATTTTTGAAGTCCCGTTGTATATGTCTGTGTGTGTGTGTGTGTGTGTGTGTGTGTGGAATGTGTGTTTGAGTGAGTATACTGTTAGTATACTTGTTATAGGAATATACAGTTTCTTACTATTGTGGTAAGTACGCATTTCACCAAAAACAAAACCACTGTCTACATAACACTGACATTATGCTGCAAATAAACTCGCTTACAGAATACTGCACTAAAAACATACTACAGAAACAAACCAATGTTTCTACGGTGCCTGGACTTTACACAGTGTTCCACTAATCGAGGAGATTAAAAAACCTGCTATACGGCGTTTCTTTCACATGTGGTTACCTGTTTCATTCAGCACCGTACATAGCCAAGTTTGCCGAAGCGCATTTCTGCGTTGGAGCTCCACGAGCGGAAGGGAGGTTCCAACTCTTCGTCGTCATTACTCTCACCAGCCATACACATTTCCATTAGTTCGTCGTCTCGTTCATATATTATCTGTTAGAATCCACAAAAGAACTTTCTTGCTTAATCTATAACAAATTCGACAGACTACATTCTCTACACCTCCGTTTTATGCTCGTTCCGGTGATAGTTTTGCCTTCCACTCTCGTTACTTTTCTGATTCCTTAGTTTGTTTTCTTGTCCGTCCTACTAATTCCCAAATACGTCCCCATTACTTACTGAATAGACAACAGTTTTTGAATGGTTTCCTTATCAAAAGTCCATTTCTTACCGACTTGTATGACAGAAGGTAGTGCACACTGTAAATTCTCCTTGTCACATCGGCTTCATCGAGCTGAAAACTCTGATTACTTTATCAAAAGCTCACCAGGCCACTTTTCCTGTTCTGCTTATTTATCTCCTCAACCATCAGGTCAGTGTCTTCTACTGCCCCCCCCCCCCCCCCCCAGGGAACGTCGTCAACAGATTCTAAGGCTCCATCGCTAATTTTGAAGACGAGTGCTCTGTTCTTTTACATGCGTTGATCATACATTGTTTTGGTATTGTAATAATTGCGTTTAGAGTTTATTTTGGAAATTTCTCTATTAATCTTTTAGGAATCATTCTTTCAATGGAAAGTGAATAGAGATGGGTGTAAGATACTAAAATTCAGTAAAACAGTCTTGACAGCAACAGATGTTTATTAATTGTTGTTCCGTTCACCGCTACCAGCCGCCATCATGATGCTTATGGCCTGAAGATGGTCTAAATTATAGACCGAAAAAGCTTATCAACCAAAATACAGATGTGTTGCAATCAAGACTGTTTTCCTAAATTTTAATTCCTCTATTAAGTTTTCCGATTACCTCAGTGCAGTTAATAGTACAATGTCATCACCAATGTGAATGTAATTTAATAGTTTACATTAACTCGGACTCCTTCATTTTCCAACTTACAGCTCTGTGAACTCTTTCATACTTCTAGAGATAAAGAATATCCCCAGCGACGGAATTAATTTTTACGAGCAATATTTGCGAGAAACAGTCAAAAGTCCATTGCGGAAGGAACCTTGTACCACTTCCATTCATTTCCTTCATTTCCTTTCTTGTTCCACACTCAAACAAAGCGAGGGGAAAAGGCTATCTATACGCCTGCATGTGAGCAATAATTTGTCTTATCTTCGTGGTCCACGGGCGATGTGTACGTTGGCAGCTGAAGTATCGCTCCCCAGTCAACTTCAAATGCCGTTTATATACATTTCCTCAATAGTGTTTCGCGAAAAGAACGTCGTCTTCCCTCCAGAGATTTCCATTTGAGCTCACCAAGCATTTCGTAATACTCGCATGCTGAGTGAACCAGCGGTAACAAATCGAGCAGAGCGCGTCTGAACTGCTTCGTTCCTGTAATCCGACGAGTTTGGGATCGGTCTTCTTTACAGATGAACCACACTTTCCCAAAATACTCCCAATAACCCGAAGTCGAGATTCACCTTCCCCATCACCGTCCTTACATTGCTTGTCAACGTTGCGCCTACGTGTTTAACGGGTACGGTTGTGTCAATCAGCACACTACTGGTGATGCATTCAAACATTACGGGATTTCTTTCTCCTATACATCTGCATTAATTTATATTTTCTAGTCGCACGGAGTGGCCGCGCGGTTTGAGGCGCCATGCATTGCGCGGCCCCTCCCGTCGGAGGGTCGAGTCCTCCCAGGGGCATGGGTGTGTGTGTTGTTCTTAGCATAAGTTAGTTTAAGTAGTGTGTAAGTCTAGGGACCGATGGCCTCAGCAGTTTGGTCCCTTAGGACTTCACACAAATTTATATTTTTCTACATTTAAAGCTACCTGACATTCACAATAACTAGAAATTTTGTACAAGTCATCTTATACCCTCCTTCGGTCTATCAACGACATCTTCCCCTACACCACAGCATCATCGGCGAACAACAACACAATTTTGCTCACCCTGTCCGTCATATCACCTATGAGTACATCGAATAACAGCGGTCCTGTCACACTTCCCTGTGTCACTCCTGACGTTATCCTTGTCTCTGATAAACACCTGCCGTCATGGACAATACACTGGGTTCTATTAATTAGGAAGTCTTCGAGCCACCCAGATATTTGGGAACCTATTCCACATGCTAGGCACTTCGTTGATAGTCTGCAGTGAGGGACCGTGTGAAATGGATTTGGGAAATCTAGGACTATGGAGATAGACCTTTGCCCTTCATCCATGGTTCGCAGGATATCATGTGAGAAAAAAATTAAAGACAGCAACAAAATAGTCTTAAAAATAATTAAAGAATTACTGCAGAAGTGAATAGCAAACCAGTCGGACAAAAAGTTAATAGTTGCATGCACAAATATACAGGACATGTAGATGAAATGAACTATTAGCGAAATTTACAATGACTACAAATATTTCTACAATGGGCGAAAAAGTACAGATAAATAATGTTGGCTAAGTACATGGCCGTTGTGAAAATGAATAACACATAAACCAATCAGCGAGAAAATGAAATTAATGGTCATTACTTATTTCAATTAATAGCGACTTCCTTGCATTCATTCTACACTGAAGCGCCAAAGAAAGTGGTATAGGCATGCGTATTCAAATACAGAGATATGTGAATACGCAGAATACGGCGCTGCGGTCGGCAACGCCCATATAAGACAAAAAGTGTCTGGCGCAGTTGTTAGATCGGTTACTGCTGCTACAACGGCAGGTTACCAAGATTGAAGTGAGTTTGATCGTGGTGCTATAGTCGGCGCACGAGCAATGGGACACGGCGTCTCCGAGGTAGCGATGAAGTGGAGATTCTCGCGTACGATCGTTTCACGAGTGTACCGTGAATGTGAGGAATCTGGTAAAACATCAAATCTCCGACGTCACAGCAGCCTGGAAAAGATCCTGCAAAACGGGACTAACGACGACTGAAGAGAATCGTTCAATGTGACAGAAGTGCAACCCTTCCGCAAATTGCTGCAGATTTCAGTGCTGGGCCATCAACTGTCTGGATGCGAACTATTCAACGAAACGACATCGACATGGGGTTCCGGAGCCGAAGGCCACTCGTGTGCCCTTGATGACTGAACAACAGCAAGCTTTACGCCTCGTCTGGGCCCGTCAACACCGACACTGGACAGTTGATGACTGGAAACATGTTGCCAGGTCGGACGAATCTCGTTTCAAATTGCATCGAGCGGATAGACGTGAACAGGTATGGAGACAACCTCATGAATCCATGGACGCTGCGTGTCAGCAGGGGACTGTTCAAGCTGGTGGAGGCTCTATAGTGGTGTGAGGCGGGTGCAGATGGGGTGGTACGGGACCCCTGATACGTCTACATACGACTCTCACAGGAGACACATACTTAACCATCCTGTCTGCACCTGCATGCATTCATGTACACTGTAGATTCCGACGGCCTTTTGCAATTCCAGCGGTACAGTGCGACACCCCACACATCCGATTTGCTACAGAATGGCTTCAGGGAAACTCTGCTGAGTTTAAACACTTCCGCTGGGCACCAAACTCCCCAGAGATGAACATTATTGAGCATGTCTTGGATTCCTTGCAACGTGCTGTTCGGAAGAGATCACCGCCCCTCGTACTCTTACGGATTTATTGGCAGCCCTGCAGGATTCTTGGTGTCAGTTCCCTCCAGCACTACTCCAGACATTAGTCGAGTCCATGCCACGTCGTGTTGCGGCACTTCTGCGTGCTCGCGGGGTCCTTTGTCTCTTCAGTGTATTTTCATGACCGAAAACTCTTGGAAACAATTACGGTTAGCCTGCCACTAAAACAAATATTGGTAAATCGAAATTCTGAACCACCCGTTCTGCAATGCTATCGTTTACTTTAAGATGCTCAAACAGCATTTCCTGTATTTCCTGTTAGCGATTCGAGTGCATTTTCTCAAGTGTGCTCTAAAATACCAAAGTAATTTTTTTTTTGCACATGGGATGCAGCAATAAAGTGGAAACGAATGTCATTAGAGGCAAATAAAAAAGACACTCAGAAATACGGACACTGACTGCAGATAGGCATTGACTGAAAGCAGTGGGAAAATTTGAAAATTTACGTCGGACTGGAATTCGAACCCAGGTGTTCTGCTTACTATGCTCCGACCCCTAAGCCATCCGCACACAGTTGTTACTGCAACTGCACGGACTATACTAGCAGGCCTTCCGCCAGGCCCAAATTCTAAACTTATCCACACATTGCTGATGTAGTGCCCCTTGCCCAGTATCCTCATTAGACGCGGCATTTGCACACGCCAGGCTCGAATTCTTGAATCGGCGAAATAATGGGCAAGGGCCACTATTTTAATAGTGTGTGGATAAGTTGCGAATTTGGGTCTGACGGAAGGCGTGCCAGGGTAGTTGGCGTAGTTGCGATGACCACTGTGTCCGGATGGTGAGAGCTCCTGCCTAGTAAGTGGGAGACCCGTGTTCGAAGCCCGGTTCGATACAAATTATCAACTTTTCCCATTGATTTCAGTCAGTACCCACTTGCAGTAAATGTCTGTAATTCCTTTGTGTCTTAATCCATAGCGGCTGCTGGATCAAAATGGTGTCTATTCTTTCGGACATGTCCAAATGAACAGACACCACATACATAAAAAAATAAAAATAAAAAAGAAAGCACCTTGTGTTAGTAGTAGGATTCGCGGTGATTTATAATTCCCAGAATACGTAGGAGAACCAGGATGAGCTCTGATGGGTACACGGCCACCAGGGTAAATGCGCCGACCGAGCTGCGGTATTTGCGAGGGAAGCAGGTACTTAATGTGGAGACGTCCACTGCGGCGTGTTTATCTCGCGACGCCCCCCGCCACCAGCAGACACACGGGGGGATTCCCGTGGCCATGTGTCGCTGTTTACGACGCCATTAGCTGACGCTATCGCCTGGCGACCCGAACCAACGCCCCAGCAAACGGCACTGTGCTCAGCCAGGCGTGACCTAACGTAGCAAGGCAATGCGTACGGCTCGTAAGCCAATTCACTGACTCGCACCAACGATTCCACGGAAACATTTGTGCCGCCATATCCTTTCTTAAGCACTCTAACGAATTACAACTAATGCAGCGGCGGTACCGGATTTTGCAGGCATCTGGAGGAAAGTATGAAATTTACTATAAGGCACAGTCAAAGCAAACGAGACACGTGGAAAAAATGTAACTAAACTGTTTATCATTTTAAAAGGAATCGCCATATCTGTTAGTACATGTATCCCATTGTGAGACGAGACGATGAATGTCTTCATCGTAAAACGTTTTATGTTGCTTATGGAACAATGATCGCACCCAGGTGTGTACCTCTTCGTCCGGAGGAAACCAACGCCGCCATAAAAGTACTACAAAAACCTGGGAATCGCATAGGGAGGGAGCGGGACTGTATAGACGATGTGTAAGGGCACCCAGCGAAGCGACTGCTGCGTAGTCGAAACACCGTGCTGTCCGTCAACATTCCTGGACATTTGGACTTGATGGCACACATCAGTTTTTACCAAGTCTCGACGTACCGCTGTGAGTTAATTGTGGCGCTGTGTTCCAGAAGTGAGTGAGCAGTGGGGACAGATGCAGTCGAAGAAAAATGTCATCACGACGTTACCACACCTGGTGTGCGCGGCTTTGGATTTTTGCGGTTGGGGGTGAACCATGAGTTGCCTCCGACGCTTGCTGTCCGGCTTAAAAAAATGACCCTACGTTTCATCTCCTGCGACAATGCGGGACAGGAAAACGATACTGTTCGTCGTTGTACCTTTCTAGGTGCTGCAGTGATGTCAACATTTTGTTCAACTTCTGCCCCCCTTCAGGCTACAGGGAACTCACTGTACACACGTCTTCCGGAACTTCAGCTGTAGTGTCTTGATGCCGTGAACTATACCGTGACTAAGCCAAACATGAGCCGAATGTATTCCACCATCCGCCGTCCGTCACTTCTGACGGCAGGACCCACTGCAGCAATGACAAAATGGATGAAGACACATTGAAACTATCCTGGCCGACTGCTGTCAATGACACCCTCCCTTCTCGAAGTAGTTTATTCCACGCAGATACTAGTGCACATGAAATACTATGTTAGCCATAGACTGAATGAATGAATTTCGCGAATAAGTTTCATTTCGTGACACACTTTCCTCAGTCATTGCTTTCCTCTTTCCCGGCCTCTGCAGTGAAGTTCGACTTAAAGACGACTCGCTGACGTCAGGTGGAGCACGTCTAACAGCCAAATGGCACAATGGTGAACTTTCTCGCTGTTCCTTCTTGATTCCCAGCAGAGAGCACTTCTATATGCACACCTACCAGTGTCACCAACGTCATCGCCATGCTCAGTACATGGTCTGCGTTTGATTGCCCCTCGTTGTTGTGGTCTGCAGTCCAGAGACTGGTTTGATGCACCTCCATGCTACCCTATCCTGTGCAAGCATCTTCATCTCCAAGTACCTACTGCAACCTACATCCTTCTGCATCTACTTAGTGTTTTCATCTCTTGGTCTCCTTCTACGATTTTTACTCTCCACGGTACCCTGCAGTACTAAATTGGTGACCCCTTGATGGCTCAGAACGTGTCCCACTAACCGATTCCTTTTTCTAGTCAAGTTGTACCACACATTCCTCTTCTTCCCAATTCTATTCAGTACCTCCTCGTTAGTTACGTGACCTATCCATCTAATCTTCAGCATTCTTCCTTACATTTCGAAAGCCTCTGTTCTCTTATTGTCTAAATTATTTGTCGTCCGTGTTTCACTTCCATACACGTCTACACTCCATACAAATACTTTCAAGAAATACTTCCTCACACTAAAATCTATACTCGATGTTAACAAATTTCTCTTCTTCAGAAGCGCTTGCCATGCCACTGCCAGACTACATTTTATATCCTCTCTACTTCGACCATCATCAGTTCTTTTGCTCCCCAAATACCAAAACCCATCCATTACCTTAAGTGTCTGATATCCTACTCAAATTCCCTCAGCATCACCTGATTTAATTGGATTAGATTCCATTATCATCGTTTTACTCTTGTTGCTGTTCACCTTTTATCCTCCTTTCAAGACACTGTCTATTCAGTTCAACTGCTCTTCCAAGTCCTTTGGTGTATCCGACGGAATTACAATGCCATCGGCAAACCTCAAAGTATTTATTTCTTCTCCGTGGACTTTAATTCCCTGTCTCACTCCCTTCCCAACCATTGCTTTGCTGTAATGCCCCTCGACTCTTATAAGTACCATCTGGCTTCTGTACAAATTGTAAATAGCCTTTCGCTCCCTGTATTTTATCCCTGCCACCTTCAGAATTTGAAAGAGAGTATTCCGAGCAGCACTGTCAAAAGCTTGCTGTAAGTCTACGAATGCTAGAATCGTAGGTTTGCCTTTCCTTAACCTACATTCCAAGATAAATCGTAGGGTCAGTGTTGCCTCACGTGTTCCAACATTCCTACGGAATTCAAACTGATCTTTCCCAAGGTCGGCTTCAAGCAGTTTTTCCATTCTTCTGTACAGAATTCGAGTTATTATTTGGCAGTAGTGACTTATTAAACTGATAGTTCGATAATTTTCACACCTGTCAACACCTGCTTTCTTTGGAATTGGAATTATTGTATTCTTCTTGAAGTCTGAGGGTATTTCGCTGTCTCATACATCTTGCTCATCAGATGGCAGAGTTTTGTCGTGGTTGGCTTTCCAAAGGCTATCAGTAGTTCTAACGAAATGTTGTCTACTCCCGGGGCCTTGTTTCGACTTAGGTCATACAGTGCTCTGTCATATTCTTCACGCAGCATCATATCTCCCATCTCATCATCATCTACGACGTCTTCCATTTCCGTACTATTACCCTCAAGTACATTGCCCTTGTACAGATCTCTTATAAACTCCTTTCCCTTTCTGATTTCCCTTTTATGCTTAGGACAGGTTTTCCGTCAGAGCTATTGATATTCGTACATGTGGTTCTCTTTTCTCGAAAGGTCTCTTTAATATTCCTGTAGGCCGCACCTATCTTACCCATAGTTATATATGCTTCTACATCCTTACATTTGTCCTCTAGCTATCCCTGCTTAATCATTTTGCACTTCCTGTCGACCTCATTTTTGAGACTCTTGTATTCCTTTTTGCCTGCTTCATTTACTGCATTTTTATGTTTTCTCATTTCATCAGTTAAATTCAATATGTCTTCTGTTGCCAAAGTGTTTTTACTAGTCCTCGTCTTTTTACTAACTTGTTCCTGTGCTGTCTTCACTATTTCATCTCTCAAAGCTACCCATTCTTCTTCTACTGTATCTCTTTCCCCTGTTCTTGGCAATCGTTCCCTAACGCTCTCTTTGAAACTCTGTTCAGCCTATGGTTCATTCAGTTTATCCAGATCCCATCTTCTTAAATTCCTTCCTTTTTGTAGTTTCTTCAGTTTTAGTCTACAGTTCATAACCAACAGATTGTGGTCAGAGTACACATCTGCCCCTGGAAATGTCTTACAATTTAAAACCAGGTTCCTAAATCTCTGTTTTACCATTATATAATCTATCCCGAAACCTGCCAGTATCTCCAGTAACAGTATATAAATACTGGCGGTTGCAATAAAAACAAATGTTTTAGGTCAGGATCAACACACAAACGCCGTAGCATTTGTCCAAAACTACATCTGCACTTGGACAAAGAATGGTTGCACAAAACTTCTCTTCTGCATACAGGGTGATAAAAAAAACTAATACTCTTATAGGTGGCAGCACTTGTCAAACCTTAAAACAAATTCCAATAAACACATGTCCAAAAGAAGTATGTATTGAGAATTGTGTCATTCATCGTATGACTGCCATCTGTCTGTTGACCCTACAAAAGTGCTGAATGTTGTTAGCATGCCTTCTCACGCATCCTTCAAACCTCCTCTTCACAGAATCAAAACTCATGCCATCTCACCACCGGCCTCGGATTTGGTCATATATATGGGAAAATGCTCTGTAACGTGTGCACGTTGTCAAAAGATGTGGCGTATACCAATGGATTCAAATCTCGCCATAGCCTAAAGCGTAAAACATTAAGCCTTCCTGAACGAGGAGGCCTTTCGTCTGGAAATCTTCGACCTATCCATGGCTCATTAAACGTTTGTACTATTTACCGACGCACAGCGTGTAGGAAACGCCCTGTCGTGCATAAATTACATCCGTCGTTTTTGTGTAACGGTTAAGTTCTTCAGTAGTGCGCGCAATTTTGCTGGTGTAATCTGGTGGTAAAGAACACCTGTTATATTGTACGTCAAACTGTATGTCCTAGGCGTCTGATGCCCACAGTTCCTGTCCACGCATTGAACCTGATGCTTTGCTTCCACGATCGCTGGAGGACTTGCAACAACCCACACGTTTTTATGCTAATAATTTATTGTCTACTACTGTTACAATTTTGCCTCGTCAGTAAATAAATTGCAACTGTGGAAGTTGAGCGTTCTGCTTTAGAGTACATTCGCAGTACTGTCACGTCCCACCAGCCTTGTAGGAAGGTGCGGTCTGCGTGGCAGTCAGGATGTTAACTACACTGTGGACTGAGATCTGCTAATTTATCTTTAATGAAGTGAGAAGGAGAAGGTCTCCTAGGATATTTGGATGAGGTGATGCTGGAACGGAGAGTAGAACTTTGCAGAAGTGATTAAGGATGCAAACACTTACAAATAAAATTGAAGAATACTTTAAATTTGAGTAATTCAAACTGAGTAGTGTCTTACAATGGCTCTTCATCCTTCGACGATTACACTCTACCACTCTAGCAACTCCCAGTTCATGAGTACTACTTTTATCACCAAATACTCGAATCGAGATAAGAGATGAGTGCGAGATAGTGCTCCTTCCTTTGTATACACAGCAAACTAACAAATACTCTTGAATGGAACTCATGGAGCTACACACTAGGATACATGCGTAAGGTGGCACTTGTTCCTTTGTATATTCTGTTACACAGAAATACTACTACTCTTTGCTACTTCTAAAGACAAACTCCACAGAGGTTGTCCTTTACTAAACAAATAAAGAACCCAATGTAAGAACAGTGTCTGGATATGTATCGAACAATCAGTGCCTCCGTCGGACGTTCGCCATCTTCTCGTAGTTTACTGCAGCATTATCAAATTGTCACTTTGCAGTGATTGTTCCCAAAGACTCAGCTGCTTCCTGGTGATGATCGCAGATCCGACTGTGAGACTCACTAGGTAATTCTCTCGCTGCTTCGCTCACTTGCTACTGTCAAGACTGCCTCCGGGTGCCATTTACGTACCACTTTTCCACACTATTAGAAGAGTTTCCCCTGTCAGTATTGCTTTCTCCTGCTTCCACTGAATGTCCTTTTAATGAACAAAATCCTTCTTGAAACTCCCTGAACAGCCAATAAAGGCCCCACCTGGGCCTTTACTTCCTCCTTTTGGCCTCGATTAGCTGGCCGTGGTTTACAGCATTTTGTCTCCCCGACAGTGGCTCTGACTGTGGCGGTGTACCGCTTTTGCTGCTCCTGTGCCTTACTACTTCATAAAGTTTCTATTATTTTCATAGCGGCGTAACACATGGCAGAATAACGCATCAGCTATTTTCCACGTGGAATAGTAGGAAACCTTCTGACGATTCACTTCGTTCACACTCCATGGAATGAGTGGTCCTGTTCTAATGCTACAACAACCTAGAACCACTACATATGGAATGGCAGAAATAACAGAGAGTTGTAAGTGCTGAAGACAAAGCACAGAGAAAAACTCAAGCAGTAAGAAATGAGCTGTGAGCCTCATCAGAATGATAGTCTATACCAGTTAGGATTGACCTTTATAAACACAAGTAAAGCAGCCCAGATCTCGACAAGTATTTGTTTCCGGGCACAGTTCTATAGGCTCTCTCCAATGCTGACTGAGCCTCGCACAGCTGTTGAATGATTACTCCACTAAAAATCCAGGCCTCACTACCGTAAGTCGAAACAACACAGTGACTGTAAACTTATGTTTCAGAGGCATCAGTTGTGAAATTCCTATTTAGTTTACCGAAAGTACCGAATTATGTCTTAGGTGTACTCTTTCCATTCCGTCGTTGCCGTCTTCCAAAACTGTTTGCAGAATTTAAAGAAAAGCATGATAGAAAATATCTTGTTAGTAGCATGTTTGCAAAAAATGACAGTTACCCAAATCTTGAACAACCACCTGCCGTAAACACAAAAGCTGAACAACTTGTTCTATAATTTCATTTTTGAAATCTACTCTTTTATTTTCGATTTCTGTCGTATAATAATTGATTTTGACCCCTCCATTCAAAATTACTCAGTTACTTACTTTTTTTCCTTGTTGATGTAGATCTACATTAGAAACAAATAGTGGAATGAAACCAGGAAAGCAGATGTGCTCCAGGTAAGTTCTGTTAATCCGTTTTTCTTTAAGGGTCTAAAACAACCACTGATACGCAATCGCCTTGCCTGACTCCTTTCTCAATTCTCGACATCCCAAAATTTGAAAGAAGCTATAGTACTTATATGAACACTTTATTCATCACACAAGCACGCGTTTAATCGAAACTCTCTCTACACTCGCTGGTTTACTTGCTTCTTACTCAAAACTTTTCGCAAAATACACTCCTGGAAATTGAAATAAGAACACCGTGAATTCATTGTCCCAGGAAGGGGAAACTTTATTGACACATTCCTGGGGTCAGATACATCACATGATCACACTGACAGAACCACAGGCACATAGACACAGGCAACAGAGCATGCACAATGTCGGCACTAGTACAGTGTATATCCACCTTTCACAGCAATGCAGGCTGCTATTCTCCCATGGAGACGATCGTAGAGATGCTGGATGTAGTCCTGTGGAACGGCTTGCCATGCCATTTCCACCTGGCGCCTCAGTTGGACCAGCGTTCGTGCTGGACGTGCAGACCGCGTGAGACGACGCTTCATCCAGTCCCAAACATGCTCAATGGGGGACAGATCCGGAGATCTTGCTGGCCAGGGTAGTTGACTTACACCTTCTAGAGGACGTTGGGTGGCACGGGATACATGCGGACGTGCATTGTCCTGTTGGAACAGCAAGTTCCCTTGCCGGTCTAGGAATGGTAGAACGATGGGCTCGATGACGGTTTGGATGTACCGTGCACTATTCAGTGTCCCCTCGACGATCACCAGTGGTGTACGGCCAGTGTAGGAGATCGCTCCCCACACCATGATGCCGGGTGTTGGCCCTGTGTGCCTCGGTCGTATGCAGTCCTGATTGTGGCGCTCACCTGCACGGCGTCAAACACGCGTACGACCATCATTGGCACCAAGGCAGAAGCGACTCTCATCGCTGAAGACGACACGTCTCCATTCGTCCCTCCATTCACGCCTGTCGCGACACCACTGGAGGCGGGCTGCACGATGTTGGGGCGTGAGCGGAAGACGGCCTAACGGTGTGCGGGACCGTAGCCCAGCTTCATGGAGACGGTTGCGAATGGTCCTCGCCGATACCCCAGGAGCAACAGTGTCTCTAATTTGCTAGGAAGTGGCGGTGCGGTCCCCTACGGCACTGCGTAGGATCCTACGGTCTTGGCGTGCATCCGTGCGTCGCTGCGGTCCGGTCCCAGGTAGACGGGCACGTGCACCTTCCGCCGACCACTGGCGACAACATCGATGTACTGTGGAGACCTCACGCCCCACGTGTTGAGCAATTCGGCGGTACGTCCACCCGGCCTCCCGCATGCCCACTATACGCCCTCGCTCAAAGTCCGTCAACTGCACATACGGTTCCCGTCCACGCTGTCGCGGCATGCTACCAGTGTTAAAGACTGCGATGGAGCTCCGTATGCCACGGCAAACTGGCTGACACTGACGGCGGCGGTGCACAAATGCTGCGCAGCTAGTGCCATTCGACGGCCAACACCGCGGTTCCTGGTGTGTCCGCTGTGCCGTGCGTGTGATCATTGCTTGTACAGCCCTCTCGCAGTGTCCGGAGCAAGTATGGTGGGTCTGACACACCGGTGTCAATGTGTTCTTTTTTCCATTTCCAGGAGTGTATTTTAATCCCAGACATAGTCTTAACTGGTACTCGTTGCTCTCTATGATAATTTAGTTCACCCTATGCAGATCATCAGTTGCGCAGTATCCACTTCAAAGATCAAATTTTTCCTTTTCCTGAATAAAATCAAATTTTTTAAAAAGTTTCTGGATAATTTTAGTTAATATCTGGTACACTGCAGTGACTTTTCCTTTCGTAGTAGAAAATTTATAGCTTTGTTCAAAGTCAGATCATTTTTCTTAATCTGAAAACATTTTGAACAT
Source organism: Schistocerca piceifrons (assembly GCF_021461385.2). Classification (NCBI taxonomy): domain Eukaryota; kingdom Metazoa; phylum Arthropoda; class Insecta; order Orthoptera; family Acrididae; genus Schistocerca; species Schistocerca piceifrons. The sequence continues at coordinate 585,170,666 of NC_060142.1, read as the reverse complement.
AATTTTTAAGCCTTCTTATGCATCGCTTGGATTCCAGCGTTAACCATTTCCGGTAAAACACAACTACATCGCAACCCCATTGTTTTCTTTGATTGTTATCAAGCTTTTTGATTGGAAGTCAAATGTACTATTTATACTAGGAAAACAATTATCTACCTCATCAATAAACTGAGATATATAGGAATAGCCAAACTACATCTACAAAGTGTCCCTTCTTTACACATTCAGTTCCTTAAGCATACCATTCACAGGGTGGTATGACGAGAATGTCATCATTAACAGTAGTCGTAGTTTGTGTATCTTATTGATTATTGAACTATACAAATATTTAAAGAATTCTTGAAATGTTTGTCCAATTTATTCCCTGTATGGACTTCCGTTTATCTACTTTTACTCTTGAGGTCACTACAGGAATCTGTCATTGGAAGACTGTATTACTGTGACTCAGCGCCATCCAAAACTTTTTGTCAAATATAACAGACAGAAACTTTCCAATTTTATTTCTTGTGTACCAGTCACGTGCAGGTCCCAGTGTTCGTAATACAGAACAGCTCTAGGTTAAATGAAATTTGCATCCTTGCATTCTTATATCAGCCAGACTTCACTTGCAGCTTTAATTATGCTATCTCCAAAGTCTGATTATTTCGTTGACGGTGAATATTTTAGACCTATAACATTACACTGATCGGCAACCGTTCGAAAGAGACCTTGATACAACGAAGTTTCCTTGTCGTTCAATAAAGAAAACGCCATTGGAATATTATGTCCAAGCCCGAGTGCAGTAAACAGCTGACAAAAAACTGTATGCAACACCCGAATGTTCCATTACCCTATATTGTGTCACACTAAGTAGGTATTTGAAAGTTTTCAGATTCAAAATAAAGTTACAATTTGTTTCATAAAATTAATTTCTAGCAATAAATTTGTCCCATCTGCAGTCCACATTTAGCGTGTTGATAACGTCATGAACCTCTAGGCACTACAGTCCGGAACCGGGCGACTGCTCCGGTCGCAGGTTCTAATCCTGCCTCGGGCATGGATGTGTGTGATGTCCTTAGGTTAGTTAGGTTTAAGTAGTTCTAGGGGACTGATGACCTCAGACGTTAAGTCCCATAGTGCTCAGAGCCATTTGAACCAGCCATGAAGCTCTTCAACACTTGTTGACAATTTTGGCAGAATTTTCTGCCTAGCTTTGTAAATAAATGTACAAAAACCAGCGACACTCTGATTGTTATTTCTGGCGTATCTTGTCCTTTTAACAAATTTTAAATCATATTTGATGGTACTTCGCAAATATCTTCTGCGGCTTTTCTCTTCAGATTCCAATTTATTTTTTGCCCTTGAATTTTCGTACAAGGTAGTTCCACGTGATTTTGGTCTTCTTGAATCTCCACAACATCCAGCTCCTCAGTAGAAACTGTTTAAATAAATCTTCTGCATTCTGTAATGTCGTAAGTCAATCGCACTACTCCACTTTTCAACAATTTTCGAAACCAAAAGTGTTACCTCCCAGAAGCAATATTTTTTCGTCTCATTCTTCTTACACAAACTGCAAGCGCGTCGGTGAACATGTGCTCTGCAAAATGATCTGCCATAGACTGACACAAGAGCCCTCAAACTGCTGGGAGTTCTCGGGGATATTACCTGCTGGCGATTGGGCTAGTTCGAATACAGTGGGTTGTATTAACCTGCTGACCTACCTGGTTTCGGGAGCAACGGGTCCTGCGCACGCAATAGCTGCGGTGTGAAGCGTTGAACAAAGACAGGGTACATACTGCCGATGCTGCAAAGTATTAATAATAATATTACCTTGTAACTCTCCCATTGGTCCGTATTCGCTTAGAAAAACAGTAATATCAGAAACTGAGTCCGCCTTGATGCAAAACATCTTGATATTCGTTTATTTATTTATTATTCCAAGCTGTTTTCGTTGACAAGTATCACCATCATGAGTGGGGTTTTTTAATCTAAAACATGCAGAAATTTGCATGGTCATACAAACACAGTAAAACATTATTACATTTTTACAATTCGTCTTTTGAAATATAGTTTTCTATTGATACTTTCATACTACCTTATTTATTGTATGTTACAGCATGTTTTAAGCAATTGTTGGCGCTGTTTGCTCTTTTTTTCTGTTGCCATCTGCAACCATGTGAGCGGCTGTTAGTAAACAAATACCAAAAGGTGAACTTCGTATGTCAGCTGACATAAGGTAGTGTGAAAGTATCAATAGAAAACTATATTTCAAAAGACGAATTGTAAAAATGTAATAGTGTTTTACTGTGTTTGTATAACCGTGCTATTTTCTGCATGTTTTCAGATGTGAAGTTTGGAATAATAAGAGGCCGGCCGGAGTGACCGAGCGGTTCTAGGCGCTACAGTCTGGAGCCGCGCGACCCCTGCGGTCGCAGGTTCGAATCCTGCCTCGGGCATGGATGTGTGTGATGTCCTTAGGTTAGTTAGGTTTAAGTAGTTCTAAGTTCTAGGGGACTGATGACCTCAGCAGTTAAGTCCCATAGTGCTCAGAGCCATTTGAACCATTTTTGAATAATAAAGAAATAAACGAATAACAAGGTGTTTTGCATGAAGGTGGACTGAATTTCTGATATTACTGTGTTCCTGCAAATTATTCTCCGTCTCTCCGCGCAGAAAGAGTCACGCAGCCCCCATCTTATATGCACACGACTGTAGGCATGGCGAAGGTTTAAATCTTCGCTTGTTCATGCCGACTTGAGGTTCCCACGGTTTCCCAAAGTCTCTGGAGGCAAATTTGGGGACAATTCGTCCATTCCAATTTCGAACCTCGCTTCTTCTGCCCAGTACACTTTTCAGTCGCTCACGTATAGTCGACACTTGCCGCTGTTCCCGCTCGTCCCGGCCGGCGACCTCGGATCGGAAGCGATGCGGGCACAGCGGCGCGGCACCGGCAGTGGTCGCGGCGGCAGTGTGGGGCATTGCGAAAGCAGCGCCGAGCCGCGGACCCGGATGCTGCGCCCCCGGTCGTCATTGTGCGCGCGGCGAAGGGAAGGGCACGGCGCGGCTCGGGTCTCCACATTTCATACCGCAGGAATGTCCGGCGCGGAAAAAGAGGCGCCTCGCCAGCTCGCCGCACTTTTAATCAATCCACGTCGCGGCGTAATTTATAGGTCTGTGAGGACTCGCGGAGAGCAGCGGCAAGAAAGCGGATTAATGAAATTCCAATTAACCTAAATAAGGAGCGGCGAACCGCTGGTAGCGCCCAGGCGGTACGGGTACAGCTGTGTACCGGCAATTACCCGCCATTAGTTGAGATTGACCCAGTGAGCCGTGTGTGTGTGTGTGTGTGTGTGTGTGTGTGTGCCGGCCACCGGTCACAGCACTGGCCGCTGCACTCGTGCGCGAAGCTTTGCTGTTGCAACGAGGCCCTTTCTGCGTCGTTCAATGGCCAATTACGCCTGCACGACTCCACGCGTGGTAGGGCGGCCCATGCTACCAGTCGGCACGACGACGAATTTAAGACGCGCAATCGCACGCCTCCGCTACCACCTCATCACTTTTCGCAGCCGTCAGATTCCTTCTCCTACATATCTTTTCTCGTTTTCACGACGTAAGACCACATTTGAGGTTATTTACCTACTCTATTTGATCCAAAATAAGCGGACACCACGGTGGGATGTGGAAATGACCAGTAGATGTCACTAGAGGTTGACCTCTGAGATGACAGAAGTCATGTGGTACCCTCCAATATCGCAGTGGATGTCCTTTCCCTAGGCGTGGTGCAGTAACTCGACGTGCCACGGACGCAACAAGTCGTCGGACGTCTCTTGCAGAAATAGTGACCCATGCTGCCTCTATAAAATGGTTCAAATGGCTCTGAGCACTATGGGACTTAACAGCTATGGTCATCAGTCCCCTAGAACTTAGAACTACTTAAACCTAACTAACCTAAGGACATCACACAACACCCAGCCATCACGAGGCAGAGAAAATCCCTGACCCCGCCGGGAATCGAACCCGGGAACCCGGGCGTGGGAAGCGAGAACGCTACCGCACGACCACGAGATGCGGGGGCTGCCTCTATAACCTTCCATAACTGCAAAATCCTTGCTGATGCACGATTTTGGGCACGAACATAAATCTTCGATAGCATTCATGTCGGACTTTCGAACCGTCCAGAACCTTCTTCAAACCAATCAGAAACAATTGTATCCTAATGATATGGCGCATTGTCATCCACAGAAATTCGTTTTTTCTTTTTGGGAACTTGATGTCCATGAATGACTGCAAGTGGTCTCCCAGTGGTCTCAAAATGGTTCAAATGGCTCTGAGCGGTATGGGACTTAACTTCTGCTTGCCGGGGTGGCCGAGCGGTTCTAGGCGCTGCAGTCTGGAACCGCGCAACCTCTACGGTCGCAGGTTCGAATCCTACCTCGGCCATGGATGTTTGTAATGTCCTTAGGTTAGGTTTAAATAGTTCTAAGTTCTAGGGAACTAATGACTTCAGAAGTAAAGTCCCATAGTGCTCAGAGCAATTTGAACCATTTGAACTTAACTACTGAGGTCATCGGTCCTCTAGAACTTAGAGCTACTTAAACCTAACTAACCTAAGGACATCACACACATCCATGTCCGAGGCAGGATTCGAACCTGCGACCGTAGCGGTCGCACGGTTCCAGACTGTAGCGCCTAGAACCGCTCGGCCCCCCGGCCGGCTCCCAGTACGCGAACACAACCATTTCCAGTCAATGATCGGTTCAGTTGGACCACTCGATCCGCTCTATTTGTTGAGAACTAGGCTCCATGAATTCGTGGTGTCTACGCCATACTCGAACTGTACAATCATCTCTTACCAACTGCAATCGGGATTCATCTGACCAAGCCACGGTTTCCCAGTGTCGTCTAGCGTCCAACGGATGTGGCCACGAGACAAGGAGAGGCGCTACAGGCGATGTCCTGCTGTTAGCAAAGCCACTTGAGTCTATCGTTTGCTGCCACAGCTCATTGAAGCCAAATTTCTTAATACTGTCCTAACGGAGACGTTAGCCGTACGCTCCACATTGATTTCTGTGGTTATTTCACGCAGTGCTGTTTGTCTGTTAACACTGACAACTCTACGCAAACACCTGTGCTCTCGGTCGTTAACTGAATGTCGTCGGCCACTGCGCTGTCATCTGTGGTGAGAGGAAATGCCTGAAATATGGTATTCTTGGAACTGTCTTGACACTGTCCATCTCGGTCTATTGATGTGCCTAACGATTTTCGATCTGGTATGTCCCATGTGTCTAGCTCGAATTACAATTCCGCGTTCTAAGCCTGTTAATCCCCTTCATGCGTCCTAGAGTAATCACGTCGGAAACTTTTTCGCGCGAATCACCTGAGTACAAACGACAGCTCCACCAATGCACAGCCCTTTAACGCCTTTTGTGCGCAACACTATCGCCATTGTATAGGTGCGTATCGCTAACCAAGGACTGTCAGTAGACAAGTAGTAATCGCAGAACGCGTCGGTCAGGACAGCTCATTGTCACCTGAGTAGCAAAGCCATCAGGGACATTTCGACTTGTTTTAAGCTTCCCAAGTCTACTATTGGTGATGTGAATGTGAAGTGCAAACGCAAAGGAATAACCACAGTTAATGCAAGTCCCGGCAGACCTGAAGTACTGACGTACATGAACCGCCGACCACTGCGGATGGTGGTTGCATAAAATCCCTTGAAGCCAGCGAAAGCAATCACCCGTGACTTCCTAAGTGCTGTCACAAGTCCACCTGTGCGTGCGGAGTTACGAAGAAGGGGGTACAGTGCTCGACCAGCTCCTCACAAGCCTCATATTTCTGTAGGCAGCGCTAAGCGATGCTTGAGGTGACGTAACGAGCGGAGGCGCTGAGCGGTGGATGATTGGGAACGAGTGATTTGGAATGATGACACACACTAAACCCTGTGGCAATCCGATGAAAGGGTTTGGACTTGGTCAATACCTGGATAACGTTACCCGCCGTCATTGGTAAAGCCAGCAGTTAAGTTCTGAAGGAGTAGTGTCAAGCTGTGCAGATGTATTCCGTGGTTAGAGTGTGGTCCCCTTGCTGTCCGTAACAAAACGCTACATGCCGAATGATATGAACACAGAGACCTCGAATTTAGGGCACTGTCATTGGCCTCATCAAGTCTGGTGTCAAAATTAGGTGACTTTGTTGTGTGCCGAATGGCCAACCACACCATCACGTTCCGTTCCGGCGCCATACGCCGATGACGAATGCAATCCGGCAACGTTCGTTCTCAGAGTCTCCGTACAGTGATATGCCCATCACGGTGCTGTACGCAGAACGAACACATCTCTGGAGAAGACATGGTGCCACATCGGAATTCAGTGTTCCCTTTAACGGTTTCAGAAATGGGGTGTCCCATGAATCCACTCCAACTACCATTCCGATTTCGAAGCCTGTTAATTCCCGTCTTAAGGCCATGAGCACTTCGGAAACCTACGCAAACCAATCACCTGAGTAAAAATGACAGCTCCACCAATCCACTGCCGTTTTAGACCCTCTGTACACGATACCACCATCATTGTACGGGCTGTTCAAAAAGTCTCTCAGTGCCGTATGATTGTTAGCCGTGCGTGCCATATGCCGCAGTGAATATACCGAAATGAAACTCAGTGAAATACAAGTTACTAATTTCTTCAATATTCATTTTTACTTACAAATGTTCAAATTAAATGTTGAAACTGTCCCCCCTGTTGTTGAATGCACAATTACGTTCGACTAATCATGTTTCCAAACACAAGCTGTAACATTTCTTCTGTAACAGAAGCAGTGAAAGTGGATATTGCAGTTTTCAATTCATCGATGGATTTTGGACGGTTTTTATACACTGTTGCTTTCGCTGCACCCCAGAAGAAAAAAATCACTTGGTGTTACGTCAGGCGATCGTGGAGGACAAAATCCCTGTGAGATTATGCGATCACCAAAAACATCAGCAAGAAGTGACATTGAAAAGCGAGCTTATGCGCGATTGCACCATCTTGTTGAAAATAACTGTTCAGTATTTCACTTAACACAAGTTCTCCTATGAATGGGTACAGAATATCACTGTAGTATAGTTGTGCGTTTATTGTTTCGATGAAAAATATGGGCCCCAAAATCCGACGTCTAGAAATTGCTATCCAAACTCCTATTTTCACAGAATGAAATGGTTCCTCATGAATACACAATGGATTTGCAGTGCTCCACATACGAGAATATTGCGAGTTCATGTACCCGGATAAACGAAACCACGCCACATTAGTGAAAAATGTTTCATTAAGAATATCCCTTCCATTTTGTTGAACGAATGTTTTGGACCATGGACGATTATGGAGTCTCTTGCCATCATCGGTATTTTTCAGTTCTTGCACGACTGTCAGTTTGTATGGGAAAAGTTCTAATTTTTTTCTTACAGCTTTATGGGCCGTTCCGACACTAACATCAATTTCCTGGGCGAGTTTTCTTTCTGACTTGTTGGGACTCATGGACATTTTATCGGAAATATCTAGTAGTTTATCCTCAGACAAAACGCTAGGACGACCACTTCTCGGAGCATCTGTCACTGAATCCGTACTTCGAAATTTGTTAATCAAATCTTGCACAGTATCGCGATGTGGGAGTGTTGTCTCCGGGAAAACTGAATTAAATGTTTGACGAACTGAAACTGTGTATTTACCGCCAGCTTTGAACACTTGTTCGACTAAAAGCACACGTTCTTCAATGGTTAGCGTTTTAACAGTGATAAAAACGAAACAAACGAACAAAGGAACTAAACTTATACGTTCACGTCAACACGTAACGACACACACCAACGATGCTACTGACGCTGGCTGAGATAAACGTTAACAGTGGAATGTTGGGAGAGTCCACTTGAAGGGAAGTAACCCAGGCAGGCGAACAATCATACGGCACTGCGGAGAGACTTTTTGAACACCCCGTATATTTACATATCGCTATCGTATGAATTTTGTCAGCTCAGTGCATTTCATACAGTTTAGTATTTGTCTCCCGCCCAGCTGCCTCCTAGACCAGAGAGTTGTGCGAGATATTCCTGTCAAATGAGTTTGGTCGAAGACGACGGTTACGGGCTGCCTCTTTGGAGTTCATACACTAGAGTTACCTTAATGTTCTAACGAAACGACGCGTCAGATTAAATTCCTTGCAGTGAAATTGTAAAATAAACAAAGTAAAGTGCATACATAGGTGATATTTGCAACTGCCTTGTGCCCTGCGGCTCTGCATTACAGGAGATACCCCACCAACCATTTTCGACTAGACCAAGATGTAAAGTGCCCCGTCTTTCCTATCCGTGCGTGGCCAGAAACACGCTGCCAGAGATCTCTGAACCACAGTGAAATTTTTAAGTCAAAGATGTGAGTACACCGCGGCGTCCAATGATATATTTGCCATATAGCTCAGTGACATGGAAATCCATCGAGCGTACTGTAACAACGTGTGACATAATGGAGTGAAAAGTGGACTAGACTCCTTTCAACGTTAGTTCTGTCGGGGAATGTGTTTTTGCATGTTAAGCATCACTCACAGTCTTCGACAAGTACTCTCATACCTTTTGTCCTCAAGCCACTTCACGGATTGTTGTCAAATATACTTAGCGGTTTAGCAGTTATCAACCCGAAAGTTGGTATGAACTCTACAGTGCTCTGAAGAGCATTGTCCTTCTGATATCCCCACCAGGCTCATGTATATCGCACGAGGAGTTTTTCGCAGTCGAGAGTCAGAATGATCCGAGACTCCACCGTAAGCGCAGTGGTTGTCACATACACTGGTTGGGTTACACGGACTCCGAAGTTAGTTACGTGCTAGCACGAACCTGGTTCTTGTGTACCGGTTCTCAGCCTACGCTTGCTGTACATAAATGTTAAATTTCGCGTGCCGTCGACCTCTTACAGTTTCCGTGTTTGCCGCTGATCGTGCCTTTGAACTCTCTGCTCGCCAGTTAGGTTGACACTCGCGGCTGTCTCGGGCGCACTGTGTCGAAGTTCTCCACGCTCATCCAGAGTGATTTTCGTGGGCACTGTCATCTCGCTACACGGGACATAACAGACCTATTGGTGGCGGTATGCCATTGCAACCCTTGAAATCACTTGTCCAGCCAATAAAACAGAGATATACAGCTTAATGTGGACTCAGAACCACGCTTCAATTTGACATCTTTTGCATTACAAAGTCATGGAAGAGTGGAAACAAATAACCAAGTGATAGAAGAATCACACAAGCCACTAGAGATCCGATATAGAACTTTGATAGTGGTAGTCTGACACTTTCTTTACCAAATTAGTCGAAAGCATTTCCCTGCTTTCCTCAGCCATTCGCAAATGATGCGCAGCAAGTGTGAACCTTGGTAGGCACCAGATGAGCTCGCAAGTTTCTGATATTTCCTGTTATGACGATTTTGTGATGCTCAATGCTTCTCTGGTAGCATCAGCAACTGGAACTTCATGAGTACTCTCATCCTTACCACACCAACCCGTCATTCTACCTCTATTATTTTTCCTACCTGATACAAATCGCAAACTGAAATGCTGAATCGGTGGAACGGGAATTTCGTAAATTACCTCTTTAGTTAATGAATTACGTTTCCTTACGGCTTCACCATTGAATATCTGCTTTTTATCCGCTTTCCTGTAGTTAATTTTATGTCGTCGTGTAACAATAGATTTGTCAAGAAGTTTACTTGAACCCATTTATTAATGTTTCCACTGATTGATCGACAACTGTATAATGAAATAAATATTTCCGCTTACTGTACTCAATACGTTGCATTCATTTATGCTGAGTGTCAACGCCCAGCTGTTGCAGGAAGCGTCAGTACTGATCAGACTTTATTCCATTTCGTTTCAGCCCTCTGGAGCTACGTCTTTGCTATATTCGATAGTGTCACCTGCGAGCGGCCTCGCAGGGTTTGATTTTTGAAGCGTTACTGATCTGTAATTACACCTCCGAAGTCTGTGATCGTCCTCCTCCGTTTGTTGGATTTGGTGAACAGTTGTTAAATAACTACGTAACACTGTATTTATTGTAATATGTATCGTCGCTTCGTAACGTTTCGATGATTAAACTTGTATTCATGAGTTCAGACGATTAATAAATCGCAGGTAAGCACTTTATCTAATTGAAGTGTGGTTCAACGAAAGTTTTTTTTAAAGAATGGCAACGTATTAATTTTAGACTTTACCTACTATGCAATAAGTAACAGATGACAAAACGACTGTAGCGAGCTCACAATCCATTTTCATATTTTAACTGCTGAAGACGAACCGGCTCAGGGAAGTTTACATTGTGATGCTAACCGCATACTGACTGCATGATACTGTTCGCCTCTGGCTCTCTGCAAACTTCACGTTCTGTTCTCGCTGCCAGACACATACTCGCCAATGCTTAGTGCCCCACACCTATTTATAAATAGACGTATTAAAGAGAATTCTTCTTCTTCTTCAGATTACCTGTATTATAAGGGGCGTTCAAAACAGAAACGAGCTGCAGGCATATTTACAGAAACCAGTGCCTGTATGTTAGAAGTACTGACCCTGTTGAGATACTTGTCCTACGGTGACACAAGGCGGTGAATGGTTCAAATGGCTCTGAGCACTATGGGACTTAACTGTTGTGGTCATCAGTCCCCTAGAACTTAGAACTACTTAAACCTAACTAACCTAAGGACATCACACACATCCATCCCCGAGGCAGGATTCGAACCTGCGACCGTAGCGGTCGCGCGGTTCCAGACTGTAGCGCCTTTAACCTCTTGGGCGGTGAATGGATGTCTCGTAAAATCCCCGGGGCTGCGATGTTAATCAGTTCCGCACGTACAGCTAGACGTCGTCGTCCGAGGTGAATCGTTTCCCTCTCAGAGCGTTTTTAAGGAGACCAAAATAGGCGTTATCACAGGGAGAGAGGTCCGGACTGTATGGAAGGTGGCCGAGAACCTCACATTTGAATTTCTGGAGAAGTGCCGCGACTGTGTTGGCTGTGTGAGGCTTTGCGTTGTCGTGGAGCTGAATGACCCCATGAGTGAGATTGCCTGGTCGATATGAATTGATCGCTTGGCCAAGGGCGGTCAAGGTTGCGAGTAACGCTGGGCTTTCACTGTTGTCCCGTGTTGCAGGAAGTGAATCAAAAGGGGGCCATCTCGGTCAAAGAAGAACGTCAAACGATTCACCTCGGACGACGACGTCCAGCTGTACGTGCTGAATTGGTTAACATAGCAGAATTTTATGAAACACCCATTCACCGCCTTGTGTCACAGTGGGCAAGTGTCCCAACACCCAGGGTCAATACTTCTAACATACATATACTGGTTTCTTTTATTATGCCTCCAGCTCGTTTCTTTTTGAATGCCCCTTATATGACGGGTTTTCCATCGTGTTCTGTTCTGAGCATATTCCTTCATCCGTTTGTACATTCATTCGTTTGTAACGTCGTTCGCCGTTCCAATTCTCTTCCTACCTCTTCCTCTTATTCATCCTGCTTATCAAACTACGAGTATAGTTCTTTGTTGCAGACAGTTCCTACACAGTGTCTGTCTCAGTCAAAATTTTTTCTTCTGTTTCTGCTCTTCTTCTTGTTTTTCTTGTGCCTTTACCCACATCGTTGAAGAGCCGACATCGTTATCTAGGGATTAGTTGAAGGGGTCACTGGATCTTCTTCCTGTCACAACTCCATTACCTCCACAGGGAGTAAGTAATATGTGTATTCCCAACTGTATGCGTGTAGTGTTACTCATATGAAAGCGAGCGAAAGTTTTCTTATTGTTTGTCAATCGTGTAACTGAGGCGGGACTTAGATATGAGTCCGGTATTCACCTTGTAGGATGTGGGAAACAGCCTAAAAGCCACATCCAGGCTGGCCGGCACACCGACCCTCATTGTTAACCCGCAGGGCGGAATCGATCCAGCGCCAGCGCACCTCACCTTCCCGCAGGCGGCGCTTTAACACGCACAGCTTTCCGGGCAAGTTTTCTCTTTCCGATCACTTCTAATAATTTTCTTGCTTCCTCTATTTTCCTCACTACTTCTTCATTCTTAAGTCTGACAATCCACTTCACAGTACGCATTCTTCTCCATAGTCACATTTCAAAACGTTCTAAATATCTTTCTTCTTTCTTTTTAAATATCCGTGATTCACTACGATTGCACTGTGCATATTCTTCACATCACTGTAAAGTGAACGGCATAAGCAACTTCTTACTGTTTCATTTACTAAGGTGTCCTCTAACTGGAATGTACCAAGAATGAGTATGTATCTGCATATGCGGAAATGTATAAACTGTTATTTGTCTCGTACTATCTTAACTGTATCAGTGGTGTTACATGCATAGTGCTAAAGAGTAGCCTTATTTTCTGGACTGTAAGCCACGGACTGAAACAAGTTTCTGTATACTGGGCTCCATAGCAATTTTTGTAACATCATAGTCATCTTCCACCAGCGCTGGAGGCCGGCCGGAGTGGCCGTGCGGTTCTAGGCGCTGCAGTCTGGAACCGAGCAACCACTACGGTCGCAGGTTCAAATCCTGCCTCGGCCATGGATGTGTATGATGTCCTTAGGTTAGTTAGGTTTAATTAGTTCTAAGTTCTAGGCGACTGATGACCTCAGAAGTTAAGTCGCATAGTGCTCAGAGCCATTTGATCCATTATGAACCAGCGCTGGATGTATTTACAAACGCAGATTTATTTATACACGATCAACCGATTTGTGTTTTAAATAATTTTCAAGTGGACAGAAAAACGTATGGTAAAAAGCTTAGTGATGGCATTTTTTGTGACACATCGTCCTAGTGAACATACAACGTAGATAGTAAACATGGAATCATCTGAAATTGAACGACGTATGGCGATTATTAGTAACTAAAATAAATAAAATGAGTTGTCATAAGTCACGAGTATGGTTGTCCCATTTCAAGATGTTCCGCGTATGTCGCCAGAACTTTATAGCTAGATGCGTAATATGACTGGATTGTCGATACGATATCTGCGTAGTCTGTTACACACAGGTATCTTGCGAAACTGCAGCACGCCGCGAATTAATCGACTTTGAACGTGCTACGATAATTGACGCAAGACATATTGGGATAGAATGTTTGAGGTTACACAACAATTGGGCTTTCCAAGGTCCAAAACTAGAAGGTGTTTCAAAAAATGGCTCAAATGGCTCTGAGCACTACGGGTCTTAACATCTGAGGTCATCAGTCCCTTAGAACTTAGAACTACTTAAACCTAACTAACTTGAGGACATCACATACATCTATGCCCGAGGCAGGATTCGAACCTGCGACCATAGCGGCCGCGTGATTCTAGACTGAAGCGCCTAGAACCGCTCGGCCACACCGGCCGGCAGAAGGTATTTCAACGTTTTTTTAACATACGTCTAGTGGTGATAGATCGCTTCCCGGTGACACTAGAGATATTTTTATCGAATTTACTGCCTTGGGACGGCGAGATACCGCCGAATCATCAAGGTCTACTCATCATATATGAAGCGTCCGCATACTACCTACTCCAGTAATTTGAGAGAATGATTTTCACCGAGAAAGCCTTGTGAATGAGTGCCTCTAAGCGGAGAAAGATACTCTAGAAGCGAATCAGGAACTTACATTTTGCTCGGTCTACCGCCTTTCACATGGAGCAGATGACTGGATTATGGGCAAAACACATGACATACGCATGCTGCGGAGTGCCTAAATCCTGCTGTCTCTCAGGGGCATAACCGGCTACAAAGACGCCTTGCGTCGCAGGGAAGCGTCAGCTACAATTTCGTCTCTAACAAAAGTTCTTCTACAACACGTAATCTACCACCTCTAGACGTTTTATATAAATATATTGAAACGCCCTGTATATCCGTATCACAGAGATCGTGTTTCCGTACGCTGAAGCTGCCACCCTGAATGACTACAAGTGTTTCACGAACGGACGCTATGTTGCCTCTACAGACTCATATGAGGTGATGAATTATCTAATGGAGTCTGTTCGCAGAGGATTTGAATCCGCGCGGGCAGGAACTCTTCCCTACTAGGAATGTGCGGAGACAAGTACACCGCATAGGCTTCACCAGCCGACGACCCATATCACACCAAGTACCTCCCTATTACGTTTGGCCACTAATCAATAAATTTACTCCCACGAAATGCCCAGTAGTACTAGTTCCTAGGCGCGATGTTTGAACGCTGGACTGAGAACTAGTACTGTGGGGAATTTCGTGAGATTAGATATTTTACGGGTAATAACCGTCTTTCACTATTATTCATTTTTATTGTTGTCGCGTATACCACATTACAGTCTCATCTTGATGATGTGATGTTTTGTTCCATTTATACAAAAAAAATATTCAAATGGCTCTAAGCACTATGGGACTTAACGTCTGAGGTCATCAGTCCCCTAGACTTAGAACTACTAAAACCTAACTAACCTAAGGACACCACACACATCCCTGCCCGAGGCAGGATTCGAATCTGTGACCATAACAGCAGCGCGGTTCCAGACTGAAGCGCCTAGAACCGCTCGGCCACAGCGATCCATTAACGTGGCTGTTCCAAGTTTGGCGCCCGCATCTCGTGGTCGTGCGGTAGCGTTCTCGCTTCCCACGCCCGGGTTCCCGGGTTCGATTCCCGGCGGGGTCAGGGATTTTCTCTGCCTCGTGATGGCTGGGTGTTGTGTGCTGTCCTTAGGTTAGTTAGGTTTAAGTAGTTCTAAGTTCTAGGGGACTGATGACCATAGCTGTTAAGTCCCATAGTGCTCAGAGCCATTTGAACCATTTGTTCCAAGTTGTACTCAGACAGCTCCGAAAAAATGCTATGGTTATGATGCTTGAAATACTTTTTATTGTACTCTTGAAAATGGCTTAAATCAAAATTAGCAACTGCAAGAGGACTTGAACGAAACGGACAGCGTGTTGCGAAGACGTTATACCATGAACATCAACGAAAGAAAAGCAATTGTAACGAAATGTAGTCGAATTAAATATGCTGAGGGAATAGATTAGTAAATTTCGCACTAGAAGTAGTAGATGAATTTTGCTATTTGGGTAGTAAAAAAGCTGATGTTGACCAAAGTAGAGAGGATACAAAATGTAGACTGGAAATCGCAAGAAAAATGTTCAAATGTGTGTGAAATCTTACAGGACTTAACTGCTAAGGTCATCAGTCCCTAATCTTACACACTACTTAACCTAAAGTACACTAAGGACAAACACACACACCCATGCCCGAGGGAGGACACGAACCTCCGCCGGGACGGTAATAGCAAGAAAAGGTCTTCTGAAGAAGAGTAATTTGCTTACAGCGAATATAAATTTAAGTGTTACTAAAGCTTTTCAGAAGGCATTTATTTGGAGAGTAGCCTTGTGCGGAACTAAAACTTGAGCAACAAACGGTTCAGACAAGTAGGGAACACAAGCCGATGTAATGTGGTGCTACAGACGAATGCTGACAATTAGATGAGTGGATCGCGTAATTAATGAGGAAGTACTGAACAGAATTAGGGAGAAAAGAAATTTGTGGCATAACTTGACCAAATGAAAGGATCGGTTGGTAGAACACATTTTGAAACATCAATGATTCATCAGCATAGTGGCAAATGCATGCAGGTTGACGCACTTATTCGGAGATGAGAAGGCTTGCACAGAATACAGCGTGGAGAACTGCATCAGATCAGTCGTCAGGCTGAAGACCACAATGATAACACCGCCAGCACCATTACCAACACCACCACCACCACCAACAACAACAACACAAGTACTGAACACGAAATACTTAAAACCCTTCAAAGTGATTGGAACTCTTTAAGTGAATAGTAAGAGAGTTCTATAGTGTCAATTTTAAAATTAAATTAAGATATAAGTCAGTCAGTAATCACAGTCAAAGTGGGAGATGAGTATATATTTTGCCGCGTCTTGGAAATTTGTAAGTATATACGGATGTATAAGTACGACACTGAAAGGCATTTAATGTCTTTCTTGGAGGTCTGTATGTTTGAATTGTGCGATATCTTTTTACGGTAGTGGAGCCTGTGTTTCAGTATGGCCCATACCCGTAATTATTCCAACGTAATATGAATACAGACACATTAACACTATTCTAATGCAGGTGCTAACATGTCTTTACCGCAATCCACAATAACCTATCAATTAATTTGCCTTAGGCACAGCTGAACTGTCGAGATCCTTCCATTTCAGATCTTGACATATTGTTTCTCTCAATTCCGTAGCATGACTGTCCCCAGATGTGATTCGATAGTCGTGTATAAAAAATTACTGCGCTTTATTTATTGTAAAAGGCAACAGAACTTTGGCTATATTAAGGATACACTGGAAGACATTGCACCACGCTGACATTTTTCTGCGAGTCAAAGTGAATAATAGCCCATCTTACTCACAGGTAATCGTGTCTTCTTCGTGTCAATGAAATTTAACTAAGAGTATAAGTTAAATTATTAACATGTGATGGGACCAGTGTTACTCTAAAGCACTTCGTTTCATTCCTTCCTTTTGTAATGCTCAATATAACTGGAATCTGTTTTGAAACTATGTGATTTATGGAAAACTACACGAGACAGGTTTCAAAAGGTGTTGTCCAAAGTTTAAAAAGTTTTCTTTCCGTCTGTTAGGAATTTCGCCCTACATTCATTGCCAGAATTTTCCTACACTTTCATTCTTTTACTAGCTGTATCCTTTATTCCAGTGAATATCAAGAACTGCTGTTATCAACCATACATTCCACATGTTATGTCTCACTAGATTCTCAATCGATAACGACGAGTATTTCCATACTTTCCACAACACGACTTCCGATTCGCAGGTCACGAGCCAGCTGCTACAACCTCCACAATACGTAGGAATGTGCATAGCTCGAGGCATTGTTTCCCCCTCCTCCTCGCAAAAACAGACGCCCGCGCAATACGACGACGCAGTCGTGAAAAATTAGCTAAGGCCTCATAAATCTAATATTTATTTCGGTGTAAACGCATACCTATAACACAAAACTTGTTTAATAGCAAGATAGTCCAAATCTGGAACTCAGAAGAGCAGCAAGTCTGCTTAGCCCCGATTCGACAAACTGTTGTTAAGTTTTCGGAGGTATGTAGTACCAGATATCTACGCACAAGTCACGCATGTTCCGTGGATTACGGGCCGGGATTTGTTGGCGCGGAGCTGGGGGTTGACAGCAGCCCAGAGATTTTTCCAACGGGTTCAGATCAGGCCAATTTGGTGACCCAGACACCAACGAGAGTTAGTTGTCATGACCCTCAAGTCATTGTAGCACTGTTCTGGCCTTATAAAACGGACAATAATCCCACTGGAAGATATTATCGTCTTCAGGTAAGACTATAAGAATGATAGGATGCAAGTTGTCTGTGATATTGTGCTCTCTGTGCACGACTTTCATGGATCCCTCGTTTGCTACCACAGGCCCCACTGTGTGGCGCATGTTTCTTGTAGCGGGATATCGGCGTATCCGCACACGACCATCCTCCTGCTGTTGGATCCACCTGTTCATTCATTCGATCAGGCAACAAGTTTTCATTGATCCTCGGTCCGGTCCTGTGATGCTGTGCCCGTTGCAGTCGCAATTGACGATGTTAGTGCGTCAACATAAGAACTCGTAGGGATCGTCTGCTGTGGAGCGCCATTTTCCACCATGTTTGCCGAACGGTGTGCTTCGAAACACTTGCACTTTCTGGAGACGCTCACGGACAGTAGCAACTCAAACAGCTGACCGACATCATAGTTTCCGAAGCGCTAATTCCCAGGCTCTGGTCCGTAACTTTCTGCTCTCTGTCAGTGTCACTTATATTAGTGGATTTACCAATTTTGCAGCCGTTTCGTCTCTAAAAAGCTTCGTCATTCGTCTCTGCTCCGCTTGTATACTTTCCTGACATACTCCCCACCACGGGACCTATGGTAGCAAACGAGGACTTCATGACAATGGCGGCCGAAGACTTTCGGCTTAAGAATTCACCCTCACTCTGCCGACGACCTTCTTATAGAGGGCGGAGAAGCGGACAGAGGTTCAGGGCAGCCTGTTGCCCTTGTGGTGGGTAACTATCCCTAAAAGGAGGAAGAATCGTCAATGATCGACGGCATGAGGATTCAGAAGGCTATGGAAACCACTACATTAAGAACACATTAACGTATGCTGTAACAGAAAAAATGTCATGATGATCTCTCCATTAGCAAAAGATTCCCAAATTGTCTTCTATTCGGAGCTCCTGGAGGAGACTGCCAAGGAGAAGGTGACCATGACAAAACAGACTGGGTAACCAACTAAAGTATCATGCTCTACGAGTCTGAACATGATAGGGAAGCTACAAAATCTAACAAGAGAAATGCTAAGGTTCAATCTAGATACAGTGAGTGTCAGTGAAGACCAGGATTTCTGGTCAGATGAGTATAGGGTGATATCAACAGCAGCAGAAAACGGGATAATAGCAGTAGGATTCGTTATGAATAGGAAGGTAGGACAGAGAGTGAGCTGCTGTGTTCAGTGGTAGGGTTGCTCTAATCACAATCGACAGCAAGCCAGCACCGACACCAATAGTTCAGATATACATGCCGATTTTGCAAGCAGAATATGAGAGAAAATATGTAAGAATACTAAACGGGTAATTCAGTGCTCAAAGGGAAATGAAAATTTAATAATGATGGGGGTTGGAATGCGGTTTTAGGGGAAGGAATAGGAGAAGGGGTTATGGGAGAACATAGATTCTGTCACTTGGCAGAAAGAATGAAAGAGGAGAAAAACTAATTGAGTTCTGCAATACATTTCAAATGATAACAGTGAATGCTCTGTTCAAGACTCACAAAGAGTAGAAAATATACTTGAAAAACGCCGCGAGATACCGGAAGATATCAGTTAAATTATATTATGGTCAGGTAGAGATTCCGAAATGAGACATTGGATTGTAATGCTAACCCAGCGGCAGATATAGACTCAGATCACAATTTGAATGATGAAGTGTAGGCTGTATTTCAAGAGACTAGGCAGCAAGAACCAATGCGCAAAGAATTGGAATGTGGAAGTACTAAGGAATAAAGAGATACGCTTGAAGTTCTCTGAGGCTGTAGATACCTTGATAATGAACACTCAGAAGGCAGGTCAGCTGAAGAGGAATGGCCATCTCTAAAAAGAGCAGTCACGGTGGTTGGAGAGAAAAAACGTAGATACAAGAAAGCGAACTTCGAAGAAACTAATGGCAATAGAATAAATTGACGGAAGAAGAAAATAAAAAAATATTCAGGAAAATTCAGGAATCACATAAATAAAGTCACTTCCCAAGATTTCAAAAGCTGATAAGTGCGAGAATTATCCCACAGTCATCTCAACAGCTCATGCATCCAGTTGCTGGCAAGAATAATATACACAGCACTGGAAAAGAAAATTATATTAAATGACGACAAGTTTGGGTTTAGATAAGGTAAAGCCACCAGAGAGGCAATTCTTAAGTTACGGTTGATAACTGAAGCACAACGGAAGAAAAGTCAAGTAATTTTCATAGGATTTGTCGACCTGGAAAAAGCGTTTGACAATGTAAAATGAAGCAAGATGTTCAAAATCCGGAGGGAAATGTGGTTAAGCTATAGGGAAAGACGGGAACTATAAGAGTGTAAGACCAAGAACGAAGTACTCGGATTAAAATGAAATGACAGGACGTCGAAGAAGCAATGATGGAGGATTAAAAGTGAAGGTGAAAGGTTATCATTGGTAAGATTCGCAGATGACATTGGCGTTCTCTATGAAAATGAAGAGGGATTGCAGTACCTGCTGAAAGGAATGTACAGTGTAATGAGTACGGAATATGGATTGAGAATGAAACGAAGAATAGCGAAACTAATGAACAGAAATGAGAACAACGAGAAACGTCTGAATTGGTGATCACTAAGTATGTGGAGTTACGAAATTCTACTACCGAGGTACCAAAGACTACATAAAAAGCAGACTAACAGTGGCAAAAAGGATATTCCTGGCGAAGAGACGTCTACTACTATGAAACATAGGCCCTGATTTGAGGAAGAAATTTTTGAGAATGTACGTTTGGAGCGCAGCATTGTATGGCAGTGAGACATGGACTGTGGAAATACCGGAACAGAAGCATCTGAGATGTGGTACTGCAGAAGAATGTTGAAAAGTAGGTGGACTGATAAGGGAAGGAATGAGGCAGCTCTCCGGAGAATCGTCGAGGAAAGGAATACATGGAAAACATTGACTAGACGAAGGGACAGGATGACAGGTTATCTGTTAAGATACTAGGGAATAACTTGTATAGTATTAGATGGAGCTGTAGAGGGTAGAAATCGTAGAGAAAGACAGAGATTGGGATACATCCAACAAATAATTGAGGACTTAGGTTGTAAGAGCTATTCTGAGATGAAAACTTGAAAAAATACGGGATTCACACTGTGGTGTCTCACTGTACATTTACTCGCTACCGGTTTCCATCCTGGACCATCTTCACAGTGCTAGCAGGAAAATGTAACCTAAGTGAGAACTGTGAATTTCAAAACAAATTACGTTTTCATGAGAATTATTAGTCGGAAATGTTAAATATACTTAATACATGCTATTTAATAATGAAAGTATACACCACTGCTGACCTAAGAAAATTGATACTTAAAGCCGCAATGTAGGATTAACCAGGCAGAAAACAACGTTGAAGACATGGAAACATTTAAGAGCAGTAGGTGCACAGCATCATTGCTCAGGCGCAACAGGACCCACTAGACTAACACACAGGAGTCAAAGATCGTACATGAAAGAACAAATTACAGAATATCTGTACACTATAATACAGTCACAGAAAGACCCACACGCACTCAAATTACAATAAAATAAACACAATAAAAGAAGATACAATCGTATAAGAATTTTTTTCAGTACAATCTTATACAAAAGTCACATGGTACTATTATAATGCCATATCATATTATAATGCCGCATGATAAAAAAAAGTGACCATCTGCCAAAAACGACGCACCTATGAAAATGTACATAAACATATACAATATCATCCTACACAACAGTCCCGTGATGCTATCGCAGTGCCACATGATACGACAATGTCACATGATAAAAACAAAGTGACCATTTGGTAAGAACTACAGCATATGAAAATATACAAGGACGTGTAATGCTGAAGAATTATATGAGGCAATCTAACTACCACGAATCATTCAGATTAGCAGGAGCAAAAAACTGGTACGCCAAATCCATTTCAGAGGTTCGATGATACAAATAGTGTAACCAAGTAAGGAACTGCATATTGCATACAGTATTATGTAATATTACAATCATATGACATTATCAAAAATAGAGTGATATTAATCAATTTATAGGGCATTTAGAAAAGTTTAATAAACCTGATTCTCCCTGCAGATATAGAAGGAATGGGGTCCAACATTAGAAACCTGGGCAATTAGTGTTGACAGAAATTTACGTTAATACTGCCGTTTAATTAGGAAAACCTAAATGATAAACGCCGTTACACTTTGAGAACACTTCAGTATTCATTAGTTCAGGAAGAACTACGATCTAAGTATGGATTGAAGCGGTGTTTAGGCAGTTATACCCACGTAGCATCCAACCATGAAGCAAAAATTGATGGTCAATAGATAAAATGCAGTCATTGAAAAGACACACACATTGTTAAGTTTTAGAAATCACGTTTAGTTTCTATAACATAGGTCCTAGTAAATTCTTATTGTATTTTGGGAGTTCAGTATAATTCAAAAGAAATAATAAATACTTAATTTTTTGTAAAGGCTGGAAATTAATCGGGCTTGACGCTATTCGAGGAAACCTTGTAGAATTTCGGCTGAATAATTTTAGCATGAAAAGAAAAAATTCAGCCTACTCATTAGGAACCCAGAAGAAGGCGATGATCTGCCGAGTTCATTACATTTAAGGCAATCGTCACAACCAGCTGTAACTGGTATGTCACTGAGTGAGCACATTGTTTTCCGACCAAGTACTCGCTCAGCTCTGACACAAGTTACGACAACAGTTACTGCTTCAACAGCACAGTACAGCGAAATGCATAATTGCAAGCGTTTCTCGTACTGGGAATAACAGGGCAAATGTATTTTGAAATTCGTGTCGGCCGTTGCAGTTGGCCTGACTGTAATCCCTTGACGCCATGTACTGTACTGTTTATGAACGGCTGTCTGCTGGTAAGCGTACATAAATTAAACAAACGCCTCCGTTCTCAATTTGCTACTCGATTACTGTCTTATCTCGGTCATGCTATAAGCCCGTTTCTTATTGCAACAAACGTCCGCGTGTAATTTTTGCTAACGTACTTTGCATACGAATGTACCCTTATGTTCGTGTCTCAACACTGTCATACTCCATAATGTGCCCGGCGCTTACGACAGACACGTAATGAGCGCATGAGTTGCAGACACGGCCAACTCGTTCTCTCTTTTATAAATGTGGGACCCTCTTACGGAGCAAGCTCTTGGGAAGATTCCTTAGATACCTGAATTACAGATACTTACTGGTGTGGACAGATATGTAAATCTTCATCCTGCAAAAATATTATGGAAAAGAGTGACGTCATTAGCAAACTGTTCGGAAACTCTCTCGCTGCTTGTTTGTGTCTTCATTGCATCATTAAAGCGCCGACGGAACAACAACACTTGTATTTTAAATAGCCTGCAGACGAATTATATCACCTCGTAGGGAAAACTTGCGTGTGTATTCTGTTGAACGATCGTCCATTACCGAACCCGGAGAGTTAGATGCTTTTACATTGCATCTCCATTAATCGATTCACGGTCCCTACAGAGAAGCTGTATTTGGGGAGGGGGACATTTACCTCCAAAGTTCTGCAGCACTTTGGTTCGAGATGGACATTTAACCATCATAATTAGCGTCAGCATGTATGCCTGAGGAAAATTTGCATTGAACTACACATACAGTGACCCTCCCTATGGGGTCGAAAAGTGTGCGAGCACTACGGGACGTGAACATGGAAGTATGATGCGGTGCGGGAGGCGTAAACGGATAGCCGAAGTGCTGCCGGTACGGTATCCCAAAGTGTTCTGTCAGATGGCTCACTGACCTCTTTAAAAAAGAAATAAGAAAACGAGTGACGTATTCAACGATGAATTTGAAGGGGTGTCAAGTGACGTCCGCTCAGACCGAATGATCAGAGCAATGAAGAACAAAAAGTAAAAAAAAAGTTGATCAAGGCTACAGCACGCGATAAGCGAGAAATCCGGGTTCCAGTCCCGGTCGAGCACAAACTGTCATGTGTCAGTAATAAGTCAGAGAGCAGATGTAACATCGTTTTCACTCCCTGAGACGGCACGAAAAGTGTCTTGTTGGAAAAATACATCACCCTAATACTGAAGTAACGCCAACAGAGTAGAGATTGTTATTTAACTAGAGTCAAAGTTTGTGATAAATCCCATTCTTCGTACTAGGTCGGCCTGTTCTTGTAGACGCTATCCCAATACATGGTTGTAAGGCAGTCTTCTGTTCACTTAACTGTTGTCGCATTGCCTGGGTTCCTCCGCGACTTTATTAACATCTTAACTTCTATAGCAACTGGGAAGCAAAGGTATTTCTCTGGCGATTCAGCTCCAGTGGTAGGTTACCACTGTACCATTGTGACTGATGGTTCTTTCTACGCCAGAAATGTCTCAAGAGATAAAGGGAAGTGTATATGAGCTACCTAACTGCAGCACTTCGAAGTCCTTATCATATCACTTCCGGCGGTATTGTATCCAGTAGCTACTGTTAATGAAGGGCTATGATATGATTGCTGGATATCTGCTACATAATATTTACATCGATGACCTTTTGAGGGAGTGATGAAAACGCAATAACAATTGGACTTTTTTTCAATACTAATATGACCTTAAATACTACTGTATTTGCTGCTGAGAGGGTTACTAAGCAAACCAGATATCGACTTATAAAGAGCAGTATCTAAATTTCTTTGATATGATAGTTTGTGGTTCTCCGCAGTCACAAAGAGAAGATAATAGATTACTCCATTTTTGTAAAGAATAGGCACAATTGCCACGCTAGGTTCCAACTCACACCTGATCTGACCTACTTATTGACTGATAATACCTTCTTTCTTTTTTTAAAAAAAATTAATAACCTTTAAGTATAAAGATATAGTATGTTCCAAAATAATGATAGACGATCACTGCATGGAACACGTGCCAGGCTTCAAGTAGGAGAGAGGTTCTAGTGCCTGAAGTACAGTGTATATTCGTGGTCGGTGTTCCAGTCTAGTGACCAATTTCAGAATCACATGAAGAGAGAGATACTAGAGATTGCCATAAGCAGTTTCCTGCACTTTCTACAATATTTGTTGTTGTGAGACATGAGGTTGTGTTTTGTACACCGTTTGTAAATATTACCAGTTCGTGCTATACAATACATTAAAGCCATTTTGAGGTTATTGTTAACTCTTCAGTTACAGAAATTTCTGGTGAGTTAAATTATGTATATTCTTAAAACTAGTAACATAAACTGTAGACTGTTAATGTATACTTCGTCATCCGTGCGCCTTGAAACGGAAGTTTTTTTCCAACGGAGCAAGTCAGATAAGCAAATGCACTGAGTTTCTTTCACGTGTTAACAATTATCCTGCCTTGAAAATGCAAATTTGGATTAGCTGCCGACAACTTCTATAAGGTACCTATGCCCAATCGAAATGCAGACCTTAGGTATAGCAGCATTATATGTGATCCCAGTGGGTGACTGTGTTTACCGGGATGGCTGTGGTGGTATTCCCAGTAACACAAGCGGAGTTAACGGCTCCGCAGCAATTTACTCACTTCTATTTGTTTCCACAGATCTTTGCATGACGGATTCCTCACGATCAGCACAAAGAGCGGGGAGCATGCTTCATAAGATTATCGCAGGTTGAAAGAGATGTGCTGAGAGAGGGGTCTTGCACGGAGCACAATATTTCGGTGATTTCGGCGTTATGAGGGGGAATATGTGTCCAAGAAGACCCTCGACCTCCTCCAAAAATTTCGATGGAAAGTCCTGGGACATCCGTGCAGCCTCGATATTTCACAATGACACTCGCATGTCTTCGGCCCTTTAAAACGATCTCTGAAAGGTCAGAGATTCACCTGTGACAAAGAAGTGCAGGACAAAATGGAAAACTGGATCTGTGTGAGCAACACAGGAGTTTCTACACTGAAGCCATGAACACCCTTACTAGCCGCTGGGATCAGCGTGCCAATGCCACTGACAATTATGTGTTCCGTATGAACAATAATTGTAATATCATTACAAAAATGTCTTTACATATAACTGTAGTCTCCTTTTCATTTGGGCAAACTTTGTGCATTACAGGACGAAAGAATGTAAAATCTTCAAAGATACAAACGATCTGAAACCTTGGATAAAAATAAAGTTTCCTTACAAATACTGACATCTTTGAAAAAATTAAGTGAGATATTGTATAAAATGATGACTTCTCAAAAGAAAAGATAGCGATATCGGCCTATCTACTGCAGAGCCCGGCGAATGTCAAGGGAACAGTAGAGAACACAACAGGATATTTAATATAACCCATTTAATGAAGATGGCGGTTAGTCCGAGCGAAAGATAAAGGCGTTAAATCCGGTCCATGGGACCACTTTCAGACTATGTACGAGCTCGGATTTCTCTTACATTAATACGATGTTCATTTCTACCTGTGTAAGTGGGAGTTAACAAAATGCTTTGGCATTCAGAAGTGAAATAAATTGACTGAAATTTCGTAAAAATATCCAGCCGCAATGAAAAACGCCTTTGTTTTAACGGTTGCCACTGAAACCGCTTATCATAACCGTCATACTCCCTCCCCCATTCCGCGACGATACAAAACAAACTGTCCTTCTTAGATCTTTTTCCACGTCTTCCCTAAAAAATTCCAGTATTACCGATGGAGGACAGCACGACCTTGTAAGTAATTTTCAGCCAGGTGTCCGGATATTTTTCATCAAATAGTGTATGGATATCTTAGAAGAATCCCAGAGGAAAGGTCGTCCTTGGGCAATGGAGACCTCTACGACACAGGAAAAGAGAAAGATCCCGGCTAGATTGCAACGATGAAGAGAGGCATGCGATGCAGGACAGGGCCATACAAGAAGAGGGCTCGCAGGAAAGAAGAAGATGGAAACGGATACGAATGACTCCGCATGAAGTAGAAAACACGCAGAAAGAAGAAGAGACATCCTGTCTACAACTGCATCGTTAGAGACGAAGCTCGGATTTGCGAAGATATGAAATCGTTCTAGTCCTTGATATTTGCCATAACAGATTTAGAGGAATCACGGGAAATGTACAAGAAATTTCGCTGGCGCCACGGAGGCTTGAAACGCTCTCCTTTTTTTTCTCTTGCTGCTTATTTTCATCGACCCATCGCTTCTGTTGTTTCTTCGCTTTGTTTCTTTATTAGCGTCCCACTTGATAGATATACAATACATGAATTGGAAAAGTAAATACATTTTTTTTTTAATTTGGGAAGGAACAAAGAACTATGGGGAAGAGTTACAAATGCTAGTCCTGCCACCTAGATGTCTGAGGGTGAATACATCGGTATGTGGCTTCGAGCCACTTACTCCCATCTTGCATATTAATAAGTAGGGTAGTCCTTAAACTATATTCCTTTATCGTAACTGTTGTGTCTGTATACATATTTACAAGTTTAAAGTGTCCGCTGCCGCAGGGAATTCACGACAATACGCCGGCACTTTTAAGGCTAATTTATATTAAAATACCCCTAGTTATTTATCTAGTTACTTTCACAGAATTATAGTGCCAGCTGCCAGATATACATCTACGTCTACATTTACGTGATTGTATTGTATTGTATGTTAACCGGGGACCTAGAAACGACGGAGAGGCTCCGTTTCCACTGCAGCCGCAGTGGTCCACAACCCCACGACGACTACCACAGTCCACTTCACCCCTCTCCCGCCCAACACCGAACCCAGTGTTACTGTGCGGTTCGGCCCCCAGTGGACCCCCCAGGGAACGTCTCACACCAGACGAGTGTAACCCCTATGTTTTGCGTGGTAGAGTAATGGTGGTGTACGCGTAAGTGGAGAACTTGTTTGCGCAGCAATCGCCGACATAGTGTAACTGAGGCGGAATAAGGGGAACCAGCCCGCATTCACCGAGGCAGATGGAAAACTGTCTAAAAACCATCCACAGACTGGCCGGTTCACCGGACCTCGACACAAATCCGCCGGGCGGATTCGTGCCGGGGACCAGGCGCTTCTTCCCGCCCGGTAAGCTGTGCGTTAGACCGTACGGCCAACCGGGCGGGCATATCTACGTGATTACTCTGCTTCTTCGCAATAAAGTGCGTTCCACTCTCGAACGGCGCGCTGGAAGAACGAGCACCAAAATTTTTCTGTGCGAGCCCTGATTTCTCTTATTTTATCGTGATGATAATTTCTCGCTATGTACATGGATGCCAAAAGAATGTTTTCGCAATCGGAGAAAACTTTTGATTGAAATTTCATGAGAAGATCCCGTCGCAACGAAAACCACCTTTGTTTTGATGATTGCCACTCCAATTCACGTATCATGTCTGTGGCACTATCTCCCCTATTTCCCGATAATACAAAACAAGTCGACCTTCTTTGAACTTTCTCAATATCATCCGTCTGTCCCACCTGATACGGATCCCACACCGCACAGCAATACTCCAGAATAGCGCGGACAAGTGTAGTGTCAGCATTCTTTTTAGTACATCTGTTGCACCTTTGAAGTGTTCTGCCAATGAATCGCAGTCTTTGGTTTACTCTAACCACAACATTATGTATGTGATCGTTCCAATTTAAGTTATTTGTAACTGTAATCCCTAAGTATTTAGTTGAATTTACAGCCTTAAGATTTGTGTGACTTACCGCGTAATCGAAATTTAACGGACCTCTTTTAGTACTCATGTGAATAACTACACACTTTTATTTATTCAGGTTCAATTGCCACTTTTCGCACCATACAGGTATCTTCTCTAAGTCATTTTGCAATTCGTTTTGGTCATGACTTTACAAGACAGTAAATGACAGCATCATCTGTAAACAGTCTAAGACGACTACTCAGATTGTCTCCTATGGCCACGCGGGATTAGCCGAGCGGTCTAGGGCGCTGCAGTCGTGGACTGTGCGGTTGGTCGCGGCGGAGGTTCGAGTCCTCCTCGGGCCTGGGTGTGTGTGTTTGTCCTTAGGATAATTTAGGTTAAGGAGTGTGTAAGATTAGGGACTGGTGACCTTAGCAGTTAAGTCCTACATGATTTGACACACATTATTTGTGTCCTATGTCGGTAATATAGATCAGGAACAACAGAGGGCCTATAACACTACCTTGGGGAACGCCGGATACTACTTATGGTTTACTCGATGACACTGCTTCTATTACTACATACATTGTTACTAAATATACCCACAGTTAAATTAATGTCTAAGTTGAGTGGCGGTCTAATTATATAAAGTGCTGTCGTTTGCATTGTCTGCGTATTGCTCTCTGTGTTGCCTTTCGTGTCGTTATCCACTCTATGGAATCTGTTATCCGGCCTCATATTGTCTTGTCTTTCGACCTACGCTCATGTGCGTAGCTATTCTTCGTGTATTGCCTTTGAAATCTTGTTTGTTAGTGTGTTTAATCGGGTCCATTCTATTTAATTTCGTAGCTCATAGTATTGTTGGCGCTCTGTGGAAACGTTGTGTGCTTGTATTGTGTCCCTGATGTGTGTGTATTTCCCACAGAACAGGACTGTATGTTCTGGACATCTCATGTCCCCGCTTGTGAACTTTAGAGCCAAAGATTCCGGCATACCTGCCTAATATTGTAGAGCGCCGGCGAGCACGCAGAAGTGCCGCAACACGACGTGGCATGAACTCGACTAATGTCTGAAGTAGTGCTGGAGAGAACTGACACCACGAGTCCGGCAGGGCGGTCCATAAACCCGTAATAGTACGGGGGGCTGGAGATCTTTTCTGAACAGCAAGTTGCAAGGCGTCCCAGGTATGCTCAATAATGTTCATGTCTCAGGAGTTTTGTGGCCAGCGGAAGTATTTAAACTCAGCGGAGTGTTCCTGTAGCTACTCTGTAGCAGTTCTGGACCTGGGGGGGGTTCGCATTTTCCTGCTGGAATTGCACAAGTCCGTCGGAATGCACAGTGGACATGAATGGATGCAGGTGATCGGACAGGATGCATACGTGGGTGTCACCTGTCAGAGTCGTATCCAGACGCATCAGAGGTCCCATATCCCTCCAACTGCACACGCTCCACACCATTACAGAGCCTTCACCAGTTTCAACATTCCCCTGCTGACATGCAGGGTCCAACGATTCATGAGGTTGTCTGCATTCCAGTACACGTCCATCAGCTCTATACAATCTCAAACGAGATTCGTCCAACCAGGCAACATGTTTCCAGTCATCAACTGTCCAATGTCGGTGTTGATGGGCCCAGGCGAGGCGTACAACTTTGTGTTGTGCAGTCATCAAGGGCACACGAGTGGGCCTTCGGCTCGGACGATCTTGTTTCGTTGAATAGTTCACACTCTGACAGTTGATGGCCCAACATTGAAATCTGCAGCAATTTGCGGAAGGGTTGCACTTCTGTCACGTTGAACGATTCTCATCAGTCGTCGTTAGTCCCGTTTTTGCAGGATCTTTTCCAGGCTGCTGCGATGTTGGAGATTTGACGTTTTACCAGATTCCTGACATTCACGGTACACTCGTGAAACGATCGTACGGGAAAATTCTCACTTCATCGCTACCTCGGAGATGCCGTTTCCCATTCCTCGTGCACCGACGATAACACCATGTTCAAATTCACTGAAATCTGGGTAACCTGCCATTGCAGCAGCAGTAACCGATCTAAGAACTGCGCCAGACCCTTTTTGTCTTATACAGGCGTTGCCGACCGCAGCGCCGTATTCTGCTTGTTCCCATATCTCTGTATTTGAATACCAGTTTCTTTGGCGCTTCAGTGTAGAATGA
This sequence comes from Schistocerca piceifrons, assembly GCF_021461385.2. Taxonomy (NCBI): domain Eukaryota; kingdom Metazoa; phylum Arthropoda; class Insecta; order Orthoptera; family Acrididae; genus Schistocerca; species Schistocerca piceifrons. The sequence continues at coordinate 585,140,683 of NC_060142.1, read as the reverse complement.
ATGCAAGGAAGTCGCTATTGACTATTTCAAAAAAGTAATAACCATTAATTCCATTTTCTCACTCATTGGTTTAAGTGTTATTCATTTTCACAACGGATATGTACACAGCCTACATAATTTATCTGTACTTTTTCGCCCATCGTAGAAATATTTGTACTTATTGTAAATTTCTCTACAGGCAAAGTGTAAATTTTTGTGTTGTGCAGTTGTGGTCCTTCCGCTCCGAAAGCACATACCGATGATATTTCGTTGAGTCTTCCACACGCTGACGTTCGTTTCTGGCGCAGCATTGAAATCTGCAGCAATTTGCGGAAGGGTTGCTCTTCTGTCACCTTTAACCGTTCTCTTCTGTCGTCGTTGATCTCGGTCTTGCAGGACCTTTCTCTGACCGTAGCGATGTCGGAGATTTGATGTTTTACCGGATTCCTGATATTCGCGGTACACTCCTGAAATGGTCGTACGGGAAAATCCCCACTGAATCGCTGCCTCGGAGATGCTGTGCCCCATCGCTCGTGTGCCGACCATAACACCAAGCTCAAACTCACTTCCATTGTAGCAGCAGTAACTGATCGAACAACTGCGCCAAACACTTGTCGTCTTATATTGGCTTTGCCGACCGCAGCGCCGTATTCTGCCCGTCCACATATCTCTGTACTTGACTTCGCATGCCTATATCAGTTTCTTTGACGCTTTAGTTTAGGAAAAGGTGTATGCATCAGAGTCACGCGATCCAGATGCGTGGGTTAAGGTTCGTGTACTGTTTACAAGGGTACCATGCGGTGGCTAGGGTCGACATGTCTCCCGTTCCGAAACGTCGGGAAAGGATGTGTGGACTGTACCGTCCCTTATCACATGTGCCCCACTCACTCTGCTATACGCGCAACCTGAAGCGAGCCGCGCCGTCGCCGCGGACTTTCACACGCCCCCGTCCGGTGGCGGCGCCGCAATTACTGTGCCGTGTGCTCGTGCCCCCTGCCGTGATGTGCCCCTCCGCTAATGGCCGCTGCGGGTGATGGCTGTGCCGTGGCGTAATGAGTCGCTACCGTCTGTAGCCGCGGGCTGCCGCCGCCGCTGTACGTGGCCTAGGGGGGGGGGGGGGGGGGTCGCCCCCTCCGCGCAGCTGCCAGCGAATTAACTGCCGTCGCCGGCTCCCCGGCTGCCGTTAACAGCTATCGACAGCTCTCACCATCAACACCTTTCTCCGAGTACCTTCATTTGTGCAACCACCTGCTGCAGTTACTGCTTACTTTGACGAGATTAGGAAAACCGATTGCGTTTAACGTCTCAATCTGCCCTTCAACTGCCTCCAAACCGTGCTTCACCTTTTTGAACTAATGCAACGAACCTCGCACCGAGCTGAAAAGTCAACAAAATTTGTTAATATATGCTTGTTGGCCGGAACGTAGTTCGTCAGCAGATTGTTGTTGTGGTACTCAGCCCGAAGACTTCTTTGACGCAGCTCGACAAGCTATCTATCCCGTGCAAGGCTCTTCATCTTTCCGCCTTGAAATTCTGCCACTCCTACTGAAACTGAATCTGATTGTTCATACAATACTTTGTTTTTGTTCTGCATATACTCCTGTATACAGAATTTGGCCCATTAATAACTCATTCAACTACTATTATGAAATTTCAGAAATCACGAAACGTTTACAAAGCGCAACAAAAAGGACGATTACTCGAAAGTAACACAGATGAAATTTACACTACTATACTAGTACACTGACTGCAACATAGACTGTGCGGCTGGTCCCAGCAGAGGTTCGAGTCCTCCCTCGGGCATGGTTGTGTGTGTTTGTCCTTAGGATAATTTAGTTTAAGTAGTGTGTAAGCTTAGAGACTGATGACTTTAGCAGTTAAGTCCCATAAGATTTCACAAACATTTGAACACTTGAACTGACTGCAAACATCGTACTGCACTGTCTGAGAGTGTAATAAATTGTGCCTTTTAGGCTCAGTTTTTGAAAGAGGGTTTTGGAACATGTGCTGTACTTCAACAATACGAATTACCTCTAAGAAAATGATCCGTTGCCACAGTCAGTGCGGATCAAAAAAAAATATCGTTCTTGTACAACACAAGTGCGCGGTGTCCCACATAAAACAGGTACGCATCACGCTCTAGATGCAAGTAATAATGAACTAACTAAAAAAAGATAGTAGTAACGATAAAAAATCATGTAGTAACCTGTTTATAAGAAACGCAGGAAGTTGTGGTCTTGAACATCCAGGAATAGCTGACTTCGTATTATGTCGTTACCAGAAACACACTGTAATTCTACACCCGTGATGTTAATTTCTCTAGTAACGCTCCTTTTAAGATCTTCTATTGTGCGAGAATTGTCAGCGTGCTTTTCAGTGTGCCCCATAAACAAAAATACGCAATATCAACTCAGGAGACTTTGGACGCCCGAGGCCTCTACTGACAAGTCTATCTTCAAGAAACACGTTGGTGACGTGGTCCATACTTTGGTTGGATGTGTGAGCGGTTGCTCCACTTGTTGGAATACTGCATACAGCTTCTCTGCATATGCTAATTGTGTTTAGAAAGAGTCGAAGACCTCTACATACGTGGCACTGCTTAAGGTGTAATTGAGAAATATGGGCCTAATAATGCATCAGCTGGACAACGCACCCGAAATACCTGTCTTCTCTGAGTGGAAGGTTCTTCGTGCAGAATACGTGGCTTGTCCTGCGACCAGTATCTGCAATTGTGGGGGTTCACATAACTTTAAAAATAGCACCAGGCCTCATCTGAGATGAAGTGAAGCAGGGGCTACAAGTAAACGTTAGCAGTTGATGTTAATAGCCGGTTACAATAATGAACCCTTTTTGTTCCTGGTCCTCAAATATCAACTTTTGTGCCACACTCACGCGACAGGCTTATAATCTCATATCTTTCAGTATATGATGACACAATGTACTACATACATCAGTCTGCTGTTATAACCTCCTTACTGACTTCCAGAGACTCCTCCTAATGTCCATGCGAATTCTCTCGATAGTTTCACCGTTCCTCCTGTGCTTCTGATAGGGGATCCCAAATTGGTTCCATATTTATAGATTTCCCGAAGGCTTCTGATACCGTTGCTCACAAGAAATTTCTAGTAAAATCGCGTACCTATGGGATATCGCCCGAGTTCTGCGACTGGATTAGAGATTTTTTGTCAGAGAGGTTACAGTTCGTAATAACTGACGGAAAGTCTTCGACAAAAGCAGAAGTAATATGTGGCCCTCCTGAAGGAGGTGTTATAGGCCCTCTGATGTTCCTGATCTGTATAAATGATTTAGAAGACAATCTAAATAGCCATCTTAGACTGATTGTAGATGATGCTGTCATTTTTTTAATTAGAAGATCAAAACCAAATGCCAAATGATTTAGACAAAGTATCTGTATGGTACGGAAAGTGGAAATTGACCCTAAATAATGAAAAGTGTGAGGTAATCCACGTAAGTAATAAAACGAATTAAATTTCGGTTACATGAAAATCACAAAAATCGATAAATACACCTAATACCGGGGGATAGTAATTACACGACCAGTTTACAATGGAACAACCACATAGATAATCTTGTGGGTATCACGAATCAACGACTGCGTTATATTGGTAGTAAACTTAGAAGATGCACCAAATCCACTACAGAAATTGCCTACACAAGACTTGTCCGTTCTCTGCTAGAGTACTGCTGTGCTATACTGGATCCTTACCAGACTGATTTGACGGAGGACATAGAAAAAGCTCGGAAGAGACTGAGTCGTTTCGTATTATCGCGAAATAGGAGAGAGTCACCGGCGTGTTACACAGGTCGGGATGGGTATTACTAAAACAAAGGCGTCCTTTTGTATAATTATATGTTCAACTATATGAATGCGTGGAGTCTCCCCCATACGCAGCTGTTAAACACTATGTGATCAAAAGTATCCGAACACTTGACTGAAAATTACTTACAAGTTCATGGCGCCCTCCATGGGTAATGCTGGAATTCAGTATGGTGTTGGCCCACCTTTAGCCTTGATGACAGCATCCACTGTCGCAGGCATATGGTCATTCAGGAGCTGGAAGGTTTCATGGGGAATGGCAGCCGATTCTTCACGGAGTGCTGCACTGAGGAGAGGTATCGATCTCGGTCGGTGAGGCCTGGCACGAAGTCGGCGTTCCAAAACATCTCGAAGCTATCTATAATATTCAGGTCAGGACTCCCTGCAGGCCAGTCCATTACAGGGATGTTGTTGGCGTGCAACCATCCGTCATAGGCCGTGCATTATGAATACGTGCGCGATCGCGTTGCAAGATGCAGCTGCCATCCCAGAATTGCTCTTCAACAGTGGAAAGCAAGTAGGTGCTTAAAGCATCAATGTAGGCCTGTGCTGTGACAGTGCCACGCAAAACAACAAGGGGTACAAGGCCCCTCCATGAAAAACACGACCATACCATAACACAACCGCCTCCGAATTTTACTGCTGTTACTACACACACTGGCAGATGACGTTCACCCGACATTCTCCATACCCACACCCTGCCATCGGGTCGCCACGTTGTGTACCGTGATTCGTCACTCCACACAGCGTTTCTCCACTATTCAATCGTGCAATGTTCACGCCCCTTACACCTAGCGAGGCGTCGTTTGGCATTTAACGGCGTGATGTGTGCCTTATGAACAGCCGCTCGACCATGAAATCCAACTTTTCTCACCTCCAGCCTAAGTGTCATAGTACTTGCAGTGGATCATGATGCTGTTTGTAATTCCTGTGTGCTAGCCTGGATAGATGTCTGCCTATTACACATTACGATCCTCTTCAGCTGTCGGCGGTCTCTGTCAGTCAACGCTTTTGTGCTATACGCGTCCCTTCACGTTTCTACTTCACTATCACATCGGAAACAGTGGACCTAAGAATGTTTAGGAGTGTAGAAATCTCGCGTACAGACGTATGACACACGTGACACCCAGTCAGCTGACCAGTTTCGAAGTCCGTGATTTCCGCAGAGCGCCCCGTTCTGCTCTCTCACGATGTCCAATGACTACTGAGGTCGCTGGCAGTAGGTGGCAACATAATGCATCTAATATGAAAAACGTGTGTTTTTGGGGGTGTCCGGATACTTTTGATCACATAGTGTACATTATATGTAAATGGAAGGTAGAAAGGGGAAGAAAGGAGAGGAAAGGGAGGGATCACTGCTGCCAGCTGCGTTGGGACATTACGCGGAATCAGCAACTACGAACGGAAATGTGTACCGGTCCGGAATTCGAACCCGAGATCTCTGGTTAGCAGGCACGACCGGTAACCACTACGCCATGTGGGACACAACTTTATCGCAACCGCACGGACGATCTCGACACCCCTCACGGCCGATCCACATTCCCATCGAGCGCCACCTATGCGCAGTCTCCGTCCATTACCTCCATGTTCGCTCTCTGAGATTCTCACAGGATATCAGACTATTTGTGCATGTGCATAGAAGTTGGTGGACCCATTGCCTAGCTAGGCGTATCAAATTATATGAATGCGTGGTGTCTGTTCTTTCAGACATGTCAGAAAGAAAGGTGGCGTTCTTTGTTGCGGTGAGACCGTTTCACAAAATTTCATGCTCCAAATTTCTCCTTCGATGCGAAAAGATTTTGTTGACACCCGCGTAATAAAGTAAGAGAAATCGGAGCTGGCACAGAAAGATTTCAGTGTTCATTTTTCGCGCACGCTGTTCGACAGCGGAACGGAAGAGCAATAGTGTGAAAGTGATTCGAGGAGCACTCTGCCTGGCACTAAAGCGTGAATTTCGACATAGCTGTAGATGCAGCTGTAGACGTGTTTTTCATTTGTGATTTTGCCTAATAATGTGAACAACCATGAGCTTGCATGGTGGAAGAAACAAGTTTCGATGACACCATCCCTGCCGCCGAATGTCTCCCTGTACTGCAGTAACGCCACCTTAACTGAATCACTGCAAAGTTATTACGGAAGCTAATTGCAAGAGTTGCAGGCTAATCCTCCATTACCCTTTTATTAACTGCAAAGAGAGTAAATGGAGCACGTTTTAATGAAGCAAATCTTACGCATTCACATGTAGAAATATGGGACACGTCGTAGAATTCGTGGACTTAGGTAGAGGTGATAATAAACTATCGAAGAACAACGTTTGAAAAATTCAATATAATGTTTGAAAAGTAAAATGCGTAAGGTTATCCGTCATGGATAAATGAAAGATCCAGGTCAAGCTGTTAAATATCTGCTACTGGATTTAATAGCTCAAGCTAAATTAAAAATATGATTACGAGAGTCTAAAAGACGATCTTGCGAGTGAGAGGAAACCTTTATAAATCACCTGAATTTACGGATGGTTAATTTAGAAATGGGTACCGGTCATCATGCAGTCTGATGAGACAAAAGGCCAGAAATAGAGGGATAACGCTTTCTACGTCAAGTTGGACTGCAAAATGCAGTCACAAAACGACACAATTCCACATAATCCTAAAGCACACGTGAATTCCAACCACATAAATACGAAACGAATACTTGTCGCTTGCTGCGCTCTCACCATACTGCTGAAACTTGTCGGTTCCGCGGAACCATCTCGAAAACGCAAATGACTTCTGAATCACGTGCGCTCGATGCGCTCCCTGAAATCAGAGTGCTTTGTGCTTAGACTGAATAAGGCCTGCCAGCCAAAATACAAATGCTTAGTCTTGTGACTGAGTGGCACCAGTCAAAGCTACCACGTGTCCCCACAGCCTACGACAAACATTAGGGACAAAAAATGCAACCTCCAAGCAGCTCTCCAAGCGGTTGGCATATGGTAACAGAAGGATGATCTGCGAAATTCCTGTTTTTAAATGATTTTCCTTCCAAATTTACCAGTCACTAAATGGATCAGTAGTTTTCCGTTAGAAATAGGAAAACATAATTAAACTAGTATCCCACCTCCTGCTAATGTTTACATATAACAATAAAGTCTGAGTGCAATGCAACATACACACCGTCGTAGAGTCCTAATCGTATCATCGAAACTTCTTTAAGACGCCAACTAAACCGCAATCTGATGTGTTTAAGTTCAAAAGCAACAGATTACAAGTACATCCGCGTGCTTTGTCCCGATTGTAGCTCGTTTCACAAGTTTCTTTGCGTGTGCCAACCTCATGCTAATACTTCCCATAATAGGTACGATTTTTACGTTGTTGGAGATTAGCCACTACTTCCTCTTGGCCTTATTCTTGCTTCTATGCCCTGTGTGTACATATCAAGCTTATCTGTTCTGCTTCCTGGGGGTGTCTTGTGGATTCATATACGAGGGTTGTCCAGAATGTAAGTTCCGATCGGTCGATAAATACACTCCTGGAAATTGAAATAAGAACACCGTGAATTCATTGTCCCAGGAAGGGGAAACTTTATTGACACATTCCTGGGGTCAGATACATCACATGATCACACTGACAGAACCACAGGCACATAGACACAGGCAACAGAGCATGCACAATGTCGGCACTAGTACAGTGTATATCCACCTTTCGCAGCAATGCAGGCTGCTATTCTCCCATGGAGACGATCGTAGAGATGCTGGATGTAGTCCTGTGGAACGGCTTGCCATGCCATTTCCACCTGGCGCCTCAGTTGGACCAGCGTTCGTGCTGGACGTGCAGACCGCGTGAGACGACGCTTCATCCAGTCCCAAACATGCTCAATGGGGGACAGATCCGGAGATCTTGCTGGCCAGGGTAGTTGACTTACACCTTCTAGAGCACGTTGGGTGGCACGGGATACATGCGGACGTGCATTGTCCTATTGGAACAGCAAGTTCCCTTGCCGGTCTAGGAATGGTAGAACGATAGGTTCGATGACGGTTTGGATGTGCCGTGCACTATTCAGTGTCCCCTCGAAGATCACCAGTGGTGTACGGCCAGTGTAGGAGATCGCTCCCCACACCATGATGCCGGGTGTTGGCCCTGTGTGCCTCGGTCGTATGCAGTCCTGATTGTGGCGCTCACCTGCACGGCGCCAAGCACGCATACGACCATCATTGGCACCAAGGCAGAAGCGACTCTCATCGCTGAAGACGACACGTCTCAATTCGTCCCTCCATTCACGCCTGTCGCGACACCACTGGAGGCGGGCTGCACGATGTTGGGGCGTGAGCGGAAGACGGCCTAACGGTGTGCGGGACCGTAGCCCAGCTTCATGGAGACGGTTGCGAATGGTCCTCGCCGATACCCCAGGAGCAACAGTGTCCCTAATTTGCTGGGAAGTGGCGGTGCGGTCCCCTACGGCACTGCGTAGGATCCTACGGTGTTGGCGTGCATCCGTGCGTCGCTGCGGTCCGGTCCCAGGTCGACGGGCACGTGCACCTTCCGCCGACCACTGGCGACAACATCGATGTACTGTGGAGACCTCACGCCCCACGTGTTGAGCAATTCGGCGGTACGTCCACCCGGCCTCCCGCATGCCCACTATACGCCCTCGCTCAAAGTCCGTCAACTGCACATACGGTTCACGTCCACGCTGTCGCGGCATGCTACCAGTGTTAAAGACTGCGATGGAGCTCCGTATGCCACGGCAAACTGGCTGACACTGACGGCGGCGGTGCACAAATGCTGCGCAGCTAGCGCCATTCGACGGCCAACACCGCGCTTCCTGGTGTGTCCGCTGTGCCGTGCGTGTGATCATTGCTTGTACAGCCCTCTCGCAGTGTCCGGAGCAAGTATGGTGGGTCTGACACACCGGTGTCAATGTGTTCTTTTTTCCATTTTCAGGAGTGTAGAAACCACAGTGAAAATCAGAAAAATTTTGTTTGCAAGAGTTAGCTACACTTTCCATATACTTCTCTACGTAGTCGCCGGTCCGATGTAGACATTCTGGGGAGCGTTATACCAAATTTCCAACACCATCGTCATAGAAAGTAGCCGCCTGTGCACTCGGATAATTCTCTACGCTGGTCTAGAGCGCTTAGCCTGCTCTCAAGTGTTGTCTCCGTATCCAGCGTTTCATCTGAACGGAGATGATACTCAGGACGAGCCAATTATGGCAGTGTTGTGGGTGATCGAACACTTCGCACCGAAAAGGCTGCAGGAGCGTCTTCACTGCCCCTGCAGAGTGCGGTTTTGATTGCCATGAAGAAGAAGTGCGTGACAGTTGTGTTAGGTGGGCTGCATTCATTAAGGCGAAGCCTCTCAGAGGGCTCTCCTACTTGGAGGGAGACATCGTTGTTCTAGGCACCTTTACTCGCTCACAGTGCGCTCACAACTGAAAACAGCGTCTTGATGCGATCGACGGTCATACTAGACACACTGCACAACACATCTGCACAAAGCTCAATCGGGTTTTCACTGTGGTGTCCATTTCGCGACTGATCGGAACTTACTTTCTGAACAACCCTTGTATACAGGGATTGACCCTTGCGATAGTAGAGCATGTTTAAGTGCTGTAGTTTCGCACTAGCGATTACATTTTTTCCAGCAATGGGAATACAATCAGCTGTATCTGGATCGGATCATATCTCGTGAATGTGGATCAACAAACTCGTCCATGGAGGAGATTTGTTTTTCAGTTTCGTCCGATGCCAACGCCTCTTAAGTTGTAGAATCTTTCAGCGAAGACACCAGAAGGAATTTTCTATCTAAGACCACAGCTGCGAAAGCTGATGATCTGCGCAGTGGATCTGATATAATGAGATCGGGCATTGAGCCATTTACGTCAAACAGATGCGAGACCGTTTCTGTAAACATTGTACACAAAAACGTAGTGTAATGCTTGTCGAGCACACAAATAGCAGGTTAAGTGGTACATTAATGTAATAAGAGTAAAGTAACAGTCTCCCGACAGAGCAGTGTGGAAATTAAGACGTTCGCTGAATTCATTGGCTGTCTGAACTTGTTGACCGATAGACATGCTACAATTAATGGTTTTTATTCTCAACTTCCGTATCCTTCTCTTGAAAACAGCGTTGCAAATACGTAATTTCTCCCTGACAGAAGTGACGTGTGGTCAGAGAAATCACGAGTAATGGCAGTAATGAGCTCGTTACAGATAACGACTTCATTTGCAGTGGTAAATGCTGAAGGAATGGATGTTGTGCAAGTTCTGGATGAGGTCAGCGGGTGGAACGTACTCGACCGCCGCTGCGTAAGAGTGGCTTCGCTTGACGTAATTGTTAGTGATCCAATGAAATATGCACATAGAGACTATATCAAACTGAGGGAACAACTAGAAACTGCTGAAGGATTGGAGGGAAAATACAAAACTAGTTTCAAGCTCACATAGGAGTTGCAGGAAGAAGAATAGACTGAAGGAAAGATGATTACTTTTCCTGAGTTCAGAGTGAACGTGGTCTTGGGTCCGAGGACTAGGTTGATGCACTTTTTCCCCAACAGTTCCTGCTTATTACTTTATCCATCCCTAGTAACTATAGTGTCCTTCTTTGCATTATTTGAAAGTGTCAGCAATAAGATGCGTACTGCAAAATACCGTGGTCATTTGGTTCATAGTGTCTATACAAAAAGAGTATAAAGGAGCGAAACAACAAGTGCACAAATCATGCGAGAACAGGTATGATGTCTGCCCTTGTTGTTTCCCTTATTAGTACTGTTTTTCTGCAGACGCTACGCACATAATGACCACTGCATTTTGCTGTATGCATCTTATTGTTGACATTCGCAAATGATGCGATAGATGTAACCCTCCGAAGAAGGCCACAAAGTGCCCGAAACCGGTTAAGAAATGAAATTTCTTTTATGCAACTCGTTGCTTATTACTTTGTTATAATTTCTGCTTTGTCAGTTTCCATTTCATGTAAATCTCTTTTCTTAGACGCCTGTATGCCCTTGTACTTCCACTATTTTTTATTTTTATGCTTTCTCTTTCCTGAGTTAAAATCAATACCTCTTGTTATATGAGGATATCTACCGCATCTTCTCTTTTTGCCTATTTAAGCCCCTGGTAACTTCGTTATTTCATCTCTGTACGTTACACTTTTGTCTGTGACTGTAATCGTAACCCACTTTCAGTCAATCGTTTACTTAAAGTCCCATTAAAACTCTGAACCATCTGTTGTTGTTATCCCTATCCCAATTCCATAATTTCCAGTTTTTCTTTATATTCTTGAGTTGTAATCTATAGCTCACAATCAATAAATTGCAATCAGATATCACATTTTCGGTGTCTCCAGGTTTCTTACACGTATATAACCTACTTCCATGATATTTAAATCTACCAGGTGACTTCCCCTTTCACCCCTCTCCCCGAGTCCATCTTCTACTGCTGTTGTTCAGTTTAGTTCTTTCCTACTGAAAAATCTTAGACCCCTATCACAACTAAATTTTCGTCTCATTTAACTATTTGAATGATTTCTTTTATCTCATCGTACGTTTCCTCAGTCTCGACATCATCTGCGGAGCTAGGACGCACATGTACTTGTGCTATTGCACGACGTATACTATTATCATATTTTTGTTAATTCATTTATTCACACGACTTGAGGTATTCAGTCTTATTATCATATGTTAGGGGGATTAGCATGTAGGATAGCTGAAAGATAGATAAAATCTGCAGTGTGAATTCCTTCAGTTTATGTTTTATGAATACAACTGCTTGTATGAAAACGAAAAGCGTCCCTTCCTGAAGCGAACATGTGGTGGTCGGAATATACAAAAAATAACTGCGCTGTATATCTTCGCCAAATTTTTTTAATATTGGCGACGTTATCATCTCAAAAAACCACTTACGTCCTCAATTATTTTCCTATTTCAATCGCTATCCCCGACTACATTTTTACCCTCTGCGTATGTGTGAAATTTGGATGTATTTATTGTAGACTGTCAGAAAGATAATATGTAGTGCCATAATATTAGTTAAAAATAAATAACAGTTGCATTCTCTTATCCGTATGACTTCTAAATTCTTAAAAACACCTATGTGATTTCTATAACTGTACCTTAAAGCTGTACATTCAAAAGTAGTTTCTTCTCCACAGAATTAAAGACGAAAAGTGCAGCTTCAAAATGGTACCAAATTTGCACACAATCTAGAAAGTAGATTTGATGCAGTGATTGTCTAAATATTGACAAAACTGCCTGGTTTCTAGGGACGGGTACGAAAAATAGGCCTGGCACAGAGGGTGCTAGCATATGTCATACCTGATGCTGCAGTTTTACTGCAAGAACAGTGACAAAGCAGTAAGCGATAACCTTTTTGTCCTTTTATCATTTTGTGAGAGGAGATAGGGTATGGGGAGCGGGTAGCAGGCAGGAAATAAACATGTCGTAATGGTCTGAAATTGTGTATAAACTAACTGAATACCCAGCGTTCCCCAAGTATGTATTTATTCCAGTATTCTATTGGTCCATCTCCTCCTTTCCCCTCTTTCTGTGCGCCTCTTCCTCCTACTCACTCTCTGACGATCTTCTCACCCCCCCCCCCTCTGTTTGTCCGCCATTTTCTCTCCACTTTATCACCCTATTCCAATAGGAAGCTGATGGTCCCTTCCCCACAGTATTTCCTTCCATTTCGTAAGTTCTATGTACACAGAATTTGGGTGAAATCGTTCCAAAATTTAAAGACAAGCCTTTTACCCATGCCTTTACTCGTGTACAAACATGTCAGATATATTTCACATAGAGTTAAACATACGTAGTTTGGAACTTAAATATTAGCAACACTGCTGTGGAGACGCTGTTGTCGTTGTTGTGGTCTTCAGTCCTGAGACTGGTTTGTTGCAGCTCTCCACGCTACTCTATTCTGTGCAAGCTTCTTCATCTCCCAGTACCTACTGCAGCCTACATCCTTCTGAATCTGCTTAGTGTATTCATCTCTTGGTCTCCCTCTACGATTTTTACCCTCCACGCTGCCCTCCAATACTAAACTGATGATCCTTCGATGTCTCAGAACATGTCCTACCATCCGATCCCTTCTTGTAGTCAAGTTGTGCCACAAACCCATCTTGTCCCCAATTCTGTTCAATACCTCCTCATTAGTTATGTGATCTACCCATCTAATCTTCAACATTCTTCCGTAGCACCACATTTCGAAAGCTTCTATTCTCTTCTTGTCTAAACTATTTATCGTCCATGTTTCATTTGCATACATGGCTACACTCCATACAAATACTTTCAGAAACTACTTCCTGACACTTAAATGAATACTCGATGTTAACAAATTTCTCTTCTTCAGAAATGATTTCCTTGCCATTGCCAGTCTACATTTTATATCCTCTCTACTTCGACCATCATCAGTTATTTTCCTCCCCAAATAGCAAAACTCCTTTACTACTTTAAGTGTCTCATTTCCTAATCTAATTCCCTCAGCGTCACCCGACTTAATTCGGCTACATTCCATTACCCTAGTTTTGCTTTTGTTAATGTTCGTCTTATACCCTCCTTTCAAGACACTGTCCATTCCGTTCAACTGCTCTTGCAAGTACTTTGCTGTCTCTGATAGAATTACAATGTCATCGGCGAACGACAGGGTTTTTATTTCTTCTCCATGGATTTTAATACCTACTCCGAATTTTTCTTTTGTTTCCTTTACTGCTTGCTCAATATACAGACTGAATAACATCGGGGAGAGGCTACAACCCTGTCTCACTCTCTTCCCAACCACTGCTACCCTTTCATGCCCCTCGACTCTTGTAACTGCCATCCGGGTTTTGTGCGAATTGTAAAAAGTCAACATTGTCAAAACCTTTCTCTAAGTCTACAAATGCAAGAAACGTAGGTTTGCCTTTCCTTAATCTTTCTTTTAAGATAAGTCCTAGGGTCAGTATTGCCTCACGCGTTCCAAAATTTCTACGGAATAAAAACTGATCTTCCCCGAGGTTGGCTTCCACCAGTTTTTCCATTCGTCTGTAAAGAATTCGCGTTAGTATTTTGCAGCTGTGACTTATTAAACTGATAGTTCGGTAATTTTCACATCTGTCACCACCTGCTTTCTTTGGGATTGGGATTATTATATTCTTCTTGAAGTCTGAGGGTATTTCGCCTGTCTCATGCATCTTGCTCACCAGATGGTAGAGTTTTGTCAGGACTGGCTCTCCCAAGGCCGTCAGTAGTTCCAATGGAATGTTGTCTACTCCCGTGGCCTTGTTTCGACTCAGGTCTTTCAGTGCTCTGTCAAACTCTTCACGCAGTATCGTATCTCCCATTTCATCTTCATCTACATCCTCTTCCATTTCCATAATATTGTCCTCAAGTACATCGCCCTTGTATAGACCCTCTATATACTCCTTCCATTTTCTGCTTTCCCTTCTTTGCTTATAACTGGGTTTCCATCTGAGCTCTTGATATTCATGCAAGTGGTTCTCTTTTCTCCAAAGGTCTCTTTAATTTTCCTGTAGGAAGTATCTATCTTACCCTTCGTGAGATAAGTCTCTCTTCCTTACATTTGTCCTCTACCCATCCCTGCTTAGCCATTTTGCACTTCCTGTTGATCTCATTTTTGAGATGTTTGTATTCTTTTTTGTCTGCTTCACTTACTGCATTTTTGTATTTTCTCCTTTCATCAAATAAATTCAGTATCTCTTCTGCTACCCAAGGATTTCTACTAGCTCTCGTCTTTTTACTTACTTGATCCTCTGCTGCCTTCACTATTTCATTCCTCAAAGCTACCCATTCATCTTCTACTGTATTTCTTTCCGCCATTCCTGTCAATTGTTCCCTTATGCTCTCCCGGAAACTCTGTACAACCTCTGATTCTTTCAGTTTATCCAGGTCCCATCTCCTTAAATTCCCATCTTTTTGCAGTTTCTTCAGTTTTAATCTACAGTTCATAATCAACAGATTGTGGTCAGAGGCAACATCTGCCCCTGGAAATGTCTTACAATTTAAAACCTGGTTCCTAAATCTCTGTCTTACCATTATATAATCTATCTGAAACCTTCTAGTATCTCCAGTATCTCCAGGGTTCTGCCATGTATACAACCTTCTTTTATGATTTAGGAACCAAGTGTTAGCTATGATTAAGTTATGCTCTGTGCGAAATTCTACCAGGCGGCTTCCTCTTTCATTTCTTACCCCAATCCATATTCCCCTACCACGTTTCCTTCTCTTCCTTTTCCTACTCTCGAATTCCAGTCACCCATGACTATTAAATTTTCGTCTCCCATTCCTACCTGAATAATTTCTTTTACCTCATCATGTTGTTGTTGTTGTTGTCTTCAGTCCTGAGACTGGTTTGATACAGCTCTCCATGCTACTCTATCCTGTGCAAGCTTCTTCATCTCCCAGTACCTACTGCAGCCTACATCCTCCTGAATCTGCTTAGTGTATTCATCTCTTGGTCTCCCTCTACGATTTTTACCCTCCACGCTGCCCTCCAATACTAGATTGGTGATCCCTCGATTTCTCAGAACATGTCCTACCAACCGATGCCTTCTTCTAGTCAAGTTGTGTCACAAGTTCCTCTTCTCCCCATTTCTATTCTGTACCTCCTCATTAGTTATGTGATCTACCCATCTAATCTTCAGCATTCTTCTGTAGCACCACATTTCGAAAGCTTCTATTCTCTTCTTGTCTAAACTATTTATCGTCCATGTTTCACTTGCAAACATGGCTACACTCCATACAAATACCTTCAGAAACCACTTCTTGACACTTAAATCAATACTCGATGTTAACAAATTTCTCTTCTTCATAAACGCTTTCCTTAACATTGCTAGTCTACATTTTATATCCTCTCTACTTCGACCATCATCAGTTATTTTGCTCTCCAAATAGCAAAACTCCTTTACTACTTTATGTATCTCATTTCCTAATCTAATTCCCTCAGCATCACCCGACTTAATTCGACTATATTCCATTATACTCGTTTTGCTTTTGTTGATGTTCATCTGATACCCTCCTTTCAAGACCTTGTACATTCCTTTGAACTGCTCTTCCAATTCCTTTGCTGTCTCTGACAGAATACCGAGCGAGGTGGCGCAGTGGTAGCACACTGGACTCCCACTCGGGAGGACGACGGTTCAATCCCGCGTCCGGCCATCCTGATTTAGGTTTTCCGTGATTTCCCTAAATCGCTCCAGGGAAATGCTGGGATGGTTCCTTTGAAAGGGCACGGCCGACTTCCTTCCCTAATCCGATGAGACCGATGACCTCGATGTTTGGTCCCTTCCCCAAACAATCCAATCCAATCCAATCTGACAGAATTACAATGACATCGTCGAACGTCAAGGTTTTTATTTCTTCTCCATGGACTTTAATACCTACTCCGAATTTTTCTTTTGTTTCCTTTATTGCTTGCCCCATATACAGATTGAGTAACATCGGGGATAGGCTACAACCCTGTCTTACTGCCTTCCCAACCACTGCTTCCCTTTCATACCCCTCGACTCTTATAACTGCCATCTGGTTTCTGTACAAATTGTAAATAGCCTTTCGCTCCCAGTATTTTACCCCTGCCCTGCAAGTGCATCAGAGCCCCAGTGTGGTGAAAGTAATTGTGGTTCTCTTGTACGACTGTGGTGGTGCTATTCCAACGCATTACGTTCCTCCACGGCAGACCGTCGATACACAGTATTACTGTTCGTTTTTGGAGCATCACTTGCGACCAACTTTGCGAAAGAAGCGGCGACACTTTCTGCGCGCCAACCGGAGTACCCGAGCGGTTCTAGGCACTACAGTCTGGAACCGCGTGACCGCTGCGGTCGTTGGTTCGAATCCTGCCTCGGGCATGGATGTGTGTGATGTCCTTAGGTTAGTTAGGTTTAAGTAGTTCTAAGTTCTTGGGACTGGTGACCTCAGAAGCTAAGTCCCATAGTGCTCAGAGCCATTTGAACTTTCTGCGCATCCCACCCATGTTTTGCACGAAAGAGCTCGGGCGCATACAGCGCAAGCTGTGCCTGCTCTGTTCTGTCGATGGGGCTGGGAAGCACTGTAGCATCCACCATACTCCCCGGACTTAAGTTCTTGTGACTTTGATTTGAGTCCGAAGATGAACGAACCACTTCGTGGCATTGCTTCAGAACTGTACCAGAGATTCGACAGGCAGTAGGCCACTCCATTCGCACCATCGACAGAACAGTCTCTGCTAACGGTATACTACGCCTTCCACATCGCTGGCAACCTGTTCTACACAAAGATAGTGACTACTCTGAAGGACAAGAACAGGTGCAAACATGTAACTCTTTTGCATCGGTTGTGGATAAATAGTTGCCACTATTTAAGATCCAACCCTCGTATTCCACAAGTACACACATTCCACCTGTTTCTCACATTCCATCTGTTTTCCATTTTCACATAGTTCGGTGGTTATGAAGTAGTATCTCCTGAACTGTGTGTCGTACAATGATATATTTTTGTCGGTACCTTCAGCGACGTATGTGTTAATGCCAGAGAGTTAGTGGTAAAGAAACAAGAAAGTAAAAAGTCATGCTTCACGCCGGAATTCAAGTGAATAAACAGCGAAAACGTAGCAAGCGACCAACTTTTTTCTTTGCATCATTTAGTAGGTATTGCAGGGAGAAAAAGTTTGGTAAAAGTTTGAAATTATGTGTCAAGTTTTTTGCAAGTCACTTTCTCACCCCCACCCTCAGACTTTTGAAAGATAGGTGGTTCTTACTGTCACAGGGATTGTTTCCAGATAGTAAATGATATATGTATGCCTACCAAGTTTGCCTGAAATCAGTGGAGTGGTTTAGGAGGAGATGTGGAATATACATACATGCATACATACATATGTACGACGGCTGTTTGGAAAGTAAGGTCCGACAGGTCGCGAAATGCAAACCACAGTGAAAATCCGATGAAGCTTTGCATAGATACGTTGAACAGTGTCTCTAGTATGCCAGTCGATTGCGTTACGTCGCTCTTTCCAGTTTTGAGCTCATAGTGAGCACGTAAACACGCTTAGAAAACAATGTCTCCCGTCATGTATGAGTGCCTGTGAGAGATTTCGTCTGAGTTCATGCAGCCCTTACAACGGAACTGTTACGCATTTCGTTCTTCTCGACAGGTCTCGGCTGCACACTGCAGGGGCAATGAAGATGCTCCTGCAGAGTTTAATGGGAAGTGTTTGGTCACCCACTATACAGCTTCCATTTGGATCCCTCTGATTTTCATATCCGCTACGGCTACGGAGGCAACAAGCTGTAGACGAGCGTAGAGAAGTGGCGGAAAGGACAGGCGGCTGCGTTCTATGACAAGGTTATTGGAGGGTTGGTAGAATGCTTCGATAAATGTCTAAGTCGGAGCGCCGACTATGTAGAGAAGTAGCTGAAAGATGTAGCGAACTGTTGCAAATAAAACATTTTTGATTTTCACTGTATTTCCATTTTGCTATCGATCGAACCTTCCTTTCAGAATCACCATCGTACAGACATACGTATGCACACCAATTTTTGTAATTTGTATGGATTGTGAATATGTATGGATTTGTTGAAAGTCACTAAGTGTTCTGGTTCTCAACTGGTGGATGATTATCGGCTGGGGAATTTGCACGATTTGAGCTACGCTGCCTCGAGACATATACACAGTTTCTAACTGTATTGCTTATGTTACTGCGTGAAACCCTCAACTTAGGATTATAACTCTAAATGAGTAGGTTTACGGGCCTAGGAAGGCGCGAAAATCACCACACCCGTAAAATTTACGGGCCGCTACATTTAATGTAATACAAAACACTCCACCGTTATTTCTATGGGTTTCGATAGCGTTATGCGTGTTACAGATGTTTAGCAACAAAATGCGTCCATAGATGGCACAGCAGTGTTGTTTACAGCTCCGTAATTCATGTGAAAACTTATCTTTGCGTTAAATGTCTTCCTTACTTCGTTGGGTTATTTCTTGTTCATAATCATCTGCCGGCGACTTTTATCAGACGCAGAAATGGCGGATTTAATTAGTGATAGTGGCCCTCTGGATAATTTAGAGAGTGATTCTGACGATTCTGAATACAATGGTCTGTTTGAAGGTACGTATTCCCGAATTTTCAACGGCATATCACTGCTCGTAGTTGTGCAGTACACATATTTCTGCTGAACATGTCTTCTGTAAGAGATATATGTAGTTACATGTAATGTGATACTCCTTTTAGAGATCGAGAACAACGACAGCTTGTCTTCAGATGCAGACGCGAATGATGTTGAAGGTGTTTCTTCAAATCCAGCGGCTGCCTGTCAACACTACACCCAGTCACATTCTAGTGAATATTGATGACTCAAGTTCTGTACTGTATTGCAATAAAGTGATCCTTACTGACAGCGACGTAAAAGAATTCAAGATACAGACAAATTTGTATGCCTCACAAACAATCCAGAAGAAAAGAAGAGGAAATAACGTGAAACCTAATTCAGTTTTGAGTTCCTGGAAGCCAGTGATTACAAGTGAGATGAGGCGTTTCTTGGATATGCTTTTCCACATGTGTATTTCAAGAAAGCCAAAAATTGTGGACCACTGGAGCACTAATCCTGTTCATAGTTGTATTTTCTGTTCCCAAGTTATGAGTCCTTTGCGTTATACTCGGATACTGTCGTGCTTGCATCTTGTTGACAATTCCAAACAGAAAAAATCAGGTGAAGATGGATTTCACCCACTTTATAAAGCTTTAACTTATTATAAGAATTTGAAGCAGCGAGGTAGCCAGGCATATCGTCCCTCAGAAAAACTGACAATTGATGAACGCATATGACCATTCCGAGGTCGTGTGAGCTCCTGTGTTCACATGCAAATAAGCCTCATAAGTGTGGAATAAACGTTTATGCTGTTGCTGAAGCCAGTAGTGGCTATGTTGTAAACTTTGAAGTTTATGCTGGTAAGCATTTTATATTTTTAAATTCGGTCCTTGACTGCATGAAATACTGAAAATCATATTTCCAAATTTTTATTGCTCCTGGAAGACGTTGATGGGCCATTTGAAAATGGGACTGTGACGAGTGTCAGCCGTTTAGTAATGTAAATTCTACGTCGATCTGTCTTCGCCTGTGCCGCTGTAGTCTGATCTGATACCAGTACTACTGCTGTCTCGCTGATTTTGTCTATGGCGTCAGTCGTCTAGTCGTATACCATTATACCATTTTGATGGCGGGAGATTTTTGAACCTTATCGTGTACAGCCTGTTTCGTGTGGTTAAAACTCGTAGCAAATGCGCACGAGTGCTGTACCCGCGGCATGACACGAAGTCTATTACGCCTGATTTCACGGCCGAGCGTTCCTCCGACTCTGAACGCTGCCGCGTGTGGCGGGCGCGGTGGCGGAAACTGGAGCTGGCTCTCCCGGTATGAGACGCGTTATTGCGGGTGAATGGCGCGCGGCGCGTGACCGGCGTGCGAGCCCGCGGCGGGCCGTTAGTATTCGAGCGATGCTCTGCCGGGCGGCTGTGAGGCGGCGCCCCGGCAGGCCGCGCTGACAGCTCCCCGCGGCCGGCGCCCGCGCGACGTGGCGACTGGACGCGGGGCTCGGCGGCGGACGTGCGGGAGCGCCGCCGACACGCACTGCGGCGGCCGCCGTATTTGGACGCCCCGTGACAACTCCATCTCGCTGGCCGCAAAAACAGCTGAGGGACTCGTGAGGGCTTATTTTCCACTAACAGCTCCCTTAGCTGTCCCACTTCAAACACCTGCGGCGGAGATAATTTAGAATTACAATAATTTATTACGTCGATATCGCTTATCATTCAAATTATAGTTACCATCTTCAGTTGTAATTAATCCACTGAAAAGCTTCTTAGAAATATATACTACTGGCCATTAAAATTGCTACACCAAGAAGAAATGCGGACCATAAACGGGTAATCATTGGACAAATATATTATACTAGAACTGACATGTGATTACATTTTCACGCAATTTGGGTGCATAGATCTTGAGAAATCAGTACCCAGAACAACCACCACTGACCGTAATAACGGCCATGATACGCCTGGGCATTGAGTCAAACAGAGCTTGGATGGCGTGTACAGGTACAGATGCCCATGCAACTTCAACACGATACCACAGTTCATCAAGAGTAGTGACTGGCGTATTATGACGAGCCAGTTGCTCGGACACCATTGACCAGACGTTTTCAATTGGTGAGAGATCTGGAGAATGTGCTGGCCAGGGCAGCAGTCGACATTTTCTGTATACAGAAAGGCCCGTACAGGACCTGCAACATGCGGTCGTGCATTATCCTGCTGAAATGTAGGGTTTCGCAGGGATCGAATGAATGGTAGAGCCACGGGTCGTAACGTCCACTGTTCAAAGTGCCGTCAATGAGAACAAGAGGTGACCGAGACGTGTAACCAATGGCACCCCATACCATTACGCCGGGTGATACTCCAGTATGGCGATGACGAATACACGCTTCCAATGTGCGTCCACCTTGCTGTCGCCAAACACGGACGCGACCATCATGGTGCTGTAAACAGAACCTGGATTCATCCGAAAAAAATGACGTTTTGCCATTCGTGCACCCAGGTTCGTCGTTGAGTACACCATCGCAGGCGCTCCTGTCTGTGATGCAGCGTCAAGGGTAACCGCAGCGATGGTCTCCGAGCTGATAGTCCATGCTGCTGCAAACGTCGTCGAACTGTTCGTGCAGATGGTTGTTGTCTTGCAGACGTCCCCATGTGTTGACTCAGGGATCGAGACGTAGCTGCACGATCCATTACAGCCATGTGGATAAGATGCCTGTCATCTCGACTGCTAGTGATACGAGGCCGTTGGAATCCAGTACGGAGTTCCGTATTACCCTCCTGAACCCACCGATTCCGTATTCTGCTAACAGTCATTGGATCTCGACCGACGCGAGCAGCAATGTCGCGATACGATAAACCGCAATCACGATAGGCTACAATCCGACCTTTATCAAATTCGGAAACGTGATGGTACGCATTTCTCCTCCTTACACGAGACATCACAACAACGTTTCTACAGGCAACGCCGGTCAGCTGCTGTATGTGTATCATTAATCGGTTGGTAACTGCGGTGTCACCGCCGGACACCACACTTGCTAGGTGGTAGCCTTTAAATCGACCGCGGCCCGTTAGTATACGTCGGACCCGCGTGTCGCCACTATCAGTGATTGCAGTCCGAGCGCCGCCACACGGCAGGTCTAGAGAGACTTCCTAGCACTCGCCCCAGTTGTACAACCGACTTTGCTAGCGATGGTTCACTGACAAAATACGCTCTCAGTTGTCGAGACGATTGTTAGCATAGCCTTCAGCTACGTCATTTGCTACGACCTAGCAAGGCGCCATTATCAGTTGCTATTAATATTGTGAATCATGTAACGGCAAGACCGACGTTCACCATTAATGGATTAAAGTTAAGTATTCCTCCAGCTACGTCCGTTTTTTCTAAAGTCTAATTTCCCTTTCCTGTTCCAGACCTCACGCCAGCCTGCGTGAGCTAAAACGCGTGCCTTTCGGCTTCCTCTAATATTCCTGGGTTGGCTCTCCTGTCAACCCACAACAGTAACTTTCCTCATGTCACAACGTTGTAGGTGTCGCCACCGGCGGCAACCGTGTGTGAATGCTCTGAAAAGCTAATCATTTGCATATCGCAGCATCTTCTTCCTGTCGGTTAAATTTCGCGTATGTAGCACGTCACCTTCCTGGAGCAGCAATTTTAATGGCCAATAGTGTATTTTGTTATCATGTGACGATATACAGGGCGGTTCAGCTGCCCTACCGATGTCGTTTAATGCAACCCGCAATTCTATGTCTGCCCTTCAAAAATCATGAGCGAGGTTTTGACATTCTGTCGCTCGCTACGCGCAAACTACTAGCCCTACAGAACAAATAAACAAGATACTGTTGTGGGAATTTTAATGCGTAAAATATTGTTCAGCCTTACGTTAGATGCGGTAGTTTTCGAGTTACCATAAAATGTACAGAAGTGACCTTAAAACGCATACCAATCCCAACCTGTCAAGGTTTCCCATATGTTATTCTCGGCACTCCTCAACCACCGTAAAAATATTTTCGACTGCACGAATTATCTGCCGCTTTCTACCTTTCAATGACCTTGTTACACTATCGTCTTAGCAGAGTCCTTACGAACTGTAAAACTAACTTTTTTGTAAATTTTTCATAACAATTTTGTGAATTTTAACAGCATGAAATAAACAGTTACATAGTTCTATTCGTTAGGGCTTCTTACTACGAAACTACTATCCTTGTAAGGGTTAAGTTTGGATCGAACTGTCAACGGAATTAGTTTTAGCGTGATGATTACGGACGTAGTTTTTTCTTTCATGACTCTCGCGAGCACATTTAAACCGATAATGTTAACAAAATAGCCGACTATGATGGTGGTGTAATACCCCAATCAATAGAGATCAAAAAACCTCGAATATCGGCAATCGTTTTCGCGTAGTCGGAAATTTCTGTGCATTGGTTACAGGGAGTACCACAGTCAACACACTAGAAATCCTGCCTCGGGACAGATGAGTGTGGGTAATAGTGCGTTCCAAGGACACTTCTACAAATTTATCAAGAATAACTCGAAGAACGTGGTCTCCAGCGATAACGTAACATGTACAAAATTTAACTACACTAAATCTGGTACGAAAAGGTCCTGTTCGTTTTTTTCTGTAGGACTAATATTCAGCACAGAGCGAGCAAGAGAATTTGAAAATCTAGCGCGTTGTTTTTGGAGGCCAGATGTAGAATTGCCGGTTCCGTAAAATGCAGTCGGTAGGAGCAAGTAAGTCAAGTTGTATTCACAAAAAAAAATGGCTCTGAGCACTATGGGACTGAACATCTATGGTCATCAGTCCCCTAGAACTTAGAAATACTTAAACCTAACCTAAGGACGCCACACACATCCATGCCCGAGGCAGGATTCGAACCTGCGACCGTAGCAGTCGCGCGGTTCCGGACTGAGCGCCTAGAACCGCGAGACCACCGCGGCCGGCCTGTATTCACATTCAATGAAATAGTTGAGACGTCTTCATGACGTTCAAAATGCCTATTGTATTTTTATATATCTATACGAAGCTTTTTAGCGGATTAATTACGTCTGAAGATTGCAACTACTTGCCGAAGCAGCTAATACTAACGTTATATATGTCTTTAACAAGACGTAATGAATTACTATTTTACAAACATTTACAGAAGTGTGATAATTCCAGTTCGCAATATGTCAGTGAAAAGAAAGTAGGGACGTTCTTCAGCCAATGTGTCTCATGTTTCTAGAGCTTGAATGAAATTCTCCTACTGAGCAATTTCAAACCTAAAATGCTTTTGCATACTACGGCATGTAAATGAAGCTTACCGCCATGATTAAATGTCCATTACTAAAACTAATGTACAGTTTGGTTACAATTAAAGTTTTACTACTTGAGAAGGCTTCCATGACAAAAAATCATCGTAAGACAACAAAGCTTTGTGGAAACATTTATAGGGATATAAGTATGAGAAATAACCAATAAACCATTAAAATAAAAACACATTTTAAATTTTACATGAGGGGTTAACGTTTGTTATCTGCGTCGCATGTTTACGTCACAGGCGTCAAACGTTGCTCAATGCGACAGCCCTCGGCATACCCGACAGCTTGGAACCGCACAACAGATTGCTGTACTGCTGGCCGAAACAACAATGGATCATGGGATGTTTAGCAGTCGTCATATAGATCGTGCATTCCTTGAAGATTGCACTTTGCGTTTTGTATTCTCAGCCATGGCAACGATAAATTTTTCAACAGTTTGCGGTGCAATTGGCCGTCGGCGCCTCGTAGGTGCAATTCTGAAAGCGCCAGTTTATTTGAACTTCCGAATCATGTTGTTCAGCCACAGAGTGGAAAGCGGGGCCCTCCGTATTCCTTTCATGCGTCCATAATCACGAAGAGCAACAGCACTATTGCTGTCATTATGATAAAACAGCTTTATGGGTAAAGCCCTGCTCATCCTGCCCAGACTCCTGTTGATTTTCTGCAACTGTAATGTACACTGACACTTATCGCTCAAACCTACAGGCTCCTAACGGCAAATCATGGCACTGCACTACCAACAACGCAAATCCCTCGGCGCATAGTATGAACATCATTCCTATGAAGCTGGGTACCCATATGATAAATACGCTACTGGCCATTAAAATTGCTACACCAAGAAAAAATGCAGACGTTAAACGGGTATTCTTTGGACAAATACACTATACTGCAACTGACTTGTGAATACATTTTCACGCAATTTGGGTGCATAGATCCTGAGAAATCAGTAACCAGAACAACCACCTCTGGCCGTAATAACGGCCTTCATACGCCTGGGCATTGAGTCAAACAGAGCTTGGATGGCGTGTACAGGTACAGCTGCCCATGCAGCTTCAACACGATACGACAGTTCATCAAGAGTAGTGACTGGCGTATTGTGACGAGCCAGTTGCTCGGACACCATTGACCAGACGTTTTCAATTGGTGAGAGATCTGGAGAATGTGCTTGCGAGGACAGCAGTCGAACATTTTCTGTATCCACAAAGGCCCGTACAGGACCTGCAACATGCGATCGTGCATTATCGTGCTGAAATGTAGGGTTTCACAGGGATCGAATGAAGGGTAGAGCCACGGGTCGTAACACATCTGAAATGTAACGTCCACTGTTCAAAGTCCCGTCAATGAGAACAAGAGGTGACCGAGACGTGTAACCAATGGCACCCCACACCATCACACCGGGTGATACGCCAGTATGGCGATGACGAATACACGCTTCCATTGTGCGTTCACCGCGATGTTTCCAAACACGGATGCGACCATGATTATGGTGTAAACAGAACCGGGATTCGGCCGAAAAAAATGACGTTTTGCCATTCGTGCACCCAGGTTCGACGTCGAGTACACCATCACAGGCGCTCCTGTCTGTGATGCAACGTCAAGGGTAACCGAAGCCATGGTCTCCGAGTTGATAGTCCATGCTGCTGCAAACGTCGTCGAACTGTTCGTGCAGATGGTTGTTGTCTTGCAGACGTCCGCATCTGTTGACTCAGGGATTGAGACGTGGCTGCACGATCCATTACAACCATGTGGATAAGATGCCTGTCATCTCGACTGCTAGTGATACGAGGCCGTTGGAATCCAGTACGGAGTTCCGTATTACCCTCCTGAACCCACCGATTCCATATTCTGCTAACAGTCATTGGATCTCGACCAACGCGAGCAGCAATGTCGCGATACGATAAACAGCAATCGCGTAGGCTACAATCCGACATTTTTCAAAGTCGGAAACGTGATGGTACGCATTTCTCCTCCTTACACGAGGCTTCACAACAACGTTTCACCAGGCAACGCCGGTGAACTGCTGTTTGTGTATGAGAAATCGGTTGGAAACTTTCCTCATGTCAGCACGTTGTAGGTGTCGCCACCTGCGCCAACCTTGTGAGAATGCTCTGAAAAGCTAATGATTCAGCTGCCCCTAGCGATGTCGTTTTATGCAACCCGCAATTCAGTGCCTGCCCTTCAAAAACCATGAGCGAGGTTTTGATATTCTCTCGCTCGCTACGCGTGAACTACTATCCCTAGAGAAAAAATAGACAAGAGACTGTTGTAGGAATTTTAATGCGTAAAATATTGTATAGGCCTACGTTAGATGCGGTAGTTTTCTAGTTACTCACGATTAAATGTACAGAAGTGACCTTAAAACGCATCCCAGTCCCAACCTTCAGGGTTTCCCGTATGTTATTTACGGCACTCCTCTATCACTGTAAAAATATTTGCGACTGCACGAATTATCTCCCACTTTCGAACATTCAATGGCCTTGTTACACCACCGTCTTAGCAGACTCCTTACGAACTGTAAAACTAACATTTCTGTAAATTTTAACAAACAATTTCGTGAATTTTGACAGCGTGAAATAAACAGTTACATAGTTCTATTCTACGAAACTATTGTGTTCGTAAGGGTTAAGTTTGGATCGAGCTGTCAACGGAATTAGATTTAGCGTAACGATTGAGGACGTAGTTTTTTCTTTCATTACTCTCAGGAGCACGTTTAAATCGATAATGCTAAGGAAATAGCTGGTTATGATGATATCCCAATAAATAAAGATAAAAAAACCTAGAATATCGGCAATCGTTTTCGCGTAGTCGGAAATTTCTGTGCATTGGTTGTAGGGAGAGGCACGGTCAACACACAAGAAATCCTGCCTGGGGACGGATGAGCGTGGGTAGTAGTGCGTTCCAAGGCCACTTCTATACGTTTATCTTGAATAACTCGAAAAACGTGGTCTCCAGCGATAACGTAACTTGTACAAAATTTAACTACATTAAATTTCGTAGGAAAATGTCCTGTCAGTTTTTTTTTCCCTGTAGGACTAATATCTAGCAAGGAACGAGCAAAAGAATTTGAAACTCTAGCGTGTTGTTTTTGGAGGCCAGAGATAGAATTGTCGATTGCTTAAAACGCAGTCGGTAGGAGCAACTAAGTCACACTGTATTCACATTCACTGAAATATTTGAGACGTCTTCATGACGTTTGAAATGCCTATTGTATTTTTATATATCTGCACGAAGCTTTTTAGTGGGTTAATTACATCTGAAGATTGCAACTACTTGCCGAAACAACTAATACTAACGTCATATATGTATTTAACATGACGTAATAAATTACTATTTTACAAACATTTACAGATGTGTCATACTTCCAGTTCTCAATATGTCAGCTAAAAGAAAGTAGGGATGTTCTTCAGCCAATGTGTCTCAAGTTTCTAGAGCTTGAATGACATTCTCTTACTGAGCAATTTCATACTGCGGCCTGTAAATGAAGCTTACCGTCATGATTAAATGTCCATTACTAAAACTGAAATGTACAGTGTGGTTACAATTAAAGTTTTACTACTTGAGAGGGCCTCCGTGACAAAAAAATCATCGTAAGACAATAAAATTTTGTGGAAACATTTATAGGGCCATAAGTAAGAGAAAGAAGCAAAAAACCATTAAAATAAGAAAAACATTTTAATTTCTACATGAGAGGGTAACGTTTGTTATCTGCGTCGCATGTTTACGTCACAGTCGACAAACGTTGCTCAATGCGACGCCCCTCGGCGTCCACGACAGCTTGGAACTGCATAAGAGATTGCTGCGCTGGTGCCCGAAGCAATAGTGGATCATTCGATGTTTAGCAGTCGTGACATAGATCGTGCACTCCTTGAAGATTGCACATTGCCTTAAGCACTGTCAGCCATGGCAACAATAATTGTTTCAACAATTTGTGGTGCCATTGGCCGGCGGCGTCTCGTAGGTGCAATTTCCAAATCGCCAGTTAATTTGAACTTCCGAATCACGTTGTTCAACCCCGGAGTGGAAACCGGGGCCCTCCGTATTTCTTTCATGCGTCCATACTCGCGAAAAGCCACAGGACTGTAGCTGTCGTTTTGATAAAACAGCTTTATGGGTAAAGCCCTGCTCGTCTTGCCCAGACTGCTGTTGATTTTCTGCAGCTGCAATGAACACTGACACTTGTCGTTCTACCCTACAGGCGCGAAACGGCAAATCATGGCACTGCACCACCAACAACGCAAATCCCTCGGCGCATAGTACGAACATCATTCCTATGAAGCTGGGTACCCATATGGGAAATAGTTTTCCGTCTACAATGGCCGAAATACCCAAAGTTTAACTATACTGGTGTCCAAAATTAAAGCAACGAACAGAAATTTTGCAAGGATTCCTTTATTTTGCGACAAAGCAGTAATGGGTAAAGCCCTGCTCATCTTGCCCAGACTGCTGTTGATTTTCTGCCGCTGCAATGTACACTGACACTTATCGTTCAACCCTACAGGCGCCAAACGTCAAATCATGGCACTGCGCTACCAACAACGCAAATCCCTCGGCGCATAGTGTGAACATCATTCCTATGAAGCTGGGTACCCATATGGGAAATAGTTTTCCGTCTACAATGGCCGAAATACCCAAAGTTTAACTATATTGGTGTCCAAAATTAAAACAACGAACAGAAATTTTGCAAGGATCCCTTTATTTTGCGACAAAGTAGTATAAACAGGTGATAGTAAAGTAAAAACGATGTAACGAATACAGAACGTAATCAACTGTAACACGCATAGCGGTAGACAAAAATGTTCTTAGTTTTTTTCCAACCTAACGGATATGCACACACGTTCTGACAACTGATTAATGTGCTCAGTATGATGTGTGACCACCTCTGGCACCAGTGGAGGCCGGACATGCTGTGAATGACGTCATCAATCTCATGTTGAAAGAATAACGCCCACTGATCCCGCAGAGCTGCCCACAAGTCTTGGAGAGTGGTTGGTGGATGCTGACGTGAAGCGACCCGTCTCCCTAGGGCATCCCAGACGTGCTCTATGGGATTCAAATCTGGAGAGCGAGCAGGCCACGCCATGCGTGCAGTGTATTCCGTTCCCACAAACACATCAACTATGCTCTATGAGGTCAAGCATTATCGTCAACTAATACGAAGTCTGGGCCCACAGCGCCTGGCGACAAGCGCACATGAGGTGCCAATATCTCGTCACAATACCTGACAACAGTTAAACCTTGCTGATTCACCCACATAAATTCATGAAGAGGTGTTCGAATGGTCAACATAGTACCTGCCCACAACATTAGGGATCCTCCTAGATGTCAGTCTCTTTCCACAATATTTTGGTCCCGAAATCTTGTTCCACGAGCCGTGCAGATGCGAATCCGTCGAGAATGACTCCCCATACCATATAGGGACACATCTGCGAAAAGAACATTGGCCCACCTTTCGTCCGTCCAGGTGGCATGTTGACGGCTCCACTCTAGACGTTCCCTTCTGCGAAACCACGCTAGAGATAAACAGACAGCAGGTCTTGAACAATAAAGGACCTCTGCACAAGCCTTGTATATACGAGGGCTGTCCAGAAAGTAAGTTACGATCGGTCGCGAAATGGAAACGACTATGAAAATCCGATAAAGCTTTGCAAAGATGTGTTGGGCCGTGTCTCTAGTATGACTCTAGCTAGAATTATGTCGCTCTTTTCGTTCCTGAGCGCTTAGTGAGCGCTTAAAGATGTTATAGAAAATAGTGTCTCCCGCCAAGTACGAGGGCCTGGTGAGAATTTTCCCCTGAAGCTATGCAACCAACATTACATAACTGTCGTGCGGTTTCGTCTTCAAGACAGTTCTCAGCCTCATTCTGCAGGGGTAATGAAGATGTTCCTGCATCGTTTCAATTGGAAATGTTTGGTTACCCACAATACAGCCCGTAATTGTCTCCCACTGAGTTTCATCTCTGCTCAAACGAACCGCTGGCTATGAAGACAACATTTTGGCACAGACAACGAGCTTTAGGCCAGCGTAGAGAATTGGCGGAAAGCACTGGCGGCTGCATTCTATGATGGTATTGGAAAGTTGGCACAACGCTACGACGAATGTCTGAGTCAGAGCGGCGACTACGTAGAGAAGTAGCTGAAAGGTGTAGCTAACTGTTACAAATGAAACATCTCTGATTTTCACAATGATTTTCATTTGGCGATCAATCGTAACTTACTTTCTGGACAGCCCTCTTACCGTTTTCCTCGATAGAATACGCCCAGGTAATGCTACGAGGCCAGATGGCCGATGCAGAATGGCACTAAGGCGGTACCGTCGCACCCTTACAGCCAAATGACGGTACACGCTTTATGATATCACACGTGGTCGGCCCTGTCCTGGTCATCGGGATAATATAAACTATCGCCTCATCCGAGAAAGAACAGATCGATTCACATTAAGCC
The DNA here is from genome assembly GCF_021461385.2 of Schistocerca piceifrons. Lineage (NCBI taxonomy): Eukaryota > Metazoa > Arthropoda > Insecta > Orthoptera > Acrididae > Schistocerca > Schistocerca piceifrons. The sequence continues at coordinate 585,110,085 of NC_060142.1, read as the reverse complement.
ATTGGGCCACATCAGTTTGTGACTCTGCTGCTTCCATTCTTCCTGTGGCTCTACACAGCGGAGAGTCTGTAATCGTCTTCGCTGTGTAATACTGCACCGCCTACTACTGTATACATAGCGATTGTGGATGTGGGACTACTCTGCAAACACTACCCCGCTTGAAACTTCCTGGCACATTAAAACTGTGTGCCAGACCGAGATTCGAACTCAGGACCTTTGCCTTTCGCGGGCAAGTGCTCTACCATCTGAGCTACCCAAGAACGTCTCAAGCCCCGTCCTCACAGCTTTACTTCTGCCAGTATCTCGTCTCCTACCTTCTAAACTTTACGGAAGCTCTCCTGCGAACCTTGCAGAACTAGCACACCTGAAAGAAAGGATATTGTGGCTTAGGCACAGCCTGGGGGATGTTTCCAGAATGAGCTGCTGTATAGTTTGGAAGGTAGGAGACCAGATACTTCTAAAGATTTGATCTTGGACATCGAGGGTGACGTATATGGCATATTTCGTTTATTTAGTTGACAAGAGTATGGATAAGGTAAGAATGTTGATCTCCCATTAGGACGATAGCCACGCTGAGTGTTGGAGATGCGTGGGAGAGTTTGCAAGGCGCTGATAGATTTGTTGGGTAAGAATGGGAGTAGCGCTGCCGAGGCTGATCCCTAAACAGTGCCCTGGCGCCCTGGTTGAGGCCCCTGTTGGACATGTTGCAAGGGCCATCTAGCACTGGCAGGAGTTTATGTCAGCGACGGTGCGGTGTCCATGGCGACGTCTCAGTGAAGCCTGAGTCGCCGCGAGGGTGGGGTACAAGACTGTTATTTTCCAACGTCATCACCTTACTGAAGTGTTTATTACGGGGGTGTTAGAGCTTTCCTAGATGTTCTACAAAATACGAGTGACATTTGTTAAAGATTTGCTCTGAACTTATCGTCCTTATCTCAGGGCACTGCATAGTTCATAAAATAATTAAATGAAAGAACCAATTTGATATCTGATATTTCAAAAAATTGTGCAGTTTGTCAGCGAGAAGAAGTTTCTTATAGATTTGAAAGTATGTGTAAAGTTTGTCAGAAGACACTAAGTGCTTTCCTTCCAAATAGTGGATGAATATGTTGTTGTTCCCCCGCATGAACCATGGACCTTGCCGTTGGTGGGGAGGCTTGCGTGCCTCAACGATACAGATAGCCGTACCGTAGGTGCAACCACAACGGAGGGGTATCTGTTGAGAGTCCAGACAAACGTGTGGTTCCTGAAAGGGGCAGCAGCCTTTTCAGTAGTTGCAGGGGCAACAGTCTGGAAGATTGACTGATCTGGACCTGTAACACTAACCAAAACAGCCTTGCTGTTTTGGTACTGCGAACGGCTGAAAGCAAGGGGAAACTACAGCCGTAATTTTTCCCGAGGGCATGCAGCTTTACTGTATAATTAAATGATGATGGCGTCCTCTTGGGTAAAATATTCCGGAGGTAAAATAGTCCCCCATTCGGATCTCTGGGCGGGGCTACTGAAGAGGACATCGTTATCAGGAGAAAGAAAACTGGCGTTCTACGGATAGGAGAGTGGAATGTCAGATCCTTTAATCGGGCAGGTAGGTTAGAAAATTTAAAAAGGGAAATTGATAGGTTAAAGTTAGATATAGTGGGATTTATTGAAGTTCGGTGGCAGGAGGAACAAGACTTTTGGTCAGGTGAATATAGGGTTATAAATACAAAATCAAATAGGGGTAATGCAAGAGTAGGTTTAATAATGAATAAAAAATAGGAGTGCGGGTAAGCTACTACAAACAGCATAGTGAACGCATTATTGTGGCCAAGATAGACACGAAGCCCACGCCTACTACAGTAGTACAAGTTTATATGCCAACTAGATCTGCAGATGGTGAAGATATTGATGAAATGTATGATGAGATAAAAGAAATTATTTAGAAAGTGAAGGGAGATGAAAATTTAATAGTCATGGGTGACTGGAATTCGACAGTAGGAAAAGGAAGAGAAGGAAACAAAGTAGGTGAATATGGATTGGGGCTAAAAAATGAAAGAGGAAGCCGCCTGGTAGAGATTTTTGCACACCGCACAACTTAATCATAGCTAACACTTGGTTCAAGAATCATAAAAGAAGGTTGTATACATAACAGATGCCTGGAGATACTGACAGGTTTCAGATAGAATATATAATGGTAAGACAGAGATTTAGCAACTAGATTTTAAATTGTAAGACATTTCCAGGTGCAGATGTGGACTCTGACCACAATCTATTGGTTATGAACTGCAGATTAAAACTGAAGAAGCTGCAAAAAGGTGGGAATATAAGGAGATGTGACCTGGATAAACTGAAAGAATCAGAGGTTGTACAGAGTTTCAGGGAGAGCATAAGGGAACAATTGACAGGAATGGGAGAAAGAAATACAGTAGAAGAAGAATGGGTAGCTTTGAGGAATGAAATAGTGAAGGCAGCAGAGAATCAAGAAGGTAAAATGACGAGGGCTAGTAGAAATCCTTGGGTAACAGAAGAGATACTGAATTTAATTGATGAAAGGGGAAAATACACAAATGCAGCACGTGAAGCAGGCAAAAAGGAATACAAACGTCTCAAAAATGAGATCGACAGGAAGTGCAAAATGGCTAAGCAGGGATGGCCAGAGGACAATTTTAAGGATGTAGAGGCTTATCTCATGAGGGGTAAGATAGATATTGCCTACAGGAAAATTAAAGAGACCTTTGGAGAAAAAAGAACCACTTGCGTGAATATCAAGAGCTCAGACGGAAACCCAGTTCTAAGCAAAGAAGGGAAAGCAGAAAGGTGGAAGGAGTATATAGAGGGTCTATACAGGGGCGATGTTCTTGAGGACAATATTATGGAAGTGGAAGAAGAGGTAGATGAAGATGAAATGGGAGATATGATACTGCGTGAAGAGTTTGACAGAGCACTGAAAGACCTCAGTCGAAACAATGCCCCGGGAGTAGACAACATTCCGTTAGAACCACTCACAGCCTTGGGAGAGCCAGTCCTGACAAAACTCTACCACCTGGTGTGCAAGATGTATGAGACAGGCGAAATTCCCTCAGACTTCAAGAAGAATATAATAAATCCAATCCCAAAGAAAGCAGGTGTTCACAGATGTGAAAATTACCGAACTATCGGTTTAATAAGTCACAGCTGCAAAATACTAACGCGAATTCTTTACAGACGAATGGAAAAACTGGTAGAAGCCGACCTCGGGGAAGATCAGTTTGGATTCCGTAGAAATGTTTGAACACGTGAGGCAATACTGACCCTACGACTTATCTTAGAAGAACGATTAAGGAAAGGCAAACCTATTTTTGTAGCATTTGTAGACTTAGAGAAAGCTTTTGACAATGTTGACTGGAATACTCTCTTTCAAATTCTAAAGGTGACAGGGGTAAAATACAGGGGGCGAAAGGGTATTTACAATTTGTACAGAAACCAGACGGCAGCTATAAGAGTCGAGGGACATGAAAGGGAAGCAGTGGTTGGGAAGGGAGTGAGACAGGGTTGTAGCCTCTCCCCGATGCTATTCAATCTGTATATTGAGCAAGCAGTGAAGGAAACAAAAGAAAAATTCGGAGTAGCTATTAAAATCCACGGAGAAGAAATAAAAACTTTGAGGTTCGCCGATGACATTGTAATTCTGTCAGAGACAGCAAAGGACTTGGAAGAGCAACTGAACGGAATGGATAGGGTCTTGAAAGGAGGATATAAGATGAACATCAACAAAACCAAAACTAGGATAATGGAATGTAGTCGAATGAAGTCGGGTGATACTGAGGGAATTAGATTAGGAAATGAGACACTTAAAGTAGTAAAGGAGTTTTGCCATTTGGGGAGCAAAATAACGGATGATGGTCGAAGTAGAGAGGACATAAAATGTAGACTGGCAATGGCAAGGAAAGCGTTTCTGAAGAAGAAGAATTTGTTAACATCGAATATAGATTTAAGTGTCAGGAAGTCGCTTCTGAAAGTATTTGTATGGAGTGTAGCCATGTACGGAAGTGAAACGTGGGTGATAAATAGTTTGGACAAGAAGAGAATAGAAGCTTTCGAAATGTGGTGCTACAGAAGAATGCTGAAGATTAGATGGGTAGATCACGTAACAAATGAGGAGGTATAGAATAGAATTGGGGAGATTAGAAATTTGTGGCACACCTTGACTAGAAGTAGGGATCGTTTGGTAGGACATGTTCTGAGGCATCAAGGGATCACCAATTTAGTATTTGAGGGCAGCATGGACGGTAAAACTCGTAGAGGGAGACCAAGAGACGAATACACTAAGCAGATTCAGAAGGATGTAGGTTGCAGCAGGTACTGGGAGAAGAAGAAGCTTGCATAGGATAGAGTAGCATGGAGAGCTGCATCAAACCAGCCCCAGGACTGAAGACCACAACAACAACATGTTGTTGTTGTGCAAACGAGCCACAGACCGCACACAGTACAGTAAGTGATATTCATACAGAGCGTTACGTGGCGTTACCAACACAAAAACCTAAACAGCCTACTTACACCATCCAACACGATGTATAGGCAACAGGCAACTGGGGCCTTGCACCATTAACCGCGTTGCCCCTGTGGGAATACAGATACGTAAACAATCATGTGGGCTCAAGAGGTGTAGAAACACCACCAAAGGAACAAAATAAATAGAGAATAGGGGATGATTAGGAGGAAAAAATCAAAATATGAAAGGTTTCAAGGGGAGGAAGGGAAAGAAAACATTTTCAGAGTGGTGTAAAGAATGGAAAAAGAAACCGTGAAAAAATATTGAAATAGGGGAAGAAAAGGAAAAAAAACAACAAAAGACAATAACTTAAATATGAATTTGATCACTAGAAGGTCGTAACGTAGAAAGGAGAAAAATAAAACATAAATAGACCTGAAGACGTTCGAGAAGTGTGTGCGACCACGAGAAAATTGCATGGTCGTTGCCTTAAATCTGGAAACTGCGTGTTTGCGGCCGGACGGAAGGGACGCAGGCGGCGAAAGCGGCCAGCGGCTGCGGGCTGTGGGAGGCGCTGCGCTGCGTCGTGCGGGGCTGGGCGGCGGCGGCGGCGGCTGCGGCGACCTCCGCCCCCGGCGTGTCCTCCGCGGTGAAAGCACGGCCGCCGCCCAGGGCGCTCTCCCTGTGGCGAAACCCGGGCCGGGGGCCGAGGCGACCGCGGCGGCAACAGAGCGCGGGCCCGCGATGCGATGCGACGCCCAGGTCGCGGGGCGCTTGCGCAAACACCTCGGCGTGTGCGGGCGCCACATCGTGGGCAACGGGCGGCGGGCTGCGCACAGTCCGTAACAGGGGCACAGGTTAGAAACGCACAGGGTGCAGCTGAAATGCAGGAGAAATACCCACAGGCTACGAGCAGAACTTAAGTCCCATTGCAAACAAGGCGGGTGCCGACGCGTGTGAATATTATCGAACCATCATTTTTAATAAGTCACGATTACAATATCATGACTAGAATTATTTGCATAAGAATGCGATAACGGCTATTAACCGACCTAGGAGAACTTTATCTTCGAAGGAAACTGGCAACATGCCTGAACACATTTCCTTATTTACTACGTCGTTTCGGCTACTGACGGCATCGGGATGTAATGTCTCTTGCAGCGGTCTCTCCGCGATATTTTCAGAAATTTTATAAATTATATAACTCAGTACATATCTCGAAGTATCTCTTCTTATCTTACCGATTCCTAAACTTTAATATACGATGATTATCAATGCAAAGTAGTTTCAAGCCCTATTATTCCTTGGATTGTGCATTTACTCCATGGAATAGCTTCTCTTCTATCTATGTTTCTCTCACGGTCTTGCCGATTAGCCGTTGAGCCGTTGAGCTACTCGCCATCTTTATGAGATTCTGTTTGAGAAGGAATTTAATACATGAACTAAACTAAAGTAAATGTGTTCGCGTATTATTTAACTGATTATTATTGACAGTGTCTGCTTACTACGCTGTGTTGCACAGGATCAGTGGGGAACGTCTGATTTACACTGGACGAACCTGCCGTTTTGTACGCTCAAAATATCCAGTTTTTTACTTTCAATAAATGCGCTAACACGGTCTTACCAGCAGATCTCCGGTCTTCCCCATGTGATCACCGAAAGTTAATAATTATTACAAATGTTTTCAGGAGATCGACTGACAATTTTCGTCGCACCGAGACTTCGAAATTGCTCCACTGCCTTATGGAACTTACGTTAAGCTCAATTTAATCAGGATAGAACAGTACTGAACTGTGTGAAGGTGATAAGCCTCCTTTGTGAATGAAAATTCCCTTAATATACGCATATTTTTTACTATCCTGATCAGTGAAGCTAAATCAGGCCGGTGTGAGAGAGGTTTTTAAATTTTAGATCCCACAAAAATATTAAAGGGTCAAAACTTAGAAATTGTAAAACAACGTTCTGAATCAGTTGCCTGCGTGTATGCTTACTCCAGTTTTCAATTGGTCATCTCCTCCTTCCCCCTTCCTCTGTAGATCTCCTCCACCCCCACTCTCTATCCAACTCCTACACTCTTTGCCCATCTCCTCTTGCCCGTCTCTCTGTACATCTCCTCCTCTCCCTTTCTTTGTTAATCTGCTCCTCCACATCTCTACATCTCCTATTTCGTCCTCTGTCAATATCCTTCTCCTCCCTATTTCTATCTAATCCTGTCCCCACTCTCTCCTCCTCTTCCTTTTCATCTCCTCCCTTTCCCTTCCTGTGTATCGCCCCCTCTCCACTCTTTTTATCCATCTCCTCTTTCCCCTTTTCCCTGTTCATCTCCTCCACCATTCTCTCTCTGCCTAACACTTCTTCCCTCTGTCTCTGTCCATTTCCTCCTCTTTCCTTTCGCTATCCATCTTCACCTCTCCCCTCTCTCTGTCCATTTCGCTACCTCCCATCTCTGTCTATCTCCTCTTGCTCCTATCTCTGCCCATGTCCTCGCATACCCCCACAACCACCCATCTCCTCCGTTCTCTCTCCACGTTATCACAGCCCAATACCAGGTTGGTGATTCTTACCCCCACAATATTTCTTCCCAGATCGTAACTAATATGTGCACCTAATTTGATTCAAATCATTCCACGGATTTGGGTTGAGTTATTTTTCTGTGGCTTTGCCCAAATACGAACATCTCAAATATAGTTCACATATATTTTAAATATCTGATACATATTTGTACACATATTTCTCCTGTATCTCTAACAAATTTCGCTCTGCAGCTTCATTTTCACACAGCTCAATGTTTATGATATCGTATTTCCTGAACTATGTGCTGCACGGTGATGTAAGTTTGCAGGTACATCCACGATTATACACTCCTCGAAATTGAAATAAGAACACCGCGAATTCATTGTCCCAGGAAGGGGAAACTTTATTGACACATTCCTGGGGTCAGATACATCACATGATCACACTGACAGAACCACAGGCACATAGACACAGGCAACAGAGCATGCACAATGTCGGCACTAGTACAGTGTATATCCACCTTTCGCAGCAATGCAGGCTGCTATTCTCCCATGGAGACGATCGTAGAGATGCTGGATGTAGTCCTGTGGAACGGCTTGCCATGCCATTTCCACCTGGCGCCTCAGTTGGACCAGCGTTCGTGCTGGACGTGCAGACCGCGTGAGACGACGCTTCATCCAGTCCCAAACATGCTCAATGGGGGACAGATCCGGAGATCTTGCTGGCCAGGGTAGTTGACTTACACCTTCTAGAGCACGTTGGGTGTCACAGGATACATGCGGACGTGCATTGTCCTGTTGGAACAGCAAGTTCCCTTGCCGGTCTAGGAATGGTAGAACGATGGGTTCGATGACGGTTTGGATGTACCGTGCACTATTCAGTGTCCCCTCGACGATCACCAGTGGTGTACGGCCAGTGTAGGAGATCGCTCCCCACACCATGATGCCGGGTGTTGGCCCTGTGTGCCTCGGTCGTATGCAGTCCTGATTGTGGCGCTCACCTGCACGGCGCCAAACACGCATACGAGCATCATTGGCACCAAGGCAGAAGCGACTCTCATCGCTGAAGACGACACGTCTCCATTCGTCCCTCCATTCACGCCTGTCGCGACACCACTGGAGGCAGGCTACACGATGTTGGGGCGTGAGCGGAAGATGGCCTAACGGTGTGTGGGACCTTAGCCCAGCTTCATGGAGACGGTTGCGAATGGTCCTCGCCGATACCCCAGGAGCAACAGTGTCTAATTTGCTGGGAAGTGGCGGTGCGGTTCCCTACGGCACTGCGTAGGATCCTACGGTCTTGGCGTGCATCCGTGCGTCGCTGCGGTCCGGTCCCAGGTCGACGGGCACGTGCACCTTCCGCCGGCCACTGGCGACAACATCGATGTACTGTGGAGGCATCACACCTCACGTGTTGAGCAATTCGGCGGTACGTCCACCCGGCCTCCCGCATGCCCACTATACGCCCTCGCTCAAAGTCCGTCAACTGCACATACGGTTCACGTCCACGCTGTCGCGGCATGCTACCAGTGTTAAAGACTGCGATGGAGCTCCGTATGCCACGGCAAACTGGCTGACACTGACGGCGGCGGTGCACAAATGCTGCGCAGCTAGCGCCATTCGACGGCCAACACTGCGGTTCCTGGTGTGTCCGCTGTGCCGTGTGTGTGATCATTGCTTGTACAGCCCTCTCGCAGTGTCCGGAGCAAGTATGGTGGGTCTGACACACCGGTGTCAATGTGTTCTTTTTTCCATTTTCAGGAGTGTATGTGGCTACTGTCAGCGGAACATGTTGTGAACAGTGTTAGTATTAAAGAGGCAATTAATTAAAACGCCATGCATGTTGCGGCAGTTTCTCGTGAATCTCAGTGTTCGTGGCGTCATACCCCCTGGTGTAAGTGTCGTACAATGAGATAGTTCTTCTGATACGTTCAGTGGTACATGTAAATACTGTCTGCAAAATGAGTCACGAATACAGTTAGGTGTAAAGGAGTAATAAATTAAAACGTCTTGTTTCATGCGGCTCTTTTACTGCACGAACAGCGAACATCTAGTAATCAATAAACTTCTTAACTTCTTTCCTTCCATCATTCTGTGGGGGTCGTCAGAGAAGAAAAGTTTCGCAGAAGTGTGAAATTATGTGTAAAATTTGTTCCAAATCTCTAAGTACTCCCATTCTCAAATACTGGATGACTAAATTATGCATATTAACGCGTCGTGGGCTACACTACTTTTTCACCCCACCGCCACATTTCCTACACGTGCCTGGCTCTTACCCCGACAGCGTTTCTGTTTGGTTGAAATCGGTCCAGTGGTTTAGGAGGGGGTGTGGAACGTATATATATATATATATATATATATATATATATATATATATATATATATATGTATGTATGTATGTATGTATATATATATATATATATATATATATATATCCTTTTTTACAATCTGTATGGATTCAGGCTTTCACTGAGCGATGTGCTACAAGTTATAATTTTTTATCTGACGACTGAAGCGACAGAAACGACTTAATAAATAAAGAAATACAGTGCGATCGAACAGTCGTACACATAAAAATGAACGTGTCTGTAAACTGGAATTACACAGCAGTCGTTCGATTAGCCATTGCTGTACAGTACTTTCTGCCATTCGTTCGCATGCACGTGTTGTGATGCATTTGGAGATGATTAAACAGATGCCGAAATGCCGAACTATTCTACAATAATAAGATTAATCACCAGTTTCTGGGGAAGCGAATTAGTTGCAGACAAGAAACGGAAGACTGGTCATTTAAATGGGCGCTGAGCTGGCTGACGTGAGGGACAAGATGCTGCGCTCACATTCGAAACGCGTGAAGCGACTAATACCTGTCCGGCCTCAGATGTTGCGAGGTAGTGCTCAGAAGTCGAAGCAAAAACCAAAATTTCGTCCATATGAGGTTCGTAGTGTTGGGAACTGAGTGCGCCGCAGGAAGAAAAGCATCTAGCTTACTTACTATTCGACACCCTAATCTAGCATAATGTATAGTCGGCAAGACTCAGCATAAGCAGGAGTACCTCCGAGGATGTCCAACGTAGCTTTGGACGAAACGTCATGGATTGAAGAGTTCCATGGACTACGGCCATAGAACCCGGAAGAATTCTCGGCAGCTGATAATGTATAGCCTTTCCGGTATTTTCTGACATCCATGGAATCGCAGAAGTGACACCTCTTTTTTGGACTGATGAAGAGTGTTTTCGTCTAAATGGATAAGTGAATATTCGAAATTCAAGAAGTCGAAAATCCACAGAAAAATCACCAGAAAATTGGAATGCGCTGTGCCGTATCGCCTCGTCGAGCGACCCTATTTTCTTTGCAACTAAAATAAACAGTGCTGTTTATTAAAACGCCGTTGTACAGTTTATTTCACTTCTTGAGACAGATAAACGTTATTATCGGTTGCAGCATGACGGCGGCACTTGCTTAGCTATTAAATAAAACAATTCATTTCATAAGTGAATACTAAGAAATACGTATGAAAAAGTCGTTCGCAGATTTGAGGTTTGGAAGGGGTGGTTATTGTACTCGGTTCCTATTTGAAGTGGGAACTTGGTTAAAAACTTTTCGTTTAGCCAGGACCGGCTGCCATTAGTAAAGCCATCCTACTATTTGCCTTACTGTAGCTATGTTACAGTGGGGCCTATATTACACAAAAGTTTGACCGGCGAACCGGAGCTAGCACCAAGGCAAATTGTGTGAATCGATTTATTCCTTTTGCAAATTATATTACTGGAGCTGAAATAAATGCTGAGCTAATGGTATCATTTGTATGGGCACCGTTTGGATTTTACTTGCAGAAACAGTCACTCTTCAATAACTCGGTACTGTAGTGAGACTGATGGATCACATTCGGTCCACCGGTATATCGGATCTTGTTATAAGACAAGTTTTAACCATTTGCAAAAACCCTCCTTCGTTTGGATCTTAGGTGCAAAATACACGTTCTTCTGTACTTTAAACCTGCATGAATCGATTCAAACTTTGCACATAGGTAGATAAATGAATAAAATTAAAACGAAATTTGTCCAATAATGTTTATAAGAAGTCGACATTCCATGATTTAAAATCGAGCAAAATGTAGCACGTAATGTTCGCTCTTACGTGAGTTGAATACGAGGAAATGGTTTTAAAGTGAATCATATTAATAAAAAATGCGTTATTACTATAAAATTGAAAACACGCCTATAAACATCTAGCTTAATGCTGTGTACAGAAAACACATTTATTTTTCGCGGCCCCTTCCAATAGCTTTTCGTGCGTTATGTGAGAGGGGAGGTAGTTTGCCGTGGGAGCCAGCCCTGAAACAGGTTAGACAATAACATATATAAGCGTCACAACTGGGATACATGCCAGATTGAGAACATTTTCTGCAAAATATACATTTATTGTGACGCTCATTAAATAAATTTCTACGTTACAGGAGTAATCACGTCTTTGGGGCAAAGACAGATTCAACTAAAAATACGATGTATTAAACATTCTAAAGGTGATGTCGATTAATATATTCAGAGGTTTAATGAAAACACACATCAACATGACGAATCTGCAGCTCTCACTGCCAAAACTGGGTAAACCAGAGCCTTAGGCCAGAGCCTATACTTCACACTTTGTCGTCAGTCTTGAAGTAAGTTCTTCTCCATTCGGATTAGCAAGCCAAGTGACCGATCCTGCCGTTCGAAATGTCCCTTCTTCGTCTACCAAGAAAGCGATGAAAAATGGCCGATTAGAAGGCTTCATTTACCCGACCAGTCTATCTGTCTACTGCCTCCGAGCCATGGCGCGGCTGGCGCCAGTGTTCTCGCACTTACAGTGGCATCGCTGCCATCGATTATAAGGTCACCATCTTTGCCTTCAGCGATTCAGGGCGGTGGTCGGGTGGTTAACGGAGGGAGAAGAGAGACAGCGGGTGGATTCGCAGGGTCGGAGGAGGCTTGTTGATGTTTACCATGAGGCCTGTGATATGACGCCTGTACGCTATGGGCAGGGTCAGCGAGAGATCCCGGCAGTGACTTGATGGGACCTCGGGTTTGGTATCGCGGTGATGCACTGTTGTGTTTTGGGGCTTTTCTGCTGCGAGGGCATGTATAGGTTCTTGTTACTGGCCATTGAAACTGAGATGCGTCTGTGGCGTGACGGAGGAAACGTGTGATGCTTGCCGCTGTTGCATGTGGCAACGCTTCGTATGCCTTTTCTCTGTACAGCAAATTATGTGAAGTAAATAGTTGATACCACGACGACGTCTTGCTCTCACGCGTTGTTGAATACATTTCGGAATTACTGAATGGTGAAGATATCTCACGTGTAAAGCAAATGAAGCCATTTGCGCCATACTAAGGTACAGTATTATTCTGCTTAAATCTGTATCAGTTATATGTGGATTTATATGCCCTTCTTTAGTTTCAGAAGTTATAGAAGTGTGTAAACAGAGAGCTATGTGGAAAGGGATGTAAAGTTGAAACCCTTCCAATAAGTGAATACACTCGAATTTTGTATTACTAAAGGTGCCTTTCCATACCAGCACCTACCTTGGGTAGTAAGTCTTATTTGGAGGTTGTCATGGTACTGTAAGTAATTATTATAAACAAAATTCTTTATTCTGATTATACTAAATTGGAGATGTAAGGTCGGTTGTGTGCCGCTGTAAATTACTATTGTCTCCTCTCTGTGGCAGCCTAGCATTGTCACTGGCTTCAATCATTATTCCTGTCATATTTCGAGTTTTGTATTCGCGGGTTTGCTTAAGCTGACACTGTTGAGTTGTAAGACCTATAAACAGGCAAGTCAAACTGAGTATTCTATGAGCTCAAGACGATATTCTATTACGTGGTACCTTAGTTTGTTATAGGTTAGAAGTATTTTACGTGTTATTAATATTCTGCTGTTTCCTTTGTCTAAAGAGGAGCTAGTTCTGTGAAGTAGTCGTTTATATTTTATTAGTGTGTTACGCTTTGTGCCTTTTCATGTTAATTATTTTTAAGAAGCTACAAATGACTCAGTCTATGTTGCAGGTAGCTGAAACTGACGTGTTCACAGGGGTCGCGTCCTGACGGCGTTGACAGTGGCCCTTTTTACTACGGCACATCCGGCTATCCTCCTTCAGTACATTTCACTTGCTTATATCGTTGTTACGTTTGTCGAGTGGAATTAGGCCTTACTGTAATCACTTTATATGTTGAAGTTAGGTATCTCCCTTGCCAGGGTGCGAACCTTCGTGGGTATAGTCGTATTCTCATCTGTAAAGATTGATAGTGTTATTCATTTGTTCTCGTCACATGTATGATTATTTATCTTGTTATGTTTAATGTTAGTAAAATGTGTTAGCGAGGTCCGAATTGGGACGTTGTATTCTCCTCTTGTGGAAACAAATTTAAGTGATTTTATTCCTTTTTTAAGTAGCCTTTGCCGGCCTGTGTGGCCGAGCGGTTCTAGGCGCTACAGTCTGGAACCGCGCCACCGCAACGGTCGCAGGTTCGAATCCTGCCTCGGGCATGGATGTGTGTGATGTCCTTAGGTTGGTTAGGTTTAAGTAGTTCTAAGTTCTAGGGGACCGATGACCTCAGATGTTAAGTCCCATAGCGCTCAGAGCCATTTGAACCATTTTTAAGTAGCCTTTAGATGCGTTCGTTTTGCCTCCATGTTTGGTGTTTTTATGGCTTTCATGTTAATTAAAATTACAATAAAGGTAAATTTGGCAACGGAGGGTACCGTGTATTTATTATTTGCTAACTGGATCCTATGTTAAGTGCAAAAATCCTACGAGCCTCTTTCTTAATAATAGCTACTGGCATTATTCTGTTGAGGTAGTTGCGATAACTGCCGAGTTCAAGATGGGAGAACCATACTGCATCGTTCCTCCCTGGTTTTTTCTGTTTATTAGGCTCGTATCCAAAGATAAGCCCTTGAAGTCAGCAGCAATTCCCGAGTTTCGCTCCGGCTGACATTACTCGAAACCATGAAGCTCACTGTGGCTACGGTAACGTTACAAACGTGGCAGCTGCCGCCGGCCTCATGAAACCCCCTGTCACAAGAGGCTGTTACCGCCACTTCAGAGATCATCGACTCAGGTCCACCCTGACAGAGCAGTGCTGCGAAGGTGACCCTTACATTTGATTACTACGTAACACGTCGCTACACTGCTAGGCACAATGCCACTGAATAGTCAGATCTCAATTTTTCTCCCATTTTAAACCCCTAACGTAATATAGTGTGAATTACTTCGTCTTAACAACTCTTGTAAGACGTCATAAAGATCTGTAACATCAGGGTGCGTCTTGTAGGAGGTAAAACTGTACTATTTTGAAGTAATATATTTTCCCAGGTAACTGAGGGTGTGACTAAATCCAGTGACGTACTAGAGGCCGCATCGAGGTGCGTCGTATTTCCAAGGAATATATTTCTTCCAGAGTGAATCCAATGACGTATTAGATGCCGTGTATTCGAGCGTTATAGAGCATTTTCATTTGTGTGCGTACTGCATTAAGCTATACTTATTTCAGTAGAGCGTCAGAGGAGAGTGTTGTACCTTGGATCATTTTTCAGACCTAGCCAGACATGCAATAGAAGTCTACATTTTCTTAATCCGTTTTAAATGATGGCATGCACTTCATTCCTGCGGAACACTTTTTATGAAATTACAAAAATTATTTCGGACAAGTAAGGTTTTTCCATCCACATCAACATCTACGTGATTAATCTGCAATTCACAATTAAGTGGCAGGCAGAGGTTTCATCAAACCACCTTCAAGCTACTTCTTTATCGTTACACTCTCCTGCGCCGTGCGGGAATAACGAACACTTACATCTTTCCGTGCGATCTCGGATTTCTCTTATTTTATTACGACGATCATTTCTCCACGTGTAGGTGGGCGCCAACAGATGTTTTCACACTCTGAGGAGAGAGTTGGTGGTTGAAATTTCATGGGAACGAACTGCCGCATCGAAAAGCGCCTTTGCTTTAATGATTTTCACCCCCTATTCGTATACCGTATTCGTGGCACTCTCTCCCATATTTCACGATACTATGAAACGAACTGCCCTTCTCTGATTTTTTTCGATGGTCTACTTCAATTCTATCTGATGCACATCACACCGCAACACTTCACAAAAGTCTGGTCAAGCGTAGTTTAAGCAGTCTCTTTAGTAGACCTCATACGTTTTCTATGTGTTCTGCCAGTTAATCGCAGTGTTTGGTTTGCTTTCCACACAGCAGTACCTACATGATCGCTCCAATTTCAGGGTGAAATTTTAATTTATATGTGTAAAACTTTTCCAAGGTACAACATGGTCATGTACCTAGGAACAAATATTCTTTACAAATTTAAAAGTGTTGCAATCGAGAAAATCTTGTCAGTACTGTATTTAACAATCTACCTGTTACATTGTTACTCTATTACATGCCAGTAGTCAGTAAATGAAATCAATTTAAGAAGTACTATCAAAAACCAGTTACATGTCAAAAACAGTTTGAGACTCAAACTCTTGACAACTAACACAGACTTCAGTTTCGAGAAAATTGTTAAGACATTAAAGAAGGTCAATCCTTTCGGAAATATTTAGTGTCACATGGTAAAAAGACCTTCCGTTTCAAGGTACAAGATGGTGCACGACTGAAAGAGAAAGGCTCGAACATTCATATGCTATGTAATTACAAAATTTTACTCAACGATATACTGTGGAACTAAGGAATTGTTAATATCCAAAATTAGCTTTGATGTACTATACAACACTTAAATATACTCTAAGACAAAAAACTACGCACCGCGAAGTAATAACCCACATGTGACGGAGATCGGTAGATGTGATGTACATGTACAGGTAAAAATGATTACGACTTCACAAAAAATTGACGATTTATCGAAAATAAAGAGCTTCACAAACCGAGCAAGTCAGTAACGCGTTGGTCCATCTCTGGTTCTTATGCGAGCAATTATTCAGTCTGGAATCTTGCTGACTGGGGTAGAATTGTCTTCAGCAATTATTCCGGCTTTGATCTGAGCCTCGATTAACAGCGAATATGTGTCCGGAGAAGCCTTGGGCAGCAGTGGGATACCAACCTGGATGTCACCCGCCATGCGGCCCGACAAGCAGGACTGGTGGTCTGGGATGCCACTCACTTCTTTCCGTAGCAGGACCTCAGTGGTTGCCATCTGCGATACCCTTACATCACAGCGGTACTTCGTCGATATTCTACGCTCCGTTTTGTTGTCCATCATTGCAAGCCATCCAGGGCTTACATTTCAGTATGATAATGCCCGCCCTCACATTGCAAGAATTTTTTCTATTTCTCTTCGTGCTTGCCAAACCGCAGCTTAGTCTACAGGTTTGCCGGATCTCTTTCCAACTGGGAACGTTTGGAGCACTGTGGCCAGGGCCCTCCAACCAGTTCGGGATTCTGACGATCTGACGCGCCACTCGGACAGGATTTGGCACGATGTCCCTCGGGAGGACATACCACAACCCTGTCAGTCAGTGCCCAGTCGAGTATTTGCTTGCAAAAGGGCCAATTTGGGAAGCTCTCTGTCTTGAGTCAGTCATCCAATTTTTCTGAAATTTTAATCCTTTGGCCGGCCGGAGTGGCCTAGCGGTACTAATCGCTACAGTCTGGAGCCGCGCGACCACTACGGTCGCAGGTTCGAGTCTTGCCTCGGGCATGGATGTGTGTGTTGTCCTTAGGTTAGTTAGGTTCAAGTAGTTCTAAGTTCTAGGGGACTGATGACCTCAGCAGTTAAGTCCCACAGTGCTCAGAGCCATTTTTTTGTAATCCTTTGTTTGTCTGTACATATCCCACACATATACCGATTTCCGTAATATTCGGATAATTCTTACGTGATGGATCTTTTTTCTTTGTCCTAGTATTTACAAACCCTGTGCAAAACATACGCAACTTCATGTCTCACATCAACAAAAAGAGTATAAAACGCCGGAAATGGCTTATGATCGTATCTAGTGCACGTTGCTTCACGTGGTTCTAAAATCGATCATGATGTATGATGTATTGTTAGGTACACTAACTTCCAAGTACAACACTCTCCCCTTCTGATGGTTTGTAAGCCTTCCTGCATTTCATAGTGATAGCGTTTACCGTCATGTAAATGGAACGTCCGTAAAAATCTTCAGAGAGTCATTGCCTGTATAGTTGCGTATGTCCGCAGTGAAAATTAATAGTCCGGTTAGACGTGTTCGAGGTACACAGTACGCAGCAAACGGGATACGCTGTCATATTTTAAAACGTTTGCGGCAGTGTCAACGCACTTTATTTACATACATGTCAACTTTCGACTTTAGAAAATAAACAACTCTATGACTATATAGTTTAGAGATTATATTTGTTAGCACAGTGACGGGATAGATGTGTCCGATTGAGCTGGTGCTCCGTCCTCAATGACCTCAGTGTCTAACCTGTCTACCGCACCACACATTTCAGCTATCGTTTCAGCACTCTGCTGAGTCTCGATATCCTCAAGGCACGACAGAAAATCTGAGCGACTACTGCATCGTATGCTAATTGTTTCTTGTATACCGAGATTCATTTAGACTTTGTTATTTAAAAGACATATCATTCCTGGCAGCTATTGTGGAAGTCAGTGTCGGTTTCCAGTATCTCGGGGAATGGGCCTGGAGGTGATGGGTTGGTCTGGAGAAATTTTCCTAAACGGGTTCTGGTCAGGGTCCGGTATCCTGGCAGGATGAAAGATATCCGAGCGATAGCAGGTGTTTTCCTGCATCTGCTGGAAATAAAGCTGCGAAAAGGCCTGGCAGAAGACACTAGTTTGCAGACAAGTTTTATCACTGTGAGTAGCAAATAGGAAACGAAAATTTCTACATTTTACACAATAATTTATCAAGACAAGAATGCTTAATTCAGATTATCGATTTCGGCAAGTGACTATCATGTTCAGACGTGATTATTCCAGTAACAACTTTGTCGTGACATAACGATTCAATTATGCACTCTCAACATCATGAAGTCGTCTAAAATATGTAGACGACTTCATTACATTCAGACTGCGTAACTGGAATTGCCATACATCGTGGCGAAGCTGCTAGTGAACTAGTCATATCTGAAGATGGCATTCGGTTGCCGAAACCGGTCATACAAACATTGGAACTATCAACGATTTTGGCATAAATTTTAATATAAACATTTATAAGGTCACATAATTCCGTTTGCCAGAATGTCAGATCTTCAAAAGGCCTTCATTTTGCTACTGACTTTGACTGACTGAAAATCCTGTATGCAAAACAATTTCCGTGGAGTTTCTGGGAGCTCGCAAAGTCGATTGGTAACTGAAGAGCACATTTGGATGCAGTAAGAAGCGAATCGTGATTCCCTTGGGGAGGAGGTGAAGTTCGAAAAGTGTGGAATGTATTGCGTGGTGGGTGATCAGTCGTCAGCGTTCATTCAGAGGGGTTGAGTGATCCTGAGTGCTCAATAAAATTGTTCTGCCTGCGGAAAGCCTTGACGGAAGCACCATGTGCGTTCCCATACGAAGTCTTGGAATTCCACTGAAGCTACCGGTTTTCCGATTGTACAGGCGACTGTTGCGCTTCAGTGAGCGAGCAAGCATTCTGTACGAAGAGTCCACATACCAAAGCGCTGAGCCGTTAACGAGCTGGCGGTGGTGTGTTATGCATGACACGGATTCGGCGACGTCTTACAGCAGACAATACAATACACTTGTTTCATGGACTTTGGTATCTTTCGACTAGTTGGCTTCAAACTATATTCGTCTTTGATGTTACGAGATTACCGGCGGGAAAAGCTAGAAACCAGCTGAGTGCAGTGTACTGACTGTTTGCGATGCGTGTTTTCAAATCTACTAGTCGAATATGGGAGTCTTTCTGCAAGTAGTTACGCTGCACATTTACGTATATATTAGTGCTGTATAGAGCAGTGACAGTTTAAGTCAGGCTCGTGGGTTTGTGAGTCTTATTTATAGGGTACTTAATAATGTATCAGTGCAGAAGATTAATCCATGTCTGTCGTTAAACATTTCCGAGGAAATCTGAGGAGCAATACGTCGCGTAATTTTTCTCGAGCACCACGGCCGTGAGTGGAACTTCATGTACTATCACGAAAGTTCTAAGGTCAAGATGGAAGAAACATTTCACTTGCTCAGTGTATTTGGAATAATTATTAAATATAGATGCTTTAAACCACTTGTGAATGAAGATATGTTGTGCTTGTAACAGGCTGTTGCAAGAAGCAGGGCAAATATGCCTGAAAATCACTTTTATGTATCGGTCCGTGGACCGCGGGGGAAAGGGGGGGGGGGGGAAGGGGAGAGAGAGAGAGAGAGAGAGAGTCATATGTACTTAACTTAACTCGAACACTGTACTACAAGTATATGAGCTGACACTATATTTCTACGTTGGCTGTTTTTCTGGCGTACACCAGTAAGTGTGAAATGTGGAGAAAGCACAAGTACAGAACAGGAGGACATATAAAGCATTAGAAGTAAAGAATCTATACGTGTGTTTTTATTGTGCATCATACGTCAGAGAGAAAAACAGTTCCCGCTGGGCAACTACTGAACAGTATCAGTGTACGATTGTTACCGCTACTTACTTAGCCGATCCTAATTATCAGCAAGTGATCCACGTTGCAATAACGAACGTAGTGAAAGGAAATATTCTCCTAGACAAATAGAAATGTGAAGGAACATTTCAGTTAACTTCGTCATAACGCAACGGCTGAATAATAACAGTGAAGCTGTGGAGCTAGGTGCATGGCTGTTAATAGTGATCCGAGGCGAAGACTGCAAATGAGCCACCTGCCCGTGGCCCTGAGGACGTGTGCACGGCAGGCGGGCGAAACGCATTACTCGCCGCCTGCAAATGAGCCTGCGGCGACTGGGATGAAGAACAGCCACTGCAGAGGCTGTAATTAAATGAGGTCCCGTGGGCCGCGGAGGCGGAAGCGGGGGTGGGCCACGTTCTGCCCGCCACGCGCCATCCGTCAGGCGGACAGCAGCAAGCTGGCGCGCCCGCTACGAGTCGGATTTCGCGGCGGCCGCCATACTTGCCGCTTAATGAGAACCTCTTCACTGATTTCACTTCAGGGATGGCGGTTATCGCAGAAACAACCCGCTTTCGCCTACATGGTTTTTTAAATGTTTTTTTGTTTGGAAGCCAGTTTAACCTGACTGCTAAAACCGCTCAAAATTAGCTTCCTGAGATAACAGATTTTCGGTTTTTTATTCCTGTTATTTCCTGTAATAAACGTAGAAATCGAACAAAACCTGAAAAATTTCACTCTGTTAGTTTCAGGATACGTAGAAGCAAAATATTAAACTAAATAGGCAAATAAAAGAAACCATAGTCCGTCCATCGTACGCAGCTTTACTCGAAAAGCGGTAAGTGGTTGAAGACTACAAAAAATCAGTGGTATTCTCCTATTCATTCTAATTTTTTCAAACTCTGCTCAAAAATCATGTTGTAGTCGGGGATCATACAACTATTTGTCCGTTATGGATAGTGAGTAGTAAAAGTGGAAAACTGAGCTCGAAGAACTCTGTTATTTGTAATACGAGGGTAATCCCAAAAGTGAATTATCCTACTTTTTTTATAAGAACATAGACCAGTTTATTTCTACAAGGGTTTACATCAGTTTACAGCTTGAACATTTAGCTATTTTTCGACATAATCTGCATTTCTGTCGATGCATTTTTGTAGACACTGTAGCAGTTTTTGTATGCCCATGTGATACCAGCTCACCGCCATGCTGTTCAGAAAGTTATGAACCTCTTCGTTCACCTCATCTTCGGAGCTGAATCCCTTTCCGGCCAAATGTTCTTTTGACCTAGGGAACAGGTGATAGTCACTGGGCGCCAGGTCAGGACTATAGGGTGGATGGGTGATTATGTTCCACTGAAACTGTTGCAGGAGAGCAACGGTTTGCTGAGCGATGTGTGGGCGAGCGTTGTCATGGAGAATGTGTACGCCCTTGCTCAACATTCCTCTTCTTCGGTTCTGAATTGCCCGTTTGAGTTTTTACAGAGTCTCACAGTACCTGTCAGCGTTAATTGTGGTCCCAGTGGGCATTAAGTCGACCAACAACACCCCTTTCCCGAAAAACGGTTGTCATGACTTTACCGGCAGACTGTGTTTGTTTGAATTTCCGCAGCTTTGACGAAGAATGATGCCGCCATTGGCGTGATTGTTGCTTGGTCTCATGTGTAAAGTGGTATGCCCAGGTTTCGTCACCCGTGACAACTGAGTCCAGAAAGTTGTCCTGTTCGGCTGCAAGGCGGTGAAGAAATGCGCGGGAAGCATCAACTCGTTGCCGCATGTGGTCCTCAGTCAGCATGCGTGGCACCCATCTTGGGCACACCTTCCGGTAGTTCAATGTTTCCGTTAAAATTCTGTGAGCGGTGCTTCGGGAACCAACGTGCAGAGATCATCCAGGGTGATCCGCCAATCTTCACACATGCTTTGCTCAACCCTCAACACTGTGTCCTCAGAAACTGACGGTCTCCCGCTTCTTTGTTCGTCGTGAATTTCGGTCCGACCACCTACAAACTCTCTACACCACTTATGAACATTTTTGACATCCATGCACGACTCACTTCCGTCAGTTGGCGATGGATTTCAATCGGCGCAGTGCCCTTTGCGTTCAAAAACCGAATAACTGCCCGTAATTCGCACTTGGCGGTAACATCGATCGGGAGCTCCATTCTCAACGGCTGCCAAGCCAAGACTGAGCGCGTCAGCGCGGCATGCGGATGTTCACACACAGCGCGTGAACCACTGCTCGTAACAGTGTGACCAAATGCCACACAAACAGAGTTCTGTACCTGTAAAAAAATAGGGGACCTTACTTTTGGGATTACCCTCGTCATTTGTCCGTTTTCAAGGGCTACAAGCAGATAGAGGCATAAAATCTAGACATAGGTAGCAGATCAGCCACTTTCTGTATTTGTTGTGTACTATGAATGAATTGTTGTTAAATTTCTAATTTATTACTTTGCCATAATTTCCTCCCTCTTCTATTATTTCATACAAATTGCAGACAAACATTTAATCTTTCAAAGTATATGAAGCATTGTACTTCACTGCTACGTCAATTCATAAAAATATTTGCAGACTAGGGTTGGCGCCGTTTTGCAATCAACGGATTCCCGGCGACGACAGCGAGAAACTACCCTATAGACCAGGCGGTGGCAGGTCTTGCCCACTGCACGTAGACGCGTACCTTAAACCACGACACGCGGCAACAGGGACGTCATTGTCTCAGCAGTGCTGTACCAATTTTTCTGCCTCCGGTTTGTTGCTCGTTCCTGTCGGCATTGCAATTGAAACAACACTGATCAATTTTCCAATTTTCTACAATAACGCAATATTTTAAACCAATGCAGAGTTTATGAATAAAAATTACTCCTTTTTTTAAAAAAATGTTTATTTGAAAATGATAAATTTTAGTACCGCTGCCATTGCTGATTGTTATTTCGGTTTTCTTTACTCAGTTATTAGTAAAAAAAACCTGTTATAGCCGAGACCAAACAATCACCGAAAAATACCGGTTATTCAGAGCTAGATCCTCACCCAATACGTGAGCCACATCGTGATGTTACAGAGGAGCTGTACGTGGGTCGTCATCCTGAAGCCTTATTAGCAAGCGGCGTGTCTCCGCAAATATGTGTTCAGGGTGTACCAGCTTAGCCGTGACTTGGCAGTCACTAAGTAATGAAGGAAGATGGGGTTTAACGTCCCGTCGACATCAGAGTCATTACAGACGGAGTACAAGCACGGATTTCATCAAGGATGGGGAAGGAAATCGGCCGTGCCCTTTCAAATGAACTATTTCGGCGTTCGCCTGGAGCGATTTAGGAAAATTACGGAAAACTTAAATCTGGATGGCCCGACGCAGGTTTGAACCGTCGTTCTCCCGAATGGATCACTTACTAGGGCGAGCACGTAGTTATTGGTGGCGCTATTTCTGAATCTACATCTACAACCACAACCATAATCCGCAAACCATTGCGAAGTTCCCAACAGGGGGTACGTCCCGTTGTACCACTTATTAGGGTCTCGTCTCGTTCCATTCGCCAGCCAAGTGCTGGAAGACTGACAGCTTAAATCCCTCCTGTGCTCTCTGTAATTACTATACAGCCGTTAAATGTTTGAAAGAAAAGAATTTTATAACTACCAGCTGTACATAGTGAACTTTGTTCTTTAGCGGTTTTTGTTTTTAAGGCCATAGTCATTGGAAGCTCCATCGGATGCATTGCTTTTCTTCCAGCAATAATGATTGTAAAAATAGAAATCGGTAAAAAATAAAGTTGAATGTGTACACCTGATGGCTATAAAAATGCTTTTCTTCAGACACTTTTATTTTTGTCATCTCGGTACGTACAGGAGCGATACTTACAAGGTAGTGTATTCGTAGATTCGTCACTCACAGCCAATTGTTGAAACATTGTAAGGAGGATTTTGCAAGGCATCTAAAATTCCCATGACGCTCTGCCGTGGGTCAAACGAACTTGTTCTGCCCATTCTTCTGTGTGTTCAGTATCCCATGTTATTGCTTCTCTTTCGTATGGGTACCACACATTTGAGTGCATATTCTAGGATGGGTGAAACACGTGTTTTCCTAGACTGATTACATTTTGCCAGCATCCTGCAATGAACTGAAGTCTGCCCCTTGCTTTACTTAAGACTGATCTCATACATGTATATCATTCCATTTTCTATCACTGCAAATTGTTACAACCAATTTAGTTTGGATGAGTTAACTGTTCACAATTGTGACTGATTGATATAGTCATAGAATTCTTCTTTTCTGCTTTTCGTGACAGACACAGTTTCACATTTATGACCGTATAAAGCAAGTTGCCAGTCACTGTGCCACTTCGAAATCTGATCAAGACCCGACTGCATATCTGCGCAGCTTTTTTCTGTTAGTACTGAATTACAGACAGAATTATGATTTACACGTAGCTTGGAAATTCATTAACATATAACATGAACAGCAAGGGTCTCAGTCCGCCTTCCTGAGACGCGCCTGCAGTTGCTGCTGCATCTGTTAAGATTTTGAAGATGGCTGTTCTTCAGCAACGGAGGATGCATTGGATGGATTGGAAATAACAGCAAACTAGTTGCAAAACACAGGTTTATTGAACTTTGACCATGTTTTCGACAGTTTTAAAGTTATTTCTCTCTAACGGTGTTGAACATGGAATAAGATATTATTGATATCCAACATTGGAGTCGTTAACTCTGTCTAGTACATGTGCCTGGATGAGACGCACATGTACTAGACACAGTCAACGACCCCCACATTGGATATAGGTACGTAGAATACCTTCTGAAGAAGACAGTTTTAAAACTATCGAAACTATGGTCAAGGTTTAATAACCCTGTATTTTGCAACTGGTTGTTTGTTATTTCCAGTCCAGTGAAGCTTCTCCATCTGTGTCACCTTCTTCCGTATCTCTGTGACAATGACGACCCTCCCCAACGTAGCGTCCGTTTCTACAGCTACTGTAAGGCGCTCACCTGATTGCATAGTGCATATTTCAGTTTATAACGTTGTCTCTCACAATTACTCTACATCAAATCGTATCACTGCAGTGCTACGTTACATAGTGCTAAATGCAGCAATAAAACATACTTTAAGCGTTATTAATCTTTGTTCTTAATTACAGTGTGATCGTTCAAATTGTGAGAATATTTTCTCAACAACATGATAACCTACGCCACACCGTTTGAGTGTTTTTCACTCAAATATACGACCATTCTTTTACTGTCATCTTTTCCTAGAAATTTAATTGTTACTGTTGATGAAAATACCGATTCTGTGTATTTTCTGCTCTTTCAATTCTTTGCAAATCCGTTATTGTGTTCTCAGCCTTAAAATTTGGGGCTAATTTGATGTAGATTCATCTCCAAACTCTAGCCAGCCATCTATTCCATTTCAACAAGAATTCTAAATACGCTACATCAATGACCTGCCTTATAGTAATAGTCTATTTACACCTAGGCCTCTTTCTGGGTGTCTTCCCTTCCACTAGCCCTTCAACTACAGTTTTCTGCGACGATTCCTGTTGTAATTGAATTTTTTTCTCGTTTGCTGCTTGCAAGACACCTTCATTTTGATCCTCCTCCTTCGATAATACCACATTTCAGAGGCATCTAATTTAAATAAGGTTGGTGCATCAAACGAGGCCTGGTGTCAAATGATGTACTCTGCTCGTAGTTCTGATAGTAAGAGCGTGACCTTGGAAGATGGCAGAAATCATTGAACCTTATGCTAATAATTAGTGGACGGTGCTAGTAAATCGTTTCAGCTGTGATTCATTTCCCTCCTCTCTGTGTTGCTTCTTTTGAGAGGCACGGTTGATCAGCTACCGTAGGGCATGACTTTTTCAAATGTATGGAGTAATTTTTAAGTAAAATGCTACGTGTCATACATCCCTGGAAAAATCTTTGAAATGTGCAACTAAATCTGCGAAATTATTAGTACTATGGAAGTAGTCAATAATTGAACTAGAAAACCTAGGAAGTCTCTTAAGACCTGGGTTTTAGATATGCTATTCATGACGTGCAAAGAATATTTTCATGGAGAATTTGTAGGATCATGTTCCAAAGATGATGAAGCTATTATCTGTCATGATTCTGAGGATGACCTACAATTTGACAACTGATCATTTCATAATCAGTGCAACAAAAATTTTTCTACTTTATTTTGTATCTGCATTGATTCCTTCAGCTTTTCTTTTTGTTAATGCCAAGGAATTTTGTGTTCATGAGCACTGCTAATTTTGTACTAAAATAAGTCTTTTATAATTAGATTATTTCGTTGCAATAATATAAAAACTTTTAACCAGTCGTCTTTCGTTTTCTACTTCTACAACAATTTTAGAACGTGGGCCTCATTGAGTGCACCCACTGAGACTTACTAAGTGTACCCACTAAGCCTTATTTGCTGCTACGGTCGCAGGTTCGAATCCTGCCTCGGGCATGGATGTGTGTGATGCCCTTAGGTTAGTTAGGTTTTAGTAGTTCTAAGTCTAGGGGACTGATGGCCTCAGATGTTAAGTACCATAGTGCTCAGAGCCATTTGAACTAAGCCTTATTAAGGAATCATGGCTTTAATAAGGCCCACTTGATGAATAACTTAATTATTTACACCAATAATAACTTTATAATTCTTAATTGCCTTCTTTTCCTATAAAATAGAAATGAACTGACTTTCTAGTAGTGTAGATAGAATTTCTTTCAATGTCCAATGAAAAATACAGAAGCTGGCAAACATGAAGAGAGACTTGATTGATATACCTACCACATTTACCGATATCCCCTTGTTCATATTTCACAGCCATAGAGAGCAGTATTCCAAACTTAGCCTCTCATGCTTCCTTTTCTTGTTTCAAAGTCTGTACGTGATCTGTAGAAACCATTTGCGTTGTGCCGTCCTAACTAAAACACCTTCTAAGCCTGTTGTAGTTCCGAAGAAATAAAATTCACCCACCTCTCAAAGAGGTTTTCTTTCGCTACCAGAGCAGTATTCTGCTGTGGATAAGGTAGTGAATACATATTCGCTAGGAGCAAGCCTGGAATTCCCCTCCACTATTTCTGGTGTAGGTTTCACGAGATTTTCAGAAAATACATGCGACCGGTAGTATCTTCAGCAAGGGCCCGACCGGCCACGTCCACTGTATTTGTTCATTCATCTACTGCTCCGTCTTTAAGGACACGTACGTCGACAGAGTATTAAATTAGAGTCTCTCTTCTTTGCTTAGGATATGGCGAGAGACACGTCGAGAACTCTGATGATAAGTTGTACGGCTCATTATTTCGAGGTATCGCCTTCAAATGCACTGAAGGATAACGTGTTTTGAACTATGTTGTTGGGAACACGGAGCCAGAAGAACCGGTCTACTCAATACGTAACAATCTATCAGAAATGCCTAGCTTTATGAAGTGGCCTGTTAGTTCTTTAGATAACCAGAAAGTATTCTCAATATGTAGCTCATAGATCGAATTTACAGATTTGCAGGAACTCCAATTAACGTTGCAATCTGGAGTCTGCGAGCGTCACTGTGTCACTGCAGGAATGCGGAGACACGCAGCGCAGTGCGTCAGATCTATCATGTCAGCTGAGGGGTTTTCAAACTGCGGAACTAATTGACGTTTGCAACTACGATTAAAGTTCGCTGTTTGATTAACTGCTTACTTGGTACTCAAAAACAAGCCCAATATTTTGCGGTAATGTATAAACCAGAGTGTATCGAATCATTTTTCTTTTAGGAAACCCGGGCAATAGAAGAACTTGTCAGGTCTATTGGGAATATGAAATGAGAAATGTATCACACTCTTTGTCTTACGGTGCACAATTCTGTAGCGTTAGGAGGGCTGCCTCTCTAAGATTTGCATAGCAAGGAGCTGGGCTGTGACGGTCGTATACCGTGATCGATAAACCTCTGTCCACAATATGTAGCCTTACTTGGTATTCATTCAACATTCCATTACAAAATGTGCGTAATATTTACACGTTTTAATACATTATGATTAACTAAAGTACATGTTAGTAACAGAATGCTAAACGGAAAAACTGTAATTACATTATTTCGCTTTTCAGCAAAAGCTTTGTCTCTGTAGACAGAGAAAAAATAAAATAAACCCCCAGAGAACTTGGTGCTCCAAAAAACATAACTCGTGGCAGCTTAACGAAAAGAAAAGAATTATGTAAAATAGGAGATCGTCCTCACTGTTTGACCATGGGTTATAAAAAAATCCAAAGATCCGTAAGTCTGAACTTTAAAGTTAAACCGAACATTTTAGGATGTGAACCAATGACATCAAGGTAACTTCTGCAGTTAACCTCTGCTGTTGAAGATAATTTTGTGAAACTTGAAGATGCTCGGATGTCAAAAATATGTTTTCTGTACCGTACTGTGTAGATATATCGTACTTTCATTGAATCTTCTAGCGGTTTAATGATTAATTACGACGACAAGGCGATCCTCAGTTGCTACTAATATTACAATAACTATTTAGAATTTATACTTGTGTACAACGAAATAAATGTAAGTTATGTTTTCCCATACAATTTTCGCCTCAAGTTATTAATAATTAATTATTAATAACCCTCTTCTGACAACATTTAAACTAAATTTATTTAGTAATTCAACGTGCAAAAATCTCCGTTTGTGGTATAATTCTGTTGTGGTCTGTGTTCTTTTTGTCAGTCAAAGATCCAGTGCGAACACTCGCTCCCATTCTAATGCACTGTATCAGGTAGGCTCTTTGACGACCATAAACAAAAATTTTCACGTATTAGAAGCTGATTCCACCCATGAACCAACCGTCTTGTGGACGTGGGTTGACTTGCGTGCACGATAGATGCTGTAAGTGCAACCACAACGGAGGGGTGCCTGTGTAGACACCAGACCAACTCGTGTTTTCTGAAGAGGCGTCGCGGTCTTTTGTATAGTTGCAATGGTCGTGAAAGTTAACTATTGCTACTAGTTTATAGGCTACCACGGCTGCGAATGCAGTTATTGGAACAGAGAATGAATGTGTATTTCACTGTATATATTACACTGCATACATTTTCCTTTAAAAATTAGTTCACAAATTTGACAGTTAGTTACAGTTCCACTGTTTCCATCTATACTGCATTCTGTTCTTTACAATGTTTTACTATTTGAAAACTCGCGACGTACAGATGCCGATAGGACAATAGTCGACATTTAAATGCAAATTTAGAAACTGTTATATTCCAAAAGGAAATAAAGAAGAGTAAACACGCACACGGTTTCAGAATTTGAAATTTACTGACATTTGCTGATTTAGTACGAGATATGTGCTTGAATTTGTGAAGAAAGCAGATCCAGTCTTGGTTGCATCTTTGAAACAGCAACTCTTCTCGAGACCGACGTTTCGTCCTGTTTTAACGCCATTGCGGAAAATGTCGACTCACACGAGCAAGTTGATGCTAAGGATAATAACACGCCCTCCTCCCACCTTGTTAAACTGGGATACTCATTACAGGTCAGCACCAAAAATATTACAAGGGAATTCTATTTAAATCCATCTCAAAGTGTTCTATCACTTGTGACTTCTATTAGCTCATCTTGTTCTACTATGAAAAACTGGTCTGTTATGAACGTATCGAATGAATTGTGGATCCAGTCATTCTCAGATGCAGGTTCTGGAAATTTATCCTAGTATTGTTGACGAAGATTTTCGAAATGTACTACGCCAGTTCTACTAATTGTACCTACATCCACATACTTCACGAAATCATTCAGAGAGAAAAACGCCTCGCTATTACCCTCCCCTATCTGGGTTTTCCAAAGCACAAGTTTTCTCTTAGTCACAAGTACTTTCTCACTTACAAAGACGATATTACAATTGCGGCCTTGAAGTGAAACGGTATGATCATTCAGTTTGTCAGAAGCGTCGGCCAGATAGTACAATAGCAGAAAACATTTTTCATCCAGAAACTGATCCGCGTGTGGAGGCCTCCTATTCAGTAGGAAAAGATGAAGTTAATCTTTCAGCTCCGCAGTGAGACGAAGAACTTGACCACCATACCACCTCCTTGTGCAATAGAAGCGAATTATGAATAGGATCCATCTCTTTGCAAAGAATGGAAAATAGCCTACTTCCACCAAATTTACAACAGTGGCTGCATCTTTCAGCATTTTGTTGACTTCCGGTTGGACCACTTTAGAAGCCAATGCTTCCCAGTGTAATACGAGGGCTATCCACAAAGTACATTACGTTTTGAAATTAAAAATAAATAAAGTATTGGAATTTTGTTTATTATATACAGATGAAAGCCACACTTAAATACTACTTTTCTACGTAGTTGCCATTTAAATTAAGGCACTTATCGTAGCGATGGACGAGCTTGGAAATTCCTTCGTCGTAAAATTCGGCCGCCTGCGCCTTCAACCACGTAATGACTGTCTTTTGGGACAGAAAAGGTGTGATTTTTGTGGGCTTCCTGGAAAGAGGCACTAAAATAAACTATCAAAGGTATTGCCAAACTCTGCACAACCTCAGAAGAGCAATACAAAACAAGCGCAGGCTAAAGTTGGGCTCAAAGATCTTGCTGATTCACGACAACGCCCAGGCCCACACGGCAAATGCCACTCGTGAAGTTCTCGAATCTTTTAAGTGGAAGTTGTTTCCTCATCCGCCGTACAGTCCCGATCTGGCACCGAGCGACTTCCACTTATTCCGAGCAATGAAGAAGTGGTTGGCTATGCAGCGTTTTGATGACGACGCACAGCTTCAAGAAGAGGTAACCACGTGGTTGAAGGTGCAGGCGGCCGAATTTTACGACGATGGAATTTCCAAGGTCGTCCATCGCTACGATAAGTGCGTTAATTTAAATGGCAACTATGTAGAAAAGTAGTATTTAAGTGTGGCTTTCATCTGCATGTAATAAAAAAATTTTCCAGTAATTTATTTATTTTTAATTCCAAAACGTAATGTACTTTGTGGATAGGCCTCGTATATAAAGTGTGAATTTTACAGAAGGAGAAACAGAACACACTCTCGCCATGAAACCGCTTTTAGTTCAAATAAATGCTGCCGTCCCATAGTTAAAAATATCAACACCATCCCTAAATGACAGATTGTTACCAAGAAAAAGGAAATAACAAAAAAGAAAATATCGTCGCCTGTAGCACTCCCTCCCAGAGATTTACAAAACAGACAGTACTCGTGCATTTCATGTTCATAATAGTAGCATGCAAAAACGTGAAGCCGAAAAAATTTCAGATATCAGTACTGTCATCAAGCTCCAGGACGAATTTTGTACTACCATGAGGAGGTGACAGCAACTGATTTTTTATCATCTGAGGGTGGTGTCGATTTGAGACTCTCGCCAAGTCTTTCTCCATCCATGATTTCGCACGTTTTGATGACTGCCGGAAGAATTCATTTCTCACTCTTGTTCATTTGGATTCTGCAGTTTAGGGACGCTCTGCGGGCTTTCTAACGAACTGCTGTCTACTTTTCTCGAATCTGACTTTTCCTTTTAGTTGTTGCAAATTGCGCTTACAGCAATCTATCTGTTTTCTTATATTGTTTTGATGTTTCATCTGCAGGTGTCTTGTTAGGTTTAAGGCTCCACGCTATCGTCGGTTAAGATCTTCACACAGAGAACACATTGCTGGTTAAGTACTTCCACTGAACATGCACTGGAAAGCCACTTTTAACTGTCTTAATACCCTCGAACTGACTCCGTGAGACTGGCAGAAATCGAGTGGACAGTCACAATGGCTATGATTTACATTCTATCCTTGTAGCCATTCTTGCAAGGAAGTGACGGTCACATTGTCAAGTTGGCTTATTGTTATTAGTGATTGTTAAATGTTCGGTAAGTAGCTAACCCTGCTGGTGATCGGTGACGGGGCTATGTGATGAACTATTGATTTCGACTTTTCTCAGCATTCCTGCTGACGGAACCTACTGGTTAATTCCTGTAAAGTAAGACAGCAAATTAAGGGTGGAGGAGCCTCCTTGGTTCATGGAAATGAGAATCTGAATCAAGCAACATACACTATGTGGTGAAAAGTATCCGGACACCCACAAAAAAAAAATGGTTCAAATGGCTCTGAGCACTATGGGACTCAACTGCTGTGGTCATAAGTCCCCTAGAACTTAGAACTACTTAAACCTAACTAACCTAAGGACAGCACACAACACCCAGCCATCACGAGGCAGAGAAAATCCCTGACCCCGCCGGGAATCGAACCCGGGAACCCGTGCGTGGGAAGCGAGAACGCTACCGCACGACCACGAGATGCGGGCACACCCACAAAAACATACGTTTTTCATATTAGGTGCATTGTGCTGCAACCTACTGCCAGGTACTCCATATCAGCGACCTCAGTAGTCGTTAGACATCGTGAGAGAGCAGAATGGGGCGCTCAGCGAAACTCATGGACTTCGAACTCGGTCAGGTGATTGGGTGTTACTTGTGTCATACGTCTGTACGCGAAATAACACTCCTAAACATCCATAGGTCCACTGTTTCTGATGTGATAGTGAAGTGGAAACGTGAATGGACACATACAGCCCAAAAGCGTCTGTTGGCTGACAGAGACCACCGACAGTTGAAGAAGGTCGTAATGTGTTATAGTCAGACATCTATCCAGACCATCGCACAGGATTCACTGCACAAAAAAAAAGTACTATTACAGTTGGACGGGAGGTAATAAAACTTGGATTTCATTGACGACCGGCAGCTCATGAGCCACACATCACGCCAGTATATGCCAACGACGCCTCACTTGGTGTAAGGAGCGTAAACGTTGGACCATTGAACAGTGGAAAAACGTTGTGTGGAGTGACGAATCACGGTATATAATGTGGCGATCCGATGGCGGGGTGTGGGTATGGCGAATGCCCGGTGAACGTCATCTGCCAGCGTGTGTAGTGCCAACAGTAAAATTCTGAGGCGGTGGTGTTATGGTGTGGTTGTGTTTTTCATGGAGGGGCTTGCACCCCTTGTCATTTTGCGTTCCACTATCAGAACACAGGCCTACATTGATGTTTTAAGCACCTTCATGCTTCACACTGTCCCTCCTCGGTGCAGCAATCCGTGAAGAATGGGCTGCCATTTCCCAAGAAACCTTCCAGCACCTGATTGAGCGTATGCCTGTGAGAGTGGAAGCTGTCATACTGAATTCCAGCATTACCAATGTAAGGCACCACGAGCTTGTAAGTAATTTTCAGCCAGTATCCGGAAACTTTTGATCACATAGTGTATGTTCACTGCAAGTCTTTTTCTTAAATTATATGAAATATAGATATGTATTATTTCAATAAAAGCACCCCCCCCTCACACACACACCCCTCGCCGCAATCCGCCCCCAGGGAGGCGCGCCCAGCACTTTGAGGACTCTTGGTATAGAAGATACATCTTGCTTTGTAAAATAAGCCAACATGGCTTTGCTGTGCTGGTACTACGAAAGGCTGAACGCAATGGGTAACTGCAGCCGTTATTTTTCCGGAGGGCATGCTACTCTACAGTACGGTTTGATGATGAAGGCATCCTCTTTGGTAAAATCTTCTGGAGGTAAAATAGTCTCCCATTCGGAACTCCAGATGGGACCTACACAGACGTATTTCGTCGTAAGGAAAAACAAATTTTAGATCCGAAAATCGGTTAGGCAGGTTAGAAAAGTGAAAAAGGGAAATGGGTAGGGTGACGTTAGATATAGTGGGAACTATGTAAGTGCGGTGGCAGGAAGAACAGGACTCCTCGCCAGGTGAGTACAAGCTTACAAATACAAAATCAAATAGGGGTAACAAAGAACTGGCTCTAATAATGAATAAGAAAACCTGAATGCTGGTAATATACTATGAAAGGCATAGTGAGCGCATTATTGTAGCTAAGACAGACAAGAAGCCAACGTCGATTACAGTAGCACAAGTTTATCTGTCAGCTAGTTCTGCAGATCGCAAAGAGATTGAATGAGTATATGATGAGATTGTTCGGAGAGTTAAGGGAGAAACAAAATAATTTTAATTGTTGATTGGAGTTCGATGCAGGAATAGTAGGGGAATGAAAAATAGTCGGAGAGAGGTAATGGAATTAAAGACGAAGCCACTTGGTAGAATGCTGCATAGAGCATTATCTAATCATCGTTAACACTTGGAATGAAATTCGTGATCATGTGTGGAAGAGGCAGATGTGGATTCTGACCACAATTTATTGGTTATGAATGCAAATTAAAACGGAAGAACTTGAAAAAACGTAACAAATTAAGGAGATGGGACCAGTATAAATGGAAGGAACTAAATTCTATAGAGAGTTTAAGAGGAAACATTAGGCAACGCGGGATTGTAACATAGGAAAGGGATACTATTGAAGACGAATGGGTAGCTTTGACACCAAAATAAGGAAGCAGCAGATGATCTTATGGGTTTAAAGACAAAGCCTAATAGAAAATCCTGGATAATAAAGTAGATATTGAATTTAATTTATGAAAGGAGAAAATGTAAAAATGCAGCAAATGAAGCAGCAAAAGGGAATTCAGACGTTTAAGAAATGAGATAAGCAGAAACCGACTTAACACTAATAGCTAGAGGATAAATGCAAGGCAGTAGAAGCATGTAAAGCTAGAAAAAAAAGCCATCTATAGGAAAACTGTAGAGACTTTAGGACGAAAGAATGCCAGCTGTATAAAGACAAACAGCTCAGATGAAAAATCAGTACTATGCACAGAAGGGACAGCTGAAAGGTGGAATGAATACTTAAGAGGTGTACAGAAGGGAAAAAAACTTCATGACAGTACTGTAAAAAGAGAACAGGAAGTAGATGTAAATGAGATGGGAGGTATGATACTGTGACGCTCCCTAAGAAAAGTCCCTACAGTAGATGATATTCCCCCAGAATTATTGGGATTCTTGGAAGACCCAGTTGTGACAAAACTATTCCATTAGAGCGCAAAATGTATGAGACAGGTGAAATACAGTCTTCGGAAAGAATGTAGTAATTCTAATTCCAAAGAGGTAAGGCGCTGACAAGTGTGAATACTACCAAACATTAGTTTAGTATCAGATTTTTGGAAATTTTAACACGAATTACTTGCAAAAGAACCCACCGCGCGCAAGATCAGTTTGGGTTCCGGAGCAATGTAGGAACACGCGAGGCAATACCTACCATAGGACTTATGTCTAGAAGATAGGTTGAAGAAAGGCAGATCTATGATTATGGCATACGTAGATTTGGAGGAAGCGTTTGACATTGTGGATTGGTCTACAGTCTTTGAAATTTTAAAGGTAGCAGGGATAACATGGAACGATTGGTTGTTTGCAACTTATACAGAAATCAAACTACAGATATAAAAGTAAAGGACATGAAAGGGATGCCATAGCTGGGAAGGGAGTGAGACAGGGTTGTAGCCTATTTGATATGTTATTCTATCTATACATTGGACAATTTGGGAAGGAAACAAAAAAGAGAAACTTGGAAAGGAAAATAAATTTCAGGGGAAAATGTGAGAGGCTTGAATTTTGCCGATAACACTGTAATTCAAACACATACCGTTACGGCAAAGGACTTGGAAGAGCACTAGAGTGGATTGATCAGTATTCTGAAAACAGATTATAAGATGAACACCAACAAAAGTAAAAAAAATATAAGGGGTTGTAGTAAACTAAATCAGGTGACGCTGAGGTAATTATTTTAGGAAATGAGACGCTAATGGTAGTAGATGAGGTTTGTTATTCGAGTAGCAAAATAAATGATGTTGGCTCAAGCATAGAGGATTTAAGATGCAGACCCGCAACAGCCAGAAAAAAATTATGAAAAAGAGGAAGGTGCTTGGTTGGCGCCATGAGCATGGCCTCGCAAACGACAATAAAAAAAAAGCTGCCTTCAACTGAAGATGGGCCGTTTCCGGCTATTTTCGGTTGTTCTGGCGAAGTGATTGGAGCAACCGGTGGTCGTTTGTTTTGACATCTTTAGATAAACGCTGTATGTATTCGCTTCAGAGTAATAGTGTGGTGGCAACACTTACGGCAGCCATACTGAAGTGGATTGGTATATGTTTTTGTTTTATACTGGACACTAATAAAAACTGATAAGTGTGTATGGCTCCATGGCGGATGGATGTCTTTCGAGTGGACGCCACTTCATCAACTTGCGTGTCTCCAAGGTACCAATTTTGTCCAACCAAGAAAAGCGGTCCTTAACTTCACGTCGAATCGGAACCACGTGTCGTTACCGGCGACTTCTCAGATCGTTGACAGGTGGAGGCTAGATTCAAGGCAGACGGAAAATTTCCGTGGTCTGACCGGAATTCGACCCCGTGGCCGCTTTTACCCTAGGCCAGCGGGCCCTAGGAGGCTAATGAAGAAACATAGCGTTAAGGCCTTTATCTGCTAATTATACTATTAAGACCACATC
This sequence comes from Schistocerca piceifrons, assembly GCF_021461385.2. Classification (NCBI taxonomy): domain Eukaryota; kingdom Metazoa; phylum Arthropoda; class Insecta; order Orthoptera; family Acrididae; genus Schistocerca; species Schistocerca piceifrons. The sequence continues at coordinate 585,074,201 of NC_060142.1, read as the reverse complement.
CAATGAAGGTATAGTCCTGAAACATTAGGACAATACGTGTGCTAAATGTTCATTGTCTGCCACTTACATATAATTTACTCCAGGTGAACCATGTTACCAGAGACACTGTACGAAATTTTTTCAAGTAACCTCATTTAGAGCCTACTGGATGAGGAGGTACTACGATGCTTATTTGTGAAAGACCATCAATACGACGCCTTTGTTTGTAATTCTCACTGAGTGCGACAGAAAGTACCGTTCGGTGTCTCTTGCCAGTAGTAGCGTTGCACAGGCCGTGACATGGCGCCACCTTCATTCCAGTCTCCAGACGAATGCTGGTTGTCGTTTGACTACCTCTTAGCGGCGTTTGTCGTCTTTAAGGCATTTTATACCGTTAGGCTTACGTAACCGATTGACGTGACAGATACCCGTGTCAGCTGCCATATTTCAGCGTAATCGTCGGTGTTTGTTCACTGATGTTTATCTACGGACATTTCTCAGCCATCGTGCAACAAGAAGCATGAAAACGGGGATATATGGTGCGCTATGCGTTGCATATAGCTAGTGTACTGGTTCCAAGAAACTAGAAGACACAAAAGAAGTTCCCGTTAAATATGCTTGTAAAACAAAATTATGCATCAGTTCTACTCTAAAGTTCTCTTTTTATTTTCAGATCCTGTCATGTCTACATTCATCTAATCTTAAATTTCTTTTTTAATTTAGGCGGCAATAGTCAAGTTACTTCCATGTTTTCTTCCACGTAGTCACTAAAAAACTGTGCTACTGGGCGAGGATAAAATTTCTCGGCGTAACATGTAACATATTTTTATCTGGAAAACATGCTAAAGTTTTGATGTAGTTCTCTTTCAGATCAGTACACTTACTAGTGCATTTTCCCACTGATAATGATGCTTTTCGGGAGTGGGAGAGACTTAATAGAACGTCTTTGCTCTTTGTGAAATTACCACTGAATCCATCAAGAAGTTCCTGTCTTTGATTGTTGTTTCATGGTTTCCATGAAGTGGTACCCCTGCTTCCCATCCACACATTACGATTCGGGGCCGGTCGATAGCGGAACATATCTTCTACACAGATATTATCGCCCCCAGACTCTAAGAATGACTCGATACCGCTGGAGTTGCAGACCGTTAAATGCATTTTGTACAGATGAAATTTTAAATTTATGTACTGATTCACGATTTATCCATTTACTAATAACAACTTTCCAACTACCGTCGTATATTTGCTAAACACATGTTTGCACATTTATTTACAAAGAGCTAGCTCAAATAATTTGTAGTTATGTATTTACCTGATTATTTTAACTGCAGTATTATAGCTCATGTTGAAATTTCCTCTTCTGGGTTCCAGGAACGCAAGTGAAACATCGAAAAAGCCATGGAATCAAGTTATCATTCCAGCGCTGGAACTCAAACGTCTAGCAGCCTAACTCTTCCATTTATTACATTTCACACTTCGCTGTACATCGTATACACAAAAATTTTGTACTAGAAGGACTTTACGTTCATCTCTTCACGAGCTCCGTATAAGAACTTTTACACGCCGCGAGCTCTCCTGGTTTAGCACTACTTTTCACAGACTTGCTACTCATCAATTTTGACGTAAAGACAAAGAAAGTCAACTCATCAAACAATTAAAATACTGACGTTCAAAACTTTTTTCGGAATTTTGTGGCAAGGGCTATGGGACCAAACTGCTGAGGTCATCGGTCCCTAGGCTTACGCACTACTTACACTAACTTAAACTAACTTACGCTATGGACGACACACACATACCCAGGCCCTAGGGACGACTCGAACCTCCGACGAGAGGGGCAGCGCGAACCGTGACAAGACCCCCTAGACCGCACGGCTACCCCGCGTGGCTATTCACGTTTAATTTTACAGGCTTTTGTCATTTTACTATGTTCTTACTTTAAAATCACATTTTGATTGTCTTCCTATGTTGTAAATATGACAAAATAACGATTTTTTTTATTTCTATATATAGGTTTCCTTGGTCGCACTGACAACATAGTCGCGAACTTTAAGTAAAATAGCATGATAGAGTAAATCGAATGTATTGTTAAGTAAACCACCTCAAAACGATGCACACATATCAGAAAAATTAAGAAGTGTTTTCAAAAATATGCACACTATGTGGTCTACATATCCTACAGAAAATCATAAATTCCCAGAAACTATTATAATAACGGGACTTTATCTTTTTATAACAGGAGTGTTTGTTCAGAATTTGCCATTTCAATAAAATAGTATTTCAATGTAGGAGCCAAGTCTTGATAAAAAAACACAGTTTCGCTGTTATAAACCTCTCATCTGTACCGTTAGAACATAGACACCTTCCAGTGACTTGTACAGCCCACCACTTCTCGATAATTATTTTCAGCCATAAGGGCTATGTTTGTGAACCGTGACTGTATGGGAAAATAATTTATTTCAAGTTTCTGCTACCAGTCACTTCTTATTTTATGCTTAATCTAACATAATGCAACGTGTTTCGAACATGTTTTGTTCATCTTCAAGCGTTTGTGCATACATACATACATACATACATACATCGATAAATGGTACTTAAAAGCAAACAGTCTTAAACTAGATTAATCTAGAACACTTTGTCTTTTACTGCAGCTACTGTAGCTACAGTAAAAAACAGTGTTCTAGATTAATCTAGTTTAAGACTACAGTAAAAAACAAAGTGTTCTAAATTAATCTAGTTTAAGACTGTTTATTTTTAAGTTACATTTCTCGATGTATGTATGTATGTACAAACGCTTGAAAATGAACAAAACATGTTCGAAACGCGTTGCAGTATGTCAGATTAAGCATAAAATAAAAAGTGACTGGTAGCAGAAACTTGAAATAAATAACTTCCTGATAACATTTAGTATACTACCCGAGCCACTGAACTCCATTACACATTCCGTCACTACCCAAATGGTATTGCATAGCGAGGTCAATAACCGCAGGTTCTCCCAACATCTCTACATAGGTGCCTCATATTAGCTATTCCGGTTCTGGTCGGACACCCGGTATTTTATGTGCTGCAGACACCACACACGTGTACTGGTACACAAGGAAAACGTTCATCTCCTAGTCGTATAGCGGAAACCTAACCTCTTCTTATGGATTTTCTTTTTCCCGCTGTTCACATTGTGCGCTGTAAGGCCTCCTGTGTCGGAGGGATGCCCGCCATAAAGTTAACGAAGTGCTACCTGCGGTCCCAGAAGAACTCTCACACGGCCAGAATTACCGCGAGAATGCCGGGCAATATGCTTCGTGAAGCGACGCAAAGTGGCTGCAATTTTGGCCGCACAACGGCTGCTCCGCTCTGCTGCGTTCTGCCTCTGCTCTCGATCGTGGCTTGATCTCTCGGTACCCACAGTAGCGCTGCTCTCCGTCCCCTGTGAGGGTGATCGAGTCCCCCCCCCCCCCCCCCCCCCCGCTGTTACCTTACTCTAAGTTTTCAGAAGACGAGCCGGCCGGAGTGGCGGAGCGGTTATAGGCGCTACAGTCAGGAACCAAATCCTGCCTCGGGCATGGATGTGTGTGATGTCCTTAGGTTGGTTAGGTTTAAGTAGCTCTAAGTTCTAGGGGACTCATGACCTCAGAAGTTAAGTCCCATAGTGCTCAGAGCCATTTGAAACATCAGAAGACGAAGAAATGTGGTGGGAGCACACCAAGTCTTTCTCTCGATGTAGACGAACGTTTTGCCTCAGTACACTTGAAGCAGGTACTACGAAACGCGTCAGTGATGCAACTACATGTCACGTCGTTATCTTATCGTTTGCACTAAGTCAGTAATCCGGGAAAGAGCTACTAATATCATGTGTCCCTGTGGGAAATTGTAGTAGCTGAAACTCCACACCAGAATATGCTTATTTTAGCTAAGGGTGAAATGTAAATACACTGTACCAGCCGGCCACAGCTGAAAGGAAAAGTGCATTTTCGATTTCGGAAAGACGTGAATGACCTCTGCGACGGCATTATTAAGGAGGCAGACGAAATACAAGCGTCGGCGAATCTTATCAATCGAGATAAGGGTTTTTCCTCAGTGCTGCATGGACGCCAGCTTCTGTAGCAATAAGACGGGAGAAGTAGCAGTTTGTGTAGTGAATTTCTTCAATTCCCGCCAATGATCACGAAACTTTTGGTCCTTAGACTAAAAGTTTTGGTCAGCAACGACCATCTTCAGATCTGATTTATAACATGACCTACGGTAATAAATACCATAGCGGCATCGTCACAAAATACACACAAAATCAGCATAGTATCGTCGCACATACTTGAAATATGGTGTAACTAAGCCACAGTTCTGGCAGAGTCATACTATCTCTATGACAGTTCTCACTGCCGGCCCAGTTTATTTGAAATTCCCCCCTTAGACACAAACAGAACTTCCGAGGCTCTCCATGTTCTGCAATAGCACCTCATCATCGATCGTAAATGACGGATCCAGCTTGAAACGCAGGTGTAGGTACTAACGCAAATGAAATGAGACAATTCCAGAGACTTAAATCGTCTCATATAAATATTATTTTACGTGTACAGACTGAAGCCTGTTGCAAGGCCGAGAATCGAACCGTAGTCTCCTGCTTACTAGGCAGGTGCGTTAGCCACTAAGCCACCTTGGAACAGCACAGATGGTCGTGTCATGCCTTCCTCCTCGATCCAAAAAAAAAAAAAGGTTCAGATGGCTCTGAGCACTATGGGACTTAACATCTGAGGTCATCAATCCCCTCGACTTAGAACTACTTAAACCTAACTAACTTAAGGACATCACACACATCTATGCCCGAGGCAGGATTCTAACCTGTGATCGTAGCACCTCGATCCAAATTCTCACTCGGTAATTCAAATAATGGGACGACAGTGAGAATTTATGCCGAGGAGGGAGGCGTGCCAGGGCAAACCGCTGTGTCCAGGTGGCTTATTAACTAAGAGACGCAGGTTCGATACCCGGTATCGGTACAAATTTTCACTCGGAGCTTCACTCGCACAGAAAGATTAAAGAAATCTTTGCTGCAGCGCATCGTTCGAGAATAGAACGGTAGAGAACTAGCTTGAAGATTGCTCGATGCACTTTCTTCCAGGCCCTTAATTGTGAATGGCAGAGTAATCATATAAAACAACAAAAACAACAACTCCGCAGAACTGTCAGAGCTCTGGAGGTGGGAACTAGCATTACAACATGTCCTTGGCTCTTGCCAGCCCCCTGGTCTTAATTTACGTTAATTTCATCCGTCTCGGTATTTCTTCACTTTAACTACTTTTTGCTCCACTCCGTTTTAGTTTTCTACATCTTTCATTGTCTTTCCCGTCTATTTTTCACCGCCCCCCCCCCCCCCCCAACCTCTGTTACATACAATGCACTTAGCTTTTCACTCTTATTAACTCATGCATGATGTTAAAGCAGTAATCTCTGTCTGCATGTTACCCTATCTTCCACCTTTAAGCTCTCAGGTTTTCAAATCTCGTCCGATGCAGTCCCGAACCATCTGTCTATCCTTTTCATCCTGTACGGAAATTTTCCCCTGACACGCAGTTCTGGGTGACTTTACCGGAATCACCCCTTTTCCTAGACCTCTCCAGTTCTTTTCCTTAACCCCTCTTCCTTCCTCTTCAATCCTTATGCCTGAAGAAGGAGCCACTGGCTCCGATAGCTTGTCAATTACAACGGTCTTTTAAGTTTGTATTCTGCCGCCGCCTGGTGAGTAGATTTTTTATCTAAGCAATTAGAGTAATATATTGATGTAGATATTGTCTTTAACATACCCAGCGATGGCGTGTACGTGTACGTAGTTAGACATCCGATCATGTCTTCTGTTTGCTTCACCTTTTTTGTCAGGGAGTGTATATTGTTTCAAGAATATATTTAGGTTTTACCAAATAATACCTCACTTACGACTCTTGAGAATCTATTGATCATTATTGTATGTTCCACGATATTGTTTCTCCTATGTCTTTTGGTTATGTAGTCACTGGATTCGTTAAACTTCACAAATTATAAAGACTTGTGGTTGAGAAGATGCACCTGCCCACAGGAAAATCCTTTGCAATTGGTACAAGTCGTCTGAGCTTGAGTTCCCTTGTAGGAAACGGTCAGCAGCAGCCGAGACTTGTCTATCAGTGCCCCAGCCCCGCCGCCGCCACAGCTGCGGCAAAGCACACACATTCCAACCAGAGCGGCTCTCGCGCCTGCAGACTGCAGCAGCCGCCCAGCCGTCGCGTCTCCGTGCCCCCGTGCTGCGCTACACGGGGGAGTGCGTGCCTCCCGGCTGCCGACATGCCGCTGCCCGTGTTAGCCGAGCCGGCTGCTACCTGCCGTCACTGGCCCGACCTGCCACGCCAGGTACACCTGCGCTTCTTACCGCAGCGCTTGCCGCCGTTACGGGACTCGATACTTCACGGAGATTCCTGCATGATACAGCCGACGGAAGAACTGTTCGGGCAGCACCTACAAGTACGTGAGCAGGGCGAGAAGTACTCGGCTGGGATGACGTTGACAGTAGCTTATTTTCTGTTTTCTTTGGATTTTTTAAGTGTTGTAACAACAGGAAATGAACTACGTCTATAGTTAAGCAGGACTTGTGCTAGCTAGTGTTGACATTGTGGGTAGCTAAATACTCATCTTGCATAAGAGTGTGCTGGCGTAAGCTCTCGCCAGCACACTGGAAGATCGACAGTAGGCGCTGGATAAAGCACGCTTGTCAGGAGAGAGGCCAAAGACAAACTCTCAAGCAACGATCCGCCAACGCCATGTCGACCATCAGTACTTTGATCGCCGTCGCAGACTGGAGGGCCTCAGTCAGTCTCAGTCTCAGTTTCAGTCACTCTCAGTCACTATCCTAGTTTTGGATCTGTCATTCATCGCTTAGTGGGACTTGTACTCCACCAGCAGTGAGGCTAACGTGGACTATTAGCGATAATGATGTTTGGTTTGTGGGGCGCTTAACTGCGCGGTCATCAGCGCCCATAAAAGTACCAATTTTTACACAGTCCAATTTTTTTTGACAGTCCAGTCGAGACACTTTCACGAATGATGACGATGATGATGATGAAGTGATGAGGACAATACAAACACTCAGTCCCCGAGATGATAAAATCCCATATCCGGCCGGAAATCGATCCCGGGACCCCGTGATCCAGAACTGCGGACGGACCACTAGTGAAGAGCTTGTACCACGACATATAGACTCTTGAAGTCAAGTAGCTTCCTGTTTATGTAAATAAGAATCCTGTTAATACACGTGAGCAGTTGTGGAGTACAAAGAGGATAACGGCCACCAAACAACATTTTCTCCCTTAATTCTTATGGTACAAGACTCAACAAAGAGTCTATGATGAATATTGCTACTTCGCATGAAGAATGGATGCTAATGATGATGCCAGAAAGCCATAATAGTAAGACTCAAGAAAAGTTTTTACAAAAAGAAACAACCGTTGACAACAAGAAACACAAAATTTAAAACCATTAAAGTATTCAGGAAATGCTATGTTTGGATGACAGTTCTGCGTAGCTGCGAAACATAGCGGAAAATATGTGAAATTTGGAAGTATCTGGAGAGTTTTAACGATCTGGTGGACTGGTCGAGTCAAGACTGAAGACGTGCTGCGGTTAATCAACGATACATACCGACAATATAAGACATCTACAACTACATCTACGTAAATACTCCGAAAACAGCCGTGTGGTGCGTGGCGGTCGTACTTTGTACCATTTGTAGCCATTTCCTCTCCTGTTCCACTCGAAAATGGAGAGAAGGAAAAACAACTGTCTATATGCCTCAGTACGAGCCCTAATTTCTCTTATCTTGTCCTCGCGGCCCTTAACGCGAAATATAGGTTGACGGAGGAAGAATCACTGTCCAGTCAGCTGTAAACTACGTTTCACCGAGTTTTCTCAATAGTGTTACGCGAAAAAAAATATTCTTCCGTCAAAGAATTCCTATTTTAGTTCACGGAGCATCTCCGCAACACTCGTGTGTAGATCAAATCTACCGCTAACAGATGTAGCAGCCCGCCTCTGATTTATTCGATGTTTTCCTTTTATTCCGGCCTGGTGATCCCAAACACTCCTGAAGTACTCAAGAATGGATCGCACAAGTGTTCTCTATGTAGCCTCCTTTATAGACGAACTACACTTTTCTAAAATTATCACAATAAACCTAAGTCCACCATTCTCCTTCCCCGCTACTGATTTTGTGTACCCGTACCATTTCATATCACTGGACCCTTCGGGTAAAAAATGATTCAGATGGCTCTGAGCACTATAAGACTCAACATCTGAGGTCATCAGTCCCCTAGAACTTAGAACTACTTACACCTAACTAACCTAAGGACATCACACACATCCATGCCCGAGACAGGATTCGAGCCTGCCACCGTAGCAGCAGCGCGGTTCCGGACTGAAGGACCTAGAACCGCTCGGCCACAGTGGGCGGCCGACCCTTTGGTAACTGTCTGCAGTAAAGCATAATGTGAAACGCCTTCTGAGAATTCAGGAATATGGACTCTCGGAGTTACCGTTGATCCATGGTTTGCAGAATATCAAGAGAGAAAAGGGTAAGATGAGTTCCACACGAGCTATTTAAAAGCCGCGCAGATTTACTCACATTTGCTTTTCTGTGTCAGCGAAATTTTTATATTCGAACTTATATGTACAAGAATTCCGTTGCATACCGATGTTAGAGGTATTGGTCTAACATTGCGGGTCCCTTCTTTTACGATTCAAAGTGCCAGACTATAAATTCAAACGCCTCGATTTTGATTTTGGTCAGTCTTATGATTTTTATCTGTCATCACTTCTGGCAGTGTTTGTGTGAACAGCGTAATTTCTCCGTTTTCGGAATCCACATTAAACTCTAGGTCCCCCTATAAATAGCTGGGTAAAATCATCTTAAATGTCGGAGGAGAGCAACAGCATTCCTGCAATAAATCTGTGTTAGTGATGAAGACTGAATCGATCTGTTGGTAAATGTTACGCGGTAACGTGACACTTCGACCTCAGGGAAGAGACGTTTAACGTTACATTGTTGAGGTTGTTTCGCTCTGTAGCGTATCGACCGTTTTCGGTCAGAAAATACACTACAGCGGAAGTGAGTTGCAACAGCGCCAGGCGCAGGCGGCGGAGAGAGTTAAATGTTTCAGAGCAAAAGAAGCCCCTATTGGCGTTGTGAAGAGGAGCCAGCAGTGCGCGATAGATTTTATTGCGAGAAACAGTGGATTTGTCTAGTTTTAGAGGTATTGGAACTCACGATTGGTCAGTGCCTGCCAGATGTGCACAGTAACTTGAGGGTCACAGAGCACCATGTACGACATCAATTCCAGTAAAGTGTTATACATGCAATCATTGGAAGGTGATATTGAGACGAGAATCATTTAGTACACGAATGGCTGAGTACTTATACGCTCCGGACTACGTACCTTTAGCGCTCAAAATACGTCCTCTAAATACGTCCTTCCGTTAGAGTACTGCAGCGACGGCTGTTGCTACACCGCGCACAGCTGGCTACACGCATAAGACTCCCACCCGCCTGCGGCTGGTTCTGTTGCAGCTCACTTTCGCTCTGGCGTATTGTTTGACCGAATACAGTCGATACGCAACAGTTCAAAGAGAAAACTGCTTTAACTTTATGTCGCAGAGTTATTGGTTGTAGACGTTTTAACGCCAATTCCTCCATAGTTGGTGAAGGGTTATAAGACGTCTGCACCTCCATTCAAAGCAGTCATCGTACGGGAGTCTACATTCTGGCCTGACAGTACTTCTTTTCAAGATAATCCACCTGCAGAAACTGTCAGAACTGCTACTAGACCCGAAACATTAGAGAAAACTGCTATACAATATTAGAGAATCGGTGATTAAATTGCTCCACTATCATAAAAAAGAAGGTATACATTACATGTCACATGAACAATTAACTACGGAAAAGCCAGGTGCCTAGTTTTTGTTTTAATTCTGATGTAATGCAAAAGTGAAAACGGATCTCCGAGCAATACCTGAAACGTTCCGAGAAACATCCGACTGGTCTCTTGTGCTAATTTTTTACTGTGCCTGTTACAGAAACAACACTGCACATCACAAAACAAATAACAAAGAAAGCCATACACTGTAGAGATAAAGTCGATTTAGTGTTTTGGAAAGTTAATGGTCAGCACTTTCCGGAGAGCGCGATGGATTCTTCTTACTGACTGCCCTTAAAGGGATAGTAAAAACAGTGACGAATATTGTGCAAATCTTGCTTCCCAGCTGGATGAAAAAAAACACACATGAGAAGATTCCTGGATACCGAAAGCATAAAAAAGACTTTCTTCAAGACAGTGCACCTGCTCTCGCAGGAATTTTTCCGGAAAGATATATTTATAGATTTAGAGAAAGCTTTTGACAATGTTGACCGGACAACACTCTCCGAAATTTTGGAGGTGGTAGGGTTAATTGTTACAGAAACCGGATTGCAGTTACAAGAGCAAAGGACATGAAATCGAAATCGTAGTAAAGAAAGGAGTGGGACAATATTGTAACCTTGTAAGTAGGCTGTTTAGGTTTTCATGTTGGTAACGCCACGTATCGCTCTGTATGAAAATCACTGACTGTGCTGTGTGCAGTCTGTGGTTGGTTGGCATTGTTGGAATTTTCTATTTTAGTGTTGGGCAGTTGGATGTGAACAGCGCGTAGCTTGGTGCAGTTGGAGGTGAGCCGCCAGCAGTGGTGGATGTGGGTAGAGAGATGCCAGAGTTTTTAGAGCGGACGATGTAGACGTGTGTCCGCCAGAAAAAGGAAATTTCTAAAGATGGAGGTCATGAGAAGACTGTGTGCCGGATCAGATCTCGAAACCCGTGCCTTCGCTTTTCCCGACCAAACTGCTTTACCGACTGAGCTATCAATCAGAATTTCTGTGAAGTATGGAACGTATTGGATGAGTTAATGGCGGAAGTAAAGCTGTGAATGCGGATCCTGAATCGTGCTTGGGTAGCTCAGTCGGCAGAGCTCTCGTCCGCGAAAGGCAAAGGTCCCAGTTTCGAGATCCCATCCAGCACGCAGTTTAAATCAGCCAGGATGTTTGAAAGCTGCACACACTTCGCTACAGAATCGAAATTATTCTTCGAAAAGTTTGCTTGGTACACAATGCACCCAGCTGATCTCGTAATTACCAATTCGATCTCCGTACATCAGAACCCCTGATTGCCCTAGAAGAAGCAGCTAGCATATTTTATTTCTATCAAGTAGTTATGACAACAGAATATACCATACAGATTACACGTCTTGACGATAATAACGGAAGTATCTTATGGCTTGCGGATGGATAGGTTTCTGATAACGAGCTTCGCGATAAAATGACGAAATTAACTGCATGCACTATGGTCTACGGAAAATACGTTGAATTTTTTAATCGAAATCATCCTCTTCAAGGTTTCTATTTCCCAACAAGTGACGTATGTCATTGGTTAACCTCGGTCCAGAACTGGCTGAGTCACTGCAACTTCCTAAATCGAGATGAAGGCACAAAGAGAAGAGCTACAATTGTGCCGGTCGCTCTGTGGGTAAGGCGGACGGCAGTTCGCTTGTGTCCGCAGGCAAAAAGCTCTCCGACGGGTGAATGGCTCTGTCGTTTGCATAATTGGCCTGTCGTTCCACATTTACTCGTATCTAAAAGACACAATTTAACTTCCCCGCGCTCTTACAATAATTGAACTGCATAATGAATTTCTTCTTGTGCAGGCGGACGGTAAAGGAGGCCACGGGACTCAGGTTGCAAACAATGGACAACAAGTTGTACGACGGGAGCCTTTACACGGCGTGGGGTGGCATTTAGAATTAATTCAAATGGCCTTCTTTTATTCAGCTAATTATTATCATCAGGAATTATGAGATTTGGCACCATTCGTAAAAATAATTCCGACTGAAACTGTTCGCGTATTGTCGACAGTTTGTCGTACCTTACAACCCTTTGACATATGCGCCTAAAGTCTGCCTGAGATGGGCATCTTTACTGAAATGTCAGTCTATAATAAATAAAACGGAGAACATAATTACGTTTTAATTATTTATCTTTCCAGTTGGAAAAGTATTCTTTTGTAGAATTTAATTCATGAGAATACAACAGAACGATTCGGTACTTTTGTGCGCTATTCGTTTGCAAAAAATAATTGCAATCTGTCTACTTCTAGTTGCGATATCGGAGTATTGTGATAGAATGCGCGAGCTGTATGTGTACTTTACACACGAAGTTCACGTAATAGTACAGGAAAAGCTGTCATTTTTTGCCGTCGGACTGGACTGACACAATTGGTTCAAAAATGTTCAAATGTATGTGAAGGACAAACATACACATCTATGCCCGAGGGAGGACTCGAACCTCCGCCGGGACACAACTGGAACATTTTTCTATCCTCATCTACATACGTACTCCGCAAGCCGACATCCTGTGCGTGGAGGGTATCTTGTATCAGTACTAGCCATTCTGTTTCCCGCTCCACTCGCAGATGGAACAAAGGTAAAACGCTGCTCAGAAAAATAACTATCGCGCGGTACTCCATTTTACGAATGAGCAGCGCCATATTTTTTTTCATGGTACTGTGGCGTGAGAATTTCAGGGTGTACAAGGAGCACAACCATCCACTTGCGGACAAACTCGAAATTAATGTAAACTTTATTTTTGGAGGTAATAATTAAAACTCTCTTGAGTTGCGCAATAAATTTCAGCTAGTAACAGCAAATATTCTGTTCAAGAATCACAAGAGGAGGTGGTCTACTTGTAAAGACAAGGAAGTATGTGAAGATTCCAATTAGATTACACCATGGTCAGGCAGAGATTCCGAAATCAAATATTGGGTTGTAAGGTGTACCCAGGAGCAGATATAGACTCAGATCACAGTCGGCAAGACTCACCGGAGGAGAAACACCCCTCTGAAGATGTCCAGCGCAGCTCTGGACGAATTGTTAGGAGCTGAAGAGTTTCATGGACCACGACCTTACATCCCGGAAGGTTTACCAGAAGATATGTCATCCGGTCGTGCAAGCTTTCATACTTTAATATTGTATTTTTTTGTATATTTTCGATTCTTTTCGTTGTACTGGAATCGTACCAGTTGAGTTGGGAGACCGAGAAACTGAGTAAAATTTAATCAGCTTAGCATAGCAGAACCTCACAAAAAGCGAAATAGCATTTGACGACTGGATGGCAGCTTGCAGAGGTTTAGAAGATAGGTTTGATGCAGCCTTACACGCTTGTCAGCCCTGTACAAGTCTCTCCATCCTTGCATAACGGCTACAGCCTACATCAATTTGCACCATGTTGATACTTGGTTTTCTTCAACAACTTTCATCCCTCCATTTTTTTCAATTACCATATTAACTACTCCTTTATTCGCGAGGTTATATTCTCTCAACCTTCCCCTTCTTTTATTTGACCTCTGCCATATATTTCTTTTCCTCGGCATTCCAGTCAACATTCCTTCATTAACTATCCGACTGATTTAACTAAGGCGTTCGTTTGTGCTGATCACAACATATTGCTTCAGAAGTTGGGCCATTACGGAATACGGGGTGTAGCTCGCAATTGGGTCACCCCTTACTTTAATAACAGACAGCGAAAGATTATTATTCACAGTGTTGAGAATGGCTGTGATGTGGGGTGTGATTGGAGTACCGTCAAATGGGGGGAGGAGGGAGTGCCCCAGGAATCAGTGTTGGGGCCACTCCTATTCCTTATTTATATAAATGATATGCGCTCTAGTATTACGGGTGCCTCTAAAATATTTCTGTTTGATGACGACACTAGCTTGGTAGTAAAAGATGTGAGCAACATTGGCTCGGTTTCAAATAGTGCAGTTCATGATCTAAGTTAATGGCTTGTAGAAAATAAACTAAGGCTAAATCGCAGTAAGACTCACTTTTTAGAGTTTCTAACACAAAATTCAACAAAACCCGACGTTTTAATTTCACAGAATGGGTATATGATTTGTGAAACTGAACGTTTCAAATTTCTAGGTGTTCAGATAGATAGTAAACCGTCGTAGAAAGCCCACATTCAAAGACTCGATGCTGCCATTTTTCTATTCTAACGGTACCTGAAGTAAGTGATTGTTCGACACGAAGATTAGTCTACTTTGTTTATTTTCATTCGCTTACGTCGTATGGTATTATATTTTGGGGCAACTCTCCCCATTCTTAAAGGATATTTTTGGCTCAGATACGGCGGTCCGGGCAATAAGAGGTGACGACCCCTGTTCACTGGTCTGGGTATTTTGACATATATATATATATATATATATATATATATATATATATATATGCACATATATATATGTCAAAATACCCAGACCAGTGGGTATATATATATATATATATATATATATATATATATATATATACTGGACAGAAATCCAACTTTTATTTTAATCGGGTCAGCCGGTGTGGCCGTGCGGTTCTAGGCTCTTCAGTGTGGAACCGCGTGACGGCTACGGTCGCAGGTTTGAATCCTGCCTCGGGCATGGATGCGTGTGATGTCCTTAGGTTAGTTAGGTTTAAGTAATTCTAAGTTCTAGGGGACTGATGACCACAGATGTTAAGTCCCATAGTGGTCAGAGCCATTTGATTCATTTTAATCGGACTTTCTTAACTCTTGTGCAGAAAGGTATGTAGTATACTGCTGCATCCATTTTCAATAAGCTATCACAAGAGTTCAAAAATCTTAGCAGTAATCCACACATTTCTATCTCATAGGTCACTCCTTCTATTCTGTTGAGGAATTTCTTGAAAAATTAATCTGATTCTTATGTTACATCGTTGATTGCGTGCACTTAAACCTATGGCTCCACTTTTTCTAGGCTCATAAACATTTTATCTTTATCTCTTATTACTTTTATGTTGTAATGTAATGTACTGACACGTTCCGTGATCTTGGAGATTTGCTATTCAATTTGGTCCTACGGAACTTGACTTGTAAATAAGTAAATAAATACCATCTAATATTCAGTATTTTTCTGCAACACTGCACTGGGGAAGCTTCTATTCTCTTCTTGTTCTTACTGTATATTGTCTAAATTTCAATATTTTGTTTCAGAAAAGGTTTTGTATCATATTAATAGTAGACGCTTACAAATTTCTGTTTTATCGGAAATGCTTTTATTGATATTGCCAGTCTGTAGTTTATATCGCCTTCATTTCGACTACCCTCAGGTGCTTTGAAACTTCCTGGCAGATTAAAACTGTGCGCCGGACGAGGATCGAACTCAGAACCTCCGCCCTTCGCTGGCAGGCTACCGATTGAGCTACCCAAGCGCGATTGACGACCGCTCTTCGCAGACAGTATCTCATTTCCTACCTTCCAGTATTGCCAGTTATTTTGCAACCCGAATAGTAACAGCCGTCTACTATTTTCGCTACTCTAATTCTCTCTACATCGTCTTATTTAATTCTACGTCCGACCCCGGTAGCTGAGTGGTCAGCGCGACAGAATGTCAATCCTAAGGGCCCGGATTCGATTCCCGGATGGGTCGGAGAATTTCTCCGCTCAGGGACTGGGTGTTTTGTTTTCCCAATCATCATCATTTCATCCCCACTGACGCGCAAGTCGCCGAAGTGGCGTCAAATCGAAAGACTTGCACCCGGCGGACGGTCTACCCGACGGGAGGCCCTAGTCACACGACATTATTATTATTTAATTCTACTTCATTCAAGTATCCTTACCGAATACGAGCGCATAAAATGGTAGAAACTGGTTGCGTGTCTGTTCTCGACTCTCAACAAACCGTGTCTCTCAAAATAACTTCAAACACCAACCTCATCTATGCAGTTTTACTTCTCTCCTCCTATTTCTCACACTGAGCACGGAATGCAAACAGATCTTTTTTTCTTCTTTCTCGCGACGGTGAGGTCACGTTACCTGACGGGTCCACTCGCACAGAACGAAGTGTTTATTAATAACGCGAATCCACTTTATCGGCAAACACTATCTGGCGAAAGTGATTGCGAGTAACGGTCGCTTAGCGTTAATCGGCGCGCCGATCGCAGTGTGAGCCATGGCGTGCGGCGCTCGTGACGCGGCGATTACCCCCGGCCGCGCATGCGCCGCGCCGCGCCGTGCCTCGCCGGGATCTTCGCGCCAGGAATGCGCGCGCCGCTCTCCTTGACCCGCTTCCTGCCCGCCTCGGCGCTAGCCTCTCCTGAAATCCGCGGGGCCGAAGGCTGCGGGCCGCCGGTCTGAATGTCCACATGCCAGCGCGTGCCGCGCCGCCCTCCAAAGGTGCATCGCGGCCGACTCCATCTCGAATCGAGGCGATTGGTGCCGCCCCGGGCGAGGCGGAATTACGGCGCGGCCCACAATTTCCCCGCCTGACGTAAGGCGGTGGGTAACGCGCTTTTCCTCTGTGCAATACTGCCATTGTAATGTTGTGCAATTGACGTCAAATTCCAGTAAGTGACTCTACCAGACGGACACGAGGCATAACCAAATTAACGCGTTCCGCGTACACAGGGTGTCTCAAGTCTTTTGCAACCTGAAACAGGTGATAGTGTGTCCGCAACCATTTACATTGAGAAAGGGAGCCAATGGTCCGAATGCGTACTTAATTTGCTGTGGGGGTACATCGTATTTTCCATGGCCACCTAATTTGCTGCCTCCCTGTTTGACTGGTCCACGTTACCTGGCGTTCCTACAAGATTTGCTGCCACAGTTCTCGGAGACTGTATCCCTTGTTGTTCGCGAAAGGATGTTGTTTCAGCACGACGGTGCGCAAAGCCACTTCGATGTTGATGTCCGCAAGCACCTGGACAACAAGTACGCTCATCGATGGATTGGAATGGAGGGTCCGGATCGCATACCTCTGAACATTTTTCGTCTTAGGTTACGTCAAGACGTTGGTGTATGAAACTCCCTTGTAGGCCGATGAAGACCTGCTTGTTAGGTGGACCCCCTGGCACGAGGAATGTTTGAGAGAGTGCGTCACAATTTCATGCGCCGCCGTCATGCATGCATTGAGACTGGTGGTTGTCACTGTGAACAATTACTGTAAGCTACGTTGTTGTTATGCATTGTACGCTGTGTATGTCCTCAAATCAATAAATATCCATTTCCGACAACTGGTTCCCTGTATCAATATAACCGATAGTGGATCCACTACTGCCTGTTTGAATCTGACCCAAATGGTTGACGCACCTTGTGTTGGTAGAGAGACCAGTTACTGTTTGACTAAACAATTGCATAAAATCACTGAAAACTGTCACATCTATTAAATACCTGGGTGACACACTAGAGCATCGTTTGTCACTCGGGAAGCCTTACTTACTGTTGGCATAGTAAATGGCACTCTAGAAAGCTAATCAAACCAGTAGATGCAGCAGCTAAAGGAAAATAAGCTACTCACTACTAATTGCTTCCTTTTTGCTTGTCAGAAACAATCCAGAAGATCCATAAAACATTTGTGAGTTTGGTTATGCGTTCGTTTACTAAGCTCGAATCTGTCACGGACATGTTCATTCAACTCCAGTAACAGACACTTCGATACATGCGTTATGTATCACTATGCGGTTCACTGCTAAAATTTCGAAACCGTACGTTCCTAAAACGGTTGCTTCCACCTAAAGGTATCTCAGACTAGGTAATGTTACCGAAATTCTTTCCGCCGAGCTTTCGCATCTGGAATACATAAAGGGAAAAAGATAATGATAGACTAAGTACCCTCTGTCACTTACGGAGAATGGACGGGAATGACATAAAAGTATCAGTACATAGACTCCAGATACGAGTGTAAGTTACCGTGTAATGTGGACCAAACTTTCGGTCACTACTGCAAGTGGATTTTGAAAGAAAACATTTGAAATAGCATAGGATATTACAGTACCTGTGGTAACCAGAATTACAATGCAGAGTTCCTTTGGACATGCATGCATCTACGACTACACACTGACGACTTATGGAAGTTTGGGTCTGGCGTGAGTCGTACACGGGTAGCCAGACGATAAGGGGACCGCTATCGACAAGCAGGAAATCTGGGTCTGGCACAAATTATCATTATCGTCAGTCGATTCCTTCGCATATTCACAATTTCGAATACATTTAATATATTTGAAATAGTGGTCGCAATTTGGGTGAGCAATACGGCGTGACGAATCAGTTATGCAGAAAAAAATTTATCAATGAGACAGCAACTGTTTGGGAAGGATACGCCCCCATATATAACAAGTGAGTAACAGCAATTACAGTAAACAATAAGGGACACACCAATCTGTAGTAACAACCACGATAATGTTGCTGAGGTTTTCGGGC
The DNA here is from genome assembly GCF_021461385.2 of Schistocerca piceifrons. Taxonomy (NCBI): domain Eukaryota; kingdom Metazoa; phylum Arthropoda; class Insecta; order Orthoptera; family Acrididae; genus Schistocerca; species Schistocerca piceifrons. The sequence goes on along the minus strand of NC_060142.1, from coordinate 585,055,936 downwards.
AATGGCTTCAACGGCATTGCTGGAAGTTCGCAGTAATTATACGGACATGCTATTCATCTTTTCGCAATGAACCGACACCATCAGATCCCGCGCTTTACTGCCTCAGTAACTTTTATTACATCAGCAAATTCTTAAGCAGCGCACTTACGATAATAGTAGTGTAAGAAAGGAAGTATGCGACGAGGAGGAAAACTTATGCTGCTACGTTTCCAAAGTCACACTTTAATATGATCTACACACATAAATTAAAGTTTTGCATCAACCCTGTTCCCAGAACTCCTGAAGATAGACGTTGACTGTGGATACTGTATCACGGACGCAGTCCACATGACTGTCCGGAGATAAACCCGCCCAAAGGTGTAAACAACAATGCATGAGCAGCGCCTATTACACGGAGGGGGTCCGACAGACGATCATCTCCACTCACCCCAACAGGAAGGAGGTACACGGCTCGTGTTGTCTGTAGTTCAACCATGACAAGACGGTGAATTCGGCGGTTCGATCGCGTCCGCGTTCTTATTTTGTGCCACGAAAAGCTATCGACAAGGGAAGTGAAAGGAGTGAACCAAAGCGATGTTCTTCGGACTTTGAGGAGATACAGAGAGACAGGAACTGTCGATAACATGCCTCTCTCAGGTCACCCAAGGGCTACTACTGCAGTGGATGACCGCTACCTACGGATTATGGCTCAGAGGAACCCTGACAGCAACGCCACCATGTTGAATAATGATCTTCGTGCAGCCACAGGTCGTCGTGATACGACTCAAACTGTGCGCAATACGCTGCATGATGCGCAACTTCACTCACGACGTCCATGGCGACGTCCATCTTTGCAACCACGACACCATGCAGCGCGGTACAGATGGGCCCAACAACATGCCGCATGGACCGCTCAGGATTGGCATCACGTTGTCTTCACTGATGAGTGTCGCATATGGCTTCAACCAGACAGTCGTCGGAAACGTATTTGGAGGCAATTCAGTCAGGCTGAAGGCCTCAGACACACTGTCCAGCGAGTGCAGCAAGGTGGACGTTCCCTGATGTATTGAAGTGGTATTATGTGGGGCCGACGTTCGCCGCTGGTGGTCATGGAAGGCGCCGTAAGGCTGCATGATACGTGAATGCTATCCTCCTACCGACAGTGCAAACATATCGGCAGCATATTGGCGAGGCATTCGTCTTCATGGACGACAATTCGCACCCCCATCGTGCACATCTTGCGAATGACTTCCTTCAGGATAACGACACCGCTCGACTAGAGTGGCCAGCATGTTCTCCAGACTTGAACCCTATCGAACATGCCTGGGATGGATTGAAAAGTGCTGTTTAAATGGACGACGTGATCCACCAGCCACTCTCAGGGATGCACGCCGAATCGCCGCTGAGGAGTGGGACAACCTAGACCAACAGTGCCTTGATGAACTTGTGGGCAGTATGCCACGACGAATACAGGCATGCATCAAAGCAAGAGGACTTGCTACTGGTTATTAGAGGTACCTGTGTGTACGGCAATCTGGACCACCACCTCTGAAGGCCTCGTTGTATTGTGGTACAACATGCAAAGTGTGGATTTCATGAGCCATAAAAAGTACGGAAATGATGTTTATGATGATCTCTATCTGAATTTTCTGTACAGGTTTCGGAACCGAGATGATGCAAAACGTTTTTTGATGAGTGTAATTTGTCACTAATTTTCCTCGTACTATAATGTCCTCATGCTTTTACCATCCCTCCTGCAGTGCATACAGATCAATTAAACGTTGCGTGAATACGATTTGACGTGAATTAGTGCAGCGTCTTTGGAAATTTCTTTCGTTTTAGTCATTAGTTTCATCAAACGAAATACCAGTTGACGTATTTTTACGTGTGAAATTATACTTCTCGACTAGGAAAGGAGTACTACGCGCTACACCGAGATTCAGTCCCGGATGTGTGAACAGCGCGGCTTTGTTCACGGCTAATCTTCCCGATCACGCCTCATGGTCAACTGCAGAGCTCCGGTTTCGACTCTCCATTCAATAGCAGAGGTTTTGCTTGGTGAAGGATTTCGACCACTTACTGGTTACTCATGTGTTGCGGTTTCTCCTTGTCTACCTTTCACGGGAGATTCACTGCCAAATAGATGATGATGAGTGCGGTGTTGATGGCGGGGGACAGAAGTTGGAATGAGGAACTGAAGCTAAGTGCGTCAAAGGAGCACACGGAAGGGTACAGCAAAAGCACCTGCTCCCTGGCCTAGAAGAATCAAGGAAATTTATGCAGAAGATTATTTGTAGTTTCCGAGAGCCAGATTGTGGAATCAAATAATGTTTTGCACCCGGCTAAGACAAATGTGGACAGAACCATACTTGTACTTCAAAGCAAGTTCTGTATGATGGTGTTGGTAGAAAGAAGCTACAGTAGGTTCGTCAGTTCTTCATAGATATTTGACAGTTCTTTATTAGAGGCTTATGTATTTCCACAATCAGAATTGATTTTCCAGGTAGAGTACTTTATGAATTCCCTTCCTGCGCCGTATAGATGGTTAAAATTTGCGTTTAATCCATTCATAGGAAAACAGTGACGACCCGTGGTATGTTTGACAACTGGTTACTTTTATTTTGAAGGCAAGAGACTCATCTCTTGATTCCTAATCAAACATAGCTGTAACAAATACCTAATTTATTAACATGTCATATGCAAATTTTATTGTAGAAACTATAATTCTGGTCCATATTGATAGAGTGAATGTCCACTCATTCCCGCCTCATTTCATTCTCTTATTTCTGGTTCATTAATTCTGAGAGCATTTCTTTTGAAGCATCTCACTACAGAATATTCTGAACGGACTGAGCACCCCTATTTATGACCTAACTTTTCAATGGCTGATATTTCTGGTAAACAGTACCTGATGTCAGAATAAATATGTAAACTGTGGAATCCTTTAGCAACTTGTTTGACAGATAGCTCTGTATCATCCATCTAAAAAATTGTAGCAAGTTGTTGCTGTGGCGTCAATGATAACTATAATAAATTTAACGGAAATATACTACAATTGCGCGACCAGCGAGAAGATGAGGATTGGGTCATGCGTAAGATGCAAAGTCTGTATTCTACTTCCAATTATATCTTCTGAAACATTTTAGAAGGACATCTCATGGCTTGTTACCTGTGACGGGACGCTAGGATCTCGGTACATTTCCTTCTGTAGAACGTGAGCGCAAATTTCAATCAGATCTCACAGTTGTTATACTCAGCTATACAATGGAACAGTCCGACAAGCTGTAAATGTGAGTTTTGTCAAACCGTATAGGACATGTGTCGAGCCTGAGACTAGTTTCACAGATGGTCAAATCTGTTTGTTAAGTTATACTACAAAGGCAAATTATTAAGAAAATATTCTACACAGAAATTCCTAATCTTGTTTAAGAAAGGCACCTACCAAAATAGGCTGAAGGAATTCTGCTGGATTCCTCGTATTTTTCGTTGCAGTATTTTTGTGGAGATAAAAAGGCCAGACCAGTTTCCAAATACCTTACAAGAAGAGAGCGGTAGACGCTTAGGACAAATGCGGGGAAGTCACAATAGAAAAGTTGTACCTATTTCCTTGAAAATGGGAGACTATTATCGTTAAAGAATTTCATGAACTCATATCCCCATCGGGTTTTACCAAGGAACTGTCTCTGACCTGCCAATCTTACAAAAGATCTGTAACATGCAATAATCGATTTGCTCGTGAGTAGTGAACGAAGCCCATATATTGTACCAACAAGATTGCCTTGTGCTATCCGAGCTAAAATTGCGCGGTAGGCAGTCGAGAACAGATAAACACAGGTCTTGCATCTTCCCTGACAAGTGAGCTATTAATTGGACCCATGTCGGTGCCAACGAGTCTCTCGGTTGCGTACAGGCGACGTGCTCGTTACGAGATCTGGACGGAAGCGGGATTTATAGCAATGAGCCGGTGCTGGCCCCTCCTCCCCACATCCAATAAGAGCGGCGGCGGTGGAGAGCGTGCCGGCACGGCGTTATCGCGCCGCCTTGGCCGGGGGCTGTTTTGGAGTGCTCACCGAGCCGTGTCCATCGCGCTTGTTCTCCCGGCAGTACAGCAAGCCGCTCGTGGGTTGCTCTTCTTACCGCCCGTCGAAGTCTCCACCTGCGGAGCGAGGCCGCGTGAGTTACTGGCCTGCGGGCTACAAGCGCAAAGGCAAATACGAGTACGTCTGCTGCTACCGTGTTACGGCGCTACACATGTGCCGCCAGCGGTATCGCGATAAATCAATGCTGTCCGAGCGTCCGGTTTCGTACGTCGCTACTCCAAACAAAAGGACCGTTCATAATGGCGAAACAATACTCTTGACAGCAGCAGAACGACGTTTGATGAGCACTGTGCTCCCATACTACATACCAGTTGAACAAGCTACGTATTACTAGCTATCGTATTTCAGAGGAGCTAAGTCGGCCTTCAGAAGGCATGTTATTCTGTACATTGCAGTTTTCGCTGCTTAGTAGATTTAGACCTTTTATTTAACTCTTCCTACTTACATTTGGAAAGTAAGCAATAATGTTCAGATACGTTCGTCTGAGCTACGCAGTTATTTCCGGAAATGACATTATTTGAAGTGCAATACATTTACCTTCCTCCAACACGTAAACAGCTCGGTTTTTATTAAAAAAAAAAACATAATTACTTTAAGCATATATAACGAAGCAAGCTGGGATATTTTTATTTCCCCTCTTGTTTCGCTATCTGCTTCCTTAAAATTAATTTTTTCATGGCTGACTAATTAACGTTAACATTTCCATAAAAGAGAAATATTGGCTCTCAGTATTAAAGAATATAGCACGTGTCTAATTTTGTGCTTAGTTTTATGTATGTAATTGATTTTCTAATTTATTTTGACTATTCTTAGTTAATACTTTTGTCATAGGGTCAAATTACTAATTGTTTCGTAATTTAAATTCTATTCTTGACTTATAAACAAATATAAATTCCGTACTAATCGTAACCATTTTAAGGAACAACCACTGGCATTCTTAAAGTATTTATTTGGCTCTATTCGAAAACATGTTAGCAAAGCCAGCCCTTAATGAATTCCAAAGTAGTTACCAGTTCGTCGAAAGTAAATGTTTGCGTAACTATATCTGATAATTTCATGATATAAATATATTATATGGCTTAAACCTTGTAGTAGAAGAAACTGTTAAAAAGAACGAATTTTTCGATATATTAGTTAACTGAATGAGGTATATTTTAACTGCAATTTCTTAAATTAAACATCAAACAATGTATAGTTTCAGTGCCTATTATTGTGATATATATAAAGGTCCAATTTTTGGTCCCGTGGCAGTTAGTCCACAGCCGATTTTCAGACGAGAAACTTGTGCTGGTTAGGTCAATAACAATGCATCAAGTGTAAGACAAATAGGCCGTGTGTTGAAACAATGACAGTGTCTGTTCAATATGTACCATATTATTCTGCAAGAACTGTGAGCTGTGTGGTTAGGTTTTTACTGCTCATAGATATTCAACAGTAAACTATTGCAGCAGTATGTTGATGTTTGCTTGTAATCAATTTATGAGACTTATCGAAAGTTAAACAATAGTGCACTGGCCATAGCCATGGAACTGTGTATTATTGGGAGGGGGGGGGGGGGGGGTCGTGAACATTGAAAGTAAAGTGCTGTGAAACGCAACTGTGCACCTGTCGGCTACATTGTTTGCAGTTGTCAGTGTTCAAATTCCACCGCCCATTTTTCAGCCATTATCACAATGCAACCGAGGACCATCAACGAGAAACTAAAGCAGGCGAACGCCACACATGGAATTCAAATATAGTGTCATATGCTCTTTCTTTTCTACACAGTTCTTAGTCAGACGTGAAATCGCACCAGATTTTAGAGGTAGTCCAGCGAGCCACTTGGAATAAACATTGGAACTCAGCACAACTGAGCCTTGAACTACACATATTTGATAAATAGATGTAGTAGTTTTATTTGCTTTACTCTCCTCTATTACAGTTTGCAATGTTGTGACAATAGATCATTGATGTTTTCTATAAAATAGTTACACTGATTTAAAAAATTCTATATGATCCAATAGCTAATGCCCAACAAGTGTTGCCGCCGAGAACAAGCTTGTTCCACGTAACGCGGCGATAGGTGTAACATTACCTACCTAATTAGTGAAGTAACACGTTATTTTTAATAGAAATATGTACTTATTCTAATGAAATGAAATGTCGTGTGACGATGGCCTCCCGTCGGGTAGACCGTTCGCCTGTTGCAAGTCTTTCGATTTGACGCCACTTCGGTGACTTGCGCGTCGATTGGGATGAAATGATGATGATTAAGACGACACAGCACCCAGTGCCTGAGCGGAAAAAATCTCCGACCCAGCCTGGAATCGAACCCGGACTCTTTGGATTGACAGTCTGTCGTGCTGACCACTCAGCTACCGGGGGTGGACGCTTATTCTATTGTAATGTTGAAAAGATAGAGTTGAGTTTATCCTTGATTCGGTGACAAGACTGCAGTGATACAGTGATTGATAAGGTTTTCTGTGTTGCTTTTCGCAATAAAAGATGAGATATTGGAAAATTTAACGTCGTAGATTGATAGCACGTAATACTTCCCTGTTACTGTCAACCAAACGTGGCATATCTGAATTGTGAGCAATGCATTGGTCTTCACATTCCTCAACTATTTTCACCCAGAAGTTTTCATTTTAAAAATTAACTATCGTTTTGTATTTCTCATTTAAAGCCTTGTAGAATCGCATTAGAAATTATTTCTGTATAAAGAAACTTAGGTGTCTCTTGGGGTCAAAATTTTAAGAGAATTATCCATTCAGAATCGCAATTGTTCCTTTGCATTCTCGAAATGTTGAAATTTTTCTTTTAATATATCAGTTTACTGAATTCGTGAAGGGAGTGAAAGGATTGCCAGTATTTGACTGCCACTGTAAGTACACTGTCTGATCTAAAGTATCCGGACACCCATTAGTGGACAATCGCTTTTGTGATAGCTTTACTTCTGCAATGGTAGCTCTATAAGCTCGACTCACAAGACGTTTTCCTGTCCCGTGGAGGCACATCTTAGTTGGACTAATGGCCTTATACCGCCTGGTGTGAGTGAACATATCAACAGTGGATTCTAGCGTCCCATTCAGGGATCAAATACGATTACGGCCTCTTATATGATTCTTGTTGATTGTCAGTCTGCCATATCCTCGAATATTTTACACCCCTGCCAATTCAGGGGGAAGGGACGGATATGTGGCACCGTATCTTGTCTAACTGTACAGTATCACTAAATCGCGTGTCGCAATATTTCCGGGCTGCCTTCTAGGGCTTTTATTATCGCTGTTCTTTATGCTTATCCGGGGCCTCGAAGACCATAACTTGTGGAGAAGTGTGAATTAGAATGATACTGCAATGGATGAACATTATGTTGTTTTTTGCTACACATAAGGTGGGGTTAACCTAAGAAAAATATATTAAGAAAAATTATTTAGTACATACAGTGCATAGTGGTGTATATTTAGTAAAATTTGAAAAATAGCCATTTTGAAAGCTAATGTTTGATTCTGTATACCTCACTCTAGCCTGTATTTGTTCAGAAGGAAAGGAGGGTGGAGGAAAAACAGTTTGGAAATGTAGTAACGATAAGTCACCCGAAAAAGAGAAATGTGAATGCTTTCATCTTTGAAACTTCCTGGCAGATTAAAACTGTGTGCCCGACCGAGACTCGAACTCGGGACCTTTGCCTTTCGCGGGCAAGTGTTCTACCATCTGAGCTACCGAAGCACGACTCACGCCCGGTGCTCACAGCTTCACTTCTGCCAGTATCTCGTCTCCTACCTTCCAAACTGCGAACTTTGCATAACTAGCACTCCTGAAAGAACGGATACTGTGGAGACATGGCTTAGCCACAGCCTGGGGGATGTTTCTAGAATGAGATTCTCATTCTGGCTTTCATCTTTGTCATCGACGGAACGCCTATTTGTTTTGTTAGGAATAACGCGCTTCCCAATTGGCCTATTTGGCTATGATGTGGGAAACTTAGAAATCCTAATTTGTAGTATGGGAAAACCTGTCTTCATGTGTCCATGTTTCCTTTTTTCGGAAAATACGTTTGTGGGGGAAACAGAATGAAATGAAGAGGATGAGGTGTCCTGTTTGGAAGGCTACGATCTCGGCCTCTTGGAAGTGCACTGGGAGCTGTCACGGTGACGGGTAGGGGCTGTGGGGCAGCCGGCGGCCGCTCTGACGCCAGGCAAATGGAATCTGTCCTTCGTGCGCGCGGGACACCTAATAGGCGCTCGCACCAGGGATCTTTATCTGAACATTACCGGGAACTTTCCTTACTGGTCTTAACGGTGTCCGCTGACGTTTAATGCGTCTTCGGCATCGAGGTCAAACTGAATACAAACGGCACCAGCAGCAGCGAGTACTGTTTGTATAAAGCGTTTATTTTGCATTTTGTTTACGAGCTTCCACTAAGGAAGGGATTCTATTTGTGTTTATTTGCTCTGCATAGTAACTAACAGTTCTTGATAAAACTTTACGTAGTTTTCGTGTTAGATTTCTTAGTGTTTTCTTGATCGTTTAGAACAGAAAGCGCCCTAAAACCGTCTTTTGTTTGTTTCGCGGCCGTTAGCCACTAGTCACTTGAATCAGCAATTGTCTTGTGACAGCCAGAGCGAGAGCACCAGCAGCAGCGAGTACTGTTTGTATAAAGCGTTTTTGTACTTATTTGCTGCGCTTAGCTTTTAAATAGTTTTTCTGGGAAAACCTAGCGTAGTTTTCGCGTCTCGTATTTCAGTGAGTGTTTCTTGATTATCAGAGTAGCCCATCAGAAGATTATCTTGGGAATTTGTCACCGTATAGAGTAGGGTAAACATAGTCATGTGTAGGGACTGTGGTTGTTGTGAGCGGACGCAAGGAGAATTGGCCACTCTTCGGGGGCAGGTGGAGGCTTTGTCTGTTAGGCTCATCGAGCTCGAGGCGCAGGCGTCGGCTCGTAGTGGCGTTGGGGCAACTGTGGTGAGACCTATGCCTACTTCGGTGGCCTTGGAATCACATGGAACCCCTGATGTCGCTGCGTCTTCCGGCAGTGAGCATCTTACCGGTCAGCCATCACTCCAGGGTGAATGGCGGACAGTGGTGGGCTCGCGCGTGCCTGGCCGAAAGGCGAAGGTGGGATCTGGCCGCGTGGCAGCTGCCTTACCCCTTTCCAACAGGTACGGGGTGCTTCCTAGTGGTGATGACATCGTTTCCGAGCCACCACAGGATGCCTCGCCTGTTGGGCCAGTGGCCGATTCTCCGGCAAGGTCCCGACAGTCACAGAGGGCGGGCCTATTAGTTATAGGGAGCTCCAACGTTAGGCGGGTTATGGAGCCCCTCAGGAAAATAGCGGGTAGGTCGGGGAAGAATGCCAGTGTGCACTCGGTGTGCTTGCCGGGGGTCTCGTCCGTAATGTGGAGGAGGCCCTTCCGGCAGCTATTGAACGCACTGGGTGTGACCGGCTGCAGATAGTAGCACATGTCGGAACGAATGACGCCTGCCGCTTGGGTTCTGAGGCCATCCTTGGTTCCTTCCGGCGGCTGGCTGATTTGGTGAAGACAACCAGCATCGCACGCGGAGTGCAAGCTGAGCTTAATATCTGCAGCATAGTGCCCAGAGTCGATCGCGGTCCTCTGGTTTGGAGCCGTGTGGAGGGTCTAAACCAGAGGCTCAGACGACTCTGCGACTATAATGGTTGCAAATTCATCGACCTCCGTTATTGGGTGGAGAACTGTAGGGCCCCCCTAGACAGGTCAGGCGTGCACTACACACCGGAAGCAGCTACTAGGGTAGCAGAGTACGTGTGGCGTGCACACGGGGGTTTTTTAGGTTAGAGGGACCCCCCCTTGGGCGAAACGATAAAATACCTGACGGCTTACCAGAGAGGACATTATCATCGTTGATAAAGAACGTCCGTCCTCAGAGACCAAAAACAGGAAAAGTTAACGTAATATTGGTAAACTACAGGAGTATCCAGGGCAAGGTTCCTGAATTAGTATCTCTTATTGAAGGAAATAGTGCGCATATAGTATTAGGAACGGAAAGTTGGTTAAAACCGGAAGTGAACAGTAACGAAATCCTAGACACAGAATGGAATATATACCGCAAGGATAGGATAAACGCCAATGGTGGAGGAGTATTTATAGCAGTAAAGAATTCAATAATATCCAGTGAAGTTATTAGCGAATGCGAATGTGAAATAATCTGGGTTAAGTTAAGTATCAAAGGTGGGTCAGATATGATAGTCGGATGCTTCTATAGACCACCTGCATCAGCAACCGTAGTAGTTGAGCGCCTCAGAGAGAACCTGCAGAACGTCGTGAAGAAGTTTCGTGATCATACTATTGTAATAGGGGGAGACTTCAATCTACCAGGTATAGAATGGGATAGTCACACAATCAGAACTGGAGCCAGGGACAGAGACTCTTGTGACATTATCCTGACTGCCTTGTCCGAGAATTACTTCGAGCAGATAGTTAGAGAACCAACACGTGAAGCTAACGTTTTAGACCTCATAGCAACAAATAGACCGGAACTTTTCGACTCCGTGAATGTAGAAGAGGGTATCAGTGATCATAAGTCAGTGGTTGCATCAATGACTACAAGTGTAATAAGAAATGCCAAGAAAGGAAGGAAAATATATTCGCTTAACAAGAGTGATAGGGCACAAATCGCAGAATATCTGAGTGACCACCATCAAACGTTCATTTCCGAGGAAGAGGATGTGGAACAAAAATGGAAAAAATTCAGAAACATCGTCCAGTACGCCTTAGATAAGTTCGTACCGACTAAGGTCCAAAGCGAGGGGAAAGATCCACCGTGGTATAACAAGCATGTACGAAAGGTACTACGGAAACAAAGAAAGCTTCATCATAGGTTTAAGAGTAGTCGAATCATAGCTGATAAGGAAAAGCTGAACGAATCGAAAAAGAGCGTAAAGAGAGCAATGAGAGAAGCATTCAACGAATTCGAACATAAAACATTGGCAAACAATCTAAACAAGAACCCTAAAAAGTTTTGGTCATATGTAAAATCGGTAAGCGGATCTAAATCCCCTATTCAGTCACTCGTTGACCACGATGGCATCGAAACAGAGGACGACCGAAGAAAGGCAGAAATACTGAATTCAGTGTTCCGAAACTGTTTCACTGCGGAAAATCGTAACACGGTCCCTGACTTCAGCCGTCGCACGGACGCCAAAATGGAAAATATTGAAATAAACGATATCGGAATTGAAAAACAACTGCTATCGCTTAGTAGCGGAAAAGCATCCGGACCAGACGAGATACCCTTAAGATTCTACAGTGATTATGCTAAAGAACTTGCCCCCTTTCTATCAGCAATTTATCGTAGATCGCTGGAAGAACGTAAAGTACCTAGCGACTGGAAGAAAGCGCAGGTCGTTCCCATTTTCAAGAAGGGTCATAAATCAGATGCGAATAATTATAGGCCTATTTCGCTTACGTCAATCTGTTGTAGAATAATGGAACATGTTTTGTGTTCTCGTATTATGACGTTCTTAGATAATACAAATCTCCTTCATCATAACCAACATGGATTCCGCAAACAGAGATCATGTGAAACTCAGCTCGCCCTATTTGCCCAAGAAATTCACAGTGCCGTAGACACTGGCGAGCAGATTGATGCCGTATTCCTGGACTTCAGGAAGGCATTTGATACGGTTCCGCACTTACGTTTAGTGAAAAAAATACGAGCTTACGGAATATCGGACCAGGTTTGTGATTGGATTCAGGATTTCCTAGAAGAAAGAACACAACATGTCATTCTTAACGGTTCAAAATCTGCAGATGTAGAGGTAATTTCGGGAGTACCGCAGGGAAGCGTGATAGGACCTTTATTGTTTACAATATACATAAATGACTTAGTTGACAACATCGGTAGCTTCGTGAGGCTATTTGCAGATGACACGGTTGTCTACAAGAAAGTAGCAACATCAGAAGACTCGTACGTACTCCAGGAGGACCTGCAGAGGATTAATGCATGGTGCGACAGCTGGCAGCTTTCCCTAAACGTAGATAAATGTAATATAATGCGCATACATAGGGGCAGAAACCCATTCCAGTATGATTATGCCATAGGTGGTAAATCATTGGAAGCGGTAACGACCGTAAAATACTTAGGAGTTACTATCCGGAGCGATCTGAAGTGGAATGATCACATAAAACAAATAGTGGGAAAAGCAGGCGCCAGGTTGAGATTCATAGGAAGAATTCTAAGAAAATGTGACTCATCGACGAAAGAAGTAGCTTACAAAACGCTTGTTCGTCCGATTCTTGAGTATTGCTCATCAGTATGGGACCCTTACCAGGTTGGATTAATAGAAGAGATAGACATGATCCAGCGAAAAGCAGCGCGATTCGTCATGGGGACATTTAGTCAGCGCGAGAGCGTTACGGAGATGCTGAACAAGCTCCAGTGGCGGACACTTCAAGAAAGGCGTTACGCAATACGGAGAGGTTTATTATCGAAATTACGAGAGAGCACATTCCGGGAAGAGATGGGCAACATATTACTACCGCCCACATATATCTCGCGTAATGATCACAACGAAAAGATCCGAGAAATTAGAGCAAATACGGAGACTTACAAGCAGTCGTTCTTCCCACGCACAATTCGTGAATGGAACAGGGAAGGGGGGATCAGATAGTGGTACAATAAGTACCCTCCGCCACACACCGTAAGGTGGCTCGCGGAGTATAGATGTAGATGTGTAGATATACCTCGTCTGTAGGATAAGATATGGGTGCAGTGGCGCTGCAAATAAAAAAAATCTTTGAATTATTATGAAGAAGACTCATAGGTATTTCAAGACATATATTGTATGTTAAAACAACGGACGAGTACAAGTAGCACTCGTGATCCGAGGGTTCTATACAAACTTAATTATGTATATAGACAGTTTATCCATCCCGACCAGTCAAGAATCTCGACGAGGTTTGCCTGTCATCGATATCGATACTGGCAAGAAATCGGCCGCGAGAATTTCAAGTTTTTTGAGAATGTTTTCATGTTAAGTTATAAGTCTTTCTTGTAATTTTTCATTTGCTATTTTAATTTTTCACTTATTTATGAGTTTTGGAGTTGTATAACATGCTATGCTAATTTGCAGTTGCTGATGCGTTGACTTTTTATCTGCTCTCTACCCTGTCACAATTGCTGTTAATATTCGACGAAAGTCTCCAAAGAAGAGAATGGTACAGCTAGCCATAGGGAGATGTGGAATTGTTCTGCAGAGTGCAACAGTGGATGTTTGATGGGCTATCGGAATCTCATCCTAAACAATAGAATTTCAATCGTTCATCAATTACCAGCATTTCATAAAGTTGAAACGTTAAAGATGCTGTACGTGTCGTACGCATAATGAAGGAATGTTTACATGTAAAATGAACAGTTTATAAAGGAGCTACGATGCTACCGCTTATCACTGTTATATGACAAAGGCATCGTTTTCAAAGTGGGAGGGGGGGGGGGTCACCTAATCGTAGCTAATCTAATTGGCAAGAAAAATTTGTAAATTATGTACACAAACCTTCCTCGTGAGTCACTCTACATATTACTGAAAACGGGATCAAAATCCCCACAGTAGTTCCTGAGATTTCTGACGAATTATGAAAGCAATATACGATTGTAGTGGGGAAAAATATATTTTTTGTATGATGTAATTACAAATTAACAATTTTCGGTTTTTTCCTTTACTTGTACTGTGAATCGTTACTTCTTGTCAAATTTTGCGATTCAGGATCAACGGGAACTATTCTGTAGATTTTGACGAGTGAGTTTGCTAGTGTCAAAAAACGATCGCATCTTATGAGTGCGCTTCCTTAGAAGCATAAATTTTTTACACCGCCAAGCGACTATAGACCTTAGCATGTTACGTTAATTTCAACTTGGTACCTAGAAAGAAGGGTCTTAACAGTCAGACAGACAGAGAGACAGTCACAAAGTGATCCCATAAGGTTTCTGTTTTTACCGACTGAAGTAGGGAAACCTAATGACTCCAACATTCCTGCAATAAATGCTGTCTCTGTTTAGTGGCTCGTGAGAATTTAACTGAATACTGATTGATTGACTATATAACGCCATGACGTATCCAGAACACGACACTGTGTCTTTGAAATGTAGCACTCATGTGGGCTACCCCGGTGCTTGTTGGGAAGTAATAAGTGTCTGAGGGAGAGCAAACTCAAGTCGTAGCAATTAAATGTTTATGTTTAATTTCAGATAATCTGTTAGGTTACGGTCGATTAGCTAGAGTGAAATACAGGGTGCCAGAGAAGTCCCTTAGTATTTCTGGGAAGGAGCACTTTAATTCAAATGAAATGATTACAGTATGAAGAACAGGGATATAACATGGAAGAAGAGATAGTAATTCAACGACCTCACTGCCTTTCAACATGAATGACCTCCACATCCTAGCAGAGTTCCCATCCCTCCATGGTATACCTGAACATGCAGTGCAACATTGTTGGAGTAATTTAATGCTCCGCTGCCGGGGTGCGTTCACTCAGGTGCAGCAAATCCCTTGTGCAGCTGACTCTTGATATGACTCCATGCAAACAAGTCAAAGGGCATTAGGTGAGCTAGCTGCCCACGACCTTCTTGAGCCTTGTCCAGTCCAGCGTCCTGGCAATGTCTTATTGACGTAGTTACGGACAGTATGTCCAAAGTGCGATAGGGGCCGTCGTGTTGAAACACCACCGAATTCAGAATATTTTCGGTAAACAACCGGAGCTGCAGGAATTGTTCAGGCATGTGTAGGTACGATGTTGACGTGATTGTTGCCTCGGGAAAAAAATTGGCCGTAAGTGCGGTGTTGGGTGAGACCCAGCAACACATTTACCATTGGAGTGTTACATTCCATGATGATGCGTGGTTGTTCATCAGGCTATATCCTGCTGTTGTGGCGACTGACGAGGTCACATTTATGAAAGGTAGCCGCATCGCTGAACAGGACATGTGCCAGTAAATAAATGTTCTTTGTTTACTGTCCCAATTAATTCATGGCACATGGTCATACATGACGCGTCATCCTCAGGCTAAAGATGGTGGAGCATCTGGATGTGATAAGCCTTTTTCTTCAGTATGAAGCACAAGGTTAGCGGCGCAGTGGACTGTGGGATGCCGTGTTCCCGCTCAGACGACTTGTCGACGCTTTTGGAATCTCCTCTGCAGCCTGTCATATGGTCTCCTTGGTTTCCTGCGTCGTCGATAGCCACCCAGGTCGCTTCTTGTCACAGACATTCCCAGTTCGCTGGAAATTATTCACCAAACCTTTAGCGGTTGCTCGCGTTGAAGTTTCTGTACGGTAACGTCGACGAAACCGTTCTTAGACCTCAGCAAAGGGAAGTAAATCCAGTCTCCAGCTTACGATGCTGATACGCTGTTCTGTGGTCGTCGTTTTTCAGATTACCTGCAATACAGAGACAAAAGTTAACGTTGTCCCAGAAATTGTTATGGCCTTTTCGGGCACCCCGAGACGTATTATCTGCCATGTGAAGCTTGTACGTTGGAAGAAGAAGGAAGTGCTACATCACGTAATAACAGTCCCACACTTACCAAACAAGTTGGATATGTTCCTCACATAACGGGTGTTATATGATAAAACATTTCATTCATAACTGAAGTCCATCATCAACATCAGTAAGAGAGATGACCCCCAACCCCCTCTGGGAAGGAATCAACTGTCGTGTTCGTTGTGCTGAGGAAGAAATCAGCCTTTGATTTTCATGCTGAAAAAGTTTTTGTCGTGCGGAAAATACATGTTTTGACATTTCATTAAGATAGTCGACTTGAGCGATGACATATGCCTCCAGTACATAACAGACTTGTTCTATGGGAGTCGAATCAGTGATTCGGGCTGGCCACACGAGAATCAGTACTTTTTCAATGCGTTTGTGTTGTGAACAGCAATGAATGGTCTTGCATTATCCTGCTGGATAATGCCATTTGTTTCTCTCCTCATGAAGGGTACGAAAATAGGGTTTACTGTTTTTCCCGCATACTGGTGACCATTAATCCTCCAAATGGCTCTGAGCACTATGGGACTTAACTTCTGAGGTCATCAGTCCCCTAGAACCCAGAACCACTTAAACCTAACCTAAGGACATCACACACATTCATGCCTGAGGCAGGATTCAAACCTACGACCGTAGCAGTCGCGCGGTTCCAGACTGTAGCGCCTAGAACCGCTCGGCCACCCTAGCCGGCATTAATCCTCCCTTCAACAATTACCAAATCAGTCCTCACACGACGATTTCAGGAGGTATGGCTGTTGTCGATGACCACTGATTCCTGTGACACTTCACCAGGTCTGATACGGGCGCTGAGCGCCACAAACAGAAGAGAAACTCATAGCTAAACGAGCACGGAATACCATTTTTTGCGGTTGTTAACTCTGGGTCTTCACCATGGAAGTCTGTTGTCTTTGGTATACTGTGGGCGGTACGCGACGCATGACAAATCTAGATCTCGGCCTAGCTTCCTGTAACCTGTGCTGGACGTTTGGTGGCGACATTCTTCCCGTAACGCTTACTGAATTTCAGCTGTTGTCATTCGTCTGTTTGTTAGAAGCAATCGAACAATCACACGTTCCTCTCGTGGTGTAATCTTCATGAAAAGAAGCGTGTCTACCTTTCTTGTCGCAATGTTCTCCTGAGTCCATTAGTTACCACCGGATTTGGAGTCGTTGAGCCACAGCTAGCTGCTCTCTCAACTAATGACTCCAACTTTCTCAAGGTTGGCGACAAGCTTCACGTGCACGCCTTCTGGACATATGTTGCGATCTCCAGATGAGAACTTGCAGGAACGTTGGACACACCGAACAGCCATCATGTTATGTACTCAAACCATTCTTGACCTGTAAGAATGGCTTTTTCTGCACGGAAAAGGAGCTCGCTAATGGATCAAATTTTAATCACCACACAAGCAAGGAAATACTGGGGTATCAATTTGACAAGGTTCGGTGAAGGTGTTGCCGGTGAAACACTTTCCATATGCGTCACTTTAGCTTGGAGTGACCTGCGCCCTATTCCAGTTATGCGGCACTTTGCACCTTTATCGAAGTCGGAAACGTGATGGTACGCATTTCTCCTCCTTACACGAGGAATCACAAGAACGTTTCACCATACAACGCCGGTCAACTGCTGTTTGTGTATGAGAAATGGGTTGGAAACTCTCCTCATGTCAGCACGTTGTAGGTGTCACCACCGGCGCCAACGTTGTGTGAATGCCCTGAAAAATTTTTTATATCACAGCATCATCTTCCTGTCGGTTAAATTTCGCGTCTGTAGCCCGTCATCTTCGTGGTGTAGCAATTTTAATGGCCAGTAGTGTATGAATCGTTTATACTACATCGCCGGTACTTGCACTTTCCGCCGAGTGTTTCCGTTGCGAGTACCGCGCGCTGAATGGACGTATCGGACGCGCTTTGTCGGTGGTCCCTTTAGGGCCCGCGGGGCTCCTAAGTGCTGCAAATGCATCGCCGACCGCGCTTGTATCGTTAAGGGCGACGCATCGGCTCAGCGCTGGAGGCGCGATCCGGCGGCCAGATAAGCCGCTAAATTATCGCTCGGCGTCTGCGGCTGCGTGGCGTGGGAGTCGTGACCCGAGCGGCCGACCCCAGGCCGCGACGCCGCGACGCGCCGCGGTGCTTCTTACAAAACACTTTGTTCCTCGCTCGCTCACTCGCGTGCCGGCCTTGTCAGCGATAATGAAAGCGAATACATTGAGCATTTTTCCGCCTTCTTCCGCGAGCAGAAATTCCCGGAGGAGGGGACGCCGCCGCGAGTCTTCCTCTTCTTCTTCTTCTTCTTCTTTCTCCTCGTTTTGCGTCCATCTAGGACGGCGGAGCGGGTTCTGCGACCGTTGCGATGCGGCGCGGTATAGGTGGGCGTGCTGTGCCGCTCTGTAGAGCGGGGCCATTGAAAAACGGCGAGAAGCGGCCGCCCGCAACGGCGATCATTATTCGGCGAACGACTGGGTGCGGGCGGCAGCGGGTCAGGCCGCGGGCCGTGGGACTGCCGGCGGGCAGCCGCGCATGCGCACGCGCGCGCGCCTTTCACCGGCGACGGCGACGCACACCTCGACGGTGTGCTTGGCGCGGCGCGACCCAGGCCGGCTGGGGCCAGCCTTCCTTCCGCCGGTTATGGAAGCGCTGCGCAGCCTGCCTGTCGCCCCTGGTGATGGATGGGCCGCCACGAACAGCTGTCCGCGCCGCTACGGCCGACCGCCGCTACACCGCCGACTCGCCTCGACTCGCCTCGTCTACACGTTGCCGCCCACTTCCCTTGCACAGCACTGACTGCCGTACTAGGATTAACTGAGCTTTTTTGCGCTCCCTGTCCTTGATCACGTCATATACACGTCAACTCATATTAATGTAACCACCTGTGAAAAGCCTGAACAACCAATGTTGCCAGCGCAGGAGTGCAAATAGAGAGTCAGTGAGGTTCTGGAAAGTACCCACAGGAATGAACAGCCATGCCGACTCCAGTGTTGTGGGCACCTGCGGCATGTAAGTTGAGGATCCGTGGCACGAACAGCCGGATCAATGTGGTCCCACAGATTCCCAAGTGGCCCGGCCGGAGTGGCCGTGTGGTTCTAGGCGCTACAGTCCGGAACCGTGAGACCGCTACGGTCGCAGGTTCGAATCCTGTCTCGGGCATGGATATGTGTGATGTCCTTAGGTTGGTTAGGTTTAAGTAGTTATTAGTTCTAGGGGACTGATGACCTCAGAAGTTGAGTCCCATAGTGCTCAGAGCCATTTGAACTATTCCCCGGTGGGTTTAAATACGGAGGTTTTACTGGGCTGAGGAGCACAGTAAATTCATTCCGGTGCTCTTCGAACCACGCAGCTACACTGCGAGCTGTGTGACACGTTGCATTGTGGTGGTAGATCCATCCTGCCAAGAAAATTTGCCTATGGTGCTGGACATGGTCTCCAAGGATAGTTGCATACTGCGTTGACCATTGTGCCTTCCAAAATGACGAGATCACGTCACAAAAACATTCTGCAGGACATAATGCTGCCTCCTTCGGTCTGGACCCTTCCACGATCTTTGCAGAGTCGCACACGACAACGGTTACCCGTCTGATGGAGCATAAAACGTGATTCATCGAAAAAGACCACCTGTCGCCATTTAGTGGACGTCCTGTTGGGGTACTGACGTGCGTCTTCCAGCCAAAGACAGCAGTCAGCATGGGTGCGTGAAGCAGGTGCCTCCTGCAGAGGCTCCTAGCAGCAATGCTCGCTGAGTGGTCATTGACGAGACAAGGTTGGTAGCTTCTAGGTTCACCTGGGCGGTCAGTTGCTCAACAGTTGCGCGTCTTCTCGCCCGTACGCATCTCTGCAGCTTCGTTTCACCGCTGTCATCTAAGGCCAGTGGTGCACCGCAGTTAAAAGAAAAAAAATGTTTGTGAAATCGTATGGAACTTAACTACTAAAGTCGTCAGTCCCCAAGCTTACACACTACTTAACCTAAATTATCCTAAGGACAAACACACCCACCCATGCCCAAGGGGGGACTCGAACCTCCGGCGGGACCAGCCGCGCAGGCACCACAGTTGCCTCGGTGCTGTAGTTGGGTAGCGCCATTTTGGCAGGCACGGTACACTCATGTTTTGACTACGGCGACACGCGAACGACTTACAAATTTAGGAGTTTCGAAAATGCAATCACCTTGGTCGTAAAGCCAGTGGTCAAGGCATTTTGTACGGCGGGTAAATCGCTCCGTTTTCGCATTATTACAACAAGTGCAGCCCCCGCCAACGCTTTATATATATATTTCACCGCTAGTGCTGCCACCTGCAGTCATTGAGTGGTCATTAAAAGTTGCCGTCGAACATAGGAGGTGGTCAGGTTAATGTCACTGCAGAATATGTGTCCGGAAAGGTGACTCGGTTGCTTTTTTTCCACAGGTGTAACATCCAAGACTTTGCTCTTCACGTGTGGAATTAGTTACCCTATACAGCATGTTTCCAACGTCTAAGGGTGAAGGAAACCTCTCGGAGAGCCGTGCGTGTTAAAGGACCGCTTGCGGGACGGGGAGGTGCGCCGACTGCAGATCTAATCTGCCCGCCAGATTAACGATGGCGGTCGCTGTACCGACCAGCCTGTATGTGGCTTTCAGGCGGTTTCCCACATTCAACTACGTGATTATAGGGCTGCTACACAAGTCTCGCCTCTGATATGCGATTCATAAACATTTAGGAAACTTTGGTTCACTTCCACGTGAATAACTCTACAAGCACAAGCACATATTCCGTCCTGCGAGAAAGAGGAGAGGCGGGGTGGGGAAGAGAGGGATGGGATGATAACAGCATTAATCGTGCTACATCCGTGACTATCCATGCGTTGGTTACGCCCCTGAGAGACGACAGGTGACAGACTGTCTGTGGCGTGCATATGCGTTGTTACCTATAACCCAAAAGTCTGCCCAGTTTGAAAGATGGTAGGCACGGCAAAGTTAAAGTTCCTGATGGACTTATTAAGTATATTTCTCCGCTTAGAAACTCTTATAATTAACGTGTTGTTGTTGAAAATGACTCAGTCACGCAAGACGTCCGTCCCTGCTAGCTCTATGAAATCCCGTCGTCCCAGGGCCGGCGAATATAAAAGGACACCTAGCAACGCCGGGAACTGTCAGCGAACATTTTGTCTTTAATGAAAGTTGTTCCCCTTGACATGACCTCTCCCTCCTCTGCCGTTTGATGCAAAGACTTTGTAATACCCCCTATTTAGCACTTGTAGTTTAACTTCAAAGGCAAGTGCCGAAGCTCGAGCAGCTAAAAGCGAATTAAATGATTTTAAAATATAGTGACATGTCTGTTCTAACAGCTATCGAGATCATTTATGTGCAAAAGTTTGCATTTCCGTGAAATGTATGTCTGTAGCCGAAAGGGATCAAAAGAGAAGAAACACAGTTCGCTGAAAGATAATAATGTGTAGCAAACAGCTGCGACCAACCTATTATTAAGAGTTCTAAACGAGGCATTACTTGACAAAAAGTCGAACAGTTACTTCGATGAACTCCAAAATAGAACCTGCTATGTTTTACCTACTTGTAATCGAAGGCGTAGTGGGAAATTTCAATGAATGAACAGTCTGCAGTGGATCAGAATTCACACTTGACAAGTAGAACATGCGGACACGCTACACCACTTTCGGTGTATCCGTGCTACAAATGACAAATATCAAAAGGCACGCTGATCATATTAGGAAATTTTTCTCACAACTGGTACAATCGTTAACACCCTCTGTCATGCACCTCACAGTGATCAGTAGAGTACGGATATAGATGTAAATACTGATCTCTGCCTTGAGCTGTTCCACTCCGCTGTGTTTTAATCACTTAACTGAAACCCCGCATTCGCACTTCGATGACGAACAAGGGAAGAATGTGAGACAACGCAGCAACTTCTGATACGGGAAATTTGCATGTAACTACTGTATGCGTTAAAGTATACCGTTTAGAGCAAATGGTTAGCTATTTGCCAAATGACATCTCATTGATGAGTCTTGTGAATTTTCTGCTCATAATTATCTGTTGTATGGTATTGTTTCTTCAGTGATTCGTGCTTCCTTAGTCTTTTTGTTCACAAATGCATATACATAATGACCTTGCTGGGTGGAAGAGCAAAATTATCTGCGTGTCTTAAATTAATTTTAAATTAAGTATCGGTTAACTTAATTAGTAATGTGTTATACTGCTCATGAAAACGATATATCGTAAAACGTGGAACGGAGACGAGAAAATGGGGTAGCATCAGAGTTTCTTGACCTGTTGCTATCATTGAAGGCGGAGCACAGTGACGGATAACTCAGGGACGTGCAAGGAAATCGTGAGACTCAACTTCAGAAAGTTATCTGGAACCACCTTCTCGTCTCAACCTCCACGCGCGTACTGGCCAAGCTACTGCACACACAGCTTTCTGATCTGCTCAGTTCGGGTATTGAGCAAGGGAAGAGTGACGTGCAAGACGTCACGATCTGTCTTGTCGCCTTCTTACTATCCCTGCGCCATATTTATGGCGGTGTGAGCAGATTTATCTCATAGTATATTTCGAAAATCGGCTCCCAGAATTTACTCAACAGGATATAAAAGTTTCCCCGAGCTTGTGTGAAGGAAGGAAAACTTTAAAGCTTAGCGTCCCGTCGACAACCAGGCGATTGGAAAAGATCCGCAGGCTCGGTTTTAGAAAGGATTTCGAAGGAAACAGACCGCGACCTTCTCAAACGAATCATCGCTACATTTGCCTTAAGCGACTTACCAAAATCAGGGAAAACCTAAATGCGGATGATCGGCCATGGATTTGAACTCTCTCGAATGCGAGTCGAGTGTGCTAAACTCATTTGGTGCCTCGATCAGCAAGTCACTTTGTGCCGGAAACGAAACGTCGTTCCCCACGAACATCACCATTCTCGGCGCGTCGGAAGTTACACCTTAGAGCATCATCATCGGCGTTTTATGAAACTGTAGGCTGCACATACAAATGAGTGTCCATTCATATAGACAGATTCTTTATCATCCTGAGAAACGGCTACTAGGTGGTAGCGCCACGTCTACACTGCCGGGGAAAAAATTCAGTGGCCTCAAGGCGAAGATCATTTTACTGACAGATGGGATGACAGGTAGTTCATTACGGCAGGAGTATATGATTACAAATTCAGATCAAGTGAAACACCAATGTCACAGTTAAGGATACCCAAACAGTGGAATCACTACACACTGCACGGAGTACACCCCTCCCCCGCCGCCACGCACACCCACTCTGGCCACAGCACAGGTATGTATTCTCAGAAGCAAACGATCATAAAGGTGGCAAATGGCATCTTCCAATAGATCGTACCTTTTCTTCCAAGTCGTTAATGGTTCTTGCAAGTAAAGGAGAACGACTGAGATCCCGCTTCATGTTCAGTTGGCGAAAGAATGGCGGCCGTGCTGGCCAGGGCAGTTGTTGCACACCACGAAGAACACGTCGCATCGCAGCAGCCATATGTCGACGTGCATCGTCCCGCTGAGAAAGCCCACCACCTTCTGTTGAAGAAATGACAGCAGCACTGGGATAACAGTCTGTGCAATGCACCGGGCACTGGCTGCATTACGGATGTGACCGTTAGTCGTAACTAATGGCACCCATACCGTAAAGCCTGGGATAGAAAGCTCACCAGGTCGTTGCCATTCACTCTATATTCCCATCACGCGCATGCAGAGAGTAACTACTTGCGTCACTAATGACTACAGAGCGCCGTTCCACTCTCCAGCCGGCCGCTGTGGCCGAGCGGTTCTAGCAGCTTCAGTCTGGAACCGCGCGACCGCTACGGACGCAGGTTCGAATCCTGCCTCGGGCATGGAAGTGTGTGATGTCCTAAGGTTAGTTAGGTTTAAGTAGTTCTAAGTCTAGGCGACTGATGACCTCGGATGTTAAGTTCCATAGTGCTCAGAGCCATTTGGATCATTTGGATCCGCTCTTCAGTCCACTCTTCAGACGACAGCAGAGTAGTCTTGCTTGGCAGTGTCGCGGTGTCCGTCGGTGGGCACTTGGCCGGCATCGCAAGTGATCTTAACCCTGCTGCAAGCCGACTGTTCCCGTAAGTCCCGTTTGGCACGACGGGTGCAACACGTGCCCGTACCGTATTTTGTCGCTCGATGATATTTGATCGGCCGCTGTTGCTCGCACAGTGCAACGATCTTGATGTGTGTTTACAACACACGGATGTCTATAGGTGTGGAGATCTCCCACAGGCCGCTGTTGGAAGTAGTGACACACCAACGACACAGTGCGTCCAACATTTGCTGCAATCCGTCGATACGACCATCGCGCCCATCCCCCTCCCCCGCAGGCCCAAAATGTCACCCTATCCAGACGGCTGAAGTTGTTCAACTGGGGTACGTACTCATCTGTAGCACTTGGTTGTACCCTAGAATGAATGTTATAAAACAGTTCTCCTCTAAACTTACACAGTTACTGCCTGCAGCGGCAAAAAAGAGGATACACAGAAAGGCGTCTGAGCGCTATCTGATCGTCTATGAGCGTGACAACTGAATCACTAACAGTAGAACCCTTCCCTGTGCAGTGCTTGACGGTGTTGGATTCTTGTGTATTACTGCGCTGTCACTTGATCTGCCCTCCACAGAGTATGTGCTCAGACGAGTGCTGACAGGACGAACCAGTTCGCAGTGTCAAATGGAAGATCATATTCTCAGATTTGGTATTGAAATACTTCGAGTCACTTACTGACAACATCGAGAAAACTTTGGAATCGGAAATGATGCTGCATCTTTTTTCGACAATGTACGTATAGTTCAATCTTTGCTTTATGCTACTTTAAGGAGCACAGCTTATAACCAGAGATTAGACTACGCAAGAATTTATTTCACCTAAATCAGTCCATTTGTTATATTATTTTCCTTTTTATCTCTCAATAATCTAAACGCTGTACGTTTGGTGAAGTCGGTAATAGTAACTGCGCAATCTGCATAATTTGCTAACTTTGCTTTGTTGTAAATTAAGTTGAAAATCATTCGTTCATAAGAGGAAAATCAACGAACCTAGGACTGAAGCTTTTCGATGCACAAAATTCTTCCACGTCTACATTTATTGGAATGTAACTTCTCTACTTGTCTTTTTGTTCAATCTTTCTAACAAAATGGTATGATTTAAGAAGTCAGTTTCCTTTGATTGGTGACAAATAATAATAAATTACTATAGTGGAAACAAAATTTTGTGAATGAGGGACACTAACCTAGTGCACATTAGCACTGAAAAACTTCACAGAATGATGCCATTATTGGTAAAGGCCTGTAATTTTTAAGCCCCCCATCATTTTTCTTGCAAAGACATTCAACTGTGATATATTTTAATCGTAGCAGAAATATTACCTTATTTAAAGCTGTACTGCAAGCGATAGTATTTATTATAGGATAAAAATTTCTGTACTGCTTAGACAGTGCAGTGTAAATTGTATCTCAAGAAATTTTAATGAAGTCAGTCATGCTGACAATGAACCCAACTACAGTTCAACCGGACATGCACAGGTACCAATGACGGAATGTTTCGCTGGAGTCAGACATAGCTGAGTTAGCTTACCTAAAATGAAACTAATGGTATATGACCTGAGGTGACAGTGGGACAAACTATAAGAAGTTCTCATATTGGTCACAAAAAATTTCAGTTTGTAATGGGAGACAGTGTTATGAGCGAGAAGTTTAAGGGCATACTGTATTCTCCTCCTGCATTCCCTTCAAAAATCACAGCAACAACTTTAGCTAAAACCATGGTACTTACAAATCCTTTATAATATAGTTATATCTGTAGACGTGGTTAAGTACGTAACTGACGGAAAACTCAAAAGACGTGGCGCGCTAGGACAGTTGGACAATAACGAAGAAACGCATCTACTATTGTCTTATCGAAAGAAAAGCCATCCACGAAGGAAGGATCCCAGCATTCGTCTCATACCAACTCACTCAGGTAAATCTCCATAAAACGTAATTCAGTATGGTCGGGCGCTGCTCATGTAATTGCAGATCAATTCCTCGTAACAACTGTTGTAATTTGACTGAAGCTACCTAGTACACCTACATTCATATAATTATGCTGTGTGCAAACCGTTGTGTGCAAATTGTTGGGTGTTGAGTTCCATTTGTGGGTGGAGCGGGTAACAGATTTTCTGTACCCCTCAGTGTACGTACGAATCTCTCAAATTTTACCGTTGCGATGATTATCAGAAATGTTAGTAGGAGGAAGTGATGCTTTTCTTGACTCGGCTAGAATTACTCGCTGGCGGTATTCTGACAGTCTACACTACATGCCTAGTCTTTGCCACTGACGGATGTTACTTGTGACGTTCACGTGTGGACGATATGAGTTCGTGGCGAAAAGGGAAGCTGTTCATTGGCTTCTGTATATTCCGTGGATCCTAAATACTAATAGCTCGAAATCGACAACCTGTGATGGAAAACGGGTCGGAGGGGAGTATTGTAAATGCCCTCATTCGTGGATGTCTCCCTCCTTCTTAGTATTTTTCCGGTGAATCTAATTTAAAACTGTCGAGGCTTTCGTGGCCACTTGTTAAAGTATTCTTTGTTGTCTCGCCTCGGGTTCTTCGGCCGACGTTTGTTCAATGATTTTTCTGACCCTTAACCAGCACGAGCAGCTGCATGTCAAAGACCCACCCTGCGGTCCGCCACCAGCAATGGAGGGTGAACAGTAGACATCGCTACCACCTAATGTCGGTGAAACTTCGGGTAAAATCACATCATGTAATACGTCAATCTCATTTACTTGTGTAGGAGGGGACTTCAAAAAGTAAGTTACACGTTCTTACTTCAGCCTGAACAATTTTATTGAGTACTGTACTATGCTTCAAAGTGACACAAATACCTGACACTTCTTTTCAGGCGGCCAGAGTGGCCGAGCGGCTCTAAGCGCTGCAGTCTGGAACCCCGCAACCGCTATGGTCACAGGTTTGAATCCTGCCTTGGGCATGGATGTGTGTGATGTCCTTAGGTTAGTTAGGTTTAAGTAGTTCTACGTTCTAGGGGACTGATGACCTCAGATGTTAAGTCCCATAGTGCTCACAGCCATCTGAACCAATTTTGAGACGTCGTTGAATTCGTCTCTACTACCACCACGATACTGGAAGCAGAAATTACTATATTTTATTTGCAAAAGGGAGGTTGATACTGATATCTCTGTAAATACATAATATACCTATTAGAAGAGTATACTCTGCTTAGTGAGGATTTCCCCGCAAGTCATCTGGGTGAAAACTATATTACGATATGTTAAACGTTCCCACAGATATTTCAGATGAACCTTCTAACTGAACAATTCTGTTCGCACATATTTAAACTTTCATAACAGTTCGTTGGAAGGAACCGTTAATCGTCCTCGACAACAAGCTACAGGACACTAACTTCTCTCACTGTTTCTAGTCCTCAATATGTGAATCTGGAACTCGTTTTAATTTTCGCCAAGATAAATCTCACTTCTAGGCAACATTCCATAATTATTGACGACCACTTATTACTGAAAATAATACCCCGCTCAGAACTTTCAACTTTGTACAAGTTGTTTAATGACTGTAGTTGACGTAATGGTCAAATTTTCGAAAATGTGTTACTTGCCTGTATGAAATCGGATAGTTAAGCATTTTCGCTCAATAAAACGAAGGTATTATCAGCTTTTGATCATACTTATCGTAAATATACGGCAAAGGTATCCTTTATTGACTGTAAAGACTGTCTTATGGTGTAGTAACGAAACCTAATTGCGGAATTTTCTCCGTTAGCAGGAATATGTTCTTTTTCAGGACACACTTTTTTTTCTCATTGGTATCTGACACAGTACAAGCTTCGTATGGATCATTTTTCCTCTAAATGATTTGTATACATACGGAGAGAAGTATTTATTTTGTAAGGAAACTGATGACGTCTTACTCCCGCCAGTAATTGTTAAGTCACTCGAGTGAAAGTAACGTGAATTGTTTCAAAGAAACAATTGACGACTACGACCATATAGTATTAAACAATTCGACTGGAATTATAGACGAATAATGTCCGTATCTTCCCGGCACCAGCAGTACCATAAGCGGCCTCCAGACGTATAGTGTTAAAAATAACATATTGTCTGCCCTTCAGTATACTGAACTCACTATCACACCACCAACAGTTATATCAATATTTTCATTTACCAACACAACTTCAAGAAGAGAAGATGTTGAAGAACGATTAAGGATTTTCTACTATTTTATTAACCATGAGTGGCAAACAAAAGAAAAAGAATAGGCCCGTAAATTTTTAAGGAAAAATAACGATGTTAGTTTGCTTACTGAAATCCTACGTCTCTTGAAGTTTATGAAAAATTATAAAGTTCATGGTACATAATAGAGAATGAAAACGTGGTGACTGGATAGGAATTTGCAGTTGGTAAAGATTAGAAACAACTGAAATTTCTGCTGAGAGGGAGATGTCATTTGAGAAATGTTTAGCTTTGTAGTATCAGCAAAAAACCAACAGTACAGCCGGCCGGTGTGGCCGTGCGGTTCTAGGCGCTTCAGTCTGGAACCGCATGACCGCTACGGTCGCAGGTTCGAATCCTGCCACGGGCATGGATGTGTGTGATGTCTTTAGGTTAGTTAGGTTTAAGTAGTTCTAAGTTCTACGGGACTGATGACCACAGATGATAAGTCCCATAGTGCTCAGAGCCATTTGAACCATTTTGAGCCAACAGTACAATTGTCATGAAAACCTGCAAAGCAGTTATATGTGTTGTGCAGGAATATTTTACTTAATAAAAGTACAGTAAAGAAAGAGTTTTTTGCCTTTTTTGATTGTTATTTCTAATGGCATGTTGGTCAATGGTACTGCAGAGTAATGTGCCAATATAAAAAAAATAGGGAAACTAAGTATTACTACAGCTGAGTGCACATATTTCTTAATCATTTCTGATAATTTCGTGAGACTGACGTGCACTAAGTACACAACCAACGGCGAACAGCTGTTGTCAAACGGCCGAGAGGCAGCAGGCACATGATACTCATCCCTACAGTCTGATCCAGAGTAATTCTTAAATGTATTGTATTGGACCGATCCAGAGTAATCCTTTCATATATTGAACTGTGTCTACGGGGTACCTAGATTCCGTCAAAAGTCACCTGTAGCTTTCTTTGGGCTTCTTTGTAATATGGAAGGAATGCAGTTAATTTGAAGTGTCGATTTATAGAAATAATCACTCAGTTTCCTCATATCACTTGTTAGCACACTCCGACAATGTGTAAGATCTTTACACTGGAAGATTATTGGTAGGTCGTCTGTATACTGGGTTTTCGATTTCTGGCAACGACTGGGAGAGCGCTGTGCTGACCACACGCCCATCCATTTCCGTATCTAGTGACGCCTGTGAGCTGCGGATGACACGGCGGTCGATCAGTATCGTTAGTCTTCCGAGACCTGGTTGGATGGAGTTAAGTTTTTTTGTGTCTGGCATGTCATGGATATAGAGGTTAAACAGAATGTGGGACAGAACTGATCGGTGAGACGGGTCATTAGTTAGGGCCTTCCCTTCGCCAGCTTGTCGATAAGAACACCTTACAGCCCCTACCAGAGAGCAGATTTTTACATGAGATGAGTTCAATAAACTTCGACAGCCGACCCTCCCTCCACACAGTGTCACAAGCTGCCGTAAAATTCACAAAACCTTCAACTGATTTGAGACGTCTTTGAAATCCAACATCTACTGGAGCTGTCAATGTTCGGACTTGTTGGCAGTAACTCCGATGTTTCCTAAAGCCACCTTGTTCAACGGGAATCTTAGCCTGTTTGAAAGCATTGGTAATTTTCCAGTTCTCAGAATCTCACTGAAATATTCAATGACCTACTGCTTTGTTCTAGGTCCTTTAAGAAACTCCGGCTATACGCCAATAAAGCCAAAAGCTTTATTTACTTTTAGCACATTCAAAGCCATATCAAGTTCCTCAATGCAGAAGACACGTGAGGAGCCTGGATGTTCTTTAGATGGGATCTTTTTATGCATAACTTATATTTATGGTTCGTGTATGTATCTAATCTATTTCAGCCTTCGCAATCTCCATTAGCCCGGATTCAACAGCATTGTAATTCACAAATGTGACTATACTTCACAAACTTGGATCTGTACCACGTTTTCTTTCAGGCTTTCCGATTGGAAGTTTAATGTTGAGTTCTGCAGTTGTTTTATATCATTTTCCTCTGCTGTTCTTATTAAGAACTCTCAAGAGTTCCTCCACTGTTGTATTGTTTTGATATTCTTGAGAATCATCTCAACTGTAGACTAGGTTCTTGATATTCCTGTCGGAAACGTCGCAGTTTGTAGTAATTGGCGGACATGGCCTAGTGAAGCAGAAGTGATATCTGTGGTTCCCCAGTAAGTGTTGCAGTACCCTGCTGTTCTTAATCTATACAGTGTGTAATGAGTATAAGTATAGATATCTGTGCTAAGGAAAGTGTATTGAACAACATTACTTTAGTATTTACGTCATTAATAGATTGATAATTGTAGCTACCAGAAGTCGTACGTTTGTAGGTTTGTAAGTAACTCCAAGTATGTGTGGTCAAGCCATTAATGCTAATGCAGGTCAGGTGCTGAAGTGTGTACACATGGACAAAAATAGATAGTCTATAGTGACACGCATAGTCCACTTACTGGTTCAGTTACGACCATCAGACATCATGAGGTCTTAAAGTTCGTGATGTACTAGTGGGAAGACTTTTCGACGCAGAGGAAAAACAGCTAACACAGTGATATGTGTACATACCAAGGTACCAGATATGAATGTTACACCCTGTATTAACGATTTAGAGACGATCAGAGCGATCCTCTAACACTGTTAGCAGATGATATGTAGTAAAGCCATCAGAGCTCGGAACCACTTCCCACAATATTTATGCAAGATATCTAAATCGAAATCTGACGATTGACCCTAAGCAATAACAAGTGTGAGGTTCTCCACCAGAGTACTAAAAAACATTCCATCAAATTTTGATTATACGTTAAATTAATCAATATTAACGGTTGTAATTTCTGCTAAATACTTGCTTAATACCTACAAATTGCCACCACAAACCATTTAAATTAGGCCCACCACAAAAGAAAATGTTGCGGGGAAAGCGAACCAAAGAATTCGTTTTATTGGCAGAACAGTAAGAAATTGCAACGAAGCTACTGAAGACACTGACAACATTACGCTTGTATATCCTCTTCTAGAATTTTGTTTTGCATTATGGGATCTTTAGCAGATACGAGTGACGGCAGACATCGGAGAAGTTGAAAGAAGGACAGATAATATTTTTGTATTCTCGCGAAATAGGGCAGAGAATCTCAGGGATACGAACGCGAAGAGGCATGCTAATCACTAAAACAGAACGGCTTCTATCTTCAGAGAGATCTTTTCAGAAATTTCCAAACACCATCCTTCTCCTTCGAATGCGAAAATATTTGGTTGACTCCTACTTACGTAGACTGGAATAACCATCGAGATAAAATAGGAAAAATCAAAGATTTAGGTGTTCATTTTTCAGACATGCTATTCGACACTGCAACGGTAGAGAAACAGTCTGACAGTGATTCTTAGAGCCCTCTGGCCAACACTTACTTGTGAACTGCTGAGTAAACAAGTAGATATACGCTGAAGCACCAAACAAACTGGTATAGGCATACGTATTCAAATACAGAGGTATGTAAACAGGCAGAATACGGTTCTGCGGTCGGTAGCTCTTATATAAGATAACAAGTGTCTGGTGCAGTTGTTAGATCGGTTACTGCTGCTACAATGACAGTGTATCAAGATTTAATTGTCTATGAACGCGGTCTTGTATTCGGCGCACGAGGGATGGGACACAGTATCTACGAAGTAGCGATCAACTGGGGCTTTTCCCGTACGACCATTTCACGAGTGTACCGTGAATCTCAGGAATCCAGCAAGACATCAAATCCCCGACATCGCTACGGCTGGAAAAAGATATTGCAAGAGAAAGTTCAACGTGACGGAAGCGCAACCCTTTCCTTAATTGCTGCAGATTTAAATGCTGGGCCATCAACAAGTGTCAGCGTGCTAACCATTCAACGAAACATCATCGATATGGGCTTTTGGAGACAAAGGCCCACTCGTGTACTCTTGTTGACTGTTGGGCACAAAGCTTTACGCCTCATCTGGGCTCGTCAGCACCAACATTGGACTATCGATGACTGGAAACGTGTTGCCTGGTCAGACGAGTCTCGTTTCAAATTGTTTCGAGCAGATGGAGTGTACGGGTATGGAGACAACCTCATGAATCCGTGGAACCTGCATGTCTGCAGGGGACTGTTCAAGCTGGTGTTGGTCGCGTGCAGTTGAGTGATATGGGACCCCTAATAGGTGACACGTACGTAACCATCCATTCAGAAGGACTTGGATAATTCCAGCAGGACAATGTGACACACCAAACGTCCAGAGTGGCTCCAGGAACACTCTTCTGAGTTTCAACACTTTCGCTGGCCACCAAACTCCCCAGACATGAACATTATTGAGCATACCTGGGAAGCCTTGCAACGTGCTGTTCAGAAGAGATCTCCACTCCCTTGTACTCTTACGAATTTATGGGCAGCCCTGCAGGATTCGTGGTGTCACTTCCCTTTAACACTACTTCAGACACTAGTCGAGCCCATGCCACGTCTTGTTGCCGCACTTCTGCGTGCTCGCGGGGGCCGTACACGGTATTAGGCAGGTGCACCAGTTTCTTTGGCTCCTAAGTGTAGCTGTAAATGTGGATTCTATTGAGTCACTATCGCAAGGTAGTAACTCGCTGCAATTGAAACTACCTTGTATAGTGGCACAGGAGAACAGATACCTTTTTACTTGCTACTCTTTAATTGATACTTTACTCATACGAGGACTTTATAGCAGGTACCGTATCAAATGCTGCAACTAATGATTTATAACATTTCTGTATCTGCCCAAAATCGTGGGTAAATGACTCAGTTATAGCACTTTCAACAACTGGTTGCGCGAGCACCCGAAGGCCATCCGTTTCGTACCAGCAAAGAAATAAGTGTGCGGAAATTTTTGTGGCACTTCACTAACGTTGGAAGCATTTCTTTCGTAGTTAGTTCGCTTGGAATCCCCATGTTTCCGCGCTTAAACTTACATAATTCTTTTTGTATTGCTGTTTAAAACGGTTTAAGTGGTGGGCTTGGTGGTCTAGTGTGAGCCTAGAGACCTTCAGGTCGTGGGCTCGATTTACGATCACAAACTGGAATTTTCCCATCTGCCTTTAGGGATTTACTTCATCTCTCAACTGTGTGAAGTTATGCCAGGAACGACTCGAATTCCACGTTACACATTAAGTACTATTTCCCTGGTGTGGTTGCTGGGGTAGGTTAAAGGCGGGGACGTCGCCAAAGTGGCGTTCTGGAGAAAGAACTTGCAAGCAGCCGGCCTGTGCGACTCTCATCCAATTCTGCCACTCGAATTTTCCTAACTAGAGCAAGAAATACTTAATAAGCAGCCTGAATGCCATTCTACCAAACATCAGACTTGCCAGTATTTTTATAAACTGGATAATATTGAAATGAGGTGTAAAATCTGTTTTAAACTTTAGAAATACTTCAAATATGAAAAAGGACTTGAGAAAGTGGCCCATCACAATAGCAAGGTAAAATTATTTGCGTAACAAGAAAGTAACAATGATAGGCAGGAGACTGAGAAGTGGTAAGTTGCCAGGAATAATTCAGATCAAGAAATTAGCACAAAGTTTTATTAGTTCAGTCTTCGACCCAAGTTAACATACACATAATTTCAGCTTATATGCACTTATATACACTTTTAATCATAAAAAATCCTTCACTTGATTCAAGTTACACAATATCTATAAGACTAATAAACAATAAAAGCCTTTTACTAAGTGATAAAGCAAACAACATTTACTTCATTTTATTTACGATATGCTTCTGCTTCATTGGGACTGCAAAAAAACAAGCCCACTAGAGCCTTTGAATAGTAATAATAATCAGTCAGAGTAACAAATAGAGTGGAATTATAACAGAAAGATAAAAACCATTAAAATGAGGATTTAGAAAGTTAAGGCAACAGTTTAAACAAGTGATAAAATCTGGCTATCGGAATTCCGCCACTTACATGGTTTGAAACGTTTAATAATTACAGGAAATGTGTACAAAACAGTTATGGTTAAGTGGTTCAAAAACTATTTTCTGCATTGGCATTTCCAAAATTTTCATATAACTGAGGAAATACGATATGGTTGTAAAAGGTTCCCAGATGAGGTAATAGCTTAAAAGATTTAATACAATTTGCAACCGTTTTATTCGACCCAGAGAGAGAGAGAGAGAGAGAGAGAGAGAGAAGGAAAATGACATCACTCACAATAAATAAAGCTGATGAAGACAATCGTGTAATACTAACGACGGCAAGCAGCAATAAGTGAATGTTCAGTTCAAATTTTCCGATGAGATGCACACAGACAATTTTAGCATAAATTCTCACCAAATAATATTTTCCTCTGTGATCCTGGAGGAACGGTTTCATAGTGCTTGATTTCTTGTGCGCAAAATCTATCAACTTCGGCTAACGTCCATCTTAAAGCGCTTGCCGAAGTTAACAGCCAGGTCTGATTGCAGAAACCTCGCGCAAGTGGAAAGCGACAGGTATAATTTTCCCACTCGGCCCCAACAAGGAGCTTTATGGCAGTGTAGCGTCGATAACCCATCACCAGTGTGCATGTCTCAATCAAATGCAGCTGCGATTCACTCCGTTTAAGTAGGTGAAGTGACGGTCTCACCTGTTAGCGCGAAGGTAAACTCGTTCCCACGAGTTAGGCAAAGCTAGAGTAAGAGAAACTATTGATCTGGCGCCTTGCAAGGTTTAGAGACAGTAAACAGAGCATTACAAATTTATTAGTGTAAATATAGGGCGACGTGCGTGGGAAAAATGGGGAAATCGAAACAATATATTTTTGAGATAATCATATGAAACAATATATTTTTGAGATAATCATATGTAAGAAGTTACGGTTTTAAAAAGCTGTCCTAGGAAGTCGTATCTTAGGAATGCGATCTATCACAATGAGCTTGATTAAACGGAAGAATTCACTTTAAATCCACACAAATTATAAAAATAAATGCACGTGGTTATTCATCTATGTTTGTATGTATGTATCTGTGTGCATCTCCTCCTAAACTATAGACCAATTTCACCCAAACTTGGTACGCACGTCACTGTCTTGAAAGAATCACTGTGGGGTTACGAACCACCTACCTATCGAACGGGTGCGGGTGGAGTGAAAAGAAGTGTAGCCCATACTTAAATTGTCCAGTATCTAAAAATGAGAACACTTAGAGACTTGCAACAAATTTTACACGTAATTTAAAACCACTATAAAAATCTTTCTCGCTGAAGTCTCTCACAAATTGATGAATGGAAAGAAGTTTGTGCTTACAACATTTTCGCAGGAGGTGCAGTAAAACCACCCCATGAACTATGGCGTTTTATTTTTTCACTTCTTTACTACTAACTTAGTGAAACCTTTGCAGGCAGTAGTTGCACATACTAGTGAATGTACCAGCAAAATTACATCATTGTACGACACTTAGCTCAAGAGATACGACGTCATAAAGACTACCACATCATGCAAGACGTTCAGTTTGTTACTTCTTTGCTACTAACGCTATTTAGAATACATCCCGCGGGGAGTAGGGAGATATATCACTGGATGTACCTGCAAAGTTATATCTTTGTATATCAAATACTTCAACAGATATGGAGTCGTAAACATTAAGCTGCGGGAAAATGTAACTGCAGAGGAAAATTATCTAGACTTGCAGGTGAAATACATGTACAAATACGTGTTATATATATATGTGAAATATATTTGAAATTTGCGTATGCAGCCAAAGCCACAGGCAAAATTCTCGTCCTAAGCCCCTCGAACGATTTCAGTCTAATTGAGTGCACATATTACCTACAATACAGAAATGAATACTGTAGGTGTAAGAAACAGCAGCCTCCTGCTGGATTGAGCATGATATCTTGCAGAGTGAGGGAAGGACGAGGAGATGGACAGGTAGCGAGGAGAAAGGAGGACACAGGCACAGATGGGGGGGAAGAGAAAGTGAACAGAGATAGGAGAAGGAAGTGACAGGTAGAGAGGTATATGAGAAGAAGATGAACAGACAGAAAGGGAGGAGGAAATGGACAGAGAATGGGAAGAGAAGGAGATGGACAGAGAGAGGGAAGGGAAAGTGGCAAAAGGAGATGGAGTGGAGGTAGAGGAGGTGGGCAGAGACGGGTGGTGGTAGAAAGGGACGGAGGATGGGAGGGATGGAGGTGGCAGACGAAGCCAGAGAGGATGGACAGAGAGAGACGAAGGAGAAGAGGTGGATAAAGAGGGAGTGGATCAGCAGAGAGAGAGAGGGGGAGGAGGAGGCGGACAGAGGGGGAAGGAGGACTGAGAGAGGGGCCAAGAGGAAATCGATAAAGAGAGGGGGAAGGAAGAGATGGACGGAAAGAGGGGGAAATGAGGAGATGGACTAATACAAGATTAGAATATATAAATACCCAGCCAATGCTGGGTTTTGTGACGGTACGTCACAGAAATGGACATTTGGAGAAAGGGAAAACAAGTTTTTGCTATGAGACGTGTGAAATATAAATTATCTAAAGACTAAGTACGTCTGCGCGATGTATAACAAATAGTAAAGAACATAAGTTATTATCATCAAAACCCAAATATCGATGTAATTAACAAAACACAGTTTTTTGGTATAGTCTCTGTGTAATATAGGCCATGAAGGACAATGCTTTGATTGAACCAGCTCTCCTGGTTTTGTTTCGTCGAGAGGTAGTCCGCCATTGTTGCGTTGGATAATATTTAATGTAAGTTTGGTTGTGATTTAGTGAAGTATACTTATAATTGTTAGTAGAAAGTGTGAATTATTGACTTAGTTGTCACCTCTCATGATCACAACCATTAATTATAATTCACAAAGTTTTTACGGAACTTCGTAGTGCTGGGAGCTTATCTCCCCTAGCAGGATTTAGTGGGCCATTACGCTGACTGTATTATTTAATTAAAATTTCATGTCATAATATTAAATGTAAATGTGAGAGGTTTCTCTCCCATGATCTTACAATAGTCTCAGAGTTAACAGAGTAAAAATAGATTTCGTTTATTAATATTTAGAATATTGAATGAGTTCAGTATGTTTCGAGTTTGGCCGCCTAATGGCAGATGAGATTCTCTCCAGTTTTGCCTTGCAAATAATGAACAAGAAAGATTGAAAATATTTTTATCCAGTAGGCTCAGCAAAATCTCAGTTAATCTTTATGTAGTTTGGTACATAAGTAACCAATAGCCCCTGAGATCCAAATTAGAAATTACAGTTTGCGTAAGAATAATATTATATCGTATGTACTTCGGGGGAGCCAAAGTACGTACGAGTGTTATCGCGGTATATTAATTGGAAGTCTCATGCTAGCCCACAATATTTAAAGCCATCCTAACCAAAATGATAAAAAAATGTAATTATAAAAATATAAAAATGTATAATCATCCCGTGATAAGTGCCAACAAAACACACACGTATACACTTATTACGTGATAGTTTCACAGCTAGTATGGTAATACATTTGGTAGCTATGTCCAGTAGAACTATTACTGACTGTAATAAGTAGATTTTAAAGACATAATGGAGAAACTGGTGCTAATACCTCAAAATCGTATGCATCAGCTAGGGTTGGAGGTGAGGGGGATGAGCGGAATTGCACACTTGTCTTCCCCACCCCCCTCCACCCTCTCAATCTCCATGAAATCTGGTGTATATTTTTATTTATTGCAGAATTCTAGTATCTTCATAGCAGTGATTTCGGTATGATTCCACTAAATATCTTGTTTAGGTAATTGTAACTTTAGGTGTCTGACCATAGTTAGACAGTACAACGGTTTCTCGAAACTGACCAACTCACGTTTTAGAGTCTTGACCGTCCTAGCACCCATTTACCCCTGGTACCCCTGGAACAATTTTCTGCGGCGACCAAGCTTAAGGTGTCGAAACATTTCTTTCGATACTTTCACGTTACCGCGTCCCCAAATGGACGTCGTACGGCTGGTACTCGACTGGCGGTCGCGGATCGGAAGGCCGCTAGAGAAGCGAACTGTGGGACGCCGTTCTGTTCTGCTCGCTCGGCACAGGTGTTCGCCTACCGCCGCCCCTCCACGACGGGCCTTGCAACACATCCAGATGGCTGTCTGCAGCCAGGCCGGCGAGCTCTCCTTTCCAAAATAGCGTGACGCCATTGAGCGCTGCGCGGAGCTGCACCATTGTCGTGTTGCAACGAAACCGGATCCGTCGCCGCAGCCTGCCGCCCGCCCGTTACCTTCGGCGCGGCGCTCCTCGCTTCCGGATGTGCGCTGCTACACGTCCCTCGACGCCCCGGCGTCGCCGGCCGGCCTTGGCGCAGCGCAGTCGTAACTAAAGGCGCCGCGTGCGCCGCGACGTGACGTGAC
Organism: Schistocerca piceifrons; assembly: GCF_021461385.2. Taxonomy (NCBI): domain Eukaryota; kingdom Metazoa; phylum Arthropoda; class Insecta; order Orthoptera; family Acrididae; genus Schistocerca; species Schistocerca piceifrons. The sequence continues at coordinate 585,017,832 of NC_060142.1, read as the reverse complement.
GTGTCGTGTCGTGCGCTAACCGCGTGCGATCTGGCGATCCGGCGCCGATATGCAGGGGTCCGCGGCCGGCGGAACGCCCTTGCAGCCAAGTGGAGCAGCGAAAGGGGACGTCGCAGGCCCACCAGCTGCGCCACCACAGCGGTCTATGAGTGCAGACAAGACGAGAGCAACGATGTTTACCCGACGTCGCCCGATTTTGAGGGAGAGGCTGATTCTTCACTCTCGGGAAATCCCATGGAGCTATCAAGTCATGTACCTTGGGGTAACATTCGCTGATAAGTTACTTTTCAGACTGCATGTACAGGATAAGAGGATCAAGATTTCACAACTCATCTGCCAATTACACTACTGGCCATTAAAATTGCTACACCAAGAAGAAATGCAGATGATAAACGGGTATCCATTGGACAAATATATTAGAACTGTTATGTGAGTACATTTTCGCGCAATTTGGGTGCATAGATCCTGAGAAATCAGTACCCAGAACAAGCACCTCTGGCCGTAATAGCGGCCTTGATACGCCTGGGCATTGAGTCAAACAGAGCTTGGATGTCGTGTACAGGCACAGCTGCCCATGTAGCTTCCTACACGATACCACAGTTCATCAAGAGTAGTGACTGGCGTATTGTGACGAGCCAGTTGCTCGGCCATCATTGACCAGACGTTTTCAGTTGGCTGGAGATCTGGAGAATGTGCTGGCCAGGGCAGCAGTCGCATGTTTTCTGTATCCAGAAAGGCCCGTACAGGACCTGCAGCATGCAGTCGTCCATTACCCCGCTGAAGTGTAGGGTTTCGCAGGGATCCAGTGAAGGGTAGAGCAACCGGTCGTAACACATCTCACATGTAACGTCCACTGTTCAAAGTGCCGTTAATGCGAACAAGAGGTGACCGAGACGTGTAACAAATGGCACCCCATACCATCACACCGGGTGATACGCCAGTATGGCGATGACAAATACACGCTTCCAATGTGAGTTCACCGCGATGTCGCCAAACACGTATGCGACCATCATGATGCTGTAAACAGAACCTGGATACATCCGAAAAATTGACGTTTTGCAATTCGTGCATCCAGGTTCGTCGTTGAATACACAATTGCAGGCGCTCCTGTCTGTGATGCAGCGTCAAGGGTAACCGCAGCCATGGTCTCCCAGTTGATAGTCCATGCTGCTGCAAACGTCGTCGAACTGTTCGTGCAGACGGTTGTTGTCTTGCAAACGTCCCCATCTGTTGACTCAGGGATCCAGACGGGGCTGCACGATCCGTTACAGCCATGCGGATAAGATGCCTGTCATCTCCCTGCTAGTGATACGAGGCCGTTGGGATCCAGCACGGCGTTCCGTATTACCCTCCTAAACCCACCGATTCCATATTCTGCTAGCAGTCATTGGATCTCGACCAACGCGAGCAGCAATGTCGCGATACGATAAACCGCAATTGCGATAGGCTACAATCCGACCTTTATCAAAGTCGGAAACGTGATGGTACGCATTTCTCCTCCTTACACGAGGCATCTCAACAACGTTTCACCAGGCAACGCTGGTCATCTGCTGTTTGTGTATGAGAAATCGGTTGGAAACTTTCCTCATGTCAGCACGTTGTAGGTGTTGCCACCGGCGCCAACCTTGTGTGAATGCACTGAAAAGCTAATCATTTGCATATCGCAGCATCTTCTTCCTGTCGGTTAAATTTAGCGTCTGTAGCACGTCATCTTCGTGATGTAGCAATTTTAATGGCCAGTAGTGTACATCGCCCTACTGGCCACCTCGTATACAGGGCTATAGTGCTCCCTGCTATTATATATTCAACCATTCAACCTTTGCAAAATCGATGTCTTCGACTCAGTCTTGGGGTGCGCAGGTGGGCAAGAACCCGTGACCTACATGAAGGGTTTAATCAATCAGCCGTCCTGGAAACCGCCATCCAACACACACACACAAGCTCATGGATAAAATAAAAGCCCTACGATCCACTTCACATCATCTAGAATATGTTGGACTAGTAGCTTCTGACCGCTGGCAGTTGGTCCGGGTGCCACTCATTACTCATAGTAATTATCCATCTAACTTTTCATCTACATGCTATAATGGCCAATTGACTCATAGACCAGTGCCCTTATCAAGATTGCAATAGGTTCACACCTTGACCATCCACAAAGGAAGTCCAGCCACTAAATTGGCAGCACTTTGTCGCCACCATCCGAAAAAAAAAAAATGTCCGCTTTGACTGCTTCCCAAACTTCACACTTCTGCCTGTGACACAAACGAGGCGCGAATCACGTATTCCGAGGAAACCGTGATCGATGCTAAGGCAGTCGACACACAGACAGTGCTTTCGAACATCAATGTTGAGCGTGCAGATTTAATGTGCTCCCGAACTCTCAGAAACGAGGCGACTTGTGAATAGGGTTCGTGTGCCTCAGTCCGAAGCTCGTGGTCTCGCGCCCGCGTTCTCGCTTGCCGACCTTGGGGTATGGGGTTCGATTCCCGGCGGGGTCAAGGATTTTCACCTGCCTAAAGTTGACTGCGTGTCTGTGTTGTCCTCATTATTCCATCATCATTCATGAAAGTTGTGAGATTGGGCTGAGAAAAGGTTGGGAATTTGTACGGGCGCTGATAACCACGCAGTTGAGCGCCCCACAAACCAAACATCATCATCATCATCATCATCATCATCGTGTGCCTCAACGCGGTATACGTGATCGCAGCGAGCTCCAGTGGTAGTTGCCGGCTGTATCTGATCGAGAAAGATACTGTTTACGAAATAGACTGGAGTAAAACAACTACAACACCTATATTAAAACGCACATTAAAAGGTCATTTCCAAAACGTAGCAATTCCATAAAATATAATTTTACAGGAGAGACAAGACCGTTTAACAAGCACAGTAGCATCAGAATATGTTTCATAGCTTTATTGTTATATTCAGACAGATGTTGAGACACATTACTTGAAGTATCTCTGTTAAATGTTTATTAGTTTGATTGGTATTGAATAAATACTTCGAATTTCAGGCACAAAAATGTGTTAAGTTTGGTAACTGTTGTTCTAGAGTTACATCATATTACTACAAGCAGTGAAATACAGTTGACTCCTTCATTTGCAGTGTTTCGTTCTGCAATTTACACTCCTCATGGGCTATTTTGAACTGTTATTAACTTAAAGGTTAAAAATATTCCAAAGAAAATTGGTGAGAATATTTTTGTTTCACAAAATATTTTACTCATTGTTTTCAATTCCAGCCAACCTGAATAGTAAACAATGAATAATCTAGACCCACTTTTCTTAATAGCACCTGTGTCCTGTTCTGCCTTTGCAACATTTTCAGCCTTCCACTTACCAATGTTCAATACACTTACAAATGTATTTCAACATCATTTACCTCTCCTGTCTGAGATTTTATTTTATATTTTACATAAATTGTGTTCTCAACACCTTTACCACTTCCCTGTTTGGGCCTGCACCTCTACGTTGAAATTACATCAGTGTATGGCGAAATGAACTTCTTTTGTGAAATAGAATCTTTAGTCTGTTAGAAACTATAACTCAACTCCTGAATTTCAGTTGATAATACACTGGAGAAGTCACTGTCACGTTCATTAGTAATTTGAGGCTAATGTGGGGTGTAACGCTAGCCTCTTTTGCATGCTTATTTTGTTTCGTGGCATTTTTCTTCCACTTTACCGGTCTACGTACACTTTTCCTATGATTTTCAGTTTCTGTTAGTGGTTCACATTATTCATCTCGTGTGTCAGATCCATAATTTAATTAAAAACTCGCAATGGACAAAAAAGAAAAGAGCCGGACACGCCTTACAATATACAGTGTCATGTAAACAAATGACGATCATGTTCTGTGTGACACGAAGTGTGAAGATCAACGACTGTCTGCTGTGATTCTGTACTTCTTGGAAACGAAATAAGACTGATTTGGTATTCTTTAGCATTAACCACAAGTCTTAAGGGGAAATGTACAACGGATATGCTACGTATTGCCGTACATAACGGTTCTTATTACATGGATGATCATTCGAAGTAGTTCTAAAACCACTTATGTCAATTTTCAGTTTTTCGGGTTTGGTACCTTTTGGAATTGAGCTTCTTATATATACTTCCTTGTCCATGTGGCAGTCAGGTCGTTGTGTCTGTGACGTACATAAGTAAAAACTTCAATACTCGTGAACATGTTATAAGACAAAAAGGGAAGTACCGCGTTCACACAATGACATCGGCGTATAAAATTTCCGTAACAAACAGCACGATACAAATTTACAACACTTCCTCACATAAGATTAAACTTCTAACTTTTCAGTATGACTCTAAGGTCTTCTTAGTTCATCACTGTTCCTATTCAGTAGCAGAATCTTTAAAACAAATGAAATACAAAACATAAAACTAGAAAGTGCAAAATATCTTACTGCAAGTTCAAAAATGGTTCAAATGGCTCTAAGCACCATGGGACTTAACTTCTGAGGTCATCAGACCCCTAGAACTTAGAACTACTTAAACCTAACTAACCTAAGGACATCACACACATCCATGACCGAGGCAGGATTCGAACCTGCGACCGTAGCGGTCGCTCGGCTCCAGACTGTAGCGCCTAGAACCGCACGGCCACTACGGCCGGCTACTGCAAGTAGTGCAAGCCCCTTTGTAGACTAAGCCAAACAAGCACACCCCTCAGAAAGCAAGCGTTTGTATTTACGTAACATACAGCATTATAAAATATACTTTCACTAGACTAATAAGAAAGTATCAGAATCTACTAGAAAACTAGAAAATTAATAAAGAAAGCTGGGATCCAGTGAGACACGAACCAACAACAGGTCACTCGATATTTTACAATTCTACAACGCCGCTCATTACGCTACACCGACCATGAACGGTCTGCAACCGTTCTTTACACCTTACGATCGCTTGAAAGCTTTAGTCACAGGTATGTTATTAAGAGACATTTCATTATAACAAATTGTGCCAAAAACAGTGCGTTTTTAATGGAGACTCCTTCTGCAGTTGCCTCAGAACGGCATACATTCGTATCAACCAAGTTACAGTAATTATTTAATCATCAGTATAACGTTTCCCGTTATTTATTTTACTACAAAAAATCATACAATTAACGACTCGTTTTCCAGAGATCCTCAATTTTCTGGTGCTTAGATACGGCGTATATACATATGGGCTTCAACTGAAAGCCAATACATAACATCTCGCGACTCTGCGCTGAAGAGAGATGGCGTGCATGTGACATAGGTGGCGCTCTTCCATCTTATTGGTCTACGTTCAAACACACGTTCAGAATATCTGAGATGTTATATATTGCTCTGCACGTCCAGGAAGACTCCCCAACGTTATGACATCAGAAACTCGGCACGCACAACGTTCGTATGGACAGTCCGTGTGCCGAAGGCTTAAGGCGATGGCCTAAACACAGAACATACTTTATCCAGGGGTCGGTATTATCGATGTTGTAAGGTTCTAAGGTAAACGAACACGCTCATACGTAGCCAGGAGCTGAAGCTACGGTATGAGGTGGCACTGGATACGTCACAATATCAGCTCTGGTTCACATAGCCCTTAATTTTGACTGCAACCGTTACATTCCCCACGTATTAATCACCGTCGCTTTGACCTACCTTTGTGGTCTCCGTGACGTTATCGCTCAACAATACGTGTGTGTTGTGTGCTGTCTTAATCTATTTCGGTACATGGGGAGTTCGACTTTGCCCTCGCCAGCAGGTTCGCCGTAACTTTCACCCACAGCACCCATCAAATGTCCTTGCAGGCATGCAACTGCATCATGAATACTGACAGAAATCCAGCACCTGTACAACACATGTCACGCAGTATTGTGCGTTTCCATTCAACATTCTGGCGGTTACACCGGTTGTTAATGTACCAGAACTACACATTTGCAGTAGCTTATATCACGTTTACATTCACCTGTGATCATACAATGTTAATCACTTAAATAAGTTACCTAGACAAATGTGTTCCCTAAATTTTATTACTCTAAATTAATATTTTTTGCTGTTGAGAAATTTTTGCGTCAGTATAGAAGGTTCCGAAATGCAGAAATCTCAGGAGTCATATATAGGAATGATGAATTTTTAAACCGAAACTACAGAAAGCAACCTTATTTCAATTCTAGTGGCGGTGAAGAAAAAGAACGAAAAAAAAATTATTTCTAAATATGAATGATTCCAAAAACACGAGATTAGAATGGGGTAACACTACAGATCGCAACATATTGCATGGAATTACCTTTCACAAATTCCTTCTCAAAAAGGATGCAGCAAATTGCCGGCCGGTGTGGCCATGCGGTTCTAGGCGCTTCAGTGCGGAACCGCTCGACTGCTACGGTCGCAGGTTCGAATCCCGCCTCGGGCATGGGTGTGTGTGATGTCCTTAGGTTAGTTAGATTAAAGTAGTTCTAAGTTCTACGGGACTGATACCTCAGATTTTAAGTCCCATAGTGCTCAGAGCCATTTGAACCATTTTTTGCAGCAAATTAGGAGTGAGTGGTTGGTAATATCAGAAGAATAAGAAAGCAGAACAGCAATAGAAGTCTGAATGAAATACAAAGGGAGCAACGGACGACTTATTTTGTACTGGAAAGGGCATTCTTTCTATGTCTTTGTCTCCCTGTACCTTTAACAATTGAGAATGTTATCTCAAGAGCTGCTTGCTAACTCATACGGGCGGGTCAAGTATTCGAGATGTCTGTTAGTACAACAGCCTTGCAGTGTAGATATAAATGTAGGGAGAGGCTTAAGCCTTGTGGCATTCAACAGTAGGCTTGTTCATCAACAAGATTCGGGAAACTTTCCATAAATACTAAAACGTTTTATATACATCTACATCTACATGGATACCCTGCAAATCACATTTAAGTGCCTGACAGAGGGTTCATCGAACCACCTTCACAATTCTCTATTATTCCAATCTCGTATAGCGCGCGGAAAGAACGAACATCTATATCTTCCGTACGAGCTCTGATTTCCCTTATTTTCGCATTCGGAGGAGAAAGTTGGTGATTGGAATTTCGTGAGGAGATTCCGTCGCAACGAAAACCGCCTTTCTTTTAATGAGTTCCAACCCAAATCCTGCATCATTTATGTGACACGCTCTCCCATATTTCGTGATAATATAAAACGTGCTGCCTTTCTTTAAACTTTTTACATGTACTTCGTCAGTCCTACCTGGTAAGGATCCCACACCGCGCAGCAGTATTCTAAAAGAGGACGGACAAGCGTAGTGTAGGCAGTTTCCTTAGTAGGTCTGTTACATTTTCTACGTGTCCTGCCAATAAAACGCAGCCTTCGGTTAGCCTTCCCAACAAAATTTTCTATGTGTTCTTTCCAATTTAATTTGTTCGTAATTGTAATAGCTAGGAATTTAGTTGAATTTACGGCTTTTAAATTAGACTAATTTATCGTGTAACCGAAGTTTAACGAGTTCCTTTTAGTACTCATTATTTAGGATCAACTGCCACTTTTCGCACCACTCAGCTATTTTTTTCTAAATCGTTTTTCAGTTTATTTTGATATTCTGATGACTTTATTAGTCGATAAACTACAGGCTCATCTGCAAACAGATAAAGACGGCTGCTCAGATTGTCTCCCAAATCGATTATATAGATAAGTAACAGCAAAGGGCCTATAACACTACCTTGTGGAACGCCTGATATCACTTCTGTTTTACTCGATGACTTTCCGTCAAGTACTATGAACTCTGACCTCTGTGACAGGAAATCGCAAATCCAGTCACGTAACTGAGACGATATTCCATAAGCACTCAATTTCACTATAACCCGATTGTGTGGTACAGTGTCACAAGCCTTCCGAAAATCCAGGAATACGGAATCGATCTGAGATCGCTTGTCAATAGCACTCAGCACTTCATGTGAATAAAGAGCTAGTTGTGTTTCACAGGAACGATGTTTTCTAAACCCATGTCGACTGTGTGTCAATAGGCCGTTTCTTTCGAGGTAATTCATAATGTTCGAACACAATATATGTTCCAAAATCCTGTTGCATATCAACGTTAACGATATGGGCCTGTAATTTAGTGGATTACTCCTACACCTTTCTTGAATATTGGTGTGTCCTGTGCAACTTTCCAGTGTTTGGGTACAGATCCTTCGTCCAGCGAACGGTTGTATATGACTGTTAAGTATGGAGCTAATGCATCAGCATACTCCGAAAGGAACCTAGTTAGTATGCAGTCTGGACCAGAAGACTTGCATTTATTAAGTGATTTGAGTTGCTTCACTATTTACTTCTACGTTCCTCATGTTGGCAGCTGTTATCGATTCGAATTCTGGAATATTTACTTCGCCTTCTTTTGTGATGGCATTTCGGAAGGCTGTGTTTAGTAAATCGGCTGTGGCAAGGTCTAGGTCCTCCAGCAAACATTAGGGCTATAAATTTTAAGTTAAAACATGTCAGAAATTATTTTGAAAAATGAGCTAGAATCAAGTAATAGATAAAAATGGAAAGAATATATCCAAGACATTTATTCTTTAAACACTACAAAGGAATTACGAGAAGAGCAAAACGGGGGAAACGAATCCGTCAGAAATAGGAGAATAAATGAGGAAACAGCAGTAAACATGGTTTTAATAACAGGGTCACCGCCTGATTGGTACAGCGGGATCAGTGATGTAACACAAAGAAACGATAGGCTGTCTAACATATAACTAAGCGATACCACCTTTTAACAACTTTTCATCTTGCACGAGCACGAGATTTCCTCTCTTATAAAAACTAGTTAGGTCGACTTGAAGGCGAATGCAGTAAATTGCTTCTCGTATTTCATATAGCTGCTTCGCTGGTTAGCGATCTTTGCCACCCGAGCAGGATGTCTCTTCGAGAAACTAGAAACCAGTCTCTGTCTTCGAGCGTGGCTTACTTCTCGCGACAGGGGAAAACAGTCGGTGTTTTGCTCGCGCAATGATAAATAGCCGAGGCGGAGAGAAAGAAAACTTTCGCCGCGCTACGAATATGCGCGGGTTGGCGCCGGCTGGGTACAAATGAGATTAGCTGCCGTTCTGCTGTACTCGCGGCGGTCGCGCTTCTAACACGGAACGACGGCGGGAGGGGCCGATGTACGAATGGTACCGAGTGGAAGCACCGGGCAATAACTCAAACAGCCGCGTCGAAGACCTTACCTTCATTATTTATGGCCGCGCGAGTAATAAATCGGAGCTACACGTGTATCCGGATGGTGACGCATGGCGCACTTGTGTTCGGGCGCCGGGGAGCGGCTATTGTCCGGCGCCGGCGGCCGATGCCGCCCTCAGTACTCGCAAAGTGCCCGAGACGAATGCGGACTGCGTCCGGACGCCAGCAAAAAGGCACACGCGTTGCGGTCCGCTGGGTTGAAGATGCGTCAGGGGCAGCAGTAGATTGCTTCCTCTGGCTCGTGGGTGGTCTCCGACGTGGAAACTTACGGCAAATGCCGATCCTAAGAGATGCTCATGGTCCGACGTGTAGATGTACAGTAGACTCAATTTCGCAGAAAGTGCTGATACATCGACGATGAAGGTCCACTTTAAGTAACAAATTACGCATTTCACGTTGAAACGTCCCCTTAATACGATTATACAGGACTGTCCTTAAACTGACATACAATATTTTTAGCGCAACGCAATCTGACTTTCAAAATTCCCTACAAAAGAATGGCCTTGGCTAACATTAAACTATACCTTTCACAAATCACTTACCTCACAAAAATCTTCGCTGCTCAAGCTACTGCAATACAGCGAGCGCCACTACTGCCAGCTAAATAAAAGATTCAAACTATGGAAGGCACTAACTACTGATAGGGATAGTTAGCAAATGAAAGAGATTAATAGAGAACGAACAATGTATTTACCTTGATATCATCACAAGTCATAATATATATATCAGTTCATGACAAATTACAAACCTCCGCCATCTCTCTCCCCACATCCACCACTGCTGGCGGCTCACCTCCAACTGCTCAACGCTACGCGCTGTTCACAGCCAGCTGCCGCTGCCCAACACTACAATGGCAGACAACAATGCAAACTAGCCACAGACTGCACACAGCACAGCCAGTGATTTTCATATTGAGCGCTACGTAACGTTGCCAATAAGAAAACATAAACAGCCTACTTACATAGCCCCCATGCTCCTCACAAAAAATTTTACAAAATTTTTTTTGGGCAGTGGCCAATAATGATTTGATAAAATTTTTCATAATTACAATAACAAAGAAATCAAATGCACACACTTATTGATACAATGTTGGTCAAAAGCTAAAAATTTCTCACAGTCCATAAAGACAGTCCACATTGTTCATCACAGTAAAATTGCAGAGTTTTTCTCAAAGTCTGAGCAGTAAAAGAAAATGCACATAGAAGTAGTGGATTTCCATGCAATCTTGAAGAAGTAGTGTTGTCCTTCCAACGGAACGACAGTGCTGACTCTTGACATGCATACAGGTAATGGGCCACAACAGAGCAAACCCACAGCAGAGTTATTCGAAGTTTTGAAGAATATTGGTAGGTAGGTCATCACAGAGCAGACCCACTGGAGTCCTGGTAGAGATTGTGGTATTGGTGGGCCACCAGAGGTGCAGACCCACTGCAGTCCTTGTAGAAATAATGGTATTGATGGATCATCAAAGATGTAGACCCACTGTAGTCCTTGTAGAGATAATGGTACTGGTGAGTCATCAAAGATGCAGACCCACTGTAGTCCTTGTAGAGATGGCCAGCAGCCATCTGTTGTGACTGTGCAGGTGCACAATCACCACTGAAGAGTCTTGCGGATAATACAGAAAGTCCATAAACCACCACTTGTGCACTCACAAAGTTTTCAGAACTGTCCTTAGAACCAACAATGCTGTTATCCAGTCCCTTGCTGAATTATTAACACACGTGCAAACACTAACAGTCCCTACTTCTCACATATTGTCCATATACTATGACCAACAGAAACGTGTGCAGTGAAATGTAACTTACAAGTTAATAATAAGATGAACTGGTGTCAATTACAATTTTATAACATGAGAATACAATTACAAAGGTATAAAATACATCATTAAAGAACATAACAATACAGATAACATTTGTAGTAAAACAGGCGTTACAAAAGAATAGAAATAGACATATACATCAGTGTTACAGGAATTATGACATGAGTACATACATAAAAGATCAGAATAACTTTCGAAACATCAACTTCACACATGAGCATTAAACAGAACAGAATTAATAATGTCTAATATCTTTACAAAGTAAATAACATATTATTAATGCCAATTATATTCGAGGATAACAGTATTCCTCATCATAGTGAATGTAGTTTAATATTAAAAGAAGAAAAAATTCTATGAAACTACACAGAGACAGGAAGAAAAATACACAAGGGTACACAAACATATGGTGGGACAACACAAAAAGAAAGGACAGGGTTTGTTGTACTGCAGTATTTTGCATTATTTCTCGGAGATCTCCCTTCATTCGTCATTATTCCCAAAAAGTCCTATCTATACCTGCTTTCTGTATTCTATTCATATTTCTTTCAAAATAAATATGGCTCATTGTACAATACTCATTTGGGCCCAAATCGTTTTCATATAACTTCGCAATGCATTCTTTACCTATTCTCCATAGTCAGTTTCTTATACAATCTACCCCCTCTTAAGCTAACTTAAATCTACTGAGCTCAGATGCTAAACTAAGGAACGAGGCAGTGCAGCAGCACAAAATAAGTAACACAAACAACAATGACCAAAAAAAATTGAAAATTGCAAAGCAAGCTACAGTAAATCTAAATTACCAAGCAATGCAACATTACAACTAATATGAGCCAATGTGCAGCAACGATAAAAATAAATGAGTAGTAAAATTGGCTTAGCAGAGTAACACAAAGTCAAATTCAGTAACACTACGCCTGGCAAACAGCAGTAACTTATACCTAAACATGACATAGCTCAAGCAGAAAAAATATTACAGTAAAAACAACAATGCAGATAAGGGAAATGTATATTCACATCTTAATATCTATGTAATTAAAGTGGTGCACCACAACAACTTATTGTAAAAGAAATATTACCATGTACTTGAAAAGAATATTATGTATGCAGTTACTGTTACTAGTCCCTTCTTATTGTTCTTTCCTTTCCAAGTGCTCCTTTTTTGAAGAATGTGGATCACAAAATTATTATTTAATAGATCTGTTGATAGAAAGTGTTCACATTAGCAAATGCATTTAATTTTATTTTATGAAACCAATGCTGCAACACAGCTGGAAAACAGATGTCAAATGAAATAAGCAATTACGCAAACCAAAGCATAAAAACATCATTCAATAGTCATGTGGCATTTCGTAAGTCAGTAGCTCTCAATTCTCGTAGAAAGACACTTGTCATTATCAGGTTTGCAGATGTAAGAATATTTCCAAGGATAATGGCCTCCCCTTTTTTTTTTTTGTGCTACCGGTGCCGCTGAAAAGGGCTCGCAATAATGGCTTTTTCTCCAGGCGTCTGACACAGCTGGGTGCCCGCGACGCATTACGTGCAGGTGGTCACTTAACTTTCGTACGGAAATATTTACGACAGGAGATTCTGCTACCGTGATAGTCTCATATAAAAATATTTCACAGGTCAAGAATTAGCGTTGCAAATCTGTGGAAACAAAACCCTATAAATATAACAGTGTCCAAAAAAATTTTCAGTGGCATTGTGATACATTCATGCATATACACACACATTTCATAACTCTTAAAGTACGATTCTTGGTTTCCAACAACCTTTTCATAAATCAGAGTCCCTAACCCCTACTCCTTATTCCTTACCTTATTACACATATACATATTCATATTCATCAACACGTCTTCAATATTTCATCATAATAGCTACATAGCATAATCAGATTCCTCATATAGCATCAGCTTATTTATCATAAACATACCTCAACAGCATAGTACACATCGTCGTCGTAATAATAACATCATAACACTTCAGTCAAATCTTAAAATCGTCGTAACTTCCTCCAATAATTTCAAAACGTAAAAAAAATTCTCTGCTCATTTCAATAGTGTCATCTACCTCAAACGTACTTTAAAATCATGATCCCATACCAAATATCTCAAAGCTCTCAGAGTATCACAATGAATCCGAAAAAATATGAACATTTCACAAAGTACAGACAAAATACAGTTTCATAAGTGTGAAGTTATCCAACTGTAATTGCGTAAACATCTGTCACTGACGTAGTAAAAAGAATGTTTGTTTCTCTGTCAAATAATCAGATAGCTGTGTAATTCTGTGTTAGAGAAATATGGTACCGACGTGTAAAGTTGTATAAGCAAATACCATATTAGCTAGGGTTCCTTGTGGTTGCCACACACATGGTACACAAAGTAAGCGTGTACCCCCCTGAGGATTAATGTAATTATACCCTCAGGTGTTACAGATTACACCAATGGAATGAAATATATCACGGAAAACTTTCTTTGTAATTCAAAAATCTTTAAAAATAAATGTTTTAAGTACAAAATTAATCACTGAAATGCGTGTCCTGTAGCGCTAAATGTGCGTCTTGTTGCAACATAATCTGTGTGGAAGTGTCGTAGTTATCGTCCTCCGAAAGCTAAGTTCTGCAGAAGCCAATGTACTTACCTCATGATAAACAAAAGTGAAATGCTTTGCGTATAGATATCGTAGTTATAATGCTTATTGTTGTAATGAAGAAAGTACTGTACAGTAACGTATTGTTATGCCACGAAAAAGGCTGTCTCATTGTTGCTATACCACAAAAGTTACTACTAAAACATGTTTTTCTTCCTAGAAGAATTCAGAAAATTGTGCAGATATAAAACAGATACACTGCAAAAGCAACATTGTACATTGTCACTCATTAGTAGCGTCGTGATAAAAATCGTGTAGCTATCACATAAACTAACCACTGTGTTGTCTGGTATCTCACAGAAAGTACTTTAAACCCAGAATGTATTTTCAAGTAAACCAAAAGTTGCATTAAAATCTCATTAGCAGTACCAGTATGTGTCCTAAGTATGTAACCCTGATAGTCGTTACGTAATCGTGCAACTAACAAGCAAGAATGTACAAATGCAACGCTGTGTAGTCTGTTCACTATAACAATGCATTCGTAATTTCTATTGAAATAAGTTCTCTTGGTTCTAGACTGGATATTTAACTTCAAACACTGTTGCATGTTAACAGTTTCTTAAGTCTTTCAAAGCATACTAGTAATGTAAAGTGAAAAGTTTTATGGCAAAGACAAAGTTAAAAAGCAGATTATCTCTCAGTAAGCGGTTTTACATGTGAAGTATGGTGCAATCCTTTACTCTTCCTAGTATGCAGACTTTCAACTTCAAAGCAATTATCATGTTGTTTACATCGGTAAAGAATGCTAAATATTTTCTCAAGGCTAGCGTCTTTGTTATTTTTCCCTGAGCCAGCGGCCGCACGCGGATGCCTGCGGTGTGAGTCATTGTCTGTTTCTTTGTTGGCGCGCGTCGTTATTGGGATTAGGAGACCTAACTTCTACAAATTCACGTTGTCGAAAGTGCCCTGCTCTGTTTGAATCCCGCCAGTTCTGATGCAATTCAGGTCTGTCGTTACGATCACATCGTCTGTCGTCATGTCGGTAGTTCGTGTAGTTTCTTTCTTGTCGGTTAAGTGGTGGAGAATTTCTCCCTGAATCGTAACTGTGCGCTGGACCGTTGCGTCTAAAGTTATTCTGTCTCCCTTGATAATAATTATTTTGGTTCCCATATTGTCTGTTTCTCTGATTGTCTCTGTGATAGTCATTACCACGGAGAGGTGATCTTTCCCTGTAATTATTACTACTCTGCCAACGGTTGTCATACGGGTGGTGTCTGTTTTGGTCACGATATGTGTTGTGAGAATAGCCTTGTCGTGTCCAGTTATTATTTCTTTCATCGTGGAATTGTGACAGATGTGACCTGTAATTGTTGTGCTCCTGTTTCCGCGTTCCCCGATTGTCAGTGTCAATTTCCAATTCTTGTAACAGACCCTGAAATGCTTCAATGTCATCTTTGCAACGTCCTGCTAAAATAATATGTCGTAAATGTTCAGGCAATTTGAGTAAGCAAATGCGAATGAGTTCTGAGGGGCTGTATGGGTTTGAAAGATATTGATTCTTATGCAACATGTCTTCAAAATATTTGACAAGACTGGAAAATTCAGATTGTTCAAAGTGTTTCATCATCATAATGCTATGTTTTACACGGTCTTGTGTAGCTTGAGACCAATATGCTGAGAGGAAGGCATGGTAAAACTCTCCTTCACTGTGGCAATCGTGAATTACCGATCGCATTCTTACAGCTGGTTCATTCTCTAAGTAGCCACACATAAATTCTAATCTGTGTTCCAACGACCAGTTGGGAGGAAAACAATGAGAGAATTGATGGAGCCATGCTTGTGGATGAATGTCGTTGCCAGAATTCTTAAATGTTTTGAATTTACATGTAGTAATGAACAGCTTATAGTCAAAATCATCATGTCGGCGAGTCGCATATCGGTCATTGTTAGGTCGTGTCGGCCGTTCCATCTCAAAATCCGGTGCACATTCCCAATTTCTTTCATTACTTCCGAAATGCCCTGTGTTATTATTTTGCAGCTTTTCCGTGTTTCTAAGTCCCTCTTCCCGTGTTGGAGCGCGAGTGTTCTCTGAAATACGTAATTCTTGTATTACCTGTGTCAGCTGACCTTGTACTTCCCGGATTTCTCTTTGGTGTTGTGTATTAATTCAGTTCTGATTTTGTTTGAATTTCCTAATTTGTTCATACTCTTCTGTGTCAGTGAAGGCTACAGGTGTTGTGTCATTCAGATCATCATCTACCTTTGTAGGTAAGTTAGTGAACTGATCTGAAAGTTCGGCTACTTTATCCAATAGTGTACTTATTTCCTCAGTGTGTTTTTCTGAACCAAGTTTCAGAGTGTCCATTTGTGTTGAAATCGTATCTACTGTGTCTTTTAAGTTTTCTTGACTTTTTGCAAGTTGCGTAACCGAATCGGTAGATGCAACTGCGTCAATTTTAGCTTGCAAGGTGTTGTGATTTTCATGAACAATAGTTTGCAGTTCTTTTATGGCTGCTTCGTGATTCTGTAATGCATTTTCATGACGCGAAAAAATAGGTTGAAAATGCTCACAAATTTGAGTTTTTACGTCATTACAGACTTTTTGACATTTCGATTCAATGTTATGTAACTCAGCAGTTAAATCCTCACGTGTTTGTTCGAGAGTTTGTTCCAATGAGTCTAACTTTTTGAGATTTTGTTCCACTGTGTCTAACTGTTGCTGTGTTTGTCTCTGGTGTTGTTCCATTGTGTCTAACTTTTTAAGATTTTGTTCCACTGTGTCTAACTTTTGAAGCTTTTGCTGTGTCTGTCCCATTTGTTGTATTAATTGTAATAACAATGCATTAGTGTCTGGAATCTGTTCCTCTACTCTTTTCGGCAGTGCATTTGCACCGGCAACATTCACATTTTGACAAGCTGAAAATGTGTCTTGACTTATTTGAGAAAACGGTGAGGATCCAAAACCTGAATCTACAGTATTTGCGAGATCGTGTCGTGTCAGTTCGGCTTCCTGAGGCGAGCTATTGCCGACCGGTCGATCGATAATGCTTCCCTCTTCACTAATTGTTTCACTGTCCACGCCATTGTTTGACGCCCGCTCCATTTCCCTGTGCACAGTTACCAAATTACTACTTTGAACATTAGTAAATTCATTACTCGGCGGCGCTGATAAGCTACGCTCGTCATCACTATTATTTCTCAGTTTAGTTTGGAGCCTAGTGTTACGTTTTTCACACGCCATTATTGTCACAGTATTTCACACGACAACACAGAAAAACACAATTTGAAGATCAAAAATAAGAGAACACATTAACATAGCACTAAAATAATATCTAGTTAATTGCAAGCGCAGCTGCGAAATACTTGGTGCAAATCTACATGCATGCCACAACTGTTTTACTATACAACAATGAAAGACTGCAACTACAAAGGAAATTCTCTCTACAATTACGCGCTAGCAATAAACAAAAGCTACACTAAATACACAAACTACAAGAAAAAATCAGAAGATTCCAGTGAGGTATCCTAGGCTAAGGGTCGACATATGAAACGTCCCCTTAATACGATTATACAGGACTGTCCTTAAACTGACATACAATATTTTTAGCGCAACGCAATCTGACTTTCAAAATTCCCTACAAAAGAATGGCCTTGGCTAACATTAAACTATACCTTTCACAAATCACTTACCTCACAAAAATCTTCGCTGCTCAAGCTACTGCAATACAGCGAGCGCCACTACTGCCAGCTAAATAAAAGATTCAAACTATGGAAGGCACTAACTACTGATAGGGATAGTTAGCAAATGAAAGAGATTAATAGAGAACGAACAATGTATTTACCTTGATATCATCACAAGTCATAATATATATATCAGTTCATGACAAATTACAAACCTCCGCCATCTCTCTCCCCACATCCACCACTGCTGGCGGCTCACCTCCAACTGCTCAACGCTACGCGCTGTTCACAGCCAGCTGCCGCTGCCCAACACTACAATGGCACACAACAATGCAAACTAGCCACAGACTGCACACAGCACAGCCAGTGATTTTCATATTGAGCGCTACGTAACGTTGCCAATAAGAAAACATAAACAGCCTACTTACAACGTTCTACACGCCGTGTGTTCCGTTATACTTGAGCCTCTGTCGCACAACAACGACAATGCGAAGGTACACATGTAGCCACCAAAATTTGCAGACCAGAAAGCACAAGAAATGGTGAAATTTTTCTTATTGTACCCAAAGAGCTGAGCCATGGGGAGTCGCTCGCGCCAGTGATTCTTTTATCGAGTAGGAGCAGTAATCCGGTTGGTTCTGGGATCTACATCTACATCTACATTTACACTCCGCAAGCCTCCCAACGGTGTGTGGCGGAGGGCACTTTACGTGCAACTGTCATTACCTCCCTTTCCTGTTCCACTCGCGTATGGTTCGCGGGAAGAACGACTGTCTGAAAGCCTCCGTGCGCGCTCTAATCTCTCTAATTTTACATTCGTGATCTCCTCTGGCGGTATAAGTAGGGGGAAGCAATATATTCGATACCTCATCCAGAAACGCACCCTCTCGAAACCTGGCGAGCAAGCTACACCGCGATGCAGAGCGCCTCTCTTGCAGAGTCTGCCACTTGAGTTTATTAAACATCTTCGTAACGCTATCACGATTGCCAAATAACCCTGTGACGAAACGCGCCGCTCATCTTTGGATCTTCTCTATCTCCTCCGTCAAACCGATCTGGTACGGATCCCACACTGATGAGCAATACTCAAGTATAGGTCGAACGAGTGTTTTGTAAGCCACCTCCTTTGTTGATGGACTACATTTTCTAAGCACTCTCCCAATGAATCTCAATCTGGTACCCGCCTTACCAACAATTAATGTTATATGATCATTCCACTTCAAATCGTTTCGCACGCATACTCCCAGATATTTTACAGAAGTAACTGCTACCAGTGTTTGTTCCGCTATCATATAATCATACAATGTATTCGCAATACATTACATTTGTCTATGTTAAGGGACAGTTGCCACTCCCTGCACCAAGTGCCTATCCGCTGCAGATCTTCCTGCATTTCGCTACAATTTTCTAATGCTGCAACTTCTCTGTATACTACAGCATCATCCGCGAAAAGCCGCATGGAACTTCCGACACTATCTACTAGGTCATTTATATATATTGTGAAAAGCAATGGTCCCATAACACTCCCCTGTGGCACGCCAGAGGTTACTCTAACGTCTGTAGACGTCTCTCCATTGATAACAACATGCTGTGTTCTGTTTGCTAAAAACTCTTCAATCCAGCCACACAGCTGGTCTGATATTCCGTAGGCTCTTACTTTGTTTATCAGGCGACAGTGCGGAACTGTATCGAACGCCTTCCGGAAGTCAAGAAAAATAGCATCTACCTGGGAGCCTGTATCTAATATTTTCTGGGTCTCATGAACAAATAAAGCGAGTTGGGTCTCACACGATCGCTGTTTCCGGAATCCATGTTGATTTCTACATAGTAGATTCTGGGTTTCCAAAAACGACATGATACTCGAGCAAAAAATATGTTCTAAAATTCTACAACAGATCGACGTCAGAGATATAGGTCTATAGTTTTGCGCATCTGCTCGACGACCCTTCTTGAAGACTGGGACTACCTGTGCTCTTTTCCAATCATTTGGATCCCTCCGTTCCTCTAGAGACTTGCGGTACACGGCTGTTAGAAGGGGGGCAAGTTCTTTCGCGTACTCTGTGTAGAATCGAATTGGTATCCCGTCAGGTCCAGTGGACTTTCCTCTATTGAGTGATTCCAGTTGCTTTTCTATTCCTTGGACACTTATTTCGATGTCAGCCATTTTTTCGTTTGTGCGAGGATTTAGAGAAGGAACTGCAGTGCGGTCTTCCTCTGTGAAACAGCTTTGGAAAAAGGTGTTTAGTATTTCAGCTTTACGCGTGTCATCCTCTGTTTCAATGCCATCATCATCCCGGAGTGTCTGGATATGCTGTTTCGAGCCACTTACTGATTTAACGTAAGACCAGAACTTCCTAGGATTTTCTGTCAAGTCGGTACACAGAATTTTACTTTCGAATTCACTGAACGCTTCAGGCATAGCCCTCCTTACGCTAACTATGACATCGTTTAGCTTCTGTTTGTCTGAGAGGTTTTGGCTGCGTTTAAACTTGGAGTGAAGCTCTCTTTGCTTTCGCAGTAGTTTCCTAACTTTGTTGTTGTGCCACGGTGGGTTTTTCCCGTCCCTCACAGTTTTACTCGGCACGTACCTGTCTAAAACGGATTTTACGATTGCCTTGAACTTTTTCCATAAACACTCAACATTGTCAGTGTCGGAACAGAAATTTTCGTTTTGATCTGTTAGGTAGTGTGAAATCTGCCTTCTATTACTCTTGCTAAACAGATAAACCTTCCTCCCTTTTTTTATATTCCTATTAACTTCCATATTCAGGGATGCTGCAACGGCCTTATGATCACTGATTCCCTGTTCTGCACTTAAAGAGTCGAAAAGTTCGGGTCTGTTTGTTATCAGTAGGTCCAAGATGTTATCTCCACGAGTCGGTTCTCTGTTTAATTGCTCGAGGTAATTTTCGGATAGTGCACTCAGTATAATGTCACTCGATGCTCTGTCCCTACCACCCGTCCTAAACATCTGAGTGTCCCAGTCTATATCTGGTAAATTGAAATCTCCACGTAAGACTATAACATGCTGAGAAAATTTATGTGAAATGTATTCCAAATTTTCTCTCAGTTGTTCTGCCACTAATGCTGCTGAGTCGGGAGGTCGGTAAAAGGAGCCAATTATTAACCTAGCTCGGTTGTTGAGTGTAAGCTCCACCCATAATAATTCACAGGAACTATCCACTTCTACTTCACTACAGGATAAACTACTACTAACAGCGACGAACACTCCACCACCGGTTGCATGCAACCTATCCTTTCTAAACACCGTCTGTACCTTTGTAAAAATTTCGGCGGAATTTATCTCTGGCTTAAGCCAGCTTTCTGTACCTATGACGATTTCAGCTTCGGTGCTTTCTATCAGCGCTTGAAGTTCTGGTACTTTACCAATGCAGCTGACTTTGCCCCGCACCTGTTGAGGCTGTTGCCCTTTCTGTACTTGCCCAAGGCCATCTAACCTAAAAAACCGCCCAACCCACGCCACACAACCCCTGCTACCCGTGTAGCCGCTTGTTGCGTGTAGTGGACTCCTGACCTATCCAGCGGAACCCGAAACCCCACCACCCTATGGCGCAAGTCGAGGAATCTGCAGCCCACACGGTCGCAGAACCGTCTCAGACTCTGATTCAGACCCTCCACTCGGCTCTGTACCAAAGGTCCGCAGTCAGTCCTGTCGACGATGCTGCAGATGGTGAGCTCTGCTTTCATCCCGCTAGCGAGACTGGCAGTCTACACCAAATCAGATAGCTGCCGGAAGCCAGAGAGGATTTCCTCCGATCCATAGCGCCACACATCATTGGTGCCGACATGAGCGACCACCTGCAGATGGGTGCACCCTGTACCCTTCATGGCATCCGGAAGGACCCTTTCCACATCTGGAATGACTCCCCCCGGTATGCACACGGAGTGCACATTGGTTTTCTTCCCTTCTCTTGCTGCCATTTCCCTAAGGGGCCCCATTACGCGCCTGACGTTCGAGCTCCCAACTACCAGTAAGCTCACCCTCTGTGATCGCCCGGATCTTGCAGACTGAGGGGCAACCTCTGGAACAGGACAAGCAGCCATGTCAGGCCGAAGATCAGTATCAGCCTGAGACAGAGCCTGAAACCGGTTCGTCAGACAAACTGGAGAGGCCTTCCGTTCAGCTCTCCGGAATGTCTTTCGCCCCCTGCCGCACCTTGAGACGACCTCCCACTCTAGCACAGGTGAGGGATCAGCCTCAATGCGGGCAGTATCCCAGGCAACCACAGTCGTAGTCCGATCGGGGGATGCGTGGGACGAGCTGGCCATCCCCGACAAACCCCCATCCAGACCCCCACAGTGATGCCCATTGGCAACAGCCTCAAGCTGTGTGACCGAAGCCAACACTGCCTGAAGCTGGGAGCGAAGGGATGCCAACTCAGCCTGCATCCGAACACAGCAGTTGCAGTCCCTATCCATGCTAAAAACTGCTTTGCAAAGAACGTCTGAAGTAATCTACAGAGAGCGCAAACAAATCGACACAAAATTTAAACGGTTATTAAAATACAAGATTGCCTAGTAAATGCAGTAATGCTGCTACTTGCGCACTGCTGACACTGCTCGGCGGCGGAAGGAGACTACGCGAATTTACACTATTCAGGTATTAAAACGCGATGCTACAACTCTCAAATACTATAATACGCCCGAAATTTATGAATTAAACAATGCAAGTACCAAAAACACGCAAAGAAATTAAGAATTAAACTATGTAGCAAATGAGTGAGCTAGGAGAATACGACTTGTTGCTGCAGCTGCTTATCCAACGGCGGCAGGGAGCACACTGACTGTGGCCAACCGACACTGGCCGTTCAAAAAAAAAAAAAAAAAAACAGAAGACAAACGACTACGCGAATTTACAATGTTCAGGTACTAAAACGCGATGCTGCAACTCTCAAATACTATAATACGCCCGAAATTTATGAATTAAACAATGCAAGTACCAAAAACACGCAAAGAAATTAAGAATTAAACTATGTAACAAATGAGTGAGCTAGGAGTATACGACTTGCTGCTGCAGCTGCTTATCCAACGGCGGCAGGGAGCACACGTTTCCTATTTGGTTTTCCTCTTCTGGCAGCTATTTAAGCGCAGCGATTCCGGCTATGGTTCCCTTGCTTCTCCGCTACGGGGCCCTAGTGGTGGTGCTTGCCCATTGCTTGGGCATATGCTGTGTTGGCGAGTCTTGGAGTGACCGCTACGGTGGAGCGTTGGTTGCGCATTGGCAAGTGTGTATACTGTACTACCTGATGCTTGATTCCTATGTATGCTACGTGGATTCTCGTCGTTTGCTGCTACTAAACGTTGGGAATCACCAACCTTTGAAGTTGGGTTTGTCATCAATCTGATCGTAATTTGTGTTCACTCTTTTGTAATTATTTGAATATTACTCTCGTTAATGAGTTCAGGCTGCGTCCCAAGGTGTGTCGCCTGTTCCTAGTAGTTTGGTCACTCTTGTTTTAGGGTGGATCATCTGTGGAGCTGTTGCGTGGAACTTAAACTGACTATTAAGATAACTGTCTTTTCTGCTTTAATACTCTTATACTTGAAACAGAATTCACGAATGAGTTCAGTGGAATAAGTCACTACATAACTGGTGGAATACCGTTGTTTTATGATCTGTCTATTGGTCTAAGGTACCCGTTGAGGATTTTTCTCTTTCACTTGAATTTTATTTAATATGCTGTACTGTTGCTTGTTTTACCAATGGGGATTTAGTCCCAGTAAATCCCTATTAAATTTGAATGCAATTTTATATGTCACCTACATTTATCTGGGACTGTTTGTTATTAACTCGTCTCATTCTGTACAACCTTACATAGACTGTATAAAGTTTTTCATTATATTTGTTATTGGTGGCTACTGGAAGGCCTGTTTGTAAAAGATTTTGTACAACTGTTTTTGGGAATATGTGTAATAAAACTTTGTGAACTACTGTAAGGTGACAGCTTGAATGAATATCAAATTAGCACCTTACATTAGATTTTATATGTCATAACAAGTAGATGAAAATGCCACCTGACATACTTCAGCGATAATGAGCAGATTTCCCTACCAAAATGTACAACATGTAATGCGAAGGGATGACACTCGATTCGATGGTATTAACACACCGAACCAGAATCCTGCATGTCACTGAGCAGAAGGTGAAAAAAGCTGCTGGAAGAAATGTTTTAGTTTGGGGGCAGACGCGAGCGAGTTGTGCCGTCACTGCTTGAGTGCAACGGAACGCTTCTAAAAGGGGCTGGTGACCCGCAGCGAGAGGGACAATCAACACACCAGGCGGTACATCGAGGGGAACAGGTAGCGGCACAGCGCTGCTTGCGACGGAGAAATTCTTTAGAAAAGTGTGTCGGGGAATTTCCAGATGGACACAAACACGCCAGCGACGCAGCTGATCACGTGAAATGCTCTTGGTATGCTCGTGATGTACGTGTGTACCTTATAGGCATCATGGGCAGGCATAAAATATCCACTTGCCTAAAATAAACTCGGAGGGAGTAGAAAGAGTCGATATTACGACGCAGTTTAAAGGTAGGCCCTTTGCGATTGGCAGAGGTAGTTTCCACAGCTGCAAATTACTAACACGAATTCTTTACAGACGAATGGAAAAACTAGTAGAAGCCGACCTCGGGGAAGATCAGTTTGGATTCCGTAGAAACACTGGAACACGTGAGGCAATACTCACCTTACGACTAATCTTAGATGATGATTAAGGAAAGGCAAACCTACGTTTCTAGCATTTGTAGACTTAGAGAAAGCTTTTGACAATGTTGAATGGAATACTCTCTTTCAAATTCTAAAGGTGGCAGGGGTAAAATACAGGGAGCGAAAGGCTATTTACAATTTGTACAGAAACCAGATGGCAGTTATAAGAGTCGTTGGACATGAAAGGGAAGCAGTGGTTGGGAAGGGAGCAAGACAGGGTTGTAGCCTCTCCCAGATGTTGTTCAATCTGTAGATTGAGCAAGCAGTAAAGGAAACAAAAGAAAAATTTGGAGTAGGTATTAAAATTCATGGAGAAGAAATAAAAACTTTGAGGTTCACCGATGACATTGTAATTCTGTCAGAGACAGCAAACGACTTGGAAGAGCAGTTGAATGGAATGGACAGTGTCTTGAAAGGAGGATATAAGATGAACATCAACAAAAGCAAAACAAGGATAATGGAATGTAATCTAATTAAGTCGGGTGATGCTGAGGGAATTAGATTAGGAAATGAGACACTTAAAGTAGTAAAGGAGTTTTGCTATTTGGGGAGCAAAATAACTGATGATGGTCGAAGTAGAGAGGATATAAAATGTAGACTGGCAATAGCAAGGAAAGCGTTTCTGAAGAAGAGAAATTTGTTAACATCGAGTATAGATTTAAGTGTCAGGAAGTCATTTCTGAAAGTATTTGTATGGAGTGTAGCCATGTATGGAAGTGAAACATGTACGATAAATAGTTTGGACAAGAAGAGAATAGAAGCTTTCGAAATGTGGTGCTACAGAAGAATACTGAAGATTAGATGGGTAGATCACATAACTAATGAGGAAGTATTGAATAGGATTGGGGAGAAGAGAAGCTTGTGGCACAACTTGACCAGAAGAAGGGATCGGTTGGTAGGACATGTTCTGAGGCATCAAGGGATCACCAATTTAGTATTGGAGGGCAGTGTGGAGGGTAAAAATCGTAGAGGGAGACCAAGAGATGAATACACTAAGCAGATTCAGAAGGATGTAGGTTGCCGTAGGGAGATGAAAAGCTTGCACAGGATAGAGTAGCATGGAGAGCTGCATCAAACCAGTCTCAGGACTGAAGACCACAACAACAAAAGTTTCCACAAGATGAAAGGAACTCTCTCATTGGTCTGAAAATGCTGTGACGTGAAGCACGAAAGAACACAGGTGGAGGGACAGTTTGCTATGAAAGACACAAGACCGAAAACTTTGAGGACTCTCGTCTGAACCAGCGTCAAGTGTAGAACAGGGCGCATCACTCTGTGTACAACGCCAAAAGAGGAATTTTGGGTGAACACTACATTCACTTTGTCTGACATTCAGCTAGATATTAGCTGTAGCGTCGTTGACCTACAGCAGCTACTTTCTTGTGCAGTCGTTTTCGTTGCAGATTCTTGTTCTGCATTGATTAAATTTTATTCTATCTTTTGTGCATGAAATATTAATTTTAGAATATTGTTAAATGTGCTAGTGTGATTTTGTGTAGTGTATTCATAACAGAATTCTACATCGGACACCATGTTTCGTTTATGTGATGGATAAACTCGCAAAGTTTTGTTTGCGTGTGTTCCAAGTTCCCGTGCATCAAGTATAATGACAACGGTTAAAGAAAAGGCTCAGTGTGTGGAATGGTTCAGTCAGAGCAGATTGGACATGCAGGTTCAAAGGGACTTCAAACACCATGTAGGAAGCACCCATCCTCAAGATTGAGAGTTGGCAACACTCTCTTAGGATTTAAAGGTTGGTTACAGCGCGCATACACAAGCTCTGGAATCTTAAGATATTGTTGTCGCGTTTCGCAGCGCGCGGATTAACTAGTGGCAGTTTAGAAGTCAGTGTAGGAGACCGCCTGCTGTGGTGCGCACGTGTGTTGGGCGAGGGGTCGTCGCCGAGCTGCCGTACTGCCGTGTCCGCCAGCAGCGACACAGGATTTGGTATTGAGTTGATATTTTTTTATAATTTGCAGCGCGCTTATTAATTTAAAAAAAAGGGTTTGTGTATGTGCGTACCAGCAGACGGTAATTTTGATAATGATAGGAGTTGAATTCTTAAGGGAAACCATTGTTAGACGAATAGATTAAGTATTGATTTTGTCATTTTTTTTTTTTTGTAATTGCAAGGAGATTCTTTCACTATATATTTAATTGAGAAGTATTTCAGTCTGTCTCAACAGTTTGATTAATTTGTAATATTGCTTTAATGCCACTGGAGGCAGATTTACATACGAAACGATTATTCAAAGAGCTTCTAGCGTTTTGTTAATTGAATGAGAAAGAATCGCTTTCAAAATATAGTTTTTGGAAAAAAAAGGAATTATGTGTTTGGGTTATCATTTATCGAGTTTAGATTTGACCAAACCCTTTCTCTTGAATTATATGTAGTTTTAGTAAGCAGTAGCAGCAGCAGCAACAGCAGGAGCCGCCATACAGAACATGCATTGTACTCAGCATGAATAATAGGTTTTTTTATGTTTTTGTTAAATGATGGAATGCAGCAGATCAAGCAGTGGCAGCAGAAAGACCAAGTAAGTTATCTGTTGCGTACAGGACCAATTTTTTAAAAAAATAATAAATTTTAGGCGATCTCTGTAATAGTAAAGTTAACGAGAGTACAAGCACGAGATTTTCAGTAAAAAACACGAGATAAGAAGATAGAGCTCGTGATTTTCAAGGTGCTACAGCAGTTTAATGCACACAGCAAGCGTTGATGCGAAGCATCATGCTCGACGACCTGGACCAAGTGAAGCCGATAAAGATGTAGAATACGGTTTGGTTTTCAACATTCACTGCAGAAGTCTGCCCTTTCTGTTCAGAGAGAGCAGCAAGAGTTGCAGATCCATAGGGCGACTGTGCCCCAGCTCCTCCTGGAACGTTTACAGATTTTTCCATATTAATTTTAACTGTTGCAAACATTGAAACCAGACGACCAGCTGAATGTATTCACCTGGTTGTGGACTTCCTTCAACGTTTGGAGGAGGATGGAAATTTTCTAAACAACCTAGCCATTTTCTGAAGAAGGAACATTCCACATGTGTGGTAAAGTGAGCCGGCCGCGGTGGCCTAGCGGTCCTAGGCGCTCAGTCCGGAACCGCGGGACTGCTAGGGTCGCAGGTTCGAACCCTGCCTCGGGCATGGATGTGTGTGATGTCCTTAGGTTAGTTAGGTTTAAGTAGTTCTAAGTTCTAGGGGACTGATGACCACAGCTGTTAAGTCCCATAGTGCTCAGAGCCATTTTGGTAAAGTAAGCAAACACAATGTTTGTATCTGTGACATAAAGCGTCCGCATACTTCGACGGAAGAGGTACGTGACAGCACTCAAGTGAATGTGTGGTATTGTTTGTTGGTTGATCGCATCATGGGACCACTTCTTTCTGAGAAAAAAAAACCAGTTAATTCTAACAATTACCTTGATATGCTGGAGCTGTTTGCGCCACCACAACTGGCAGACCACGAAGACATGGTCATCTTCCAGCAATGTGGTGCACCGCCACAATGGGCTCAGACTGCGCAAGATGATCGATACTAGGTGTTTCCAGATCTCTATATTGACAGGGGTTGTCCAGTTCCCTGGCCTGCTAGGTCGCCTGACATTACAGCGATGAACTTCTTTCTATGGGTGAATGTCAAGGACAGGCTCTACCAAAAGCTTGCCAACTACATCAGTGGTTACACGAACCGAATCGTTGCTGCTATTGCGAAAAGTATGTGTTGCACCGAGTGTGTTTAGAGACTGAATATAGTCTGGATGGTGTGCGTACCACCAGAGGCACAAATGACGAAATTGATTGAATGGCATTAAAAACTTGTGAGATAGTGTGTCATATACGCCAAACATGGTAACCAATTAGTATTGATGCTATAGCATATTAAACTTGTATCGTACCCTACGAGACGTCCTCTAAAATGTGTATTTTAAGGTTGAGTCTAAACAATACATAATCACTAAAGTTCCCGTTGAACCACAGAATAAAATTATTCTTTTCGTTATGGCCATTTGCGACATCTGGTACAATATTTTTGCCTCAGTGGTGTATCTACCCTTATTTCGTCTTAGAAATCCCATCTAACCCTTCAGACCATTACATGTGGTGCTATAACCATTCTTTATTAGGGTTACATGACACGATCATTCAGTGGGTGCCAAGATCGCTATGTTAACTGAATTACTGTCAAAAATGTCAAATGTGTGTGAAATCCTATTGGACTTAACTGCTAAGGTCATCAGTCCCTAAGCTTACACACTACTTAACCTAAATTATCCTAAGGAAAAACACACTCACGCATGTGCGAGGGAGGACTCGAACCACCGCCGGGATCCGAATTACTGGATTACCGGTTTCGGCAATACGTATTGTCGTCTTCAGATCCATAAAACCAGGCAGTAACAGTTCATCACACAACGCTTACACCACTCTGTCACATGCGGACTATACAATATGTCCGAATATACAATTTGCGTGAAAGAGTCGTGGCATTCCAATGACCTGCCACGTGTTCCTCCATATTTGTCGATGTAACAAAGTGTCCACTAATCATATTTGAGGTAAAAGTTGGCATCATTAGTCCTGTCGTATGCAACCTATCAGTTATTGGCATAACGTCACTGATTATTTTAAAGTGAAATTCGTATGGTATGGCTGCCTGGGAGTCCCTCAAAGGCGATGTTCAGCCGCCTGTTTGCAAGTTCCTTCAACTGCACGGCACTTTCGCAACTTGCTCGCCCTTTGTCTATCGGGGAATGGGGACGATCAGTTTAACGTGAATCCGAAACACGTATCGGCCCTGTAATATCTTCGCATCACTGAGAGATGAAGGAGAGCTTAAAGGCAGTCCGTATAAAGTATATGGTAATTCTGTTATCAAAACTTTGTTGTTACTGTTTTTCCATATATTTTCCTTTTTTATGGCTCCTTTGAGTCGATTTTGTTCACTTCATTCCCTTAGAACTGTGGTCCCAAACCTTTCTTAGACAAATGCTCCTGAGTGAAATCAGACATTAGCTAGTACTCCTGTGTTGGAGTGGTAAACGCCTTGGTTACAATTTCTATGTTTTTACATATTCTTTGTAAGTAACCTATCCTTACAAAATAAGTTATGACATGTGTTAATTTATAGTTTATAGTGCTAATGTTTACTGGATGATCTAGTCTCATAGGACTGGTGGTATCAAGTAATATGACAGTAATTCTGTCAGTGCATTTCTGGAGGGTTTCTCGAGTTACGTTAATGATTAAAAACGTACTCTTCTGTTCAGTGTCACAAGGCCTATGTCTCCTTCACCGCACTGCAATCGTTTTAATAGCGGACACTCATGCGTATGAGTATGCTACTTTCTACTGTCAGTCTAAGATATGACTGATGTGGAGTTGCAACAATATGAATAAAAATGAACAAAAAAATAAAAGTAAAACTTTGTTACCACAGACACAGGACTGTATTAAATGAACATCGCTCCACAATGAAGAGAGCAAATAACCGGGTTGAAAATTGACGCACGTTTGTCGTGATTACTCGCACTCGTAACATTTACACTAGTCATAACACCGAAAAAAAAAACTGTATTATGACATGAAGGAAAGAAAGAATGAGACGGTCGATATTTTCCGTGTTGACTAGTTTGCTGCTTGTTGCGAGTGCAGCCAGAAGCCCAACGAGACAGTGAGGGATGAGGAGCTGAGACGAAACGTGACGGAAAATCTGAAATGGGGTGCTCCTGCTGTCGCTGCCTGACATCGCTCATCCGTACCGGTGTCAGAATAAACTTTCAAGATACGTCGTCACACCAAGATAGCACTTTCTGTGCGATCGTTAACAGATTTACCTATTAATTTACTCCGTAAGTTTACAAGATCTGGTGGTGCAGTCCATTAGCGGTCATCCCATGTCTTTATGTCCGAGTTGTGAGGTTTTTTATATGATCCATCTAAACATTTATGCTTTTCATCGATGGTACAACAGTCAACGAGAGAGTAGTAATACTTTTCACCATGGTACTAAATCATCATCCACTTCACATTCACTGTTGGATTAATTCTCCGTTAGTCATTTCCACACGTCATTGTGGCTGTCATTCACTCACCTTCCTTAACGCTGTCATCCGTATCGTTCCTTATAACTTGCAATGCATCAAAGAACTTTCTTGGACCAACTCATCAAACAGTTCAGTGACCTCATTGTTGAAATGTATGTCCTCGATGAGCTAACGCTACGTTATTTTAGTCTTATTGCGATTTATTTCCAGGATAGCCTTTAAAATTGCGGTGTTAAGTTCTTCCTTCACTGTTTAAATTTATCTGCTGCCTGAGACAAACTGAACAGTGTCGTTCGCAAAATGAATGTCCAGCTACGTACCGTTAAGGCGCATTCCGCTCTTTGTCCGATTAGAGATTTGAAAACTTCCTAACGGGCTGGTGAAAACAGTATCAGTGATAACTCCTTTCTCGATTATAAAGTTTTTGCTATCCTGATTAAGTCTACGAAAGCAGTAACACGGATATGTATTTTCTTTACTACTCTAACGTAGATTGAAAGAACGCTACATTTCTCATCACCTATTGGTGTAGTTTTTATTGGAAGTGAGGCAAGTGGTTTCTCAAAACTATGAGTCCTTGGTAAAATTGTAATCGATAGGCATTGCTCGCTAAGATGCGTGCTGTGAACCACTACGAAAACAAACAGATGCATCTGGGAATCGACTGTGACGGAATACTTCACTATGGCTACAGTGAAAATGAAATAAAAATGATGACGAAAGAGTGTTCTTCCCTGTACCGCAAGAGTTAAGGAAAGATCAAGACGAAGACCACGCAAAACGACGTTAGAAAACATGCTGGAGCTACTTGGATGCGAAAAATGTAGGACCGTAATGCATGGAAAAATCTACAGGATGCATTTACCCAATTCTCCACACGTCTCTCCTCTGGCTGTGGCTTCTTCCTTTATGGGCTCAATGCCCTCAGCCGTCTCGCATTCCAACTGCATACATGTACGAGTATTTCCATGAGATCAGTGCCGTTGAGCCCTCTCCTTGTCCAACAAGGCGTTGCTTACATTTTGCTGAAAAGTAGTGCACTGAAATTTGTATTCTGTTCTCAATATCGGCTGAAGTACTCGTATTAAATGCCACTCATATTACTCGGTCGACTTCGCTTTACTCACGGAAGGTGCAACCCTCTGCTGCTAAAGGTCTCCGTATTGTAGCGTGTAACACGTCGGTACGTAACGTAACTATGTCGGTGCATGAGATACAGCGCGCTGTAATCCCTGAGAAAACACTTGGCGCACCCTCTTCTTCAGTACGACAGTGTCAGACTACACACGCGTGCTGAGACATCTGCAACAGTCCGACGCCTTACTTTCATCTTTCCAAAACTTAAACAACACCTTAGAAGGCTTCACTTTGTTAATGATGATGCGGTGGAAGCACAGGTGAGGTTGTGAACAAAGTCAAACATTCCACAGTGACGGTATCAACAAACCGGTTTCTCTTTGGGAGAAATGCGTTTGCCGCCAGGGTGCTAATGTTGAAAAATAAAAATATAGCTATGAAGAATAAAGATGCAGTGCTACTAAAATTTGTTTTATTTAAAAAGCTTTAAGATTTTTCAAATAAAAAAATCGGAGGCACTACTTTTCAGCACACCCTCGAAGTACATCATTTTAGGTTCGTTTTAATGTATATAGTGGCAACGACCTTGCCACAGTAGATACACCGGTTCCCGTGAGATCACCGAAGTTAAGCGCTGTCGGGCGTGGCCGGCACTTGGATGGATGACCATCCAGCCGCCATGCGCTGTTGCCATTTTTCTGGGTGCACTCAGCCTCGTGATGCCAATTGAGGAGCTACTCGACCGAATAGTAGCGGCTCCGGTCAAAGAGAACCATCAGAACGACCGGGAGAGCGGTGTGCTGACCACACGCCCCTCCTATCCGCATCCTCAGCTGAGGATGATACGGCGGTCGGATGGTCCCGATGGGCCACTTGTGGCCTGAAGACGGAGTGATGCTTTTTTAAATGTATATGAAGGTAGTAACTGCTCTCGAAAGAACAGACACCATTGATGACTGTGCAACTTCTCTAGAATAAATGATAATTAATTGAAACCCTCAGTTGATGACAGGTGTTGTTCATATACCTCGATGGGGACAGCTCAGAATGTGTGCCCCCATCGAAGTATATCAACAACACCTGTCACCAGCTGAGGGTTTCAATTAATTACCATTTATTCTAGAGAAGCTTCACGGTCATCAATGGTATCTGTTCTTTCGAGAGCAGTTACTATCTTCATATATAGTTAAAGGCTACCCAGCCTTTGACCTTCGTCTGTGTGAATGCGCACAGGTTGCCCGAACGCTTATGGGAATCGTCACCTTAGTATGCGCGATTAAAGAGTGGAAGGGCAAATATCTATTTGATACATTACGCATGCAGATTGTGGACAGTTGGGAATGTGGGTCTCACGGGAAGCGCGCAAGTGATAAGTCTCTGCAGTCGCGCATCTGTGTCCTCGGTGGCTCGGATGGATAGAGCATTTGCCATGTAAGCAAGAGATTCAGGGTTCGTATCCCGATCGGGGCACACATTTTCAGCTGTCCCCACCGACGTATATCAACAACACCTGTCGGCAGCTGAGGATTTCTAATAATTATCATTTATTCGTTTCAATGAATAAGCTATAATTATGCATTACACACTCGTTATTTCACCAGCGTCAACCTAAATAACAACAAAAGTAATAATACACGTGGCTCTAGGACATTTAGAATAACCTCTGAAACGAATGGCGTTTCAAATTTTATTCCGGTTGCGAGGTGAGTGACACGTGCAAAATGTGTCCGTACAACTCCTGGACGTACCCGCAGACAGTGTTTACATCAATAGTGGTTAAATCGAGTACGTGTGTACTGCAGCTACCAGCGTGTGGGATGTGTACATCTTGTACAGCTCCCCTGAGCTGGCGCTCCACTAGATTTCGCTACTGTGATGAGCAAGCTTACAATGTTTGCCACTCTGGCAGCACTTGTGACTATTGTGGGAAGTGGGTGACGGCAAGGAACACACTTCACTTATGCTCTGGGAGGCTACTTCCGCGAGCCTCACCTATCAGCTTTTCTGCAACGTACACTGTCAATGGATTATAGTACCACTTCGGCAGTGCCCGGGTCTTCTCGCACATCAATACTGCATTCATTTATTTAATGATTCAGGCTTTTCTTGTGCGTCATAGTGTTTCTTCTTATTTTAATACACCATGTTTTGTTGCTGGAACACTCATCTCAACATCGCTGCAGATCACAGCTACGGGGGCTGTCCAGAAAGTAAGTTACGATCGGTCGTGAAATGGAAACGACTATGAAAATCCGACAAAGCTTTGCAAAGATGTGTTGAGCAGTGTCTCTAGTATGACTCTAGGTAGAATTATGTCGCTCTTTTCATTCCTAAGCTCTTAGTGAGCGCGTAAAGGTGTTATAGAAAATAGTGTCTCCCGCCAAGTACGAGGGTCTGGTGAGAATTTTCCCCTGAAGCTATGCAACCAACATTACATAACTGTCGTGCGGTTTCTTCTTCAAGACAATTCTCAGCCTCATTCTGCAGGGGCAATGAAGATGTTCCTGCATCGTTTCAATTGGAAATGTTTGGTTACCCGCAATACAGCCCGTAATTATCTCCCACTGAGTTTCATCTCTGCTCAAACGAACCGCTGGCTATGAAGACAACATTTTGGCACAGACAACGAGCTTTAGGCCAGCGTAGAGAATTGGCGGAAAGCACTGGCGGCTGCCTTCTATGATGAGGGTACTGGAAAGTTGGTACAACGCTACGACGCTACGACGGATGTCAGAACGGCGACTGCGTAGAGAAGTAGCTGAAAGGTGTAGCTAACTGTTACAAATTAAACATTTCTGATTTTCACTGTGATTTTCATTTCGCGATCAATCGTAACTTACTTTCTGGACAGCCCTCGTATTACCGGTCACTGTACAAATAAAACCAGGGATTGTCGACTGGTACATTAAACAATAAAAGGACGACTTTTTTTAGTCACGACCAATCAAAATAATTTGTCGTCTTTTACAAAGGCTTTTGATATGTACCAAGTAATAGAAAATTATTGCCGGGATTTTTCCTTTGGCTGTTAATTGCATCCATTGATAATTCACAATAATCCATCGTGGCTTTGTCACCTGAACGTAAGTGGTTCCCCATTTTATGTTTTGTCTTGGAGGCTTTTATTCATAATGTATTCAGTCTCGACACTCTCCTGGCTACACGATAGAATGACATATCTCATGCTGCACACGTTCAGCTACTTCTGAACTTCGAGAACTGTTCAAATCGATATAAAGTCCTGCTCGCGATCTTCTAATTACTAGAAACACCTGCTTAAAATAACTCACTCCGTAAAATATACAACGGTTAAGCGATGTGACTGGAAATGTCACACCTTGTCTTGTAGTAGCGCTGCGGGATTCGAATGCCTGTCCGATCATTAAGAACTCGGTTTTCTGTGATTTCTATATTTTACTTCAGTCTAGGACAGGGTGGACTCCTTCAGCACTGTCAAGTGCGAGGCCTTCACCTATGTCGACCCTGTGGTCTGAATGAATCCGTCCGCAGTGGTGGGTACACTCGATTCGCATTCGGGAGGAGACGGTTCAAATCTGCGTCCTGCCGTCCGTAAGCTTTTCCGTGATTTCCAAAATCACCCCGGCCAATGCCTGTACGGTTACATTGTAAAGGCACGGCCGATTTTCATCCTCAACTTTGAAACTTTCCAGGCTTGTGCTCGATCTGTAATGATTGCGATGTCGACGGGACGTCAAACGCTAATCTTCCTTCCTTTCGATGACACCGTGGCACCAAACACTAGCATGCCTTTCTTTAAAGACCGCAGTGGGTAGTGACAATCTGTGCGTGGAAAATTATATACCTCGTTGGCGAGGTGTTAGGGAAGCCTGACAGGGACCTCTGTATTATGGCGGGCCCAGAACAACCATATTACAAAGTACTGCTAGCAGAATGAACTGCAGAAACTACTACCAAAAGGTAAAGATCGCAAGGGACAGAGAAGGATGTTGCCTTCTGTTTGATGATGATGATGATGATGACGACGAGTTTTTGGCAAGCAATATTCATAGAAAAAGTTTCAAGAATTAAAATACCTTGAAAAGATTAGAAACTTATATCCTCAGTAATAAGAAGCTAGTGAGGAAAAAATAGTGAATCCTTATTCCGCAAGTGCAAATTCGTTCACGTTGCAGCAGTTAAATTAACCTATATTAGTTTAAATGTATGTTGTAGTAAATGTGCGCCAACTCTCTGTTCAGCAGAGTCAGTAGTTTTTCCCTCAGCAAAAAAGTAAAAATAAAGAGAGGAAGTCAGAGAGCACGAGACAGTGACAGACAGAGGGAGTGTGTGTATTCGTACGGGAGAGAGATAGAGAGAGAGAGAGAGAGAGAGAGAGAGAGAGAGAGTGCTGGAGAAGCTACAGTGTTTGTGTCTACAGTATTGTTAGGTTGTGCAATGACCTCTTAATATTTACTACACTGGTGTCCAAAATTAAAGAAACGAACCGCTATTTCCAAGTCTTATGTCTAATTCACCGTGTAATCATACAAACTGTCAACAGATGTCCGTACACAGTTGTGTTTTGCACGGAAAATGGCATTCCGGTCAACGGACAACCGTATGAACGATGCCGTCAGGGCACCTATCAAAGGGGGTAGTGATTTCCGGGTGCTGTCCGCTGTGGCCGAGCGGTTCTAGGCGCTTTAGTCTGAAAGCGCGCTGCTGCTACGGTCGCAGGTTCGAATCCTGACTCGGGCATGGATGTGTGTGTTGTCCTTAGGTTAGTTAGGTTTAAGTAGTTTTGAGTTCTAGGGGACTGATGACCTCAGATGTTAAGTCCCAGAGTGCTTAGAGCCATTTGAACCATTTGATTTCCGGGTAATTCCAGACCCACAATCGCTGAGTATACAGTCACGGCAGAAAGAAGACGCCTACCAGACTCTATGTGGTGGAGGGCCATGAGAAGAATGAAAGGAGGACAGTCGTAAACTGATGAGACTCGGTGGCTTGATGGGTATCGTTCTGTTGTTTCTCGGATATGGCAGCAATTTACAGAGACCGAAACGGGGCAGGACCGACCACGTCTGATATGAGAAAGAGAGTACCGTTATTTCCATGTAAAGTCACGACGGTACCGACTTAGTACTGCGCGGCACCTAGCATCTGATGGCTCTGAGCATTATGGGACTTAACATCTGAGGTCATCAGTCGCCTAGAACTTAGAACTACTTAAATCTAACTAACCTAAGGACATCACACACATCCATGCCCAAGGCAGGATTCGAACCTGCGACGGTCGCGGTCGCGCGGTTCCAGACTGAAGCGCCTAGAACAGCTCGGCCACATCTGCCGGCTGGCATCTCATCTTGCAGCATCCACGGGACGTGTTTTAACGAGACAAACAGTGTACAGAAGGCTTCGGCAGAGCGGCTTTTATCGTCGGAGAGCTGCTGTATGTGTACCTCTCATGCGTCTTCAAAGAAAGGGACGTGTAGAGTGGAGTCGTCAGCATTCCACCTAGACCGTCGAACAGGGGGCCAATGTTCTTTTCACACATAAGCCTCGATTTGATATAGAGAGTGATTCTCGACGCATTCGTATGTGCAGGGAACGTGGAACACGATTTCGGAAGTCAAACATTACGGAAAGAAACCGAAATCGAGGTGATCCCTAATGTTGTGGGGAAGGATTATGTTGACCACATGATCACATCATCATGATATTGTATGGGTGAATTGGCAAGGTTTAACTGTTTTCAGGTATTGTGACGAGATCTTGGGACCTCAAGTGCGGTTATCAAAAATGGTTCAAATGGCTTTGAGCACTATGGGACTTAACATCTGTGGTCATCAGTCCCCTAGAACTTAGAACTACTTAAACCTAACTAACCTAAGGACATCACACACACTCCATGCGGTTATCAAAAATGGTTCAAATGGCTCT
This sequence comes from Schistocerca piceifrons, assembly GCF_021461385.2. Lineage (NCBI taxonomy): Eukaryota > Metazoa > Arthropoda > Insecta > Orthoptera > Acrididae > Schistocerca > Schistocerca piceifrons. Next base: position 584,980,798 of record NC_060142.1, on the reverse strand, counting down.
GAGCACTATGGTACTTAACATCTGTGGTCATCAGTCCCCTAGAACTTAGAACTACTTAAACCTAACTAACCTAAGGACATCACACACATCCATGCCCAAGGCAGGATTCGAACCTGCGACCGTAGCAGCCGCGCGGTTTCGGACTGAGCGCCTAGAACCGCTCGACCACCGCGACCGGCTGTGCGGTTATCGCCCAGACTTCATATTGATGGACGATAATAATCGACCTCATAGAGCAAGAGAGGTTGATGTTTCCTTGGAAATCGAAGATATTGCACGCATGGCGTGGTCTGCTCGCTCTCCCTATTTCAGTCCAGTAGAGCATGCGTGGGGTGCACTGGAGAAACAGGCTGCATCATGTCGGCACCCACCGACCATCCTCCTAAATCTCCGAGCAGCTCTCCATGAAGATGGGGCGTTAGTGCCTCGCTTCTATTCTCTTCTGTTCCGGTTTACCCACAGTCCATGTTCCACTACCATACAACAATACTCGGAAGCTAATATACTAATAAAGATTTTGTCCCTACACCAACCGAAAGTCGTTTCTGGTGGCTCAGAACTACAGTAGAAATATGGGAAATCAGTTCAGGCGATGAGTCACAGTCGTAATAAAATCTGTCGTTATAATTACATGGGAATGAAAAAAGGAAACACAAGTACCGGCAGCGAGATTCGATCCACAGGTCTCCTGTAGATGAGACTAAGCGTTTACTCTCTCGGCTATGGACGCCTTGAATACGAATGACCATACTAGGGCTGTAAGCACGTCTAAATATTTCAAACTCGATTTTCCCGAAAATTATTGAGTGTCTTCCCGTTTATGCATATTCTACATACACTGTCAGTATGAATGAAATCGGTCCCCTTGTCGGCCTAGATCGTTTATGTATATAGAGAACAAGAGTGATCGTATAAGACTTCGCTGGGGTGCTCCAAAGCGGAACCAGTGTTTTTCATTGCTGTAAGTGGCATCTTAAGTGGGTACAGGTCACACACTGAGTAACAGTGCTAGCTAGGCGTCATATGAGCCGTACTACCGGTATAAGGTAGCGTGGGAGCGAGCGACGCCCGAGTTGACGAAACTGCCGAACAGCCAAGGTCCCGGGCGCAGTCAGCGGGAAAAGCGGCGGCCCACTCAGATTCAAATCGATTCCCGAAATCATTCGCCGGTGTCGGAAGGGCTGACCCACATCTGCAGACAATGGAGGTTCCGGCAAACATCCCGCACTGACTCACGCCCGGCTGTACCGGTTACTCACTCACTTCGCGCTGACGATACCAGAGCGTAGGGCCCGGTGTGGTGCGGCGCGATCGCAAGGCGGCTCCATGGCGAACGCAACGCGCATGCGCGCTCCGCCTGTCGGCATTAGTGGAATAATGACGACGCTCTGCGGGGGGCACTTTGCATATAATAACGGGCCACCCCGCTATCTGGCGATACATAATTCAGGCCTATTGATTTCGAATTATCATGCGCTTATCTGCTTCTCCACATCGTGTCTCCGGTTGTGAATCGCGGCGTTTGATATCCCCTTGTTATTCCGCGCATTGTACGTTAAGACAAAAAAAAAAAGAAAGGTTTCTAACTGGTCGTTGTCATAAATATATCGAGCAGAATCTGCGAAGTAAATTCTGCAACCATCTACATGTGCTTTTCAAAGATATTGTCTTTAGATTTTTATTACAGCGGCAGTGCGTCTTTTGTGACCATGACTCCCGTAAGAGGATCTGTTTCACTTTGCTTGTGACTAAAGGCTGCTTAAATTTTTCTCTACAAGATTTCCGTAAAATACTAAATGAACCAATCACCTCTGATCTTTCGGTGGTGCTGCCAGGAACGATACTCCGCGCAAACTGATGAGAACACCAATAGCGGCTAAACTACAGGCTTTCAAAACTTCCATAGCTGTTTTGCACTACTCCGCAAATGAATCTACTTTCTTCGTATGCCACGGAGCTCATGGCGTCGAGGATGTGAATGTGTCAATCAATGAGACACGCCGCATTACTAACGAGTATCAACGGATCACCACTCTGGAGTAGTTGTAATGTCTTTGAAAATTGTTCCACCTGGAAGACGGCAAGAAACAGTGCCCACGAATGAACGACAAAAGCAAAATATGCGAAGTTGATATCACAAAATACCAGAGATGATGCAGAAGGGTAAATGTATCAGTTGAAAGCAAGGGACCCTGGTCCAGCAACGACCTAATCAAATGTTATAAGCGAAAATCTCTCTGATACCTCTGACAGTGGACTACGTGTATCAGTACTGTTATTATTCAGACCGCATACTAGGCAACTTTCAGAGATGGTAGTACGGACCAAAGCAAGACTAAAATGGCTGGTAAACATGGGCTCCAAACTGCATACATTAAGAATTGTGAGCACTTGTTTATCTTCGACTTTGTGGAGAACATCTTTCTGCTTCAAACTCTTTGGTTTTCACATTTTTGAAAGAGGTAGTATGGACCAAAACAACAAAAAATATAAGAACGTAGGCTTCCGCGGCCGCTGTCATAGTGATTAAAATTTTTCTGGGTATTATGCTGCGTCATTGCTAAAAACTAACAACAATAATAAACTAAAACAGACGTTTCGGCCGAATTGCAACGGCCTTCCTCAGGGCACGACTGGTTCCGCATGGGGAAAGGTGCTTCTGTAATAAATAGAAGCACCTATCCCCATGCAAAACCATGCTTCTGTAATAAATAGAAGCACCTATCCCCATGCAAAACCAGTAGTGCCCTGAGGAAGGCCGTTGCAATTCGGCCGAAGCGTCGGTTTAAGTTTATTATTGTTGTTAGTCTTTTAGCAATGACGTGGCATAGTACCCAGAAGAATTTTAATCACTACAACAAAAAATAATTTCCGGTTAACAGGGGCTCTAAAGTGCACACCTTAAAAGCTATTAGCACTTTTTCATCTTTGCCATTGTGAAACAAATCTCTTCTAGTGAACAAGTGCTCATAGCTCTTAAGATATGCGCTTTCGAGCCCTTATCTACTGGACATTTTTTCTTGTTTTGGTCCATAATACCACCTCTGAAAATTGTCTGTCCTACAATTTTAGCAACAACAGTACCAGTACATGTATTCCGCTGTCATAGTCATCAGAACGAATAACGCTTATAACTTTTAATTCGGTCGTTTCAGGATTAGGGTCCCTTATCTCACATTAATACATTTACACTTCTCCATCACGCTTGACAGTTTGTAACACCATCGCGGAATCACCCTATATACCAGCAAACATCCTCAGAACTGAAGAAGAGAATGAGTTTGCTTAAAACAGCTCACGTGACCACTGCAACAAACTAGACCACAAAACTCATGATTTCCTGAAAGAGTGGATCAAGAAAATCAGATAGATTCAACATATATTGCTTCCGGAAAGCGTTTCACTCTCTACCACTCGACGTTTTATAAATGAAACTACGATTATACAGGCTGTCAAACAAAATTAGTGACTCAGCCGAAGATTTCTACGAAGGGAAGACACAGCATGTTATCTTGGCTTTGGAGAGGCATCGACAAAACCAGAAATAACCTTAAGCGTGGCGCAGGGAAATGTTTTGGAACCCTAGATGTACATGTTAATGCCCTTGTAGGCAATATTAATAGCAGCCACACAGTTTTCGCACATGAGGCAGTTATCTATAATGAAGTACTACTGAAAGAATCTGCAGAAATATTCAGTCAGACCTTGACTGGATTTCAAAGTGGTGCAAAGTTTGCTTTAAGTGCACAGAAAAGTAAAAGCATCCTTTCAGGAAACGAAAAAATAAGTATCATGTGAGTATAATATCAGCGATCAGAACTGGAATTTGTCAACTCATACATGCACGTCGGTATAACATTTTAGATGGATATGAACTGAAATTATCTCATAGACTAAGTCGCCGGTCAGGCAGGTGGAAAACTTTCGTTTTGTGGCAGAATACTGGAAAAATGCAGTTAGTCTAAAAAAGAGACGGCTTACAAACAACTTACGCCCCTATCTCAGGATACTGGTAAAGTGTAATCACTGAAAACCGGCGTTTGTTAAGTCAGTGCATTCCTGCTAGGTAACGAACGATATTGTGCAACCGCAAGAATCTGACTGACCATCGAGGAGTATCTATACAATGATATGCGTGGTGTCTGTTCTTTCGGACACATATACGAGTAATTGTATAAATACTGAATTGCAACTCTTGAAGATGTACGCAAATTATTCCGCGAAAGCTTACTGACAAGCTTCCACGAACCACTATTGAGTGAAGAATCTAGTGATGTACTTCATCCCCTTACGTATCGCACCCTTAGTGACCGTGAAGACAAAATTACAGTATACTACTTACCGAACGCAGAGAAGCCCTTAAGCGGTTACTTTTTCACGCTCGACAGGCAACTGGAACGCGAACAAACCCTAATGTGTGATGCCATGCTTAGTACCCTCTGCCAAACACTTCGCAGCCGTTTTCAGAGTATGTACTTGTATGTAGGTGCAGACAGCGTGTTAAATGACAGTAAGAAAATCAAACGAAAGAACAGGGGCGATACAATAAGCAGACATACTTCCACTCCTTATTAACTATCGGTTAACCAACGAAGTGGGTGACAAGAAAGTTGTGATACGTACATGTTATGTAAGTCGCGATTGCGATACATAGACGAAAACCGATTAAGTGTGCATAACATGATCATATTTCCCAGTGACTAGGTAGTTATTATACCAATTAGTTGGACTGCAAAGCCCTCACATATTTATTTGAAAAAGGATAATTGCGTAGTTTCCTTGGCAAAAGAGCTTAATTTAAACTAACTGCGCCTGTTAGTGAGAGAAGTAAAACAGGTAAAAAACGACGCTGGGTAGAGAGACAGAAACTTCGACCTTGACTAGCTTCAAGAAGCTCTGAGAATGTTACAACTGGACGACAAGTTAAAATAACTGCGACCTTCCTGGAAAGTTATTTTAGCACGCCCTTGACAGATAACTCTCATCTGCTGTTGGTCGTACATCCAGTATCTATTATTAATTTCGATACGAAGCACATGGAGGGTTGCCATGTGGTGATCCAGCCATGGAATTCCTTGAGCAGATAAATACCAGTGATACTGCTGCTGCGTAAGCTACGGTGCTAATACGAGCTTACTGGAAGTAAGTGAGTTTTCAGGATCTACGGAAGTTTCTTTCATGACGTTCTGTTTCACTTGAAAGCACTGAGGTCATTGATTACGAGATGAGAAACCGGCGACAGCCCTCAGAAGCTGTTAAGCATTAATACCTCTAGATGACATCCTGATTTGGTGTGGAGAGAAATTAAACAAACTTTCACATGAACTGATACGACGTGCTGCAACGAAGGAAAGTTGCTTACTTTATTACACACGATGTGGATCCTCGACTTTCAGATCGATTTTTCTTCCACTGATTAATGGGTGTGGTCGTCTACAAAAAATGGAAAGTCCGTTAAGTTTCGGGGCAAGTCGAACATCGACAATTTTTCGCTGATATGTGAGCGTGGGGTTCGTTTGGATCCTATGAGACTACTCTCTGTTTGAAACTTCCTGGCAGGTTAAAACTGTGTGCCGAACCGAGACTCGAACTCGGGACCTTGGCCTTTCGCGGGCAAGCGCTCTCCCATCTGAGCTACCGAAGCACGACTCATGCCCAGTACTCACAGCTTTACTTCTGTCAGTACCTCGTCTCCTACCTTCCAAACTTTACAGAAGCTCTCCTGCGAACCTTGCAGAACTAGCACTCCTGAAAGAAAGGATATTGCGGAGACATGGCTTAGCCACAGCCTGGGGGATGTTTCCAGAATGAGATTTTCACTCTGCAGCGGAAACATCCCCTAGGCTGTGGCTAAGCCATGTCTCCGCAATATCTTTTCTTTGTGCTTCGTGCTTCGGTAGCTCAGATGGTAGAGCACTTGCCCGCGAAAGGCAAAGGTCCCGAGTTTGAGTCTCGGTCGGGCACACATTTTTAATCTGCCAGGAAATTTCATATCAGCGCTCACTTCGCTGCAGAGTGAAAATCTCATTCTGGATACTCTGTTTATTTCTCGGTACAGATGCTCTTTTTGTGATGCAAGTTTCAGAATCCCCTGCCGCTCTACGGTGTTAATACGTATCCGTTGTAGTTGCAGTCAGAGTGTTACTGAAATTTTCGATAATACTGTCAGTAACGCTGAAGTCCATTCCGTGTAGTTGACTTGGTAATGTTTGATGAAAATCTGGAGGAGATGGGGCTACACTAGCTGGCAATGGCGGTTTGAAACCGACTGTCACTGACAAGGCATGACACCCGTCCTCGTTCCCCATCGGTGACGACCTTTTTATCAGGTTTGGTGCATTAAATTCATAGCGTTTTTGTCTTGGATATCGGTATTCCGATTGTTATGGGTTCATTTACCGACTGTCATTTTTTATTTGTAGTTCACTGCTGCGTTATAGGATGTAAGCTCCGCCTTTTTGCAAGCACATGTTTTTTTTCTTTTTACTCAGACATGTTTCAGCACCTCTGTGCCATCATAAAGGGGTTTTGTTTATTGAAAACTGTAAAAAGTGAACATATTTTAGGTCATAACTGATCTAACAAAGTGAGGTCCAAAGAAAGTTTTTATTCATTTTGCTTCTTATCGTGGTTTTGTATTATACACTCCTGGAAATGGAAAAAAGAACACATTGACACCGGTGTGTCAGACCCACCATACTTGCTCCTGACACTGCGAGAGGGCTGTACAAGCAATGATCACACGCACGGCACAGCGGACACACCAGGAACCGCGGTGTTGGCCGTCGAATGGCGCTAGCTGCGCAGCATTTGTGCACCGCCGCCGTCAGTGTCAGCCAGTTTGCCGTGGCATACGGAGCTCCATCGCAGTCTTTAACACTGGTAGCATGCCGCGACAGCGTGGACGTGAACCGTATGTGCAGTTGACGGACTTTGAGCGAGGGCGTATAGTGGGCATGCGGGTGGCCGGGTGGACGTACCGCCGAATTGCTCAACACGTGGGGCGTGAGGTCTCCACAGTACATCGATGTTGTCGCCAGTGGTCGGCAGAAGGTGCACGTGCCCGTCGACCTGGGACCGGACCGCAGCGACGCATGGATGCACGCCAAGACCGTAGGATCCTACGCAGTGCCGTAGGGGACCGCACCGCCACTTCCCAGCAAATTAGGGACACTGTTGCTCCTGGGGTATCGGCGAGGACCATTCGCAACCGTCTCCATGAAGCTGGGCTACGGTCCTGCACACCGTTAGGCCGTCCTCCGCTCACGCCCCAACATCGTGCAGCCCGCCTCCAGTGGTGTCGCGACAGGCGTGAATGGAGGGACGAATGGAGACGTGTCGTCTTCAGCGATGAGAGTCGCTTCTGCCTTGGTGCCAATGATGGTCGTATGCGTGTTTGGCGCCGTGCAGGTGAGCGCCACAATCAGGACTGCATACGACCGAGGCACACAGGGCCAACACCCGGCATCATGGTGTGGGAAGCGATCTCCTACACTGGCCGTACACCACTGGTGATCGTCGAGGGGACACTGAATAGTGCACGGTACATCCAAACCGTCATCGAACCCATCGTTCTACCATTCCGAGACCGGCAAGGGAACTTGCTGTTCCAACAGGACAATGCACGTCCGCATGTATCCCGTGCCACCCAACGTGCTCTAGAAGGTGTAAGTCAACTACCCTGGCCAGCAAGATCTCCGGATCTGTCCCCCATTGAGCATGTTTGGGACTGGATGAAGCGTCGTCTCACGCGGTCTGCACGTCCAGCACGAACGCTGGTCCAACTGAGGTGCCAGGTGGAAATGGCATGGCAAGCCGTTCCACAGGACTACATCCAGCATCTCTACGATCGTCTCCATGGGAGAATAGCAGCCCGCATTGCTGCGAAAGGTGGATATACACTGTACTAGTGCCGACATTGTGCATGCTCTGTTGCCTGTGTCTATGTGCCTGTGGTTCTGTCAGTGTGATCATGTGATGTATCTGACCCCAGGAATGTGTCAATAAAGTTTCCCCTTCCTGGGACAATGAATTCACGGTGTTCTTATTCCAATTTCCAGGAGTGTATGTTTCTGCAGGAGCAACTGTATGGTGCCCTGCACCGATAGTTTGTCATCTGCGAACCTATACTATGTAAATGTGAATTTCATCGGCGAGTTGAAATGTCCCTTGACTTTTAAAAAAACCCTATTTTGTAATACCAAAATGTTTTGCGGATATATTTGTTACTACTGACATTTTTTGTAACTGATCCTTCTTCTTTTGCTTTCTGTGGCACTCCACACACATATTAATGTACTTCGTGTAATTTATTTTTTTATAAAAGCCTTTTTTGCTTCCCAAAACGTGGTGAGCACTATTTTGTTGTGTTTCCTAAACCCGTCGGCGCTCCTATGTTCCTGAGAGCGTTTGGCGCCGAATTTGAATTATGATTACTTCTCTCTCTCTCTCTCTCTCTCTCTCTCTCTCTCTCTCTCTCTCTCTCTCTTTCTCTCTCTCTCTGTGTGTGTGTGTGTGTGTGTGTGTATGTAAGCTCCTGTAGCTGTTTATGTTGCCTTCTCCGTAAGTTCCTTTGAAGTGTTACAAGGTGTGCCATCGCAGCGTGCCGTGTTTTCATTTAAAATTTGTTTGCCTTCTGCCTTACGTATGTGGAAGTTCTCTTCTATTGTCAGTTTGTGGTATAGGCTGTGGTTGGATTTTAGTATTTTTAAATCTGTTGCTATTGTAATTGGGTGCTGGTTTTGGGCTATTAGGTCGTCACAATATGTGCTATGTCTGCTGTTACTTTTTAGAACGCTTGTTTCAAAGTTCCTTCATGATTGTCCTATGTATACTGATTGACAAGTGTTGCATGTGAGTTCTTGTATTCCTGAGCTCTTGAATTGATCTGTGGGTGTCTCCTGTGTTCTGTTCTGAGTTTTCTCTGTGTTGTGTTATCTATCGTGTATCTCTTTTGAACTGTTGTGTCCTGCACGTGGTCATTGTTTGTCTGTGGTGTTGATCTACGTTGTGTAAGGTTTTGTGTGTGTGTGTGTGTGTGTGTGTGTGTTGTGCTTTCGTTCCTTTTCTGTTTAGAAATTTTGATGGTTTAATTTCTCTATCATATGATACTTGTAACTATTTCCCTCTGAAATCTGTTTTATTGTGTTGAGCCACTGTGTGTATATCTGTTTGATTACGGCTGTTCTGTTCAATCTGTGGAGCATGAATCTGAAGCTCGGTTGGTTGTTTGCCACCAGGTGGTCCGATGGATTGTGAATGGTGTTGCTCGTGCTTGTCGGTTTCCTGAATGTTGTGAAGTCATCGGTGGTGTTCGTTTTCCGTATGGTGAGGTCCAGAAAATTTAGTGTGTTGTCTGTTTCAGCATCTAACATAAAGTGAATTTTTGGGTGTAAGTTGTTTATTTCCCTATGTAGCTGCTCTATATATGTGTGTTGTTCATCAGTCAAGCACATTATGTCATAGACGTAACGGTGTCAGTATATGAGTTTGTATCTTTTTGGTCTTATTATGTGTGTGTTCCTAAACTCTAGGTTGTTCATGGATATATTGGCTAGGATGCCCCTAATTAGTGATCCCATTGGCAGGCTTCTGTTTTATGAAAAAATTCTTTGTTTAATATAAAGTAATTTTGTGCTTTTATCGACTTGAGTATGGTTGCTATTTCATTAACGTGTGAGCTAGTGTATTTGCAAAAGGCGGAACCTGTATTCTATAATCTAACTGCAGACACGGAAAGAAGGACAAGAACTGTAGATCCAAAAGATTAATACCCACTGCTGCTATTTGAGTTTACACATAGTCACTTTATCGTTTTGAGGAGCTCTGTAGTTCCATGGGGAGAAATACGAACATTTTCGATATATTCTTGTGTTTGAGTTCAGTAAAGGCGTGACAGCAGCGGAGGCAGCCAGAAACACTTGCGCTTGCGTGGGGATAGCGCCTTTGGCCAGAGCACGGCAAGGACGACCGATATGACATGAGTGACTCTTCATGATCAGGAAGACATTAAGGGTTTGATTAAGATCGTTTAAACGCATTAATTCTCAACTTTCCGCCTCAATGTACTCAATAATTGACAAATGTGATGAAGTGTGACCATTACACTATCGGGCTACGTTTTCATGCAGTTGGGAACGTTAAAAAATCTGGTTATGCTCTACGCCAAAATCACAAAAATCAGCGAGTAGCCTTATGTGCATCTCTGGCTTTTCGTCATTAATTGGCTAGTGAATAACAGCACCATTCCTATCCTGTATCATTTGTATCATTACTCGTGACGATAAATAGTGTCTTTATGTAGACATATGGAAAAGAAAGTAATGACTGAGCCGACACAAAGCAGCCACTCCTTGTACAAAGACCTGCGCGCATCCACAAAACGTAACGTTACCCATCTGGTGGAACAGAGACGGCGTGGTGTACTACAAATTGCGTCCACGAGGTATTACTATTCCTACTGACGTTTACTTTCAACAACTGATAATCCTTGCAGACGCAGTCCAAGGATAACGACCAGGAAGGCAACTTGAGGTGATGCTGCTCCGCCATTACGCCTGCCCACATTCTGCTATATTGAAAGAAAGCACCATACAACAGTTGCCTTGGAAAACCACCCATCTTACTCACCTGATCTTCCATCTTCACATTTTCACCTATTCTGCTCTCTATTGAAAAACCTTCAAGGAACTTCCATTCCGGATGAAAATGCGCTCCAAACATGGCTCGACGAGTTCCCGCCTAAAACCACGTGATTTCTACAATCGCGGAATCCAAAGTTACCCCAGCGTTGACAGACTGTTGTAAACACTAAAGGAGAATATATACACACAACAACAAAAATTTTTCATTACCCCAGTTCCCAAAACTCCTGAAGACAGATGTAGAATGTGGATACACTATCACAGACACAGTCCCTTTGACTGTTCAGAGATGTTACTAAACCCGCCCAAAGGTGTAAAGAACCATGCATGAGCAGCGCCTATTGCACGGAGGGGATCCGACACCCGATCAGTTCCAGTCATTCCACCAGGAAGGAGGCACACATCTCATATTGTCTGTAGTTCAACCATCCCTAGACAGTCAATACCTCGGTTCGATCGCGTCCGCATTGTTACTTTGTGCCAGGAAGGGCTCTCGACAAGGCAAGTGTCCAGGCGTCTCAGAGTGAAACAAAGCGATATTGTTCGGAAATGGAGGAGATACAGAGAGACAGGAACGGTCAATGACATGCCTCCCTCAGGCCGTCCAAAGGCTACTACTGCAGTTGATGGCCGTTACCTAGGGATTGTGGCTAGGAGGAACCCTGACAGCGACGCCACCATGTTGAATAATGCATCTTCTGATACCGCGTGCGGCGGGTTTTGAATCCGCGACAGACGGCATGGACGTCGAAGACACCTAGAGATCTCTGCACCATTGCGCCGTAAGCCGTAGCGGCGCGCGCCTCCTGGCCCACGTTTAATGTGAGGGCACCACGGTGGAACACGTGGTCCCAGTGGGCAATAGCGGCGTCTCCGATCACGTATTTAAGCGCCTACCTCTCGCTCAGCCAGTCAGTCTAATCTTTGCGTGCGTCTGTTGACATCTCACCTCAGACAGCGTGTTTACGTTTCTTTGTACCGTGTACGAGTGGACGTGGTTGATTCGTGACGCTTTCTTGTGACTCCGTTGTTTCTTGCTTGTGGTTCGTAAGGTGTCGCTCACTTGCCCTTCGTTGTTTGTGTCTGTCCTCTCCCGTGTGTTGTTGTTAGCGGGCCTCTCTGTGGGTTCCGCCGCGCTTAACTTCACGGAAACACTTTTCGTACAGCCACAGGAAGTAGTGTTACGACTCAAACTGTGCACAATAGGCTGAATGATGCGTGACTTCACTCCCACCGTCCATGGCGAGGTCCATCTTTGCAAACACTATGCAGCGCGATACAGATCGGCCCAACAACATGTCGAGTGGACCGCTCAGAATCGGCATCACGTTCTCTTCACCGATGAGTGTCGCATATGCCTTTAACCAGCCAAACGTTGGAGACGTGTTTGGAAGCAACCCGGTCAGGCTGAAAGCCTTAGACACACTGTCCAGCGAGTGCAGAAAGGTGGAGGTTCCGTGCTGTTTCGGGGTGGCATTATGTGGGGCCGACGTACGCCGCTGGTGGTCGTGGAATGCGCCATAACGGCTGTACGATAGGTGAATGCCATCCTCCGACCGATAGTGCAACCATATCAGCAGCATATTGCCGAGGCATTCGCCTTCGTGGACGACAATTCGCGACCCCATCGTGTACATCTTGCGAATGTTTTCTTTCAGGGTAACAAAAACATCGATCGACTAGAGCGGCCAGCATGAACCCTATCGAACATGCCTGGGATAAATTGAAAAGGGCTGTTTATGGACGGCGAGACCCATCATCCACTCTGAGGGATCTACGCCAATACACCGTTGAGGAGTGGGACAATCTGGACTAACAGTGCGTTGATGAACTTGTGGATAGTATGCCACGACGAATGCAGGCAAACATCAATGCAAGAGGACGTCCTACTAGTTATTAGAGGTATCGGTGTGTACAGCAATCTGACCACCACCTCTGACGGTCTCGCTGTATGGTGGTACAACAAGCAATGTGTGGTTTTCATGAGCGGAAATGATTTTTATGTTGATATCTATTCCAATTTTCTGTACAGGTTCCGGAACTCTCGGAACCGAGGTGATGCAAAACTTTTTTTGATGTGTGTATTATTGATGACTAAATTCACTGTTATAGGTATCAGTTGTGTTTAGTAAACTTATCGAAAAATGCTGCGAACTTGGGCACCAACACAGTACAGCTGCTTTTCTTGTGCCGCGTTAATTATTTGCGAGTGGTAGACCACTCCTCGTAGACCTTCGAAGAGTCCATGTTGATAAACCAACAAATTGTGGAGCTTCATTAACGGTGTCATAATGGGTACATTCATAGACGTTGCTCCTTTCCATTATTTTGTGACGTGTCCAAGTCGACCATCTAACTGCACTGATTGCGTACACCTACCTAGCACATATAAACTAGCTTATTTCCATAACTTGCGTCTGAGCTGCTTACTAATTCCATAGCATCTACAGCGATAGAAATCGGCCAGTGCATTCTTTTAGGGTTGTGACTGATATTATGCCAAGTGAGCTTAAGATATATTGCTGCTAACTCACCTAGCACAATCATAGTCCAGTGGCTGTTAAAAAGGAAATCCGCCTGCAGCAATCTGCTATGTAGTTTAGGGAATTCTATATTGTTAATACGAGATATGAATTTCACGATATTAGGAAAACATCTTCGCAATGTAAGGTGAATAATAATTATAATAATGATATGCCATGCGGGGTGGCCGCGCGGTCTAGGGCGCCTTATCACGGTCCGTGGGGCTACCCCTATCGGAGGTTCGAGTCCTCCCTAGGGCATGAGTGTGTGTGTTCTCCTTAGCGTAAGTTAGTTCAAGTTAGATTAAGTGTCGTGTAGGCGTAGGGACCGATGACCTCTGCAGTTTGGTCCCATAAGACCTTACTACACACACACACACACACACACACACACACACACACACACAAACACACGCACACACACACACACAATAATTATATGTTATTTATGTTTTCGTATGATAATTATGTGTTATTCATGGTTGTTCAAAACATAGATCTGGCAGAAAAATGCGTAAAGGCTTATTATACGTTAAGTGAACATTGTAAGGACTTTGACACGTTAAGCCGCAATATACGGAAGAATCAGCAGTCGAATAAGAAGGTCGACAACCAGCTGAGTTTGGGCAGCAGCACTCAGCATTTCGACAGATCAACGACCGAGCAGATGGGCAATGCTCCCAAGGAGAACAACGACCAGCGGTCAGCGGTCAGTGCTCCAGGAACAGTCATCACATTGAACTCACGTGCGTGACGCATCTGGCGATGCAGAAGGGGACGAAAAGGCAATGCTCAACCACGCCTGCAGAGAGGTGGAAAAAGGAAAATCGGCATATCTGCCGACATTGGTCACGTTTCTGCCCAACGTGAGAAGCATAGATCAACGACCGAAGACTCAGTCGTCGACCTAGAAATTTGGCGACATTGGGGAAAACACTGCACAAATACGAAACTTCCTGGCAGTTAAAACTGTATGCCGGACCGAGACTCGATCTCGGGACCTTTGCCTTTCGCGGGCAAGTGCTCTACCAACTCAGCTACCCAAGCACGACTTACGCCCCGTCCTCACAGCTTTAATTCCGCCAGTATCTCGTCTCCTACCTTCCAAACTTCACAGAAGCTCTCCTGCAAATCCTTTCTTCCAGGAGTGCTAGTTCTGCAAGGTTCGCAGGAAAGCTTCTGTGAAGTTTGGAAGGTAGGAGACGAGATACTGGCGGAATTAAAGCTGTGAGGACGGGTCGTAAGTCGTGCTTGGGTAGCTGAGTTGGTAGAGCACTCGCCCGCTAAAGACAAAGGTCCCGACTTCGAGTCTCGGTCCGGCACACAGTTCTAATCTGCCAGGAAGTTTCATATCAGCGCACACTCCGCTGTAGAGTGAAAATTTCATTCTACTGAACAAATACCTCCGGAAAATGGGTATGCGGGCGTCCTTTGAGGGGAGACAGAAGTGACGAACATCGACGGCTGGACGGACGGATCGGTGGTTAGAAGACGTCATACTTTGCTGCAGCGACTTGGGCGCTACGCAGCTCGACAAAAGATGTCGCGCCAGTAGGTCAACGCAGAAGATACCACTCCAGATGCTACCAGAGAGAAGTTCATGTGGTGTTTAGCCAGATGGCCGGTGAGGACGAAGGTACTGCAGCATGACCATGTGGATCACCTGTGAGCCTAGAGGTTGATGAACTCTGCCAGACGACGCCGTACCTGAGGGTCGCTGGTTCGATTCCGAGATTAGTGGAACCACCAGTGTTTCACTCACACCTCACCCATTCGGCCAACGATTGAATCCAGTCCACAGCCCACAAAGTGTCGCTTTCCCTCCCACCATCCCTGACAAAATAAAGATCTTTGCCACTCCCTGTCACTGATGCTCAATATCTAGTGTCACAAAGCTCCGACCCCCTACTTTTGGTGTCCGTTAACCTTGACTTTACTTTGAGGCGTTCGTGGTAGGGAGTTTGTGGTACAAGAGATTCCTCATGCCATCACAGCGACGGGCCATGAACAACCTACAGACAGCAGACGACAATCTGCAGCCAACGGACAGTATTTCAGTACACTGGTGAATGTAGATTGGCCAAACATGTTTTTCCTTTTCAGGTAATGCTTTCGCAGAGTAAAAAACAAACGATGTAAAGCTCTCATTCTTCAAAGAAATTTGACACTGGAAAATTGTTAAACAGAACATTACAATAATGGACAGTAAGACGCAAGGAGTTTCTATCCTACTTAATCAGGTAGCCCAAATTATGCCTGACAATAATGAATTTTGGAACCTATTGTCCAAGTATAGGACGACATCTAGTGCAACCCCTCCCATACTAGATTCATCAGCAGCCACCCTTGTGGTTTCCTTCTCTGACAAGCCAAGCGAGGATATAGAAGCATTTTTTGCTGATTTGTTACCAACCGCTAAACTTGGTTCCCGGGTAGATGAACAGATGTTGCAAATGACGAAGTTATGGTTAATCGGGGAAGCTAAGGCGCACGTACCATATCATGAGGAGTTACGAAATGCATTAACTTTCGAAGAATTTAAACAAGGTTTGCTCAAAGGGTTTAAAAAGTGGAACAGTTGCCGTTTTTAAAGGAAGCAGTTGAACAACATGTCCCAAAGACACAACGAAACAATAGAAAACTTCGTGGATAGAATACGAAACGTAAATAGTAACACTTACCAATTGTCAGCCAGTGATGAAACCAAGAAGCATATTCTACAAGAAGAGGAGAATAGCGCCTTAGATACTTTTTTGCGAGTACTGCGACCCAAAACATCGCGCCGTGTTAGGGCAGAATTACCGGATAATTTAACTGATTCAGTCAACCATGCTACAGCATGTGAGGAAACAGATGCTGCGACGAGGTGCAAGCAAAAAAAATGTATTTTTCATAGAGATTCATTGTTTCAGATGTGATAGGCAGGGACACATTTAGAAAAACTGTAGCCAAACACAGTGTACAAATTGTCAAAGGGTGTGACATACATATCTTGATTATAGTAGTACAGGGAAATTTGCAAACAGTGGTCCATTATACAGGAAGGAGAGCCCCAGAACTGCCACCAAGGGACCCCATTAAAATTCTATGCTATTAGCGCGCATGCAAAGGCGGAATGCTGGTTACCACCCACTATTAAGGGTAAAACAAGTAGACTGTTAGTCAACACTGGAGCTCACGTGTGAGACATAGGGAAACGCTCCACTGAGATCGCGAGATGTGACCCTCCAAGATATAAGTTAATTGATATAGGTGGACATGACGTACGTTCAGTAGGATGTACATCACTGAGCTTTCACATTGAAGATGTAAGTTTCCAGGAGGTGGAAGTAGTATAAAGAATAAGGGTCGAATGTAATGTTATCCTAGGGCCAGATTTCCTAAACAAACATCACACCATAATCAACCTCGGGCAGCAAACAGTGGAGCTTAGCAGAACATTGTTTCGGTTAGGTGACACAGCTACCAAGGACGCTCTGCCCCAAGATCCCTCTCCCTGGAAAGGGGAATCAACTAAACTGCTAGCAATGTCCTTGAAGGTAGATTCACGGGATAAAATACAATTCGTTACAGGAAAGCTACTTTGAGAGGACTTTAATGCTCCTTTACCCGTGAACACACAAAACGTCGTGGAACCGTTAGAGGAAAATGATGAATTCGACGCAGCACATTGTTTTGTGCACAGGAGTATAGTTCGTGCCGCAGCAAGTGATGGTGCAACAAGTGTGGAATACAGAAGGTAACGCTACTTATAGATAATTCTGGGACAGAAGACAGGGAGTTACGAAAGGGAACGTTAATAGCTAATATAAGTGAGTTAAACTAAAATGATTTTGACTGGTCAGACGTAGACAACAGACCGATAAGCCACCTACAAAACTACGAGTACGTTTTGCCAGAAGATATGCCTCGCCAATATGCTACCGGTATGGTTGCACTATCGGTCGGAGGATGGCTTTCACGTATCGTACAGCCTTTACGGCGCCTTCCATGTCCAATAGCGGCGTACGTCGGTCCCCGCATCATGCCACCCCAAAACAGCATGGAACCTCCATCTTGCTGCACTCGCTGGACAATGTGTCTAAGACGTTCAGCCTGACCGGGTTGCCTTCAAACACGTCTCTGACGATTGTTTCGTTGCAGGCATATGCGACACGCATCAGTGATGAGAACGTAATGCCAATCCTGAGCTGTCCATTCAGCATGTTGTTGGGCCCTTCTATACCGCGCTGCATAGTGTCGGGGGTGAAGTTGTGCATCATCCAGCCTATTGCGCACAGTTTGAGTCGTATCACGACGTCCTGTGGTTTGCACGAAAAGCATTATTCAACATGGTGGCGTTGCTGTCACGATTCCTCCGAGCCATAAGGTAGCTGTCATCCACTGCAGCAGTAGCCCTTGGGCGGCCTGAGCGAGGCATGTCATCGACAGTTCCTGTCTCTCTATATCTCCTCCACGTCCGAACAACATCACTTCGGTTTACTCCGACACTCATGGACACTTGCCTTGTTGAAAACCCTTCCTGGTACAAAGTAACAATGTAGACGCGATCTGACCGCGTTATTGACCCTCTAGGCGTGGTTGAACTACAGACAACACGAGCCGTGTACCTCCTTCCTGGTGGAATGACTGGAACTGATCGGCTGTCGGTTCCCCTCCGTGTAATAGGAGCTGCTTCTGCATGGTTGTTTACATCTTTGAGCGGGTTTAGTGACATCTCTGAATAGTCAAAAGAACTTTATCTGTGATACAAGATCCACAGTCAACGTCTATCTTCAGGAGTTTTGGGAACTGGGGTGATGCAAAACTTTTCTTGATGTTTGTACAACACAGACTAGACGTAGAGTATAAGAAGATCTCAGTAGAAAGGTTACTTCCATTACTCACAGATCAGTTAGTGGATGCACGGCCGACAATAGAGATTCTCAAGGATGCCATCTACCATGCAGTACAGTGATATTTATCGCCAGTTTTATTATCGCCAACCAACTTTACATTCGTATTGATTCGTATCCGTAAACAGTTACTGGAGCCTCTACAATTAGTCTTCCCTCCATATGAGGAACAAATGGTTCAAATGTCTCTGAGCACTATGGGACTTAACTTCTAAGGTCATCAGTCCCCTAGAACTTAGAACTAGTTAAACCTAACTAACCTAAGGACATCACACACATCCATGCCCGAGGCAGGATTCGAACCTGCGACCGTAGCGGCCGCGCGGTTCCAGACTGTAGCGCCTTTAACCGCTTGGCCACACCGGCCGGCCATATGAGGAACACTTACCATAGTACTAGCACTTAGCTAAGCTATGAATACTACTGGACACAGATGACATAAAATTACGAATTCTTGTTTCCTTCCTGATGACTGGAAAAACAAATTGTGAATATTATAAAGTACACTCCTTCCCTGGGAAAGGGGGCCAACTTCACAGATTTGTACAATTTCGAACAAGTCCAGTATTCCTAATCTCCAAAATTTCGAATGCCAATGCAGTAATCGACGGTTATCGGTATTCCATCCGCAATGGCGTTATGTTTTCTCTCTCCCTCCAATGCAGTAGCAGTATTTAACAGTTCAATAGTCTAACCTAAACATTTGTAGAATAGCAGACAGATCGTCCCGTTGTTTTTGTAAGGATGCGGTAGAAAACCTGTCATGTCCTTTTAAAGGAATCATCCCAGAATTCGCCTGGAGCGATTTAGGGAAATCACGGAAAACACAAATCTGGATGGCAGGCTGCGAATTTGAACCGTCGACCTGCACCACCTCGCTCCGTGATAGTAACGAGGGCTGGAGCTAAGGACATGCCAATATTCAGTCTCTTTGGAGACAAAATCTATGGGAAATAGATCTGGACTGGATCCCTAACTTCAGCTTCGTGTGTCTGTGTTATCGTCCTGAACAACTCAAGCTGTACTTACGAAATGCTTCCTGATAAAAATGCGTCGCCAAACTATCTGAAACTGTGTAACTGTATACTTGTATTGCAATTAGCTTTTACCAAAACTCTACACTAAAGAAACGATCCTGAGTCATTCTGTATTGTATGGTAGTACAGTGAACAGAGTTACAGTGCGCGACATCAATGCGTGACTTGCAGTTTCAGTACTAAACTAATAGTGTAAAAATGGTACGTAAAATTGCCATTCGAATTTTGAAAGAATAAATCACCAAAATGCTTCTACTAAAATTTCCTGTGAATTTACCTGCGCAAACTGGTTAAATAAAATTCCAACGATTAAATAATGTACACACAAATGTAACGCAGCACTGCGTGGGATAAAACTGTCTGGATAATAAATGTAATCCGAATTGAACTTTACCTAAACTGAATGAGACAACAATTCTGAAATGCAGAGTTACCTATAAATGTTTTTGAAATCTTCTGACTGTGTTGTTAATCTGGCCCTAATTAACTGTTTTGTATGGTTTACCTGTGGCAACAGAAACTCATTACCACTCCAAATGAAGAACGTAAAAAAAAAAAAAAAATGCAGCGCAAGCCATAATAATGGGTAATCTAAGTAATCGAAGTAATCATGAAAACCAGTAATCGAAGTAAGTAACCTAAACCTGTAAAGAAAAATTCCACTAAAACTCTCTGTTTCCCATACACACGATAAATTACGTCATGGAAGCAGTGCTGCAACAAAATTACCTGGAAATCTTCACTTCTCAAATTAATGTGTACCAAATCATATTCCCAAAACTCGACATCCTCTATATTTAGATGCCTGTGCTCTGCAAGCTGTTTCCGAATCGCTCAGTAACATGACCAGCACCCCACTCACTCATTAGCCTCTCTCAGTATGCTACATCTACGACAATGTCACTAACGACAAAACATTACATTGCTTATACTCAGAACTTCTGAGCGTAATATATCCACAACTGAAGGCTATTGTTTATATAATGTCCAGAGAACAAACATGAAGTAGAGTTTACACCACATTCCTTGAATGCCTAAGGAAATTTGAAACTTTACAGCTGGACTCGCAATCGGAAAAGTCAGAAAGATCAGTTGAGACAGATTGGAGAGAATAAATCATTGCCTGAAGAAGGTGCAGGTTAGCGTTATTTGGCTGTTCCAGAAGAAAATTATAGGGGCAGAGGAAGATTAAAATATATGCAATAGATCATCGTGGATGTTGACTGCAGTTGAGACAACAAGATTTAGGCTTTCTGTAGTTTCCCTAAATTGATTAATATGAATGCTGGGATGATTGCTTTGAAAAAGACGCTACCAAATTCTCTTCTCATCCTTCCTCAATCATCGAGTGTGCTCTACCGCTAATGACATCACTGTCGATGGGACGTTAAAACTCAACCTTACTGTTTCTCAGAATCTTTTACTCTATCTAAACACTACAAGTCAGTTTTCAATTTTCATTTCACTGCACACTCCACATGAAAGGCACCCCACTGCTTCTCGCTGTAAAACCACAGTTAAACTTCATTTGGTATTACACGATACGCATGGACTGTATGAACTAAGGAGGATACCTCCTTCAGTTATTTATATATATATATATATATATATATATATATATATATATATATATATATACAGGGTGGTCCAAAAGTCCGGAAACACCCTGATAAAATCCAAATGGAGTAGCAAACAAGGAAAGAGACTCCCAACACACGGGGAACGGGAGGGGGGAAAGTTTATAGGCTATACTACCAACATGGCGGCCATCTTGAAAGGCGCCATCTTGGATTCAACTCCAAAATTTGAAATGGGAATGCGGTCATGTGACATATCAAACAGATAGAGAATTTCACAAGAAAAACAATGTCGTTGTTATTTTAAACATAGCTTTATTCATTCTCGGGTCATAGCCAATTACTTGCGGCAGCAGTGGGACGCTCGGCAGCGTATTACGTACTGAAAAGTCATAAAATGGAGTCTGAAACGGTGCAAAGTGATTATCCCATGCCTGATATGTTAGATGTGTTTAACTGTTAGGTATCATTTACTCATGCTAACGTTTTAATCATTGTTTCCTTATTTACCGGTTACAAAATGTCCTGAACACATGAAGAACGCATTGAAATCATCTTGATATCAGGAGAAAGAAGCACACGGGTCATTGCTGAGGGTTTCAACAGTCGTCACCCAACCAGACAGCCCATTACTCACAGCGCAGTTGCCAAGCTTTTGGCCAAATTCCGAGCAACAGGTTCTGTCGCAGATAAACCTAAGGCTGGAAGACCAAAATCCGCCACCGATGAAGCAACAACAGTGGGAGTGTTGGCATCATTTAGCAAGAGTCCGCAACGGAGTACTAGTCGCCTGTCACAAGAATGTGGGGTTAGCCGTACCTCCCTCAAAAGTGGAGTGGTCGTAGGGTTGCTGTGGAGTGGCTACCACGTTCACCAGATTTGACTTCTTTGGATTTTTATCTTTGGGGTCATGTCAAAGCACTGCTTTATTCTATGAAAATACGGGATTTGCATCATCTAAAGCAGCGCATTGTGGATGCGTGTGGTCAATTCAAAAAAATTGTTCAAATGACTCTGAGCACTATGGGAATTAACATCAGTGGTCATCAGTCCCCTAGAACTTACGACTACTTAAACCTAACTAACCTAAGAACATCACACACAGCCATGGCCGAGGCAGGATTCGAACCTGCCACCGTAGCAGTCGGTCAAATTCAGCCAGATGTGTTGGTCAAAGTTCATCAGGACTGTGTTCGGAGGATAGCAATAACAATCCAACATAATAGACAACATATTGAGCCATTCCTATGACTGTTGGTGGTCTCTCGGGACTGTGTAACATCGGCGTAATGTCTCTTCGGCACATAACACACATGCTGCCGAGCATCCCACTGCCGCCACATGTAACTGGCTATAACCCGAGAATGGCTAAAGCTATGTTTAAAATAACAACGACATTGTTTTTCTTGGGAAATTCTCTATCTGTTTGATATGTATCATGACCATATTCGCAATTTTGGAGTTGAATCCAAGATGGCGGCTTTCAAGATGGCCGCCATGTTGGTGGCATAGCCTATAAAGTTTCCCCCTTCCCGTCCCTCGTGTGTAGGGACTCTGTTTCCTTGTTTGCTGCTCCATTTGGATTTTATCAGGGTGTTTCCCAGCTTTTGGACCACTCTCTCTCGCCCGCGCCCGGGTGTGTGTGTGTATGTGTGTGTGTGTGTGTGTGTGTGTGTAAAGTTACACAGTCTCTTAACAACTGAGTCACCTCCTTACTCTTGGTAGATGCAGATGCTGTTAAATAGTAACAACATAGATGAATAAAACACGTACAAAAAAGTATTACCAAGAAAAGGCATACACTTGTGGAACTTACGCTGTGTCTCGGGGTAAATAGTCTGACGGACGCTGAACAAGTAGAAGAGGAAAGCTGTAAGGGAGTCGAAGAATGCAATATGTGGCGCTGGGTTCCTATTTACATCGTTGGAGGTGGCATATATTCGTAGGAGAGATTGATACAGGATAGAAATGGAATATTTTGGAGAACAGAAAGAAGCCAGTAAATGACGCGTAAAAGGAAAGAATGTGTCTGTTAATCTTTATCAACCTGCCGATTATCGAAGTGCATTATCTGTTACTCTATAAGGTCCTTTCTCTGGTGACAAACAGTTGAAGATGCTTAGATCCAGAAGGTCTACGATAGAGTTATGGAATTTTATGTCGCTTGTGTTACACACAGCTGTTTACCAAAAGTTAGCCTTTGATAAACTGTTATCCCAAAGTAGAAGAACCTACGGAGTCGTGGAAGAACAGGCTTAATACGAAAAGCGATGCATTCGAATTGGGTTTCATTACCGCATACGCAAATCGTCATCGACTGTATGTCGTTCTGTCCAGCGACAGATGCTGTATGGATGCTGCTTAGGTTAAAACGATGTGTTGAGTCTGCAAGTGATAGGGCTCCGATAATACGTTGTCTCAGTCTTTGACGGACACATTAAGAAGTGCAGCCTTATGATCTCACGTAGGCCCTTCTCCGTCTATGGCAGAGAGCGGTACTCGTTGCTGAACTAGTCCTTGAGGAAAAGAGTGAGATAATGTCGGTGTACGTAACAATACTAACGGTGAGGAGCACTGTTACGGACTAGAACGTTCGTGGCTGGACAACAGACGGTACATCACGTCGGATATTAGGTGCTTAGCAGTCTCGGGATTGCAAACAGCGATAGAAGCAAGATGGACAGCCATTTGGCACAAAACCAGAGATGTAACTCAGCGCAGTCCCACCTTTCGTAAGCAGATATAAGCACGGATTAGCTCACCGCTTCCCCCTGTCAATGTGGCCTTGTATGATGCTTCGTAGAATCAACAAAGCATTACTGCGTTAGAACGAGACTGTGTGCTCACTCTATTAATTATTTCGAGTTATTATAGCCAATTTCCTAGACTTACGGAATAATCTAAAGCGTGATGTTGTTTTCATTCATTATTTGCTCCTCAACGGAGTTATTTTAAAACAGCTGTATCGACAGCAAACCCCACCGTCTACGGCGATTACGGAAACGATCGCGAGTATCTCGTTTTTGTTTTGGCGTGTGCTTAAGTACCAACTTTGCTGCTCTACGGATGTGGTGTACGGTTGAACTATCTCCATAGAAATGGGCTCCACAGACACTCTTACACGTCTACGCAGTTCACGTTTTATTGTTTTAACTCACACCGTGACGTTTCGAGTTCACTAGCCGCTAGTGTATCAGCACAGCACATGCAGTGATGCGAGGAGTGGAAACATGAAGGGGGTGCCTCTGAGTGCAACACAGTTCAAATCTATTGAGCTGCATCACATAAATACATAGTACATTTATTGGTAAACATTGTTTTATTTCACAGACATGAAGCTAGGACTGGTTATTCATAGAAGTGCGATTGCTGACGTGTAGTTCCACAGGCACTACAAAATAGCGCAACAGTGAGTTGTAATGAACGTTTCATTAGCAGAGATGATGCCTACTGGAGTTTGCAGTAATAACAGAAACAATAATTTTTTTAACACGTTAAGGCACATTTAATAGTAAACAACTACAGCGCCCATTAGTAAACGTAGTTCCTGACTGTGAACATATGCAGCTTCTTGGCGTAAGGGATTTAACCTCTAATACTACTTCTTTTTAAATCATCAAACTACTTTGCGATCCACGATCGAGCTGCGTTAGTATCAGCAAGTGAAATATTGTGAATGAAACACTAGGGCCCTACAGCCTGTTGGTGTATCCCATTTACTGCTAACAACTCTTGTCACGTAAACAGCAAAGTCCCAAAAATAGCAACTGGCGCGTATTCAGAAAAGTGGATGAACTTAAGTGAAAAAAAAATGGCTCTGAGCACTATGGGACTCAACTGCTGTGGTCTTAAGTCCCCTAGAACTTAGAACTACTTAAACCTAACTAACCTAAGGACATCACACACCTCCATGCCCGAGGCAGGATTCGAACCTGCGACCGTAGCGGTCGTGCGGTTCCAGACTGTAGCACCTTTAACCGCTCGGCCACTCCGGCCGGCTTTTAGTGAAAACATCGACTGCACCCTCATGCTGCACTGTATTATAAAAAGTAATTTATTCAAGTTGTTTAGGAGCGACTGTAATGAAAGTCATAATACTTTCAGAGCAGTTGCAGAAGACTGCATTAACCGACGTAAACGCCAGCCGCTGTGACCGAGCGGCTCTAGGCGCTTCAGTCCGGAACCGCTTTGCTGCTACGGTCACAGGTTCGAATCCTGCCTCGGCCATGGATGTGTGTGATGTCCTTAGGTTTGTTAGGTTTAAGTAGTTTAGGGGACTGATGACCTCAGATGTAAAGTCCGATAGTGCTTTGAGGACAGGAGGATGGTGAGATGACTAAGGGCTGGAGACACACAGCGGAGTTCCTGTTGAGCAAACTCCTGCCCGACGACATCGCAGACACAGACACACCACAACACGCAGCACTGAGGTAGACACAGTATACACCACACCAACCGTCACCTGTCCATTTGCGCAGGAATAAGTGACGACAACGATCTCAGAACTCAAAAACAAAAAGGCGCCTGGACCGGATGGTATCCACTCTGAGGTGCTGAAACAAATTGCACCGCAGATCACCCCGTTTCTCTCAACGTTGTTAAACAATGCATTAAGGCTGGGCCGTGTGCCTGCAGTGTGGAAGACCTCGAAGGCGGTTATCATCAAAAAGGCTCCAGACAAAGACCCTTCAGACCCCAAGTCTTACAGACCAATTTGCCTTATCAATACACTCGGTAAAGTACAAGAGAAACTACTCTGCAAAAGACTACAAGCACAATGAACGCTACGGGGACTGACACCACACCAATACGGCTTCAGGGAAGGGAAATCTATAGACGACGCAATTTACAGAGCACTCCAAATAGTACACGACACACCCTCCAAATACACACTTGCAATTATGATAGACATCTCAGGTGCCTTCGACAACCTCTGGTGGCCGGCCTTGTTCAAGAGGCTCAGACACCTGCAGGTACCAGAGTCTCTGTATAATAGTTTCTTGGGCTACTGCAGAGATAGAACGGTCGTTTGGCAAATGGACAACCAGGAAGTGATTAAACGAATTACAAAAGGCTGTCCACAAGGGTCGATCTGCGGCCCCATCTTCTGGGACATAGTTATAGAATCGCTCCTACAGTTACTAGAGGAGCACATCTTGACAGATGGAGTTGTCGCTTATGCTGATGATCTACTCGTCGTAGTTTCAGCAAACAACCGTGCCCAGCTAGAAGAAAGAGCCAATGGAACACTTAGGACAATAACGCAATGGTGCACAGATAATAAATTAAAGATAGCAGGAAACAAAACAACTTATACATTGCTAAATGGTATCCTGCGCAGGAACCCAATAGTCAAAATCGGGGACACAAATATAAAATGACTAGCAGTCACACGCTATCTAGGAGTATACATTGATAAACGATTGATCTTCCACGAACACATGCGAATATGCACAAACAAAACAGAAAAGATACTACACAAACTGGCTAGGCTAAATTCGGAACAATTCAGACTCCCTCTGTCAGTCACACGAACATACCATTGCGCTCTCTTCGAGTCAGTACTATGCTTTGCTGCCGGTACGTGGGCCCACAGATTAAATCTCTCAACCAACAGAACCATTGTACGTCGAGGCCAAAGAAGTGTTCTACTTCGACTAACAGGGGCATTCAACACAACATCAAATGACGCACTATGTGTCGTCGTGGGGATCTTCCCCATAGATATCACCATCACGTACCGCGCAGCAATGTACTGGCTTAGGATGGGGAGAACAGACCAGGTTCGGCAGATCACTGGTGTACCGATTGAGACAACACGCCAGTTCAGAGCATGGCGAGTGGATACCTGGCAGAGCGAGTGGGCCAACAGCGATAAGGGCCGCCGTGTATACAACTTCTTCCCTGACATCCGGGAAAGACTAAAACTAAAACATATCGATCCCAGCCGCGGTATGGTACATTTCATCACAGGACATGGCCCTTATCCCACGCACCTGTACCGCGTGAGTCTGCAGCAGACTAATAGATGCACATGCGGGGAAGAAGGTTCCCCCTTCTTCTGCGGACAACGCACGAACATAAGACACACAGTACACATAAATCGCCCGAAGACACAGAACGAACTACATGCCATAATGTGCGACCCAGAAAGGTGGACTGAACTCAACAAACTGACGGACGAAATCTCGAAGATCCAACAAATAGAATAGTTGCGCGACAGACCCTACCGAAGGCAAGTCGGTCCAAACAGACATCACGATGCCCATGGGGACACAGATATGATTAGCACCACGAGCGATGAAGAAGAAACAGATACAGACTAGGGCACCAACACAGATATTGAAGCGTCCAGCGCGTATGATCCATAGAGTCAACCAAGTCAACTTCAAAGAACAGAGTGGAACAACCGACAAGAGGTGCACAAATCACACACAATCCTAAAAACAGATTGCACCTTATATGTAAATAGTTAACAGCATCTCCATGTCTAATAAGAGCTTAAAGC
Source organism: Schistocerca piceifrons (assembly GCF_021461385.2). Classification (NCBI taxonomy): domain Eukaryota; kingdom Metazoa; phylum Arthropoda; class Insecta; order Orthoptera; family Acrididae; genus Schistocerca; species Schistocerca piceifrons. The sequence continues at coordinate 584,953,616 of NC_060142.1, read as the reverse complement.
TAGGTACCTCTTCAAGGGACCTGCGCCTTCCGTTAAGAGGCAGCGCACAGTTTGCATGGAAGGATCTTAATTGTGGTCGCTCTCTTTTGGGCCCAACCCGACGGATACCTATGGTAGATCGGGGAAAACCACCGTTCAGGCTGTGTTGCTGGCGGGGCTGGAAGGTGCTAACTGCCACACCACGTATCATTGTAAGTATCATTGGCTCAGCGTGAACTGTTTGTACAACCAAGCTACACAGCCTATACCTTAACCTCCACTAAACTAATAACTTCTGATCTGAAGCTTAAAGTTAGGCACCTCTTCAAGGGACCTACGCCCCCTGGTAAAAGGCGGCGCACGGCCTGGATGGAAGGATCTTAATTGTGGTTCCTCTCTTTTGAGCCCAACCCGACGGATAACTATGGTAGATCGGGGAAAACCACCGTTCAGGTCGTGTTGTCGGCGGGGCCGGGAGGTGCTTGCGCCTGATGTACTCTACTAGGAGCCTTGTAGGCTCAACACAAACCGTTAGCGTCATTACCTTTTTACTTTTACCACATGTACCCTTTCATTAGCAACTTTGAGCCAAGCACAAAATCAGTTACCTCTCTATTGTATATCGTAAATAGTTTAGCAGGCTGGACATGGAGGTCTTAGTCTTAGTTTCTAGCTTTAACGTACCATAATCTCTTCTAGTTAAGTTAGTTTTTAGGATGGTAGACGTTAAAGGCATGGTGAGCGACGGCCAGCGTCTTGAGGGTCATTCCAAGACCCGGGCCGCCGCCCACAACCAGGTGACGGGCAATATTATACCTATCCCTTCTCTATTCAATTCTCCTCTTTCCTTCTTTCTAAATATTTAATTTCGTTTTGTTTACTAATATCTTACTTGATTTTGTATTAGTTATAAGTTTTTCTAATGCTGCACAAAGAAAAAGATATCAAATGGACCTAAACAAATAGAGCCCGCCTCCACGTGGCGGGACACGGGCAACGGTGTGAGTGGGGACGGGAGCCGGGGTGGTGTTACTTTCAGTCACTCCAGACCCCGGACCCAGTCACAGCGGCTAAGAAATTAGACGGTGGGTCATAAAATATGAGCAGCTAGTGAAAAAAAAGTGCTTAGAGCCATCTGAACCATTTTTAACCTACGTAACTTGTATAACAGTGAATGAGGAAAGAAAAGACCGCAAAGCAAAGAACACAACAAGTAATTAATTCATTACTTATAAACAAGAATTAGCGTTATCATTATCACTGAAATTACTGTAAAATTAAGACAACAGGTTAACGTCCCGTCGACAACGGTGTTGTTGGAGACGTTTCCATGAAAGCCCTGGGAGAGAAATCGGCAATGCTTTTTTGAAGGGGACCATTCTGGCACTTCCCTGGAATGATTTAGAGAAATCGCAGGAAACTTAAATCTGGAACCTAGGACGGTGATTCGAACCATCCTCCTCCCGAATGCGAGTCCAGTGTACTAACCATTGCGCCACCCGCTTGGTAGAAGTACTATAATTGCCATCAGGAATATCACTGTCGCTATTGGTGATAGACACGGTCGCTGTAACCGGCCCTACTATAATAACATTTTTGATGATACTGACAGAATTACTCTTCAACTCAATTCAAGTGAAGATATTTATAGAAGAAAAATTCGCTTCAGTTGCAGGTAATTTTCTTAATTTATTCCACGACCGGTTTCGAAGCATAAAGCTTCAACTTCATGTGCCACCAACTGGGAACGAGAGGAGTGTCTACTAACGTAGAAATTCTTTGCAATCCAGGAAGTGCTGCCTTATATGTGTACATTGTTATTCCTGTTGCATTTATTCTTTTAAGCTTCTTATACTACATGTTATTACTCTGTAAGACGAGGCTATACATGGATAGATATCCTAACAGTTAGCATCCTTCTCCTACAGCTTCTGACCTTCCTTTTTCTTATGTATTTAGTTCTATTTTATGTAATTCTATCTTTTGAAACACACTTGTGTATGAAGACAGATCATTCAACCTCCGTTTCCCGCTGTTTTGCGGCTATTTACTTCGGTTCCCCACTTCACTGGCTGCGACGTCAGTCGCTTCTGCCGCCGCGGTCATCTGGCTTCTGGGCTGCCTGCACTGGCCATTCAGTTTCGTGCTGTCTAGGCAAGTGCTGTGGTTGCTTGTCCTGCGCCTCAGTTCAGTTACTTATTTATTTACATCATTACTGAATTCATTTCTGTTCGGAACCCTCCCCAAAGATAGTGTTTTTGTTCCAGTCCCACGCGTTTGTTTGACGTGTGACCTCCTATGACTCACTACCCTGATTGCCACACATTTATGTTCCCATGATTTTGCGAGTACACCATTTTTCACAACTGTAGCTTTCATTTTAGTATGCCAAACCCGTAATGCTTGTGCACTGGTAGCTCCTCTTCTGGTTAGTGGTTGGTGACACCTGAAGATGAAGCTTTAAGCTTCGAAAGCAATCGTTAATTAAATTAAGGAAATATCTGGCAACTGAGGCGTATTTTTAGTCTGTAAATATGTTCCTCAGTCGCGGATGTTCTCCTGATCAAACATTCTCCATGTGAAGACAGTCTTGACCCAGAGCCCCTCTGTTACATCACGATCCATCCTTGGTCAGCGTAGAAGACACTGGTGCTTTTGCTCGTTCCACGTCCAATTATTGTTACCTTACTCTTCCTCCTCTTGAATATTGTTTGTTTTACGCACTTTCGAGCAGTCTAGTCAACCGTGGACATTTTGTACAGGATAAGTTGCCTCCTTGTTCATCTTCAGGTTCTGAATTCTTCCTAACGTTGCACGTCATTAACGCTGTTAGCGGCGGAGCAGTAACATCATTCGAACGGTAGAGCAAGTAACCGGCCGCTTTGTACAGTACGTGCTTGGATGTCAGACGTCCATCATTGGCAAGCGCACCTGCGCGGAAGAGCCCGTTTTCTCCACAACTGACACAAATATCCCCGCGTGATTAAGCCCGCTGCTGAATATCTTAAATTCTGCATCTCGGCCCACGCCTTGGCATCGCTTTCACATTCGCGGTCGGTTCCTAAGAGATGGCATCTGCCCGCGGAACATCCCGCTCGCTCCCGCTGGGGGTTTCGCTCGTTTCCATAGCGACCTGCGACCGCGACCGAGCCGCCTCCTATCGCTTTCGCCGTCTCGCGTCCTTTTGTGCAGCCGCGCCGCTGGAAACTACTTGCACCCACCGTTTCCTCCGCATCTCGCAGCCTTATGAGGCAAAAGGCGTAACGGCGAGTATTTTCTCGGTCCCAGGAACCTTGGGCTGCGTCTAAGGACATACACTGAGACCAAAAGTAGTGCTTGTATCAGAAGGTTTCCCTCTAAAAATTAACATGAAGAGTAGGGAGGATGCGGCATGTTATCTTGGATGGAGGATCACCGACAGCTGTAGAAATAATTTCGGGTGTTCCCCAGGGAACTCAGTTGGGACCCTTGCTGTTCACGTTGTATAGTAATCACCTTTGGACTTTTCGCACATGATGAATTCACGTATAACGAAGAACTGTCTGAAAGAAGCTGCACAAATACACTCCTGGAAATGGAAAAAAGAACACATTGACACCGGTGTGTCAGACCCACCATACTTGCTCCGGACACTGCGAGAGGGCTGTACAAGCAATGATCACACGCACGGCACAGCGGACACACCAGGAACCGCGGTGTTGGCCGTCGAATGGCGCTAGCTGCGCAGCATTTGTGCACCGCCGCCGTCAGTGTCAGCCAGTTTGCCGTGGCATACGGAGCTCCATCGCAGTCTTTAACACTGGTAGCATGCCGCGACAGCGTGGACGTGAACCGTATGTGCAGTTGACGGACTTTGAGCGAGGGCGTATAGTGGGCATGCGGGAGGCCGGGTGGACGTACCGCCGAATTGCTCAACATGTGGGGCGTGAGGTCTCCACAGTACATCGATGTTGTCGCCAGTGGTCGGCGGAAGGTGCACGTGCCCGTCGACCTGGGACCGGACCGCAGCGACGCACGGATGCACGCCAAGACCGTAGGATCCTACGCAGTGCCGTAGGGGACCGCACCGCCACTTCCCAGCAAATTAGGGACACTGTTGCTCCTGTGGTATCGGCGAGGACCATTCGCAACCGTCTCCATGAAGCTGGGCTACGGTCCCGCACACCGTTAGGCCGTCTTCCGCTCACGCCCCAACATCGTGTAGCCCGCCTCCAGTGGTGTCGCGACAGGCGTGAATGGAGGGACGAATGGAGACGTGTCGTCTTCAGCGAAGAGAGTCGCTTCTGCCTTGGTGCCAATGATGGTCGTATGCGTGTTTGGCGCCGTGCAGGTGAGCGCCACAATCAGGACTGCATACGACCGAGGCACACAGGGCCAACACCCGGCATCATGGTGTGAGGAGCGATCTCCTACACTGGCCGTACACCACTGGTGATCGTCGAGGGGACACTGAATAGTGCACGGTACATCTAAACCGTCATCGAACCCATCGTTCTACCATTCCTAGACCGGCAAGGGAACTTGCTGTTCCTACAGGACAATGCACGTCCGCATGTATCCCGTGCCACCCAACGTGCTCTAGAAGGTGTAAGTCAACTACCCTGGCCAGCAAGATCTCCGGATCTGTCCCCCATTGAGCATGTTTGGGACTGGATGAAGCGTCGTCTCACGCGGTCTGCACGTCCAGCACGAACGCTGGTCCAACTGAGGCGCCAGGTGGAAATGGCATGGCAAGCCGTTCCACAGGACTACATCCAGCATCTCTACGATCGTCTCCATGGGCGAATAGCAGCCTGCATTGCTGCGGAAGGTGGATATACACTGTACTAGTGCCGACATTGTGCATGCTCTGTTGCCTGTGTCTATGTGCCTGTGGTTCTGTCAGTGTGATCATGTGATGTATCTGACCCCAGGAATGTGTCAATAAAGTTTCCCCTTCCTGGGATAATGAATTCACGGTGTTCTTATTTCAATTTCCAGGAGTGTATTTAGTCATATGTTGATAATACTTCAAACTGGTGCAAAGCCTGGCAGCTTGCTTTAAATCCTCAGAAATGTAACATTCTGCTCTTCACCAAACGAAGTAACGTAGTGTTACATGACTACAGTAAGTAAAAGATGGAGTCGGTCAAATCATACAAATAGCTTGGCGTAACAATTTATGTATACGAGGTAAGTTTTAAAGGTATGGGGATTTTTTGTTTTTTGGAAATAATTTTATTTATTCGTCTGCATTAATGTTATCTCCGTCAAAGTAGTCCCCATTAAACATTATGCACTTATGCCAGCGCTTCTTCCAGTCACCGAAACTCTTCTGCAACTCGATGTTTGGGATAGCACATAGCTCTTTCAGCGATGCGTTTTTAATCTCAGATGAGCTTGTAAAGCGACGGCTTTTTAAGGTTTTCTTTACTTTTGGAAACAGAAGAAATCCACAAGGGGCCATTTCTGGCGAATATGGAGGCTAGGGCATCACTACAACTTCGTTTTTCACCAAAAATTCACCAGCAAGCGATGAAGTGTGAGCAAGTGTATTATCGTGGTGCAAAAGCCGTGAATTGTTTCGTCCCAAATCCTGGTGGTTTTTCTTCGGATTGCTTTCCGCAAACGTCGTTGAACTTAGTAGTACTCTTTATTGAGCGTCTGACGTTTTGGAAAAAACTCATAATGCATTATGCCGTTAAAAGCGAAGAAAAAAAGTTAGCGAAACTTTCACTTCTGACCGCACTTGCTAAGGTTTTTCCGGTCTTCACAATCCACAATGACTTCACTGGGATGATTATGCCTTAGTTTCGACGTCATACCCGTACACCTATGTTACGTCACCAGTTACGACACATTTCAGTAGTTCGGCGTCGTTGCTGACTTCATTTAACGACTCCTGACCAACATCTATTCGCCGCTGTTTTGCTCGAAATTCAACAGCTTTGTTACAAATTCTGCCGCCACGCGTTCCATGCCCGTTGTTGTTGTGGTCGTTGTTGTTATTGTGGCCTTCAGTCCTGAGACTGGTTTGATGCAGCTCTCCACGTTTCTCTATCCTGTGCAAGCTTCTTCATCTCTCAGTACGTACTGCAGCCTACATCCCTCTGAATCTGCTTAGTGTATTCATCTCTTGGTCTCCCTCTACGATTTTTACCCTCCCCGCTGCCCTCCAATACTAAATTGGCGATCCCTTGATGCCTCAGAACATGTCCTACCAACCGATCCCTTCTTCTAGTCAAGTTGTGCCACAAACTCCTCTTCTCCCCAATCCTATTCAGTACCTCATTGTTAGTTATGTAATCTACCCATCTAATCTTCAGTATTCTTCTGTAGCACTACATTTCGAAAGCTTCTATTCTCTTCCTGTCCAAACTAGTTAGCGTCCATGTTTCACTTCCATACATGGCTACACTCCATACATATACTTTCAGAAACGACTTCCTGACACTTAAAACTATACTCGATGTTAACAAATTTCTCTTCTTCAGAAACGCTTTCCTTGCCATTGCCAGTTTACATTTTATATCCTCTCTACTTCGACCATCATCAGTTATTTTGCTCCCCAAATAGCAAAACTCCTTTACTATTTTAAGTGTCTCATTTTCTAATCTAACTCCTTCAGCATCACCCGACTTAATTCGACTACATTCCATTACCTTCGTTTTGCTTTTGTTGATGTTCATCTTATATCCTCCTTTCAAGACACTGTCCATTCCGTTCAACTGCTCTTCCAAGTCCTTTGCTGTCTCTGACAGAATTACAATGTCATCGGCGAACCTCAAAGTTTTTATTTCTTCTCCATGGATTTTAATACCTACTCAGAATTTTTCTTTTGTTTCCTTTACTGCTTGCTCAATATACAGATTGAACAACATTGGGGAGAGGCAACAACCCTGTCTCACTTCCTTCCCAACCACTGCTTCCCTTTCATGACCCTCGACTCTTATAACTGCCATCTGGTTTCCGTACAAATTGTAAATAGCCTTTCGCTCCCTGTATTTTACCCCTGCCACCATCAGAATTTGAAAGAGAGTATTCCAGTCAACATTGTCAAAAGCTTTCTCTAAGTCTACAAATGCTAGAAACGTAGGTTTGCCTTTTCTTAATCTAGCTTCTAAAATAAGTCGTAGGGTCAGTATTGCCTCACGTGTTTCCATATTTCTACGGAATCCAAACTGATCTTCGCCGAGATGGGCTTCTACCAGTTTTTCCATTCGTCTGTAAAGAATTCGCGTTAGTATTTTGCAGCCGTGACTTATTAAACTGATAGTTCGGTAATTTTCACATCTGTCAACGCCTGCTTTGTTTGGGATTGGAATTATTGTATTCTTCTTTAGTACCCGTGATTCATAATCTAAACGTCTTCTGTCCCGGTTTCGATCCCCGCCACTGCCTAAATTTTGATGAATAATCAGCATTGGCGGCCGAAGACTCCCGGCATAAAAAGTCAGCCTCGTTGTGCCAACGGCCTTGTTAAAGAGGGCGGAGGAGCGGATAGAGGTTCAGGGCACTCTCTTGTCCTAGGGGTGGGAAATTGCCCCTAAAGGCGGAAGAATCAGCAATGATCAACGACATGAGGATACAGAAGGCAATGGAAACCATTGCATTAAAGACACGTAACGTGTATCCATAGGACATGTGGCCTGTAATTGAAGAAGTGTCATGATGATCTCTACATTGGCAAAAGATTCCGGAAAAGACCCCCATTCGGATCTCCGGGAGGGGCCTGCCAAGGGGGAGGTTACCATGAGAAAAAGATTGAATAATCTACGAAAGGATAACGTTCTACGAGTCGGGGCGTGGAATGTCAGAAGCTTGAACGTGGTAGGGAAACTAGAAAATCTGAAAAGGGAAATGCAAAGGCTCAATCTAGCTATAGTAGGGGTCAGTGAAGTGAAGTGGAAGGAAGACAAGGATTTCTGGTCAGATGAGTATCGGGTAATATCAACAGCAGCAGAAAATGGTATAACAGGTGTAGGATTCGTTATGAATAGGAAGGTAGGGCAGAGGGTGTGTTACTGTGAACAGTTCAGTGACCTGGTTGTTCTAATCAGAATCGACAGCAGACCAACACCGACAACGATAGTTCAGGTATACATGCCGACGTCGCAAGCTGAAAATGAACAGATAGAGATAGTGTATGAGGATATTGAAACGGAAATGTAGTATGTAAAGGGGGACAAATATCTAATAGTCATGGGCGACTGGAATGCAGTTGCAGGGGAAGGAGTAGAAGAAAAGGTCACAGGAGAATATGGGCTTGGGACAAGGAATGAAAGAGGAGAAAGACTAATTGAGTTCTGTAACAAGTTTCAGCTAGTAATAGCGAATACCCTGTTCAAGAATCACAAGAGGAGGAGGTATATTTGGAAAAGGCCGGGAGATACGGGAAGATTTCAATTAGATTACATCATGGTCAGACAGAGATTCCGAAATCAGATACTGGGTTGTAAGGCGTACCTAGGAGCAGATATAGACTCAGATCACAATATAGTAGTGGTGCAGAGTAGGCTGAAGTTCAAGACACTAGTCAGGAGGAATCAATACGCAAAGAAGTGGGATACGGAAGTACTAAGGAATGACGAGATACGTTTGAAGTTCTCTAACGCTATAGATACAGCAATAAGGAATAGCGCAGTAGGCAGTACAGTTGAAGAGGAATGGACATCTCTAAAAAGGGCCGTCACAGAAGTTGGGAAGGAAAACATAGGTACAAAGAAGGTAGCTGCGAAGAAACCATGGGTAACAGGAGAAATACTTCAGTTGATTGATGAAAGGAGGAAGTACAAACATGTTCCGGGAAAATCAGGAGTACAGAAATACAAGTCACTGAGGAATGAAATAAATAGGAAGTGCAGGGAAGCTAAGACGAAATGGCTGCAGGAAAAATGTGAAGACATCGAAAAAGATATGATTGTCGGATGGACAGACTCAGCATACAGGAAAGTCAAAACAACCTTTGGTGACATTAAAAGCAACGGTGGTAACATTAAGAGTGCAACGGGAATTCCACTGTTAAATGCAGAGGAGAGAGGAGATAGGTGGAAAGAATACATTGAAAGCCTCTATGAGGGTGAAGATTTGTCTGATGTGATAGAAGAAGAAACAGGAGTCGATTTAGAAGAGATAGGGGATCCAGTATTAGAATCGGAATTTAAAAGAGCTTTGGAGGACTTACGGTCTAATAAGGCAGAAGGGATAGATAAAATTCCATCAGAATTTCTAAAATCGTTGGGGGAAGTGGCAACAAAACGACTATTTACGTTGGTGTGTAGAATATATGAGTCTGGCGATATACCATCTGACTTTTGGAAAAGCATCTTCCACACAATTCCGAAGACGGCAAGAGCTGACAAGTGCGAGAATTATCGCACAATCAGCTTAACAGCTCATGCATCGAAGCTACTTACAAGAATAATATACAGAAGAATGGAAAATAACATTGAGAATGCGCTAGGTGACGATCAGTTTGGCTTTAGGAAAAGTAAAGGGACGAGAGAGGCAATTCTGATGTTACGGCTAATAATGGAAGCAAGGCTAAAGAAAAATCAAGACACTTTCATAGGATTTGTCGACCTGGAAAAAGCGTTCGACAATATAAAATGGTGCAAGCTGTTCGAGATTCTGAAAAAAGTAGGGGTAAGCTATAGGGAGAGACGGGTCATATACAATATGTACAACAACCAAGAGGGAATAATAAGAGTGGACGATCAAGAACGAAGTGCTCGTATTAAGAAGGGTGTAAAACAAGGCTGTAGCCTTTCGCCCCTACTCTTCAATCTGGACATCGAGGAAGCAATGATGGAAATAAAAGAAAGGATCAGGAGTGGAATCAAAATACAAGGTGAAAGGATATCAATGATACGATTCGCTGATGACATTGCTATCCTGAGTGAAAGTGAAGAAGAATTAAATGATCTGCTGAACGGAATGAACAGTCTAATGAGTACACAGTATGGTTTGAGAGTAAATCGGAGAAAGACGAAGGTTATGAGAAGTAGTAGAAATGAGAACAGCGAGAAACTTAACATCAGGATTGATGGTCACGAAGTCAATGAAGTTAAGGAATTCTGCTACCTAGGCAGTAAAATAACCAATGACGGACGGAGCAAGGAGGACATCAAAAGCAGACTCGCTATGGCAAAAAAGGCATTTCTGGCCAAGAGAAGACTACTAATATCAAATACCGGCCTTAATTTGAGGAAGAAATTTCTGAGGATGTACGTCTAGAGTACATGGACTGTGGGAAAACCGGAACAGAAGAGAATCGAAGCATTTGAGATGTGGTTCTATAGACGAATGTTGAAAATTAGGTGGACTGATAAGGTAAGGAATGAAGAAGTTCTACGCAGAATCGGAGAGGAAAGGAGTATGTGGAAAACACTGATAAGGAGAAGGGACAGGATGATAGGACATCTGCTAAGACATGCGGGAATGACTTCCATGGTACTAGAGGGAGCTATGGAGGGCAAAAACTGTAGAGGAAGACAGAGATTGGAATACGGCAAGCAAATAATTGAGGACGTAAGTTGCAAGTGCTACTCTGAGATGAAGAGGTTAGCACAGGAAAGTAATTCGTGGCGGGCCGCATCAAACCAGTCAGTAGACTGATGACCAAAACAAAAAAAATCTTCTTGAAGTCTGAGGCTATTTCGCCTGTCTCATACATTTTGCACACCAGATGGTAGAGTTTTGTCAGGACTGCCTCTCCCGAGGCTGTCAGTAGTTCTGATGAAATGTTGTCTACTCCCGGGGCCATGTTTCGACTTAGGCCTATCAGTGCTCTGTCAAACTATTCACGCGGTATCATATCTCCCATTTCATCTACATCTACATCCTCTTCCATTTCTATAACATTGCCCTCAAGTACATCGCCCTTGTATAGACCCTCTGTATACTACTTCCACATTTCTGCTTTCCCTTCTTTGCTTAGAACTGGGTTTCCATCAAAGCTCTTGATATTCATGCGAGTGGTTCTCCTTTCTCCAAAGGTCTCTTTAATTTTCCTGTAGGCAGTATCTGTCTTCCCCTAGTGAGATAAGCCTCTACATCCTTACATTTGTCCTCTAGCCATGCCTGCTTACCCATTTTGCACTTCCTGTCGATCTCATTTTTGAGACGTTTGAATTCCTTTTTGCCTGCTTCATTTACTGCATTTTTATATTTTCTCCTTTCGTCAGTTAAATTCAATATTTCTTCTGTCACCCAAGGATTACTAGTAGCCCTCGTCTTTTTACCTACTTGATCCTCTGCTGCCTTCACTACTTCATCCCTCAAAGCTACCCATTCTTCTTCTACTGTATTTCTTTCCTCCATTCTTGTCAATTGTTCCCTTATGCGCTCCCTGAAACTCTGTACAACCCCTGGTTTAGTCAGTTTATCCAGGTCCCATCTCCTTAAATTCCACCTTTTTGCAGTTTCGTCAGTTTTAATCTACAGTTCACAACCAATAGATTGTGGTCAGAGTCCACATCTGCCGCTGGAAATGTCTTATAATTTAAAACCTGGTTCCTAAATCTCTGTCTTACCATTATAAATCTATCTGGTACCTTTTAGTATCTCCAGGCTTCTTCCATGTATACAACCTTCTTTTATGATTCTTGAACCAAGTGTTAACTATGATTAAGTTGTGCTCTGTGCAAAATTCCACCAGGCGGTTTCCTCTTTCATTTCTTACCCCCAATCCATATTCACCTTCTACGTTTCCTCCTCTCCGTTTTCCTACTACCGAATTCCAGTCACCCATGACTATTAAATTTTCGTCTCCCTTCACTATCTTAGTAATTTCTTTTATTTCATCATACATTTCTTCAATGTCTTCGTCATCTGCAGAGCTAGTTGGCATATAGACTTGTACTATTGTGGAAGGCGTGGGCTTCGTGTCTATCTTGGCCACAACAATGCGTTCGCTGTGCTGTTTGTAGTAGCTTACCCGCATTCCTATTGTTTTATTCATTATTAAACCTACTCCTGCATCACCCGTATTTGATTTTGTATTTATAACCCTGTATTCACCTGACCAAAAGTCTTGTTCCTCCTGCCACCGAACTTCACTAATTCCTTCTATATCCAACTTTAATCTATCCATTTCCCTTTTTAAATTTTCTAACCTACCTGCCCGATTAAGGGATCTGACATTCCACGCTCTGATCCGTAGAACGCCAGCTTTCTTTCTCCTGATAACGACGTCCTCCTGAGTAGTCCCCGCCCGGAGATCCGAATGGGGGACTATTTTACCTCCGTAATATTTTACCCAAGAGGACGCCATCATCAGTTATCCATACAGTAGAGATGCATGCCCTCGGGAAAATTACGGCCGTAGTTTCCCCTTGCTTTCAGCCGTTCTCAGTATCAGCACAGCAAGGTCGTGTTGGTTAGTGTTACAAGGCCAGATCAGTCAATAATCCAGACTGTTGCCCCTGCAACTACTGAAAAGGCTGCTGCCCCTCTTCAGGAACCATACGTTTGTCTGGCCTCTCAACAGATAGCCCTCCGTAGTGGTTGCACTTACGGTACGGTTACCTGTATCGCTGAGGCACGCAAGCCTCCCCACCAACGGCAAGGTCTATGGCTCCCAAACGATTTCACAGCATAAGCCAGCTGGTACGCCAACATCATCAGAAACTTCTCTGACTGTGGTTCGGTGATCTTCATAATCATTTCCTTCAGTTTTTCCATCTTCTGATCGGTTGTTGAAGTGTTGGGGCCTACAAAACGTTAGTCAGCATCAACTTCTTCACAGACATCTTGGGAACAAAAGAAGGAAAAATCTCACGAATCAGACTAATATGAAATGCGAAATTACAAAATTTCCGATTCTTTTTGAACACACCTCGTACATGAAAGTGAACGATCAAATAGTCCCTAGTCATACGTAAGGCAGGTGGAAAAGTGTGTGTCATTTGTGTAGTACCAACGAAATAAAATCATTCTCTAACGAGACTGTCTAATTAACGCTCATGCGAGCCATCCTAGAATGTGGCTCAAGTTTTTGTGACACATATCAACTATGAATAACAAGGGATGTTGTTCGTATACAAAGGACAGCAGAGATAGTTACAGGTTTGTTTGACCAATGGAGAGCGTCAGGGAGATGCTGGGAAAATTGAACTGGCCATCGCTTGAAGACGGACGTAAATTGTCCAGTGAAAGCCTATTTAGAAAGATTCAGGAACCAAAATTAAGAGGCGAATCTAGGAATGCACTACTACCAACTACGTATCGTTCCCCAAGGACGAGTGAGGACAAGATCAGACTAATTACAGGGCGCACAGAGTCGTTCAAGAAGTCAACTTTCCGCACTCGATACTTGAATGGAACGGGAAGAAGACCTAATAACTGGAACAATGGGAAATACTCTCTTTCATGTACTTGACAATAGATTTCAGAGCATGGATGCAGACACAGATGTATTCATTACACATAGAGCGTCTGATAGACGCCTAGCACTTGTTGCATTCAATCTCTGTCAAGTGATGAAGCGAACGTGCAGACACGTGTTCATAGAAATTTCGAATGAGATTCGACACCGTACCACAGTGTCGACAGACGCTAACGTACGGAACATCTTCGCAAGTATACGATCAGCTAAAGGAATGTTTCATTGGCGAAACCAGTAAATTAATACATACGCGACTGGTCCCAGGCAAACGTTATAGGACATCTCTTGTTCTGTATGCTTCCAAATTTACTTACAGGCAACGTGGTAAGCACAAACAATAAGGTATGCTGAAGAAAAATAATGTATAGTATCGTTCTCCATAATACTGGAGGGGAGGGAATTAGAACGACTTGTAAACAAACCAAACTGCTACTTCCTGGCATATTAAAACTGAGTGCCAGACCGGGACTCGTACTTGGGGCCTATGCCTTTCGCGGGCAAGTGCTCTACCGAACGAAAGGTAGGATAAGAGATACTGGGGGAAGTACACATGTGAGGGCGTGTCGTGGGTCGTGCCTGTATATCCCAGTCGGTAGAGCATTTGCCCGCGAAAGGCGAAGTTCCCAGGTTCGGGTCCCACGTTCCAGGCACAGCCTGCCACACAGCTTCAGTCTGCCTGGACGTTTCAGACCAGCGCACATGCTACTGCAGAGTAGAAATTCATTCTAAAAAATAAAAAATAAAAAATAGAAAAGGCTGTTGCTAAGCTTTAATTGGACTATATTAATTTTTCTAGGAGTGCAAGTTCCGCATGATATGCTGGACAACTTCTTTTAAGTTCAGAGTGTAGGAGATGAGGTAGTCGCAGAAGTACTGTTGAAAGGCTGGGTCGGAAGTCGTGCTTGGATAGCTCAGTCGGTAGAGGTCCTAGCTTTGAGTCGCGGCCCGGCATATAGTTTTAACTTGCCAAGAAGTTTTAAATCGGGGCGGTCTTCCCTCTGGAGTGAAAATTCATTCTGGTACTTAATTGCTGTCGTGAACCTTAGAGTATCTGTATTTTGGGAAAGTATTATTTTTCATTTAGTTTTGTTGGCATTTAGACTATTCAGCCAGCACCATATGATATTAACAGTACATCCCACGATCACAACAAATTTGTGTTTAGGACATATAGAGCAGTATATGTTACCGTCTGTAAAACGCTTCATAATTATTTTGTACGTTTTTGCTCTGATAGGGGCGATATTAATGGAAAGTGGTCTTTCATCTCACTTAGGCTTTTCCACAAAGTTATACACTGATCACCATAGCACTCAAACGAGAAGAATTTGTGTGTTATACAACATTCTGTTGTTGGGACGCACTAGCATTTCCTGTAGAGGCGACTGGGGTAGTTTTTTGGAAACTGGAGAAATAAGAATGGCTCTTCAGACACGTTCTTTTAATAGATTTCAGATTTTCTCAAACAGGGATAAATACAAAAAAATGCGTAAGTATGTATGGACAAATGTGATTGTTTTAACAGTAGCAGTATACCGATGAATCTAATCACATTTTTAAATTTAAATCTAAGGAGCGACGAATATAATATGTAGATACAAAATCAGCTGGACAGAGTGTAAATGGGTCAGTTATACACACTGGGAAAGTTTTGGGGACAGCGTACACTACACTAATGTCATCAGTTCCTGAGTATTCTTCATTTCTGATACAGTGAATGTGATACCTTGGATTCCAAATTGATACTTTAATGCTTTGCAGAACTTATTTCGTAAATGTAATTCTGCATGTATAGCAATAAGTAAGAGTATAATAATTGTCAGCATAACAAATCATTAAAAACTGAGATGGCGGACTGGTTAAGACTCTGGACTCGTATTCGAGGGATGCGGGGTTCGCATCTACGAGCGGTTATACAGATAAGTTATCCTAAACCGCTTAAGGCAAATGCCATGGTTGTTGTATCGAAAGAGTATGGTTGACTCCTTTCTTCTCCAATCTCAACTTGTTCAAACGGCTCTAAGCACTATGGAACTTAGCCGGCCGGAGTGGCCGTGCGGTTCTAGGCGCTACAGTCTGGGACCGAGAGACCGCTACGGTCGCAGGTTCGAATCCTGCCTCGGGCATGGATGTGTGTGATGTTCTTAGGTTAGTTAGGTTTAAGTATTTCTAAGTTCTAGGGGACTGATGACCTCAGAAGTTAAGTCGCATAGTGCTCAGAGCCATTTGAACTATTGGACTTAATATCTGAGGTCATCAGTCCGCTAGACTTAGAACTACTTAAACCTAACTAACGTAAGGACATCACACGCATACATGCCCGAGGCAGGATTCGAACCTGCGACCGTAGCAGCATAGCGCTTCCGGACTGAAGCGCCTAGAACCGCTCGGCCACAGCGGCCGGCTCTCAACTTGTGATACGTCCCAAATGACCTTCATGGTATGTTTCCTGGTGATCTGCCAAGTTGTTGTTTCCATTTTATACATTTTAGTATACATAAAAATGACAGAACATCCGAAATCAGGGCATGATTCAATAGCGCCAAGAAAAGTTGAGAGATCTAATGGCGTTGTTTAACATTACTTAGTTACATTACTCGTAAGTTTTAAGCCACATTTACAAGCTAATTTACATTTATGTCTAACGATATAACCGGGTAGGACCACGTCTATAACGATCCATAAGATTCGTCGTGCGTATCTGTTTCTTGTGACTGCCTCCACTGACTCTTAGGAGTATTGTAATCTTCCAAGGACCAGCTGTCTCAGAGATCAGCAACATGTCGCAATTTCAGGAAGAACGTCAACTTTGATCCCACATAATTTTGGTGCAAATCTGCCACTGTTAGAAGGGATACATAAGAAGAGGCAGGATCTTAGTGATCAGTATCGTGAAGCTTTTTATGATTAGCCCGATTGCTGTCAACAGCAATCACGTTGCCGTGAATAAGCTGCAGTGTTGTTGCCGTCTCATCAAGCAGGTAGACAATTACTGACCACTGCTCGATAGGTCAACTTGCCGAGCGTGCAGAGCATCTATCGCCAGTGGCAGTCACTGAGTTTTAATGGAGTGAAGCTCCGACCACGGAACGTAGCGATTGTTTCAGTCCTGCCCTACGGATTCGCCCTCCAGTGCGACACACTTTTTCTGACAATGGATGTCTCGGTGGAGACATTGGTTCTAGAAATATACGTACTGGCACTTCAGCAGACGTTCCTCCTCAAAAATTACTACATCTACATAAATGCTTCGCAAACAACCATACGGAGCATGGGGGTGAGTAAGCTGTACCACTAATGTTCATTTCCTTTCCTGTTCTACTCCAAATATAGCGAAGTACAATAGACTGCGTGTCTTATATGTCTGCGTAGGAGGCTTATTTTATCTTGTCTTCTGGGTTTTATGCAAAATTTATGTTGGCGGCACTAGAATCGTACTGCATCCAGCCGAAAATGCCGGTTCTCAATAGTGTTTAGAGGAAAAGACGGTCATCTCCTTTTACGGATTCCCTTCTGAGTTGACGGAATATCTTCGTAATACTAGAGTGTGTACTGAGGCTACCAGTAACAAATGTAACAGCACGCCTCTGGATTGCTCCACGTCTTCCTGTAATCAGACATGGTGCGATCTCAAAGAGTCAAACAGTACTCAAGAATGGCTCGCGCTGGTTTTCTATACGCGGTGTCCTTTACAGGTGAGGTACACTTCCCAATTTTCCGCCAGTGAACCCAGTTGACCATTCGTCTTCCATACTGCCGACCTTAGCTGCTTGTTCCATTTCATATTGGTTTGCACCGTTTCGCCCGTATACTTAACTGCGGGGATTGTGTCAAGCAGCACACCACTAATACTCTATTCTAATACCACACGATTGTTTTTCCTGCTCATCTGGATTAATTTACTCTGTTTCACATTTAGTGGAATTTGCCATTCACCAAATCAAGTAGAAACTGTGTCTAAATTACCCTGTATCCTCCTACAGTCACTCAATAAAGAGACTTTCGCGTGCCCTACGTCGTCATCAGCGAACAATCGCACATCGCTGGTCATTCCACGCGTCAGATCGTTTGCGTACATAGACCACAATGGCGGTCCTATCACACTTCCCTGGGGCAGACCTAACGACACCCTTGTCTCAGATGAAAAGTCGCCGTCCAGGACAATGCACTGGATTCTATTATATAATTGTCAATCTGGATAAGCCTGCCCCTCAATGGTTTCTTCACCCGAGAAACAGGAACAAGACGCTGGTCGACATATCAGCAGAGTGAGGTGCTGAGACAAAATTTACTAGCCCACACAAGTAGCATGCGTGACTCTGTACCGCTTAGAAGGAACCAGGACTTTGCCATGGATCAGAAACACCCTCTTGAACAATATTGACCGACGATTCGTCTTGAGAGTCTTCCGTAACTTAGTCAATAGATATCGGCAGTATGCTCCTGTGACGGTTTGTCTCCTTACGAGTACCACATCCAAAAAACCAAAAAACCCTCGTAATCAGGTTACCCCAGATATTTGTGTTTCCGCCTTTTCCGGCGGTAATGGATCCACATATTTCCACTGCTTGCCCTGCTGCTTTGCCTCGCGCTCATAGTGCTACATCCACCTTTCGTCCGTGGTGATCAGGCTTCATCTGGATTGCCATGATAATGCTTCAATGTCAGCTGAAACCGCAGTGGCTCAAAACAAACTTGATTTGCATCCTCATAGCGGCGTTGCTAGCGCCACTCTTATGCAACTGGCTCGAAATTTGAATAGCTACCATCTTTCAGCTACAGAAACTGGCCCACTAATTTTAGTTTACGTCGCACAACTCCTTGGCGTTGGGATGTTTTTCCGTCAGTGCACTGCTTAAAAACCCTATATTAAAAAAAATTAGGTCAATAAAAAGTAATTAAATATTTCAATAAAATGACTGAATGACGATAACCATTTCGACTGCGCATTCAGGAAGAACGCTCTCGTGTCCTGGTTGTGTTTAACGCCTGGAAACTGATATGGAGACTATCTGTGCTATTTCGCGCCATCTTCGTGAACCGGGCATCGCTAGCCGGAAGCAGTTTGGCGGTGCGAGGAAGGCGCGGTGGCGGCGCTGAATATGCATGGTGGCCGTGGACAATGCGTGGTGACGTCAGCAGACAGCCCACCCTGCCGCCGGTGCGGTGGGGAAAGCAGGCAGGCTTTTACATAAGGCCGAAGGCCCGGCTCGCCAATGTTTGTTTTTGCCGCGGCTTTCTCCCGCCGGTAGATATTAAGCGCTCCTTTATCTCGTTTTGTGCTCCGCCCAGCCCACAGTGGCGAGCTTTCCCACATCTCGGCTGAATGACTGTGCGAAAGCGCGAGGGCGGATCCTCTATTTCCCTTTACGGCAGGGCGACCACTCCAACGAGCCTCGTCTCTTCCTAGCTCTCAAGCCGTTTCAAAGTACAGTGTCGAATGTTCACCATTCTTTCTCCTCTGTAACTACTGCTACAGTTGCGATAATTTTGTAAGTATTTCGAATTTTCAAATAATTTTATACGACAGACGTTAGGTGGTTCACACAGCCTCCTTCTCCTTCTGCACTTGAGAAATCACAAGTGTGCCTATTCCCGTTACAGTGATTCATCTTCTACGTGGTCTCTGTAACTGCTTTTCCCTCTGCAGCGATTATTTTGACAATCATTTATCATCGATTCTCCTGAAACAGTTTTTTCCTTATTAATGTCAAGTTGTATAATTTAGAGAGTGTGTATTCACCTTCTGTCTTGTATCCTTATCCTTTGTCTATCTGGTAGAGAACGTGTCAAAAATCTGGTTACCTAAGTTGGCCACATCACCAGTATCCTTTCCCCACTGGTGTCATGTCCTGTTACATTGGTAACATAACTAATAGCATTCCTGTCATGGCCATGGCATAGTCGTCACCTTTCATTTCCTACAACTGGCTATCGTAATTAACCCCAGGCTTCTACTTAATTGCAATAAACGTGATTAAAACTGCTACTAGGAATGATGGGCAGTGGGGAGGCTCACACCACTGATATATTAAAAGTTGGATTTGGGCTCTACTAAAGAGTTATATCAAAATCTTCAGTTACATTTACAGGGGAACACACTGTAAAACCAAAGTACGAGTAGAGTTCGATAATTAAGTTACGCATGTCGTCCCATGCTAAGACCATTGCTCAACAGGACTGGTACATTGCCTGAAGACAAGTGCATATCCTAAGTCTCCTGCACACATAGTTCTGCTGCGGTACCGTTAACACGTGGACCACAGTCTGTGAATGCAATGGCACGGAAACTGGAAGCGTACTCCAAAGTTAAAGTATACGGGACAGTATGATTCTTGTTGGCAAAACGCCTAAACTGCACACAGATTCGGCGTGGCAGAACGGTAGCAAATGGAGAAAATGCAGTTCGTGTCCACTCGTAGTGATATGCTACCAACAATTTGACCAGGGCCGTTCAGACGTTGCACTTGCAACGTAAAATCGTGAATGAGGTTTGTACCCATGTTGATACTAGATAGGAGTATGGGAATAGTTATTATCGACGCTATGATAATAGTGAAATAGTCACAGGTATTTTTGTGGCCACTCTTTTTAATGACGCGTTTCGAAAATATCATCATCAGATTCTGAAAATAGAATTTTGCAAAACCATTTTCTAGTTGCGAATATATTGTACATATGTAGTATAGCCAGGTATTATACATATTAATTAAGGGAACAGACACAATGTTCTGAGTCAAAACAAATGTACGATATTGAACACGAAGTGAACAATCGAGGCTGGAGGGCCACGCAAGAGAACCACAGTGGCCACAAGGTAGCAGCATATCATACACATGCGAAGGTAATGAATGCTAAAAAACGCGTAAGGAAAGGCAGTAATCACAAGTACAGCAGTAAAAAACGTGATGTACATACAGTTTTGTATCTTGTAGCAAAAATTACAGTTAACGTAATGAAAAGTCATAAAGTGCCATATTACTATACATCCGTAAAATGACACCAAATAACAATGCGTGTACACGGAAATATAATGTATATAAAAAGATAAATAAACTTACAGCTTTCGTATGCCTATTATTACACAACTGTATCAGAACATAGCACAAATGAAACTCAAGAAATAAAGAGTGCAACTCGTAGATATAACACGAAACAAATTGTTGAACTGGCCTATTGTTAGAGGTCTTTTGCTGTAGTAATTACATAAAAAGTAGTGTGCAACATGAGGTCTTGCACTATACGGGCTGGTTATGAAGTACAATTTGAAGCAATATCTATCGTTCGTAATAAAATTTTGTACCACATCAACTAACAACTTTATTACGTTAACTGTAATTTTTGTCACAAGATATAAAACCATATGTACATGATCTTTTTTACATTTGTACTTGTAATTACTGCCTTTCAGTGTGCGTTTTTTGGAATTCGTTGCCTTCACTTCTGTGTTATATGCTGCCACCTCGTGGTCATTGTAGTTTCCTTGCGTGGCTCTCTAGACACTGATGTTCAATCCCTATTCAGTTTGGCACAATCAAGTTGACTCAATACATTGGATGGTGTCTGTTCACTTAACTGGTATGTACAGTATCTGTCTATGCCACGTTTGTACAATGTGTTCGCAACTTGTAATTGGTGATGTAAAAATCTACTTTCAGAATAACTACCGTTCAGACTTGGGTCATGTTATCAGGAAGGAAGGTCATGGGCATCAGTCACAGACGTCAATGTCCAAACAACTGAGTAACTGATTCACAGCAACTGCCGGTTTTCCAACATTGAGGACGTTCATTCACACAGCGGTTCTCGAATGGCTCCGTGACCAAGGAGTGGATTTTTATTGTCGAGGAGGTGAACGACTGTTGGAACTTCCCGACCATTGTTTACTGACAGTTGGTGCCCATGATGAAATATAGTGTCACGTATCTGTGTACTGCAACATTCAACAAAAATTGTTTGGTCTGCCAGAATAATGTGTAACCCATTTTGAAGTCTCCTGGTAACTGAACTGAATGTACAGCAAGGTATTAAAACATTTAACATTACTAAAGTCTCTATATCGGCTGTACCTTCAAGGTGTCGCTATTGTTTTCATTAAACGAGTTTCCTCGACTAGCGAATATTAAGACGATTAAAATGATCATTTGTTGAAAACCCGTAACCTTCGTTAAGCTTCTGAGGCTTCAGCACTCAGGCAAATGTCAAGAAATTGCTTCCGGACAGCAGTTCCACTGTAATCCAGAGGTTGTGTGCTCTTGAAGTCCATCTAAAAAGTGTTTGATTCTGCTCTTCTGTACTCCTAATTAAAACATTTGGCTCCGAAAAAAATTGCCGCCTTACTCCATTTTTGGTATGATGTTTGTAGCAAGTTCTGAAAAGACTGCTATAGGACAATAGGTGGCCAGGCTGTAGTGACTTTTTACCTCGAGATTTCCTAGTAGCGGTACCCCTGTACACTAAAGCAGGCTTTTGCCCCCCACAAAGACTTGATTTTCAAGAAAATCGCCAGCTAGGCGACAATTTGTGACTTATTAATATCATTCTTTATAGACTCACGAAAGTCCCGGAACAGCATTTTCTACTCTCATCTCTCGCTCGCTCCGAAATAAAACTACCACTAATAATCACTTTCATACTCACTGACTGATAAAGGTTCATCATTAATTTTTCAGCCTCACTGAGATCCCTTATTTAATTCTGTGTAACCAAGGAACACAACCTCCATGCTGCCACCTGTTGAGGGTCTGGCATGACATAGAACTATACACTTCCGTTTCTAAGTTAAGTTCTGATGTCTATATGATTAGATCCCTTTCCTTTGAGGTGGAGCATCACTGTAATATCTGTATTAGAGATCTGTCTTCAATGTCCTCTTTGGTATCATACTTTAGTGCTCAGTGTATCAAAGCAAATTCTTATTCACTTTTGATCTCATCAAAAACACCGCGCTCCACTACCGTATTAATGAGATCCAAGATAGGAGGAAGGGCACCACAATTCGTAAATTTTTAATCTGTTTGTTGCAGATTGATTTCAGCTGCTGTGCAGTTATTTCCAAGTCATGATGACTCATCGTAAGTAAAATGGTACACAATAAATGTTTGTTATGCGTGATTTTAATTAGGATTAGTCGTCATGACTTCAGTATAACTGCACTGAAGATACACTTTGTGGTCAAAAGTATCCAGACACCTGGCTGAAAATGGCTTACAAGTACGTGACGCCCTACATCGGTAATGCTGGAATTCAGTATGGTGTTGGCCTACCCTTAGCCTTGTTAACAGCTTCCACTCTCGCAGCAAACGTTCAATCAGGTGCTGGGACGTTTCCTAGGGTATGGCAGCCCATTATTCACGGAGTGCTGCACTGAGAAGAGGTATCGAAGTCGGTCGGTGAGGTCTGGCACGAAGTCGGTGTTCCAAAACATCCCAAAGGTGTTGTATAGGATTCAGGTCAGGACTCTGTGCAGGCTAGTCTATTACAGGGGTGTTATTGTCGTGTAACCACTCAGCCACAGGCCGTGCACTATAAAAAAGGTGCTCGATAGTGTTGAGAGATGCAATCGCCATCCCCCAATTGCTCTTCTACAGCGGGAAGCAAGAAGGTGCTCAAAACATCAATGTAGGCCTGTCCTGTGATAGCGCCTCGTAAAACAAGGAGTGCAAGCCCCCTCCATGAAAAAAACAGCGACACCGTAACATCAACGCCTCAGAATTTAACTGTTGGCACTACACACGCTGGCAGATGACGTTCACCGGGTATTCGCCATACCCACATCCTGCCATCTGATCGCCACATTGTGTACCGTAATTCGTTACTCCACACAACGTTTTTCCACTGTTCTATCGTTCACTATTTACGCTCCTTACACCAAGCGAGGCGTCGTTTGGCATTTACCGGTGTGATGTGTGGCTTACGAACAGCTGCTCGACCATGAAATCCAAGTTTTATCACCTCCTGCCTAACTGTAGCAGTACTTGCAGTGGCTCCTGATGCAGTTTGTAATTCCTGTGTGATGGTCTGGATAGATGTATGCCTATTACACATTACGGCCCTCTTCAACTGTCGGCGGTGTCTGTCAGTCTGTCAGTCAACAGACGAGGTCGGCCTGTACGATTCTGTGGTGATCGTCTCCTTTCACTTTTCTACTTCAATATCACATCGGGAATAGTGGACCTTGGGATGTTTCTAGGAGTGTGGAAATCTCGCGTACAGATGTATGACACAAGTGACACCCAATCGCCTGACCCCGTTCGAAGTCCGTGAGTTCTGCGAAGCGCCCCATTTTGCTCTCTCACGATATGTAATGGCTACTTAAGTCGCTGATGTGAAATACCTGGAAGTAGGTGGCAGCACAACTGCCCCTGATATGTGTTTGGGGATGTCCGGATACTTTTGATCAGACAGTGTAGCTACAAATTAGGTGAAATAGTTCTGCAGTAAGCAGACTAAAAATTTGCGAAATATGCTGCCCTTCCTCCTATCTTGGATCAAATTATTATTGATACGCCGATATTTATTTCTGGTGAGCAGTATTGATATTGTTTGTGTCATAATGTCACATCTGAGGTGATTACAGTGTGATTCTTTTGTGATTCATTACCATTTCAAATCTTAGATGTATTTTTTGGCTCCTTAAAAGCTATTAATTAAATTACTTTTTACTTGATGCTGTGCTTTGTTTGTTGGACGCCACTTGGAGATCATGTTCATTTTCATAAACGATCATTTAGTCTTATTAGGCCTAAATAGCAAGTAGCTGATTTATAAGTGTTTGCTGCCAGCTACATATTTCGGTAACACAGAGGCTAATGAAGGAAAATCGTTTAACTTTTGCTTATGATGTAATGTTATCGCGTTAGTTACAAACCACTTGCGATCTGTAACAATTAAATAGACATCATTATAAGTGAAAGGTGACGTATAAATATTGATAAAAATTAAATACCATATAGAATGTAATTAAGTTAATTTACGAAGCCCTTTGCATGTTTTTCTTTTCTAAGCCGATCAGCCAGAAAGATTACGACCGTCGACCTCCTATCGATATGAACCCGTCCATTCGATAGCAACGTCACCTGGCGTGGGATGAATGCTAGTCAGACACACGTATGGCTCATGTAGTGTCAGTGAGAGTGTTGCCCGCTTGTAGAATGGGAAGGAGCGCGATCTGTCTGAGTTGGACAAAGGGCAGGTTGCGATGGCCCGGAGGCTCGGCGCGAGCATTTCGGGAACTGAACGACTCGTCGGGTGTTCGAGGAGTGGTGTGGCGAATAACTTCAACACCTGGCGAAACCAAGGTGAAACCACGTCCAGATATCGTGGGGACGGGCGGACAGCCCTCATTCAGAAATGTCGGAAGTCGTAAGCTGGGCAAACTGGTAAAAAGGACAGGCGGCGAACTGTAGCGGAACTAACATTATACTTTAATGCTGGGCAGAGTACAAGTGTGTCTGAACACACAATGCACCCAACACTCCTAGCGATGCGTCTCCGCAGCCGATGACCCATTCATGTGCCAATGTTAACATATCACTAACTGCGACTGAAATGAGCACGTGACCATCGACACTGGACGTTGGCGCAGTGGCAGAGCGTCGTATGGTCTGATCAATCCTCATAGCTTCTTCATCATGCCGAAGAGAGGGCGCGAATCCGTCGTCTTCCAGGGGAACAGCTCCTTGACACCTGTACTGCGGGACAGAGTGCGGCAGTTCCATTATGCTCTGGGAAACATTCCCGTAGGCATTTCTGAGTCCAGTGGAGCTCGTGGAAGGCACCATGACGGCCAAGGACCATCGTACACTATTTTTTAACATTTTTATGCAGCGACAGCAACTGATATTGTTTATATAAGAATATACAGTCTACAGTTGCAGGTTAACTTTATCGTTTACCTAGGTTTCAACGTTAGTAATAACGTTTTCTTCAGAACATAAAATATTATTTAAATGATTGCCTAAAACAGGCCATGTCCTAAGTCAACTTTATAAAACTTGACGCGTAACCATAAGGTTTTGGTCACTTCTATTAAACAGCTGTAGGAGATTCACTTTAAAGCCGTTGTATGGGCCTCGTTGGAGCACCACGTACAGTCCTTCATGACAATTGTGTTTCCCGACTGCATTGGCATTTTTCAACGGGATAATGCGCCATGTCACAAGGCCAGAACTGCGGGTGTGGTGCCAACTCCCTCATCACCTCCATGCAGCGACGCGTCGCCGCTGTTATCCGTGCCAGAGGTGGTCATAATGATCTGGGTGATCAGTGTATACGGGGTAGGGTACTGGCCTAAAGTGAAACCAAGATCTACGCAAATCAGAAACAACCTGGATGTTAAGACTATTAAAAACTGTTATTGTTAATTTAAATAGTATCTGAGGATTTTTACACACATATGATGTCTGTTGCTGTCCTGAAGTTGCTTATTATTAATAAGTTTTAATAATAAGGATTAACACTGTGGCAGTTTGTAGGAAATAATACAGTCGCGGTAAAGCGGAATTACTAGCGTTGCAAATTATTGCACTGTGTAAAGGTTGGAGAAAATTATACGAGCTAATTATCTTCAAGCAAGTCAAAACAACTGATAAATAGCTGTGCCGCGAATAATGAATTTTTCGATTCACTTCAAATTAAAATCAAATTACGTAGAGTGTAGTAATGATCGAAGAAAAAGTTTAAGCAAAAGACCTTCCTTCGTATGTACCTTCTGTTCTGAAAGTGATATGTATTTCACTGAAGGAACATTTTAGGACTACTAATAAATGCAAAGAATAATTTCAGGACCTGTAAATCTGTTGCTGCCATAAAAGAGACTAATATGGAACCACTCGACTGTTTCTTCGAACGCTTGCTGAATTCTGTTTACGCTAATACTGTAATTCAGTGCTTCTGCTACCAAGTTCAGTAATGAATGTGGAAGGAATGGACCCCGACTGCTCCATGTACGTAAACCTTGTACTGTGCCATAACAGCTCATTAGACCAACCATAGGGAAGCAATTTATTAGTTTAATTGCCGCAGAATGACGTTAATAGTCGTCCGGACACGCTGCAGGACGCCCGTGAAAGCATAGTTTATTGTCGAAGTCGGGCGCCTCCTCCGAAACCGGTGCGGAAAACGATAAAATAAACCATCAGGGTGTAGCTAGTGACCCGTTGTGGGTTTTTCATCTCTGCCAAGACATCCAATTTGCCAACTGTTTGTTATTATCGTCAGTCCTCAAACGAAACTGCCAGCACAGTTGGGTATGCCATTGAACTCTTGTCTCGAACATGAGAGGGCCTCCAAATTACATTCTGCTAACGCGCCCTCTGTAAACTCTCCAAACATCCGTTTCCCCCTTTTTTTCATCCACTTGCATTCGAGATATCACCAAAATATGTAGATATACAAAAATATAAATAAAGAATAGATGATATCCCTCTCATTCATTTAATACGGATGTTTAACCACTTTAAGTATGCGTAACTTCAATCGTGATTTATTTGCTGATCCCGCTGAAACCTACGCAGGATAAAATTCATGAGAGAAAGAAGTAGAACAAACTCTACGTCATGTAAATCCACATAACAAATGGAGCCTTCTTTTCAAAGTGCTGGTGATTCCCACACTTGCATTACAGTACTCCAGTAAGCGATTTCTTGATGGCAGTATCATATTGTTTAGAAGGAACAGCAATGTTAGATCAGTAAATATAAAACAGAAGGAATGTGTTTACCTTTCCGCATACGATTGCTCATGAAAGTGTACAGAAATCCAAAAGATCTGAAGGACGTTAAAGAAATTTCTCATGTTTTTAAATGTAAGCTGGAGGCTTTCTCCTGGCAAACTCATTTAGTTCTGTGCGGGAGTACCTTAGGTTCACCTAACTGATACTTTCAGTTGTAATTCGCGAATAGTTCAAACAGACAATACTGGTCATTTGTAAGAACTAATAGAGGAAATCGGCCTGAAAATAATTTACAATAAGGCTACTGAAAAGTATAATCATTACGTGAAACAGAATGCTGCGTAGTTTAGCAACGAAGCCATACTCCTACCGTCTGCTAATGATATTCTTATATCAGTGACAAACGGACTTTAAATGCGGAAATCGTTATTACATAGGGAGATATAGTAGGACAGAAACGAAAATAAATAAATAGGGCATAGAACAGACTGAGTGTACCGTGTAATTATATCTTTAACGAAAACGAAGTGGAGTTGGGCTGTTCCTATAGCCTGGATGGTCAGTGTACGGTAGGTGGACCAAGTAAATTCTTCATTGGATTCCAAGAGGTAAAGATAGACAGAAACGGTCACTTAGCAGACTGTGGGGAGAGGCATCAGAAAACTTCAGGGAGAAACGTGGCTTGTTTCACTGTGTTACTAAAATTGTAAATGATGAAAAATAATTTGGTAGTACGGAAGCTGGCCATATAAAGAAGGTACTGGCTTCTCTACCTGACCCAGTGATTCAAATTTGAATTTTGCAATATTTTGCTAAATAGTTCCAGGTAATCTTCTGGATATTCCTAATCTGGTATGACCGTCATTGCCCATTTCTTTTTCCATTGTTAAGACTTATAACATGAAGTGTGTGAATTCTTGTATTGTATATTAATGACGATATATATATTATTATCAGTGGCATTTGTGCTCTACCGTTGTTCCACGTTGTATTATTCTAAAAATGGCTCTGAACACTATGCGACTTAACATCTGAGGTCATCAGTCCCCTAGAACTTAGAACTACTTAAACCTGACTAACCTAAGGACATCACACACATCCATGCCCGAGGCAGGATTCGAACTTGCTACCGTAGCGGTTGCGCGGTTCCGGACTGAAGTGCCTAGAACCGCTCGGCCACCGCGGCCGGCTGTATTATTCTGTTTTATATTCTTCCAATAAGTAATGTGTGTGTTAGTACGTGTTTTATACCACTGTGTGTGTGATATTGGCGTCCAATTGTAGAAAATCGAATCTAAAATTAAAGAACGAATCGTGTACAAAATTTTTCCATCGTTAACCTCATGCTCTTTTTGTAGAGGCGACTGTTTTTGGGACATGGAGCTAGGACCTTGGATCGATATCAACGATACTGCTCAAGTTTTAGTGAAATATCCAGCATTTTGCGTACTTTTTATCTTCTGATTATCGTTCAGTTTATCTGTCAGAAACTGGGAAACATCTTTCATTTACCAAAATCCTACTGACTGATGACAACAACACTGTAAGAGTTGTTCGTCAGGTACTGCAATATCCATGACTGCGTCAGTCGCCAATCCTGTGCCAGCAACAGGGGTACTTGCTGTTATGCTGTCCATCCTTCGATTAACGATCGACCGTAACGTAGCTCATAGAACTCAAGAGGTTTCTCCATCGGTCCAAAACTAGTAAACACATTTTCTACTCATAGCTTGTGTTCCATAGAGTTGCAGCAGTAAAGAAATGATTTATTTATACATCCCTGCATATCATATGACCTGAGTTCTCACACTCACTGTTATGCTAGCCGCAGGAGATATTTATTGCTTCAAATAATTAAAGGTATTTGAAATCCATCTTGGTAACTACCAAACAATGTGTTTCTGTTCATTCATTTAAAACATCGTCAGACAACTGGAATGAAACTTATTCATAATTTTGGTTTGCATCTACATCTAAAATCAGTTCATTTCAAAAGATACTGAACGGCAAAATTTATTTAAAGAATTATTTAAAAATTGTTGCTGGTTTAATGGAAGTTTTCAGTTATTAAAGTGTTTCTCACTCAAATTTTTGCCCAAATATCACATGGGCTCGTAGCACAGCACTTTTCTTGACGTAAAACACGACAAAATATTGTGCCACTAATATTTTATTTACTTCTGTTGGCTAAATGTACATCTGTAGGTAGAGATGCCAACTTACCTGATAGTTCTAGATTTCAGTTTACTTAGAAACTTTGCTTTGAATTGTGGTTTCGCAGATGTGTACTATGAAGCTTTATTTATGTGTTGACGTATTAATTTGTGTATGCTACATTTTTAAAAAATATGTAAATGTCGTGAAGGAACAGTGCAGGATCTAAACGGGAAGTGGGGAGGGGGCATAATACATGCTAAAATAAACATACGGTTTTAGTGGTTGCCGATTCTAAATACCTTTCGTAATTATAAAGCAACTTTGTGCATTGTTGCGAAGTAATGGTTTCAGCATAGTTTGCAGAATTTCTAATCATCTCGTTATATACGCAGTTTTACACATTATTTTTAAGACACATTGCTACACTCAAGCTCATAAACCAAGGACAATTGCAGAATGTGGTGCCACACAACGTGGCACCACTCAAAACTTGCGCTAATAGCATAGGCACATAGAGAACACACATGACACAGATCTGTAAGTCCACGGTATTGGTGATAAGTTGAGAAAACCGTCCCGAAACACATGTGTTACAAAACGCCACTATTTCCTGCACATGTACCCCTATATCAATATGCGATATGATCACCATGCACACGTACACACGCCGCACAAAGGGTTGGCACAGTTTCGATCAGGTGGTCGAGCAGCTGCTGGGGTATAGCCTCCCATTCTTGCACCAGTGCCTGTCGAAGCTCCTGAAGTGTACTAGGGGTCTGAAGACGTGCAGCGATACGTCGACCGAGAGCATCCCAGACATGCCCGATGGGGTTTACTATTCCACGCTGGCAGCTCGGTGGGGCCGTGCGTTATCATCCATCAGGAGGAAGGTGGGACCCACTGCACCCCTGAGAAGGCGGACATACTGGTGCAAAATGACGTCCCGATACACCTGACCTGTTACAGTTCCTCTGTCAAAGACATGCAGGGGTGTACGCGCACCAATCATAATCCCACCACACGCCATCAAACGACGACCTCCATACAGGTTCCTTTCAAGGACATCAAGGGGATGGTATCTGGCTCCTGGTTCACGCCAGATGAAAACCCGGCGAGAAACACTGTTCAGACTATACCTGGAATCGTCCGTGAACATAACCTGGGACCACTGTTCCAATGACCATGTACCGTGTTCTTGACACCAGGCTTTAGGGTTCTCATGTGACGAGGGATCAGTGGAATACACCTTGCAGGTCTACGGGCGAATAAACCATGTCTGTTCAGTCGTCTGTAGACTGTGTGTCTGAGGACAACTGTTCCAGTGGCTGTGGTAAAGGTCCCGAGCAAGGCTACCTGCAGTACTCCGTGGCCCTCTGAGGGCACTGATGGTGAGATATCGGTGTTCTTGTGGTGTTGTACATTGTGGTAGTCCCGTACTGTAGTGCCTGGACACGTTTCCTGTCTGCTGGAATCGTTGCCATAATGTTGAGATGACACTTTGTGGCACACGGAGGGCCCGTGCTACGACCTGCTGTGTTTGACCAGTCTCCAGTCGCCCTATATTCTACTCCTCATAACGTCATCAATATGTGTTCTTTAAGCCATTTTCAACACACAGTCACCATTAGCACGTCTGAAAACGTGTGCACACTTAGCCGCTGTACCGTACTCTGACACGCACCAACACACCTCTGCGTATGTGGAGTCCTGCCAGCGCCACCGTGCGACGGCCGCAGGTCAAATGCACCGCATGATCGTACCCCGAGGTGACTTAAACCCGCATACCGCCCACCAGAGCGTTGTTTCACCACGTATCAGCATTATCCTTAATTTATGAGCATGAGTGTATTTAGATATAGCTAAATTCATCATAGGTTTTATAACAGTTATAAAGAAGATGAGGGAGTAACGTATCTTCGATGGAAAGGTTGTCAGATACGGAACATAATCTGGGATTGGGGAAAGAATTCGACCGGATGCATTTCAAAAATATCATCCTGGCATTTTCGTTAAGCTATTTGCGAAACCACGAGAATCATACATCTAGATGGTGAGAGATAAGATCACATTAATTTGCACAGACAAAGTGCCGGCTGAGCAGGTTACGAGATGATGAGTACGGAAAGTCGCCAGCGGTCTACTAGAGGCGGGACGGTTACAGAAGTCCAAACCAATTGCTGGTTTCGCTGCAGGGGAGAGATTCCGCACTCCGGTAAGAGAGAGCCAGCCCGCGTTTGGCACCCGAAGCGACCACACTCACACATCGTCGAAACAAGTAAGCTCACAAGTCAAGGGCCTCTCGGTCCTGTGCTGCGCTCGAGCGGTCCAAGCGTCAGAATTCCGCGCGAACCAGAGTGGACTATTGTCGAACTTCGAATGACCGCCACACAAGCAGGCTGCGCATTGGCCAGAACAGATTCACCTGTTCCAAAGTGCAGGACCGTCCAGAGCCTTCTAAGCTCGCTCTCGTCCTGCAGGACGGCCATGGAGGCAGACGTCTGCTTGTAATCAGCTATGGTATATTTGTGGCCGGCTAGATGTGGGTCTGGATAGCTGCACTTTGTATTGATTGCTGGCTTACAGCCTACAACGAAGTTAGCAGTGATCTAATCAATATATCACATACTTAGGCTAATTAAGCTCGATTTGTGATCGAGGATGTTTTGTGCTTTAGTGATGAAAATCTTGTCATCAGACTATCTATAAACACCCAGCATAACGCATTTGTCGTCTATTTCGTTTCATTGATGCATATTAATATCGCTTCCAGACATAGTCTGGTGGCAGCCCGTCATGTCTTCAGGAACTTCTTTTTGACTCAGATCGTTGCGTTACAGAGGCAGGATCTACGAGATAGTACATCAGGAGCTGTACCTGGAGTCACAACGAACAACCCACATAGTAACCTGTGTAGCTACGCAGTGACCTGACAGAGAGTGAAACTGTCATTCCCGAATGTGAATTCGATGTCTTATGATTCCATATCTACACCTACATGTAAAAGCGCAAATCAACCACACGGGCATGGTGGAAGCTGTCTTGTACCATTGCTTCTCATCCCCTTTCCTATGCCACTCGCCAACAAAGAGAGAGAAAATTGATTGTGTATATGTTTTACTATCAGCCCTCATTTCTCCTATGCTGTCTTCGCGTTCCATAACGAGACGCATATTTTTGCAGTAGAATCATTCAGCAGTTTGGCACAAATACCGGTTCCCTAAAATTGCTATACAGCGTTCCACAAAAAGAAAGTCGCCTTCCATCCATGGATACCCGTTTGAGATCACGAAGCATATCCGTAGCACTGGCGTGTTGGTCGTAGCTACCGCTAAGAAATCTAGCTGCACACTTCTGAACTGCTTCGATCTCCTCCTTTGATCCGACCTTGTGCGGATCTCAAAGACTGGGGTTATACTCAAGAAGAGGCCTACTGGTGTTTTATGCTCAGTCTTCTTTACAGCATGAACCACACTATTCCAAAAATTCTCTTAATAAACCGAAGTCGACCACTGTCCCTTCCCTCTACCGTGCCTAGGTGCTTGTTCCATTTAATTTCGCCTAGATATTTAATCCTCCTGACTGTTTCGAGTAGCACACTACTAAAGCTGTATTCGAACACTATAGGACTGTTTTTTCCTGCTCAGCTGCATTAACTTGCTTTTCTCCACATTTAGAGAAAACAGTCTTCATCATACCAAGTACAAATTCTATGAACGTCATCGTACATCCTCATAGAGTCACCCCAAGACGATAATTTTACATACACGACAGCCTCATCAGCAAAGGGTTGGATATTACAGCTCACCCTACACCTCAGAGAGTTTATGTATGTAGAGAACAAGCTCGGTCTTACCACACATCACTAGTCCACTGCTGCATTTTGCTAATTGGTTCAGTAACGTTTCAGACGTACAGGGCTACTGTAAGTGGTTCATTAATCTTCACAGCTCTATATTTTCCAACATATTACTCGTAAAAATACGATTTCTGCATAAATAGAACCATAAACCCAGCACGTTTGTGTTTCGCTCTCCACGCGGTAATGAAGTTCGTTCCGTACCTTACGTAGTAACATTCATCATCACATCAGCATTCATGCGTTCTCCCAGCTGTTCCAGTTTTCTTGGCCGTGGGGGTAAGTAAACACGGTCTTTAATGTACGCTCAAAGGAAAAAGTCACATGACGTTTAGGTCACAATACTTGAGGAGCCAAAGAAGCAGAGCCACATCAACTCGAACACTACATCCAATCCAGCGACACCGAAATTCGTCGTTCAGGTGGCGAGGCGACAAACATCGATGCTCCAATGAGGGCGTGTCCCGTCCTGTTGGACGATGAAATTTTCAGAATCACCGGTCAGTTGTGCAAGCAACCATAATTCGAACGTAACAAGGTAAGCGGTAACGTCGCGGTCTTCTCACAAAAGGAAAACGGTCCGTATAGCTTTGCCGGTGACATTACACAGAAAACATTAACTTTCGACGAATCGCTTTCGTGCGCCACAATTTCATGAAGTTGTTCGGTACCCCACACTCTCACATTAACCTTTCCAGGTAAATGGAAGCTTGGAGAGGAAACGTTCATCCTCACAAACTTCCTGCATTGTGATGCACAGCTGAAGGTGCCGATCATAATCTTCCTGTTTTAACTGTTGCACGAGCTGCAGACGGTAGAGGTTGAAATGTAACCGCCGTCGCAAAATCTTCCACACATTTTTTTCTACGGTGCTCAAAGTTCGTGACTTGCACCGACCGTTGACGTTTTTGGAACTGCGTACGAAGCTCTCAAGGGCTGCATCTGGTTCACTTGACCCACTGGTACTTTCGTGTTTACGAAGACCAGCAGCGTCCCTAATGCTTTATTTACGCTTATTTCCCAGAGTTCCTTCTGAATGAATCCTGCACTGTGTATGCTTTCTTCAAAAACTTATCTATAAATGAAAATAGTCAATATTCCTTTTTTTTCAAAATCTTTCTTCTCGTTTCACGAGTGATTTGGGTATCGTATTCAATTGCTGAGCAATATTGACTGATGGTTGGTTGGCGCTATGTTGCACATATGAACCGTGTTGTGAAACAAAACTTTAAACTTAGCGAAATAGAGAATGTGAAATAATGAAAAGTAATCTAATCAAACGCCAAAAGTAACTAGTTGTGTACTCAGTGAAAACCATTTAACTGAAACTCGATACTGCAGTTACGAAAGATGCGAGACATGATGCACAATTTCTACATCAAATCTTCACAAAAATGAAATACTACTCTACTCGGAAGAAAAATAACTGTTTGAGACTATCTACACTATTCACTGTAAACTAATCTGCTTGCTTAGCGCAACACTCGTAAATTGTGACTTTGGACAGTTTCCACACAAGAACACAAGGCGAGATCTGCCCCGAAATAAAAGCAGCTTCACTCATGCTCAGCATGTTGCTTTGTGTCTGGTGTACTCACATTACTGGCCATTAAAATTGCTACACCAAGAAGAAATGCAGATGATAAATGGGTATTCATTGGACAAATATATTATACTAGAACTGACATGCGCTTATATTTTCACGTAATTTGGGTGCATAGATCCTGGGAAATCAGTACCCAGAACAAACACCTCTGGCCGTAATAACAGCCTTGATACGCCTGGGCGTTGAGCGAAACAGAGCATGGATGGCGTGTACAGGTACAGCTGCCCATGCAGCTTCAACATGACACCACAGTTCATCAAGAGTAGTGACTGGCGTATTGCGACGAGCCAGTTGCTCGGCCACCATTGACCAGACGTTTTCAGCTGGTGAGAGATCTGGAGAATGTGCTGGCCAGGGCAGCAGTCGAACATTTTCCGTATCCATAAAGGCCAGTACAGGACCTGCAACATGCGGTCGTATATTATCCTGCTGAAATGTAGGGTTTCGCAGGGATCGAATGAAGGGCGGAACCACGAATCGTAACACATATGAAATGTAACGTCCACTGCTAGTGATACGAGGCCGTTGGGATCCAGCACGGCGTTCCGTATTACCCTCCTGAACTCACCGATTCAATATTCTCCTAACAGTCACTGGATCTCGACCAACGCGAGCAGCAGTGTCGCGGTACGATACACCGCAATCGCGATAGTCTACAATCCGACCTTTATCAGAGTCGGAAACGTGATGGTACGCATTTCTCCTCCTTACAAGAGGCATCACAACAACGTTTCACCAGGCAACACCGGTCAACTGCTGTTTGTGTATGAGAAATCGGTTGGAAGCTTCCCTCATGTCTGCACATTGTAGGTGTCGCCACCGGCGCCAACGTTGTGTGAATGTTCTCAAAAGCTAATCATTTGCATATCACCGTATCTTCTTCCTGTCGGTTAAATTTCAGATCTGTAGCACGTCATCTTCGTGGTGTAGCAATTTTAATGGCCATCAGTGCACATTGTCGAAAGCAAATAGAAATCAGTAGATGCAGCAGCGAAAGAAAAATACGAGTATGAACTATGCACAACAGAACTTGTTTTTTGCTTGTCAGAAACAATCTGTGGTTTTGCGTGGCGTAAGGTGCAATGTACAGATGACAAAATATTCAAAATTTAACTAAGAATGGTGAAGGAGTTGTCCCTGAAAGAAAGTCGTTCTTGAAAAATTAAACTCTGATTATTGTCAAAAACGACTGTACAACACAAGAAGACAATAAAAACTATGAAATTCTCACAACAGAAAAATTACAGATATTCCAACAAATTGTGTCATCTGTGACATAATGAAAAGAAAGAGATCAAACTAACATTAATCATAAATGTTATTGGTTGTCTGAGAGACAAAAATTTTCTTCAATTAATACTTCTGAGAAAGAAACATTTTATTCTTGCGCATGAACTGTTCACACTGAAAAATTCTTCTAAAAGATCTTCTACATCAATACACTGAATAACATATCTTTACAAACAAGTTTTCATTTCTAAAATAAACAGTTTCTGATAATTTCTCTCAGATTCACAGATATCAAATCTCCTTCAGTAAAAATTCAACTGCTCGCCGTTTTGCCTCAAATAAGAATGCCCAGCTCTGCCCAGTTGAGAGACGAGCAAGCGAACCACAGATAAACTCACACACGGAGTCTAGCATCTTATTCACTAGTCGTGCAGCGAGCTCGTTTATCTTTGTTCCAGTACAGCAAAGGTGAATTATTTACAATGGCAGAAAACATATGAAGACCTTACATTGTAACGCATGAATATCTCGCAAGTTCCAGAACACAAAAACACTTTTCTTGCTTTGTCACCATTTTGTCAAGGCGCCATACTCGTAACTCCAACTGGTGGATACCGCAAACTCGGTGAATTTTCGGTTATATTCATGATGCAATCATATTTGTACTTGTAATATTCTTGGAAATACAGAACTCTGCAAACGAACGAATCATTTATACACCAAAGCGCCGAAGAAACTTGTATAGGCATGCGTTTTCATATACGGCACTGCGGTCGGCAACCCCTATATTCGACAAGTATCTAGCGCAGTTGTTGGATCGGTTACTGCTGCTACAATGGCAAGTTGTCAAGATCTAAGTTAGCTTGGACGTAGTGTTATAGTCAGCCCAAGAGCGATGGGACACAGCATCTCCGAGGTGGCGATGAAATGGGAATTTTCCGTACGAACATTTCACGGGTGTACTGTGAATATCATGAATCCGGTAAAACACAAGCGAAACGTTCAACGTGACAGACGTGTAACCGTTCCGGAAATTGCTGCAGACTTCAATGCTGGGCCATCAACAAGTGCCAGCCTGCGAACCATTCAACGAAACATCATCGACATGAGCTTTCGAAGCCATAGGTCCATTCGTGTACCCTTGATGACTTCACGACATAGAGCTTTACGCTTCTCGTGGGCCTGGTAACAGAGACATTGGACTGTTGATGACTGGAAATGTGTTGCCTGGTCGAACGAGTCTCGTTTCAAATTATATCGAGTGGGTGGACTGTACAGGTAAGGAGACAACCTCATGAATCCATGAACCCCACATGTCATCAGGGGACTGTTCACGCTGGTGGAGGCTGTGTAACGGTGTGGGGGAGTGTGCAGTTGGAGTGATGTGGGACCCCCGATACGTTTGGATATGACTCTGACAGGTGACACCTACGTAAGCATCCTGTCTGATCAGCTGCATCCATTCATGTCCACTGTGGATTCCAACGGACATGGACAGTTCCAGTAGGACAATGCGACACCCCACACGTCCCGAATTGCTATAGAGTAGCTCCAGGAACACGCTTCTGCGTTTAAACAATTCACCTGGCCAACAACTTCCTGAGATATGAACATTATTGTGCATATCTGGGTTGCCTTGCAATGTGCTGTTCAGAAGAGATCTCCACCCCCTGCTACTCTTACGGATTTATGGACAACTCTGCAGGATTCATAGTGTCAGTTCCCTCCAGCACTACTTCAAACATTAGTCGAGGCCATGCCACGTCGTGCTGCGGCACTTCTGCTTGCTCTCGCGGGCCCTATTAGGCAAGTGTACCAGTTTCTCTGGCTCTGAATTTCAAACGCCGTTGACGAAATTATTCATTTACCCCCTGTCCCAGGTTACCTGGAAAGTGACTGCGTGTACGATAAATAGAGAGGTTGTTCTGCTTGAGCGCGTCAGCTCGCGGTGCATTACTCGATGAGCTATCGGCGACGCTGCCGGGACACGGAGCTGTGAACAGCGAGCGGGCCAGCAGCCGACTTTGCGCAACAGCCTGTGGCGGACAATAGACAGGGAGAGCGGGGCGAGAACACAGGAGAGCAGAGCAGAGTGCGGGGCAGAGGCGGCGCCGGCAGAGTCCGCGCCGGAGCGTGACTGCGGCCGGGCGTGGGGCCGGGCCGCGGGGCGCTGGGGTCAGCCACGCGCAGACTGGCGACCGCGCCAGGAGCTCCGTCACCGCGGGTTCCTGTTGACGTTGGAGAGTGGCACCTACAGTTTATTTGATATATCCCCAGTAATAACGTTATCCGCAATCACAGTGG
This sequence comes from Schistocerca piceifrons, assembly GCF_021461385.2. NCBI lineage: Eukaryota > Metazoa > Arthropoda > Insecta > Orthoptera > Acrididae > Schistocerca > Schistocerca piceifrons. Next base: position 584,915,443 of record NC_060142.1, on the reverse strand, counting down.
ATGTATTTATCCCGTGGTCATTCCTTGTCCAAGCTTGCAGCTCCAGGGCATCTTGTTGACTAACGTGTTTTATACTTTGTACTGTCCATGCAAACACAGAACGACACTCATATGTGGAGGAGGGGAAATGCAAGGGAGAGGAACTGGTATTGGAATGTTGCAGACGAACAAAGGGGTAGGGGAGGCACAAGTGCGTGTAAGAAAATATAAAAGGGTTTACCTTACAAGCAAAGCCATGTGAAAAGCACACTTTGGTCTTAAACAGTAGCTTCACTGTTAAGGATATGTTCACAGATTTTCAGAGCAGCACAAGATGCAATTGCACATTACAAACAATACAGATCATTCTTTGATATATTACTATGGATCTTTGACTGTCACCCTTTCTCTGCAGGAAACACATTTAGAAAATGTTCAGCCCTACGTTTATTCCTTTCCAGTAGCCATGTCTGTTTCACTACCACTGACAGTACCAGTTGCTTCACTTCCAGAATCACTATTGATTGCATCACTATGACCATTACTATTCGAGTCCCTACCACTTCCCACATTTAAGATCAACTCCACTGCCTGTTCCAGTGAACCTTCACTTGAAAGATATGGACCTTCAATTTTCTTTGCATGCTCACAGCGTTTCTTCCAGTCTTCTTTTGTTATTGAACCAATCTGTTCATCTATAAGTTTTAATAATGTGTCCATTCTGAATGTTACACTGCATTCAGAAATTCCATAGTTGAGTGTTGCCCATATCAAAAATGGTTCAAATGGCTCTGAGCACTATGCGACTTAACTTCTGAAGTCATCAGTCACCTAGAACTTAGAACTACTTAAACCTAACTAACCTAAGGACATCACATACATGCATGCCCGAGGCAGGATTCGATCCTGCGACCGTAGCGGCCGCGCAGTTCCAGACTGAAGCGCCTAGAACCGCTAGGCCACATCGGTCGGCCATTTGCCTGTATCAGCCTGTAGGATTCACTTCTGGATGGAATGGAGATAAGATGTTACACTGTATAACCATGTTCAGTTAAAATGTTGTCTATTTTATATGTGATGTGGCCTGATTTATTTGTTTTTGATCAATGAATATAACTAGTGTCTCAGCATGTCCTTGTGGAAAGGAATTTCCTTTCCTTTTAACCTGAGCATTATTTATCTTCTTGTGGTGTTAGATGTTGGAGTACCAGTCACTTACTTTTTGTGGTGAGGGGTACGTATGAGTACAGCATGAGGTAGCAGATTTAATCTCTCCATGAGCCCCTTTTCCATCTAGTTATGATAATCCCCGGACGGATTAAATCTTTCTTAGGCATTAAGTAGAAAATGGTAATTCCCACCAGCATGGATGACGATAGTTCCGCTTCTTTACGAAACATGTTTCAATATACTCTGTAGTGAATTGCCACACCACCTTACTATGAGGATACTACTTTGTGTAGCATCACATATCAGTACTAACCCACAGGCATCTTTAAATTTGCAACGGAATTATGAGTTTCCGCCAGATGCCGATAGCGGTCACACGGGATCTGGCAGACCCAATGGTGCGCTCCCGCTGTGCCGCACCTCCAGCGGTTTGTTACTACGTGCGACCTATGCTGCTGGAATATAGGATGGCTGACGGCAGTCATCCACTCCACTCATACTTGGAGCCTACAAGACGCAACTGAGACGCCGCCGACTTGGAGCTCTGACTCCATCGTTTGTGCTGTAGCACAGAGACCTTACCCCTTGTTAACATTAATAGCTGGTTTCTGTTTCTTGCTGAGTTATTTACTGTGAGTCTTCATATGCTTGGGCCGGCCGGTGTGGCCGTGCTGTTCTAGGCGCTTCAGTCTGGAAACGCGTGACCGCTGCGGTCGCAGGTTCGAATCCTGCCTCGGGCGTGGATGTGTGTGATGTCCTTAGGTTAGTTAGGTTTAAGTAGTTCTAGGGGACTGATGACCTCCCATGTTAAGTTCCATAGCGCTCAGAGCCATTTGAGCCATGACAGTTTTGGTGGTCCAGGTGTTATAGTGTGTGGAGGTATAATATGTCATGGTGTGCGGAGGTATAATATTACGTTGCCATACTAAGCTCCTAGTCTGTCAGCACGGTATACTCGTCGGTCAATGCTATTGTGACATCGTACTGCCACCCCACGCGCGTCTTTTCGGGAGTTATTCTGCTGTGACTTCCTCTTTATAGATGACAATGCTCGACCGCATCGAAGTGCGCAGTGGAGCAGCTCTTGCAACGAGAAGCTATTTGGCGAATGGACTGGTGTGCCCGCTCTCCCGAGTTAAACCTCATCCATCATGCATGTGATGCATTGGGGAGAGGTGTTCCAACACGTCCACACGCACCAACGACCATCCACCGGTTGTCAGTTGTGCTGGTGGAGGAATGGGGCGCCCTGTCACCAGAACTCTTTACCAGCCTTGTAGCCAGCGTGCGAGGACGTTGCACGGCATACACTGCCGTCCGTGTTGATCACATCTCTAATTAAGAAGTGTGCTCAAACTTTTGTAATGTCCAGGAGGCCATCATGAATCTTTGGGACTTTGGTGTTCGTCTCATTGCGTATTTCATTCATGTACTTTGCTATACTGTAGCACTTCTTCCTGTGTGTAGTCGAGTTTCATCGAGCTATGTTACTTGGGATTCACACATCATACAAAAGTATCTTCGCCTTTAAGTATTGCAAAACAGTGTGTAGTGACTGAAACGGACGAAAGTGTCTGGAAAAATATAAAAAACAAAAATCGATAGAAACATGCAAAATAAAAATCTAACAGAATGGTATCATGATATATATCACACGAATCAATTTGGTCACAGGATTAGGAAACAGAAATTAGATATTTTCTAGGAAAATGTATTACAGTAGTTACCGATGTAACAGTATCGATTTCTTAAATAGTAAATAATATATCGTCTGTTAAGTAATACTAGTTACCGAGATCGAGGCTTAATCTCATTTTTAGTTGAAACAGCACCGTTACTTCAAAAAGTTTTTCTGAAAAGAGTCAAAATTAAGGCGACTCTGCTTGACTAGTTTCTGGAAAGTGTCCCCCACTAACCTACTACGTCACTGCGGTAGTTCTGACCTCTTATATGTCTTCTACATCTACATCTACATGGTTACTCTGCAATTCACACTTAAGTACCTGGCAGAGGGTTCATCGAACCATTTTCATACCAACTCTCTACAATTTCCACTCTCGAATTGCCCGTGGGAAAAAGGAACCCCCAAATCTTTCCGTTCGAGCTCTGAGTTCTCTTATTTTATTATGATGATCATTTCTCCCTGCATAGGTGGGTGTCAACAAAATATTTACGCATTCGGAAGAGAAAGTTGGTGATTGAAATTTCGCAAATAGATCTCGCCGCAAAGAAAACCACCCTTGTTTCAGTGACTGCCACCCCAACTCGCGTATCATATCAGTGACACTAACACCCCTATTGCGCGATAACACGAAACGAGCTGCCCTTCTTTGCTCTTTTTCGATGTCCTCTGCAAATCCGACCAGGTAAGGATCCCATACCGTGCAGCAATATTCCAGCAGAGAACGGATATGTGTAACGTAAGCTGTCTCTTTAGTGGGTTTGCTGTATCTTCTAAGTGTTCTGCCTACAAAGTTCAGTCTTTGTTTCGCTTTCTCCACAATATTATCTATGTGGTCTTTCCAATTTAAGTTGCTCGTAATTGTAATTCCTAGGTATTTAGTCGAATTGACAGCCCTTAGATTTGTGCGATTTATCGTATACCCAAAATTTATCGGATTTATTTTGGTATCCATGAGGATGACCTCGTACTTTTCTTTGTTTAATGCCAATTGCCACTTTTCGCACCATACAGAAATTCTCTCTAGACCATTTTGTAATTGGAATTGATCGTCTGATGATTTTACTAGGCCGTAAATTACAGATTCATCTGCAAACAATCTAAAGGGGCTGCTCAGATTATATCCTAGATAATTTATATAGAGGAAATCACGAATCCAGTCACACAACTGAGACGATACTTCGTATGCATGTAATTTGATTAATAGTCGCTTGTGAGGAAAGGTATCAAAAGCCTTCTGGAAATCTTGGAATATGGAATCGATCTGAGATCCCTTGCCGACAGCACTCATTACTTCATGGGAAAAAGGGCTAGCTGTGTTGCACAAGAATGATATTTTCTGAATCCGTGTTGGTTATGTATCAATAAGTCATTTTCTTCAAGGTGATTCATAATGTTCGAGTATATCCTCCAAAATCCTACTGCAAAGAGGTCAGTGATATGGGTCTCTAATTCAGTGGGTTACTACTATTTCCCTTCTTGAATATTGGTGTGACCTGTGCTACTTTCCAGTCTTTAGGAACAGACCTTTCGATAACTGACCTGTTGTACATCATTGCTAAGAAAACCGCTATTGTGTCTGCATGCTCTGAGAGGAACCTGACTGGTATACCATCTGGACCGTAAGACTTGCCTTTCTTAAGTGATTTGAGTTGTTTCGCAACCCCTCAGATATCTACTTTTATGTCACTCATGCTAACAGGAATTGTCTTATTAAAATGATATGATTTCCAAACGTGAAACGTATTACAAAAATTTTAACCACGTGAAGAAAGCTTATAAAAACAAGCAGGCAGTTCGATATGGAGGGAGAGTATCGGGAAAGTCAACCAATTTCATATAGTGGCTGAAAGTGTCTGTTATGTTACACAAGAACTAACTTTTGTTATTTACTATTTTACGTTTCATTTTACAAGGCAGTTTTCATCTGAAGGAAACGATCTGGGATAGCCCAAGTTATCGCAGTCGGTCTCGGATGTTTGAAAAGAGCGGCGAATCCAATAGTATACACTGTATTTCACAAGTCCCAGTACTTCGGCACAGGAGATGAATTAAAATATCTATTTACAACCTGACTTATGTTTTGCGTGGTTTTCCTTCAACAACTCAGAGCATCAAGATGATACATTCACAGAGCCGACTTCTTGCCTCTCTCCTCTTCAACTAAGCAAACACAAGCAACAAAGCGATACAGAAAGCGGTTGCTATATTTTGTTTACTTTTCGTTAGAAAGGCATTCGATAGAGTTCTGTGGACGGGTAGTGAACAAGGGGAACATCGGCCAAGATTTTTGATTGGGTTCAGGTCTTTCTAGCAGAGGGAATACAACACGTTGTTCTAAATGGCACTAAATCGTCGCCGTGAGGGGTAGCCGTACGGACTTAGGCACCGTCCCTCGGTTGAGCTTCGAGTCCTCCCTTGGGCATGGGTGTGTGTGTTGTCGTTAGCGTAAGTTAGTTTAAGTTAGATTAAGTAGTGTGTAAGCCTAGAGACCGATGACCTTAGCAGTATGGACCCATAGAACTTACCACATGTTTCCAAATTTTTACTAAATCGTCCGATGTAACTCTGATTCTAATCGTTTCTCAAATGAGTTTTATAGAGATATTATTATTTTTTATGCCTAACAATTACGTAGTCTATAACGGCAAAAGCTGTTTGCGGATGATGCTGTTGTGTATGGGAAAGGCGTAACAGTACAGAATTGAAGCAAAATGTAGGCAAACATGTATAAAAAGATGTAGGCAAACATGTAGAGAATAGGCAATGGGTGCAAGCACTATCAGTTGACACTTAAATATATGTAAAGTATACCGGAGTTGATGAGAAACCCATTATTTTCGATTACATCTACATCGACATAGGTAGTCTGCAAGCCACTACTAGTCATTTCCTTTTCGAGGGGAAAACGACTGTCTGTATGCGTCCGTACGAGAACTCATTTCCCGTATCTTATCTGTGTGGTCCTTAAGCGCAGTGTATGTCAGCGGCTGTAGAATCGTTCGGCAGTCAGTTTCAAATGCCGGTTCTCTAAATTTTCTCAATAGCATTTCTTGAAAAGAACGTCGCTTTCCCTCCAGGGATTCCCATTTGAGCTTGCGAAGCATCTCCGTAATACTTACGTTTTGTTCGAACTTACCGGTGACAAATCTTGCAGCCGGCCTCTAAACTGCTTCGATGTCTCCCTTCAGTCCGATCTGCTACGGATCCCAAACACTGGAGCAGCACTCAAGAACAGGTCGCTCCAGCGTCATATATGCGGACTCCTTTATGGGTGAACCAGTCATTCCTAAAATTCTCCCAATAAACCGAAGTCGACTATTTGTCTTACCTACCACAGTTCTCAAATGCTCGTTCCAACACATATCGCTTAGCAGTGCTATGCCCAGATACTTAAACGACTTGACTGTGTCAAGCTGCACGCTAGCAATACTGTATCCGAACGTTACATGTTTAATCTTCCTAGTCATTCATATTAACGCATATTTTTCGACATTTAGGGCTAGATGTCATTCATCACACGAACTTGAAATTTTGTCTGAAGTCGGCTTGTATCTACCTACAGTCACTCATCTTCGATACCTTACCGTACATCAGAGCATCATCAGCAAACAACCGCAGATTGCTGCCCACCCTGTCAGGAAAATCATTTATGTATATAGAGAACTAGAACGCTCCTAACGCACTTCCCTGTGGCACTGTTGAAGATACCCCTGTCTCTGATAAACACTCGCCGTCGAGGGCGACATACTGGGTTCTACGAGGGGGAGTTGGAAAATAAGTTTTCCCTGTCGACTGTGGTCAGATTTGTGTGTGAAAGGAAAAAAAAGAGAATGAGACATTAAAGATAACACATATCTTTATTTTTCTACATAATTTCCAAGTAAATTGAGACATTTGTCATACCGCTATATAAGCTTCAAAAAGCCTTCCCGGAAAAAAATCAGGGCGTTGCATACAGAGGAAGTGTTGAACGGCTTGTTTGACGTCAGTATTGCTGCCAAAGTGCCTTCCACCGAGAGTCTTCTTCAAAGCAGGAAACAGATGGAAGGCACTTGGTGTGAGAACCTAACTGTAAGGCGGATGGTGCAGGCGCTCCCAACCAAGAGTTGCAATATCGTTTTGCGTTGTCGTCACCGTGTGTGGTCTCGCATTGTCATCCAACAGCAGAACGTCAGATCTGATTAGGCCAGGCCGATTTTTCCGAATGACCTCTTTCAATTTCGACAGAGTGGCACAGCACCGCGCAGCATTGATGGTTGCATCCTCCAGAAAGTCCAGCAGCAAAACTCCTTTGGCGTCCCAGAAAACGGTGAGTAGCACTTTACCTGGAGACGGAGTTCTTTTGAACTTCTTTCGGACAGGTAATGACGGATGTTTCCACCCCATGGATGCGGCCTTAGATTCTGGAGTGTAATGGTGGACCCATGTTTTGTCCCCCGTCACAATCCGAAACAGAAGGTCATTGCCAGATTCGTGATAACGCACGAGCTGTTCCAGGCTGAACGCCATGCGTCGTTCGATGTGTGTCGCGGTCAGTTCGCGGGGCACCCATCGTGACGACACCTTCCTGTATCGAAGAATGTCGTGGATGATCTTATGAGCTCGCTGATGCCCGATTCCAAGTTTTGCCGCCACTCCATCGATGGTGATACGCCAGTTCGCTTTAATCATGTCATCCACCTGCCTGACATTTTCATCTGTAGTGGCCGTGCGCATCCGTCCAGGTCTCGGTATGTCCTGCAGTTGCTGACGTCCACCATCTTCGCACCATTTGTCTCGACATCACACCTGACCCATACACCTCAACAAGGTGGTTATGAATTTCTGTGCCTGATACTCCACGTGGCCATTCATAGAGGATAACATCTCTCACTTCCGCCTTTGACCACGACTTCAAAACGCACCTTCTCTCCATAGCTCCGGGAAAAGACTGATCGGCTGGCCTCCTCTTTGCGTAGGCACTGCGACAGCGCCATCTGCTTGATCGCGGTCTACCTCTACCCAATTGGGTATCGGTGTCTTGCACGTGCGCGCTCACCTGCCGTGTCGTCTTTCGCCCGTATCACACAACTCTGCCCAAAGTCGGCAGGGGAAACTTTTTTCCAACTCCCTCTCGTATTATTTAAGGAGTCTTGGGGCCACTCACATATCTGATAACATATTCCACATGTTCGTAACTTCATTAACAGCCTACAATGGGGACCGAGTCAAATGCTTGACTGATGAATTATTACTAGAAACACAAATAACCGTAAAATCTCCGGAACTCTGCCTGTGAAGCGCCCCGGTGCTGGCTGATCGTGTAACACTAGTTGCAGGGAAAACGGAAACCCCAGCGATATTCATTGTAAGAATACCAAGGCGATGAAATTCACTCACAAATTAGGTAGTTTACAAATCTATCGTCTAACTGAATCTTGAATTTTTTGCAGACAGTTTTTGACCATTACTATGTCACATTAATTGAATAAATAGAGAACATCCAAAGAAGAGTGCAGAATATTTTCACAGGTGACTTTATTAGGTACAAGAGCACCCCGGAGATTTCATAAAACTCCAGTGGCAGATGTTACATGAGCCGCGTCAAGAGTTCTGGGAAGGTTTACTACCGAAATTCTCGGACGTACAAGAACATTGAGCCAACAAAACACCAATGGTGGAAAAAGTAAAGAAAATCGACTCACATGCAAAATTCCTCAGAGTCTTTCCTACTGCATACTTTTCGCGAACAAAATAGAAAACGAAGGGCCGCATATTGTAAAATTTCGTGAGAAGATCCCGCCGCAACGAGAAACGCCTTTGTTGTTATGATTGCCATCCCAACTCTCGTGTCATATCAGTGACACTCTCTCCGAAACATAGTAAATTCCTTTTAGTACTCATTTGCGTGACTTCACACTTTTCATCACTTAAAGACAATTGCCACTTCTCACACCATACAGATGTCGTGGCTAAATCATTTTCGAATTAGTTTTGAACTTCTGATGACTTAAAGAGACGGAATAACAACAGCATCATCTGCAGTCAGTCTACGAGCGCTGCTCAGATAGTCTTTATACAGGTTAGTAGCAGCAGAGGGTTAGTAACACTTCCTTGAGGAACGTCAGTAATCACTTCTGTTTTACTCGATGCCTTTCCGACAGTTGATATGAACTGGGACCTTTGTGAGAGGAAATAATGAATCCAGTTGCACAACTGAGACCAAACTCTGGAGCCACGAAATTTGATTACAAGTTGCTTATGAGGAACGATATAAAAAAACCTCCTGGAAATCTACAAATTCGGAATCAGCTTGAGATTCCCTGTCGATAGCACTAGTTATTTCATATGGATAGAGAGCAAGTTATGTTTCACCAGATATTTTTCGAATCCGTGTTGGCTATGTGTCAACAGCTCGTTTCACAATGTGCCAACACAGTATCGGATCTTTCGTCGAGCAAGAGGTAGCATATGGATCTAAGTATTGAGTTAATTCACGTTTCCCACACCTCGGAAAGGATTTTCTGTGTTAATTAGGCTGGGAAGTATGACGGCGCCGGCCAGGAGAGAACGTGCTGGCCGTTTGTGAGAATGTACTTTGTTTTGGTGGTGCCTGAAAGAAGAAAATGACAGTAGCGCTCAAAGTAGACTCCGCCACAACCGTAAAGTAGCTTTAGGAATCTCAGAATGGGTGCAGTTGTACCAGCACGTGTACTGATCGCCTTATCAACAGAATGTTGAATTCAAATCTTTATTTTAACAGTTTCTTTGTTGATGTCACATTTAAGTCCCGTCCTGTCTGCACAAAACAGCCAATTCCCGCACTGCTATCGTCCCATGACACATTGACCTGATGACCAAATCCGCTTCAGATTGTCTCGTTTGTGTAACTCTTTTTAGTGCATGCATAGTATAGAGTGCCTGTGTTGGTCATGGGGACACAAGACAGGGGTCTATAACTGACTAACATCTAGACAAACTTCGATCTGAGCTGCTCCATCAACATGTGCGGAGCACTATAATCATTCTACCATACACAGCGTGGCAGTTTGGAATTTAATCAGTTAATCAGTAACCGTAGCCACACATCTGCTCCACGAGCCAGGCAAACCTAGGCTTTGAAATTATTTTCATTGCCATAATCTGAACCAGGGATCTCCAAGTCTAGAGCCACCGTATAAACGCGTTTTACGACTTTTTAAGTGCTACTACAAAACGTAATTTTATTACGTAAATAACACCGATTCAGTAGCGCAGCAGCACAGAGGATTGTTCTGCGTCTGCCAGCAAATGTCTCTCAGTGAATCTTTGGTGCAGTTATTTGCGTAATTTGTTTTGCGCGCCACAGACACGAGCAGGACATAGCACAACGCTACGGAAGCTGCCAGGAGGGAGAGAAGAAACATTTCACTGCATGTGAAAGCCGATGTGATATTAATGGGAGCCACTGCTGAGCGGTGTTTTCTGTTAACTTCCTTTTCTTCTAGACCAGCCAGTTATTTCCAGTGCCTCGGACCTTACGCCCAATTTAAATGGCTTGTTTGCACGAAGGTATCCTACCGAAACCTCATTACGACGTGTCGTAGTAAGCTGTTACATTTACCTCTTTCATCAAGTAAGCACTAACATGCCCGCCCGATTAGCCATGCGGTCTAACGCACTGCTTTTCGAGCAGGAAGGCGTTGCGGTCCCCGGCACGAATCCTCCGGGCGCATTAGTGTCGAGGTCCGGTGTGCCGGCTAGTCTATGGATGGTTTTTAAGGCGGTTTTCCATCTACCTTGCCGAATACGAGCTGGTTCACCTTATTCCGCCTCAGTTACACTATGTCGGCGATTGGTACGTCAACACTGTTCCCAAGTACGCGTACACCATAATTACTCTACCACGCAAACATTTTGGGTTACCCTCGGCTGGTGTGAGACGTTCCCAGGGGGTCCACTGGGGGCCGAACCGCACAATAACCCTGGGTTCTGTGTGGGGTTTCTAGGTGCCCAGTTAAATACAGTACAATACAATACAAGTACTAAGATCATATTTGTGAACAGGATATGATAACTAATTAGCATTAAATCTACTTTAGCCCTTTGTGGCGATAAGTCTCCATCCACGGTTACATATGTACTCAGCTGGCCGCATTACAGTAAATAGCAGAGGTTCCATGGTACCAAGGTTATTGATTTTCTTTTCTATTCTATTCTATTCGCGTTATGAGCGAGAGGAAAATGAATCTCTACTCCCCCTAAGTTCGCATATCTTACTGCCATGATCACACCGTAAAATGTATAGAGAGATTATAAGTAAACTTCCACTACTTGAGAGGGCCTCCAATGAAAAACGAGTGACTGCAGGACGATGAAATCTTGTGGAAACATTTCTAAGTACTTCCGGAAGAAAAATAACGAATAAACCATTGAGAGAAACACATTTTAATTTCATCATGATGCGGTTCAAATCCGGTGACCTTAGTGGTTACGCATTTTGGCACCATAGGCAAATGATTCGGTTTTCTTCAAACGTCTTACAGAGTAACCGAGTAACATCACGAGTAATGTGAGGTGCAGCTCCGGTATGCATCAAATCAGTTGAGCCCCAAGCATTTCCCTACCGCAGATCAGGGATCGCATGTGCCGTTCACAGTGCACGTCCTTGGTCCTTGGGATGTCCAGGTTCCTCAAATAAAGATACGCCAATCATGAGCTGTGCCGCGAAGCCACACCGCACAGTGGCGCGTTCACGCTGCAGGGGAACTTCATGAAGCCCCGTTGGCGTCGACGATTCCCAAATCCGACAATAATGAGTGTTCATAGGGAACATAAAGTGTCCTTCATCGCCGCACAAAATGTTCCAAAACCACAAGTCGTCAACTTCAACCCTTTCTAGAACCCTCAGAGCAACTTCTACTCGAAAGTCTGCGTCACGCAGCAAAAGTTGGTGAGTGATTCGAAGTTTGCGCGGGTACTCTTTCACAATTGTTATTAGCAGGCTCGCTTCGAACAGTGGACCATGGAATTCTGAGCTGTCGTTACACAACTCCTACAGTGCCTGAAGAACGCATATTCCGCGCGGCATTCTCTGCTATGGCAACAGTAATTTCTTTCAACAATTTGTCATGCAATTGGCCCCAGACCTCTTGTAGAAGCAAACCGAATCACTGTCCGATCGTTTGAAGTGCATAACCACCAAGTTCACCAGATTTATACCATCGCACGTAGACAATAAAATGTGTTTATTTCAATGGTTTACTCGTTATTTCTCTTCCGCACGTCCTTAAAAATGTTTCCACAAAGTTTTATTTTCCTACGATCACTGGTTTTTAATGTGGAACCTCTCATAGATAAAAGTTTAATAATAACCACCATGTATGTTGGTGGCATCATAATGGCCGCACAGCTTCCTTAGAATACAGATTCTCTAAAGTTACGCAAACGATTTCCCAGAGAACTATGTCATCTTGCTTTCAAAGATTCCCATTTAAGTTCCCCGAGTTTGCTGTTCTATAATAGCTTCTCTGACAAATGTCTATCGTCAATTATTGCTGATGGAAGGAACGAAGGAAGATGGTGGTTAATGTTAAATTCATTAGTGACCGCATCGACAATAACCAGATCACATACCTGCGTCATACCTTTTTTTAAATTCAGGAAACCTGTGGTTGTAATATGTTATTGCAATTTATGGATTCGTCCATTACACACATCTGCGTTAATACCAGGGTTATACTACATGGGAGAGAAAGAAGGAGGTGGTGACTGTGTCAGACAACTGCGTGAGGCTGTATACTTAGGTGGCTTTGTGGCATTCTCACTTTACGGTAGAGGACAGCATGTGACCGGTTACGTAGTCATGAATGTCAGTTTTGTCGAATCGGATTTGCGATTACTACCTCACAATCGAAAATAATACAGCTCACTTCAGTAATGAACAGAACTAAAATTATTTTAAACACTCTGAGGTAGAATCTGCAATTGTGCATTTTTCGTGTTTTGGGAAGAAACAGTAGGCTGATCATAAATAAGACAGCCGCTTAGGTTTCTCAAAGATAGGCCTGCTAGTGGTTCGATCGTATCGGTATATAGTACCTTTGTCGTCCGAGAAATACCGGGTGATCAAAAAGTCAGTATAAATCACGGAATTATGTAGATAGAGAGGTACAAATTGACACACATGCTTGGAATGATATGGGGTTTTATTAGAACCAAAAAAAAGACTAAAGTTCAAAAGTGTCCGATAGATGGCGCTTCATCTGATCAGAATAGCAATAATTAGCATAACAAAGTAAGACAAAGCAAAAATGATGTTCTTTATAGGAAATGCTCAATATGTCCACCATCATTCCTCAACAATAGCTGTAGTCGAGGAATAATGTTGTGAACAGCACTGTAAAGCACGTCCGCAGTTATGGTGAGGCATTGGGGTCGGATGTTGTCTAGAGATGTCGGTCGATCACGATACACTTGCCACTTCAGGTAACCCCAAAGCCAATAATCGCACGGACTGAGGTCTGGGGACCTAGGAGACCAAGCATGACGAAAGTGGCGGCTGAACACACGATCATCACCAAACGACGCGCGCAAGAGATCTTTCACGTGTCTAGCAATATGGGGTGGTTGTAATAAAACCCCATGTCATTCCAAGCATGTGTGTCAATTTTTACCTCTCTATCTACATTATTCCGTGGTTTATTAAGTTTTCAAACTTACATTGACTTTTTGATCACCCGGTATAATGCACGAGTCCACCGCGTACTCGGTAACTTTTTCCACAGAAATTTCGATACTGATTAGAGTTACATGTATACTGCTACTGTGACAGCAGATTTTTTGAAGTATATTCTATTAATTTCATTTTGGCAGTTGTGAAATCGAAGTTTTCTTTGGTTGCTACTCTATGAGACGCTCAAGCTTTTGTAACAAACAAACATTCCTGTGCGACCATTTGCGAAATAGATTTATAATTTATTTTCGATAGTACACGAGTTTTAAAATTAGCAGCATGGAGCTTGGAGCTCGTTCTTAAAGCACTGCTCTTTTAAGGATTTTAAATGATCAGTAATACTACAAATTATTCACTGTATAGTCTTCGCTTTCACTTTACAGTTTATGGGCGATTTCTCTTCTTACGAAGCTAGCGCTGCTTTTAGTACAGCGCACAAGAAGCACCGTCATTGTCTAATAAAAAGTTTACGGCAAAGCAGGAAGTTTGAGGTGCTCATAACACGAAGGACAGCCGGCTAAAAGGCCATAACTCTGTTCCTCGTGATTTTCGTTAAGGCGCCGTAGCTACTACACAGGCAGTCACACGCGACGTGTTCGCCGTGCAGTGCTTAGCGGGGCTCCTTCCTGGAGAGCGCGGCGGTAAAATTTCACGGCTGCATGTTGTCTGGTGCAGTATATAAGCACTGTTTACACAGCGGATGCAGACTGCGCACCCTGCGGTACTCAGAAGCAACAATGCGTCATAAACATGAGGTGGGGCAGAAGCTGCCGCAGTCTGTGTATGTGTGCGCTGCGCTGCAGGACCCGAGGAATGGAGATGCTGCCTACGCAGAATACGCATGCGCACCTGTCCGGAAGGCGTCTCACAGCACACAGCAATAAAGCCGACAAAGACAAACTGAGTGCGCCGACGTTATTTCAACGCCCTAACGATCTGCGAAGAACTAATCGCAAAATTTATTACTATTCTCATAAGGTATTCAATGTCATACATTTTTAGAGTTCTTAGTACGACCAGCCCTGTTTCGTTGCACATTGATTGTCATTGTGACAGAACGTCGTCGTTGACTTGATAAATGAAACCGCCATTGACTGGCTCTAAGCACTATGGGACTTAACATCTGAGACCATCAGTCCCCAAGACTTGGAACTACTTAAACCTAACTAACCTAAGGACATTACATAAATCCTTGCCCGAGCAGGATTCGAACCTGCGACCGTAGCAGCAGCGCGGTTCCGCACTGAAGCGCCTAGAACCGCTCGGTCACAGCGGCCGGCTGAAACCGCCATTCACAACATTTAAGAGCTACCAATTTCCATGCCGTCCATGAGCGTCTGCTACATTCAACACCATACTTACAGTCGATTTCCCTTTGCAGTATTGAACGAAGAAATTAGTTTTGTGTCCCCGCATAAAGTATCCAAATTTTTAGATTTTCTTCTCATTCGTTTCATGGTCTCCCCCCTCGTCCTTTTGAGAACGGTAATGAACTTACAGTGAACTATGGAACGTCAGTGCGCTACTTTCACCGTAGATCACTAACCGCTCATAAAATTTATGATTGCCGTTGGTACTAATTAGCGGCTCTGGCCAACCTGATACTTTGAGTATAGGGTGTAAAACAGGAAGTTTTGTATTTATTTTTTATGTGAGACACAATTGGCATCCTTATAATTGTAATTGACTAGTGCATAAACTATAAATTATGAATTCCTTTGCATAAAATAGTAGTAAAATTTACGATGATCTAGTAGCAATTTAACATTCTCTCTTCTTTAGTGCCCTACACTTAAGTTATTCGTAAGTTGCAAATTTCAGCTTCATTATGACGTTCATTCAGGTAGACTGCGTTATCAAAGTTCATGTACCACGTAACAAGATTCTCCAGCAATAACTTTTGGGTAGTTTTACGTGTTTTGAAACACTGATCTTGATTAAACAGCAGAGTTCTCATCTCTAGCCGAAGGCATAATAACACGAACCAATACCTGCATGTTAAAAGATCTGACCCTGGCTGTTGAGACCCTTGTCTCACTGTGACACGAGGTGGTGAATGGGTGTCTCATAAAATTCCCGGGGCTGCGATGTTAACCAGTTCCGCAGGTACAGCTGGACATCGTCGTCCGAGGTGAATCGTATGCCGCTCAGAGCCTTTCGAGGGGACCAAAAATTCATTCCTTCTGATTCACTTCCTGCAGAGCACGGGACAACAGTGAATGCCCAGCGTTACTCGCAATCGTTGACCACCCTGTGCCAAACGATCAAATCAAAACGACCAGGCCACCTCACCTATGGGGTTATTCTGCTCCATGACGATGCGAAGCCTCATACGGCCAATATAGTCGCGGCACTCCTGCAGAAATTCAAATGGTAGGTTCTCGGCCACTCTCCCTGTGATTACGCCAGTTTTGGTCCTCTTAAAAGTGCAACGATTCACCTCGGACGACGACGTCCAACTGTACGCGTGGAACTGGTTAACGTCGCAGCCCCGGGAATTTTATGAGACAGCAATTCACCAGTGAGGCAAGTGTCTCAACAGCCAGAGTCAATACCTCTATCATATACGTACAGGTTTCTGTAGCTATGCCAACGGCTCGTTTCTTTTTGAACACCCCTTTCATCTCAAGCTAATCAAAAAATGGTTCAAATGGCTCTGAGCACTATGGGACTTAACTTCTGAGGTCATCAGTCCTCTAGAACTTAGAACTACTTAAACCTAACTAACCTAAGGACATCACACACATCCATGCCCGGGGCAGGATTCGAACCTGCGACCGTAGCGGTCTCGCGGTTCCAGACTGTAGCACCTAGAACTGCTCGGCCACTCCGGCCGGCTCAAGCTAATCCCCACTGTTTCAAAAGTAAAATAGCGGTATCAGAATAGAAAACAAAAATAACGCAGTGCTTAGATTGCTTTACCGTTATTCCTACCAACATACACTCCTGGAAATTGAAATAAGAACACCGTGAATTCATTGTCCCAGGAAGGGGAAACTTTATTGACACATTCCTGGGGTCAGATACATCACATGATCACACTGACAGAACCACAGGCACATAGACACAGGCAACAGAGCATGCACAATGTCGGCACTAGTACAGTGTATATCCACCTTTCGCAGCAATGCAGGCTGCTATTCTCCCATGGAGACGATCGTAGAGATGCTGGATGTAGTCCTGTGGAACGGCTTGCCATGCCATTTCCACCTGGCGCCTCAGTTGGACCAGCGTTCGTGCTGGACGTGCAGACCGCGTGAGACGACGCTTCATCCAGTCCCAAACATGCTCAATGGGGGACAGATCCGGAGATCTTGCTGGCCAGGGTAGTTGACTTACACCTTCTAGAGCACGTTGGGTGGCACGGGATACATGCAGACGTGCATTGTCCTGTTGGAACAGCAAGTTCCCTTGCCGGTCTAGGAATGGTAGAACGATGGGTTCGATGACGGTTTGGATGTACCGTGCACTATTCAGTGTCCCCTCGACGATCACCAGTGGTGTACGGCCAGTGTAGGAGATCGCTCCCCACACCATGATGCCGGGTGTTGGCCCTGTGTGCCTCGGTCGTATGCAGTCCTGATTGTGGCGCTCACCTGCACGGCGCCAAACACGCATACGACCATCATTGGCACCAAGGCAGAAGCGACTGTCATCGCTGAAGACGACACGTCTCCATTCGTCCCTCCATTCACGCCTGTCGCGACACCACTGGAGGCGGGCTGCACGATGTTGGGGCGTGAGCGGAAGACGGCCTAACGGTGTGCGGGACCGTAGCCCAGCTTCATGGAGACGGTTGCGAATGGTCCTCGCCGATACCCCAGGAGCAACAGTGTCCCTAATTTGCTGGGAAGTGGCGGTGCGGTCCCCTACGGCACTGCGTAGGATCCTACGGTCTTGGCGTGCATCCGTGCGTCGCTGCGGTCCGGTCCCAGGTCGACGGGCACGTGCACCTTCCGCCAACCACTGGCGACAACATCGATGTACTGTGGAGACCTCACGCCCCACGTGTTGAGCAATTCGGCGGTACGTCCACCCGGCCTCCCGCATGCCCACTATACGCCCTCGCTCAAAGTCCGTCAACTGCACATACGGTTCACGTCCACGCTGTCGCGGCATGCTACCAGTGTTAAAGACTGCCTGCGTTGGAGCTCCGTATGCCACGGCAAACTGGCTGACACTGACGGCGGCGGTGCACAAATGCTGCGCAGCTAGCGCCATTCGACGGCCAACACCGCGGTTCCTGGTGTGTCCGCTGTGCCGTGCGTGGGATCATTGCTTGTACAGCCCTCTCGCAGTGTCCGGAGCAAGTATGGTGGGTCTGACACACCGGTGTCAATGTGTTCTTTTTTCCATTTCCAGGAGTGTATTTGATTTTCTCGTTTGATCTATTCTGAATCAACATGATCACGTTACGTGACAACAGGACTGGAAAAAAAAAAATCCGCAACGCCAATAAGAAACTGTGCTGCAACATATACGAAAGTCGGTACGTATGTTTGCACATTTGAAAAATGGTGTCAATTCAAACCTCGCACTAGTCACATCAGAGTGGCGCTAGTTTCATCGTGCTGGCCGCTGTGGCCGAGCGGTTCTGGGTGTTTCAGTCCGGAACCGCGCTGATGCTACGGTCGCAGGTTCGAATCCTGCCTCGATGTGTGTGATGTCTTTAGGTTAGTTAGGTTTAAGTAGTTCTAAGTCCATGGGTCTGATGACCTCAGATGTTAAGTCCCATAGCGCTTAGGGCCATTTGAACCATTTTTGAGCTAGTTGCATCAGTATGGGGACGCAGACCAGGTTCGCTTTAAACACACTCGGTAATGGTCGTGAGCGTTGGTTACCTTTGAGATTAGACGTTGGGTAATAGGGCTACGAGACGCTGCGATATTACAGAAAGCCTTGGTAGGAATGTACCCACTGTATGTGACTACTGCCTGCGGTGGTCATGAGAATGTACAGTCGCAAGAAGACTGGACTAGAGATGGCCACGTGCTGCTACCGAGTGGGAAGACATGGTGTTCGGGTTATGGCAATGGCGCATGGTACTGCATCTGCAGGAGCAATTTTAGCAGCGTTTGGCACCACAATGACACAAAGAACTGCTACAGATTTGTTACTTCAAGTACAGCTCCGAGCTAGACGCTCATCTGGCGTGCATTCCACTGACCCCTATACCACTGCCATTTACTACTTCACTGGTGTCAAACAAGAGCTTTGAGGGCTTTGTTGTGTTTTGTGATGAAAGCTGGTTGTGCCTCGATGCCAGTGAAGTCCGTGTGTTGGTTAGAAGGAGGCCAATTGAGGACCTGCAACAAACATGTCTACGTGGTAGACACACTGGACCTACACGTGGGGTTATGATCTGGGATGCAATTTCCTTGATGACAGGAGCGCTCTCGTGGTTATCTCACGCACCCTGGCTGCAAATTTGTACGTGAGTCTGGTCATCAACTCTGTTGTGCTACCACCCATCAATAGCATTCGAGTGGGTGTTTTCTAACAGGATAACTCTCGCACAGATACCGCTGTTGTAACCCAAGCCCTACAGAGTATCGACATGTTGGGTTGGCCTGGTCGATTACCAGATCTGTCTTCAATCGAACACAAGTAGGACATAATTGAACGACAACTCCAGCGTCATCCACAACCAACATTAACCGTCCCTGTTCCGACCGACCAAGTGCAACAGTCATGGAACTCCATCCCACAAACTGATATCCGCCACCTGTACAACACAATGCACGCACGTTTGCGTGCTTGCCCTATACGTTCTGGCTGTCGCTCCGGTTATTAATGCACCAGTATTCCACATTTCCAGTGATTTATCTCGCGCTAACGATGACCAGCCATCTTTTAATGTTAATTATTTAAGTATGTTACCTAGACAAATACATTCCTGAAATTTTATCGCCGTACATTAATTATCTTTTGGTTTGGCGACTTTTTCTCCTGTCGCGCTATAGCTACGCTGCCGACAGCTGAACAGTTAATCGCCAAATGCGAACCATCTGTCTGGGTTGTTGCACCAGTAAAATAATTTTTGTAACTGTTCACAACTTGCTTTAACACACAAGCTCAGGTCAAAGAATGTCAACTGTCACACAGCTGCAGCAACATTCCGATTAACATTGCTTTGCGTCACGTCGCCATTAATGTCAGCAAAGAAAAATGTCATGGAACCCAGAATCTAACACTCCAGTTTCTCTGAAAAAAATACATTTTAATCCTGTCTTAGTAAAACTAGCTTTTTTTCGGCCAAACTGTGTGCCGGACCGAGCCTCGAGATGTAACTTTGTTATTAAACTTACTATTGGACAGAAACTTTGGAGCTAGTCCTCTAATTGGCAGAGGAAGGTTTACGACATTATAATATCGAATTCTGGAGCAGAGCACTCTTGGATAGATTACTCGGTTGGCACTCTTGGAGTGAAGTTGTCTCGAGTCTTGGCCTTCATTATGCACTCCACGCGTTCGCTCCGGAAACAGAAAATTTCGCGCTGATGAGCTGCAGAGGCAGAAAGACATCAGAGATGATGAATATCAGGCAATCCTGCAACTGGTTTTTCGGGCTCATGCGTCTGTGGCAACTCATGTCTTCCAGCTGCAGTTTCCGGTAGGCAACTGTTAAGATATATGTGTGGAGAAGAGCTACGAGGACTTGGTGAAGCTTAGGCGCATTTGGACTAATCTGAGTCTAAGGTGCTGCAGTCATGGTCTGTGCGGCTGGTCCCGGTGTGGGTTCGTGTCCTCCCTCGGGCATGGGTGTGTGTATGTTTGTCCTTAGGATAATTTAGGTTAAGTAGTGTGTAAGCTTAGGGACTGATTACCTTAGCAGTTAAGTCCCATAAGATTTCACACACATTTCAACATTTTTTGAACTAATCTGAAATCATCGTTCGTGTGGCTCACCTGTGACTTATTAGGCAAAGTGTGGTATCTTAAACTACGTATAACATTCATCATTTGGATTTGCAGCTCCTTGTGTTTACCATGTTTGCAGTTAAAATGTGGGATGTAAGGTCCGCCAGTTATGCAAAAGACAGTTTTTTCCGAGTTCCCAAACATGTTTCAGCATCACTGTGCCATCATCAGTGGGTTTCCGTTACATTTTATCATTACACTTGGTGTGCATGATTTTCCAGGACCACTTGTGTATTATTTAGCCCAGGTAGCTTGTCATGTTTTCGTGTGGCAAGCCCTTTTATTCTCAGCATCATGGTGAGATGTTGTGAGGCACACTTAAATGTAACACTTATTTTCACAAATAAGGTTCGAAAAGCACTTTGCACTTCACCAAAACACAGTGTAAGTGTGTAACATTGTGGTAATATCCGTGTAACGACTTCCACAACTAGCCACTAATTGTAACCCAGATACAATATATCATAAGAGGAGGACAGCTACAAGTTACCTACGGCTTGGCTGCCAGCGATCCTAGCCCGCGGACCGCGTGTGTCGTGTGTTCGGCAGCCAACAGCACCACATGAACTGGGTTTAACAGTGTAGACAGCGGCCGCGAGAAAACTGCCGTGAGGCCTTAACCCCTCCCTGCAGGAAAAACTACCCATTGGCTACAAGGTCCCTATTTGCAATTGCCTTCCAATCACCAACGAGAGTTTGACTACTAACCACTTACCAGAATGGCACAGGCAACGGACAGCCGATACGCGTCCTTCTATCAATCACCTACTAGAGATGTCTTCCGATCACCCACCAGGGTAGCACAGGCAATAGATACCGTACAGTCACTCCTCGATAACAACCCCTTCAAACAGTCCAATGACATCTCTGATACATGACGTAGGTAGCGACCAGATAACCGAAAATGAAACTATATAAAGCAAGACCTTAACCGTTACGCAGCATTCAACCGCCCTGGAGAGAACCGCAGCAAGTCGTTCGAAACGTCGGCACTTTAGTTGATATTGTAGTTTGGTGGTGCCCAATCCCCAATATTATTTTATCCACTATGATATTATTCTTTCACATACCCATCATCACTATGATATTGTTACACCTATATTGCACTAATTAACAGTATCAATGTTGAAACTTCCTGGCAGATTAAAACTGTGTGTCGGACCGAGACTCGCACTCGGAACCTTTCCCTTTCGCGGCCAAGTGCTCTACCAACCGAACTACCCAAGCACGAATCACGCCCCGTCCTCACAGCTTCACACCCGCCAGTACCTCGTCTCCTACCTTCCAAACTTCACAGAAGCTCTTCTGCGAACCTAGTTTCATATCAGCGCACACTCCAGTGCAGAGTGAAAATCTCATTCTGGAAACATTCTCCAGGTTGTGGCTAAGCCGTGCTCAGCCTCTCGTGGACAGAGATTGTGTGACATTACGGATGGCCACATACCGAGTTTGACGGGAATGACCTGAGTAACGGTGTCAACTTTCAGCTCACGCTTACTTTCCTTCCAGACTTTCCATAGCAGTGTAGATACAACACTGCACTGTCCAAGCATTCATCGAAATGAAACACACGACGCAGATGCCCGCCCGACATAGTCCAAGGCGGAGGGTAACGGCTACCAACACCAATATCGAGCAAGGCTCTTTGGAGATTGTGAGATTGACTGACCCTTTTTTTGCCCGCATCTCGTGGTCGTGCGGTAGCGTTCTCGCTTCCCACGCCCGGGTTCCCGGGTTCGATTCCCGGCGGGGTCAGGGATTTTCTCTGCCTCGTGATGGCTGGGTGTTGTGTGCTGTCCTTAGGTTAGTTAGGTTTAAGTAGTTCTAAGTTCTAGGGGACTGATGACCATAGATGTTAAGTCCCATAGTGCTCAGAGCCATTTTTTGACCCTTTTTTTTTTTATAGTACGTTGGCGTGCAACGCGCTATGTCTCTCCTGGGAATTTTCTCTTAACTGCCAAGTAGGTTATATATTTTCTACATCAACAAGCTGCCAATCTGTTGCGACACTGACCATTATCGTCTGAAGTAATCTGTTCTGCAAATTACACTCGAGAGTTATCTGATCTAACGCGGATACGATTCATTTACTGTCCCTTTAGATATAAGAGTGTGTACGGCTCGTGGCAGAAGTCACTGCAGGGGGCATTGTGGCAGCCATCTGGCATAAGACGGGCTCGTAAGCAACGAACGTCTTCACTGCCAAATTGCAAGCCTCATCAAATCCGGAATCGTTGACAACATTTGTCACGTACTTCGTATAATCAGTCCAAAATGAAACAAAAACAAATCCAAAGGATGCGGCCGGATCGTAAATAGCAAGCACATATAGTGTGTGACAAACATCTTCGTACAAAAAATCGAAGTGTCTGCCCATCGCTGCGCGGCCGTATTTAATCACCTGGGAATGCCTCCGGTTCTTGCTGCGACACACAATCTGTGCCGTTCATGTAGATACCGACTTCCGCCGGGAATACAAACGGCTCATATACTCTTGACTGCAGCATCAAGTGCCTTCCTGAGGTGCCAAATTTCACTTTCTTACAACAGAAGTAGTACATCTTGTACTTCGCAGCAATATAATGTTATTTATTTCCTCAGTTCATCCTTGAGGAAACTATAAACTATCCCAGCCGTTTAAGGATAGCGTCTTTGACTAGTAATAAAAACTCTGTACGTCCATCTTTTCAGAGATGTTTGCGGCACTCGGCTGTTCGATACAGGATGTCAAATCAGACACCTTTCAACCGTCTAGTTTCCGAAATTCTTTTATTAGGCTACAAGTTTCGGCGATTTACTGCGCCATCTTCAGGTCCATGACCGACGTCTAGGAAGATTTCACCTCGGTTATGATCAGAACAGGAGCCAGCATTCGAATGCTGGTTTCTTTAGATTTCTGCTTGCTATACCGATTACTGTAACCATCATCTGTCAGCAGATGCCAATCGTGGAGGGAGACTTCCGGCATAAGAAGTCACCCTCGTTCTGCCAATGACCTCGTCAAAGAGGGCGAAGGAGCTGACCGAAGCTCAGGGCACTCTCTTGGCCTTAGGATGGGAAACTGCCCCTAAACGGCAGGTTGACCAGCAATGATAAACGGCATGAAGATGAGGAAGGCCATGGAAGGCACAAATTTAACATATGTAATGTGTATCTACGGAACATGAGACCTATAACTGAAAAAAAGTGTAACGATGTTCTCTCCATTGGCATAACGCACACCACTTAGTAATCTGAAAATACCCGAACTATCATTCCTTGTCATTACTTGTAGCGCAGTTTTTAATCTTGACTGTAATCTCCGCGTACAATTAAGTTCTTTCTTTCTGACACTAGATAGTTTGACTGCAGATTTTAGCCATCCGTTCTCTCGGCTTTCAGTGTAAATGAAAATATTGTGAGGGTACTTTTTATTGAAGAATTAAATTTCTTATCAACTATGTGTTCACAGATACGTCTTTTGTACGACTGTCGTCTCGCGTGACAGAAGTGAACAAACAACTCCATAACGCACACCGCTTGGTAATCTGAAAATACATGCACTTTCATCTGCGACAAGGAGCCTTTAAGCCAGAATTACTTAAAATTGCCCTTTGACGCGAGCCCGGAATTTCTGTGTCAGGAAATCCGATGGTCTATAGCTTCCATTAGGGCGAATCATTAGCCAAACATCACCGAAGCTGCAGAAGAAACATAAAGAGAGATGGCAGACGACTGCGTGCCACTGATTCAGGATTTATCAAGAATGATTTAAACACAGTGTGAATGATACAATGGGTTCTCTTCTTAGTTTAGGCTACTACCCCTGCCTCGCCGCTCCCATTGTAATAGTGACATTGAGAAAACCAGAAGCACAGTCTATCTGCTAATTCCACTCCGCATTCACTGCTGCAGATATCACAAGTCCTCATTCAGCAACATTCTCAGATAGACTTTTATGTTTAACATTCTCCCCGTTTAACATTCTCCCTGTAAGGTATTCGACGTGAGAGATAACGATCTTTAATCTTCTGGATGTTCTTTCTTGATCTCAACTTTTGGATTGATCCTAATATCTAGAAAAATTATGTCTCACTTTCTTACTAGCTCTCCTTATAAATTTATGCTTTCGTTCTTCATTTAAACTTTGAGACCCATATGATAATAAGTGTGCAGGGTGATTCCGTGATGATTTTACGGACCTTCGGGGATGATGGAGAACTGTACTTGTATCGATTTGAGGTAAGAGACACTGGTACACAAATGACCGAGTCGACAGTTATTAGCGAATTTCGTTCTGGTACCCCTTCAGCGAAATACATGTGCCGGTACAGTTGTTGCTAAGACTGTGCGGTAGGGAATCCTGACGATCACTTAGGTATAGCGGATGGGATGATAAATCACGTAACGCACATGGTGTACCGTGTACTGACATGAGGAATCCTGGTGTACATTGTCTGTATTGTATTTTTGCCGTCTGTATTTACATGCTGAAAAGTCGATCATCACTAACCAAACGGTGCTGCACCGGTGCCGGTCGTGCAGAAATGATTTTTGTGTATGGGAAATCAAACAGAAGCAGCAGAGAAGCGGAACTGTTGGACAGTGCCAAATATCCGCACAGAAGACATGCGGCTCAGACCATGTTTCCTAGACTGTTGGTACCACAGTACTACGACTGAGGAGGACGGTGAATTGGTTCCCGACTTCGAAGATGCAGTGCTCGCTCGAGGAGAATGAGGCGCCTGCAATCAGCACTCGGTTCTAGAATGAGATTTTCACTCTGCAGCGGAGTGTACGCTGATATGAAACTTCCTGGCAGATTAAAACTGTGTGCCGGACCGAGACTCGAACTCAGGACCTTTGCCTTCCACGAGCAAGTGCTCTACCGACTGAGCTACCCAAGAACGATCACGCCTCGTCCTCACAGCTGTACTTCTGCCAGTACCTCGTCTGCTACCTTCCAAACCTTACAGAAGCAGCTTTAATCTGCCAGGAAGTTTCATATCGGCTACATTCCGCTGCAGAGTGAAAATCTCATTCTGGAAACATCTCCCAGGCTGTGATTAAGCCATGTCTCCGCAATATCCTTTCTTTCAGAAGTGCTAGCTCTGCAAGGCGCGCTGGAGAGCTTCTGTAAAGTTTGGAAGGTAGGAGACGAGGTACTGGCAGAAGTAAAGCTCTGAGGACGGGTCGTGAGTCGTGCTTGGGTAGCTCATTCGGTAGAGTACTTGCCCGCGAAAGGCAAAGGTCCCGAGTTCTAGTCTCGGTCCGGCACACAGTTTTAATCTGCCAGGAAGTTTCAGCACTCGAACGATTGGACAGGAATATTTCGCAGAGTACGGTGCGGCGAGTATTGCGTGAAATGGATCTTTAGCTGTAGCATCCACAAGAAGTGCTTCCTTCGATTCCTGCTGAAGTCGAACCTAGAGTCGTGTTCAGCCAACGGTTATTGCAACTACTAACAGTCGATCGTAACTTTCCCGCTCATGTACGTTTCGCGGATGAAACCTATTTACCAAGGCCAGAGTGCTAAATAGTCGCAACCGTCCTGTTTGTAGCGATGAGATTTCCCACATTACAGCTGTGAAGAGCCATCTACACAGATTATCAGTCAACGAGTACGCCGCCATAATCAATGATTACGTATAAGGGGCGTTAAAAAAGAAACGAGCTAGAGGCATAGTTGCAGAAGTATTGACCCTGGCTGTTGAGACACTTGTCCCACCGTGACACAAGGCGGTGAATGGCTGTCTCATAAAATTCCCGGGGCTGCGATGTTAACCAGTTCCGTACATACAGCCGGACGTCGTCGTCCGAAGTGAATCGTTTGCCCCTCAGAGCCTTTATAAGGGGCGTAATCACAGGGAGAGAGGTGCGGACTGTATGAGGGGGTGGTCGAGAACCTCCCATTTGAATTTCTGCAGGATTGCCGCTCTGTATTGGCCGTATGGGACTTTGCATTGTCGTGGAGCAGAGCCGCTAGTAGTGGCCGCGCGGTTTGAGGCGTCATGTCACTGACCTAAGCAGTTTGGTCCCTTAGGAATTCACACTCATTTGAACATTTTTCTTGGAGCAGAATGTCCACACGGGTGAGATTGTCTGGTCGTTTTGATTTGATCGCTTGGCGAGCGTTCGTCAATGTTTTCGAGTAACGCTGTAAATTCACTGTTGTCCCGTGCTGCACGAAATGAATCACAAGCGGTCCATCTTGGTCAAAGAAGAACGTCAGCAGAACCTTTCCTGCTCTCGTGTCGATGGCCTTGTTTTTTTTTTGGTGATGGTGACCCTGGAGGCTTCCACTGGAGACTTTGTCGTTTTGATTCTGGTTCGAAGTGATGACACCATGGCTCATCTCCAGCCACCACTCGTGCCAGGAACGCATTCCTTCCCGAGCATAGCGCTGCAGATGAGCAAGACAGTGGGCCATTCAACATGCTTCCTGGTGTGGTTGAAGACAGTAGGGCACCCACTCGGCACACACTTTGCGTATGTGCAATCGTTCCTTCATGCTGGTGTGAACACTTCCGACGCTCAATCCGACCACGGCGGCTATGGCTTTCGCTGTCACTTGGCGGTGTGGATAATGAGTGCACCCGCCAGCTGGGTGATGTCATCGGTAACGCAGTGTGGTGCTCCAGACCGTGCATCATCGGCTAACGACACCGGTCCGTGGCCGAGCTGTTCTAGGCGCTTCAGTCCGGAACCACGCTGCTGCTATGGTCGCAGGTTCGAATCCTGCCTCGGGCATGGATGTGTGTGATGTTCTTAGGTTACTTAGATTTAAGTAGTTCCAAGTCTAGGGGACTGATGACCTCAGATGTTAAGTCCCTAGTGCTCAGGGCCATTTGAACCATTTGAACACTGGTTCTTCCCTGAAGCGCTTGTGCCACGCCTTGCGAGGGACATGCAGTGTTCGCCGAACACTTGTAACATTCGTCGACGAATGTCCGTTCCGCCTACTCCTTCCGCTCTCAGAAAACGAACAACACCTTTTTGCTCTTCTTTTGACTCCTCCTTCTCACTGTTTGGCCGGCCTGAGTGGCCGAGGGGTTCTAGATGCTTCAGTCTGGAACCACGCGACAACTACGGTCACAGGTTCGAACCCTGCCTCGGGCATGGATGTGTGTGATGTCCTTAGGTTATTTAGGTTTCAGTAGTTCTAAGTTCTAGGGGACTGCTGACCTCTGATGTTAAGTCCCATAGTGCTCAGAGCCATTTGAACCATTTTTGTCACTGTTTGCAATGCGACTGGCAGAGTCGGACGATTGATGCATGCTGGTGCCAGCTCTGTATAGTCATGTGACGTGCACCCTCGCACTCTAGCGACGGGCTGTGAGCGTCCACGCCGGCCGGAGTGGCCGTGCGGTTCTGGGCGCTACAGCCTGGAGCCGAGCGACCGCTACGGTAGCAGGTTCGAATCCTGCCTCGGGCATGGGTGTGTGTGACGTCCTTAGGTTAGTTAGGTTTAATTAGTTCTAACTTCAAGGCGACTGATGACCTCAGAAGTTAAGTCGCATAGCGCTCAGAGCCATTTGAACCATATTTTGTGAACTTCCACGCTCTGATCGAAATCACACCTCGTTACACACGCCACGACATTACCCTCCTGTCCAGACTCCGGCTCGTTTCTTTCTTCTTACTCTCCTCTTAAATGCACCATTGTACACGGTGTTCATCAGAGACATTCCACCCATGTTCCCGGAACATACACACTTGTTATTCGTCAACCGACGTGGTTTCAGTATGATGGTGCCACATCTCACACTGGATTGAGGATTCGTGAACGCCTGGATCACAAATTCTCTTAAAGGTGGGTAGGCAGAGGAAGTCCTGTTTCTTGGCCAGCATTTTCATGTGATCTAAGCCCACTTGATTTCTCTTTACGGAACCACGTGAAAAGTCCTGTGCTCGAGACGCCTGTGGAGATTAAGTGCAGATTCCTGACAAGAATTCTCGCTGCCTGTGGCACTGCTGTAACGACACCGCGGTATTACAATCGTAACTACAGAAATTCGTGCCAAGCCTGCATTGACACTGGGGGATGCCATTCCGAACAACTACTGTAAATTTCATAGCCGTGACAGAAAGCCACGAAGAAGTTATGCGACCATGTTGATAAATATATCTAGTCTGCAGATTACTGAATATGTCGCTAAGGGAATGTCATTGACCGAATGCAGAATGACTTTATTCATCCAGTATTACATGTTTCGGCCTTTGCCACCATCTGATATCCTTGAACTTCGAGCAAACAACAGAAGTAGCAGGTACATGTAATAGTTACGTGTTGTAAAGGTAACAGTCATGAGCAGACATAAGAGTCTTTTCAAATCTGTTACCTTTACATACTGTAATAATTAAACGATATTGCAGTGCGCTTGTTGTTAAGAAGGACATAGCAATGTTCCTTCGGACATGCAACAATATCGTGTTTATCTTCCGATACCAGGCAGCGACTTTCAGTTAAAATGTCCTCCATGATGTGTGTGCGAGTATAAGTTGTGACGCAAGAAAAACAACGTGGAAGTTTGGATCTGGCCGAGTCGTTCATGGATGGCCAAAGCGGTTAAGGCGACCGCTCACGTAAATCGGGAAATCCGGGTTGGAGCCCCGGTCCGACACATATTTTCATTTCGTAATTCCTTCATTCAGCTGACTAAACTCCGCCCGAACAGGGACCCAACGGTAGCGACCGGCGGTTTGTCGTCCCCAGTCCACAGGCGTCACTGGAAGCGGATATGGAGCGCCATGTGTTCATCACACCGCGCTCTCGGCCGTATGTCATTTTACGAGACCGGAGCCGCCACTTTTCAATCAAGTAGCTCCTCAGTTTGCCTCACAAAGGCTGAGCGCACCCCCTTGCCAACAGTGCTCGGAGGGCCTATTTCATAACGACTGTAGTCGAAGCAGTGCCTGTTTCTTCGGACACGCATACAAGTTCGAAGAAACATTGCATCGTGCATGCCTGTTCATGTCTGTTACCTTTACAATGTGCAACTAATATGTCCACTGGTACATGTCGCTACTACGTCTTCTAGTTGATTACAGTTGCAGGATATCTGATGATACCAAACGAGGAAAAGCATAACACTGATTTAATAAAGTCATTTTTCATTCACTCACTGACTTTTTTCCCTTAGCGAGCGATTCGGAAATTTGCAGGCTACACGTATTATTCTAAATGTAGCAGCTTGTGAAACTTGTGCGGGTAACTGGAATTCACTATCACTGTACAGTAGACTAAGGAATTTCGGTCTCTCTGACAGAAAGTCACGTGTACCGTTACTAATCCATCAGCAAGGGAAATTATCTGGTGGTACTGGGAACTACTGATAACGAATTTTGTATTTCATAATCAGTTTTAGCACTGCGCTTGACTGTACCTTTTGCCGCGGTCGTCACCTGACTAGGGTCCATTACCTCAGATTAATACATTTTCCCTTCTCCATCATCCTTGAAAGTTTGTAACATTATCAGGGAAACAGACTGTGTACAAGCTCACCAGATAAAATATTAGTCACCACCTAAAAGAGCACTCAAGTCACTGTAAAGAACTGTCTACAGCCGGTCATGTGATCCTACACTGCTGTCTAAATCACTGTAGTGAAGTGCTGTGCACGTGCCACACAGCTCTAAGCAATCAAAGCAGTATGGTGGGTTGACGTAGAGACGTGCCAGAATATCAGGAACGATCTAGTCTTTGGACGTGCCCGTGGTCACAATGTGAAAGGTGTTTCCTGCTTTGTTGATGTATCAACAGGGATTAACCAACGTGTCTACAAGGAACGGATTATCCCCTGTAGCTAAGTAATAACGGGTAAGAACCTTTGTCATAAAAAGATCCTAGCCGAAAGGAACTGAAGACGACTGTCATACCTTGGTAACGACAAAATGTCCAACAAACACAAGATATAATGATGTAGGCTTCAGCAACGATTTAAAATTTGCACCAGAGCCAGGATTCAAGCCTCGGTCTGCTGATCTCTCTCTCTCTCTCTCTCTCTCTCTCACTCTCTCTCTTTGTCATAGTACGTCTTCCTACCCGACACAAATTCCAATACAAATTGATATTCCCCTTCTAAAAGTTCCGAGCGAGGTGGCGCAGTGGCTAGCACACTGGACTCGCATTCGGGAGGACGACGGTTCAATTCCGCGTCCGGCCATCCTGATTTAGGTTTTCCGTGATTTCCCTAAATGCTCCAGGCAAATGCCAGGATGGTTCCTTTGAAAGGGCACGACCGACTTCCTTCCCCGTCCTTCCCTAATCCGATGAGACCAATGACCTTGCTGTCTGGTCTTCCACAAACAACCCAACCCCCAACCCTCCCCTTCCAAACTCTCATCAGTATCGCCTATATTCTCCGATATTGGAATAGCACCTCAGCAATAGCGCGTCAACAATGAGAAAAATCGGTATTTCAGACGTAGGTGATATGTTAATCATATACGGTTCATATTCCTAGAACATATGACCTTTCTTTTTCGGTCATCAGTCTACTGACTGGTTTGATGTGGCCCGCCACGAATTCCTTTCCTGTGCTAACCTCTTCATCTCAGAGTAGCACTTGCAACCTACGTCCTCAATTATTTGCCTGACGTATTCCAATCTCTGTCTTCCTCTACAGTTTTTGCCCTCTGCAGCTCCCTCTAGTACCATGGAAGTCTTCCCTCATGTCTTAGCAGATGTCCTATCATCCTGTCCCTTCTCCTTATCAGTGTTTTCCACATATTCCTTTCCTCTCCAATTCTGCGTAGAACCTCCTCATTCCTTACCTTATCAGTCCACCTCATTTTCAACATTCGTCTATAGCACCACATCTCAAATGCTTCGATTCTCTTCTGTTCCGGTTTTCCCACAGTCCATGTTTCACTACCATACAATGCTGTACTCCAGACGTACATCCTCAGAAATTTCTTCCTCAAATTAAGGCCGGTATTTGATATTAATAGACTTCTCTTGGCCAGAAATGCCTTTTTTGCCATAGCGAGTCTCCTTTTGATGTCCTCCTTGCTCCGTCCGTCATTGGTTATTTTACTGCCTAGGTAGCAGAATTCCTTAACTTCATTGACTTCGTGACCATCAATCCTGATGTTAAGTTTCTCACTGTTCTCATTTCCACAACTTCTCATTACCTTCGTCTTTCTCCGATTTACTCTCAAACCATACTGTGTACTCATTAGACTGTTCATTCCGTTCAGCAGATCATTTAATTCTTCTTCACTTTCAATCAGGATAGCAACGTCATCAGCGAATCGTATCATTGATATCCTTTCGATTGTATTTTAATTCCACTCCTGAACCTTTCTTTTATTTCCATCATTGCTTCCTCGATGTACAGATTGAAGAGTAGGGGCGAAAGGCTACAGCGTTGTCTTACACCCTTCTTAATACGAGCACTTCGTTCTTCATCGTCCACTCTTATTATTCCCTCTTGGTTGTTGTACATATTGTATATGACCCGTCTCTCCCTATAGCTTACCCCTACTTTTTTCAGAATCTCGAACAGCTTGCACCATTTTATATTGTCGAACGCTTTTTCCAGGTCGACAAACCCTATGAAAGTGTCTTGATTTTTCTTTAGCCTTGTTTCCATTATTAGCCGTAACGTCAGAATTGCCTCTCTCGTCCCTTTACTTTTCCTAAAGCCAAACTGATCGTCACCTAGCGTATTCTCAATTTTCTTTTCCAATCTTCTGCATATTATTCTTGTAAGCAGCTTCGATGCATGAGCTGTTAAGCTGATTGTGCGATAATTCTCGCACTTGTCAGCTCTTGCCGTCTTCGGAATTGTGTGGATGATGCTTTTCCGAAA
The DNA here is from genome assembly GCF_021461385.2 of Schistocerca piceifrons. Taxonomy (NCBI): domain Eukaryota; kingdom Metazoa; phylum Arthropoda; class Insecta; order Orthoptera; family Acrididae; genus Schistocerca; species Schistocerca piceifrons. The sequence continues at coordinate 584,883,201 of NC_060142.1, read as the reverse complement.
GTCAGATGGTACATCGCCAGACTCATACATTCTACACACCAACGTGAATAGTCGTTTTGTTGCCACTTCCCCCAATTATTTTAGAAATTCTGATGGAATGTTATCCATCTCTTCTGCCTTATTTGACTGTAAGTCCTCCAAAGCTCTTTTAAATTCCGATTCTAATACTGGATCCCCTATCTCTTCTAAATCGACTCATGTTTCTTCTTCTATCACATCAGACAAATCTTCACCCTCATTGAGCCTTTCAATGTATTCTTTCCACCTATCTGCTCTCTCCTCAGCATTTAACAGTGGAATTCCCGTTGCACTCTTAATGTTACCACCGTTGCTTTTAATGTCACCAAAGGTTGTTTTGACTTTCCTGTATGCTGAGTCTGTCCTTCCGACAATCATATCTTTTTCGATGTCTTCACATTTTTCCTGCAGCCATTTCGTCTTAGCTTCCCTGCACTTCCTATTTATTTCATTCCTCAGCGACTTGTATATCTGTATTCCTGATTTTCCCGGAACATGTTTGTACTTCCTCCTTTCATCAATCAACTGAAGTTTTTCTTCTGTTACCCATGGTTTCTTCGCAGCTACCTTCTTTGTACCTATGTTTTCCTTCCCAACTTCTGTGATGGCCCTTTTTAGAGATGTCCACTCCTCTTCAACTGTACTGCCTACTGCGCTATTCCTTATTGCTGTATCTATAACGTTAGAGAACTTCAAACGTATCTCGTCATTCCTTAGTACTTCCGTATCCCACTTCTTTGCGTATTGATTCTTCCTGACTAATGTCTTGAACTTCAGCCTACTCTTCATCACTACTATATTGTGATCTGAGTCTATATCTGCTCCTGGGTACGCCTTACAATCCAGTATCTGATTTCGGAATCTCTGTCTGACCATTATGTAATCTAACCGAAATCTTCCCGTATCGCCCGGCCTTTTCCAAGTATACCTCCTCCTCTTGTGATTCTTGAACAGGGTATTCGCTATTACTAGCAGAAACTTGTTGCAGAACTCAATTAGTCTTTCTCCTCTTTCATTCCTTGTCCCAAGCCCATATTCTCCTGTAACCTTTTCTTCTACTCCTTCCCCTACAACTGCATTCCAGTCGCCCATGAGTATTAGATTTTTGTCCCCCTTTACATACTGCATTACCCTTTCAATATCCTCATACACTTTCTCTATCTGTTCATCTTCAGCTTGCGACGACGGCATGTATCCCTGAACTATCGTTGTCGGTGTTGGTCTGATGTCGATTCTGATTAGAACAACCAGGTCACTGAACTGTTCACAGTAACACACCCTCTGCCCTACCTTCCCATTCATAACGAATCCTACATCTGTTATACTATTTTCTGCTGCTGTTGATATTACCCGATACTCATCTGACCAGAAATCCTTGTCTTCCTTCCACTTCACTTCACTGACCCCTACTATATCTAGATTGAGCCTTTGCATTTCCCTTTTCAGATTTTCTAGTTTCCCTGCCACGTTCAAGCTTCTGACATTCTACGCCCTGACTCGTAGAACGTTATCCTTTCATTGATTATTCAACCTTTTTCTCATGGTAACCTTCGCCTTGGCAGTCCCCTCCTGGAGATCCGAATGGGGGACTATTCCGGAATCTTTTGCCAATGGAGAGATTATCATAACACTTATTCAATTACAGGCCACATGTCCTGTGGATACTCGTTACGTGTCTTTAATGCAGTGGTTTCCATTGCCTTCTGCATCCTCATGTCGTTAATCATTGCTGATTCTTCCGCCTTTAGGGGCAATTTCCCCTGAACCTCTATCCGCTCCTCCGCCCTCTTTGACAAGGCCGTTGGCAGAATGAGGCTGACTTCTTATGCCGGAAGTCTTCGGCCGCCAATGCTGATTATTTATCAAAATTTAGGCAGTGGCAGAGATCGAACCCGGGACCGAAGACGTTTTGATTATGAATCAAAGACGCTACCCCTAGACCATGGGTACCTTTAACTACGATAATTAATCGTGGCGCCGGTGCAGATTTAAATTCATTGCTTCTGCCTACATCATTATCGTAGATAAAGATGAGACCGCATATGTCTGAGTCCAAAGTGATGTGGAACCATCTCCATCAGTTCCTCAGCAAACATTGCGAAGGGAACTGTATGCAATGATTGTTTGGAATGGAGTACCGCTAAGAAAATTGCTCACTGCAGTACATGAAGCTACTCTCTTTCAATGGGCCAAACAAGCTACGTACTGACCAGTAGCTATTTGTAGGCATGTCGTGTGGTCTGAGGAGTAGTAATATTGTCTCTGTCCAAACGATGGAACGCAGAAAGAGCTCAGACGGCGTAATGAGGCGTTTAACAGTGTGTGGTGGGTCTAGTACAGTCGTAAGGTGTGTCTGTGAAGGTTGTGGGAATGTTGCTCCTTCTGTGACTTGGGCCTACTCACTCAAGTTTTCGCGAACGTGGACCAGGATGTTTCTCCAGCATTTTCGGTGGGCAAGTGCTGTACTTTCCTCTGTATCTCCATCATGAGTACGCTGTGAACACTTGAGACTTCCAAAAGAAAAGTTGTTTTCACAGGGCTCCACGCATAAGTTCTGGTTTGACGAACGCTCAGTTATGCTATCACTTTGCAATAGCTATTGAAACGTTGCAACCAACATCTCCGAAATTTGGTAGCGGTGCTTATTCATCAATGATTCGCTTCGTCTGGGTATAGCATCCATCAAGATACTTGTGGATTTCCTTTCTCGCCTAATTGAGGGCATTATCAAGGCTGCAGGCGGAGTTGCACGGTATTTGCGTGATGTGTCCTCGGTTGACTAGTTTTTTTGTTCATTATGCTTACCACCATCCACATATTTGGAAACTGGTGACGGATACGCCTCGTAATTTGCCTACAGACCATTATTTTCAGCTTGAAGTTTACAATGAGCTGACAAAATTCGTAGGATACTTCCCAATACCGTGTCCAACCTCATTTTTCCCGATGTAGAGTAACAACTCAACGAGGCATGGACTCAACAAGTCTCTGGAAGTCCCCTGCAGAAATAATGAGGTACGCTGCCTCTATAGCCGTTCACAGCTGCGAAAGTGTTGCTGGCGCAGGATTTTGTGCACGAACTGGCCTCTCTATTTTGTTCCAAGAATGTTAGATGGGATTCATGTCGGGAGATCTAGATGGAAAAGTCATTCGCTCGAGCCGTTCAGAAGTTCTTCAAACCAATCACGAACAATTGTGGAGAGGTGACATGGCACATTTGCAATCAACAAAATTTCATCGTTGTTTCGGAACATGAAGTACATGAAAGGCTGCAAATGGTTTCTAACTAGCTGGACAGAACCATTTACAGTCAGTCACCGGTTTATAAAATTAGTGAAAACACAATCTAAATCGCGATGGGTTATCTCATTTAAAATGACCAGTTCGGCCTGGTATATATCATACTGGTTATATAAATTATTTCCGCCAGATGCTATTACAAGAAATAAGAGAAATAATTTTTAAATAATACTCCTATCTTTAACAATCTGTTCAGTCCTAGAGGCACTACTTTTTGTAATTATTCACTTTTAGATGAACTGTATTTTCAAATGGTAAGTAATTTAGATAAATCATTCCTCATTGGCAGACGTTGACGTCATAAGCACAAACACGGCCTCACCAGATCTATATAACGCACTGTTACCTAGCCAACAGCAGAAGTTTCAGCGACTGAAGTCTGTTGAGTGTTCCAGACATTAACTTCATCTGAGGGGTAACGACTATTCGACTTTAATAAATTACTTCATTTTAAGACACTGACTTCTTTATGTAACTAGCACGTTTTCTATCATTCACAGTGCTATTCTGAAGATGGTCTAAGACTAGTGTGGGGCGGCGGGTGGAATTTATTTTTGTTATTTAAATGTAGAGTGTAATGTAGAAAAAATTCGATTCCCGGCCGATTAGCACCATACGTGGTACGGAGGGTGGAATTATTGTTATTTAAAATGTTTTGTTTTTTCCGGCCGATTAGCAACATATATGGGCGGCGGGTGGAATTATTGTTGTTAAATGTTCCTATTATTTATGCAGTCTTTTGCCGCTCTCAACATTGGCTCACTAACTACAGTATTGGCAACCAGAAAGTGATTAGCAAAACGTGAAGCCTGTAATTAGAATTCCTAGTGCCCACTTCATCTGAGAAATACACTTATAGCTACAGCTTATAGCTCTGAGGTATTAGGAGATTGTCTGGGATTCATAATCAAAAACGATTCTCTAAAAATGTTCACTATATTCTGAAAGTCACAGACCAAAAAGAATCCACACAATCCAACTAACTACCAGAGCAGTTCAGAGTCTAATGCGCTGATGCAACTATAACTGTTCAAATTAAATGTTTAAGAGAATGCTCGCCTTAATTTGATGATAATGCTCATCAAACGCCACGCTAAATAATGGTAGAATGTGTGTCCCGCGACGGCACATGAAAATACGACATACGCAAACTGAAGATAGATCATTAAAGTCATCCCAGAATTAACACTTCACTCGAAAACGATTTCATGGTTACGCGTATCCCGAGTATACGGCATCCGAGGCTGTTTATAGCAATGATACCGACGCGACGCGACTCCCGGCAAAGGTGGTGTGCTATTCAGCGTCTGGAGAGAACTGGGGCCTTTTTCTCGCGCAGTGTTCTTATATATAAAGCCGCGGTGCGGACGGCTAAGGGAACGATTGATCAAATCGGCTCTCCCGACTAGCCCTGGGCTAACTTTAAGTTATAGAATAAATCATTGCTTTCTTTGCTGATGGCCGATGAAGCTCTCAATTTAAATGTGCAATCAGCACACAGGTAAGTAATCATAACAAAAGTCTGACGTGGCTAAGTCAAATATTTCGGGCGAGAGAATTAATTTAACTACACTACACGCAGTAGACGAGCTCTGAACTTGCCCTTTGGAGATACGCTATCGCTATAGTTTTATAGTTATTCAATTGAAACCTCTCACATCTTTATGATTATAGCGGATCTCCCTTCTACTTAAATTTAAACATCCTAGCCTTATTTATTCGCCTACTTAATCTGTCTTGCTTCCTTAATTTCTAAGACAAAAACCAGAAAATCATGAATTTCAACAAAAATATTAGTTTGTGAGATCCAGAATACTGTTTCTACTAAATTATTATGCAAAAGGAATCTAAATACAAATTTTTAAGTTTCTAGCTCTTTTCTGTTGCGCTAATGATTTTTACAGAAAAGCGTCCAAATTTCGAAAATGGTTAAAGTTATTGAACTGATATTCAACAAATACTGATTTCGTATTACTCCTGACATGCTAGAAACATTTCAGGTTCTTTACTTGATTTTTAAGGTATTGCGCAACATTTATGACGTCAGAGCTAGTTACAGCGGACTAGGCTGGCACACAATGGAAAGACTGATGTGAATTTTATACGGCGTGAGTAGGCTGCTTCCCTACATCACCCTCTACTTAATTTTTTTTATTGTAAATGGAAAAGAAAAAGAAGAAAAAAATTAATTACAAAAGGGAAGCAAGAGTACAGCTTAACTGCCTACGAAAAATTAAAATTTAAATGTAAACATATAGAAATATTAAAAGAAAACTTATTACCTACTTCAATTATTTGAATTGCTGGCATGTTCACTGCATAATAAGCAACATTATCACTTAAAATCTAAGCAAAACCAATGAAACACTTTGACATACATATTGCCTTAGACAAACAAACACATCAAATATGTAAAATTATAAAAATTTTAAATCCATTAAATACATTTTTACATACACAAATTCAAAGAAAATAACACAGTTATTCATGATACATAAACAGATAATTATATCTTAGCAGTCTTTTCCAAACCTGGAAGAAAATTTCACAAATAATGACAATTTCATTTTTACACACGTGGTTGTAGCCGCTTTGGCTGGCGTTCTACACTTCCATTCACAAGGGTAGAGGAGGGGAAGTTGCTATGGCGTGCGTCCTTCACGTTCACTCTAAATTACATGGGGAAAGGGGAGGGGTCACTGTGAGTTGTGTCCAAGTCACTCCACGCTTTCACGCAGCTACCAGGCTGCCATTATCTGGTTTGTCCTGTAGAACAAACAAAAAGAGTGCCTCAGACTCTGTTCACTTAATATCTAATGGTGGGTCACAATGAAATGGGGATATATACATTTTATCTTTCAATATGTTGCTGGAACAAAGTTAACAGAACTTTTTCAATTTTACTCTCGCGGTTACTTAACTGTCATAAAACCGGTAAACAAATGGGTCAAAACGCCGTTAGTCACGTACTAGAGAAAATTTATGCTCAAGGCATACAATCATAAATCCTATTTAATTTCAATTTATTATTTCTTGCCGGAACACTGAACCAATGCTCGATACATTCCTGACAAATCTGTATTTTATTTACTTAACTGACTCGTCTTTGATTACCTTATTCTTAGAGATAGTACGAGTATATTTGATTAGTAGTTGTCTTCTCAGCTTCTTTGTACATGTGACTAACTTGTGGTAATAGTACAGTTCTGAGTGTTCAAAACACACTACGTTTAGTTGACTACTAAATCCACTTATTGGTCCTCTGCTGCTGTGTCAGTTCCACATCTGCAATTATGTACTTACTTTATCGAAGTGTATTTATGCTGAGCTATAAATAATTTTTCACGTCTGCCATTATGTTACTCAATTATGTTGCTAGTGTATGTACATATTTAATACTCACTCTATTAACATTTAAAGCGCAGGATAGCACATTTATTTCATATCTATAGTGTATTGCAGCTGATCAGTTTGCTCACGTGGCAATCCATTTCCACTCGATCGGACGCTGAAACCACAGGTAGTCTCTCTCGACCTACCACTAAAGTGCATTAAGTAATTATGGACGAGCGTAATGCTAAATTCCTTAAACCTATAGGACATCATGAGTTGCTCTGTCTCATCTAACATAAGAGTACCTATGGTCGCATTCACGCCTCCAACTCATAACCTCAATACGTGTGGGTGTGTTCTGTCACACGCTACACCAAACGACGGCCAGCTCCAACCTTATAAATATTTCAAGGACGTGTCCTTCACGTCTCAACCACAAACACTGTTCAATTCTATTACACTGCCATTCCTTGCTACACAAGGTGAGTTTATTCTTACAACTTATCTGCAAATTTTTCATAACACTAAGCAATCTCTTTTACTATTAATTAGTTAGCTCTAATGCATACACTAGGTTTCACTGCTACTTCAGATCCTGCTTGTACACGAATTTGCATATCTTTTTAAATTGCTGTTGGTGGACCATTTCCAATAAAACAACACTTTCTACTTACAATATTACCAGGGTTCTATACATACATTTGTATCTTAATTACGTCATACTTCTCTATTGTTTATGTCACTGTTAGGTTTGTCACATTAGGTAGTTTCTTCACTAATCGGTGGGTAGAATGGTTACAGAACTCATGGCTTGATAGCCATGACGGAAAATATTTGTATTGCAAAGTAAGGAGTCGAAATTTTGGTGGATAGGAAAGATGAAGAATGAGTGAGACCTGAAAAGGAAAGAAGATCTCACACAGCTGGGACTGCACTGCTGCAAATCAGTGTAGAGGTTACAGAACAACCTCCTTCCTAGAGAATTCATTAGTTTATTATTTTCTTGATAACCATAACGGAAAATTTTATTATTTGAGAGTAAGAGCCGAAATTTTGGTGGATAGGAAAGATGAAGAATGAGTGAGACCTGAAAAGGAAAGAAGATCTCACACAGCTGGGACTGCACAGCTGCCACACTGTGTAGAGGTTACAGAACAACCTCCTCCCTACAGAATTCATTCATAACCTTTGACCACGACAGGTCGATTTGAAAATACCTTATGATGCCTTTTTAAAACCTGTCTCAGTTCTTCCTTCTGATTAGCTGAAAATTTATCGATTTCCTGCAATTTAGCTTCTATCTTGTCCAAAATAACTGCTTCTTCTTCTTCTGTGTTTAGCTTACTTTTACTAAAATTAACACCTTCGTCCAAATATCTCCCACTTTTCAGAACTCGTATAGGCAGCTCCCAAGTTTCATCATTAGTTACTACATATTTATCAGTAAAAGGTACCGTAATTACTCCGGTTATCGGAAAGACCATTTTTAACTAGCTTCTTTCAAAATCAACAACACTCTGATATTTTGACAAGTAATCTGTGCCAATTAAAACCTCAATACTGAGATTGTTTACAATTAAGCATGGATGATCAATTAAATTACCATTTATGTTAAAGGGCAGCAAAGCTTCTTGCTTTACCGTTTTTGATACCTTGCCAGTAGCACCAATTATTCTTAGTCCTGATACTCTCATTACTGTAAGCTTGTCTTCACCAGGTAATGCATCAAAGAAGGACTGAGATATCGCACTCACCTCACTTCCACTGTCTAAGAGACAATGTACATTGATACCCAACATATTCACTATTATTATAGGGTGGCTTATTCTAATTTGTACAGGTGGTTCCTCAAACTCATCCAATAGTTCCTTTTGGATTTGTCTCCAACTAAAGTGATCGACATCTGTCTTCATTACATTTAGGTCAAAGTGTGTAGGGGTTTCCTGAATTACATTTTCAGTTGCCTTTTCCAGTCGGTCTATTAATTTCAAATCGAAACACCACACGACTTCATTACATTTAGTTTGCTGAACATGACCCAAATTACTGTAGTCCGAGCGATTCTGCGCCTCCAGACCGGGCATAACACTAGTTACAGCTAAACCACTTTCACTATTATCGTCGGGTTCCTTCTCAAGTGACAACTGGTCACAGCTACTGGGTTCATCGACCCCCAACAGGCTATGCTCTACATTCTCACTTACCTCCTGTCCTAAATCTATTAGTACAGTATCAACATCCTGCGCAGGCACTTTAGATAAGAGCACATCATCCTCATCGTAAATATAAGCATGAATTTCTTCTGCTTCTTCACCTGACAATTCAGTATTTTGTAGCTCTTCCCTTCCGTTACACTGCTGCGCCTTCTCTTTCTCTTCCCACTTAGAAAGCGTCTCTAACACGGTATCTATCAAATACTGTGAGTGATCTAATATTTCTGCTGTATCCTTAGATGCTACCGACTTCTCTTCCACATGCTCAGTCTGAGTATTCTGATCTGTCTTATCAATTACTGTAATTACTGGCTTAGGAAAAGTAATCGCCTGGTGAGCGCCAGTGTCCTCATAGACGGGAACTAGTTTTCCTGCCTCGGCCTACTACTGTTTCCTTTATTTCCATTATAATTAACTGGCACAGCATTGCTTTCCGCACTGTTGTTTACCTGCATAATTTTGTTAAAAAAAATTACTATCATTTGGATGCCATTGTTTGTTCTGAAAATTATTTCTCCAATTCCTACCTCTCTTAGGATGGCGAACACCTACTGTTCTGATGTTTACATTGCCATTCTGCTCGTTCTTAAAATTACTACTAGTGTTATTATCATTTCTGTTATTATGTGCTTGCTCCTCATTGGCAGCCACACGCTCTACACGTTCCAAATATTCAATGAAACTATCCAGATTGTCTCTAGGGGCAGATATAATTCTAGTTTGCCAATACTATGGCAGTTTGGCTTCAAGACGTAGTATTATAATTTCAGGTTTTAGCTTTTCGGCCAAATGTGACAAACGTGAGATCCATGACCTGGCCACCTCTTTAATAGATTCCTTGCTTACATTGAAGCGTTTTCCACTCCAAAATTCTCTCAACACTTCATTTTGCTTATTACTAGACCAATACTCATTAATGAAAGCTGTTTTAAATTCCGCTAATGTTTTACACTTCAACATAACATCAGCTGACCAACGCATGGCGTCACCTGCTAAATGGCTTCTAATAAATGAGATTTTCTCTCGTTCAGACCACGTTGATGGAATCACATCTTCAAAATCGTTCCAGAAATCTAGCGGTTGGATATTTTTACCTGGTTCGAACCGCAAGAACTGCCGACACCCGGTAAAAGCGGCGTTTGCAGCTACAACTTGTTGCATACTACCATTACCAGAAGTTACTGAAGCTACTTTACCCTCAATGTTAGCAATGTTAGTATTAATATTTTCTACTCTCCTTTCAACATTATCTACTCTTTGCACAATATGAGTAGTATCAGTTTTTATTGCATCTGCATCTGCTTGACATATGTTTACTTTTATATTAACATCTTTAAACCTATCTTAGCACAGTTCAGATTCCGCCTCGATCTTTTCTGTTAACTTGTGCTCCAGCTTCGTATCTTCCATTTGGAAGTCTTTGCGAACCTCAGCAACTTCGGATTTTACTGTTTTATACATCTCAGATAACTGCTGAGCAACCTGTTTTCTTAATATCCTCATGGTTGTAATCAATTTTATAATTTAAACTGTCCAGATCCTCTTTCAACTTATTGCAGCCAAAGTTTCTAATTCAGCTTTATTGGATTCCAATTTATTGTCCATTGCCTCAAACCGTTTATTAAAAGTGGTTTGGCTAGCCACAATCCTGTTGTTTACCCCAGTTATATCAGATTTTAACTCAGCTGTCATTCTAGCATTACTGGCTGACATTTTTGCATTACTGCTTTTGACCTCAGTTATTTCAGACTTTAATTCAGCATTACTGGTAGCTATTGCTTGTAATATAACATTTAAATCAATAGCCCCAGTATCTTTGGGTTGCTCACTAGCGGGTTTTTAATCATACTCAGGTGACAAAAAACTAGCTCCAATACCAGGATCATCAAAACGAAATGAAACATCTGATTGATCAGTCATATCTAACTTATCCTTTTTAAACTCTACCGCACTGTGATGACTGTTTCGTTTTTAACTCATCAGATAAACTATCATCCAATAAATTAACAATTTCTGATTTCTGATTTACTACAGGGGTCTCTATTATTGAATCATTGCGCCTTTTCACACTACTGTCAGGAGACAATACTTCATATTTCACTTTAACATTACTATTTTCATGCATATTTACACTTGAACCGTTGTCTAGATTTACAGTTCCCTCAACAGACATAGGTTCTGATTTAAGTTTAACCTCAGTTTCTTCTGGCGGTTCCATCGCCGACAGTCTTTTAGTGGAGGTTAGTAAAATTTTTAACAGCTTTTCACTTAACTTAGTTCCTTCTGCACGACGTATGGCGTTGCCGCGCGACGTACCAGGATTACTGATGCGATGCGGCGCGCTGAACTGCAGACGGCTGCTGTGTGTGTGCGTGGCCCGCAAATGCAGGCACGGCTCCCGTTGCTCCGGCGGACGACTGCGGTGAGGCGAAACTGGCTTCTCGCGATGCCAGCATCGCCGCTAGAATCAGTGCCAGCTCCGTCAATCCATATGCGTTTTTAATACAATTGCGTCGCCCACATACACACGTAAAACTATCACTGTTCTATTACTCAGTTGCGTGTCGCATTTCACTCCCGAATCCGAATATTTAAAAATCACTTTCACTTTTACTCAGTTTCTTTCCCGGCCGATGCACCATATGTGGGGTGGCGGGTGGAATTTCTTTTTTTTTTTATAAGCTGTTAAATGTTTTGTTTTTCCTGGCCGATGCACCAATTGCAGGATGGCGGGAGGAATTAATTTTTTTTATTTAAATGTAGAGTGTAATGTAGAAAAAAGTCGATTCCCGGCCGATTAGCACCATATGTGGTACGGAGGGTGGAATTATTGTTATTTAAAATGTTTTGTTTTTCCCGGCCGATTAGCAACATATGTGGGCGGCGGGTGGAATTATTGTTGTTAAATGTTCCTATTATTTATGCAGTCTTTTGCCGTTCTCAACACTGGCTCACTAACTACAATATTGGCACTCAGAAAGTGATTAGCAAAACGTGAAGCCTGTAATTAGAATTCCTAGTGCCCACTTCATCTGAGAAATACACTTATAGCTACAGCTTATAGCTCTGAGGTATTAGGAGATTGTCTGGGATTCATAATCAAAAACGATTCTCTAAAAATGTTCACTATATTCTGAAAGTCACAGACCAAAAAGAATCCACACAATCCAACTAACTACCAGAGCAGTTCAGAGTCTAATGCGCTGATGTAACTATAACTGTTCAAATTAAATGTTTAAGAGAATGCTCGCCGTAATTTGATGATAATGCTCATCAAACGCCACGCTAAATAATGGTAGAATGTCTGTCCCGCGACGGCACGTGAAAATACGACATACGCAAACTGAAGATAGATCATTAAAGTCATCCCAGAATTAACACTTTACTCGAAAACGATTTCATGGTTACGCGTATCCCGAGTAACTTATTACGGCATCCGAGGCTGTTTATAGCAATAATACCGACGCGACGCGAATCCCGGCACAGGTGGTGTGCTATTCAGCGTCTGGAGAGAACTGGGACTTTTCTCTCGCGCAGCGTTCTTATATATAAAGCCGTGGTGCGGACGGCTAAGGGAACTTGATCAAATCGGCTCTCCCGACTAGCTGCTGGGCTAGTAATGCACCACTTCAAGTTATAGAATAAATCATTGCTTCCTTTGCTGATGGCCGATGAAGCACTCAATTTAAATGTGCAATTAGCACAGAAGTAAGTAATCATAATAAAAGTCTGACGTGGCTAAGTCAAATATTTCGGGCGAGAGAATTAATTTAACTACACTACACGCAGTTGACGAGCTCTGAACTTGCCCTTTGGAGATACGCTATCGCTATAGTTTTATAGTTATTCAATTGAAACTTCTCACATCTTTATGATTGTAGCGGATCTCCCTTCTACTTAAATTTAAACATCCTGGCCTTATTTATTCGCCTACTTAATCTATCTTGCTTCCTTAATTTCTAAGACAAAAACCAGAAAACCATGAACTTGAACGTAAATTTTAGTTTGTGAGATCCAGAATACTGTTTCTACTAAATTATTATGCAAAAGTAATCTAAATACAAATTTTTAGGTTTCTAGCTCTTTTCTGTTGCGCCAGTGATTTTTACAGAAAAACGTCCAAATTTCGAAAATGGTTAAAGTTATTGAGCTGATATTCAACACATATTGATTTAGTATTACTCCTGACATGCTAGAAACGTTTCAGGTTATTTACTTGATTTTTAAAGTATTGCGCAACATTTATGACGTGAGAGCTAGTTACAGCGGACTAGGCTGGCACACAATGGAAAGACTGATGTGAATTTTATACGGCATGAGTAGGCTGCTTCCCTACACTAGGTCAAAACTGCTCATTTTAAATAAAATAGTCATCGCTGTCTAGACAATTTTTTCACTAATTTTATGTAGCTTGCAAGACCGCTGTTCCCCAAAGATGGTATCGAAAAATTTGAATTATCGGTTTAGTTGGATCAATGGACGCAGTCCATTCCATGTAAAAACAGCCCACACTGTTTTGGAATAACCATCAGCATGTAGAGTGCCCTGTCATCAACCTGGATCCGTGGTTTCGGGGTGTCTGCGCCACATCTGAACCCTACCAACAGCTCTTACCAACTTAAGTCGGGACTCACCTAACTAGGCCACGGTTTCCCAGTCATCGAGGATCCAAACGGTATGGTCACGAGTCCGGGAGTGGCGCTACAGGCGATGCCGTGCCGTCAACAAAGGCAGTCGCGTCGGTCATCTGCTGCCATAGCACATTAGCGACAAATTTCGCCACACTGTCATAATGGATACGTTTCTCGTGCGTCGCACATTGATTTCTGCCTTTATTTTACGTACTGTCGCATGTCTGTTAGCACTGACAACTCTAGGAAAACAAAGTTGCTGTCGGTCGTTAAGTGAAAGCCGTCGGCCACTGCGTTGTTCGTGGTGAGACGTAATTCCTGAAATTTGGTATTCTCGCCATATTCTTGGCACTGTGGATCTCGGAATATTAAATTCCCTAACGATTTCCGAAGTGGAACGTCCTATGCCCCTATGTTCAACAACCATTCCTCGTTAAGAATCTCTTAATTTCCGTCTTGCGACCACAATCACGTCGGAAACCTTTCCACATGACTCAACAAAGTACAAATGACAGCTCCGTCTATGCAAAGCCCTTTATATCTGCGTACGCTGTGCTACCGCCATCTGTATACTATGCGCTTTTCGGTATCCCATGACTTCTGTCACCTCTCTACAAGTCCACAACTCTTTGCGTAGCAGGCAGTACAAACAGTTTGGTTGCCAGTGACAGTGTTGCATATCATTTTATAGGCAAAATATCTCCATTAACAGTTATTTTGTGACTAAGAAAATCCATTAGTACTTATATGCAATTAATTATGAAGTAAATATTGGACGATATAGTTCCTTTGCATAAATAGTTCTTGACAGTTTTATTTCTCTTCATGTACTTGCAAGGTCCAGAAAGGAACACGCATGTTATGCTACACAACTCATTCACTGTTAAGAAAAGCACAAAACGTCGGAGAACATCGTGTTCAGCTCCAATTGTAAATGGAATCTTTCACTATATATCTATAAAAATTTCTCTGTAGATAACGAAGAATAGCAACAGGTCCCTAACGATTTATTCAAGGTGGACCTGAATAATTTCGTAGTAGTCAAATGCAACGATTAACTCGGCCGTGAAAGACGTGTTATCCCAATTTATTCTCATCAAATCGATCTCTGACATCTCCAATAACATGAATGGTAAATTATTCTCTTGGAAGATGCGATTTCCGTCTGGGCAAAATTTTTGCTTCATTGAATGGCCACGTTCATTTATATTCGTTTCACATAAGTTGTTTGTTACTATTCTTTCTGGTGTGATTATGCGTTGAAAATAATGTCACCCGTCTCACTATTACAGTCCTCACGGCATGCTTCATGGTAAAGTGCAACGGTCAGGATAGAGCGTTCCCTGTGGCGTTGTCTACATTTAAACGCGCAATATGTCAGGGAACAGTGTTCGAACAAATTTTAGCTCGATTTACATGTTTCTGTTACTGGGTAATTTAGGTTTATGTCCTTCTGCAACACCAGCACACTGGAGGTAAAACTTTGCATTCACCTGCTCCATAAGACGTTGGCCTTACCAGCTTCACAAGTAATATTTTTACGAAGTTCCCGTCAGACTAATGTCACTAGACGCTTGTTCTTCGGGTGAATATTGAGCTCAATGACTATTATTATGACTGTGAGGCTCTTATTAGAGGTAATAATTCTCCTTAATACCCCTGTTTCTGTCAGTAAGTTGTATTAATTAGTTAGTTACATGTCGCATATTGATATCCATCACAAATATTAACATAAGTAATACGTCAACTCAAACAAAAAATTGCATACCACTTCATATAAAATGTATTGAACCTGCCACATGCTGGCCACGGAACTGTATGTAATTAACTACTGATTATTCTTTAGAATTTTTGTTCTGTACATAAATAAGTTTAATCTGCATTTTAAAACAGTTTTACTGTCAGACTTTTATTTCAGTGAGCAGGTTGGCAAAAAGTCGGTACTGAATATTTCACCCATTTTGGCCAATGTTAACTATAATACAAGTTTGCTGGCATTGCTTTTTGTTTTAAGATTAACATGTTGCAGTATTATTCTCATACTCCAATGGATTTCTGGCACCCAATTTAATCAGTGAATAAACGTACTGAGAGGCTGTAGATAATACTTCCATGTGTTTAAAGAGAAAACTACAGCACAATATACAGCTCTAAATTCTTTCCTTTGTACCATGAATATTTACAGATTCGACTGAGTATTTGAAGTCGGTGTATATGTATTAATATGTCATCTTTTCAAGAAACTCTTACACGTTCTCACTAGCGTGGTGAGATGTCCCTATAGACTCGGTATGTCCTGATTTTTTTGGGGTATCACGATCCGTACTGTGCAAGGCTTAGGTAGAACTAGACGTCTCTTGACTTTTGGCCACTGCCACTAATTATATGTATAAAATGTATTAACTTAAAAAACGGTCGACTATATGAAAGTTCCAAATGAGTTTCTGAAGGCGTCGGTGGCGGTAGCCAAGGAAGTTACAATAATGACGCCGTAGCCATGGAGTCGAACAGATGTGCCAGAAACAGCAGCAGTTTCTGTTTACACACAGGATTTAGTTTGGTTTTTTTCCCTCAAATGTTTTTGCAAAGAACTTAATTGTATTGTGTATTATACTGTCTTGACCGGCCTCTAAAACTTCTTCTAAGTTTTGCTTCAATTTTAGTTTGTTTCCAGTGTGTGAGCTAACTTTGGAGTGTACTGAACCCCAGAATTAGCGTTGCAGCCGTAGTTATATCCAGGGACGGCTTGGGTTGGTGTTATTTTGCCTGCGCTATAGACGAACATGGACTAAAGATGGATAGGGGCTGCGCCGTTTGCGTATGGATATAGGGGGAACTGGTTATTCTATGTAAACATCTGGAAGCTCTGTTGGCTTCAGGCTGTTGCCCTGGGGTGCGGCTTTGGGCCACCTGAGACAGATGATTCTGGTGACCATAGCGTCTCCTTGGATCCCTGATGTCGCGGCACCATTCTGTTCGCTCGTCCTCGCCGGTCGACACTTACATGACGGCGAATGGCGAATGGTGGCGGAGTCGTGATTATCTGGGCGGAAGGCGAAAGTGGTTTCGGGCCGCACACCCCAAAAAAAGGTTTCAGTTACTGACCGAAACTGAGTCAGCACGACGCACCTGGACTGTGGGACCTGGATCGATCTTCCTGTAAGATCTGTATAGGCACACAGGATAGGACTGCTAGTCATTGGAACCTCCAAGATTAGGAAGGTGGTGGAGCCCCTAAGGTAATAACGGACAGATCTGAAAGGACGGCCACTGTCCACTCTTATTTGCTTGCTGGGATGGCACGTCCGAGGGGTCTGGGAGGTCCGCCGATAGTGACTGAGCGCACTGGGGTGTACCCGGCTGCAAATTGAGGCTCATGTCGGCACAAATGACACCTGCCACCATTTTTCAGAGGTCATCCTCGGTTCCTACAGGCGGCTGGCTACTTCGGTGAAGATAGCTACCCAGGCGTCCAGTTGGAAGCACAGGTACGATTTGCAGCAGCGTTACCAGAACAGATAGTAGGCTTTTGGTTTTGGGAGGGCCGATTTAAGGCACAAGCGATACAAGCCGCCGCTTTTGGTGCCACTTGGAGAGAGGTGACAGAGGCCCCACGACTTCATGATCTCTATACTGGACGTATAGAACTCCAAGCTCATAGGGGCACCAGGCGCGCCCGAGTGCGAGATTTGTGTGTTGTGCGTATCACGATTAGTAGCGAAAACACAAGAGAGAGAGTGTACGAGGGAGAAGAGGGAGGAGGAGATTATTATTTAACGTCCCGTCGACAATGAGTTCATTAGAGACGGAGCTCAAGCCCGGATTAGGGAAGGATGGAAATCAGCCATTCTCTTTCAAAGTAACCATCCCGCATTTGCCTGAAGCGATTTAGGGAAAGCACCGGAAAGATAAATCAGGACGGCTAGACGTTTGTTTCAACCGTCGTCCTCCCGAATGCGAATCCAGTGTGCTAAACACTGCACCACCTCACTCGGTGAGAAGAGGGAGAGAGAGTCGTCAATGATAAGTCGCTTGTGTGCAAAAATGTTCTCAAACAGGCCCTGCATTTGCGGCAGAGTGGGAGGTTTAAATCAGAGGTGCAGACAATTGGATGCCGATTCCTCTACCTCCGCTGTTAGATGGAGAACTGTAGGACCCCTCAGTAGACTAGGAGTGCACTTTCGTAGGAAGTGGATACTAAGGATTGTGGGTTTTTAGTACAGATAAATCCCTCCACAGACCCGATACGATACCTTATGATGTCGGACATTCAGTAACATTCGTCCCATTAATAAAAGATAGAAGCATTCGTCATGGCAGATCGGTGAAAGAAAGTATTAATATAGTATTAGTTAACTGCCGAACCGGCTATAGAAATACTCTAGAACTAGTCCCACTTATAAAAGGTAACACTGCCCACATAGCCCTAGGCACAGAATTTTGGCTGAAGCCAGATGTTAACAGCAGCGAAATTCTAAATCCCAATTGAAATGCTTATCATAAAGGCAAGTTGAACGCTAGTGAAGCGGAAATTTTTATAGTTGTGAAAAAATAGGTAACATCTAGTGAGATTAGTACAGATTTCGAAGTGATATATTTTGGGTGAAGACAAATGTCATAGGAGAAGCAATATGGTCATACGATGTTTTCGTAGAACTTATGACACAGTAGCAGTAGAGGCGGAGTATTTGGGTGGAAAACATGGAGAAGATTTTGCTTTAATTTCCTGGTAGAGTTAAAGTATTCGGTGCAGATTTCGACTTACCAGCTATACCGTGAGAGAGTCAATTGGTTAAGAAGGGTACAAGGGACAGCGAATTGTGTGAATTTGTTATAAATACTATATCAGAAAATTACCTTTAGCTGCTAATCAGAGAATCTATTCATGGAGGTAACATTTTAGATCTCCTGATCACCAACAGGCCGGAATTTTCGATTCAGTGAAGAACAAACAACCACAAGGCCTTTCCACCATCGCTGAATAGGGCTGCAAATATAAATGTAAAGAAAGGTAGGAAGATATTTCTGCTTAAAAGCATGAAAAAAAAAACAGATTTCAGAATACTAGAGCGGTAAACATAAAAAATTCATCTCCAACAACGAAAATGTTGAGCATAAATGTTCAAGAATATTCTACAATATGACTTTGGCAACGTGGTGAGGAATTGGAGAGACCCACCATGTTTCGACAGCTATACTATAAAGTTGCTACGATAGCAAAGCGAGCTCCACTGCAAATTTAAACATAGTAAAAGACTTGAAAACAAACAAAAACTGAACAAAACCAAAATTAAAGTAAGGAGAGTCATGCCTGAAGTGTTCAGCAAATTCCAAAATAAAATTTTATGTACCAGCTTGATAGAGAATCCTAAGAAGTTTTGGTCTTACGTTAAATCCTAAACGGATAGAAGCCAACAGTCCAGACACTCAGTGACAATAATTGCACCCAAACAGAAAATGAGAGAGAAAGACCGAAACATTAATCGCCTTTTCCAAGAACTGTTACACTGGGGAAGATCATACTATGGTTCCAACATCAAATCGTCACACGAACTTTAAAACCACAAATATCAAAATAAGTGACCACGTTCTAAAAAACCAACTGAAACTACTCAACAGAGAAAAGGTCAATACGATTTCACATTGAAGAAAAAGCGCAGACCATTAGCGTTTTCAATAACGATCGTCGGATAGTCGCACAAAGCCATGGACCTACTCGCTGACATCTATCTGTTGCAGAATTCTGGAATATGTTTTATGTCCGTGTATTGCGACATTTCTGGAGACTGAAAATCTCCATTATGGTATCAACACGGGTTCGGCAAAAAAGATCACGCGAAACCCAGCTCACACGGTTCGTCTTCGAGACCCAGAGAACAGCAGATAACCAGCGCCCGGGTTGATGCGGTTTTCCATTGACTTCCGGAAGACGTTCAATACGGTTCCACACTGCCGCCTAAGGAACAGAATAAGAGAGTACGGAATATCAGACCAGCTGTGTGATCGGGTTGAAGAGTTTCAAGCAGACAATGGAGAGAGACCCTCAAACGTAAAAGTTAACTGCGGCTTGTCCCAATAAATTATTATAGGACCACTACGTTTCACAGCGTATATAAATGGAAACCAAAGACAAATTCGGAGTAGGAATTACTGTTCAGGGAAAAGAAATAAAAAGCACGAGGTTTGCCGATGACATTGAAATTCTGTTCAGCAAAAGACTTGAAAGAGTAGTTGAACGGAATGGACATTTTCTTGAAAGGCGAACTTGATGAACATCAACAAAAGCAAAACAAAAATAATGGAATGTAGCCGAATTAAATCACGTGATACTAAGGGAATTAGATTAGGAAACGAGACAGAAAGTAGCAGATGCCTTTCGCTATTTGAGCAGCAAAATAACTGATTGAAACTACTGAAGAGCTGGCCACGAAGCCCGTCGCAAGGCGGCTATCTCTTTGGGCAGAAACGGCGCGACACTCCACAATGGAACTACTTGAGGAGGGATCTGCAGGATTTCAACTACCTTTTACAACTTGGAGGTCATTAAACCGCCTGCGCACTGGAGTAACTGGGTACAAATAAAATTACTTTAATGGGGCTACAGTGATGGCGGTAGGTGTGAATGCGGAGCAATACAGGACTTGGACCACCTATTGATTTGCCCTGATATGTCTATAACATGCACTATAGACGATATTTTGTAAGTCAATGACAAAGCAACCTACGTTGCTAATTACTGGGAAGGGAAGATATAATTGGTGCATCCGGATACGGAAGAAGAAGAAGAAAACACAAGCAAATCGGAATACTAGAGAAGCTTAGTGAAATGCGAGAAGACCTGATGCAGGAAGTGGCAGGTGATCCACAACGTAAGTAAATGTAACATTTTCCGCATAAATAGGCACACAGAGTCACTATTATAGACTACATTATTGGAGAACAGTCACTGAAAGTATGCGTGTAGAGATGTTTAAGGTAGAAGATCACATAAAAGTAACAGCCGGTAGGGCAGATACCAAAATGAGATTCGACCAATACTTGAACATTACTCGTCAGTCTGCGGTCCGTACCAGATAGGATTGACGGAGGAAACATAGAAAATTCAAAGAAAAGTAATGTTCAATTAACAAGCTAAAAAACGTCACGGAGATGCTCGGTCATCTCCAGTGGCAGACTCTACAAGAGAGGCGTTCTGCATTATGGTGTGGTTTACTGACAGAATACCGGGAGCGCAAGTTGCTAGGAGAGTCAGCTGATATGTTGCATCCTCTTACGTACAAACTCGAGAAAATGCGATAAAACGTACAATCAAAGATGTTCGCCACGACACGGAAGCTTAAGTCGTTCTTCCTGCGGTCCATGCGCGACGGTAGCAGGAGAGGGGGGGAAGCGAGATCGGTGCACAAAGTGCCTTCCGCCGGCTTGCAGGTTGTTGATTATAAGTGTAGCTGAGCCAGGAGGTTGCTCTCAGGCGATGAACTGAACGAGGCTCGCCTCAGGGCATTCCCCTTCTGCCTGCCCACTTGTCATTTCGTAGCTTCGTTTGTAGTGAGGAACAAAGCGTGAAAGGCTATATGCTCATCTTCCGTCAACGTCCTCAGTTCATTCGGCAGTAGAAATACAACTTGTAACAAATTTACAGAATACGTGTATACTTAAAGCACGGTACATAGAAATAATCTGAATGAAGCTGTTAAATGCTACGTAGGTTTATTAAGTTATATCTGGAACACGAACAAACCAACACACCGACCAGTCTTACTTTTGAAAGTTTCATTACTATTCTGAAGAAACACACAGCACAGAATTTTTTATTGTGCATGTGGTTCTTCATATTTAACCCTTTAACGCGCAGTCTTTTGTGTTAAGGATCTTTTAAGTCCCTGCTTTTGGGTCGTTATCTCGATGATTTTATAAAGTGCTCGTCCCTACGTCCAGATTTCTTTTTTAAATTGGATATTTTAGAGCCTCTGTTCACTAATTCTAACTTCATAGTGACTGCTTAAAAATTCCTCGGAAGTTCTTCAGGTCGGTAAAAACTGAGGGTGAAACCTCATTATACACAGTATGTTTGAAAATTGCAGCGAAAAACTTAGGGGAGGTGTAGAAGATGTGTTGGGCAACAAAATGAGGAGAGGAACCCGTGTCCGGAAACGACATTCAACGATGCCAGAGAGCGTCGAAGTTATAGGCGCCTGTACGTATCTATGTATACACAGAATGATTGCGTTTTGATGTTATAAACTTTGATGCATGATAGAGAACGACAAATGTATCAATCTGAGGTAAGGGACACTGGTCCGGAAACGAATGAACCGAAAGTTATAAGCGAAAATAGTTGCGATATCTCCGACAGTGGAATACGTGTACTGGTACTATTGTTGCTAAATTTTACGGTAGGCATCTTTCAGAGGCGGCAGTATGGATCAAAACCAAGAAAAATATGTCTAGTATACATGGGCTCTAAAATGCATACTGTTTTTAAGGTATGCATTTAAGAGCTCATGTTTATTGGACATTTTTTTAAGATCAGATCCATACTACAACCTCTTAAGGATGCCTGCCCTAAAATTCAGCAACAACTGTACCCCTACATGTGTTTCACCATCAGTGGTGTCAGAATGATTTTCGCATATAACTTTCGATTTTGTCGCTTCCAGACCAGGGTATTTTACATAAAATTGATTCATTTACCCTTCTCTATCATCGCTGAGATGTTTTGTAGAATCATCACGGAATCATCCAGTATATACATACATATATATACAGGCGGCGGCCCTATAATGTCGTCGATATGTAGCTTCGCTGGATGACGTTTCCGGGGGGAGGGTTCCTATCCTCATGTTGTTCCAAGAAACCTTCTACCCTCCCTTGAAGCTTTTTACGGCGTTTTGGATCGTTTTCCGATTCACAACTCCTAAGGAAGATCCTTGCGGTGTGTCTGACACGTTTAGTTGATGTATAATAGAAATAAAATCTAAGCGACATAACTTAAGGAAGATTTTTATATCGTCATAAAAGTTATCGTTAAGCCGCAAGGCAAATGAATAATACACATTTAAAGGCGTAAACGAGGACCGCTAGATAAAAAAGGCCTTGCCCAAAACGTTTTGAAAGCGAGGAAAATCTAGGCTTACATTCGTGATTTCTATACCTGGAGCTGGCAGCGTTTAAAATGGCCTGGTGAAGTAACTAAAGCTGCAGCGACGACTCCCCAGACAGGTCCTACGTTCCAGTAGGAACTGGAAAATCTGACATACAAAGTGATCACCGGAACTTCATGTGAACTTCCCCTCAAGTAAGGCAGCAACCTCGGCGTCCATTACCGACAGCGCGCACACAACCACTTCGGCGCGAAGCTCTTGCTCTCCGGAGGTCTCTCGGGTCTGCCTGTCTAGTTAAACTGCGGGGAGAAAGAATGCAATAAGACAAACTTCGAATGCTAAGAGAACGGCCTGGATCCTTATCACGACACGGACGGAGCCAATTCCCGGACGGAAATCTTCATGATTTATGGCTAGTGTACTCTGCTCGTCCTTGTGCTGGTCTTGCATGGGTGAGTTCCGAATGAAAATAGCCCGACGTCTACGATTCTGCGTCGGAGAACGGCGAGAGAGGGAAGAGGGAAGAAATAAACAGCTCGGCCTTCACGCGCCGTCGCTGAGGATGCTTTATGCAGTTATAAATTGCCAGCAACCTTGATATAAAGCAGCCGTGCCTGCCTTACGGAATTTTAAATTGTCCCTCACTCTCTCTCTCTCTCTCTCTCCCTCTCTCTCTCTCTCTCTCATTCCCTGCATTAACAGGCTTGTGAAGTAACAGTTAAGTAACCCTGGTTTGCAGCGAGGGGCGAAAGGATTATAATGGGATCCGAAGTGGTGGAGAAAGTGGAACCCGAGTGTTGTTGCCGGCCGGTATCCAGGCAATTAAGGCAGACGTAAATTATTATCGCTGTGCGTTTTTCATATAAATCAATTACGACCAATTATCAAACGTAAGATCAAACCAAAGCAATCCGGTTTGCGTTTCCAATCAACCGCAGAACGCGGTGGAATGAGTCGCACACGGGCAAGAGTACAGAGAAAACCTTTTTCTTTTGCACCGTGAATCACACATGTTTAGCGAGCTGTTGTACCACTTGGACAGGAAGCTCGTTGAGAGGTATAATCACCGATAAAATGAGCAAATCGACATCAAGTTTATTACCAGTCTCTGATGCGTTTCGCAATGAGCCTTTAGCAGAAGAAGAGGGACATAAACGATTAAGAGGTGGCGTATAATTGATAAAGTTAATGGTACGTGTGAAGATGAAGAAAAACTTTCATGGACAAAGATTGGGTATTGACAGATGAGTTTAAAAACAGCACATTTGTTTGCGATGAAAAATTATCTCAGATATGTAGTTGCGGAGCTGCGAAATTCTTAAGAGTTGTTTTAAAATAACGTTTTAACGATGGGGTTGCAAGAACAATACCTTTAGGTTCAACAACGTCGGTGAGCCTAAGGCTAAAACAAGGTACTTTGTAGCCGTGTTTTCTTGACGTAATATTACTACGGAGTAGCGTGAAACTGCGAATCCATTCATGTTTTAGTATCTGAAATTCTGAAAAGAAATTTGTTTGTTTTCTTAGCGGTTAGGTGCCCCCTTTGAAAGGCATACGTGATGCAGAATTAAACTCATACACAAAACAGATCATCTTTCTGCTTTCTGTGTTGATCCTTGAATTATGTAATCCACATTTTTAACGCCCTATCTCAGGCAATGTGATTTAACTTATTTAGAGCTGCCACCCGTGCAGATTTTGTAGGGATCATCCCTACTTTTTTATAGCTGTCCTGTGTCTCTGCACAAGTATGGAGGGATGGACAGTTTTATTTTGTATAGCATACTGCATAATTTTTAATTTCATATTCTTAAGTTTATCATCTTAAGGTTGCTAGCCAAGCTCAATATTTGTAAAGTATACGAAAGAACAACAAAACAATGGGTTCAAAGTTCAACTGTTCCGCGACTTCGTTTTCATAATAGCGTTGCAGAGTCAGTTGTATTTATAAGGTGACCCAGTGAAGAAATATTGACATGTTTCGTTCTTTCGTTGTTCCGCAAGAGCAAAATATTATTAATATTACGGTGATTATTCGGTATTCCGAAGTCTGATTGATATTCAAAATGGTCAGTAGATTAAGTAGAAATACAATAAGTTGCAGTGTTTGCAGTAGTGACAATAAGATACTCTCAGTCAAACCAGAAAGGAAAAAGTGATGAGGATTTGCTCATTTCGTAATGAACAGTTAGAGGGTGAATAGTTCAAAAGTTAGTCACTTAAAGGTTATGATGAGAGGACGGCAAAGTGTGCCGTGTATCCTGCTTCATCTTTTGCAAAAAATAAAAAAAGTGAGGGTATAACATAAACTTTCTGTTGCATCTAGTTACAAATGTAGATCGATTGAAAATCTTTTCAGTGTGAATCATTCTCCTATTGACTGTGATGTTTCTGCAGCCGAACTGTCACTTACATATCACTGAGTTACACATAAACATACCACCTGTGGTATTAAGCTAGGAAGTAGAATTTACATAGACTCTAAGTTAAGCGCAAAACTTCATTGGGCGTACAAAATGTGAGATTCTGGTACAAAATGTGTTGGCTCCAAATTCCGTAGAACTAATAGAAAATGAATAGGAAGGTGGCCATTTTTCTCTGTTTCAACAGATGTCTCCAATAAAGGTAACGTTAAACGATTTTCTGAGTTGATAAAATATTTTTCTGACGAATCTGGAGTGAGTCAGGAATTACTAAGGTTCTATGGTGATGGTGACGAAGCAGCTGACGCTATTTTTGGAAAACTTACATTTAGTTTAGATGGAAGTTGGTAATACATTAAGTTTCGATGCAGACGATGTAACAATGAATTCTGGAAAACATAACACAGTTTTTTCAAAATTTTAGATCTTCAAATAGTAATATAACTGAAGCTAATTGTAACTGTCATATAGGGTTAGAAATTTTTAGGAGTTGTAGAGGGGAGTGAGTACATAATACATTGAATAGGAGCCCATATCTGGTTCAAAAAATGGTTCAAATGGCTCTGAGCACTATGGGACTTAACATCTATGGTCATCAGTCCCCTAGAACTTAGAACTACTTAAACCTAACTAACCTAAGGACATCACACAACACCCAGTCATCACGAGGCAGAGAAAATCCCTGACCCCGCCGGGAATCGAACCCGGGAACCCGGGCGCGGGAAGCGAGAACGCTACCCCACGACCACGAGCTGCGGACCCCATATCTGGAAACATGCTGTTTCCATTCTACGACTGTTTCACTTCAAATGTGTGACACGTCCAAGTCTGCTGAGGGAAAGAGGGAAGTCTCAGAGCTGCTTGTTCTGGTATGTAATAGGGTAGAGAGGATGACGTACATAACGTTAGACAGTTACCTGATGTCACATGGCCTCTGCCTTGCTACGAGACTCCTATAGAGACAGAGTTCTGGCCGCAGAACTAGAAACTAAAAATACACCAGATGGAACTGAGAGTGTGTACCCGAAATGGTTCTTGGGTATAATGTGTGTAACAACACATCGAGCCGATATTGCCTAATACATCGGTACTGCTCTGTACGTACAGGATGCTGGGTTCTTTTTTGTTTTGGAATAATGACGACACGTATTGATAAGTGTTAATACAAACAAATATGTTTAAGTGATAAATGGGTGTGATAAATGGATATACAGTTACGTTTCCTTCCGAATTGTTGCCTAATAATTGTACTGCCTCACGCCTAATTCAATTCCTCAAGCAAAAGTGGATGGGTTACATATCTTAACTGAAACCGTCGTAGAACGGAAACTAAGATTCCAGACATGGGTTCCTATTCAAAATATTATAAGCTCACTCTTCTCTACGAGCTGCTCTTCTACTCAGAAAACTCATGAACTCAATAGAATGTTCGACTCTGTTCAACAAAAATATTCAATAACTGTACAGCAAATGCCCGTATGGCGGATGTCCGTGTTGCCGCCTCTTGTGCGATTAATAAAGGAAGCTATTCGATAGTAACTTGTCTCTCATGGGAACAAGAGACCAAACCTTTAATATGGACTTACCAGGAAGGTATGGAGGAAGAAGGCAAATGGTCACTTCCCTATTCTTATACGCATTTCATACAAAGCTTCATGAGTTCAACAATTTTACGACTTGAACATCGGAAAACGCAACCTACAAATATTTAAGGAATTTTAGAATTCCTGAAGAAAAATCTTGAATCTTGATTAAAAGATAGATTTTTGGTTTTAATAAGATTCAAAACTTGAAGATATTTACCAAATCAGACCAGGACAAATTTAGCAATGATGCTGCTAATGTATATCTGAGAAGCCTAAACTATCTAAATAATTAGTTTAATTTCGAAACATCTCCTTTTAAGAAGTTCGCTGTCCTGAACAAGGACTGTGTGATGACTTTTTATAGCCTTAGAGCTACTGTAAATTATCATAGTATTAAAGTAAACGGTGAAGAATTGTACAATAAATTCGTAGTATTCAGAAGTGCCTTTAAACTTGTAAAACTTCAGTTTTACCTACAGACCAGAAAATGGATTTATTTCATTAGTAATAGAGAAGCCAGGAACTTGCTGAAATAATGAGATCCGTGTGAACAATGCACACATAGAAAGAGTGCTTTAATTATAGACAGATGAGCGCAATATACTTACGGTGCAGTTTGTGGAAACTGAACTCTTTCTTAAAATAAATTATAATATGAGGTGCACAGAGTTCTACCAGTATGTCCTAGATGAGAATAAACTTCTAAATTGCGCTAAATCGGACAAAAAATATATGTATAATTTCCAGTCTCAAACCCATTGAGCGCAAGGTAAACATTATTACCTTTTAACTATTTTAAGTTTGAAGTATGGTATTTGCAGTTGACTTTCAGTTAGCGTATAAAATATAATATAATTTCTCATTTAATGTAAGTGGTTCGATGTCTCCGGAATTTTGACTTTTCAAAGGTGTCAAGCTGCTTACTATGGGGATATTAATAGTCAATCGAAAAGGATGTAAGACCTTTTTTCTA
The DNA here is from genome assembly GCF_021461385.2 of Schistocerca piceifrons. Lineage (NCBI taxonomy): Eukaryota > Metazoa > Arthropoda > Insecta > Orthoptera > Acrididae > Schistocerca > Schistocerca piceifrons. The sequence continues at coordinate 584,855,620 of NC_060142.1, read as the reverse complement.
TATTCTGACTTTTGTGTGGATAGTAAAATTTGAAAAAACGCGGAAAATTTCAATTGAGTGTGGAAACTACCATAGAAGCATTAGACAAAAAAAAGTCCCTCTTATATTTTGAGGACCCTCTTCCTCCTGAATGCGGGGCAAATCAAGGAGTTACTATACAATTGAGGCCAACGTACCTTAATCCTTTGTTATAGTAGCCAATTTCGCGTTTTGTGCGATTGAAGTAGATGGTGATCGTCTCCTGATTAAAACAGTGTGGCAACAAAAGTTTCAAAATGAAATGATGAGCTGCACCAGTAATCTGGTTTATGAATGGATTTCAATTAGTGATAAAAGACAATGGCAAGCAGGAATACAATACAATTTCCTTGTAGGTACAATTTAGACAAAATGATGACGCAGATGTTCAAGTTTTTCAGTAATAATGTCAATATTTCTATAGAATCTATCACGAATTTAATGTGATGTTCAGTTAGTGTATAAACTAAATGAAGACTAAGGAGTTCCGTCATTATGTACCAAATGGATCTCAAAAATCGATCGCTGTTGCTTAGTAGCGTACGTGTGCCATATTTTGCACGTATCTCATATTTTTTTCTTTTTTTCACACAGCGTTCCACGTTTCACGTTGTGGAACGTACACGACCCTTAACCCAGCACTTCATCTGGTTTCCTAATGGCAACATCCTGATTTGGACGAATGCTCTTTAAAAATATGGATGCCGTATTTTTAATGAACCCTATAAAAAAAGAGAAAAAAATACGTACATTGCTAAAGTGGGTTACAACACAGAATTCCGGAGCAAAGAAATAATGGAAATCTGTACCAACGAAATCTCAGTTGTTGGCACCAACAGTTAAGCAGTGGGAAGTCTACCAATACATTTCATCATTATATTCGTTTCATGCTAGGGTCAGTGAAACTGTGGAATATATTCAGATTGACAACCATCATACAGGACGTACATCCACCACAGTTTTATTCATGTGAGGTGGATGATGATGATGATAGCAGTTGTACAAAGCCAGTGGACCTTGTTGCATTGTTGCCAAATTTACTCAAGATGACGGATCCAAGATGGCGGCAATAGATGTGGCGGTGTAGCACTGACATTATGGTGGGAAATTCAGATTTTGGCAGTAAAGTAGATCAGTTGGGCTACCTCCACACCCTAACCTAATCCCCCTCCCCTCACCTCCCACTCTCCCCCACCCCTCTCCACACCTCTCCTCTCTTCTCCCCTCCCCCACTTGGAAATTGTGTGTAAAAGAACCTTGTTTGTGCTCGTCTGCTGATAGGATGGATCTAAGTCTTTATGTTGCATGGATTGTGGTGTATTGTTTATTTAAACAGTTTGAGTTGTCGTAGGCAGTAGCTCAATTAAGTGTGTTCACCTTGAGGTCTGGAGTCCAAATGACCTAGCTCACAACACCACCACGAGAAGGAGTTGTGGTCCCTGCCCCTTCCCCACCCCTTCCACTCCTGTGACGTAATTCAACATGGCGGTCTGGGAAAAATGGCAGGAAAAACGCTCAGTGTGTGCTGAGCTTCCCAAGAGGATGGATGTAATTATTTACTGTGTAATATGTGTTCAATGGGTGAGATGTCTGTGCTGGAGAAGGAGAAGTTTAACTGGTATGTTAGCTGTTATCACGTAGCTGAGGACTGTGTCGATAGCCACCTGCAAAATGTTTGGAAAGAAATGATATTTGGTGCATGTACGAAGAAGACGAATGCACTTCATCAAATAATGAAGATTCAGCAGGATGGGGCTAAGTTATAATTCGCAACTCTTGCTGATAAACGCATGTGCCGAAACTGCAGATCAGTTTATAAGAGTCCAGTCAATCTTCCAAAGTGCAAGAGGCAAGAAGTTCACCTGCCCCCAGCATGCACGCTCCCTGCCCCAGAGTCTTCACGCTGGGCTCATGGCAGCGCCATGTGGCACCTTCTTTGTGGAGCACGGAAGGCCCTTGTCAATGAACACGAACTGCCTCAGGAGTTCTTACATCTGCATTATAAATACACGTTTTATTCCGAGGAATATCACCACCACACTTGAAAATACACTCTAAACAGATCGCGGCACGCTTGTGAAACATCTGTCTTCATCCCTGAGACGCTTCACACGCTTTTGTGGGAAATAGATCCCGAAACTGATAATAGCTACAATAAGTGATTTTACACGCCGAAACGACGATATTTGGAAGTCAAAATAAATATCTCTGTAACGCTATACGTGACGCTCACCACTTTTCGGGTCTTAGCTGTTGCTTTGAAGGTGTAATGTTCATGCGTTAAGTAGTTCTGAAAGTGGTGCTGATATTCAAGATAATAAAAACGGGATAAAAGCTGTGAGCTATCTGGCGAGGTTAACCTTGCATTACTGAGCAACTGTTTCACCAGGTATCCAGTCTAGCTTACCAAATTTCCAACCAGACTAACATTAATTATAATCTTTTAATAGTCATCTTACGACAACCAGTGATATATATATATATATATATATATATATATATATATATATATATATATAAGAGAATTTAAATAAAAAGAAATAAATCAGCTTATATTTGGACATTTATTTTAACATTGATCATTGTTCCGTTAAGATTTCAGCATATTAAAATTGATTCATAACTAAACTGGTGCCATTTAGGATTGTGAAAACGTGAGTTTGTAATCTTACGGAACACATCAAATATGGAACCAAGATTGGGAAACTGGATACAACACTGCATTCATAAAATAACACACGAAGAATGTTGAAACATATGCAAGAGGAAATTAACCACAACCAACCGATTCAATTTTCACCCAAAGAAGTTACGGTCGTAGCGCAATCCTGTCCATCATGAAATTACCATACACTGGTATACTAAATTCATACTAACTCTCTGTGAAATCTTCCCGAAAAGAATAGCTGAAGGCTACTTTGATGATTACACCACATGCTTCACGTGGTCAACTTGGTTTACACAAAGAGTGTAACTCCACAATAATTTTGATAATTAAAATAAATTACATCGAAACGCAATTTACAAAAGAAAAACCTTGAACTGGTTACTGTCGTCTTACTATTAACCTGATGGGTCGAACAACTGTATAAGAACTTGGTACTGGTCTCACAAAGTACACCCCACGTGGGTTGAACATAAAGAGAAGTTGCTATATTGAAAAACATTGTCAAGTCGAGACGTTATAATATCATCCACATTCGCATTTAAGATTGATGATCTTAGTTAGAGTTACAAATCCTCAACACGTGGTTCCACTTTGCTCACAAAGTAGTGACTAAGCAATTACTGGAAGATATTCTGAACTTCACACTCGAGTTACACTGCGTTGCAATTTAAGATAACATATTTTAGATCTAAACCTGGAATAAAGGTGATTAAATTTTCAGTTAGGCTGAACTTAAGAAATCCATTTTCCTACGGACTTAGCAGAGACGCGCTTAACCAGAGATCTTACCACTTCAGACGCTCGCCGCGGACAGACTGGCCTGGGCCCCTACCGAGGATGCTTCACAGATACAAACGGAAGTGACCTGAGAGGCAGCTTCCTATACCAACATGACAAGGGACAGACAGGACCATACTAAGAATAGAAACCTCTTTGCTTTTAGAAAGCGTAGCTACCTGTTCCGACATTCGTCCTACTGTTCTCTAGCAGACAGGCTTGTCTGCTACTATCAAGCATGCAACTAGAAATACATTTGCTCATTCATCCGTTCACACAGAAGGGAAGGGAGATGACGGTATCTTATCATATACAGTATATAAAAGAAAGCGGATGTAGATTCTGTATGAGACTGTGTGACATGAATGACATATAAACTGTGTTTAATGGTGTAGTAGTGTGACAGATCTTTCTTGTTTATGTGTAAAAGTAACGCGTTCCACTGCTCAGTCTCCTCCCAGATAGAGTCAGAAACACCACAGTAAATTTAGAAGACGAATTTATGCTGTAAATGACAACAGATTTAAGAAATTAACATGAAAGGAATCCAACAGAGACATTTCAAAGGCACCACCGAAGAGTGAAAAACTTCTAATTTCGACACATGCTGTGTTGTTCATCACTTTTGTGAAACGCTGAATGGCTTTTTTTATTTGCTGATGGAGTGAGGGACGTTAAAGGTCTTACTTTTTATTTTACTCATTTCTTGAGGCACACTGGTGTCTAAACACAGACTGGAAACTCAGAACAATCACATATCTAAAAGTTCATGACATATTCCGAATCCTACAACAGATAGTTGAAAACACAAATAACGGCTGCGGCGGTCTTGCGGTTCAAGGCGCTGCAGTCCGGAACCGCGGGACTGCTACGGTCGCAGGTTCGAATCCTGACTCGGGCATGGATGTGTGTGATGTCCTTAGGTTAGTTAGGTTTACGTAGTTCTAAGTTATAGGGGACTTATGACCTAAGATGTTAAGTCCCATAGTGCTCAGAGCCATTTGAACCATTTTTGAAAACACAAATTGGAGGTACTGTCTTACAGACGAAGAAAAAGTGGCTGCAATTTTTGCTGAACTTTAGATGTCCTATAACTGCTGGCCTGTAGATGCTCTAAAGTCACTAAGGCGGATGGCGGACAGCACCCCGCATGTCCGAAGCAGAGGAGGATGGTCTGCATCAACTTGCCTCTGAACACTCAAGACATCATGTGACTCTCAGACGTCACGGAACTTTCCGCAGATATCTCGGCCCTGTCCTGTTCGAACCAGTTTGTAGAGGCTGCTATACCCCGCACGAAGGCTGTCTTTTAACTCTATGACGTCATGGAACGTCCTATGAATGGAGCATTCTGATTGGTTCTTACTGAGTTTACCCCCCCCCCCCCCCCCTCCCACCAAACTGGTGCTGCCGATGTGGGAGCACTATCCACCACTTTCTACCGGTGCACAAATTACGAATTACGAGACTTTCAGCTGCAAAACTATTTTGTACTGTTCAGAAACACATATAGCAGTCATACTACAGTGACAGTTAAACGCTGCAGAAGTGGTCTACAGATCATGAAATACGGAAACTATCGCCAAAGACACTACCTCAATTACACTGCTCTGCTACCGTCGAGGAAAGTTTGAACTTCTCGGTGTGAAACCGATCTCAAATCGACTGTTTCACCACAAATGATTGTACCACAATACCACATCGATGTAGTAATCACAATAGCACAAATTTATCACTTCTGCATCCTTCATATAGCTATCGACAACCGGCACTCGTACATGACAGACAGATCCCCAAAACCACACGCTCAAACACCGCATGTAGTCGCAGCCCTAAATACTCGTACTTCCCGCGACGTCGGTCCGTCATCTAGCGCGGCCTACAGTCACGAGGCAACTGCCCCCTCACACGCTTGCCTGATGTGCTAATAGAGCGCCTTCAACGGACAGCGGTCACTCTACGAAGTGCTGTAGAAAGGCTGGGCTGATTCCCTGGCACAAAAGCGTTACTGTCTGGCCCTGACACTCCCTGCTTGCTTCCGTGCTTTCTGCAGCCTTCCCCAGACTCTGGGGTTACAAGAACATATGGTTTGCCGGAATATAGCACCATGTACACGATAGTTCTTGATATCAGCCAAATAGCAGCATGATACCGATCGCTTGCACAGTGTAATTCCGAAGATGAAGAGTGGAAATTGTATCTCTAGAAACCCGAAATATTAGTGTGGTCATTATGTGGGAAATGCTGCACTGTGTAACTAGAAACTTGTCTCGTCTGCAAGGATCTTTACGTAAAAACTCCAAGCAGAGGAAACTGGTAGTTCCGCTCGTACATTTTTACGATTACCGACGTCAATGATATAACAGATTCCAAATCATCCTTGTACTTAACAATGCCAGCAAATGTACACATCTTACGGTTTCAATCTAGCGTTAAATTTTTTAAAAAGTGATTCGTAACATATCACACCGTCTACTGTATGTGTTCATACTAAATCAACCGTCATCCTCCATCGCCTATAGCGCATTGGATATTTCGCAGGACTTCTGACATGGCATCGAGATAGAGTGCGTTAGAAATACTGTTTGTTAGCATGAGAAATATCTAGCAGGCGACATGAGGGAGTTGCAAATACGGCCTAATACCACGTTTCTAAGCCGAATCACTTTCCAAATTCGCTAAGAAGGATGATTTTACTACGAGCTTACACCACCGGTGAGGTGCACATGCGCTTTCGATCTGTTAATAAACACTCCAGCGACCACCGTCTGTACTCAATGTCGGCCACTTTATTCGGAACCATTACCTAACCTCGATTTACAAACCTTGTAAAGTTTTAACATGGATATTTTTGGCAATACTTGTGTGCGAGAAAGAAGACCACGTTTTATTAGGGGTGACAGTAACATAGTCGTTGCGATCATGTTTTAAATATCTGGTCGCTTGTAAGATGATTATTCTCTCGTCCTAAGGCACACTCATACCACTGGCTAGAAAAAAAATGAGACCTGTCCATCTGCCGCGGATCAATATTGTTTGGTGTCAGCAGCATTCAGTTGCTGGCGAAGTAATGTCCTTAGTAGGGGATGTGTGATGGGTTCTCTGTGATCAACGGGCTTATAAAGTATGTGCTGGGGTGTAAGGCTACTGTGGTCAGTGTTCCAACATGTTCAAAGAAAATGACTATGTCCTGTCATAAGGAAGGTATGGATCTGACACGGGAAACTCAATTTCAACGCATCGATAGCTGTAAGGGGGACGAAAGTTATTACTTGTAAAGGAGCATAAGGAGCATATAGATATTTATATTTGCAGAGCCACAGCTGTCAGGAGGGATTACTTCCGATACTTCATTCATCATCGAATGTCATTGTAATTACAGTGATAAATATTGGCTGCTTTCTTAGGACGATTCTGCCTGGCGTGCGGGGAGCGTGACAGAGGCAGCCTGTGGCCAGAATAAGTGACGTTTCCGGCTTACGGTGGGCGCCGTCGTTTTGAGCCACCCGAACTGGATGGGCTGGGGTACAGGAATGCAGCTGCCCAAACCGAGTCGCCCTTAGGCGGCTGAATAGCCAACTAATACTTAATATTGTCAGGCAGCCTTCGTGATCCTGTGTGTTGTAACTACAGTCCGTGGAAATTTGAAAATATTAAATATGGGCATGTGTTTGCACTAGACGATTATTCTCAGTCATGTAAATTGATTGCTTCACTGCTTGTACTGCCATTCTACACATTTCCCGTGTTTATTGGGTTGAGAAAACATCGATTACGATGTATGGTTCAAATGGCTCTGAGCTCTATGGGACTTAACATCTGAGGTCATCAGTCCCCTAGAACTTAGAACTACTTAAACCTAACTAACCTGAGGACATCATACACATCCATGCCAAAGGCAGGATTCGAACCTGCGACCGTAGCAGTCGCGTGGTTCCGGAATGAAGCGCCTAGAACCGCTCGGCCACCAGCGGCCGGCTACGATGTATGTTGTGTGCATCTAAATGACATGTGGAAGAGACGTTTGCTGATTCTCTAGACCTGAGAGACACCTTTGTTGACTTCGTAAAGTAGAAGCATGATTTGGAATCTGTTATTTCATTGACATCAGTAACTTTTAAAAAATACCAGTGGAACTACCAGTTTCCTCTGTTTCGAGTTTTCACGTTAAGATCTTCGCATACGAGATAAGTTTCTGGTTTCTCAATGGTTTCCAGCATGTCCCATATAATGACCATAATAAGTTTCGGGTTTCTAGAGATATAATTTCCACTCTTTATCTTCGGAACTATACTTTGCAATCTATCGGTATATCACAGTGGAATTATACTATCCTAGCTATCGGTATATCTTATTGTTATGTGGCTGATATCGAGAACTATCGCTTAAATGGAATGATATTCTGCAAACCATGTAAAACTACATATGTTCTTGTAATCCCAGAGCCTGGAGATGGCTGTAGAAAACATGGCAGCATGCCAGTAGTGTCGCGGCTAGACACAGTAACGATTTCGCGCCGAGCAACCAGCCCAGCCATTGCACACCACTTCGGGGAGTGGCCGTTGGACGAGGAAGGCGCTGTGTTCACACATCAGGCAAGCTTGTGTGGGGGCAGTTGTCTCCTGTTGGCCGCGGTAGATCGCCGACCGACCGCGCGTGAAATATCTGGTGCTGCCGTTATATGCGGTGCATGTCAGCCGCTCGTGGTCTAGCGGTTTCGGTCAGAGCGCTGAGTCAAGGAATCACGATCAGCTTGAACGGATGTCTTGTGACGTCCACCCAGACGAAACGCAACGAATTATATCTAACAAAACGAAAAAAAACTGACTAGCGTTGCTGCCTCTGCATCACGGGGTTCCGAGTTCGATTCCCTGCCGGGTGGGGGATTTCCTCTGCCTGGGGACTGGGTGTTTGTGTTGTCCTCAACATTTCAACATGATCATTCGTGACGTTGGTTAGATTGGAATGCGAAAAAATTGGACTGTGTGAAAATCGGGACTTTGTACAGGCGCTGAAGACCGCGCAGTTGAACGCCCCACAAACAAAATATCATCATCATATACACGGTGCATGCGCATAATGTTTTTTGGATCTGTCTGTCTTTGCAGTATATGTACAAATGTCTGCTGGCCGGAGTGGCCGAGCGGTTCTAGGCGCTACAGTCTGGAACCGCGCGACCGCTACGGTCGCAAGTACGAATCCTGCCCCGGGCACGGAAGTGTGTGATGTCCTTAGGTTAGTTAGGTTCAAGTATTTCGAAATTCTCGGGGACTGATGACCTCAGAAGTTTAGTCCTACAGTGATCAGAGCCATTTTTTGTACAAATGTCTGGTGGCCGATAGCTATACGCAGGATGCAAAAGTGATGATTTTGTATGGTGCAAGATACCAATTGTGTTTACTATATCAATATGGAATCGTGGCACATTCGCTTGTGGTGGTATAGCGCGGTTGGAGATCGGTTTCACACCGAAAAATTCAGAATTCCTTCGACAGTAGCAGAGCAGTGTAATTGAGGAAGTGTCTTCGCCAATAGTTTCCGTATTTCGTGATCTGTGGACCACTTTTGCAGGGTTTGTCTGTCAGTACAGTACGATTGCTGTCTTCGATCAGTACAAAACAGTTTTATCGCTGAAAGTCTCGTAATTCGTCCATCTGCAGAAAGTGATGTACTCTGCATCCACATCGACAGCAGCAATTTGGGGGGTAAACGCAGTTAGAACCAATCACAATGACCCGTTCCCAAGAAGTTCCATGACGTGAGAGAGTCACAAGACAGCCTTTTTGCGGGCCACAAGAACCTTTACAGACTGATTCGAACAAGACAGGGGGCGAGGTATCTACAGAAAGTTCCGTGACGTCTGAGAGTCTGGTGATATCTTCTTTATTTGAATCTTCAGAAACAATTCCAAGCAGACCATCCCCCTCTGGTTTGGACAGGTGGGATGCCGACCCCCAACCGCCGTTGTGGCTTTAGAAAATCTTCAGACCAGCAGCTGCAGGCCATCTAAAATTCACCGAAAATTCCAGCCATTTTTTCTCATCTATAGGACAGTGCTTCGAGGTGGTGGTGGTGGTTAGTGTTTAACGTCCCGTCGACAACGAGGTCATTAGAGACGGAGCGCAAGCTCGGGTTAGGGAAGGATTGGGAAGGAAATCGGCCGTGCCCTTTCAAAGGAACCATCTCGGCATTCGCCTGAAACGATTTAGGGAAATCACGGAAAACCTAAATCAGGATGGCCGGAGACAGGATTGAACCGTCGTCCTCCCGAATGCGAGTCCAGTGTGCTAACCACTGCGCCACCTCGCTCGGTCAGTGCTTCGAATTCTGTTTGTGGTTTTTTTACGATCTGTTATAGGATTCGAAATATGTCATGAACTTTTAGAAAGATAATTGTTCTGATTCTCCCGTATGCGATTAGACACCAGTGTGCTTCGAAAAGTGAGAAATACAACAAAGTATGAGGCTTAACGTCCCTGACTCCAGCAGAAATATAAAAAACGCCACTCAGCGTTTCAGAAAAATAGTGATGAACACCACAGCGGCTGCAGAATTCAGAAATTCTTCTCTCTTTGACAGTGCCTTCGAACGAACAGCTAAAACTCCTAAAGTGGTAAGCGTCCAGTTTAGCGCTACAGAGATATTTATTTCTACTTCCAAATATCGTCGTTTCAGAGTGTAAAATCACTTATTACAGCTGATATCGGTTTCGTGATCTATTTCCCACAAAAGCGTATGAAGCGTCTCAGGAATGAACACGGAGGTTTCACAAGTGTGCCACGATACTTTTAGAGTGTGTGTTCCAGTGTGATGGTGGTATTCCTCGGATTCAAACGAGTAATTACTTTGCGATTTTTTAAAATATTTTTGTGTGATCTGCAAAACTCTCTGTCTCTTCGTGCAGTGGTACATATAGTTCCTGTGACATGTTCAAGATATGTCTGTGACAATATTATGCACATTGCTTAAAGACCAGATCTAATAGCCCCTGAAGCAGTTCGTCATCAACAACAAGGGGCATCCATCCACCAAAAAGAAGGCTGCGTGTGTTTCTAACACGACAGGGAGTGCTTAGCGTGGGGCTCTGCGGCTGCTCCGTAACTGTGCCGTGAGCATTGCGCCAGAGTGGCTGTACATTTTGCCTCTTGCGCTTCGGATGACTAATTGGACTTTCAGCAAATGGTCTACAGTTGCAGCAAACGCGTTTATCCTGCTGCATCTTCACTATTTGATGAAGCATATTCACCTTCTTCATACATTCATCAAATATCGTTGCTTTCCAAACATCGTGCAGGTGGCTATGTTCAGCTGTGGGATTACAGCCCCACAGCTCTGTTTCCAGCACAGGCATCTCGCCCTTTGAACCCATTTTTTTTTTCTTTTGGTCATCAGTCTATTGACCGGTTTGATGCGGCCCCACGAATTCCTTTCCTGTTCTAACCTCTACATCTCAGAGTAGCACTTGCAACCTACGTCCTCAATTATTTGCTTGACGTATTCCAATTTCTGTCTTCCTCTACAGTTTTTGCCCCCTACAGCTCCCCCTAGTACCATGGAAGTCATTCCCTCATGTCTTATCAGATGTCCTATAATCCTGTCCCTTCTACTTATCAGTGTTTTCCACATATTCCTTTCCTCTCCGATTCTGCGTAGAACCTCCTCATTCCTTACCTTATCAGTCCACCTAATTTTCAACATTCGTCTATAGCACCACATCTCAAATGCTTCGATTCTCTTCTGTTCCGGTTTTCCCACAGTCCATGTTTCACTACCATACAATGCTGTACTCCAGACGTACATCCTCAGAAATTTCTTCCTCAAATTAAGGCCGGTATTTGATATTAGTAGACTTCTCTTGGCCAGAAATGCCTTTTTTGCCATAGCGAGTCTGCTTTTGATGTCCTCCTTGCTCCGTCGGTCATTGGTTATTTTACTGCCTAGGTAGCAGAATTCCTTAACTTCATTGACTTCGTGACCATCAATCCTGATGTTAAGTTTCTCGCTGTTCTCATATCTACTACTTCTCATTACCTTCGTCTTTCTCCGATTTACTCTCAAACCATACTGTGCACTCATTAGACTGTTCATTCCGTTCAGCAGATCATTTAATTCTTCTTCACTTTCAATCAGGATAGCAACGTCATCAGCGAATCGTATCATTGATATCCTTTCGCCTTGTATTTTAATTCCACTCCTGAACCTTTCTTTTATTTCCATCATTGCTTCCTCGATGTACAGATTGAAAAGTAGGCGCGAAAGACTACAGCCTTGTCTTACACCCTTCTTAATACGAGCACTTCGTTCTTGATCGTCCACTCTTATTATTCCCTCTTGGTTGTTGTACATATTGTATATGACCCGTCTCTCCCAATAGCTTACCCCTACTTTTTTCAGAATCGCGAACAGCTTGCACTATTTTATATTGTCGATATTGTCGAACGCTTTTTCCAAGTCGACAAATCCTATGAAAGTGTCTTGATTTTTCTTTAGCCTTGCTTCCGTTATTAGCCGTAACGTCAGAATTGCCTCTCTCGTCCCTTTACTTTTCCTAAAGCCAAACTGATCGTCACCTAGAGCATTCTCAATTTTCTTTTCCATTCTTCTGTATATTATTCTTGTAAGCAGCTTCGATGCATGAGCTGTTAAGCTGATTGTGCGATAATTCTCGCACTTGTCAGCTCTTGCCGTCTTCGGAATTGTGTGGATGATGCTTTTCCGAAAGTCAGATGGTATATCGCCAGACTCATATATTCTACACACCAACGTGAATAGTCGTTTTGTTGCCACTTCCCCCAATGATTTTAGAATTTCTGATGGAATGTTATCCATCCCTTCTGCCTTATTTGACCGTAAGTCCTCTAAAGCTCTTTTAAATTCCAATTCTAATACTGGATCCCCGATCTCTTGTAAATCGACTCCTGTTTCTTCTTCTATCACATCAGACAAATTTTCACCCTCATAGAGGCTTTCAATTTATTCTTTCCACCTCTCTGCTCTCTCCTCTGCATTTAACAGTGGAATTCCCGTTGCACTCGTAATGTTACCGCCGTTGCTTTTAATGTCACCAAAGGTTGTTTTGACTTTCCTGTATGCTGAGTCTGTCCTTCTGACAATCATATCTTTTTCGACGTCTTCACATTTTTCCTGCAGCCATTTTGTCTTAGTTTCCCTGCACTTCCTATTTATTTCATTCCTCAGCGACTTGTATTTCTGTATTCCTGATTTTCCCGGAACATGTTTGTACTTCCTCCTTTCATCAATCAACTGAAGTATTTCTTCTGTTACCAATGGTTTCTTCGCAGCTACCTTCTTTGTACCTATGTTTTCCATCCCAACTTCTGTGATGGTCCTTTTTAGAGATGTCCATTCCTCTTCAACTGTACTGCCTACTGCGCTATTCCTTATTGCTGTATCTATAGCGTTAGAGAATTCAAACGTATCTCGTCATTTCTTAGTACTTCCGTATCCCACTTCTTTGCGTATTGATTCTTCCTGACTAATGTCTTGAACTTCAGCCTACTCTTCATCTTACTATATTGTGACCTGAGTCTATATCTGCTCCTGGGTACGCCTTACAATCCAGTATCTGATTTCGGAATCTCTGTCTGACCATGATGTAATCTAATTGAAATCTTCCCGTATCTCCCGGCCTTTTCCAAGTGTGCCTCCTCCTCTTGTGATTCTTGAACAGGGTATTCGCTATTACTAACTGAAACTTGTTACAGAACTCAATTAGTCTTTCTCCTCTTACATTCCTTGTCCCAAGCCTATATTCTCCTGTAACCTTTTTTTCTACTCCTTCCCCTACAACTGCATTCCAGTCGCCCATGACTATTAGATTTTCGTCCCCCTTTACATACTGCATTACCCTTTCAGTATCCTCATACACTTTCTCTATCTGTTCATCTTCAGCTTGCGACGTCGGCATGTATACCTGAACTATCGTTGTCGGTGTTGGCCTGCTGTCGATTCTGATTAGAACACATAATACACAGTAAACAATTACATCCATCCTCTTGGTAAGCTCAGCACAAACTGAGCGATTTTCCTGCATTTTCCCCCAGCCGCTATCTTGAGTTACGACACGGGAGTGGTGGGGGTGGAGGGGGTAGGGCAAACAGCTCCCTCTAGTGGCAATGTTGTGAACTGCGTTAGTTGGGATCCAGACCTGAAGGTGAACACACAGGAGGACTCTACTGTCTATGACAACTCAAATTGTTTAAATAAACAATATATCACAATGCATACAAAATGATGACTTATGTCTGTCCTATCGAGCAGCCCAGCACAGGCTGAGTCCTTTTCCCCGCAATTTCCAAATGGGATTGAGGAAGAGATTGGAAGAGACGGGGTGGGTTCACGTCAGTGGAGGTAGCTCAATTGACCTATTTTCCCAATAAAATAGGTACTTTGCGCCATGACATCAGTGTGATGTTGCCACATTTATTACCACAATCTTGGATCCACCATCTTGAATTAAAATGGCAACAATGCAGCGTGGAGTTGCACCAGCTTTGTCCCACTTCTGATGATAACTTCCTATTTCACTGTGTTGCTTATGACTTTGAGCCTTTAATATTAACACTAATCAGCAAGTGGGACTGCATTACTTACGAGGTTTGGTTGTGTGTGAAGTTATTAAGAACTTGCTGGTCAGATACTTGTACCACAAATGCTGAAACAATTTGTCTTCTTCAAGCACCAAGAGTTTTCTTTATGGATGGACATCTACTAATAGTCAAGTGAAATTGAGGTATCCAAGAGAGACGTATTTATCGCTATATTACATTGTCATGATACATTCCAGAAATGCGGTTATGTACAGTAGAATCATAAGGATGCAGCTTCTGAATTAATTGCAATATCTGTGTATTCTGCTGAATATATGAAAAGACTTTTTACTATGGATTTTGAAGACATTTTCTCTGTGAGACTCAATCTATGGGTAGGAACTTATTATACTTTTCATTAGTACGTCAAGTACCTGTGGCAGTGAAAATTTGTATATGTGAACGCGTGTTGATACTCAGAAGTATCTAATGTAGGTAGTTTCCGTCGATACCGTATTTTTTACACTTTGTTTTCAGGTTTTTGAACTACATACCTTCTTTGTCTGTGCACTTTGAATGAGGATGTCTGTTTTTCATTGTTTTTACTATTTTCTGCAGTGAATATGACTTCCGTTTAACTCCTATGACAATAATGCAACAGCATATACACTCCTGGAAATGGAAAAAAGAACACATTGACACCGGTGTGTCAGACCCACCATACTTGCTCCGGACACTGCGAGAGGGCTGTACAAGCAATGATCACACGCACGGCACAGCGGACACACCAGGAACCGCGGTGTTGGCCGTCGAATGGCGCTAGCTGCGCAGCATTTGTGCACCGCCGCCGTCAGTGTCAGCCAGTTTGCCGTGGCATACGGAGCTCCATCGCAGTCTTTAACACTGGTAGCATGCCGCGACAGCGTGGACGTGAACCGTATGTGCAGTTGACGGACTTTGAGCGAGGGCGTATAGTGGGCATGGGGGGGGGCCGGGTGGACGTACCGCCGAATTGCTCAGCACATGGGGCGTGAGGTCTCCACAGTACATCGATGTTGTCGCCAGTGGTCGGCGGAAGGTGCACGTGCCCGTCGACCTGGGACCGGACCGCAGAGACGCACGGATGCACGCCAAGACCGTAGGATCCTACGCAGTGCCGTAGGGGACCGCACCGCCACTTCCCAGCAAATTAGGGACACTGTTGCTCCTGGGGTATCGGCGAGGACCATTCGCAACCGTCTCCATGAAGCTGGGCTACGGTCCCGCACACCGTTAGGCCGTCTTCCGCTCACGCCCCAACATCGTGCAGCCCGCCTCCAGTGGTGTCGCGACAGGCGTGAATGGAGGGATGAATGGAGACGTGTCGTCTTCAGCGATGAGAGTCGCTTCTGCCTTGGTGCCAATGATGGTCGTATGCGTGTTTGGCGCCGTGCAGGTGAGCGCCACAATCAGGACTGCATACGACCGAGGCACACAGGGCCAACACCCGGCATCATGGTGTGGGGAGCGATCTCCTACACTGGCCGTACACCACTGGTGATCGTCGAGGGGACACTGAATAGTGCACGGTACATCCAAACCGTCATCGAACCCATCGTTCTACCATTCCTAGACCGGCAAGGGAACTTGCTGTTCCAACAGGACAATGCACGTCCGCATGTATCCCGTGCCACCCAACGTGCTCTAGAAGGTGTAAGTCAACTACCCTGGCCAGCAAGATCTGCGGATCTGTCCCCCATTGAGCATGTTTGGGACTGGATGAAGCGTCGTCTTACGCGGTCTGCACGTCCAGCACGAACGCTGGTCCAACTGAGGAGCCAGGTGGAAATGGCATGGCAAGCCGTTCCACAGGACTATATCCAGCATCTCTACGATCGTCTCCATGGGAGAATAGCAGCCTGCATTGCTGCGAAAGGTGGATATACACTGTACTAGTGCCGACATTGTGCATGCTCTGTTGCCTGTGTCTATGTGCCTGTGGTTCTGTCAGTGTGATCATGTGATGTATCTGACCCCAGGAATGTGTCAATAAAGTTTCCCCTTCCTGGGACAATGAATTCACGGTGTTCTTATTTCAATTTCCAGGAGTGTGTACTACTCATAGCTCATTGAAGCTCAACTGGTTGCAGATTGCAGAACTAACTCAGCATTGCTATCCAGTTAACAGCTCGATTTTTTTTTTGTTTTTAGTTTCTAAGGAGCAAAATTTTTAAGTGGGTACCGATTTTCTGCAGAAACCGTTTTTACTTTACTTTCGAAAGCCCAGTTAGGGAAGTTTTAACTTATAGTTATTTGGAACTTTGTTCAATGTATACATTTACGTTATCCTCAATGACAAGAGAAGCATTTTCGTTATTGCATTGACAAAATGTGCTACTTCTTTTCACTAAAAACCCGAAACTCATAATACTGTATTTTTGGCTTCTAGTTGCAAGTTATTCCCTTTCTTCCGGTCATTCGGACATAATAGCATTAAGAAAACCTGCGTTGGTAAATGATATGCATGGTATGTTACTGTGGTCACTTAGTTCTCCCTGGTTGTATTAAATGTGTCTCTACGTATCGAAGTGGATCACTTAGAAAGTATTCGTGTTGGTAGTGATAAGCTTTATTTCTACATGTCGCAATTTCCTTACGACTATTAGATTTACTTTTTTCATTGAGGATACTGTACACATTCTAATGGCATTAAAATTATTAATGTACCCTCGAGTTTTTAAGAGTACCTCATAAACTAACTGTCTCAATGTGGTCACCTTGCCATGTATACGAAAGCCTTGGTGTTACACTAGCAAGTGGGATAGACGTGTTTTGATGCTACCTTAGATACATGAGATTTTCTTCGCAATGTTTTACATGATAGAGATATAATTTTAAAAAAAGAGTAGGATTTTAAACAAATCAGACGAATAATATAGTTCCAATAGTATTCATGTAGACATGCCGACTCTTACTCTGCGACATTCTGTAACTTCCTATACCATATCACGTAGCATTTATATACATCAGAAGATGCAACTTGGGTCTTTAATCGACATAGAAAAATACAGCTACAGCGCACTATTCATTTCGTTTTATATTTTACTAGTCTTAAACCTGTATTTAAACACCTGTTCTACTGTATGAACTGTCAATCAATTCTATGCCTATGGATTATTCCAGACGATGATGCCGTTCCTGATGCGAAGGACTGCTGTTGAAGTTACATCTTGTCCTCACACAGGTTACTCTCTCTTAGATACGCATAGCACGAAGGACACACAGATAAAATCAGCGATTAGCATATGTGGTGCAGAATAAAAAAAAATTAAAAAAATTGTTCAAATGGCTCTGCGCACTATGGGACTTAACTGCTGAGGTCATCAGTCCCCTAGAACTTAGAACTACTTAAACTTAACTAACCTAAGGACATCACATACATCCATGCCCGAGGCAGAATTCGAAACTGCGACCGTAGCTGTCGCGCGGTTCCAGACTGTAGCGACTACAACCGCTCGGCCACTCCGGCCGGCGCTGCAGCATAAAGGCATGAGTCTTCTAGTTTGTCATGCATAGTGAAATACGGGTTTAGGCATTTGAAAAGAGAGGCTTAGAGTTTTACATCTCTGTTTATCAAAGATAAACACGAGCCATGGATGTTCTTTGGGATTGTTGAAAGCGCTTGGAAATGTTAACGACCACACAATCCCGTTGTGACCCTGACGCACTCTATGACTTGGTTCCATAAATTAATTATACGCACACAGAAGTTATTGGCAAAACGAACTCTTTACAAGACAAGCGTGAATTTCAGATTATTTGTGTATTTTTGTAGATTTTTATGATCAGCAGAAAGGCATTACAGATGTCTTAAACAAAGCAGTGACTTACAAATCAATTAACATGTTTAATGTCTCGTGGAATCCGAAACCAGAGATCAGTAGCTCACCTGGATAAGGATAGGACAAGAATTGGACAGAGCATTTACAGAGGAATCATCATTGCTGTGTGTTGTATCCTAGCCAGTAATGCCAACCGAGCCCGCTGCCAAAAGGTTGGCAGCATCAAAGTACGGACGCCGTCCGTATAAGCAGCGCCAGCGATACAGGAAATCCCGCAAGTCTGCGCGCGCCACCGCTGGCTTCTGGCTTCTTAAGCGCTGGAGTCGCGAGCGCTAGGACTGTTCTGTATTCGCCGCTCAGTTGTATACTCGCCTCCGAATTGTGTACTTGGTAGTCAGTTGTGTGTTCATCGCGGCAGAGTTGTTGTTTGTCGTCAGCCGACGCTGACCTAGCCGCTCCGACTCGAACCAGACAGATTTCTGTAGACACAGAGTTCACTACTGTGTTTCTGTATCTTCATGAATAAAGATAAGTACTGACTTTTACTTAATCTGAGTGTTTGGGCTTTCATCTTTCTGTTCACTGTTCCAGCGGACCGGTCGGCCCGCTATTAAAAGTGTGGCGGTGACTTCGTAAGCCATCTCTACAGCCAAGTGTTTGTCGCTACGAGCACCGCCACAAAACTGTGATTTTCGAGAAACGACGGAACAGTTAAATCAGAGTGTCAGGTGTGGCGGTGACTGAACCTTTCACCTACCGAAAACGAGTCCAATGACTTTACCAGTTACCTCAACTCGCCGTCTGGGCTTCAGCTACAGCTGGAGAAACAACATCCCGTAGCGTTGCTCATTCCGACGTGCGTTATCCACGCCCGTTTTGTGAATGGCGATTAGGTTCCACATTTACGCCTCTCAGACAGGTTTTACGGGCTAAATTGCGCTCTAAATACCCCTTTGCGTGTGCGGAAGGTACAGGCAAACGGTAACATAGTCGCTTCTGCCCCTATTATAACTTAAGGTAGACATTAGTTAACGCAGACTGCCGAGAGTTATATCTTGATGAGTACTTTCAAATTATAGCATGAAAAAGCTATGATCTACATCACCTAGGTTTACAGCTTAATTGTCCCGGAGCGGGACCAAAAATAAACAGGTAGGGGAAGAGCATAGTGAAAATCTGAGAGAGAGGAGAGAAACAGCCAGAGTTTGGTACGGAAAAAGTAGTTGTATTGCGCAAGCCATGAACAATATCGGCAGCCGCAGTTCCTTCTTAGCTGAGCAGTTAAATGCCGAACATCCACAGCCATTACATACAAGCTGAGTCCAAAATCAAGTTTTTCAAGATGTGAATAACGGGTGCCAAACAAAAATCGTGAAAGGGTTGGTGTTCTTGAAGCACAGCGGGTAATGTAATCACAGTTCCAAAGGCAATGGTGTACTTAACACGTCTGCAATCACAATCTTTGTTCCTTCTCCTAGCAGGTCGCATCTGCTCGGACTGGTTACTAGTGACCACGCTGAACGCAGCACATAGTCCATCTCGCTGAATGCCTGTCCAAGCAATTTGATTTGAGACGTATGAGAGCAAAATAACGATTGTTTACGAAATGAACTACGAACTGTCTTACAGCGCCAGGCAACAGTTGTTACTATTCGTCCACTGAATGTAATGTAAAGCTAGGGAGACTTCCTAGGATTTTACTTAGTATAAGTTTTGTGCCTGCACCACATTCGACACTTTCTCATTCCCTTTTTCATTCGTGGCACATTTTACTATACTTAGCACACATTCATGACTTATGGAATACGTATATCGATCAAATAGAAACGACAATAATAGCACTACTATTCGTTACACGGTATTAGTACGAGAATGATTTTCGACTCTGAAACGTGACCTTGCTCTGTGGGAAGTCATGTCAAGTTATATCAACTTGATGGTGATGGACGAGTAGTTTACATCACGTGTGCACCGTAAACTGCCACGAAGGAGGTCTGACACTAAAGAGACATTTGAATTCTTACGAAATACGTTCATTTATCAGTGTGAGCGCCTAGAAAGTAGAACAAATTCCACCCATTCGAGTCTACACACCCAAGCATTCGTTCCTTACACGGCTCTAAATATTCCTGCGTGTGATTTCTAGCGAGACTGCGTTGGAGCACCACGGTTTTTACACAAGAAAACGTCTGGCCATAATCACTGACTTGATCGATTTTTCGCAGTGTAAAAGGAATAGTTCGACGTTGATAAAAAATCGCACATTAATACGGTTCGATTAACACTTCCATAGTAATGCCAACAGAACATTAAAAATAAGAGACGAAAAGAGAAGTACTCAATTTAAAAAGGTAGGGAAGTAGTTTTTCTCCCCTAATTTCAATCTGTACATCGGAGAAATAATGAAAGGCTTAGAAGTGAGAATAAGCATTAGGGTTTTGTGACATCTGTGATCATATTCGCTGATGATATTATCATCTTGAGTAAAAGTGAGGAAAGTTTACAGAGCCTAATGGGCAGAATCAACCGTCTATTGCACACAGAATTTGGTTAAAAGTAAAGCAAATAACGACGAAAATACTGAAAAATAACAGAAAAGAGATTAACAATAAACTTAACATCAAAATTAGGGACCACTTTGTAGACGGAGTGAAGGAATACGTTATCTTGGAAGCAAGTAAAGCTTGTTGGACGAAAACAGGATATAGGAAGCACACTAGCACAAGCAAATGGAGCATTCTTACCTGAAACAATTCCAATATTAAACACATAAACCTTAATTTCAATAAGAAATATCTGTGAATATACGTCTGGATCACAGCACTGTATTGTATCGAAGTGAATCATGGATACTGAGAGGTTCGGAAAAGAAGAGAATCGAAGCATTTGAGATGAAGCGTTACAGAAGGATGCTGGGAATTAAGTAGACTTAGAGTACGGCAGGAGGAAGTTATCGGCAGAATCAGTGAAGAAAGCTCCGTCGCTGTGGCCATAGATGGTCCACTGGAGACCGACCGACCATCGTGACATCCTCAGCCAGTGTCGTCACTTGGATGCTGCATAAATAGGGTCGTGGAGTCTGCACACTGCTCTCGCGGCCGTTGTCGGCTTAGTATACCTTGGAGCAGCTGCTTTTCATTCAAGTGGCTGCAACACGAAGCTGAGTCGACACCTTTCCAGTTCTCCCGGGAACTAAACCCGTATCCTCGATGACCACTCGGCTACGGAGGTGGACAGCGACGAAAGGAGTATACGAAAAACACTGACGGAGGCTGACAGCGAGCAAAGGAGTAGCCGAAAAACGCTGACGGTATGAAGGGGTAGGATGATAGTACATGATTCAGGACACGAGTGAATAACTTCATTCGAATTAGTGGGAAGACAACAAAAACTGTGGGCGAGAACAGGGATTGGAATATTTCAAATAATTGGGGACACTGAGTGTTAATGTTACCATAAGATGAAGAGGCTGGCATCAGAGAGGAACTCGTGGTGTGCCACTTCTTAGCATCTGTGGAGTAAGTGGACAAGCTGTAGGCTTTGAGATAAATTAGGACAAAATTACGATTATCCAAATTTTGAAAGGCAGCAACAACCGCCTTCTGAAACACACCAGTATACTAGTAACATGATGTTGAAAGCACCCATAATTAATTATTTAATAGGATAAATGCGGAATAGGAACCTCGTTAACAGTTACCATTCTAGTCAGCTCTGACAAATGACATAAGGTGCCATGACGTCCAAAACGTGAGCAAGATATTCAGATCTCGTAGTTGTTTATTCCATATAAAAGAGTTGCCGCACACTGTCGCCACCGGAGCTAGCTTCGGGGATTACATTCAACTGCCTTTCCAGGCAACTATTGTAAAGTTAAACCTAGAATTCCCGCCTGAATTTACCTAGTAGAATACGTTTGTAATTAGGCCCACCCTCATTCAAACCGAGCGATCATTCATTTTTAGAGTAGGTGATTGTGAGTACATGTTGTGATGACTATCAATTGTAATAAAATGAATAAGCACACTCAGTTTAGCTTTCCAGCCATCGAATACATAAACCTAAAGCGGGCAGAGAAAAGATACTCTGCCGAATTTGATAAATCAAAACTACACGATCATACGGGAGGCTGACTGATTGACACCTTTTACATGTTCCATTCGATACTGTGAATACTGCGCGTTTACATCAGGTAAATTCATGAAAAAATCTCTTTTTCACAGAATCGAGCCTCTTCTTCGCTGTTAAAAGTTAACACGCTACACGGTAATTCTTTGAATGCAATTTTCAGTATCGGGACACACAAATGATGTCACAATCAGTGCCGATTTCTTACTAAGGCATCAGGTGATGTGACAACGTTACTTTCGAGGCGATCACTACTAACTGGACTTATTTCTTACATATATATACATGGTACTGTAGACGAATCATTATGTAACAGATCCAGA
The DNA here is from genome assembly GCF_021461385.2 of Schistocerca piceifrons. Taxonomy (NCBI): domain Eukaryota; kingdom Metazoa; phylum Arthropoda; class Insecta; order Orthoptera; family Acrididae; genus Schistocerca; species Schistocerca piceifrons. Next base: position 584,833,335 of record NC_060142.1, on the reverse strand, counting down.
TCATCACTGCCAATCATCATACCATTAATGTGGTCCGAGTCTGAATAATACGATAAGAAAATTTCCTATATAAGACGTTGACTCTGGCCCTTGAAGCGGTGTGTAAAATACAAACTTGACTCGTTTATACCGCTGCTACGCCAGTTCGTCGTGTGCTGCTCACTATTGTCTGAATGTACGTATATCGGGTACTCGGCCCGAGAATATACTGCAGCACGTTTTCAGAGAAATCCTACCGCTCTACTAAGGGGCTGTGTTGCTAAGCGACGCGAGAAAACTGCCCGCAGCTGAAGCAGAGACGAGTCACGAATACAGCAATAACGTTCTGCCTAGTCGTCAGAGTTGCATATAATAACAGATAGCTAACGGCGAAGGGGAAACTGGGATTGTATCTGAGATCTAAGCTTAAGATGATGTATATTTCTGTTCATGCTGGTCACTGAAAGGTGGCGCAGTGAAATTTATGTCTGCGGCACGATTAAGAGGGAAACTATGACAAAGCTGAAAGTGGAAATTAAAGGGACGACAAAGTTTCAAACACAGTAGAACCGAGGACCATACCCTACATAATTTGTCCTCTGCTGCAATCATGACCTCTCCAGTGAGAAAGTAAAATGTTCAACGCAACTCGTTTAAAGGTATTGCGTGGACATGAATGGCTGTGTTCACAACGGAAAACTGGTCGTTCAGGATGTATCTAAACGCATCCGAATTACTGTAAAGCAGAGTACTACAAATGAATAACTACAAATGAATATTCATTTAAATGGCAACAAATTCCTCTGAAACAGAGTACGACAAATGAATATTTATTTAAATGGGAATCGATGTATTCTGAGAAATATCTGCTTCTATACTCCACAAGCGACCTTATGATGTGTGGTGGAAGGTACGAGGGTTGCCCAGAAAGTAATGCACCCCATTTTGTTTCTTCAACAATTCTTTAGTGAACGCAATGGGATTTACACTCACAAATGAATGGTGATTTATCTACACGCCCTATTTTTCCATGTGTTCTCCATCCCATTCTAAAGCCTCCCTCCAGCACGAAACAAGGGTGTGTATGCCCTGTCGGTACCAATCCTTGTGCAGGTGGCGCAGCCAGTGCTTCACTGTTCAACTTCCTTTGCTGATTGACAGATGGAGCGTCAAGTGCCGAATCGTAGTGCGTCTGTCCTCGCGAATGATATCAGCTCGCTGCAACATGTCAGGTGTGACAGTCGTGGATGGTCTACCCGATCGCTGCAAATTGCGGCGCCGCACCGAACCGCAGCATACTGTGATTATTTTCGAATAATGTATATTTTAGTAACAACGAGTTCCTTATTTATTATCAATAGTTGTCATAATTAGCCTAATTACTAACGAGACATTTTCTTTACACCAGGCGCATCCGACGAAACAAAAATTAATGCTTTCAATAACGGCTCAATAATTACTAGTTTTATTTAGACATAATTGAAGCAATGGTCCCGACCGTTTCTCTGCTTATTGTGATAGCATTTCGTAAAATGCGCCTGCGCAAACTGACAATGCACAAATGACTGAAATTTAAGAATTTAAGAGTTCTCCTGATAAACCTCGAATGACACGGAGCTGTCGGAAACAATGTTGTCCGAAAATTTCCTTAAAAATACTTCCCACACTTGAAAAAATTGTGTATCGCAAGTCTCACGGGTTGTTCTGGGTGGAATACGAATAATATCAACGGTCTTTTCGTCGTCCTGCTGAAAGACAGAGGTATCGATATGCCCAGGCCAATAGTCAAGCAAAAGCAATGAATTAATTCCTGCAAATGTTTGATAGGTCGATTCTAAAATTTATGCCACTAAACAGTCCTGTTTGTATTTTTGGTCCTAATACGTCTTGAGGTCTCTGAAGACAGATATACACCTGCGAAAACTGTAATCCACTCATACTTATCATTGTCATTGTTGTATATGAATATGTCATAGCATTAAAAGATTAAACAACACACTAGCTTTTTGTCTCGAAATGATAAACTGCAGTTTGCTCACAGTTCTTTCACGAAACCTGACTGGTCAGCGTTGGGCGCATCAGATGTGGGGATAACAGCAGCTTTGACTTCAAGTCAGCTATGAATTAATGATATCTGCTCTACACTTTTACTTGAGGTACACTTTGTTGTTTTGCGACTTCCTCTACTGTATGATTTCTTCAATCTGTTTCAGCAGTTCTAATAAAACTTGAAATCATAACGTTCATTTGAGTTGCGGTTTGTAGGGCGCAGTCTTGTAGACCTCCATGGGTAGTAGTGGATTTCCTCTCATGAACATCTCTACGCGGTTGGCTTTGAAGAAAGCTTCTCTAGAGATCTGTTGTTCGTGTTTTTAATTCAAGTTGTGGGGTTTATGTTGGTTACTGATCAGGGATAATGGCACTTTGCGACCATCCTCTGATAGTAAATATTTGGGATAACTTCTCTTACAAAGTTAGCAAGTTTGATTTTGCTGCTTATTTTTTACTTTGAACATAACGAACATTAATTTAGTTTTATATCCATTTTCCCGAGGGCATGCAGCTTTACTGTATGATTAAATGATGTTGGCGTCCTCTTGGGTAAAATATTCTGGAGATAAAATAGTCCCCCATTCGGATCTCCGGGCGGGGACTACTCAGGAGGACGTCGTTATCAAAAGAAAGAAAACTGGAATTCTACGGATCGGAGCGTGGAATGTCAGATCCCTTAATCGGGCAGGTAGGTTAGAAAATTTAAAAAGGGAAATGGATAGGTTAAAGTTAGATATAGTGGGAATTAGTGAAGTTCGATGGCAGGAGGAACAAGACTTTTGGTCAGGTGATTTCAGGGTTATAAATACAAAATCAAATAGGGGTAATGCAGGAGTAGGTTTAATAATGAATAAAAAAATAGGAGTGCGGGTAAGCTACTACAAACAACATTGTGAACGCATTATTGTGGCCACAATAGACACGAAGCCCACGCCTACTACAGTAGTACACGTTTATATGCCAACTATCTCTGCAGATGATGAAGAAATTGATGAAATGTATGATGAGATAAAAGAAATTATTCGGGTAGTGAAGGGAGACGAAAATTTAATAGTCATGGGTGACTGGAATTCGGCAGTAGGAAAAGGGAGAGAAGGAAACATAGTAGGTGAATATGGATTGGGGGGAAGAAATGAAAGAGGAAGCCGCCTGGTAGAATTTTGCATAGAGCCTAACTTAATCATAGCTAACACTTGGTTCAAGAATCATGAAAGAAGGTTGCACACATGGAAGAACCCTGAAGATACTAGAAGGTTTCAGATACATTATATAATGGTAAGACAGAGATTTAGGAACCAGATTTTAAATTGTAAGACATATCCAGGGGCACATGTGGACTCCATTAGAACTACTGACAGCCTTGGGAGAGCCAGTCCCGACAAAACTGTACCATCCGGGGAGAAAGACGTATGAGACAGGCGAAATACCCTCAGACTTGAAGAAGAATATAACAATTCCAATCCCAAAGAAAGCAGGTGTTGACAGACGTGAAAATTACCCAACTATCAGTTTAATAAGTCACAGCTGCAAAATACTAACGCGAATTTTTTACAGACAAATGGAAAAACTGGTAGAAGCCGACCTCGGGGAAGATCAGTTTGGATTCCGTAAAACACTGGAACACGTGAGGCAATACTGAGTCTACGACTTATCTTAGAAGAAAGATTAAGAAAAGGCAAACCTATGTTTCTAGCATTTGTAGACTTAGAGAAAGCTTTTGACAATGTTGACTGGAATACTCTCTTTCAAATTCAAAAGGTGGCAGGGGTAAAATACAGGGAGCGAAAGGCTATTTACAATTTGTACAGAAACCAGATGGCAGTTATAAGAGTCGAGGGACATGAAAGGGAAGCAGTGGTTGGGAAGGGAGTAAGACAGGGTTGTAGCCTCTCCCCGATGTTGTTCAATCTGTATATTGAGCAAGCAATAAAGGAAACAAAAGAAAAATTCGGAGTAGGTATTAAAATTCATGGAGAAGAAACAAAAACTTTGAGATTCGCCGATGACATTGTAATTCTGTCAGAGACAGCAAAGGACTTGGAAGAGCAGTTGAATGGAATGGACAGTGTCTTGAAAGGAGGATATAAGGTGAACATCAACAAAAGCAAAACAAGGATAATGGAATATAGTCGCTTTAAGTCGGGTGATGCTGAGGGAATTAGATTAGGAAATGAGACACTTAAAGTAGTAAAGGAGTTTTGCTATTTGGCGAGGAAAATAACTGATGATGGTCGAAGTAGAGAGGATATAAAATGTAGGCTGGCAATGGCAAGGAAAGCGTTTCTGAAGAAGAGAAATTTGTTAATATCCAGTATTGATTTAAGTGTGAGGAAGTCATTTCTGAAAGTATTTGTATGGAGTGTAGCCATGTATGGAAGTGAAACATGGACGATAAATAGTTTGGACAAGAAGAGAATAGAATCTTTCGAAATGTGGTGCTACAGAAGAATGCTGAAGATTAGATGGGTAGATCACATAACTAATGAGGAAACATTGAATAGGATTGGGGAGAAGAGAAGTTTGTGGCACAACTTGACCAGAAGAAGGGATCGGTTGGTAGGACATGTTCTGAGGCATCAAGGGATCACCAATTTAGTATTGGAGGGCTGCGTGGAGGGTAAAAATCGTAGAGGGAGACCAAGAGATGAATACACTAAGCAGATTCAGAAGGATGTAGGTTGCAGTAGGTACTGGGAGATGAAAAAGCTTGCACAGGATAGAGTAGCATGGAGAGCTGCATCAAACCAGTCTCAGGACTGAAGACCACAACAACAACATCCATTGTTATCACTTACACAACTACAAAAGCAGCTGGTAGTTTGTATGGGTATTAAATGATATGAAAATTTGACTGAACAGTAACTGTGGACTTTTCTTGAGAGAAACTATCAACGGAAACTGAAATTTGCTTTACAAATTATTGTCGCAGAGAGTCGTGTTATGTGTTTAGCAATTCGCCATCAGCCAAGCATGCGCCATCAGCCAATTGTGCGCCTGGCATCTTGCACATGTGCAGCCCCGTACAGCTCCAGTAGGGACGCGTATGTCTCCAGCTGCAGATATTGAGCGAAGGAAGCACCTCTTGTTAGGAAACAAGAAATTTTAGTCCCTGGAGCTAGAAGGTTCCGCTGTTGCAGTCTTGAACCGGAGAGTTCAGCTTGATGTTTCGAAAGCTTTAGATCGTGAACGAAATCGTTCAATTCCTTTTGATTAAAGAGCTGAGGCGAGGTGTCATAATATTGACGGCAGTTGGTCGCCGAGTGAGATCACAGGTATTTTCTTCGTCCCCTAAAGGAACTTATTTAAGAGGAAACAGTGTAGAATTTAAATTTTCTTTGTTTTGTATACTTGCTGTAGTGTCCGTCACACAACTGAATATTAGCGTCCCAGCAGAGCTTGTTACTGAAAAAACTTGTTCTTAGCTGAAGTACCGATAATCGTCGCTAACCCGAAGTTTTGCGTGACATAAACACAAAAAATTCTATTCAACTTTTCTTGATAGTGCGAAATTCTTTTAAAAAAGACAGCTACTAGTTTCATGAGTGTCTATTGTCGCAATAAAATCGTAATTAAACGTTTTTGAATCGTATTTAACTAACGAATTTCGTATTGCTTACTCGTTAGACAGGCGCGATCTAGGCCTAAATTTTACGAGTTGTAAACGTTTAAAAACCTGACCAGAAGCTCCTGATAATGTAGATTCTCTAAAAGCAAAGTAATTACAAATTGATTCTTCTGTCGCTGTATCTCTAAATCAGCACAAAAACAACAACCACCTCACGTAAGACCTTTGTGTCGTTTTTTGCTCACACACATCGCGTCCTTGACAAATTTAAAACATTCTTTAAACTTACTTATTCTTTCGAAACTGACCATGAGCGAGAAATGTGGGAGCTGTTATAGGGTAGTGAGTAGAGGGATTTGTTGCCAATCTTGAAGGAAATATTTTCACTGGGGGGTGATGCAGTGGGGAGAATGTTGAGAGAACAGAAGAGGCTCTCTCCTGGAACTGCAGAGTATGCGGTAGGAACATTTTGATTGGGGAACAGGAAAGGAAAATCTGTGCACTTCAGGCACAGTTGGACGAAGCAAGGAAGAAACTCATAAGAATCAAGGGAAATAGGGGGGAGGATGGTGGTTGGGGACTGGCAGCTGGTAGGGGGATAGGAAGAAAGAGAACGCGATCTGACAGTTTTATCATCAACACCAAAAACAGGTATCTACCACTGCCAGAGTTAAGTGGAGAAGAGCCTCAGGTTGAACGAGGAGCAGGAAATGTGCAGCACACTTCATCCGGGCCAAGAAGCCTAGTAATGTACAAAGCGTTAGGAAGAAGAAAGTACTGCTGCCAAGTAGTAGCCATGGGGGAAGTGTAAGCCCTCAGTTACAAGAAAGGTTAGGGGCAGCGTACCAGGCCACCAGTATCTTCAAGCCAAATGCAGGGCTGAGTCATGTGTTAGAGGATCTAGTGTCTTTATGTAAGGAATTTACAAAAGAGGGCCATGTAGTGATAGTGGGCGGAGTGGGAAACAGTTTGGACAGGGATGGGGCATATGACATAGGTGGCGCCTTGGACAAGATAGCTTCCCTGACTCATGGCTCCAACGTTTACTTTGTTGAGCTGTTCCGGCGTCATAATAGATGACACCTTGATGTAGCTGTGCGGCGAATCAATGTGAGGTTAGGGATGGCTCTGAGGACAGCCAACTTTGCTTATGTTTCTCTGGTGTCCATCAGGACTATCAACAGATAGGGTTCCACTAGGCATCGCCTACACCTAAACAGAACTGGGAAGGGAAGATTGGTACAGCTGATTCATGAAAGTGTAGGAGGTGTATCTCAGGCCACACATGGTCAAATACCCGTGGTCATACGAAGGAAAAGTAGACCTTTATAAGGATTACTCCTGACAACAGGTTCCCATGCCTAAGCAGTATCTACAGCAGTTTAAAGAATACTGAAGCAACCACTCACAAGACAGATTTTAACACTTCAAATATAACACATACTAGATGTCACAAAGAAAAACAATCCATTGGAAAGAGTTGTTGTTGTTGTTGTTGTGGTCTTCAGTCCTGAGACTGGTTTGATGCCGCTCTCCATGCTACTCTATCCTGTGCAAGCTTCTTCATCTCCCAGTACCTACTGCAACCTACATACTTCTGAATCTGCTTAGTGTATTCATCTCTTGGTCTCCCTCTACGATTTTTACCCTCCACGCTGCCCTCCAATGCTAAATTTGTGATCCCTTGATGCCTCAAAACATGTCCTACCAACCGATCCCTTCTTCTAGTCAAGTTGTGCCACAAACTTCTCTTCTCCCCAATCCTATTCAATACCTCCTCATTAGTTACGTGATCTACCCACCTTATCTTCAGCATTCTTCTGTAGCACCACATTTCGAAAGCTTCTATCCTCTTCTTGTCCAAACTAGTTATCGTCCATGTTTCACTTCCATACATGGCTACACTCCATACAAATACTTTCAGAAACGACTTCCTGACACTTAAATCTATACTCGACGTTAACAAATTTCTCTTCTTCAGAAACGCTTTCCTTGCCATTGCCAGTCTACATTTTATGTCCTCTCTACTTCGACCATCATCAGTTATTTTACTCCCTAAATAGCAAAACTCCTTTACCACTTTAAGTGTCTCATTTCCTAATTTAATTCCCTCAGCATCACCCGATTTAATTTGACTACATTCCATTATCCTCGTTTTGCTTTTGTTGATGTTCATCTTATGTCCTTCTTTCAAGACACTGTCCATTCCGTTCAACTGCTCTTCCAAGTCCTTTGCTGTCTCTGACAGAATTACAATGTCATCGGCGAACCTCAAAGTTTTTACTTCTTCTCCATGAATTTTAATACCTACACCAAATTTTTCTTTTGTTTCCTTTACTGCTTGCTCAATATACAGATTGAATAACATCGGGGAGAGGCTACAACCCTGTCTCACTCCTCTCCTAACCACTGCTTCCCTTTCATGCCCCTCGACTCTTATAACTGCCACCTGGTTTCTGTACAAATTGTAAATAGCCTTTCGCTCCCTGTATTTTACCCCTGCCATCCTCAGAATTTGAAAGAGAGTATCCTAGTTAACATTGTCAAAAGTTTTCTGTAAGTCTACAAATGCTAGAAACGTAGGTTTGCCTTTTCTTAATCTTTCTTCTAAGATAAGTCGTAAGGTTAGTATTGCCTCACGTGTTCCAACATTTCTACGGAATCCAAATTGATCTTCCCCGAGGTCCGCTTCTACCAGTTTTTCCATTCGTCTGTAAAGAATTCGCGTTAGTATTTTGCAGCCATGGCTTATTAAACTGATAGTTCGGTAATTTTCACATCTGTCAACACCTGCTTTCTTTGGGATTGGAATTATAATATTCTTCTTGAAGTCTGAGGGTATTTCGCCTGTCTCATACATCTTGCTCACCAGATGGTAGAGTTTTGTCAGGACTGGCTCTCCCAAGGCCATCAGTAGTTCTAATGGAATGTTGTCTACTCCCGGGGCCTTGTTTCGACTCAGCTCTTTCAGTGCTCTGTCAAACTCTTCACGCAGTATCTTATCTCCCATTTCGTCTTCATCTACATCCTCTTCCATTTCCATAATATTGTCCTCAAGTACATCGCCCTTGTATAAACCCTCTATATACTTCTTCCACCTTTCTGCCTTCCCTTCTTTGCTTAGAACTGGGTTGCCATCTGAGCTCTTGATATTCATACAAGTGGTTCTCTTCTCTCCAAAGGTCTCTTTAATTTTCCTGTAGGCAGTATCTATCTTACCCCTAGTGAGACAAGGCTCTACATCCTTACATTTGTCCTCTAGCCGTCCCTGCTTAGCCATTTTGCACTTCCTGTCAATCTCATTTTTGAGACGTTTGTATTCCTTTTTGCCTGCTTCAGTTACTGCATTGTTATATTTTCTCCTTTTATCAATTAAATTCAATATTTCTTCTGTTACCCAAGGATTTCTATTAGCCCTCGTCTTTTTACCTACTTGATCGTCTGCTGCCTTCACTACTTCATCCCTCAAATCTACCCATCCTTCTTCTACTGATTTCTTTCCCCCATTCCTGTCAATTCTTCCCTTATGCTATCTCTGAAACTCTATACAACCTCTGGTTCTTTCAGTTTATCCAAGTCCCATCTCCTTAAATTCCCACCTTTTTGCAGTTTCTTCAGTTTCAATCTGCAGTTCATAACCAGTAGATTGTGGTCAGAGTCCACATCTGCCCCTGGAAATGTCTTACAATTTAAAACCTGGTTCCTAAATCTCTGTCTTACCATTATATAATCTAATCTGATACCGTTTAGTATCTTCAGGATTTTTCCAGGTATACAACCTTCTTTTATGATTCTTGAACCAAGTGTTAGCTATGATTAAGTCATGCTCTGTGCAAAATTCTACAAGGCGGCTTCCTCTTTCATTTCTTCCCCCCAATCCATATTCACCTACTATGTTTCCTTCTCTCCCTTTTCCTACTGCCGAATTCCAGTCACCCATGACAATAAAATATTCGTCTCCCTTCACTACCTGAATAATTTCTTTTATCTCGTCATACATTTCATCTATTTCTTCATCATCTGCAGAGCTAGTTGGCATATAAACTTGTACTACTGTAGTAGGCATGGGCTTTGTGTCTATCTTGGCCACAATAATGCGTTCACTATGCTGTTTGTAGTAGCTAACCCGCACTCCTATTTTTTTATTCGTTATTAAACCTACTCCTGCATTACCCCTATTTGATTTTGTATTTATAACCCTGTATTCACCTGACCAAAAGTCGTGTTCCTCCTGCCACCGAACTTCAATAAATCCCACTATATCTAACTTTAACCTATCCATTTCCCTTTTTAAATTTTCTAACCTACCTGCCCGATTAGGGGATCTGACATTCCACGCTCCGATCCGTTGAACGCCAGTTTTCTTTCTCCTGATAACGACGTCCTCTTGAGTAGTCCCCTCCCGGAGATCCGAATGGGGGACTATTTTACCTCCGGAATATTTTACCCAAGAGGACGCCATCATCATTTGATCATACAGTAAAGCTGCATGTCCTCGGGAAAATTTACGGATGTAGTTTCCCCTTGCTTTCAGCCGTTCGCAGTACCAGCACAGGAAGGCCGTTTTGGTTAATGTTACAAGGCCAGATCAGTCAATCATCCAGACTGTTGCCCCTGCAACTACTGAAAAGGCTGCTGCCCCTCTTCAGGAACCACATGTTTGTCTGGCCTCTCAACAGATACCCCTCCGTTGTGGTTGCACCTACAGTACGGCCATCTGTATCGCTGAGGCACGCAAGCCTCCCCACCAACGGCAAGGTCCATGGTTCATGGAAAGAGTAACATGGGGAATTTCACAGACTTGACAACCCTCCATCAAAACATGCAATCAATAAAAAATAAAATACAACTATTACAAGTTGAGCTCCAATCTTTGAATTGCACAGTAGTTTGTATTAATGAGCACTAATGTAGATACACAGAAATCCAACATGTAGTATTATCATTGGAATGAAAGAGCAAACTCTTACTGCAGAACCACTTCAAGGAGTGGAGGATCATACATTAATATCAGAAAGGGAACACAGTTCAAATCAAGACATTATCTCAGTACAGAAAGTGAACACAAACACTTTGAAATATCAGCTATTGAATTAACAGGGCTTGATATCACCAAGAAATTAATCATATGGTGTGTGTATAGCTCTCCCAGTGGTAGTGTGGACACTTCGTTTCAATAAATTAACAGAAGTTCTAGATAAACTCTCAAGTACTATGGTCTACATAATTATGTGTGGGGACATTAACATCAACCAACGTGTGTATTGAAACAATGCATAGTGATTATACAAGGCCCCTTGACAAATATAATAAATGAATCCTTCACATCAGGGACATTTCCAGAGCACTTAAAACAAGCAAAAGTTGTACCTTTCCTTAAGAAAGGTAATACAGAAGACTCAGAAAATTACCAGCCCATTTCCCTGATGTCAGCATTCTGAAAAATAATAGAAGCAATTATGAAAGACAGATTAATGAGTTACCTGAATAGAAATAATCTTTTAAGCGAATCACAGTTTTGTTTCCAAAGTGGCAAAAATACAGTCAGACATAGTAGAATTCACTAAGGTTGTCTTTGATGCTCTTGATAAAGATGAATGTGTCACAGGCATATTTTTGGATCTTTATAAGACTTTTGATACAGTCACCCACAAGATTTTATGAAATAAATTAGAAGCCTTAGGAATAAGAGGCTAACGACTGGTTTCGACCATACCTAGCAGATAGGGCACAAAGAACAGAGATAAGACATACTTCAAATAGATCTAAACATTAAGTAAAACACTTATCAGGACTAAAATACATTAAAATAGGGTTTCTGCAAGGTAGCATATTAGTTTCAATACCATTCCTGAAATACATCAATTACTTTCTCAGTAGTATTACTCATGTTGAAAAAATGCTCTTCACTGATGACAGAAATATTATAGTCACTGAGAAAACAAGAGACCTCCTTGCTTAGAAAGCAAATGAAACTCTCAAGGAAGTTTATGATTGGTCAATAAGCAATAAAGTGACATTGAACATAAAGAAAACTAATGCCATGAATTTCAGGGAAAATGACAGTGTTGAATTAAATGTAGATGGCACCTCTACTGACTGTGTAACAAATGCAAAATTGCTAGGAATGAATATTGATTCTCAGCTGAAGTGGTGTAAACACTCAAAGGTACTTGCAAACAGAATGTCATCAGCATGTTATGCCCTTAGAATCCTATCACCAGCATGTAACATGCAGTGTCTTTTGGTTATATATTATTCATATGTACACTCAATTCTTAGCTTTGGCATTCTTGTTGCGGAACAAATGCACAAAATATGAACACAATTTTCAAACTCCAGAAAAGAGTCATAAGAATAATAACCAAAAATACTAGTCGAGCTCATTATAAAGACGTGTTAAAAACACTGGGGATTTTACCTGCTCCATGTGAATTGATTTACCAGTCAGTTGCACACATAAAAAATAACATTGGTAATTACTGCACAAACAGATCTGTCCATGACCATGCAACAAGAGACACACTCAACTTACATTTACCAAGAAAAAATAAACATGAAACTCAAAACAGTATTTTCTACCAAGGAATAAAACAGTACAATAAATTACCAAGAGAGATTAATGAAATTGCAAATATACACTTTTTAAAAAGGCAGCTAAAAAGTATCTGTTACACAATACGCTTTATACATTGAAGGATTATTTAGATACAACAGAGTAGGGGTTTGATAAAAAAATGTTATGCAAATAAATAATAATAATAATGATTATAAAACATCCAAAATTCCACATAAAACTTTCACTTTATTTTTTCCTTTCTTCCTTTCTAGAAATACTTGCCCCCATGCTATGCATAGCACAATACTTATAACTCTTCCTCTTTCTGAGCTCAACATCTCACTCATTATAGAGGGATGCTGACTTAGTTTTTCAGGAAAGCAAATGGGAAGCTGCAGTAAGTACAGAAAATGGCCCAGAGTTCACCAGTTTGCGTGTGTGTGTGTGTGTGTGTGTGTGTGTGTGTGTGTGTGTGTGTGTTTGTGTGTGTGTGTGTGTGTGTGTGTGTGTGTGTAGTGAGTGAAGTGTAATGAAACAATGTGTGTATAGTGTGTCACAGTGACTGATAGTGAGATATGAATGAAGAGTGTGGCATTACATTATTTAATAAGTTATTTCTAAAGGAAAGTATTGTATACCGGGAGTAAATCTAATGATTGTCTCTAACTGGAAGTCTGTCAATATAGGTTTATACGAATTAGCTTATTTTAAATTGGTTAATCTTGTAAATACTTTGGCATGTCCTATATACTTATAAAAAGTGATCTACAGATCAATAAACCTACTACTACTACTGCTACTATAACTACTAGTACTCTTCTATATGTTCAATACTTTCTGATTCACTTGACATAGTGTCTGGTTCTCTGGCTTTTAAGCTATAGATAGGAACAGGCAACCCCTCATCATGGGGCACAGACAAATGCACCGAAGATACATTTTGATACTTTATTTTATGTCCAGTTTTGCTTAATGTCCCGAAATATTTCTAAGACAGAAGTAACAGTCTGAGTAACAGTAAACAGGCTCACAGCACACCATCGGAACAGCGGATGGCATGGCTCGGCGTTTTCCTTTCAACCACTCGGTTAACTTTGTGCTACAGGTTATGAAGGCAATGTGAGGTGCAAAATTTTTATTTTGATTACCAACAGGACAGTCAAAATACAATTTATATGCCTTCTTAACCAAATCATTGACTGGGTTTCTTTGGGCTTTTGGAGTGAATTTCCCAAACACATAACAAAAGTTGTTGGCGTGGTTTGGACAGCAACGAGATTTACTAATTATAATTTTTGTTAGTGTAAGTTTAAACACTAAAACTTTGCACTATCTTTCACAGTAAACACTCGCTGAGGATCTCTTTCACACCACTGGATTACCATACCAACCATTTACTGCCGATTTCTACATCTTGCAGCTCACCTCTGCAAATAAAAAACAAACAATTAAACATCAAAAGAGAAGAACAGCAAAAAGCGAAATACTGCATACGAAAAATAAAAACACCTTTAAAAACTCAGAAATGGTACGCGCTAGAACATTTTGAAAGGTATATTCGGATTCTACACACCAAAAGCCATGCTAGTTAACGGACTACATCCCGGATGCTAAACATCTATTGACTAGTGTTATTAGTCACAGTGCTCTTCAATGATCATCTGTCGCTATTACTCACACAATCTTCGTCCACGTTGACGTTTCAAGTGAGGTTTCTCTGGTTTCCCTGATAGGGTATAAATCTTCAGTATGGTGCCCAGTGAAACACCAAAATCTTCGCTCCCTTGGTTGTGGGAGCACTCACCATACCACCACCAACAACTTGCCCACGTCCGATCTCACTTACCTCCGACGTAATGCATCACAGCTACACAGAACACTGTTCTCACCACGACTGAACCTTCGTCGTGTTGAGGACACGTCACAGGTGCTGTTCGTGGTCAAATACAACAGCGCGACCCGCAGGTTTGTCTAGCATCTGCATTTACGTTCAAGTCTACATTTGTCTCTGTGTTTCCACATTTTGTCCACACCCAGTGGCACAGTTTTCACTGCACAGTTATTTACCTTAGATAACCTACGTTAATTTTGGTTATTTTATCATGATACAGGCCTATCAACAAATTACAGAACATATCACTTGTTTTAAATATTAAAACAGTAGCCCTTCTTCACTAATACAATGTTAATGTCTACCCGTTACACAGCGACATGCACGCACAACTGAATATTTTTGTCCAGATTTCGGAAGACGTCGTAAATGTAGCCAGTCAGCTCTTCAAGAGCTTCCTTCCATGTACTTCGTATTTCATCATATCCCAAAGAAAAAATCCAGTGGGATAATGCTGCGGAAGAGTAGTGGGAATTGCAGCGCGATGTGCAAGCACCCCTCCTTTGAAAACGTTATCAAAGTTGTTCCTACAAGCTAATGCATAATGGACAGGAGCTCTAGAGAGCTGGAAATAGAACTGATCATAGTTGTCCATATGCATGATGATTCCTGGTGTAACCTCTTCAAACTGAGCCAAGTACAGGGTGAGGCAGGGAATTGTCCCCAACTACAAAAGTTTATAAAAGATAAATTAAAAATGCGAGTAAACATTCATTTATTACCACAATAATGTACAGCTGGAATTTCAGTTTTTATTAAGTTCTGAACATGAAGCCAGCAACTGACGTCTCTCGTTGTCAACGCACATCTGCAGCAGGTTTCCAAAGCTCTGCATCACTCGATGAAGCATCTGTTATGGACTACGCTGAGATTTAAGGGTTACAGCATCGTTCAAGGATCCCAGGATCTTTGGGTAATGCTTATAAACTATAGCTCTGGGACAGCCCCAAAGAAATAAGTCGCATGCACTTAAATCAGACGAGCATGCAGGCCATGGAATGTCACCGCACCGTGAGGTCACACGACCGGCAGTGGTTTCCCTCAAAACACTCATCGGATGTCGAGCAGTGTAGCCCATGGCCCCATCCTGCCGTAACGAAACGAGCCTCATATTCATTTGTTGAAATTGTGGTTAAGAAAAAGGCCCATTGTTTTCCTCAGCACTGGTTGCACGTCAAATTGTTATCCTCATGGCTGTGGTGAGGTCTCTTATGAATTTCCCCAGGATTTACTCAACTCCAATAACGCTTATTCCGTTTATTAAAACATCCCTAAATTGTGAAAGTGTGCGCGTCTTGAGGATCATTTTCAGTCAAGTCTTCCCAGGCTTGTCGTCCATTTTACCGGTCCTATTCTGGCAGTTCTTGAGTGATCACCATTTTATTCAGATGAAATTATAGGTTTTCGTGAAGAATCCGCCGTATAGTATTGCTAGAGTGCAAGCGACGACGCATGGTGTGACAGACAACGTTTAGGGGACTGCAGCACTGGCGTCCTTATGACCTCAATGTTTTCGGGTTTTCTGACGGTTCCCTCAGCTCCAACTCTCTTTTTCATAGCACTGCCACATCGACGAAAGTTCTCAGAATCATTTTATGGTCGAGAACACTCTTTCGAGAGGGTAGGGGGGAGTAGATTTTGATATTGAGTGTACATAGCACGCTGTACGGCAACTATAGACCGGTTTTCCGAAAATTAGTTTTCGACAGCAAAAACACGTCGTTCGTTCGACCACGCAATGTTTGCAACTAACAGCCGTACCAACGTGGACATCCACTGCCACTGTGATCTCGGAGCCCATCCCCACTCTTCCACTGTACCCTCTTTCTTCGCACAACTTAAAATAGGGGATAACTCCCCTCCCCCACCCTGTACTTATCTCCAGTGTGATTTCAGCCCACAAAGCACTGCCAAATTACACCAAGTGGCAATAATGGAGCCCATACATTTACACTGGGTTGATATAGCTGTTGCTCCAAAACAACAGCTGGTTTTCTATGTACCAAGAAGTACAGTTATGTCGGATACATGTCCGGACAAGTTGAATGAGATGCTAATAAATCTGGCCAATAGGATAACATCCTAGCATAATTTCACGAAATTGTAGCCACCTGTCTGGACGCTAATAAATCTGGCCAGTAGGATAACATCTTAGCATAATTTCACGAAATTGTAGCCACCTGTCTGGATCATCTTCCAGCAACCCAGGTATCTGCCGCTATAATACGCTTTGGATTGAGCAACATGTTCTTTCTGGGAACTCTGTGGTTTTTCATCTTACTTGGACTAATCATAAAAGCCAAACAGACATGAAGTTGGTTATCTTCAGTTCATGCAGTCCTAGATAACCCAATGTGATGTGCGTCATGGAAAGAACTTTAAATTTCAGATTTACGAAGGAAATTATTATGTGATTAAGACAAGAAATGTAGGAGACATCGAGGACACACGAAAGCATGACATGCCTTTCAACTTGAACCTGTGCTGACGTTAACTCCAGATGTGGTTCAAAGTGCAGTATTGTTTCTCCATGATCAGTTGAGAGCGCGCAGCAATGCCTAAGGTCAATATTTTGAGCACTTAGTATGACAACCGTGATAATAAACACACGAATTGTGCCTGAGTTAAGTGCTTGCTCATACCTGGTATAACAGGACAGACATTTGTGACCCCTTTGCTCCTGACGGCAGGACAGTGGTTTGCGGCACTGTTATCTCGATACTATTTCATCAAGTCCCATACGTGTTATGTCGTTGAAGTTCTCTTCGGAGCTTCTTTGAGATGTCACAGAAAAAACGTATAGTTCCACAAGCAAGAAAGGGAAAAAGAAAAAAAAAAACAAGTTGGTGAAATTCGGCGACTAGAAACGATAAAAATTACTTGTGAGCTGCAGGAAATTCGCATTATGGTCAGCTGTAGCTTGGTAAAAACAACACCTCGTTATACTTATTTATTCATTCTCTAGGTATTTCAGGTGACCTGCCTTAGCTACCACATTCCGTATATTTCACTGGTAATTTTTTTAAACCACATATTCTTTCTGTGTTAATATTATTGCCGTGTCGTAGTTTTAACGTCATTATTTTTCGGAAACTGAGTAAGTTCTTTTGTTATCAGAACAGTACAGTAGCTGAACACCAGCTAACCCAAAATGGTATTCACAAACTATCAGCATTTCATCATTTCGTCATCATCATTTCTGACAGTGGTTAGATTAGACTGTGAAAAAATTGGACTGATGAACGCGCATTTGAGCGCCCCACAAACCAAACATCATTAACAAACCAAAAGGCTTCTCAGTAAACTAAACGTTTGCAAACAAAGTAGTAAGTAAAAACTGAGTGTTCACAGCTCTGTAGTTATTTATATTCGCTGCCTTTCTGTCCGACCAACTTGTTTCTCTTAAGCATTTATGCAGATAAACAAGGTACATGATTAGCTATTTACTTCTGTTGCATAAAGAAGTGTCAGCATTCTCTGTAATTACTTGTCACAACTTGTCTACCCGACTGGTTAGTACCAGTAAAGGCAAATGCTTACTACGAGAAAAAGAGAAACAAAACACACACACACGAAGCGCAGCACAGTGCCTAGGAAGCCTGTGGTGAATAACACGAATACAAGTATGATGTAGAAGATTGTTTCGTCTGTTTCAGACTCCGTCAGAAATGCTCTTTGGCAACCGTTCATTATGTTGAAGGCGTTATTGTACGTAACGCCCCCTTTCTCAGGAAGAGATCCATCTGAACTTTGTGAGTATATCGGAAGTAATGGACATGTAAAACAGACGCTGCAAACCACTTTCTGCTGCACGTTTTTGTCGACCAAATTAAATGACCGAACAAAACTGGTAGAGCTGTAAGTAGTTATCAGATGACGTGGGTATGTCACTTCCTAAACGGTGTTTCGCTGACTCAAGCTACATCTTAGGCTGTATCCGGCTCCAACACTAAGACATACGAAATGAGAACTATACATATAAATTATATGTGTGACTGTTCCAGTTTTGTAGTCCTGTCTTCCTCATTTGCGTGTAATACTACGGCATAGTGATAATTTTTACTTTTGGACCGTCTAACTACAACTGAATAAAACATAATTTTCGTGCATACGTCTGTCCTGTTATACCAGGTATGAGCAAGCACTTAACTCAGGTACGATTCGTGTGTTTATTCTCTGCAAGGCATCTTCAGTGACCAAGGACTATGTATGTATTTTTAGTATTTAGTTTAAATTTTGTGAGAATGTACCTACAGGCTATAAATAGCTCTGGCTCACAGGCTGCGTGAACGTTTTTCCGTATGTTATGTTTCTGTTCCATTTTTGGTGCTATTCTTCTTCTTACAATCGTTGCTCAGGGTTTTTTTTCCAGAATGTGAAATTATATGAACACATGCCGATGGCGGCAGTATCGCGTAACAAAGTATAAAAGGGGACTCCATTTGCGGAGCTATAATTTGTGCTCACGTGGTTCACGTGAAATGGTTTCCGGTGTGATTATGAGAGCACGACGGGAATTAAAATACTTCGAACGCGAAATGACAGTTGGGGATGGACGTGAAACATTCTGTCGTTAGGGAATTCAGTATTTCGATATCCACAGTGTCAAGAGTGCGCTGAGAATGTCAAATTTCAGTCATTATCTCTCGCCACGGAAAACGCAATGGCCGATGGCTTCACTTAACGACAGACAAGAGCGGCGTTTGCGTAGAGTTATCAATGGTAACAGATAAGTAACACAGCGTGAAATAACCGCAAAAATCACTGTGGGACGTAAGACGAACGTATCTGTTAAGACAGTGCGGCGAAATGTGGCGTTAATGAGCTATTGCAGCAGACTGCGACGCGTGTGTCTTTGGCAGTAGCACGACATTGCCTTCTGTGTCTCTTTTGGGCTCGTGACCGTGTCGGTTGGACCCTAGATGACTGGGAAGCTGTGGTCTGGATAGATAAGTCCTAATTTCCTGGTTAGGTGAGTACCTATTTCAATCGGTACGAGCTGATGGTAGGGTTCGAGTGTCGCGCATGCTCCATGAAGCCATGGACAATAGTTGTCGAAAAGGCACTGTGCAAGCTGGTGGTGGCTCCAAAATGGTATCGACTGCGTTGATATAGAACGGTATGGATCTTCTGGTTCAGCTGAATCCATCATTGACTGGAAATGATAAAGTTCGGCTAAAAAATGGTTCAAATGGTTCTGAGCACTATGGGACTCAGCATCGTAGGTCATAAGTCCCCTAGAACTTAGAACTACTTAAACCTAACTAACCTAAGGACATCACACACACCCATGCCCGAAGCAGGATTCGAACCTGCGACCGTAGCAGTCCCGCGGTTCCGGACTGCAGCGCTAGAACCGCACGGCCACCGCGGGCAGCAAAGTTCTGCTAGTTGGAGACTATTTACAGCCATTCATGGACGTCATGTTATCAAACAACGATGGATTTTTTATGGACGGCAATGCTCCATGTCACCAAGCCACCACTGTTTCCGACTAGTTTGAAGAACACTGTAGACAATGAGCGAATGGTTTGGCCTCCTAGGTCGCCCGACGTCCCATCGAACATTTAGGGGACACTATCGAGACGTCAGTTCGTGTACAAAATCCTGCGCCAGCAACACTCGCAATCACAGACGGCTACAGAAGCGGAATGGCTCAATATTTCTGCAGGGGACTTCCAACGACTCGTTGACTCCATGCCAAGTCCAGCTGCTGCACAGTGCCAGACAAAAGAAGGTCCGACGCCACATTGGATTGTACCACATGACCTTTGTCACCACAGTGTTTTTCCGCCAGACTGTACATTAATCATTTGTCAAAGGGGCAAATGTGTCCAGAAATTTATGGGCTGAACGCTTTGTTGCGTCAAAATTGTCAACCAGTCGATGGATTTGTGTTTGCGACGGTGATGCAGGTATGTTTTAAAGTGGGCCAGAGGTCATTCGTTCAGTCGTCACAAATCAGTGCAGTAGGGCTAACAAATTTGAGAAAAATAGGGCTACTACCAATGATTTATTCTTCTGCACTATTCTATATTTTCCAAACTACTACATTTACAAATATGCCTGATGTGTGAATAGACTCGCCAACTCACCAACTTTGCTTTGTGCCCGCTAGGTGCCGTTACGAGTGCAGTGCAATGACAAAATGAAGCCGGCCGCGGTGGCCGAGCGTTTCTAGACGCTTCAGTCCAGAACCACGCGGCTGCTACGGTCGCAGGTTTGAATCCTGCCTCGGGCATGGATGTGTGTGATGTCCTTAGGGTAGTTAGGTTTACGTAGTTATAAGCCTAGGGGACTGATGACCTCAGATGTTAAGTCCCATAGTCCTCAGAGCCATTTAAACCATTTTTTGACAAAATGAAATCAAAGCAAGGTAAGAGCTTTTATGTTTCGAAATAGGAGGGATGATTTTCTGGCACCACAGTGCAACGTGCATTCAGAAGGAATTATAGAAAAGAACTGCCATATAAGCCGAGCATCTTGTGTTAGCCGGCCGGAGTGGCCGAGCTGTTCTAGGCGCTACAGTCTGGAACCTTGCGACCGCTACGGTCGCAGGTTCGAATCCTGCCTCGAGGCATCGATGTGTGTTATATCCTTAGGTTAGTTAGGTTTAAGAAGTTCTAAGTTCTAGGGGACTGATGACCTCAGAAGTTAAGTCCCATAGTGCTCATAGCCATTTGAACCATTGTGTGTTGGTATCGAGTAGGGGCACTCGTCGTCTCTGTAAACAGAAAAGGACCAGTCGATCAAGTGCAGACCCATCCCTGGAGAGAGCCAGGGATCGTTTCGAACATAGCCCAAAAAAATCAATTGTCCGTACAAGCCACGAACTTCAAAACACCGCGGCAAACTGCGTGGAAGATACAGCAACGGCGGCCACATCTCAAAGCGTACCGTCTGCAGCTTGTGCAAAAGTTAAAACCAGAAGATTATGGTCGGTGCCATAATGCGAGAGTGTGGGGCACTGAATATCCTTACGAAATAAGACGTAACTGTTTCCTCAGTTTATCTTCTGTGAGAAGACTGTGACGAGTACCTCTTACCAGGACATGCAGTTGTGGATGTTTCCACCACCTCTTTTCCTTTGGGGATATATTAAGGACTGTGATTACCTAGCCCAACCGTCAAGAACAATGGAATAGCTCAGAGAACACATCAGTGCTACAGTAATGACCATTGACAGGATGTTGCTACATATGGTACGAAACGAACTTAACTACCGCTTGGACGTCTGTCGTGTGACAAAAGGAGCATAAACAAAATATTCGTAGAGTGCAAAATGCGAACTTGTTGAATTTACGGTTCTATCCATGCAGCAGTCATATTTGTTGGTGTAATAATTTTTGAAACATAGAGCCCTGAAAACGAATGTATCTTTTATAGTAGGCCTGTATGACGTCGATAGATCATGTTAGTCTGGATTTACATAACTCCCAATAATCTGATCGCAACTTATCCCTGCGTACACGTTCACAATGCACCTTTATTGATGACTTCTACCCACCTACTGTACGAATATGACTCTGATAACATGACCTGTCGAATTTTGAATGTGAATGAGCCTAATTATTTAAATCAGAAACGTAATGGAATAATATTTAGTCACTTGACATATTGAAAAACCTGTTTCGATATCAAAGTTAGTACAAAGTCACGTTAGGAATTAGTAAACCAAATTATAAAAAAAAATTCCAGTGAATGTTTTTTAAATAAGCCGAATAAATCTTAATATTAACTAAGGATAATTGCAGAACTAAGTAACCTTGCAATATGATGTTCCAGAACGTAAACATAATCTCCTGTCATTGTACATATCTGTGATTTAAAATTCCCACTTTATTTAGACCTTGCGCTAGTGAGCAATAACCTACTTTATTCTGACTGGTTGGAATCTGAAACCTAAAGGTGGACGCCACGAACGTGCACATTTTACTGTCTGGAACACACAAACAAATAAAACTGGCTAACATAACTGAACACATACATGTCGGACCACAGCGTCCAAAACACTTAAAAATACATGAAATGGGTAACAGAATGAAAAAGTAAAATCGACAAACAGCAGCGACAGAGGAATTATTGGTTAACCATGAGAACATGGATATTTGAATCTAGTTACTACAGAATTACATTTATTGAAGGACTCACTCTTGATTAAGTCGATTATGATGAAGTTACATTAAAAACTATTTGAATATCTTTCATTTTCTGGAGGGGTAGCTTTATGGTGGTCCAAAATTGTAAAGAGCGTGATGGGGTATCTCCGACAGAATGACCTCCTCCGTGCCAATATGCTTGGATTCCGGAAACATCGACCTTGTGAAACCCAGTTCGCATTTTTCTCACCTGGCATCCTGAAAGTCGTGGATCAAGGCGGTCAGGAAGACGCCTATTTATTAACTTCCGAAAAGCATTTTACTGTTATTATAGAAAAGACAGTCGTCTAGATCTACGTGACTACGCCGCAAATCGCACTTAAGTTCCTGGCAGAAGGTACATCGAAACATCTTTACAATAATCCTCTGTTATTCAACTGTCGAACAGTGCGCAGGGAAAAACGAACACCTATATCTTTCCGTCCGAGCTCTGATTTCCCTTATTTCATTTTGCTAATTGTTTCTTCCTAAGTAGGTCGCCTTCAACAAAATGTTTTCATATACGGAGGAGAAAGTTCCTAATGCAAATTTCGGAACAAGATCCCGTCGCAACGAAAAACGCTTCATTTTATTAATGTCAACTGTAAATCTTGTATAGTATCCGTGACAGTCTCTCCCCTACTTCTCCATAACAGGAAACGTACTCCCGTTCTTTGAACTTTCTCGATGTATACCGTTAATCCTATCTAGTAAGGATTCCACACTGCACATCAGTACTCCAAAAGAGGACGGACAGGAGTAATGTAAGCAGTCTCTTTAGTAGATCTACTGCATCTTCTACGTGTTCTGTCAGTGAAAAGCAGTCTTTGGTTTGCCTTCCCATAACAATTTTTATGTGTTCATCCCAGTTTCAGTTATTCTTAATCATTATTCCTAGATATTTGGTTGAATTTATGGCCATTAGATCTGACTGATTTATAGTGTAACCGAAGTTTAACGGATTACGTTTAGCTCTCCTGTGGATGACCTAACACCTTTTGTTATTTGGAGTGAATTGTCAAATTTCGCACCATACAGCTATCCTATCTAAATCGTTATGCAGTTTTTTTATTTTCTGAGGCTTCACTAGACGATAGACGACAGCATCATCTGTGAAAACCTAAAATGGCTGCTCAGATTCTCTCCTAAACCGTTATATAGATAAAGATCAACAGAGGGCTATAACACGACCTTGCAGATCCCCAGGAACCACTTCTGTTTTAATCGATGACTTTCCGTCGCTTACTACAAACTATGACATCTCTGACAGGAAATCACGAATCCAGTCGCATAAATGAGACGATATTCCGCAAGCACAAGCAATTTGATTACAAGCCGCCTGTGAGGTATAGCGTGAAAAGCCTTCTGGAGGTCTATAAATACGGAATCACTTTGAAATCCTTTGTCGATAGTACGCAGCAATTAGTGTGAGTAAAGAGCTAGTTGTGTTTTACAGGAACGGTGGTTTGTAATTCCATGTTGACTATGTATGAATAGACCGTTCTCTTCGAGGTAATTCATAGCGTTGGAAGACTACATAGGCACCAAAATCCTGCTCCATATCGACGTTAATGATATGCGACTGTGATTTAGTGGATTACTCGTATTACCTTTCTTGAATATTGTTGTCACCTGTGCAACTTTCCAGTCTTTGGGAACAGATCTTCCGTCGAGCGAGTGGTTGTGTGTGGTTGTTAAATATGGAACTACTGCTTCAGCATACTCTGAAACGAACCAAATTGGTATACAATCTGTACAGGAAGACTTGCTTTTGTTACGTGATTTAAGTTCCTTTAAACTCGGAGGATACGTGCGTCTAACTTACTCATGTTAGCAGCTGTTCTCGATTCGAATTCAGGAACAACTACTTCGTCTTCTTCCGTGAAGGCCTAACAAGCGATATTTGTGATTGCGTTGAGGAATTCTTGCTAGCGTGATCGCAGCATATTACCTTCGATGGAGTGTCATCGATAGGTGTAGAAGTGACTAGTGATGTGCCCCAGGTAAGTGTGTTGGAGCCCTCGCTGCTCGTCTTGTATATTAACTACCTTGCTGACAATTTTAACAGTAACCTCAGACTAGATGACGCAGTTATCTATAACGAAGTTCTGTCTTGAAAAAGCTGAAAAAAATTCAGTCAGACCGCGATAAGATTTCAACGTGGTGCAAAGATTGGCAACTTGCTTTAAATGTTCCAAAATATAAAATTGTGTATTTCACAAAACGGAAAAAAATTAATATCCAGTGACTAAAGTAGCACTGAGTTACAGATTGAAACAGTCAATTCAGACAGATACTCGGATGTAAAAATTTGTAGCGGTATGAAATGGAATGATTACATAGGCTCAATGGAGGTAAATCAGGTTTTAGACTGCGGTTCCCAGCTAATAGTAATGTAATCAGTTTAAAAAGGAGATTGCTTACAAAACATTCCTTAGAACAATACTAAAATGTCCCTCAGATCTGTCTATCTGTACTAAAAAGGACTGACAGGGCATATTGAACGTATACAAAAAAGAGCGGCATGATTTGTCATAGGTTTGTTTAGCCGATGAGAAAATGTCGAGGAGATTTAGAAGAAACTTAAATGACACACGCTTGAAGATCTATAGATGTAGAAGTAACTAGTGATGTACCCCAGGGAAGAGTGTTGGGACCCTCGCTGTTCATGTCGTGTATTAACGACCTTGCTGACAAGTTTAGACTGAAACTGTTCTGAGGGCACTTCTGCACAGGCTGCATAGTGTCACATTATCTACAGAGGCTTTTTAACATGAGCTTCAGACAATACAGTTTACAGCAGCCTCGATTGGTTACGGCAACCCTGTAATAAGTAACATTAACAGGGTTGTAGTACGAAGGCTAAGTAGCAATCGCAATGCAACGTAACTTCCATTCCAATCACAGATCGTCAGCTCTCTTGCCACAACCGATAAAACAGCTTCCACTAGAAGGCAGTACCACAGGATTCCTTTCTTTGGAGACGTTTCTGGTAGAATAGGCAAATGCCTGGTTTCAAAAAAACCTATCCCGGGCTTATAATATCCCTAAGGACAACGGCCAAAACTTTAGACACAAGGAAAGTACGCTTCGTGATAGGTTTAAGCTCTCTGGTTGCAGTGCATCTCTTGTCAGCAGTGTGATGCCCCATATACAGCCCAAACTGGCAGGTGCTTTTCAACTCGGTTTCGAGAGCATACCAATTGCGCGAATTCAGTATCAGCACTAACAATAAGTGTGTATTTACCGAGTGAGGTGGTGCTCTGGATTCGCATTCGAAAGGACGACGGTTCAAACCCGCGTCCGGCTATCCTGATTTAGGTTTTCCGTGATTTCCCCAAATCACTTCAGGCAAATGCCAGGATCGTTGCCTTGAAAGGGCACGGCCGACTTCCTTCCCCTTCCTTCCTTAATCCTATGGGACAGACGACCTGGCGGTTTGGTCCCCTCCCCGATATCAACCAAGCAACTAAATGTGTATTTACGTGACACAGGGCAACAGGTCCCAGACATACACGGGAGAATGCAGATCATATATCTGAAGAATAACACGCTCAGTATTGTAGAAGCCTTCAAAATATCTCCCGAGCTCTCCTTGAAAACCCAAATAGAACAATGACATAGGAATATTTTAGGAAATTCTGACTGCCAGTCCACTCACACTGAGAGGAATAACATCCTTTAAAAATATTATTAGTCTCTGTCATGCGGGATTAACAGCATTAGTTTTCCAACCACATGATCGTCCATGTTTTATACAACTGTTCATTTAAATTGTAATTTGTTTTACGTGCATCTCCTCCGTCTCTTTCACGCTTCTCCGTTTGGTGCACTAGCCCCACTTTAAGTAGCGCCATCTCTTTGGGTTTTCGGGTGACACGATCAATGAAGATTTCCTCGTGGTTGCTTGCATAGGGCTCTAGCTAGTCCAGTGTTCCTTATGGCCAAACCAGCATCGATTCCCCTCTGATACTATGGTATGTTTTTATTTGTGCTTATATACAATTTCACACTCTTTGAAGGACTTATCTCACTCTCTCCGCACCAAATAACCGTTTTATTTTGTTTTAGGGACACCTCGTTTAATCTGTTCTAGAAAAGCGTTACATAATGCTGTAGAGATATTTATATAAGTACCTAATGTGCGAATGTATTCTACTCCAAGTAACAATATTCACTGAGTCTGTGTAAAAAGAAAAATGTAAAATTCTTCGTTTATAATCCCTGTTTGGATCACATGAGGATACACCTAAACTAGCGTCAAACCGGCCGTGGTTTTAATAAACTTCCTACAGTGAGAACGTTGGTTGTTGCCTTCATATGAAAATGTGGACATTTGGGATCGGTTGCCCGCATGCAATGTAACATATCACTGGAAAGGTTAATTAGAATCTTTAAAGAACCAGCTTTAGATGATGAATATACCACAAATCCCTACGCATCGCCCCGGTGGTGGTGGCGAGGACAAGATTACAGCCCGTACAGAAGCGCTGGGCCATCATTCTTCCCCCAGTCCGTACGTGAATGGAAGGTGAGGGGCTGTAATAGATGTTACAACGGGTAGTACCCTCTGCAATGTATATCACAGTGACTTGCCGAGACTACGAGATTAATCAGAAGTATCCGGGCAACAATGTGTAATGCGGAATTAACTACTGTGTGTCATGAAAGAGACACAACCACCAATTTACAAGAATGCGGGGAGTATTTGTTGTCAAAAGAGAAGCAGTAACAACTGAGTGGGTCGATCAGGGTAGGCCCTATAGGTTAAGAAATCTTAATGACTCTGAACTTGGACCAATCACTGGAGATCACCTGAGTAACAAATCCATCTGGGACATCTGAACCCTGCTAAGAATGGACAGATCCACTGGTCTTGACGTGATTGTGAAATAGAAACGAGAGGTAACTGTTGTTGTTGTGGTCTTCAGTCCAGAGACTGGTTTGATGCAGCTCTCCCTGCTACTCTATCCTGTGCAACGTTCTTCATCTCCCAGTACCTACTGCAACCTACATCCTTCTGAATCTGTTTAGTGTATTCATCTCTTGGTCTCCCTCTACGATTGTTACCCTCCACACTGCCCTCCAATACTAAATTGGTGATCCCTTGATGCCTCAGGATATGCCCTACCAACCGATCCCACCTTCTAGTCAAATTGTGCCACAAATTTCTCTTCTCTCCAATTATATTCAATAACTCCTCATTAGTTATGTGATCTATCCGTCTAATCTTCAGCATTCTTCTGTAGCACAACATTTCGAAAGCTACTATTCTCTTCTTGTCCAAACTATTTATCGCCCACGTTTCACTTCCGTACATGGCTACACTCCATACAAATACTTTCAGAAACGACTTCCTGACACTTAAATCTATACTCGATGTTAACAAATTCTTCTTCTTCAGAAACGCTTTCCTTGCCATTGCCAGTCTACATTTTATGTCCTCTCTACTTCGACCATCATCAGTTATTTTGCTCCGCAAATAGCAAAACTCCTTTACTACTTTAAACGTCTCATTTCCTAATCTAATTCCCGCAGTATCACCCGATTGAATTCGACTACATTCCATTATCCTCGTTTTGCTTTTGTTGATGTTCATCTTATACCCTCCTTTCAAGACACTGTCCATTCCGTTCAACTGCTCTTCCAGGTCCTTTGCTGTCTCTGACATAATTACAATGTCATCGGTGAACCTCAAAGTTTTTATTTCTTCTCCATGGATTTTAATTGCAACTCCGAATATTTCTTTTGTTTCCTTTACTGCTTGCTCAATACACAGACTGACTACCATCGGGGATAGGCCACAACCCTGTCTCACTCCCTTCCCAATCACTGCTTCCCTTTCATGCCCCTGGACTCATAACTGCCATCTGGTTTCTGTACAAATTGTAAATAGCCTTTCGCCCCCTGTATTTTACCCCTGTCACCTTCAGAATTTGAAAGAGAGTATTCCAGTCAACATTGTCAAAAGTTTTCTCTAAGTCTACAAATGCTAGAAACGAAGGTTTGCCTTTTCTTAACCTAGCTTCTAAGATAAGCCATAGGGTCTGTATTGCCTCACGTGTTCCAACATTTCTACAGAATCCAAACTGATCTTCCCCGAGGTCGGCTTCTACCAGTTTTTCCATTCGTCTGTAAAGAATTTGTGTTAGTATTTTGCAGCCGTGGCTTATTAAACTGATCGTTTGATAATTTTCACATCTGTCAACACCTGTTTTCTTTGGGATTCGAATTATTATATTCCTCTTGAAGTGTGAGGGTACTGAGAGGGAACTACCGCAGCTAAACTAAGATCAGACAGACAGCCTATACTGACGCAAAGGGGCCTTAGAACATTGTGTAAACTATGCAACGTACTCCATGGTCCATGATAAGCGCGCTATGTCAACAAACAAATGAAACCAATCTGTTGCTACCTAACCACCGGAGCGCCAGCACACAGCCAGATATTAATTTAGTGTCTCCACTGCTAAACTAGAGATCCGGTTGTGTGCGGTTGTCTTCTGCCCTAATGAAAGCACGAAAGGCCAGCCTAAGGAACAGTCAATGAATATATTGCAAAGCGCAAATAAATGTTAAATATTAAACAAATGATATAGGAGTACTCCGTTAGCATATTACGTATCCTGACAACAGTATTAAGATTCAGTCTCAACTTTATTTAGCACGAGAAAATAAGTTATATCAGGTGGTGGGATGATGGAGGCTAATATTATACACACTGGAAACAAATATGATTTGAAACAGCAGTGCTATGAAGGCAAGCAGAAAGTGCACAGGTAACGTTTGACTTGTGCCACTGGCATTCTGCTGGGAATCAAATCGTCAATCTAAACACAAATCTGTTTACAATAACCGAGACTTTAAACCGCAGATCAATGACAAATATCTATGCTGGCACTTAATGATTACACATTTCCAACGTAGCAGACTGTTGACCTGAAAATGACCGAGTCCAATAGAGCAGCGCACCACGCTATCACTTAACACACGTGAGCCTCACTGCCCCCTAATGCTTTACCAACGTTACACAACCAACTATGAAACACAAAACACCTACACCTACTCTGATTGCTCCTTCTTCAACTTTCTAAGAAGTTTCTCTCAGACATCAGTTCTTACAACTTTTAAATATCCTCAATAGATACATTACATATTTTTAAATAATTACACTTTAATATCATTTCATCATATAACTAACTTCAAGTTATATCTTGTACAATGAATGAATCCGAACGGCATCACCAGTCTTCGTTCCCTCTTGCCGGTTACTCCATAAGTTGCTCTAGTAACTTCTCGAAAGATCTTTACACGAGACATTTCATAATGTTGCACTGAACTTTAACTTCATTTCCAGTTCTTTAGCACCTTTCAGTTCCTTTAGTGAACCATGCTTTGAGAAAGAGTCCGCAGCTGATTATGTTCTTATCAGCGATTGTTGTATACACTTTTTGAAATGACGTCTGCTTAAACCATGTCTGTTTTGCATCGGTCTTACATGTATATGGACATATAAAGTAAGTATCTGTGTTCCCTATACCTTCCTCACCTTTGATTAGGGTGTCTTAATATTGTATTTCTACGTTTCCATCCTATCCCTATCATCTTTGAATGACAGAGTGAGTGAACGTGTCTGTGTGTTGAGTTTCTACAGTGTTTTGTTGTGGATAAACTTCCTGTCTGCTACTCCGGCAGTTTAGCCAACTCTTGTATACGCGCTATTGTGCATATGTTGGCAGGGTGCGGAAAGGGTTATCTCTGACCACTTCCGCTACCTGTGTGGATCCCGATTTTGCTAGGGTGATCTTCACTCGTTCCTTGCATTTTAGTGAGCGAGGTTATTCGTAGGAGTTAGTTGTTATAGTTGAGCTTGGTTACTGAGGATGATGTTGTTATTTTAATTTCTATTGCTTGAACATTAAATTTCGGTGGCTGGAATTATATTTACTATTATGGCTTTATTTCAGGTTCTTTTGAAATAAAGCTTTGTGTAAGTTTCAGTCTAGTTGAAGTTCTAGTTCATTCCTTTTAAAGCTTTGGATCTTAGAGTTTTTGTAATTGTTCGATTTTAAGGCAGTTACTTTGTTCAGCCGGATCTTAGGAAAGTGGAAACGTGTTGTACGAGCTATGTTTGGCGTCAGTTAGAATTCGTGTTATTCAGTGTGTAAGTGCGTGTTCTGACGATTCTTGTAGTAGTGTTTTATTATTCTGTTCTGTAAATTTCATCTCTGTTTTGTATTTTCTATCCGTGTAGTATAGGTACCTTTGTTTGTTCTAGCCCACGTGTTTCTCAGTGGTTTAGAGGGCCTTCTGTTCTCAGAATCTCTTTCCACTTGAAATTATTTCGCGGTAATTTATTTATTTGGGTAATTACTTCAACACATTAACCGATTTTCGAGATTTTCATTTTTCTTTTGGTCTGGCTTTGTTTGACCTGGACCACGTGCTCGAAAAACGAATAAGCCTTCAACTCATCGTTTTCCATTTCCTTGTTTTACCGATAGGCTTCAAATTAAATTCCAATCTAGCCCAAATTATATAGTTTATGCATTTCTGTACATCTCATAATTTTTCTCTGGGTGGTATTGCTTTGGGCGACTGAATCATCGGATGCGGCTGTTGTGTTCTTGAGGTTGTGATTGTTTTAACATGCAGTTTATTTTACATTTGCAGTTTCTTGTTTCCCTCCTTTATTTGTACGGAAATGGGGAATGTTCGTGGTTTACTTTGCAAGATAACTTCTTACGCCACGTCGTTCTTTTCTGAGCTGTGTTATGCATATCCGTATTTCTTTGAATCGTTAGGTCTCTATTGACAATCAGAATAGCTTTTCGTGTCATAATTTTCATTCACTTCTACGGTATGTAGGCCGGTGGAGCAAAATTTGCCGACTGCATGTGGTGTGGTGCATGTTGTAATGCTTCTAGTGTCTTTTCCTTCTTCTGCGTCATATTAGTGTAGATGTGAAAGGTGTGCGTGCTTACGAGTACCCAACGACTTATAAACTCATGAGCCAAGGTATTTGTTTAATTTGTACACCCACTTGGCTGTGTAAAGCACACACGAGCCACCATTATGTATTTATGTAAATATGTAATGTTTCTCTAATTGTCTGCGTAGAATAAATTGTCAGTCCAGTTGGAATTAATTTCACGCCTACTGCTAGTGATTTATCTCACACATCCCAATCACCGCTTCATAGGATGAATTCCCTTGCACGAATGTATACAAGCCCATTAATTTATTTCATTATTAAGTATAGATTAATTTTATTAAGTGGTAAACCTATGAAAAGATCGATTGTCTGAATAAAGATATTTAAACAGTGAGTCATCTGTTTTCAACACGCCCTACACCCAAAGGAGCTAGTATTTTGAATATGCACTATCCTTTGATAATAGAGGCTTATCCTCTGCTTGCTAAATTCGAATTATTTATTGCTAAGAAAATTACGTGGCGCTGGAGATACTGCCAATTGATCCATAGACTTGTCCAACAATTGGAACACTGGCTCCTTTAAAAACTGAATTATATCTTCAATAAGAGTTAAACCTATACTGATCATTTGATTAGATGAGTAAGTAACCGATTATACAAAAAATACACGCTGATAACACAAACATTACGGCCACCGCTAATTGCAAGGTTGGATGCCTTATGGTGGCGTTGCGGCATGTGACGCAGTAAGAAAAGTATGTAAGCCGACCAAAGATGGATGGGGTATTACCCTAGCGAGCCACGGTCGCAGGCTGGTGGGAGCAGTATTATGCTATGGGAGACATTCTCCTGCACTTGCTTGGGACCTGTGGTAATAATCGAAGACAGCCGGTCAGCTGTGGCCCACCTGTATCTCTTCATGCTTGATGCCTTTCCTGAAGACGATATCTTTCAGGAGTATAATTACTCATGTCTCGAAGCCAGAATAGTGCTACAGTAGTTCGTGGAGCATGGTAGTGAAATCACGTCAGTATCTTGGCCACCAAATTTGCCTGATGTGAACCCGATGGTTCCCATCTGGGTCGCTATGGAGTGCCATCACCGCGTTTAAAATCAGAGGCCATTTATTTACGGGAATTACATTACTTGTGTGTAGACACTTTGTGCCACATGGCTCCCCAAATCTACCAAAGAACTGTAGAATCGATGATTGCAGAATCGGTGATACAATGCGTTGCAAACGTGAACCAACAAGCTGCTAGGCACGTGATCGTAAAGTTTTGCCTCGCCAGTGTGTACTATAACGGGCACATATCACATACAAACACACATATCGTTAACTCGTCACTTTAATTTGCAAATTTCTTATTAAATAAACGTAAACAAGCAAACCAAGAGTACAAACAATTCTTGCAGAATCTACCCTTTCCATGTAATTGCGGGGAACTTTTTGCTTTGGCACTGTGTAGTAATAATGAAATATTTTATTTATAACAATTAGTTGATCTGTTTATCGGTATGTCAAATACGCTAATTTTACAGATGATGATTTCAACAACTATTCAACCACGTACCACATGTGTATGTAATATATCTGTGTTATTTGTTGCTTTTGTTATAAACTCTTATGCACAAAAGTATTAATAATTTTCGTAATATTTGTTGTATATATATATATATATATATATATATATATATATATATATATACACTCCTGGAAATTGAAATAAGAACACCGTGAATTCATTGTCCCAGGAAGGGGAAACTTTATTGACACATTCCTGGGGTCAGATACATCACATGATCACTCTGACAGAACCACAGGCACATAGACACAGGCAACAGAGTATGCACAATGTCGGCACTAGTACAGTGTATATCCACCTTTCGCAGCAATGCAGGCTGCTATTCTCCCATGGAGACGATCGTAGAGATGCTGGATGTAGTCCTGTGGAACGGCTTGCCATGCCATTTCCACCTGGCGCCTCAGTTGGACCAGCGTTCGTGCTGGACGTGAAGACCGCGTGAGACGACGCTTCATCCAGTCCCAAACATGCTCAATGGGGGACAGATCCGGAGATCTTGCTGGCCAGGGTAGTTGACTTACACCTTCTAGAGCACGTTGGGTGGCACGGGATACATGCGGACGTGCATTGTCCTGTTGGAACAGCAAGTTCCCTTGCCGGTCTAGGAATGATAGAACGATGGGTTCGATGACGGTTTGGATGTACCGTGCACTATTCAGTGTCCCCTCGACGATCACCAGTGGTGTACGGCCAGTGTAGGAGATCTCTCCCCACACCATGATGCCGGGTGTTGGCCCTGTGTGCCTCGGTCGTATGCAGTCCTGATTGTGGCGCTCACCTGCACGGCACCAAACACGCATACGACCATCATTGGCACCAAGGCAGAAGCGACTCTCATCGCTGAAGACGACACATCTCCATTCGTCCCTCCATTCACGCCTGTCGCGACACCACTGGAGGCGGGCTGCACGATGTTGGGGCGTGAGCGGAAGACGGCCTAACGGTGTGCGGGACCGTAGCCCAGCTTCATGGAGACGGTTGCGAATGGTCCTCGCCGATACCCCAGGAGCAACAGTGTCCCTAATTTGCTGGGAAGTGGCGGTGCGGTCCCCTACGGCACTGCGTAGGATCCTACGGTCTTGGCGTGCATCCGTGCGTCGCTGCGGTCCGGTCCCAGGTCGACGGGCACGTGCACCTTCCGCCGTCCACTGGCGACAACATCGATGCACTGTGGAGACCTCACGCCCCACGTGTTGAGCAATTCGGCGGTACGTCCGCCCGGCCTTCCGCATGCCCACTATACGCCCTCGCTCAAAGTCCGCCAACTGCACATACGGTTCACGTCCACGCTGTCGCGGCATGCTACCAGTGTTAAAGACTGCGATGGAGCTCCGTATGCCACGGCAAACTGGCTGACACTGACGGCGGCGGTGCACAAATGCTGCGCAGCTAGCCCCATTCGACGGCCAACACCGCGGTTCCTGGTGTGTCCGCTGTGCCGTGCGTGTGATCATTGCTTGTACAGCCCTCTCGCAGTGTCCGGAGCAAGTATGGTGGGTCTGACACACCGGTGTCAATGTGTTCTTTTTTCCATTTCCAGGAGTGTATATAGTACTATTTTCACTGCTGTCATATACAACACAAAAAAAATAACTGGGACGGTGTTCCTGGACATCGAAAAGGCCTTCGATCGTCTGTGGCACAACGGCCTCATACGAAAACTCAGCGACCCAGGGTTCCCCGACGGGCTCGTACGTCTCATACACTCATATCTCACGGACAGGAGTTTCAACACCGACTTGCTGGGCAAGTCCAGGCTGGAGTACCCCAAGGAAGCACCATAGGGCCCATACTGTTTAACCTCTACATTAACGACCTCCCAGCTACGCGTAACACGACGGTGGCAATCTACGCGTAAGGCACTGGCATCCTCGCACAAGATTGGAAGCCGTCTAACATTAACTCACGACTACAGACTGCACTCAGAGAGGCAGAGCCTTGGCTGGTGAAATGGCGTGTTAGAGTACGCGTCGACAAGTGCGAAGTCGTTCTGTTCACTAGAAGACCGAAACTACTGCGCAAACATAAAAAATGCAACCCAATAACACAACATGCACGCCCAATACGTTTCCGTGAAAAGGTCAAATACCCCGGTGTTCGGCAGGACCGGAAACTACTCTGGGGAGACTACATTGAACACGTGACCAACGAAGCAAACGCGAGGCTCAAACAACTTTACCCCATGCTTAACAGGCGTAGCACACTGAATAGGAGGGTGTCTAAGACCATGTAGATGACACTTATCAGAGCTCTGATTACGCATGCTGCTCGCGTCTGGGGATACGCTGCGCCCACACGCCTGCACCGTCTGCAGCTCGTACAGAACAAAATGCTCAGAATCATAAGCAACGCTCCGCACTAAACACGCAGAGCGGATGTTCACCGGGAATATCGGCTACATATCATCTTTCAGGTATTCCAAAAACTCTCCACACGACTGTAAAGAAACACGAGACACTCGCGTAACCCGTTTACCCTTTCTCTGGGTAACTACGATCACAACCGTAGATGGAAACATAATAGGGCAAAGACATTATTAGCAGGAAACTAAACATCTATGGTCCATAGCACGCTAACACGACAGTACTGGCGAGCCCCTGCAACACAGCTACTACTGGCAACCCCAGATGCTCGATCCGTCGAAAAACAGGCAATCGCAGCGATACCGTACTGTACACAGGTCGCAAACCAGCCCACACACCGCCTACACTGTGAGCCGATCTATGACCGATCGCCCACTAATGTACGACGACCTTGAACTGTTACAGGGACGCAGCAGCTGCAGCAGACCCTACAACGAGCACCCGAAACGTCAAAGGTAACGATGAACGGTACCTCGCACTAACATAACCTCATCTTGTATGCACTGTCGCAGCTTGCAAACCGCTACTGCCCTTACTACCCGTCCTACCGCCGCAGAGGTTTTTTTCCCTTGGCGATGACCTTGGCACTTTTTCTCCTCTGCCCTTACAAACCGCTACTCTTCGATCGCTCTCGTCCACTTTCTGTCTCCTGATGAACAATGTCAATGAGAAATCCTACCCAGACGCACGGACAACATCACCGCCCGCAACTTGTGACTCACGATTTGAAAACTAACATTTTATACGGGCATGACAGTAGAACTTTTGGTTTGGTCACCACGTTGGTGTGGGCGTGGAGTAGCCCCATCCTTTAGGAAAAACTACTGTCATCAGATTTTCTATAGCTTCTCTGGAAGTGGTTTCAGTGGTTCTAGTGAGTTCATGAAACTTTAGTTTTTGAAACAGTCAGAATCTCCCCATGTTGCATAGGTTCCACAACGACGTGGTGGCTCAGTCTTACCGCTTACCCTCCAAGGAAATCCAAGCGGGTTACGCTTACTGGCGCGCTAGATACCCAACCCACCTATTCGATCGGCTCGCTGCGACCCATCGGACCTCGAGATGGCTGATCCTTGTCGGCTTGGTTCGGCCAGTACACCGCAGCTTGCCAGCCGCGTCCAAACCTCACGCTCTTTGACCAATTACTCGTATATCATACATACCATTTGTATCATAGCAAGTGGTTGTGAAAAATAGCATGAAATCTTTAGGAGAAGTCACACGTTAGTTTCTGGTGCTATCAGCAGTCCAACTAGCACTGTGAATGTGCGTATGGAGTTACAAAGAATGGCTTACAATGGTCGAGCAGGTCCTCGTGATCCACGCGGTCCTGTAGTTAATGCAGAGCGACGCTTGAGGCGGCGTAAAAAGTGACGCCGTTGGACAGTAAATGACGGCAAACGAGTGATTTGGTGCGATGAATCACGCTGTACTTTGTGAAAATATGGTGGAACTGCTTGCGCTTGACGAAAGCCTAGAGAACGTTTTCTGCCATCACGTGTAATGCCAATAGTGAAATCGGGAGGTGGTGATGTTATAGTATGCCGATGCTTTTTGTGGTTGGGGCGTGGGCTGTGGTTCACTTTATTACGGTCAAGAAAACCCTAAATGCAGAAGGATATGACCACATTTTACAGCACTGCAAATTGCGTACAATGGAAAACAGGAGACGACGGTTGAATCCACCCTGCCAAAAAGCAGCATATGTGAAGCAGTGGTCTCTGGGGAACATGTAACCTCTCCCTCACTTATCGACCTTAATGACAGTGAAAAATTAAACCGCTTGTACCTAATGGAAATTTGGGAAAAGCAATCGTCACCGAAGTTAATTTGTCGGTAAAGAGGGAGGAAAGGGTTACATCTAAATGAAAGGAAAAATGCAAATGAAACTGGTGGAAATTAATTTTGAAAACTGGGTAAAGTTAATAAAGAAAGTAAATGTGCGACCGTTACATTAACAATTAACTAGCGGTAATAACACTCCTGGAAATGGAAAAAAGAACACATTGACACCGGTGTGTCAGACCCACCATACTTGCTCCGGACACTGCGAGAGAGCTGTACAAGCAATGATCACACGCACGGCACAGCGGACACACCAGGAACCGCGGTGTTGGCCGTCGAATGGCGCTAGCTGCGCAGCATTTGTGCACCGCCGCCGTCAGTGTCAGCCAGTTTGCCGTGGCATACGGAGCTCCATCGCAGTCTTTAACACTGGTAGCATGCCGCGACAGCGTGCACGTGAACCGTATGTGCAGTTGACGGACTTTGAGCGAGGGCGTATAGTGGGCATGCAGGAGGCCGGGTGGACGTACCGCCGAATTGCTCAACACGTGGGGCGTGAGGTCTCCACAGTACATCGATGTTGTCGCAAGTTGTCGGTGGAAGGTGCACGTGCCCTTCGACCTGGGACCGGACCGCAGCGACGCACGTATGCACGCCAAGACCATAGGATCCTACGCAGTTCCGTAGGGGACCGCACCGCCACTTCCCAGCAAATTAGGGACACTGTTGCTCCTGGGGTATCGGCGAGGACCATTCGCAACCGTCTCCATGAAGCTGGGCTACGGTCCCGCCCACCGTTAGGCCGTCTTCCGCTCACGCCCCAACATCGTGCAGCCCGCCTCCAGTGGTGTCGCGACAGGCGTGAATGGAGGGACGAATGGAGACGTGTCGTCTTCAGCGATGAGAGTCGCTTCTCCCTTGGTGCCAATGATGGTCGTATGCGTGTTTGGCGCCGTGCAGGTGAGCGCCACAATCAGGACTGCATACGACCGAGGCACACAGGGCCAACACCCGGCATCATGGTGTGGGGAGCGATCTCCTACACTGGCCGTACACCACTGGTGATCGTCGAGGGGACACTGAATAGTGCACGGTACATCCTAACCGTCATCGAACCCATCGTTCTACCATTCCTAGACCGGCAAGGGAACTTGCTGTTCCAACAGGACAATGCACGTCCGCATGTATCCCGTGCCACCCAACGTGCTCTAGAAGGTGTAAGTCAACTACCCTGGCCAGCAAGATCTCCGGATCTGTCCCCCATTGAGCATGTTTGGGACTGGATGAAGCGTCGTCTCACGCGGTCTGCACGTCCAGCACGAACGCTGGTCCAACTGAGGCGCCAGGTGGAAATGGCATGGCAAGCCGTTCCACAGGACTACATCCAGCATCTCTACGATCGTCTCCATGGGAGAATAGCAGCCTGCATTGCTTCGAAAGGTGGATATACACTGTACTAGTGCCGACATTGTGCATGCTCTGTTGCCTGTGTGTATGTGCCTGTGGTTGTGTCAGTGTGATCATGTGATGTATCTGACCCCAGGAATGTGTCAATAAAGTTTCCCCTTCCTGGAACAATGAATTCACGGTGTTCTTATTTCAATTTCCAGGAGTGTAGATATATGAGATTTGGGGGAAATTACAGTCGCCAGTCCTAAGGACAATTATTATAGTAACTGAAAAAGAAAGGTTATTACCCACATAATTAGCACTAGAAGCGTGGCAACTGAAGGTTGACACGTGTGGTGTGAAAACTGAAAGTTTGTCTGAAGTAATAAATTTCGCTTCACTCTGATTTAATTTAGCAAAAGATTTAATAAAACCGGAAAACTGAAAGTTAATTTAGTGACTGAAGTTAATAGTGAGCTTTCTTTCTGAAGCACATCAAATTCAGTAAAATACAGTTAGTCTTGGACTACCTCAACAATCAATTCAAAAGCTACTTGAATCTACGCAATTTAGAGATAAGGGATTTAACTTTGAACTTGAATTAAATGATTCTGAACAATTAATAATAGTAAAATTTAGTACGTACCAAGCTGAGCTGCAGTCACAGGTAAGCTAAAATACGGTAACAAAACTCGCACTCTTAATTTGTGCTTGTGTAATCTAAATATTGTAGCCAGCTATTAATACCTTAACTGAACTTTGAAATTAAAGCAGTGAAATCGAATGATACTGGCGTTTGAATTTCAACGACACTCGGGTTCATTCCGGAAAAGGAAGGGACCCTGCTTGGTAATGCCATTGGGACAATGAGCAACAAAGGTTCATCCTACGTTGCTGTAATTTAGTTATGAAAATGGAACAGTTTGAAAAGCTGAGGTCTGCCATGTAGTTCTAAAACTTTACGTGCTTCCTTGTTGGTTGATTGAAGGTTTGAAGCCGTCCATCGAGGAGGTGGCGACAGTCACTCATTGTCGGCCGTCGCTGTTGCAGAAGCTGGATGTTGGCCCGCCTTCTTCTCGACACGGTCACCAGGCGAAACGGGCTCTTGATGTGCACCAGCTAATACTTCCCGTCCGCGACACCCTGTCAGAAACTATCACAGCAAGTCGAGCGCAATTACATGCTGCCCAACCCCGAAAGCGCGGCAACTCGCGGGAGCGTCACACAACACACCTGCTCCACTGCACCACCCCAGCCAGACCCCCTCTTGCCCGCGCTCCACGCGACAGAGTTAACACTACCAAAGATCCTAAACACTTTGGTTCTCCACACGACCTATCGATGTATTCGTTCGATAGCATAGTTTTCCCTAGACCAGACCCAGCGTATAAATACAAATAATATTCACAAAACAAACCAACATAAATGCATAAATATATATATACACACAAACAGTTAAACAATTACAATATATAAAGACACAGAAATGTCATATCTTCAGGTAACAAAATAAGAAAAAAAATTAATAGTGCAGCAGATGGAAATAGGAGGATATGCATTTCCGGCGTTACAAGTGCTCCACATTGTCTGAGGATGTTCGTGTAACCTAAACAGACTGAGAAAATGTCCCAAAAAAGAAACAGCGGAAAAGCATATGATCAAAACATCAACAAAATTTAGCATTCGTCTAATTATCCATAAACCAATTTTTAGACCATAATAATTGAATGGAGACACTCCTAATCTTATTCCACTCTGTCATCTTACACAAAAGAAAACAGGTTGACAACATATTAAAATTCATAGAAAACATAGAAAATGGTTTATCTATTCTAAAATCATCAAAATTCCTAACAGTATCAAGAAATGGAATTCTGTTAACAAAATTAACCAGCGTACATGGTCATAAAAAAGCAGGTATATCAAAATACGCAAATTAATAATTAATTACATAGAATACACATTTTTTATAACCTTTTCATAATTAATATTCTCGTCATGAGAGTCTACTTAACGCTAAACAAGAAAATAATATACAGCAGATCGACAAAAACATACATATTGACAACAGAATTCTTTCACATAGACTGTCTGGGAAGAAAAACAACTCCGCCTTCCGTACCCGGGAGTACAAAGAATGCCGACAGCGGTACAAGAGACGACAGCGGCTCCTCATCACCAGTATTGTTGCGCCCACCTGTGCGGCACGCTTGATCTCACTC
This sequence comes from Schistocerca piceifrons, assembly GCF_021461385.2. Taxonomy (NCBI): domain Eukaryota; kingdom Metazoa; phylum Arthropoda; class Insecta; order Orthoptera; family Acrididae; genus Schistocerca; species Schistocerca piceifrons. The sequence continues at coordinate 584,792,869 of NC_060142.1, read as the reverse complement.
GCCCTTGTAACGGCATTTCCCGTACGTCCGTTTCACTGAATTCTTTCTGAAAAACTCACTCCCGAGTAATCTCAAGGAGTCCATTAACACTATCACAGAGGATAACTCGACACTGTCCATCATCACACGCATGTACTAGCCTGAAACTTAAAACAGCGGCAAGTACATCGGCAATGACTAGTAAATCACATGTTTATGAAATCTTACAGCTAGTTACAAAATCATATTTACATTCCTTAATCTACTGTGACTCAGCTGAAAACTTAAACTAGCAGCTTGGATTTTTAAATTGATTAATAATCAGTGACTCTTAAATCATTTAATAAAAATTAATTACTTATTAATTACAACTTCTTTAATGTCCTCTTGGTCAGGCAAAATCATGGCAATCTAGCAAATCGTTTAAATCTTACACTCTATATTTACATACTGTACAAATTACCCATTCTGTGGTATTAATCAATCCTAGGTTGGTACAATTTCAAGTCCACAATGTTCCGTATACCTAATAGTTTTCCAGAGCTTGGATACTCTAAGCAATAAGCATTTGTGTGAGGTATACCAATGACTTTATATGGTCCATTATAAACAAACTTAAATTTAGAGATTTCATTGTCTATCTCGCTCGATTTCTGATGAGCTTTTACGAGTACTAAGTCTCCAATTGCAAATTTAGCAAAACGCGCTTTAGCGTCATGACGACGTATGCGAGCACCAGCTTTTAGCTTCATTATTTCTCGCAAACGATCTTTTTTCACACCAACACTAATGTCAACCCGTGGAGGGAATTTGATTATCTCTTCCACATGTCCCGGTTTGTCTGAAAACACACTCTTATTCCCCATTATTACTTCATACAGGCCTCGTCTTTGTTCGTGTGTTATGTTTGACACACCGTCTACAATACTTCCCAATTCACTTTCTACACTATTGTCAATGCCGAGATTCCTCACGTTACGGCAGTTCAAATTCATTCCTACGTCAATGTCATCCGGCCAGTTAACAATGTATATAGGCTGGTATTGCCTATGCACACAGTCTCCTGCCTCGTCAAAACTAACTACTATTGCTTTATCTTGTGACGTACATGTCAAATTTTTGCTTTCGCAATTAATCTCTGCACGTTACTTTAATAGCCAATCTAACCCGATAATTAATTCCGTAGTTAAGTCTGGCACGACGACAAACTCTTGTTCAAATCGTGCCCCACATATCTCGAAGTTGACAAAAATCTGTTTTGTGACCGGTTTACTGGCCTTCCCAGTAGCACCGATAATTTTCACTCCTGTTACTGGCATAACTACGATGCCAGGTCCGTCTTTCAGTAACTCAAATATTTTCCCAGACACAGAACTCAATTCTGCACCGGTGTCAATCAACACGTTTAGTTGTAGGTCGTGCATGTTAACAGACACTACTATCTGTCTACACTTGTCCTCGACTGTTTCTTTATTTTCCCACAGTAAATCCTCGCCTATATGCAGGTCATTCCAGAAAAAACCATCCGGCTTTGATTCTAAATCCGGCTTATCTGGCGGCTTTCTCAGCCTCTGTTCACATACAGTTTTAATATCAACACGTTTGTCCTGAGGCTTGGTCTGTAGCTTCGCCTCCAGTGCCGAAACCGTTTCCTGTAACTCGTCAACTAGTGAGTGTTGCTTTGCTATCAATTCATTAATTGTCACCTTCGTTGATTCCCTTTTGGTCAGATTGATCTCATCTGCCAATCTACATGCAGGAATGTGCCCAGTAGTATCTGCAATTACTTCCTCTGGATCTGCGCAACCCACACTGCTACCGTCTGACCGTATAACGTCAGCTCTAGCCTCATACACGCTGTAATCTATGTGCTTTTCTACCAATCGTGTCCGGCTATCACTAAAATTTTCGTAATCTTTCTCCTTAATACTCTCGCAATGTTTAAACTGGAGGTTTGCGTCGGATGGTTTGGCTACTTCTACCACTATAACTTTCGGTAAAGTCTGCCGGTTAGGGCCAGAACTTTCTATCACTTCACAAATACTATCTTCCTGTGGGATGAGACGCGGCAAATCCTGTCCGCGCTCCCCATAAACACTTCTCCCGTACAGGCCCCTATAATCTCTTAGTTCGTCGTATAAGCGACCGAACTGCCTTAACCAGACCTCATCCCTCTCTGCATCCCCTCGCTCAATGACGAACGTGTTATCCGACATCTGATCTTCTCTCAACAATTGCGAATCATTCTTAACTCAATCTCCATTTCCGCTGTGGGTGTTACAGCTGCCACTTTATAATCGTTTTCCGGAACACTACTTAAATTGTTCTCACCGACAGTGAATGTATTTTCTACTGCCGTGTCTACAGCTGATCTACTACTTGTGGGCGCACTCCTTCTCTTAACACTGGCACACTCTCCCACCGTTGAATATTCCATACGGAATTTTCGTAACGACGACACCTGGGTTTTCTCCTGTTATTGGGCCTCCAAAATTTCTCCACGCCCGGTCGGCCCCTCACCCGCGCGGCTAATGGTTTCCCTGTTTGTCCCAGCAGATACGCTCCCCGGATGCTGCTGAGGTGGCTGATCACACCCTCTGGCGTTATTACTATTCTGCGAAGCCCGTATCACGCTAGTATGATACTGGTTTCCGTCACTCCTGTTATTATTTGCATTGTACCGATTGTCATTACGGCCCGAACCACTATTGTTATTGCTGCCAAGATTGCGGTATGCAGTATTCCCATAGTTATCATTGTTGTGGCTACTGTGGTACCCGTTGTTGTTACCACGTCCTCTACCAGTATCGCGATTATTGCGCCAATTATCCTCGTCCTCAACTCTTTCCAGGAAATCATTGATTGTCCGTAATTGCTTCCTACGTAGCGTTTTGTTTCATCTGGAAGCTTCTTGTAGAGTTCCCAGACTATTTCGGATTCAGTGCGGCGATCACGCAAATTTTCCAACTTGCGGATCCAGCCCTCACAAAACTCCTTCATCGAGCCGCGCGGATTCGCATCGAAAGGCCTCGATACGACAAATTCGCGCCAGACTCTTTGCTGTTTTTACTCTGACCAGTATTCAGCCAGAAACAAATTTTTAAACTCGTCAAAAGTCAGGTTCGTATTGTTGAGGTTTAAGCCTCAACGCTTGGCATCACCAGCCAACACATCAATAACTGCATTAATTTTTCTCTCATTAGTCCATGATCTGGGTAAAACTCTTTCACAATTTTTAATGAAATCCGTCGGGTGTATACCGCCTTTTTTCAAGGGGTCGAACCGCTCCTCTTTCGTCAACAATTCCGAACTATGTGCACAGATTGGCACGTAGCTCTGTTTTTCGTCAAGTTTCTTTTATAATTCCGACACTCTCGTAATTACTTGGCAAGTGGTTGTCGCAAGCGTTTCTACTTCCCTTTTTTTTCTCTTCGCAGGTATTAGCCTGCTTCGTCACTTTGGTATCTACTTCGGATACTAAAGCCTTTAAAGTTTCCACCTTCTTTTGATCCTCTTTCTTCACTAGTTGAATTTGTTCCGTCACCTTATTCTCGATGATCGGAGCAACTGCTTCTCCTACACTTTTCTCGATTCTGCTAATTTCGGAATAAAAACGAATATTTATGCTCTCAATTTCCGCCTGAACGCCTATCATTTCCTGTTTAAGATTACCGATTTCGGTATTAATCACAACAATATCTTCTTTGATTTTATCAACTTTTGTGTTAACAACTCCAACATTGTTGTTAACAACATTAATAGCTTTGTTCTGATTGTCTAGCTTCCGCTCAATTTTTTCAGACTGAGCTTCTTGCTTGGCAGACTGAGTTTCTTGCTTGGCAGACTGAGCTTCTTGGTTGACAGACAGAGCTTTAATTCCTGCCGATTGACTCTCGATTTCATTAATGTAAACATTCAATAAATCAGTTAAATTCCCGGAAACTACCGATTTTACTTCCGTAGCGGCTTCCTCTTTAATTGTCCCCCCGTATTCGTCATCAAGGGATTCAGATTTGATTTTCGCTTCCGATTCCGAAACATTTTCTAAAGTTTGGAATTCCAGTTGTGCTCTTTGTTGCGTTTCGGCGGTCGCGTCTTTCATGCTAGCCGGCTGCCCCTGAACAATGGGTACCGCGGTGCGCGTTTCTCACTGTTCGACCGATTGTTCCGTATTCAAGTCTACCAAATTTTGGTAATTGTTGCCTTCACTCATTTCAATAATTTTCAATATAAATGCCAAATCTCAAATCTAATTAGGATTCCTCACACTAATATTCTCGCTGACGTATCGACCATTTCGTAACCAGTACTTTGTTACGAGATTTGCACAATGCAAAATTCGTGTCCAGAACAACCTCAGATCTGAAAATTGTCCTGTCACCAGGTCGCCACGTGTAACCTCCCCCCTCACTTATCGACCTTAATGACAGTGAAAAATTCAACCGCGTGTACCTAATGGAAATTTGGGAAAAGCAATCGTCACCGAAGTTAATTTGTCGGTAAAGAGGGAGGAAAGGGTTACATCTAAATGAAAGGAAAAATGCAAATGAAACTGGTGGAAATTAATTTTGAAAAGGGGTAAAGTTAATAAAGAAAGTAAATGTGCGGCCGTTACGTTAACAATTAACTAGCGGTAACTAGATATTTGAGATTTGGGGGAAATTACGGTCGCCAGTCCTAAGGACAATTACTATAGTAACCGAAAAAGAAAGGTTATTACCCACATAATTAGCACTAGAAGTGTGGCAACTGAAGGTTGACACGTGTAGTGTGAAAACTGAAAGTTTGTCAGAAGTAATAAATTTCGCTACACTCTGATTTAATTTAGCAAAAGAATTAATAAAACCGGAAAATCGAGAGTTAATTTAGTGACTGAAGTTAATAGTGAGCTTTCTTTCTGAAGCACATCAAAATTCAGTAAAATACGGTTAGTCGTGGACTACCTCAACAATCATTTCAAAAGCTACTTGAATCTACGCAATTTAGAAATAAGAGATTTAACTTTGAACTTGAATTAAATGATTCTGAACAATGAACAATAGTAAAATTTAGTACGTAACAAGCTGAGCTGCAGTCACAGGTGAGCTAAAATACAGTAACAAAACTCGCACTCTTAATTTGTGCTTGTGTAATCTAAATATTGTAGCCAGCTATGAATACCTTAACTGAACTTTGAAATTAAAGCAGTGAAATCGAATGATGCTGGCGTTTGAATTTCAACGACACTCGGGTTCATTCCGGAAAAGGAAGGGACCCTGCTTGGTAATGCAATTGGGACAATGAGCAACAAATATTCATGCTACGTTGCTGTAATTTAGTTATGAAAATGGAACAGTTTGAAAAGCTGAGGTCTGCCATGTAGTTCTAAAACTTTACGTGCTTCCAGTCTTCCTTGTTGGTTGATTGAAGGTTTGAAGCCGTCCATCGAGGAGGCGGCGGCAGTCACTCATTGTCGGCCGTCGCTGTTGCAGAAGCTGGATGTTGGCGCGCCTTCTTCTCGACACGGTCACCAGGCGAAACGGGCTCTTGATGTGCACCAGCTAATGCTTCCCGTCCGCGACACCCTGTCAGAAACTATCATAGCAGGTCGAGCGCAATTACATGCTGCCCAAACCCGAAAGCGCGGCAACTCGCGGGAGCGTCACACAACACACCTGCTCCACTGCACCACCCCAGCCAGACCCCCTCTTGCCCGTGCTCCACGCGACAGAGTTAACACTACCAAAGATCCTAATCACTTTGGTTCTCCACACGACCTATCGATGTATTCGTTCGATAGCATAGTTTTCCCTAGACCAGACCCAGCGTATAAATACAAATAATATTCGCAAAACAAACCAACATAAATGCATGTATATATATATATATATATATATATATATATATATATATATATATATATATATCCTCCTATTTCCATCTGCTGCACTATAAATTTTTTTTCTTATTTTGTTACCTGAAGATATGACATTTCTGTGTCTTTATATATTGTAATTGTTTTACTGTATATATATATATATATATATATATATATATATATATATATATATGACATTCCTGTGTCTTTATATATATATACACAGTAAAACAATTACAATATATAAAGACACAGAAATGTCATATCTTCAGGTAACAAAATAAGGAAAAAAATTTATAGTGCAGCAGATGGAAATAGGAGGATATGCATTTCCAGCGTTATAAACATTTCTGGGATGAATCAGAACTTCGAATTCCCTCATGACTGGCTTCACCGTCCAACATCACTACCTTGTCCGGTTTCACCTCTTGAAGAAGAATGGGCCAATCCTCCGCAAACTTTCAGACACCTCAACTATCAACAGCAGAGTTCAAGTCGAAAGTTGGATACACCCTACATTACTGTGTAGAGAAGAAGGTCCAAATATGGGCAGTGGTCTATATTGGGGTAGAAGGCCTGAGGGGGGTGGGGGGTGGGGGGGCGGAAAGTGCCGCCACCTGGGCGTAGCGCGTATGTAAGTCTGTCCACTACGACCTCCGAGGATGACTCTAAGCAACTGGTTGTGCGAACGCATATTGTTTTGCTGCAGTGAGATTTTGCGGGTGAAAACCTCCATTCTATGGACTGCACTCTGTCGACAGGTAAGTGCTTAACCATTTTCTTCGGAGTTTGACTTAACTCTGATGCAATTTGTTCGACCGTATTTCGTAATGACCGTTAGGGCCATTTTGCAGCAACCACAGTGTGGTCCAAATATGGGCTACTATGAAGGTACTAAATATGGGCTAACCCATATTTGGACCAATTTGTATTATTACGATTTTGGTTGAAGTCCACTCAAGATGGCTGAAGCCGTGACTGCTGTGAGGGCGAAGAAAATGGGAACCCTAAAACTTATACCTCGATTCACCCTGCAGACTTCAAGAAAGGAAACTGATCTCACTCCAACTGCTGCTGCCATTGCTAAGCTAGGTACGCCTTCTGTCTTAAGACAGCATCTGGAAGAAGAGTTTGTTTCTTAATTTTTTTACCATGTAACAGAGGTTTTTTACTCCCTATCCGATTTGAAACGAATGGGGTGTTTTTTATCAGAGAGGAATGGCATTAAGGCACCTTCCACCACTAACGGAGGAGTTGGGCAGGCCTTTTTCTGCTTTGTCATTCCTCTCGCCTATCGATCGACCCTCAGCGAGGATCGTCGCGAACGTACAACACAGAACTTCCAACGGTAAACCTACCAACAAGTTCAGGTTATCCTCGCCTCAGCCAGATACGTTTCCTGAATTTCCCTTTCTCAGTCCTCCCTCATTACATGTACAACCAGAAATTTCGACTCCTGTTAGTCCTTTTGATGTTTTACCACCACCCACAGTTGCTAAGAAAACAAACAGTATAGGTTGGAAATCTGCAAAAACCTGCTTGAGTTCAGGATCATCGTACAAGAAAGAGCCCAAACGTTGCTTGTATAGGTCACTGAAGAGGAAGTGACGGCCCACAAGTTCCTTGAATAGGTCTCTGAAGAGGAAGAGACAGTTAACTTTTCCTTGAAGCAGATTCAAACTCTAAATAAAGAAGGCAAGTGAAAGAAATAAAAATCTACGGAAGAACAAGAAAGTAGACTTATCCTCGACTGACAAATTATCTAACGAGAATGATCCTACCCCAGACGACGAGGGAAGTGATTTCGAGCTGTCTAAAGACCGCACGCCTTCTGGGACAGATGTATCGTACATATGCTCCGACAGCCCATTTTCAGCGGATGCCAACGGAGAAATTTGGATTGAGAGTATCCAGTGCCGTACGTGGGCACGTACTGAATTGGCAGGGATAGCCAATGCAGTTTATATTTGTTACTATCGCAAACAAACTTGCACTTCGAACTTGTTTTTAAACATCTTTCCTTCATGTTACAGGTAGCCCATATTTTGACCCAAGAAAGAAATTGGCGTATTTGTGTTGGTTTTTTACATAAACTATTATAAATGAGAAAAATTTTTTAATTGTTTAAACCCCCATAACATTGAAGGGCACATGTTATTGTACAATCCAAGGGTTTATACAACAATTTAATTATTGACAGAAAAATGTTACATTGTAGAAACCTCAGCTAGCCTATGTTCAGACTTTCTCCGCTACTAATGGAAGAATGTCCTTTATTCGGTGGAGTCTTGTTTCACACTGTTTCCAACTTACGGCCGAGTGAAACACGGCAGGGGTTTGGTGATGATTTGGGCAGCCATGTCGTCGTATTTCATTGACTCCGTGGCTACTCAGAAAGGTTGCGTTACTGCAAACGAATATGTGACCAGTTTGCCTGATGAGGCCAATGCCACTATAAAATGTTTGTTCCTCAAAGGTGATTCTGTGTTTCCGCATGACAGGGTCACTGCTCACATGGCTCGCATCGTTCAGTGCTGGTTTAGTGAGCACACCGATGAACCTTCGCACATCCCCTGGCCGCAACAGCCAACAAATCTGAATATTGTTGAGTGTTTGTGGTCTGCTTTGGAGAGAACGGTGCGTGGTCGTTATCCACCTCCATCATACACTCCTGGAAATTGAAATAAGAACACCGTGAATTCATTGCCCCAGGAAGGGGAAACTTTATTGACACATTCCTGGGGTCAGATACATCACATGATCACACTGACAGAACCACAGGCACATACACACAGGCAACAGAGCATGCACAATGTCGGCACTAGTACAGTGTATATCCACCTTTCGCAGCAATGCAGGCTGCTATTCTCCCATGGAGACGATCGTAGAGATGCTGGATGTAGTCCTGTGGAACGGCTTGCCATGCCATTTCCACCTGGCGCCTCAGTTGGACCAGCGTTCGTGCTGGACGTGCAGACCGCGTGAGACGACGCTTCATCCAGTCCCAAACATGCTCAATGGGGGACACATCCGGAGATCTTGCTGGCCAGGGTAGTTGACTTATACCTTCTAGAGCACGTTGGGTGGCACGGGATACGTGCGGACGTGCATTGTCCTGTTGGAACAGCAAGTTCCCTTGCCGGTCTAGGAATGGTAGAACGATGGGTTCGATGACGGTTTGGATGTACCGTGCACTATTCAGTGTCACCTCGACGATCACCAGTGGTGTACGGCCAGTGTAGGAGATCGCTCCCCACGCCATGATGCCGGGTGTTGGCCCTGTGTGCCTCGGTCGTATGCAGTCCTCATTGTGGCGCTCACCTGCACGGCGCCAAACACGCATACGACCATCATTGGCACCAAGGCAGAAGCGACTCTCATCGCTGAAGACGACACGTCTCCATTCGTCCCTCCGTTCACGCCTGTCGCGACACCACTGGAGGCGGGCTGCACGATGTTGGGGCGTGAGCGGAAGACGGCCTAACGGTGGGCGGGACCGTAGCCCAGCTTCATGGAGACGGTTGCGAATGGTCCTCGCCGATACACCAGGAGCAACAGTGTCCCTAATTTGCTGGGAAGTGGCGGTGCGGTCCCCTACGGCACTGCGTAGGATCCTACGGTCTTGGCGTGCATCCGTGCGTCGCTGCGGTCCGGTCCCAGGTCGACGGGCACGTGCACCTTCCGCTGACCACTGGCGACAACATCGATGTACTGTGGAGACCTCACGCCCCACGTGTTGAGCAATTCGGCGGTACGTCCACCCGGCCTCCCGCATGCCCACTATACGCCCTCGCTCAAAGTCCGTCAACTGCACATACGGTTCACGTCCACGCTGTCGCGACATGCTACCAGTGTTAAAGACTGCGATGGAGCTCCGTATGCCACGGCAAACTGGCTGACACTGATGGCGGCGGTGCACAAATGCTGCGCAGCTAGCGCCATTCGACGGCCAACACCGCGGTTCCTGGTGTGTCCGCTGTGCCGTGCGTGTGATCATTACTTGTACAGCCCTCTCGCAGTGTCCGGAGCAAGTATGGTGGGTCTGACACACCGGTGTCAATGTGTTCTTTTTTCCATTTCCAGGAGTGTAGTTACCTGGACTTCCCAGTGTTTTGCAGAACAATGATGTAAGAATCCATAGAACACCACACAGGATGTCAATTTATCCATTCTGAGGCAACTGGAAGACATCTCGAATGGTAATATGTTTCCAGCACCGTTTTAGGCGTAGTAATATTTCTGGCGTTTCCATACTACATTTCTGCCACACATAATACGTTAGTTATCATCAAATTCATAGAATCACGTCATCTCGCGAACATAAATATGCTGTTCGTCTGCTTTCGTCACATGTGCCACAGTCTGGCGGATAACATACAGAAAACTGTTTGACTGTTTCTATGACCACTCCTATGCAAAGTCTCATTAGCTCGTAAATAAAGAAATATGAAACACGCCAGGATCTGCAACTCGCGTCAAAGCAGAGAATTCTGTTCAACAAAATAATAATCACGCATTATCCACCTATACATTGTCAATATAGTCCGCAGCATTTTCTTAGGTTCAAAATACTTAGATGTTTGATACCTTATTCACATTATGTAGGTAGTAATATTAATTCCATACATTATAGGAAATTTAAGTGTTCAGCAATATGTAGCAAACATTTCATTCCGATACACTACCGAATCGCTACTATTACCGTTTTCATGCGAACATTCTCTCTCTCTCTCACTCTCTCTCTCTCTCTCCCTCTCTCTCTCTCTCTCTCTCTCTCTCTCTCTCTCTCTCTCTCTCTCTCACACACACACACACAAACTCTGCTCGACTCTCCGAGTATTGATATATCAGTCTCTCTCTTTCTCTCGTACACCAGTTACATTTCATGAAGTTATTACAATAATTTACACTAAACTGAGATATCGCACACTCAAAAAACTGCTATTAAGAGAATAATGAAAGTGAGTTCCAAATACTTTCTACAACAGGACACGCAGCTTGCCAGAGACATGTATAGCGTTTCCGCATTTCAGTGATGTAAAAAGAGAAAACGAAGAACAGAATACGATGGCAATCCAAGAAAGTAGCTCACCCATCCAACGCTGTGAGTCTCGCACTGTTAGAAGAGAGCACATGCCACGGGATCCCTGCAGACACAGTTAAGCTGTCATGCGATTAACGGATGCATCACAGTGTGGAATGAAATGGTACGGCAACTGGAAAAGCACCCCAGAGTGGAAAACCGTAAGACAGTCTGATTCTTGGGTCCAAAAATTCTAAACTTGGCACAGACTGACCACGAAATTCTGGTAGTATGTGGACCAAGTGTAATGTCGCATTCAACCGTAATGAAATGCTGCGAACACACGTGGATGCCCCACGTCGGGTGCGTTAACACGCTGCTTGCGGGATTTTGGGAGTCACGCCGCTTCCGCGATTCGGGGAGGGACGTCGACGCCGGATCGAATCCGCCCGGCGGATTTTCGACGAGGACCGGTGTGATTGTGGTTTTTAGGTGGTTTCTCACATCCGCCTATGGGAATACCGGAACTGATAGCCACATGCCGCCTCAGCTACACGTGTCGCTGATGTTTCGGAAAAGTTTTCACTCTTTCACATGGACAACACTAGACGCAAATACAGTATTGGAAATCAGACTCTAAATAAAATAACTGTAGGAATTACATGAAAAATAAAAGAGCCCTTTCCATCCTTAACCCCCTGTCACTCTTCCACAAGTTCCCTCCCCCCCCCCCCCCCCCACCTCACTCACAATTTCATTCCCTTCTTGCTCCTCACCTTCTCTTCTAGCTCACACTCCATCACGCTGCTATACACTTACGTCCACCCATCATGGTTTCCCCCTCTCCTACGCCGAAAAAATCCCTGCATCACTATTCCTTCCTTACTCTTAAACAGTATATAAACACACAGAAACATAACTCAACAGAATTACACGTATACAATAATGTAATTAAAAGGAAGTTGTAGGTCGAAGACAAAGTAGTGGAAAGGTTATGCTCGCATCACTGCAAAACACAAACTACAACACACACTTAAAAGTACAAAAACAAACAAAAGACAGTGGTGTGAATAAAAGTGTGTTGTGAAATACATAGTGCTGCAGAACAACTAAAAATTACGCCAAAATTATCAGTGTATAGTCCGCAGCTCGTGATCGTGCGGTAGCGTTCTCGCTTCCCGCGCCCGGGTTCCTGGATTCGATTCCCGGCGGGGTCAGGGATTTTCTCTGCCTCGTGATGACTGGGTGTTGTGTGATGTCCTTAGATAGTTAGGTTTAAGTAGTTCAAAGTTCTAGGGGACTGATGACCATAGATGTTAAGTCCCATAGTGCTCAGAGCCATTTATCAGTGTTTAACGCAGAAAAACAACGATGTGCTACCAAGTGGCATTTCCCGATGTAAGCGAGAAATCAAGTGAAAATCACCGTAAGTACAAATCAACATATACTTAACGAACTCTATATCTATCTAAAATCAAATCAAAATGTAAAAACTTAATTACAGACCAGCGATGATGCTCTACCTCAATAAAGCGAAACGCATCTAGTGGAAAAAATCACGCATTTTTGTAGTTGCAACGACAGAGCAAAAATACCCTCAAGAATTGCATCCTTCCTCCTGAAAGTCTCAGAAGAAGGCTTAAGGACATAGAACTCGCCATGTTGGGTTCGTTTTCGTCTCGGCCTACCTTCACGTGTTGAGCGATAAAAACTGGTCAATAAATAAACGCATAATGTGGTGTCACCGCCAGACACCACACTTGCTAGGTGGTAGCTTTTAAATCGGCCGCGGTCCGTTAGTATACGTCGGACCCGCGTGTCGCCACTGGCAGTGATTGCAGACCGAACGCCACCACACGGCAGGTCTAGAGAGACGTACTAGCACTCGCCCCAGTTGTACAGCCGACTCAGCCAGAGATGGATCACTGACAACTACGCTCTCATTTGCCGAGACGATAGTTAGCATAGCCTTCAGCTACGTCATTTGCTACGACCTAGCAAGGCGCCATAGCATTTGATATTATTTTATATTGTGGTTACAACATGTACCGTCAAGAGAGATGTTCTACAATTGTGGATTAAAGTTAAGTATTACATCAACTACGTACTTTATTTGCTACTATGAATTCCTTTAACTGTTCCAGACCTCACGCCAATCTGCGTGAGCTTAACGCGTGCCTTTCGGCTTCCTCTCATTGTGACTTGGCTGTCTTGCCAAGTCACAACACATAATATTCATAAAAATGTTTTGCTTGACTCATTTTCAATGAAAAACCTGTCACCAACTTTTTTCACTTCAGTTTGTACTCCACTGCATAGATGGAAATCTACATCTACATATACATTTCGCAAGCCACCGTATGGCGGGTGGCAGAAGATACCACCACTAGTCACTCACTTTTCGGTTCCACTCGGAAATAGAGCGAGGAAATATCGACTGTCTACATGCTTCCGTACGAGCCTTAATCTCTCTAATCTTATCTTCGTGGTCCTTACGCGAAATGTACGTTCGCCGCAGTAGAATCGATGTGCAGTCAGGTTAAAGTCCTGGTTCTCTAAACTTTCTCAATAGTGAAACTCTCCGTTGATTCCCATTTCAGTTCCCGAAGCATCTAAGTAATACTTGCGTGTTCATCAGATCTACCGGTAACAAATTTGGCATCCGCCTCTGAACTGCTTCGATGTCTTCCTTTAATCCGACCTGGAGCTCATTCCAGCACTTGAGCAGTACTCAACAGTGTGTAGCAGTAAAATTCTTCCACTAACTGGAGACTAACATTCGCCTTCTCTAATACAGTCCTTACATGCCCATTCCATTCCATATTTGTAACATTATGCCTCGATATTTAATCGATGTGACTGCGTCAAGCAGTACATTACTAACGCTGTACTCGAGTATTGTGGGTTTTTTTCCTACTCATCTGCGTTAACTTACATTTTTCTACTTTAGAGCTAGCTTCCATTCATCACCCCAACTACAAATTTTGACTAAGTCATTATGTATCCTCCTACAGTCATTCAACAACGTCACCTTCCAAAACACCACAGCACCATCAGCAAATAGCTGCAGACTGCTGCTTATTCTGTACGCCAGATCATTTATGTACCGTACATAGAAAATAACAGCGGTCCTGTCACACTCCCCGGGGGCAATCCTGACGATACTCTAGTCTCTCATGAACACTAGCCGTCGAGGACAACATACTGAGGTCTTTTACTTAAGAAGTCTTCGAGAAACTCACCTACCTGCGAACCTATTCCGTATACTTGACCTCTGTTAACAGTCGGCTGTGTGGAACCTTGTCAATTGCTTTACGGGAATCTAGGAATATGTTACCCTTCATCCGTCGTTCTTAGGATCTCATATGAGAAATGGGCAAGCTGAGTTTCACACGAGCGATGCTTTCTAAAACCGTGCTGATCGGTGGACGGAAGCTTTTCAGTCTCAAGAAAGTTTATCGTCTTCGAACTTAGAATATATTCAAGAACTCTGTGCCAACCTGTGTGGCCGAACGGTTCTAGGCACTTCAGTCTGGAACCGCGCGATCGCTACGGTCGCAGGTTCGAACCCTGCCTCGGGCATGGATGTGTGTGATGTCCTTAGGTCAGTTAGGTTTGAGTAGTTCTGAGTTCTATGGGACTGATGACCTCAGATTTTAAGTCCCATGGTGCTCAGAGCCATTTTTCAATAATTCTGTAGCAAACAGATATTAAAGCTAGTGGTGAATTTCGTAAGCACACTTTGTTGTTTCGAAGGCTCACAGGTGATTTTATGATACAAAGCTAAAGTTTTTGTATGATCATTCGAATTATGTTATATTATTTCTGTTGAGACCCAGATGCCAAGAGGAAATCATCTGTAAGTCTTTTTCTTAACGATTTGATTTTTCTATATGCGCATCGTTATTGGAACAATCTCAGTAACTTACAAACTTTTTCTGGTAAGTCATACAATGAAAGGCAGCCCCTATCAAGATCTCAAGACACTGTAACTGTAAGGCAGAAGGAAGGGCAGCGTCGGTCGTAAATTTTTTCTATCTGTTTATTGCAGATAGATGTCTGCTACTGTGTAGCTATCTCCAGTGCAGCTATAAACAGTAGCTGAAATCGATCTGCAGTAAACATATTAAAAGAAACTTTAGGGCGATGCTGCCTTCCTTCCAGACTTGTATCTCATTAATACGATCGTGGAGCACGCTGTTCCTGGTGGAAACGCACTTGATTATTTATTTAGCAGTAAATGATTATTTTATTTTGAGTTTTTTTAGAGTAACGGTTATTTATACAGATAATTAACTTGGTGCTGTATCAGTCAGAACGTTTGTGTGTGTGTGTGTGTGTGTGTGTGTGCGTGCGTGTATATGAGCGGATCTAGTAGCAGCACAAGGTGCCAGAGACTAGCCACAGCAGCACATTCCATACGGTGAGATATGATGTAGTGTCTGGGAGACTGCTTAGAAATTACACTGCCACGAACAGTGCGCGTCGCATTCCTTTCGGTGCTACACTTTCGCGTCGTGTGGAGGGAACAGGCGGTTTGCACGGTGCAGGAAAATCGCAATGACAGCCGAAGCGGGTCGAGGACTGGACAGCAGGTCTTTTTGCTCCAAACAACCCCCCCCCCTCCCCCTCTCCCTCCTCAGTGCCTGTGGCGGCTTCCGCATGCAGACTCCACACCGCAGCCTCAGCCTCGGCGCAGAAGGCCGCAGTCAGCTCACACACACACACGTAGCTACACCGTGCAATATGCGGGGCCGCTCTGGCCGTGATCCGAGCCACGCCAAGCCGTATCAAGATCTGACCGCCTCCCCCCTCCGTCCCTAGTTTTGGCACCGGTGGCGACTCATAAGCGCACGGGAGGCAATATTTATGGCTCTTGCGGGGCTGGCAACCGCTGCCGGATGTGAATGCGGAGGCGCGCGTACCAGCCCATTGAGCAGAGGCTTGTACCCTGCAAGTGTTTCTGCCCTGAAACGCACGCTGTTTCGACACGGCCGCTATCTGGGCGGCATCTGCGTGGGCCTTGGTAGCCGTTCCGATTTTATCGCACCTCCACACTACCCCCACCCCACCCCCTTTTCTCGGCATCGCGCGTGACATATCTCTCTCTACACTGGAGACCGCCTTACTCAATACTTCGATTTCCAACGCTCTGATTCTCACCGCGGCTTCTGATCCGAGACGGTACCGGTAAGTGATTGGTCGACGCATTTGCGAGCCAGTACTTCGATTCTGAAGGGAACAGTGGCACCTCGGGGAAGGCAAAAAATTACTCACTTCAAACCTAGCCTGAAAAACTTTTCTCTCTCATCGTTTGGAGAGATGCTGCTTGCTGTATCAGAAGAAAAATAGCCATATTCATAATTAGTGTTACACCAACGTTTAGGAAATAACCAAACATGATATAGCGTGGGCATGTTGTTCTGAAGTCTTCTAAATATTTAGCCGCCAACATCCGAAACCTTTCTTTTGTTGTAGTCAAAGATCTATTCTTTACGAAGTGAATTACGTCCTGACTTCAACTATTTGTTGAATGTGGTGAATGCGTGTTGTATTCAGTGTTGGATTCTGTTTTTGTGGGTGATGAGAGATGTTGGAGAGTCTCCGTCCTACGGTGTGCCCTAAGTGTACGGCGCAACCTACAATGACCTTTGATTAGTGTGAAGGGATCCAGCCTCATAGACTGGGGTATAGTCCAGCGAAACAGAGTTCTCGACCTACTCCTCTCCTCTCTGTAAAATACGCATTGGTGGAGAAAAACCACAATAGTGTAATGTGTGTGTGTGTGTGTGTGTGTGTGTGTGTGTGTGTGTGTGTGTGAATTCCTAACGGACCAAACTGCTGAGGTCATCCGTCCCTAGACTTATACACTACTTAAACTAACTTATGCTAAGAACAACACACACACACACACGCCCGAGGGAGGACTCGAACCTCCGGCGGGAAGGGCCACTCAATCCGTGACATGGCGCCTCTATCCACGTGACTATTCCACGCAACTAATAGTGTAATGGCCTCAGTGCATGAACACATGTCTTCAGAAAAATGCCCTGAATGTGAGCCCCTTTCCACATAACGCTTTTATCCAAGAAATAATTTATAATGCAACCTGACGACATTTCACAAACGTGTTTAAGGGTAGGAAGTGCTCACTTTCCCTTCCTTCTAGGCAGATCCTGTGCAATAAGTATGTGTGGCTCCGTCTGATAGCCTCTCACTTCTCCACACAGAACCTGAAGCAGTGAGATAATCTGATAAACAGCAAGCACTCTCCGAGTGTCTATAGTCCAACTTACCTTCTAACCCGTAAAGCACCCGAAGAATGGAAGAAGATTTCTGCTGATAGGAGTCTCGAAAAAAGTTTCTGTTGACAGTAACTTTGGTTCTCACTGACGGCTGTTCCGCCTGAAGGCAGACTTCTGGTTGAAGTCTGTGCTCTATCTTTCATCTCATCTTCCGTTATATTGCTACTCTCCGAGAATTAAATTATGACAAAGACGTTTTCTTCCAGCAGGTAAGTGACTGCTACGATGGTAATAATGAAAGAAGACTACTGCAGTGAAATTGAGGACATATTAGAACCATGAAGATACAGCGACCTTAAGAGAGGTCTCACAAATTCTATTCTTAGGATAACGGATAATGTAACATAGGACAAGAAGGGTCTCATCAAATTAGAAATATTGCCGGCCAAATTTTATCGTTTACCAAAAGTGGGGGTACTATTGATTGTCCAACCTATGGAATCGGCAGAGCCCGCATCTCGTGGTCGTGCGGTAGCGTTCTCGCTTCCCACGCCCGGGTTCCCGGGTTCGATTCCCGGCGGGGTCAGGGATTTTCTCTGCCTCGTGATGGCTGGGTGTTGTGTGATGTCCTTAGGTTAGTTAGGTTTAAGTAGTTCTAAGTTCTAGGGGACTGATGACCATAGATGTTAAGTCCCATAGTGCTCAGAGCCATTTGAATCATTTTTGAATCGGCAGACATTTAGCCACACCCCTACAGCTATTTATAGCAAAACTGACACTAATATTTAAGATTCTGTTCATTTTATCGAAAAGCTGACATCACTCAGGTTGACTCCAAGTTGTGTTATAGTCAGCTGTATCAATGTTTAGTGAGGTTCCTCTTAATGAGGTGACGTCACAGTTCGAAAGGATTTTTGCATAGGATGTGGCAGATTTCTTCAAACATTATCACAAACCAACATACTTTCAGTGGGGCAACAAATCCTATGAGCAATCTGTTACGGCTATGGGCAACTCACTCAGCACAGTTCTAACGAATTTTTACAAGAAACTATTAAAGAAGCAGCCCTCCAGGCGGCGAAGGACAAACCCCTATGCTGGTTTCGGTACACTGATGATACCTTCTTTGCATGGCACCACGGAGAAAAAAATCTCTCTGAACTACCTAAATGATATTTATTGTAATATAAATTTCACTATCAAAAAAAAAGAATAAGGAGATCAAATTTCTTTTTTTATTGCACAAATACTTAGAAAACCTATTGGAACTTTAAGGCATAATCGAACACTCAAAGGTAGCTAAAGTTATGCATTCTGGCTACAGACGGGCCATAAGGACCCGACCTCCCGCTGCGTCATTCTCTGCTGATAGTGTTACAGGATGCGGCATGCAGGGCCTTGCGGTCAGCACGCCGACGCCGCTCACCCCGGTCATTGTCTGGATTCTTGATCTTGGAACCGCTGCTACTCCGTCAGGAAGTTCCTCAGTTAGTCGAACCCGGACCCCCCCCCGCATGCCAGTCAGCTGCACTGAAAACTGATCTAGAGAGGCAGTTGCACGCGTAGATAACTCTATCAAAAATCCAATCAGGATCCCAAGCAGAAAAGAGGAGAAATCAAAAGAACTGGTGGACCCAGGTGAAAAAATATGTGAACCCCAATACTTGCAGGGCGACTCGATAAATTAGGAACTGCCTTCAGAAGAAACGGCCGTTCCGGCAAAGAGGTAAATAGGGCACACGCCCTAAATGGTCTGGCCGAGATTTTACTGACAAACAGCCAACCAGGGGAAAGTTTTCCTTCCATTTGTAAAGTTTACAATACACGCTACTTATACAGCTCTTAAACGGAAAAGAAACGTGAGTGAATATCCTTGAACTGGGTAAACGGAGAAGGACTATGGTCTAAATAGAGCATATGTGAAGCACCTCAATTTTGCTGATGTTGTATTGCTTACATCTACTGTAGATAAACTGCAGTAACGAGTGGAAGTTCCTGATAGAGAATTTTGAAAGGAGACCTCATAGCGCAAATATAAAACCATCTAAATTATGTACTATGAATACATCGCTTGGAAAATTGTACAAATTATCACTGGAATGGTAGAACAAGTTGACGGGCTTTTGAATTTAAGGGTGCTTGAGGGCAGTGCCTGAGTGGTCACAAAACAAAGAAACCGTATGAGTAAAATTTCTGGAAGCTTTCTGCAAATTAAATATAGTTTGTAATCCAGGTTTCACATATTTCTGGAACAGATATTTCACAATCAGTGAGTATCAATAGTTCTGAGTTACGGCAAGCAGACCTACACTTCTTATAAATGAAAGACCCTTTCACTCTATCCTGCCTGCCAGTCTATGAGGTAACACTAAGTAAGTAGTGCGTGCCCCATGTTTCGTACATGTTCCTACCACACGTCGATGAATTTGTCTATTCTACATTCAGTTAGGTAAACACCGAGCTCCCGTCACAATGTTTTGTTTTTTATACGGTTTGCTGTGTGGTAAATACTTTTTCTTATATTCTGGCAGAGAGATACACACAGCGGTCCCAACCTAATCCTGAGTGATTTTCACGCTGAGAGACTGAGAGATGTGATACGATCTGTGGAATGATACGTTTTGGGAATTACTAGGACAAATAGGAATATGTCTAGGAGAAACACGAAAACAGGCAAGAGGATCAGGAAACTCAAGGGCGTGCAAGACGTAATTACAGCTGTAATTAGAATGAAAAGCAGGATCGAGAGTGGGGGGGGGGGATTTCGAGTGGGACACGTAATATTAATTGAGCATATACTCGTAAGTTTCTAGATAGACATTAAAATATAAAAAAAGACCGCGAAAATGACCATACTGGAAGAATGACGTTAAAAAACACGCAGCCACAACATGGATGCCCACTGCTGAAGTCTAGACGAGACCTTTATCCAGCAGTGTTTGTCAAATGCCGATAATAATTGTGATATTAGGTTTCTTCTAATTGAAAATGCCGCGACTGTGTTATATGATGCTGGTGATGATTATTAACATCTGCGAATGAGAAACATGAAAGAGTGAACAAATGGTCCCGAATGCAATACATCTCACTTAGTCTTCCCAGACAGTGCATCCGTGCTGACTCGTTTACACGGTTTGCATCTTAGTTAGTAGACGTTGCTATCATGAACCAAATATGGAAGGATAAACATCACGTTCAAAAATACTCAATAAATTGATGCCATACGCCCTAAAAGCCAAAAAATTATGACCACTGCCCACCGCAATGTTGGATACTACCTCGTGGCGTTGCAGACACGTGACGCGGTAACAAAAGTACAGGGTGTTCGGAAAGGAACTCTCTCGTTCTAAGAATAACTTTAACGGGGGAATTAATGAAGAATTACGTCAATGAGTACATATCATGAAAGAGAATTCCTTCAAGTTTTGTTTAATGTTAGCAGACGTCAACGTGGGATCCATTTGTTGCCCCGCACACGTCGAGACGATATTCCACTCCTCGCCACGCATTCACCAACATTTCAGGTGTAACTGTCCCAGCCGCCACGACGGTTCTTTCCCGTAAATGATTGATGTCTCTGATCTTTTCACTGTACGCAACATTTTTTTATGTGAACCCAAAAGAAAAATTCCAGTGGGGTAATTCTGCGCTTCATGGAGGCCAAGGTATTGGGCCAGTCTTGCCTATCCATCTTCCTGGAAAGCGAGTATGTTCGAAAGAACAGATACCATCGGTGACCATGCTGTTCGTCAGAATGAAAATACTATGAAATGAATAACCCCAGCCGCATACAGGCGTTGATATAAGTCAACAAGGACAGTGTGTTCCGACCGGGACTCGAACCAGGGATCTCCTGCTTACGCGGCAGACGCTCTATCCATCTGAGCCACCGAGGACACAGAGGATAGCACGACTGCAGGGATTTATCTCGGGCACGCCTCCCGTGAGATTCACATTCCCAATGAGAGAGTGCGGGTCTCATGGGAGGCGTGGTAGAGAGAAACATTTGAAGACGAGGCTGTCATTTATCGTCTACTAAAGTCATCGGAAGATCAAAACCAATTGTAAAACGATTCAGATAAGATACATGTATGTTGCAAAAACTGACAGTTGGCCCTGAATAATGAAAAGTGGAAAGTCATACACATGAGTGCTAAAAGTATTCCTTTAAACTTCCGTTACACGATAAATCAGTCAAATCTGAAAGCCGCAAATTCAACTAAATACCGAGGAATTAAATTACGTCAGCTTAAATTGGGAAGAACACAGTTCGCGCTTCTTACCCCGTCGGAGTTTCGATTCCTCCTTCGGCGAGGAGTGTGCGTGTTGTCCTTAGCGTAACTTAGTTTAAGTTGGATTAAATGTGTAAGCCTAGGGACTGATGACGTTAGCAGATTGGTCCCATAGGAACTTATCACAAAAACAGAAAATGTTGTGGGGGAGGCGAACCAAAGACTACGATTTATTGGCAGAACACTCACAACATGCGTCAGATCTATTACTCCACGCTTTCCCTCCTCTTTTGGAGTACTGCTACATGGTGGGGGATCCTTACCACATAGGATTAACGGAGTACATTGAGAAAGTGCTAAAGAAGAGCAGCACGTTTTATACTGTCGAGAAATAGAGGAGAGAGTGTCACGGATATGATACAGGATTTGGGGTCAACATCATTAAAACAAAGGCATTTTTCGTTGTGGCGGGATCTTCTCACGAAATTAAAATCACCAACTTCCTCCTCCGAAGTCCGCTCCGATAGCCGAGTGGTCGTCGGCACGGTAGTTCAGCGTGTTCGGTCAGAGGGTTAGCTACCCTCTGTAATAAAAAACTGAATGAACCGATCAACGAACAACATGAACGGGTGTCATGAGACGTCCGCCCCAAACATATACAACGAACAGAATAGAACAAAATGAGATCAACAAAGAATTAAAAAAGCGGTCAGCGCGGCGGTCTGTCACACCAAGGGGACCGGGTTCGATTCCCGGCTGGGTCGGAGATTTTCTCCGCTAGAGGACTGTGCGTTGTGTTGTCATAATTATCATATCATCACCATCAGTGAAAGGCACTAAGTATTTTCAGACATGGCATTAGCTAAAACTTGTAACTAATATTTAAATCTTGACTGAAACCAATCTGTCACAACGAAAAGTAGCAAAAAATGTGGCATATCTAAAATTTCAGTAGCTAATATTAACAATCTGTTGCGGTTAATGAATCCTTGACATCCAAACGAATGGATTCATGTGGTAGTTGCAAAAGATAGTATTGGGAGATAGGATGGCAACAAATTCCATCCGAATCGTAAAGAAATTTTAAGGTTCAGGCGCTTCCATCAGAAAATGTCGCAGAGAAATGACTCACTTGGGCTACGGAAGTTGCAGACCTGATCGTAAAGCCAGACCAAACGCCAAGAACACGAAACAATGACTGGATTGGCCCAAAAAGTTCAGACATTTCGTTGTGAATGACGAAAGTTTATTACTTATTTTTTAAATATTTACCTTTGTCTTCTAAAATTATTCTATTTTCATTTTAGACGGTAACAATTTGTTTCACAGGCAAGTTTCACTGGCGAAAGCACCGTTTAAATTTTGGTGAACAAGACATAGTCAATCAGGAGAAAGGTATCATAAAAATACCGTGAAAGTTGTGTCGTAAAGATTCTCAAGCATCCTACCTCAGACATGATATTGTCCTTAATTTGCGGTAAGGGACTGGGGAGACTCTCCGTCATTCAAGGAACAATCATACAGCACCAACACACCGAAATTCTATGGGCGCGTCTGCTTTCGCAAAGACGAGATTGGTTCAGAAAACGAGGGAAACCAATTTTCATGCAGGGCGATGCTCTTTGCCACACACCGAAGTCTGTAAAACGTGACATGAATAGCAAAATCTTACATATAGTAAGCGCCCAGGCAGTTCTCTTGACCTCAACCCTGACAATGTTTGGGAGTTGCTAAAAACGGAAGCGGTAAAGACCAAGTCACAATCAAAATAAATTTGATTGAAAGGATCATATTTCCCCGGAATCACAGTCAACATATGAAGGACAAGTCGTTGCGATGCATACACAGCATGCCCTGCAGACTGCAGGCTGAGATTTCTGGAAATGGTGGTTTCACTAAATCATAAAGGACATTAAATCCATTTGTTGTGTGGTTAGCTCTATTTTGACACATTTGTTTGTAGTAGCCCAGACGTACAGGGTTATTACAAATGATTGAAGCGATTTCACAGCTCTACAATAACTTTATTATTTGAGATATTTTCACAATGCTTTGCACACACATACAAAAACCCAAAAAGTTTTTTTAGGCATTCACAAATGTTCGATATGGGCCCCTTTAGTGATTCGGCAGACATCAAGCCGATAATCAAGTTCCTCCCACACTCGGCGCATCATGTCCCCATCAATGAGTTCGAAAGCATTGTTGATGCGAGCTCGCAGTTCTGGAACGTTTCTTGGTAGGGGAGATTTAAACACTGAATCTTTCACACCACTATGCGTGACACTTGTCCGCACGCGTTCAACCGTTTCATCGCTCACTGCAGGCCGACCCGTTGATTTCCCCTTACAGAGGCATCCAGAAGCTTTAAACTGCGCCTACCATCGCCGAATGGAGTTAGCAGTTGGTGGATCTTTGTTGAACTTCGTCCTGAATTGTCGTTGCACTGTTATGACTGACTGATGTGAGTGCATTTCAAGCACGACATACGCTTTCTCGGCTCCTGTCGGCATTTTGTCTCACTGCGCTCTCGAGCGCTCTGCCGGCAGAAACCTGAAGTGCGGCTTCAGCCGAACAAAACTTTATGAGTTTTTCTACGTATCTGTAGTGTGTCGTGACCATATGTCAATGAATGGAGCTACAGTGAATTTATGAAATCGCTTCAATCATTTGTAATAGCCCTGTATTTGACATGATAAAAGTCAATAAAACTTTTATTTAAAGAATTATCCATGATTTTCATGGCTCAAATGCTTCAAATGGCTCTGGGCACTTTGGGACTTAACTTCTGAGGCCATCAGTCCCCTAGAACTTAGAACTATTTAAACATAATTAACCTAAGGACATCACACACATCCATGACCGACGCGGGATTCGAACCTGCGACTGTAGTGGTCGCGCGGTTTCAGACTGTAGCGCCTAGAACCGCTCGGTCATTCCGGCCGGCCATGATTTTCGTAATTTGCTTAAGTGATCATATTAATTTGGCCAGAACTGTAGATGATGTTACTCTGATCTGCATTGTGCGGTTGCACTGAAATGCTTGTCAACTGCACTGCCAAGAATGTAGTACACATCGTGCTAGTCTGACGAGTGTTGCATGCTTCGATTTCGTGATGTTGTCGTTTTAATGACCTCCAGTGTACAGTAAGGTGATAGAGATATGCACATATGCAGATGGCGTTAATAGACCTACACACCTACACAAGTTACAGGAGGGCAGCGCATTGGCGGAGCTGTCATTTGTACTGAGATGATTTTTGGGAAAAGGTTTCTGACGTGGATTATGATCGCACGGTGGGAAGGAAGACTTTGAACGCGTGATAATAATTGAAGGTAGACGCCTGGGACATTCCATTTCGGAATTCGTTATGGAATTCAATATTCCGAAACCTGTAGTGTCAAGAGTGTTCTGCGGGCGCTACCTATCATCACGGACAACTCAGTGGTCGATAGACTTTGCTTAACGACCAAGAGCAGACGCCTTTTCGTAGAATTGACAGTGCTACCATCGTGAAATAAACGCAGAAGTCGATGTGGGACATGCAACGAATTTATTCGTTACCACAGTGAGGGAAAATACACTACTGGCCATTAAAATTGCTACACCACGAAGATGACGTGCTACAGACACGAAATTTAACAGACAGGAAGAAGATGCTGCGATATGCAACTGATTAGCTTCTCAAAGCATTCACACGAGGCTGGCGTCGGTGGCGCCACCTACAACGTGTTCACATGAGGAAAGTTTCCAACCGATTTCTCATACACAAACAGCAGTTGACCGGCGTTGCCTGGTGAAATGTTCTTGTGATGCCTCGTGTAAGGAGGAGAAATGCGTACCATCACATTTCCGACTGTGATAAAGGTCGGATTGTAGCCTATCGCGATTGCGGTTTATCGTATCGCGACATTGCTGCTCGCGTTGGTCGAGATCCAATGACTGTTAGCAGAATATGGAATCGGTGGGTTCAGGAGGGTAATACGGAACGCCGTGCTGGATCCCAACGGCCTCGTATCACTAGCTGTCGAGATGACAGGCATCTTATCCGCATGGCTGTAACGGATCGTGCAGCCACGTCTCGATCCCTGAGTCAACAGATGGCGACGTTTGCAAGACAACTACCATCTGCACGAACAGTTGCGACGTTTGCAGCAGCATGGACTATCAGCTCGGAGACCATGGCTGCGGTTACCCTTGACGCTGCATCACAGACAGGAGCGCCTGCGATAGTGTACTCAACCACGAACGTGGGTGCACGAATGGCAAAACATCATTTTTTCGGATCAATCCAGGTTATGTTTACAGCATCATGATGATCGCATCCGTGTTTGGCGACATCGGGGTGAACGCACATTGGAAGTGTGTATTCGTCATCGCCATACTGGCGTATCACCCGGCGTGATGGTGTGGGGTGCCATTGGTTACACGTCTCGGTCGCCTCTTGTTCGCATTGACGGCACATCGAACATTCAGACTTGTTAGGACCCGTGGCTCTACCCTTCATCCGATCCCTGCGAAACCCTACATTTCAGCAGGATAATCCACGACCGCATGTTGCAGGTCCTGTCCGGGCCTTTCAGGATACAGAAAATGTTCGACTGCTGCCCTGGCCAGCACATTCTCCAGATCTCTCACCAATTGAAAACGTCTGGTCAATGGTGGCCGAGCAACTGGCTCGTCACAATACGCCACTCACTACTCTTGATGAACTGTGCTATCGTCTCTAAGCTGCATGGGCAGCTGTACCTGTACAAGCCATCCAAGCTCTGTTCGACTCAATGCCCAGGTGTATCAAGGCCGTTATTGCGGCCTGAGGTGGTTGTTCTGGGTACTGATTTCTCAGGATCTATGCACCCAAACTGCGTGAAAATGTAATCACATTTCACTTCTACTATAATATATTTGTCCAATGAGTACCCGTTTATCATCTGCATTTCCTCTTGGTGTAGCAATTTTAATGGCCAGTAGTGTAATTCGAACAAAAAAATCCTGCACGGGCAGCACTTTCGCAATTTCGGCAGGCTATAGAGGCAGTATGGCTCAATATTTCTGCCCGGGACTTCCAGCGACTTGTTGAGTCCACGCCATACCGAGGTTGTGCACTACGCCCGGCGAAAGGACGTCAGCTGCGACATTATGCGGTGTCCCGTGATCTTTGTCACCTCAGTTTATTTAGTTTGTATAGGTACGCAATACTAACTGTGGGCCCTCGTGATGAGTGGTCCCTGCCCGGCCGTAGGGGACTGATGACCTCAGAAGTTAAGTCCCATAGTGCTCAGAGTCATTTGAACCATTTGAACCTGCCCGGCCGTGCGGCTGGCGGCAGCTGTCGGGGCGCCGGCCGTGCGTGCGCTGCGCCGCGGTCGGCTGTCCTTGTGGCTCGTGCCCAGCCCAGCCCAGCCAGCCAGCCGGGTCCAGCGCGGCAATCTCCGCCTGCCATCTCCCCGCCTCGCCCCAGCCACGCACGGCAGAGAGCGGCCGGCCGAGCGCCACGACGGCCCGATTTACGACCGCAATTACGGCCCGCGCACGCACCGCCTAATATTTAATTAGTCCAATGGGAAGGGGAAGGGATAGGAGGGCCCACAACACATCCATTAACTGGCCACTGGCGCCTCTGCCAGGCGCAATGGTGACGCTAAGGTTCCTTAATTAACTGTCGCCGGCCGCTTGTAGGTGAGTAAATACAGGAGGGCAGCCATAACGTCGGTTCCGTAAATCTGCCTCATAGCACCTGCCTGTGTGCACGCTTCGCTCGGTGCCAACGCTTCTCCGCTGCGTATTTTTGGTTATTCGTTTCGTGGTAGTGTCACGAGTAACAAAGTGGTAGTCGTGGAAAGCAGTGAAGAATGCTTGGTACTGCAGACTTGTGCATTACAGGTTGGAGGAAGAGCAACAGTTGAGCCGGATATTGGTACTGGATGCGTACAGCCATCTACCGTGATTCAGAAAAATACATTGACGTCGGAAACTCTCGTTACAGACTTCTAGGACTTGTAGAGGGGAGTGAGTACATCGTATTTTGAACAGGAACCCATGTCCAGAAACGTCATCCAAAGAGACTATAGAGCGTCAAAGTTATAGGCGCGGGGGTCTGTAAATGTACGTGTACGTTTCTTTCTGTCTTTTTTTTTTTTTTTTTTCATAAGTCTACTGACTGGTTTGATGTGGCCCGCCACGAATTCCTTTCCTGTGCTAACCTCTTCATCTCAGAGTAGCACTTGCAACCTACGTCCTCAATTATTTCCTTGACGTATTCCAATCTCTATCTTCCTCTACAGTTTTTGCCCTCTACAGCTCCCTCTAGTACAATGGAAGTCATTGCCTCATGTCTTAGCAGATGTCCTATCATCCTGTCCCTTCTCCTTATAAGTGTTTTCCACATATTCCTTTCCTCTCCGATTCTGCGTAGAACCTCCTCATTCCTTACCTTATCAGTCCACCTAATTTTCAACGTTCGCCTATAGCACCACATCTCAAATGCTTCGATTCGCTTCTGTTCCGGTTTTCCCACAGTCCATGTTTCACTACCATACAATGCTGTACTCAAGACGTACATGCTCAGAAATTTCTTCCTCAAATTAAAGGCCGGTATTTGATATTAGTAGACTTCTCTTGGCCAGAAATGCCTTTTTTGCCATAGCGAGTCTGCTTTTGATGTCCTCCTTGCTCCGTCCATCATTGGTTATTTTACTGCCTAGGTAGCAGAATTCCTTAACTTCATTGACTTCGTGACTATCAATCCTGATGTTAAGTTTGTCGCTGTTCTCATTTCTACTACTTCTCATTACCTTCGTCTTTCTCCGATTTACTCTCAAACCATACTGTGTACTCATTAGACTGTTCATTCCGTTCAGCAGATCATTTAATTCTTCTTCACTTTCACTCAGGATAGCAATGTCATCAGCGAATCGTATCATTGATATCCTTTCACCTTGTATTTTAATTCCACTCCTGAACCTTCCTTTTATTTCCATCGTTGCTTCCTCGATGTACAAATTGAAGAGTAGGGGCGAAAGGCTACAGCCTTGTCTTACACCCTTCTTAATACGAGCACTTCGTTCTTGATCGTCCACTCTTATTATTCCCTCTTGGTTGTTATACATATTGTATATGACCCGTCTCTCCCTATAGCTTACCCCTACTTTTTTCAGAATCTCGAACAGCTTGCACCATTTTATATTGTCGAACGCTTTTTCCAGGTCGACAAATCCTATGAAAGTGTCTTGATTGTTCTTTAGCCTTGTTTCCATTATTAGCCGTAACATCAGAATTGCCTCTCTCGTCCCTTTACTCTTCCTAAAGCCAAACTGATCGTCACCTAGCGCATTCTCAATTTTCTTTTCCATTCTTCTGTACATTATTCTTGTAAGCAGCTTCGATGCATGAGCTGTTAAGCTGATTGTGCGATAATTCTCCCACTTGTCAGCTCTTGCCGTCTTCGGAATTGTGTGGATGATGTTTTTCCGAAAGTCAGATGGTATGTCGCCAGACTCATATATTCTACACACCAACGTGAACAGTCGTTTAGTTGTCATTTCCCCCAATGATTTAAGAAATTCTGATGGAATGTTATCTATCCCTTCTGCCTTATTTGACCGTAAGTCCTCCAAAGCTCTTTTAAATTCGGATTCTAATACTGGATCCCCTATCTCTCCTAAATCGACTCCTGTTTCTTCTTCTATCACATCAGACAAATCTTCACCCTCATAGAGGCTTTCAATGTATTCTTTCCACCTATCTGCTCTCTCCTCTGCATTTAACAGTGGAATTCCCGTTGCACTCTTAATGTTACCACCGTTGCTTTTAATGTCACCAAAGGTTGTTTTGACTTTCCTGTATGCTGAGTCTGTCCTTCCGACAATCATATCTTTTTCGATTTCACATTTTTCCTGCAGCCATTTCGTCTTAGTTTCCCTGCACTTCCTATTAATTTCATTCCTCAGCGACTTGTATTTCAGTATTCCTGATTTTCCCGGAACATGTTTGTACTTCCTCCTTTCATCAATCAACTGAAGTATTTCTTCTGTTACCCATGGTTTCTTCGCAGCTACCTTCTTTGTACCTATGTTTTCCTTCCCAACTTCTGTGATGGCCCTTTTTAGAGATGTCCATTCCTATTCAGCTGTACTGCCTACTGCGCTATTCCTTATTGCTGTATCTATAGCGTTAGAGAACTTCAAACGTATCTCGTCATTCCTTAGTACTTCCGTATCCACCTTCTTTGCGTATTGATTCTTCCTGACTAATGTCTTGAACTTCAGCCTACTCTTCATCACTACTATATTGTGATCTGAGTCTATATCTGCTCCTGGGTACGCCTTACAATCCAGTATCTGATTTCGGAATCTCTGTCTGACCATGATGTAATCTAATTGAAATCTTCCCGTATCTCCCGGCCTTTTCCAAGTATACCTCCTCCTCTTGTGATTCTTGAACAGGGTATTCGCTCATTCCTTGTCCCAAGCCCAAATTCTCCTGTAACCTTTTCTTCTACTCCTTCCCCTACAACTGCATTCCAGTCGCCCATGACTATTAGATTTTCGTCCCCCTTTACATCCTGCATTACCCTATCAATATCCTCATACACTTTCTCTATCTGTTCATCTTCAGCTTGCGACGTCGGCATGTATACCTGAACTATCGTTGTCGGTGTTGGTCTGCTGTCGATTCTGATTAGAACAACCCGGTCACTGAACTGTTCACAGTAACACACCCTCTGCCCTACCTTCCTATTCATAACGAATCCTACACCTGTTATACCATTTTCTGCTGCTGTTTATATTACCCGATACTCATCTGACCAGAAATCCTTGTCTTCTTTCCACTTCACTTCACTGACCCCTACTATTTCTAGATTGAGCCTTTGCATTTCCCTTTTCAGATTTTCCAGTTTCCCCACCACGTTCAAGCTTCTGACATTCCACGCCCCGACTCGTAGAACGTTATCCTTTCGTTGATTATTCAATCTTTTTCTCATGGTAAGCTCCCCCTTGGCAGTCCCCTCCCGGAGGTCCGAATGGGGGACTATTCCGGAATCTTTTGCCAATGGAGAGATCATCATGACACTTCTTCAATCGGCCGGCCGAAGTGGCCGTGCGGTTAAAGGCGCTGCAGTCTGGAACCGCAAGACCGCTACGGTCGCAGGTTCGAATCCTGCCTCGGGCATGGATGTTTGTGATGTCCTTAGGTTAGTTAGGTTTAACTAGTTCTAAGTTCTAGGGGACTAATGACCTCAGCAGTTGAGTCCCATAGTGCTCAGAGCCAACTTCTTCAATTACAGGCCACATCTCCTGTGGATACACGTTACGTATACGGGGTGATTCCGTGATGATGTTACAGACTTTCTAGGATGATGGAGAACGATAAATGTATTAATTTGATGTAAGGATACCTGTACCGGAAACGAATGAGTCGAAAGTTATAAACGAAAACCGTTCTGATACCTCTGACAGTTGAATACGTATACCAGTTCTTGTGTTGCGAAGAGTGTAGGGTTGGTAACTTTCAGTGGTGGTAGTGTGGACAAAAACGAGAAAAAACGCCCAATAAACGTGGGTTCTAAAGTGCGTAGCTTAACAGCTATGAACACTTGCTCAGTAGAGAAGATGTGTTTCACGTTAGCGAAGACGAACGAATGGTCATACCTCCTCAGGTATGCAATTTAGAGCCCACGTTTATTGGACATTTTTTCTCGTTTTTGTCCACACTACCACCACTGAAAGTTACCAACCCTACACTATTCGCAACACAATAATTGGTACATGTATTCAGCTGTCAGAGGTATCAGAACGGCTTTCGTTTATAACTTTCGACTCCTTCGTTTCCGGTAGAGGGATCCTTACTTTAAACTAATACATTTATCGATCTCCATCATCCTAGAAAGTCTGTAACATCATCACGGAATCACCAAGTGTATACGTACATTTACAGACTCCCGCGCCTGTAACTTTGACGCACTGTAGTCTCGCTGGATGACGTTTCTGGAAATGGGTACCTTTTCAAAATACGATGTGCTCACTCCCTTCTACAAGCCCTAGAAGCCTGTAACGGGAATTTCCGACCACTCTGTATAAAAGCTTTCCACGAGAATGATGACAATGATTACGACTGACGCATTTGCGACACCACTGAGACGTCTTTGGTGCGAGTACTGTCATAGAACGACTACCGTTGAAAAATAATACGTCGTAAACGCTTCCAGTAGGACAGATATAAGATGCTCAACTCAAAACGCAAAATCGTGCGAACTTGTGCAGGCGCACGCACACAAACACACAAACAAATGCACACAAACTGAAAACGTGTAATGTGTCAGTTCCTAAAACTGATGATAGAAACCTTTAATAGACAAAAGAGTCTTTGACTGCTCACTCTCCTGATTCTGGAGGCGCCAACCACTGTGAAAATTACCAACATCTACAAACTCAGAGTTAAAATTTTTGAAACTAATCAAACCGAACAATGTATTGAGACCATTGAATATTACAAGCATCCTGGAGGAAAACTCACTTGTCGAAGAATCAACACTGGTTCAGGAAAGAGCATTCCTGTGACACGCAGTCTGATATTTCATATTCTTGCAACGAACAGACCTACACCAGTTTATACAGGGTGTTCGGAAACTCACTTCATAAAGTTCTGGGACTTATAGTGGGGAGCGAGTACATAATATTCTGAATAGCAACCCAAGGCCATAAATGTACTGTTCCCGTTCTACGACGTTTTCAACTGTTAAACTCTGTAAGTAGGCTGTTTATGTTTTCTCTATGTAAGTAGGCTGTTTATGTTTTCTTATTGGCAACGTTACGTAGCGCTCAATATGAAAATCACTGGCTGTGCTGTGTGCAGTCTGTGGCTAGTTTGCATTGTTGTCTGCCATTGTAGTGTTGGGCAGCGGCAGCTGGATGTGAACAGCGCGTAGCGTTGCGCAGTTGGAGGTGAGCCGCCAGCAGTGGTGGATGTGGGGAGAGAGATGGCGGAGTTTTGAAATTTGTCGTGAACTGCTATATTTATATATGATGATATCAAGGTAAATACATTGTTTGTTCTCTATTAATATCTTTCATTTGCTAACTATCCCTATCAGTAGTTAGTGCCTTCCATAGTTTGAATCTTTTATTTAGCTGGCAGTAGTGGCGCTCGCTGTATTGCAGTAGCTTGACCAGCGAAAATTTTTGTGAGGTAAGTGATTTGTGAAAGGTATAGTTTAATGTTAGTCAGGGCCATTCTTTGGCAGGGAATTTTGAAAGTCAGATTGCGTTGCGCTAACAAAATATTGTGTGTCAGTTTAAGCACAGTCATGTATAAATTGTTCAAAGGGGACGTTTCAACTCGTACTCTGATACTTGATGCTCTGTATCTTCTGTCACGTATCACACAAGGCCTCTCTCTCGGAAAGGCTTTCAATGTACTCTTTCCACCTCCCCGCTCTCTCCTCTGTGTGTAAAACTGTAATTCCCGTTGTACTTTTAATATGTATGCCTGTCCGAAGAAACTTTGCATTGTAATTCGGAATAAAATAGACACTCCAATATCGTTTTATCTGCCGACACTGGGCAAGTGACTTTCAAGTAAAATCTTTACCCTGTATGGGAATATAGATAATGGGGGTATGAGTACAGGTTGTTGGCACATGGTTGACGATATTTGGAAGTTACCATCTGTCCCTCCCCCCCCCCCCCCCCTGCCCCTGCGTCGCGCTCGAATAGCCAAGTGGTGAGGGGACCGCTCGCGAAAAGAGGGAAAACCGGGTTCGAGTCATGGATGGGTACAATATTTCATTGTCGTCATTCCATTCTACAGCTGATAGTAGTCCATATTCGCAACTGCGAATAATTACATGTACTTCTTCTTCATTTTCTTCGCATTTGTCCGGCAGCCATTTGGTCTTGGCTTCCCTGCAGTTCTTGTTTATTTCGTTCCTAAATGAATCATACTGCTGTATTCAGATCTTTGCCTGAAAATTTTGTAATTCCTTCTTCCGCCGATCAATATTGAAGTTTTACTTGTGTCACCCAACGTTTCTTCGCATTTATCGTCTTAGAACGTGCGTTTGTCTGTCCAACTCATGTGAGTGTCCTTTTTGAGGATGTGCATCCCCCTTCGACTGAAATAGTTACTGCGGTAGTGATGGGCATCCCCCTCAACTGAAATACATGTTGTGGTAGTCAGAGTGGGGTATCTAAAGCCTTACGGAACTTCAAACGAACATCATCATTTGTCACTACCTCAGTATTAGACTTCGTTGCACAACGGTTCTTCCGGACGTTTCTCTTAAACTTCAGTCTCTCTTCATCTTTACTAAATTGACATCTGAGTCTGTATCTGCTCCTCAGTACATCTTACAATCCATTGTCTGATTTCGGAATATCTATTCGAATGTGATGTAATCCAGCTGGAATCTTCTTCCGGGGTCTTGTGACTTTTAAAAGGTGTATTTGTATTACTAGCAGAAACTTACTGCAGATGTCAGTTAGTTTTCCATACATGCTTTCCAGCTCATATTCTCCCACAACAGTTATCCTATTCCAATTCACCGTGAATATTATATTATAATTCCCCGTTATACACCAGTTCTGTATACTCATATACTTTCTCTGTCTCTTCATCTTATGCTTGTGACGTCGACACGTACACCTGAACTTCTGTTGTTGACAAAGTTTTAAAAGTTGTAACCTCCCCACAAAAAATTTTTTCAAATGACAAAAATTTGAATGACAATGAAAATCGTGCTAAGTGTAACCTCCCAGCAAAAACAAAATTTAATGACAATAAATGAGAACTAGCAATCTGAGCCATGTGTAAGCTCCCCACAAAAATGTATGAAAAATCAATAATTTAAATGTGAATGGAAATAGTGTTCAACGCAACCTCCCAGCAAAAATAAAAGAAAAGCCTATGATAATGAAAACGTGCCAAAAGTTATTTCCCCAAAAGATTACTGAATAACAATGAGCCAAATGTTGTTGAGCTCCCACAAAAATGTAAGTCAATTCAATGATAATGAAATCTCAGTGACAATGAAACGCAAATAGACCGAAATGTCGATCTTAGGCCCTGTTCACTAATTAAACTGAAATTCTTACCTCAGTAAAACTGCATGTCTAAATTCTGCTCTTATTCTTCGCCATAGCTTGGAGGAAATGCATCGCAAATTTTCTTTGAATTTAAGTGAAACTTTTCTTTAAGGAAATGCATGGGAAACTTTCTTTCAATTCAAATCATTGTTTCCTTAAAGTAGCTTTGAAAACAAAATTATTATTGGGGCGATTCTTGGACAAATTAATTAAGTTAAGATACATTACATTATCAGATGTGCGCAATGCTGCTTCATTACCTTATTTAAAAATATACCTTGTCCTGAATCTTGACCAGAGGGCCATGTCGACGCCCGCCGACTCCTCACACACAACTGCGACTGTCTCTCGCGCGCTACTAGCACTGACTGAGTGCAGCTAGCAACTGCTACTACTGACTCCCTACATGCAACTGAACTCTCTCGCAACTCGACCGCAACTGCAACTGCCGACTCCCTACATGCAACTGAACTCTCGCGCGGTCAAGCGCAGACTAGCCACGATAAATAACTCTCTGGTCAGAGATTCTGCCATGACTCGCCATCGCTGCTACAGAACATACGTGTTTCAAAGTCAGGTCGCACTCTGATATTCACATAAAGACGAGAACATATCCTCACTCAGATTTACAGCTGCCCTGTTGTCAACGTAATCCTTTTAAATGTAATGGCACATGGCTCCCACGCTGCAAGCGTTGCAGACAGCGGAAACCAGGAGTACGATGTCGTGCCTTGATGGCCTGCGCCTTATGCAGAATCAAACAGCATAAGTGGTCCAGTCGGAGTGACCGCCATGAGGTGCAGCCGGATGGTTGGTTTCACTGTCACAGTTCTAGAGTTCCCGACGCTCCTCCTACAGGGTTATGGATTTCTAATCAACAGCGAAGGACAGCCTTGAGATGGCTGTTACATTCTTTTCCCTGCAGATTCCTTATCCGCCACATTTGCTTGCTCGTTCCCACTGACTGCTACAGGCCTTGGTATCCATCTGGTGAGACATACTTCTGCTGTGGTGAACATTCGATTTCTGTATGGTTTAAGTCCTCTCTAGTGAACATTAATTGTATTGTAGCTCTATTAGGGCGCTATGGTAAATCTCAGTAACTTGCAGTGCATTTGTATCGGCTAGTTGAGTTTGATGCTTCCATGTCGACAAGTTTTAAATTTTACTTTGGTTTGCTACTGAAGTGGATTCACACAGTTTGGGCATCAGCATGTTAATCAGATGACTTCCAGTCAAGCACAGTATGTACGGACAGAGTATTTCAGAAATGTTGCGACAAACTTCGAGGGGCTGTAGAGGGTGTCTTGAGGAACAGATCGAAGCTAGGTACCTGTGTGTGTGTGGAAACGAGTACATTGCGTAGAAGTTATAGGCGCGCTGGCTCCTGTCGCTATGCCACCCCTGCGGCAGTAAACGTGACTTTGCTGATGGACTGTAGGTGGAACGTCTAGCAATGTTGACTGTTATTCAATGATCGCTAATGTGATACTCTATTGCCTTGTGGATAACGATTTCTGACACGAGCTTCCATCTGCAATTTATTTTTCTGCTGTATACTGAAAAACATTGGAGGTTTTAGAGGGTTCTGGGAAAATTAACTGCAGATGGAAACCTGTATCCGAAACCGAGACAACAAAGTATCGCTTTCATAGTAGACAAGGCCTTTCTATGCTGTAGCTAGCTCCCTCTTCTTGAGTGGTGATCGTGGCAATCAGTCGCGATCACTAATTAATGAACAACATTGCGGGACGTTCCGCCTTCTGCCCGTGAGCATACGAAGTCACATTTGCTGCAGAAGGGGTTGCCTAGTGGCAGGAGACACCGCCTTTAACTTCCACGCTCTGTAGCGTCCCTGAACAGCGTTTCTGGACACAAGTTAGCATCCTCAATTTGTTCCTCAAGACACCCTTTACACCCCCTCAAAGTTTCTTGCAACATTTCTGGGACATCCTGTATATCTATGCACCTCTAGGGCAAAGTAAATATGAGCGACTGAAGATGAACAATCGCTTAGGTAAAATCATTAGACATCATGGTTCATGGGTGCTGTATTGTGAAGTATAAGCCATTCTTTCTCACAATACTTGCGTGCTTAAAGAAAAAATCGTTAGTACTATAATATGTTAATGTACCATCTGCTGTGCCTATCCTAATTTTTCTCCCTTACCAACTGAAACGTAGTTAGCTTGTTCATGTATATGGAGAAATCGTAAGTTTTTCCGTCGTGGTTTTGGCGGTGTGTGTGTGTGTGTGTGTGTGTGTGTGTGTGTGCGTGCGTGTGTGTGTGTGTAAGAGAGAGAGAGAGAGAGAGAGTAGGGCGGGGTTTAGAGTTTAACAAAAGATATTACAGTCAGGCCAAGGGTAAACGTCATCTGTTCGTTATCAAAATATTCTAATCGAAGGTTCATCCACAGACCCTGCAACCCTGTCAACCAGTTTACTGATTACAAGGTCATAGATATAGCATCGGACTATCTAGATGGCAGAGGTTAACTGATTGTCGGTTATGTCTAACTAGATATAAGTGAACTTGTTTCGATATACCGCGACGTGCCTAATATTGACGATAGTTCACTTCATTACATTTCAACTGATAGATTTTCTGAAATGACTATTTTGTACATGTACTGTATTTATTGAGTTCACAGTTGAAGCCAACCCTACTTTTTTTTATAGGCGTCACACTGTTTTATCTCTGCCATATTTCACCTTTCATTCTGGAATGAGTTAAACAATTGATCGCAATCTACTATCTGATGATACGTGTACTAGAACTGCTCTCTCGATAGCAACAACGTTTAACACTTTAGTGACTGCACTTTAATCTCGCAGTAGTGGAATGCAATACATCCGCTCACGTGCTTGTCTCGTGACACGTATTACTTTCCTTGAGTCACTCATACTTCCTGTCGTATATCTCTGGAGCCTCAGGTATTAATCTTCTATTTAAAAAGCCCTTTAATTCTATACTTCATACACCCGGCGACCTACATGTTTCATGAGACCTGCATGTCTGATACATGGCCATTCACGACAGCATACCACGCACGATCCCTAGTATTGCTCAAACACACCACTTCGCATTAACGAAAGCATCCAAAAGTGCCCCATTCAAAAACAAATCCCTTTTTTTTAATGGGTCGCTTTTTAACGTGTAACTCGACCAAGAACTTTTTGGGAAGGCGCACGGACTAAACGAGCAGATCTGTCTATCAAGGTATGTGTATCGCCTGATATTGTACTCTTATAACCTTCTCTCAATACTGTTTTCTTTTTAGAACTAATAAAGTCACCTCCGTTTCGAAGACGTAGAACTGAAACAAAGTTCCGGGCACGTGTACACCTGTGCCAACATGTCATTCGGGCAATATAAGAAAATTCAGAGAACCAGAAAGTTGTCGTACTAATATCTAAGCGGTGTTACGTCAGAAGAATAGAAAGCGGTTTACATTATAGATACTGGAGTGATACTATCTCTGCTACGCAACAGTCAGGATAGTATGTGTAATGCTGATAAGGCACTGGTCGTATCTGAATGACTCTGATCATTTACCGCTTGTGTTTTCTGTTTTCTTATGCGTTTACTACTCGATATACATAAACCATTTGTCCCTTTGAAAGAACCGCAGTTTTATCGATAATCAATAGCTTCAGTACTACATCCTTTCAGTATTCACATAATTAGATCGAGTATTTTGTTTTTTAATTGTCTGTATTTGGACCGTGCCAGCCTTTAAACATACGTTCCTCCTGCCCCCAACAAAGAATTCGCTGTACTCCAATCCTTTGCGTATTTACTTGTTTTCAACTGCATTCTTCCCTTCAATTAGGCGTCAGTGCCTCCATTATTTAAGAGCACTCCACGACCATAATTTTTTCCATCATTCTATTTAGATTTTCGTCGTTTCTACACCTTACATAACTATAGCGTGGATAGTAAGACTCCTGCCTCACATCGATAGCAATGACGAACTGTAACTGTCTTTAGTCAAGAAAGTTTACGATTGCCCGCCTGTGACGAAATGTTTCGTAATAGTAGACATAACGAATCCTTCAAAGCTATTCTGAAATTAATATTTTTAACATAAACTGAAATCAGTACACTGCACAATGTGCTGCCTGCATCCTGTTAGTCCCTGAAGCATTTTAATTGCAATTGTTATTAGAGAACTCCATTTTCTTGTCGGTCGCACTAATGGCAACAATCAAAGTAATCTATAATTTCAAAAGACTACACAAATCAGTTAAAAACAAATACCAAAATGTAACTTTACTTAAGCAGAGAGAAGGGAATGTAACTACATCCAAGACGCTGATAGTGTGGTTTAGTCTGTAAGTGGATAAGCTAGTGTCAGAATACGACCCCAAAAGACAGAGGTCCAGTCCTCAGTCAATCTTGGTTTTTTACCTGTTATTTATCGCTTCTTCCAAGTCTAACAATGATTTGTGTATAAGAAATATTCCAAGTTGTATCTTGATTCGGCGTCGACTTGGGCTGTAGTTCCCTTTACAAATCGACTCAGAGGATTGAAGAACATATATCTCAAATTGACTTTACCTAGAGAAGCATTGCAGTATTCAAACCAACCCCCAGGTTGAAGCCGTCGTTACTTTGGGGACCATTAAGTTGGCCAGCATGGAAAAAATACAAGCCTCCAGTTAAAATGTTCACGCCATGCAGCTGTTAGTAGCCGTAAGGAAATCGCCTTCAAGGATCGCTTCTTGCAAAAGGAAATTAAAAAGAAAAGGGTGGGCAGCTCACCAAAACGCACTTCAGACAGTGTTGCGAGGGAGAGTTTGCTACTGACTGGAGAGCGTACCACTGCCTAATGACAATGTTGACAAGAGGTTCGTGCTGGCCAGTGATTCGCACGCCAACTGGTCGTGTTGATCCCAAGTTCTGAGATTTAGAAGCATTCGCACTTGGACTGAGTCTGCTGTGAGCGTACATCTTCCAGGGTTAGTCGCTGCAGAGGTGTGTCGTCGAAGTCATCGGGCCCGGCAGGCTGAAGTACTTTGGGTACTGTTTTCAGAGGAACTGCTACCACGTTAAAGCTCCTGGTATGCTTGTATACCGGCACGGGTGAATGGATATTGAAAGTGCTGGATTGAGGGAACTCAGTCAATGGCTCCAGACCACGAGACATACCCACCTACGTCTGCAACTGCACCTTGCTACACCTCAATTAGCTAAATCAAAAATAATACTGGCACTAGAAACCCAACTCTGGCTATTACATTTTTCTTTAGTGACAGTAAATTACAGAACTTTAGGATTACAAAAATGGGTTCGATCGGAAGTATGGCGAAGAAACGAATATCAGTGGAATTAACGGTTAGAGAGGAACATAGCACGTGGGAAATTCAGATCCAGTCTAACTAAGTAAATAAAAAAACTGTATTACAGACAGATTTGCAAGGCTTGTTATGCAAACAAACAAAATAAATTTCATCGTAATTGTTCATGTTTTTGTAGTGACATGCAGGTGTTGCGTTGAAGAGAGGTTGATAAAGTCGCACTAGAGGATAGAAATTTGGGTTTTAAATGTAAAATCCGTTCTTCATTTATAACTTTGGTTATGAGAGCAGAAATTACAAACTTTATACAGTAGTACGATTTGCTGAGAAGATCAGCATGTTTGTTTTAACGCACTCTTCCAGAAGAAAAAAAATAGTCAAGTCATGGACCAAACAGAACTTAAAATGAAACTGACTACATTTTGTCAAAAATTAAAGATACTGTGAACGATGTGCCGGTCATGAAAGGCTTTCCAACTGTAGCTACCGTAGACTAGTAGAACGCCGAGTAAGCGGTGGTCGTGCGGTTCTAGCGCTGCAGTCCGGAACCGCGGGACTGCTACGGTCGCAGGTTCGAATCCTGCCTCGGGCATGGATGTGTGTGCTGTCCTTAGGTTAGTTAGGTTTAAGTAGTTCTAAGTTCTAGGGGACTGATGACCTAAGATGTTAAGTCCCATAGTGCTCAGAGCCATTTTTGAACGCCGAGTAAAAACAGACACGAAGCTCGAAATAAACAGTCACATAAGGCAGAAAAGTTCGAATTCTGGATCATTAGAATTTATTTATGAAAAAGAAGTTGTATAACATTGAATCATGTAAGAAATTCCAGTAATCAGTGATTCTTCCATCGCTTCTTGTTATTAGTATTTAAAAAGTTCTTACGTTGAAAGATGATTATTGTAGAAACGTAAGTAAACAGAAAAATATGTTGCAGATATGATGAAGCTGAAAGGAGACAAAAATTGGAATAAAGTAAATGTTTAAGTCAAAACGAAAGTTTCATACGATATTTGGATCAAGATGGAATACCTGATAAAACTGAATAATTTGTAAATATCTTCGAAATGGTTTGAGAACATTCAATGAAAAGTTTGAAAGGGAAATTTAAAAATAGTAAGAATATTTAGAAGATGAAGTAAAGCTTATCTTGTGTAAATAACCCAGTTTATCAAGTGAGATGATAGGTGGCACAATAACTAACAAAAGAGAAAAAAAAATAGCCGTATCCGAGTAATACTTTAAACCTTGATCGAGAAACGAATCATAAACACATATATTTAACAACGAAGATAATGACATTCTGGAACTAATACCGCATTTCCTATATCACATTTATCGTACCACAGTTATCATTAGTGGCCAGTTACAGCAGTACCAAAGCCTCCAGTTCACTTGCGTCCCAACTACTTCCTCTATACGTCAATGATTATCTCCGATTTTCTCGAAGTTGTTGGTTGCAGTAGAAATGTTGTGGGTAAGTTAACAGTGCAAGCATCCCCTTTTGTCAGCGACAAGTTAACAGGGCAACCATCCCCTTTTGTTACCAGTGTTCCATCATCGTCCTAACGTGTATTACTCCCGTCATTCTTGTATTTACTATGCCGCTATATTCAGGTACCTTTCTTTTTTTAAAAAACAAAAACGTTCTTGAATCCCGAAATTTAAAATCGACAGGTGAGTAATCACCAACATTCAAACAAACCATTCTGCAACTTCATCCCAATTGTCTTTTCCAGTTTTACAGAGACATCATTGAATGACGATCTTGGAAGAGCTACTATATTTTTCTCTGCTTTCACGTCCGTTTTTCAGCTCTCACAAATTCATCTTTCTTCTGTTGACTCACTGACACCATAATTGCATTAATATAAGGATTCGGTATGTGATCAGGAGTGATGGTCAGGAAGTAGAAGAAGTTAAGGAATTCTGCTGGCTAGGCAGTAAAGTAACCAACGACGGACGGAGCAAGGAGGACATCAAAAGCAGACGAGGAATGGCAAAAAGGGCATTCCTGGCCAAGAGAAGTCTACTAGTATCAAACATAGACCTTAATTTGAGGAAGAAATTCCTGAGAATGTACTTTTGGAGCACAGCATTGTATGGTAGCGAAACATGGACTGTGAGAAGACTGCAGAAGAGAATCGAGGCATTTAAAATGTGATGCTACAGACGAACGTTGAAAGATAGGCGGAACTGATAAGGTAAGGAAGTGGAATTGATAAGGTAAGGAACGAGGAGGTTCTGTGTAGAATCGGAAAGGAATGGATCATGTGGTAAACACTGACAAGGAGAAGGGACAAGACGATAGGACATCTATTAAGAGGTGAGGGAATGGCTTTCATGGTGTTAGAGGGAGCTGTTTAGAGCAAATACTGTAGAGGAAGACAGAAATTGAAATACATCCAGCAAATAATTGAGGATGTAGGTTGCAAGTGCTACTCTGAGATGAAGAGGTTGGCACTGGAGAGGCATTCATGGTGGGCCGCATCAAACCAGTCAGAAGACTGATGACTCATAAAAAAATGTGGTGGACTCATCCACCACCGAGATAGATTTTGTCAGACTCGGTACAGCATACGTTCTCGGGCATGATTCTCCTGAGGTCCATTAGAGTTGAATCTGTGAAATCCACACACTAGTGTCTGTCGATGTTGTTGTTGTTGTAGTCTTTAGTCCTCCATGCTACTCTATCCTGTGCAAGCTTCTTCATCTCCCAGTACCTACTGCAACCTACATCCTTCTGAATCTGTTTCGTGTATTCATCTCTTAGTCCCCCTCTACGATTGTTACCCTCCACGCTGCCCCCCAGTACTAAATTGGTGATCCCTTGATGCCTCAGAACATGTCCTACCAACCGATCCCTTCTTCTGGTCAAGTTGCGCCACAAACTCCTCTTCTACC
Organism: Schistocerca piceifrons; assembly: GCF_021461385.2. Taxonomy (NCBI): domain Eukaryota; kingdom Metazoa; phylum Arthropoda; class Insecta; order Orthoptera; family Acrididae; genus Schistocerca; species Schistocerca piceifrons. The sequence continues at coordinate 584,750,248 of NC_060142.1, read as the reverse complement.
CATTCTATTCAATACCTCCTCATTAGTTATGTGATCTACCCATCTAATCTTCAGCATTCTTCTGTAGCACCACATTTCGAAAGCTTCTATTCTCTTCTTGTCTAAATTATTTATCGTCCATGTTTCACTTCCATACATGGCTACACTCCATACAAATACTTTCAGAAACGACTTCCTGACACTTAAATCTACACTCGATGCCAACAAATTTCTCTTCTTCAGAAACGCTTTCCTTGCCATTGCCAGTCTATATTTTATATCCTCTCTACTTCGATCATCATCAGTTATTTTGCTCCCCAAATAGCAAAACTACTTTACTACTTTAAGTGTCTCATTGCCTAATCTAATTCCCTCAGCATCACCCGACTTAATTCGACTACGTTCCATTATCCTTGTTTTGCTTTTGTTGATGTTCATCTTATACCCTCCTTTCAAGAGACTGTACATTCCGTTCAAGTGCTCTTCCAAGTCCTTTGATGTATCTGACGGAATTACAATGTCATCGGCGAACTTCAAAGTTTTTATTTCTTCTCCATGGATTTTAATATCTACTCCGAACTTTTCTTTTGTTTCTTTTGTCCCTCGACTCTTATAACTGCCATCTGCTTTCTGTACAAATTGTAAATAGCCTTTCGCTCCCTGCATTTTACCCCTGCCACCTTCAGAATTTGAAAGAGAATATTCCAGTCAACATTGGAGAAAGGTTTCTCTCAGTCTACAAATGCTAGAAACGTAGCTTTGCATTTCCTTAATCTTTCTTCTAACATAAGTCGTAGGGTCAGTATTGCCTCACGTGTTCCAACATTTCTACGGAATCCAAACTGATCCTCCCCGAGGTCGGCTTCTACCAGTTTTTCCATTCGCCTGTAGAGAATTCGCGTTATATTTTGCAGCTGTGATTTATTAACCTGATAGTTTGTTAATTTTCACATCTGTCAACACCTGCTTTCTTTGGGATTGGAATTATTATATTCTTCTTGCAGCCTGAGGGTATTTCGCCTGTCTCATACATCTTGCTCATCAGATGGTAGAGTTTTGTCAGGACTGGCTCTCCCATTGCTGTCAGTAGTCCTAATGGAATGTTGTCTACTCTGGGGCCCTTGTTTCGACTCAGGGTTTTCAGTGCTCTGTCAAACCCTTCACACAGTATCTGTCTGTACGTATCCTTAATCTGTGCTTCATGACTGCGTTAGTACGTCCAGTGGCACTGCAGAGGTTAAAAATAACACTTTAGTTGTATGATTCTTTTAGTTTCCAGTGCCTTAACCACGACCGGTTTCGGTCTCTCACATGCCCAGCATCAGTTTTGGTTCCGAAAATAAACAAGAGAACGAGGCAGTACCACGCCTCATGATGGGCATATAAGAGCCCGAAACTGATTGTGGTTTAAGCAGTGGAACATAAAAGAACCTTACAATTGAAGCGGTATTTTTAACCAGAGCTATAATGCTCAGTTGCGTATGTTCCTCCAGCAGGAAGGTTTCCAGTAACATTGATACTGAATAGACATTAACATCTATGAATAAGGGTTCAACACGCCTTTTGTTATTTCGAGGAACACTAATGGGGAAAAATGGAAAGTTTCAGTCCTACAGTTACGAAGGGGTGAACCTGATGAAGTACTCACACGAGCGGGTAATGGTTTGGTCAGTTCCTGTTTCATAGTCTGTAAACGGCTTTCGAAGCAGAACAGCGGCCCAGAAGACAGCTGCCGGAATTTCTTTTGCGCCGGCAGATCGCATCGGAGCACCGCTACCGACTTGCCGCCGCGAAATAATTTGTTTGGAATGAGCGTGTGATCGCATCTGGCCTTTGTGCGCAGAGCCATTAGAAGAGCCGCGAGATTATCTCCCGCCATGGGCGCGCATGCAAACAAGCAGTTCCGCTCCCCCACCGCGTAGCACCCACTCCGCGTTACTTCGATACCATCATCCGTCCCGAGTATTATATCGATTTATTCGAAAGCTGCGCCCGTAATGCGAGTATAGAAACAAACACGAGAAACGAGTCACGTATCGATATACCAGTCGTTCCTGAATTTGTTTCTCATTTGTCCTCTCGTTATTCTTTGCTGCTCCATCAATTCAGGTTAATGTAGTGTTTATCTACCTATATACCAGTGGTTCCCAACCCCACTGTAACCAGGAACCATTCTGATTTCTTTCTTGTTGGCAGGGGCCACAAGGTTCAAGAAAAATAAACTGTCACTCTAAAAATAAACTTCAACAAAAACTTTTAACGTATCCGTCACACCCAAAAGGAACATGCATTAACAGTACTATTATAATAGAAAACCCAACATTTTTTCAATGCAACAGAAAAACAGCCAAAGTTGCAAATTTCATTTTTATTTATTTGATGACAGTTTCGGGTCGGGACTCACTTTCAAATCATCCAGACAGTGAAACTGGTGTTTCTCTGAATATTAGAGCCATGTTACGGTAATAAAACATATACGTGCAACGAAGTGCAGATGAACAGTTACCCATGATAAAGAAAACTCAAGCATGCTGGAAGTTAAAATTCTTTGTACAAACTTAAATTTGTTTTTCATCAACGTGATTTCTGGGCTTGCAGTTCGGTAATTCTGGGGCTAACATTATTGTCCAAAGCCATATGCATATCATCACATACTTTCAATAAATTCCAAGACTTGCTTTTAATTGCCAGGAAGTTTAGAGAACGCCATATTTGCATTGAAAAGTTGACGAGAAAAGCATAAGATGGTGCTGATAATTTTAGTGTATGAAACTGCTTTTTCACACCACAACTGCTCAAAAGAATCAGGATCAGATGCATCTTTACAGTTTCTGTCACATTCGAATTCAATCAGATCTTCTGTATTTTTTCTGAAACTTCTCCAAAGATAGAGCTAAAAGGGTTACAAATTAGTTTTCGCTCGATTTAATCTTCTGTTTTGCTGTATTCTCGAAAGTTATGACAGAATTCGTCAGCCAACATATGAAGACGACTTTTGATGTCTCCTTGTATGTTTACCCTAATCATGTCATACCTTTAATCTCACGAATGTAGAATAATTATTTCTGCAAATTTTACATGTCAATAACCAAGGTTTGGAAGTAAAGGTACGAAGTTTATCTTCAAAGGCAAATATATTTGCAACGCCTTCTAAATGTCTGTTACCGGTACGTTGCAACTGCAAGTTCAGCTTATTCAAGTGAGTTAAGATATCCTCAACATAAGTCAAATGCATCTGAGATGTCAGATCAGAAAACTGCTCTAGTAAGTCTGTCACATCCTTCTCATCTTGAAATAACTCAAACTCTTCTCGACAGCCAAAGAACCTCAGGGCGAGAGAGAAGGTTTTCGTGGGGTCCATTTCAATGCATAGTTTTGCTTCAAAAGACAGACATTTAAGGAGTTACTTTTGACAACGTGTACCACATTTATGGCCAGCTGAACGCCAATACCTTTTGATGTCGTTTCCAGTTCCTTCATTATATTGTCGTCGTTTAAAAATCGAACAAACACACTCTAAAGCGAAGCATGGCGATTTTTTGACGTTTGAAACAAGCTGCTCCTTGATGTTATTAAATCTTTGGAGATTACATTTTAGCTCTTGCGGACCACTGCTGTGACGCGGTACACAGGCCTTCAGAAAGAAGACTGTACAATAGTAGTAACAGGTAAAAAAACACAACTAATCGTCACCTTGAGTCCTAAAAATTGTAGTACGTTATTAGACGTAGGTCTGACGTGCGACACCCTTTCCTTTTTTCGCAATGTGAGAAATTGGCTCGCACAGACACTTAGAGAGAGATATTTATTTTGAGAAAGAAAGCGAACGGTGGAAAAAGCTATCGTTTTTGGCTAAAAGTCATGTTGTCAGAAAGAATCGTCTGTGACGAAAATAAACTCAGTCCACGCCAATTACTTAATAAGAAATGCGGCGGAAATGTGTATCTCCTCATTACCTCCTCTGCCTCCATTTCTACACCATCAGTGCTCCGTAGGCTGCAAGGAAGTTTAGTTTAGTTTAGTTATGTCATGTTCCGTAGATCATTTTCACGATTATTTTATCGATATGATGTGGAACAAGTCAGATTACAAGATTTATATACACACATGAATAGCGCTAATATTAATATTACTGAAACTTTTTGTTCTAGAAATGCAGCTGCATTTAGAGGTACAATTTTTCTTTTTACCAGTTCTGAAACAAAAACTCGTCCACGGAAGAGAAAGAGTTGTCCAAAAGAAATTATCTTGAGCTAGATTTAAAACTTACTCTGTAACAGCCAGACACTTTATGTTGTTGGGCAAATGATCAAAGATTTTTGTTGCTGAACAATGTACTCCTTTTCGAGCAACTGACAGCTTCAATAATGAATAGGGAAGGTCATTTTTCCCTCTAGTGTTGTACGTATGAACATCACTGTTCTTCGCGAATTGAGATCCATTATTTATAACGAATTTCATCAGCGAATATGTGTACTCTGATAGTGCAGTTAAAATACCTAACTTCTTGAACAGGTGCCTACATGACGTCCTTGGGTAAACACCACTCTAATTATTTTCACTGCTCTCTTATGTGCAATCAATACTTTGTGTCTAAGTGGCCAATCAACTTCAGGCGAATCAGAGCGGAAATATCCACCAACAGAACAGATATTTCATGCTTGAAAGCACATACGATACACTCTCTCTCTGGTTCCATTCGAATAGAATATTTACGAGTAGTAAATCCACTCTCTCTTGAATGGCTTAGCAAAAGGTGATGTCAAGTTAAGTTCGTTGCTATTCAAGGTGTTGTAACATCTGTTCAGAGCGATACTATTTAGTGTTGACTTAATGAAGATTTTTGGTAGTCTGACATATTTTTCGCTAATCAAATCAATTTTCAAATAACACGTGGTATCTACTCAGTTCAAGACGTACGGGGTGACAATTATTGAACTATATGAAAAAAAAGTTGAATTAGATACAAACTACGGCGTGCACACACTTTATTCACCGTGTAAACTTCACTACAGGTATTCGTATTTAGGTTATGATATGTTAGATATGCCTGCCGTCATTGGCGATGATGTGGCACAGACGAACAGCAAAATTCTGCATGCCCCGCTGAAGTGTCGGAACTTCGATGCTATCGGTGACCTCCTGAATGGTTGGTTTCAGCTCAGAAATGGTTTTGGGGTTATTGCTGTAGATCTTTTATTTACTATAGCCCCCAAAAAGGATTCGCATATGTTCAGATCCGGAGAATATGGAGGCCAAACGAGGCCAATGCCAGTGGCCTCCGGGTACCAGGGAGGCAGAATGTGGTTCAAATGGTTCAAATGGATCTGAGCACTATGGGACTCAACTGCTGAGGTCATTAGTCCCCTAGAACTTAGAACTAGTTAAACCTAACTAACCTAAGGACATCACAAACATCCATGCCGGAGGCAGGGTTCGAACCTGCGACCGTAGCGATCTTGCGGTTCCAGACTGCAGCGCCTTTAACCGCACGGCCACTTCGGCCGGCGCAGAATGTGGTGCGCAAAGCGCTCCTCCAGGACATCAGACACACTCCTGCTTCGATGGATTCGAGCTCGGTCTTGCAAGAACCACATCTTGTCGAAATTAGGGTCACTTGGATAATGGGGATTAAATCGTCTTCCAAAACCTTCACGTACCGTTCGGTAGTCACCGTGCCATGATGAATATCGCACCGATTATTCCGTTACTGGACATTGCACAGAACACAGTCACCTGTTGAGGGTGAAGAGAATTCTGGATCGCGAAATGCGGATTCTCAGCCCCGGATATGGGCCAATTCTGCTTTTGACGAACCGATTGAAGTGAAAGAGGACTTCGTCGCTATACCAAACCAAGCATGTCTCATATAATTCCCATCATGTCCAGTGGACAAAAGCGGAGTTAGAACGTCGTAATGCAAACCGTTCAGAAGTTATGACGAACTTGTTTCACATAGTTCGACAATTGTCGCCCTGCAGACAAAAGAGAAACGATAAATAACAAAGTAACTGGACGTGGAAAGAACCTCACCTACTTCGCTATGTGTGATGATATAAATTAAAGGACGTTTGGCCATACTTGTTCAGGATGGGCGCCGTGCTTTTTTGTATAAATATGAAAACTACTTATCAATTATGTCACTGGCCATCACTGGTTACGTTAATAGTAAAACGTGTTGCGTTGTATCGTATCCTCTTATTTGACGCTACCTTCACTGACTGATGCCTTGTTGCGCTATATCCAGCGTTAGCCTGAAAAGAACTTAAGCTGTTGTTTACCCTGTGCAGTGGTTTAACATTCTGCCCTCATGTCCTGCTTCCTCTGTTGTCAGACTACCTGTATATCAGTGACACAAAGACTCGACTTCGCGCTTAAATGTTTCCTTCTCTGTTTATCGTGTTTTTGTGTTTAAAAAGCACTCCTGCCGTCCACTTACTGTGCAAGCTCCTTTGCACGAGAATTTAAAAAGGTCTTACTTGTCACCAAATTTAAGACAGAAGTGTCCTCAAATGACTAATGATGCTGCTAACTGATATTGATGTTCTATAAATCTCTGCTGTGTAAAATACATGTAGCATACATATCCTATAATGTCGAAAACAGATATTATTTTGCACTCTAATTATATGCATCAATTAAAAACTAATCGTTCCCAGCTCCGACTACGTACGTCGACTACTAACGATGTGTTCCCAGTACAGAACCCTGCTTCTACGTAGATGAGTAACTTATACTGATCTCGGAAGTCCTCCTCGGCAAACACTTTTGTCATATGGTTGTTATTCGACTTTGCAACACGACACAGATGACCATATAGTCAGATTTTTAAAGTTCTTCTCTGAAATCTCCGTCTTTAATGTAGCTTTGCATCCGTGTATCGGAAAGAAACCCATCTGGAATGGCTTTAACGATTCAGCGTGTAGGTGATTTCTTCGATGTCTTCTCTAGAAATTATTATAGCATTCGAAATTTTGAGACAGATTACGAACTAAGAAGGTATCAGCCCTCAATCCAAGTTAAAGCATCAAAATCGTTACCTCGAGCGAGTAAGTTTGTCAGTATATGTTTGTAGCTTTTGGTACCTCACATATCGCGCTATAGAGCGTGGTCCATTGATCGTGACCGGGCCAAATATCTCACGAAATAAACGTCAAATGAAAAAACTACAAAGAACGAAACTAGTCTAGCTTGAAGGGAGAAACCAGATGGCGCTATGGTTGGCCCGCTAGATGGTGCTGCCATAGGTCAAACGGATATAGAATGCGTTTTTTTTTTAAATAGGAACCCCCATTTTTATTACACATTCGTGTAGCACGTAAAGAAATATGAATGTTTTCGTTGGACAACTTTTTTCGCTTTGTGATAGATGGCGCTGTAATAAATATATGGCTCACAATTTTAGACCAACAGTTGGTAACAGGTAGGTTTTTTAAAATTAAAATACAGAACGTAAGTACGTTTGAATATTTTATTTCCGTAGTTCCAGTGTGATACATGTATCTCTGTGAACTTATCATTTCTGAGAACGAATGCTGTTACAGCGTGATTACCTGAAAATACCACATTAATGCAATAAATGCTCAAAATGATGTCCGTCAACCTCAATTCATTTGGCAATGCGTGTAACGACATTCCTCTCAACAGCGAGTAGTTCGCCTTCCGTAATGTTCGCACATGCATTGACAATGCGCTGACGCATGTTGTCAGGCGTTGTCGGTGGATCACGATAGCAAATATCCTTCAACTTTCCCCACAGAAAGAAATCCGGGGACATCAGATCCGGTGAACGTGCGGGCCAAGGTATGGTTCTTCGACGACCAATCCACCTGTCATGAAATATGCTAATCAGTACCGCTTCAACGCGAGCTATGTGCCGGACATCCATCATGTTGAAAGTACATCGCCATTCTGTCATGCAGTGAAACATCTTGTAGTAACATTGGTAGAACATTACGTAGGAAATAAGCATACATTGCACCGTTTAGATTGCCATCGATAAAATGGGGGCCAATTACCCTTCCTTCCATAATGCCGCACTATACATTAACCCGCCAAGGTCGCTGATGTTCCAGTTGTCGCAGCCATCGTGGATTTTCCGTTGCCCAATAGTGCATATTATGCCGGTTTACGTTACCGCTGTTGGTGAATGACGCTTCGTCGCTAAATAGAACGCGTGCAAAAAATCTGTCATCGTCCCGTAATTTTTCTTGTGCCCAGTGGCAGAACAGTACACGACGTTTAAAGTCGTCGCCATGCAATTGCTGGTGCATAGAAATATGGCACGGGTGCAATCGATGTTGATGTAACATTCTCAACATCGACGTTTTTGAGATTCCCGACTATCGCACAATTTGTCTGCTACTGATGTGCGGATTAGCCACGAAAGCAGCTTAACACCTAGTTGGGCATCATCATTTGTTGCAGGTCGTGGTTGACATTTCTCATGTGGCTGAACGCTTCCTATTTTCTTAAATAATGTAACTATCCGGCGAACGTTCCGGACATTTGGATGATGTCGTCCATGATACCGAGCGGCATACATAGCACACGCCCGTTGGGCATTTTGATCACAATAGCCATACATCAACACGATATCGACCTTTTCCGCAATTGGTAAACGGTCCATTTTAACACGGGTAATGTATCACAAAGCAGATACCGTCCGCACTGGCGGAATGTTACATGATACAACGTAATTATACGTTTGTGACGCTTTCAGCGCCATCTATCACAAAGCGAAAAAAGTGGTCAAACTAAAACATTCATATTTATTTACGTACTACACGAATACGTAATAAAAAATGGGGGTTCCTATTTAAAAAAACGGATTTGATATCCCTTTGACGTATGGCAGCGCCATCTAGCGGGTCAACCATGGCGCCATCTGGTTTCCCCCTTCAAGTTAGACGAGTTTCGTTCTTTGTAGTTTCTTTGTTTGATGCTTATTTCGTGAGAAATTAGGGCCCGTCACTATCAATGTATTTATGAAGGCTACTGCGTAGATCAGCAGATACTACAAGTAATTTTGGTCAACAGTCTTTTGATTTCGACATGTTCATCCAAAATTTGGTGAAAAGACTAGAAAAATTCGGTATCTACGCTGTTATTGACTAAAGTAGTACGGTAAATGGCCGGTGGATAGCTTTGTGCCAGCTCCTGGACCACAGGCGAAGGCTGTTCCTGAGCTTGTAGGTTTCCGCGGCGAGCGGAGCCGTAACTGACAATATTATGCATTGCGCCTCGAGCGTTACAAGGTAGGCGTCCGTTTATTGGGTCTCGCGCGCACGACAGATGAAATCTTAGGGTCGTTAAGCAGGTGGGTAAAACGTATAACGTCCCGCCGGTCATGCTGCATGCACCAGAAACACCGCTGCGCCGCGGGGCAAACATGTACTGAGCGCGATTCTCAGCTGTAAAGAAACTGGCTCCCGGTGCGCGAAGCGACGATAAAGGCTGGGAGCTCACCGCAAGTGTCATTCACACCTCGGAATGCCGAGCAGGCACGAATCTGAAAAGTCGCTTCGTGCTCTTCACGCAATCCTGAAATAACGTGGTGTACACTCAGCTGCTCGGAAAGATCTAATCCTTATCAGAGGAGAACGAAAAGTCAGTGTCAATACGGTATAACACAAGAAAAATAGCCTCACTGGAGTTTTGCCGGAAAATCGTGTGTGTCATTCGAATTCGCTGTTGGCTGTACGTGTTTCCTCTGTTCTCTTTGTCATTATGTGGAGCTTGCTGTGTCCTCTAGAGAAACGCGACGCAGGCATACACAGAAAAGGTGCCACTGGCCAACGCCAAACTCCAGAGATGCCCCAACACAATTGTGGTCAGACGCCGTAGAGAACACACACAAGACGTGCTATGCGTATTATACTTCCGCCTTACATAATCCAAATATTTCCTAGGTGGACCTCAGCCTGCACGGAGCCACTCATTTAGTCAGTTGGTTGGACAGTATCAACACCGTGCGTCAACACAGCATCAGGATTTGTCTGTCGTGGACACCCAGAACAATCCAACTGAACACAGTACAGTGCTCGTCAAGTTACTCATAATACACTGGTTTCAGGACTGACCAATGGAAGTGAACATTTAACTACTTGCCACGCATCTTCTTCACACCCAGGACATGCAAAGCATACTTTCTTTTAATAAACTGCTATTCTGTACTACCATATGCTGTAGTGTGCCTCAGCCTATTCGGCGCTGTAACGACCGTGTATAGTTGCTTGGTGCAAGCAAACTACTTTGTTACAGCAGCCTTTTTCGGAGGTAGGGGTTCACTTCCTAACGCATATATGTTGGACGCTAAGAGTATTTCGTGTACGCCAGACGCCTATAATCCGATTTAAACAAATTGGTGTCCGATAGCTAGAGGGTTGGACTACTCTCGCCAGCAACGCGCCAACCGAAGCCTGGAATTGCCGGCTTCCATTGTGTTGCCACTACCGCTGCGCAAATCATTGTGCCTGTCAATTCTCAGTGAACTGTTGTCGTAGAAGATCTCTCTTATAACGTTTAGTTTCTTGTTCCTAACGATATGCGATGAATGTAATCGAATGAGATGAGGGGAGACTCTGTAGAGGCTGACACTACAGCGAGTGAGTTGCAGAATATTTATGTGTGTGTGTTTTTCGTTAATATTTACAAACTGCCAAAATTTTCGCACCTTATACGTGTAAACAGAATTCGATACACAACTTATGGTAGACACGTTGCCGAACGAAGAATTTTGGTAATTTCAAGGAGTCCAGTAGCTTTAGAGATACGACGTAATAAGTTTTAAGTTGGGATGAAATTTTCACTCTGCGGGGTAGTGTACACTGGTATGAAACTTCCTGGTAGATTAAAACTGTCAATGGACCCGAAACCTATGCCTTTCACGGGTAAATGCTCTGTCATCTGAACTATCCGTGCAACTCGCGTGATACTTCCTCACAGCCTCACATCCGCCAGTACCACATCTTCTACCTTCCAAACTTCACAGAAGTTCTTCTGCCTAAGTTCCAGGACGGTCTGAAGTTGTGGTTGGGCAGCTCAGACGATAGAGCACTTGCCAGCAGAAGGCATGGGTCCCAGGTTCGAGTACTGGTGCGGAACGCAGATTTAATCTGCAAGGAAGTACTACATTTTGAGCTGTTTCCCGAACGGAAATAGCCCACACGTTTCAGGTCCTGATAAAAGTTAAAGAACAGATTATTGATGCTTGCAGACACTATAGAGGTCTATTTCATAAGTTAATCTCAAATTTTTCGCACGAATTTCGTAGGAGACAAATACTTCAGAACGATTTTCTGTCGACATGGACAGTGGATGGCTCTGCTGACAACCTGTAGACAGCACTTGCCACGGCATTGTCCCGACGATGGCTCTGAAACGTCACATAATGAATAATTCAAATCTGACTAAGCTATGGAGTATGGAGTTTCAAATGCTTGTCTTCCAGAATGGATTTTCACCCTGCTGCGGACTGTGCGCTGATTTGAAACTCGCTACCGGATTAAAACTGTGTGCTGGCCAGGGACTCGAACTGGGAACTCTCTTCTCTCGTTGGCAAGTGCTATTGCCTACTGAGCAATCCAGACATGACGCGCGACCCGCCCTCACACCTTCATTTCCGCCAGTAACTGTCGACTACCTTCTAAACCTGTGAAAGAAAAAGTTCCTCCATATTCGATTTACTTATTTCGTCGTTACGTGTAATAAATAAATAAAAATGTCGTATGACTAGGGCCTCCCGGCGGGTAGACCGTTCGCCTGGTGCAAGTCTTTCGATTTGACACCACTTCGGCGACTTGCGCGTCGATGGGGATGAAATGATGATGATGATTAGGACAACACAACACCCAGTCCCTGAGCGGAGGAAATCTCCGACCCAGCCGGAAATCGAACCCGGGCCCTTAGGATTGACATTCTGTCGCGCTGACCACCCAGCTACGTGTAATAACTGTCATGTATAATGACAGTACCTCATTTTAAAGCTACGGTGCATTGAAGATTTGTCGCAAACACGTCACTCTTGGAGCCGTTTGTTTTAATTACGTCAGTTAATGTCCTATCGTTGGTAAAAGCCTTCAGGAAATCGTAAAACGAAAGAAAATGTCAGAAGTCGCTTGCTGTCATTGTAGTGCAGTGAGCAGAGGCAGGGAGTTATGAAGCAGAAGGAAGAAGTTTTGCATTACTGCTACATGCTATTCTTCTTTTCCTTCAAGGTTTGAAAAACATTCTGGGCCTTTCTTATTAATCTACTACAAGTATGCTCTGCTATATAACGGCATTCTGTTTCAGATGTGAGTTTCTTCGATTTTGTGACTTGTCTGACTAAAAAACGAGAGGTTAGATTACTATACTCTCTCCGTCCGAACAGGCCTTGGAAGGCGCAACGGTACCAACCGACCGCCGTTTCATCCTAACCATAGGCGTCACTGGGTATCGAGGGGCATGTGGTCAGCACACCGCTCTCCAGGCCGTTTGTCAGTTTACGAGACCGGAGCCGCAACTTCTCATTCAAGTAGCTCCTCAGTTTTTCTCACAAGGCCTGAGTGCACGCCACTTGCCAACAGCGGTGGTCACCCACCCAAAAGCTATCCCAGCTCGACAGCGCTTAACTTCGGTGATGTGACGAGAACCGGTGTTACCACCGCGGAAAGGCCGTTGGCTAAGGTTACAATGCTGCAAGTGAAACTAGCAGCAGTGACGTATGCATTCATGCTTGTTACAGGTAAGTGTTTTACAAATCGATAATTCGGCGATAGGCGTTAAGAGCACCGAGAAAAGTAGTTTTCAGTGCAAAATAGTCTCTGTCGTCTGCTATTAACTTCTGTTCAGTTTCATAAGAGGTGTCATTTGAATGGATGATTTCGATCCCAGAAATGGATTAAAAAATAAAAACGGATGAACGGATACTAAACAGTACGAAAATAGTCTTCATTCCGCGCAATAAAAAATTCGTGGGATATTTTTATCTATAGTCAACTACTAATCCTTGCATCAGGCGCTGATCATCTGCTTGTTTCTTCGTACTTCAAAACAAGTTTGTATCGGTGTCATCTCACTCTACACAACTCGTTGTCTTCGAACAGCCTCTTAGCGGATTCTTGAGACGTCTGGCGGTATATCTGACGCCTTCCACCTGCCACAGCCAGTTCAGTTTCGTGGTTGAGTGTAGCGCTTTCTTTATTATTGCCATTATTTTTCGTACATGCTTCTTTTGATATCGATTTGGCGCTCACTTGAGCAAATATATATCTGCCGCTGATTGATTTTCATTTGTTACTGACTGCAGAAGGAAAACAAAAAATTATGTTCGTCACTTTGTAAGCTGACTATTGCTGTATGCGTCTACAGTCCGCCGTTAGCATCTGGTTCGTTTCTCTGGCGCGTGATCGCTTGCGGTTGCCCCGATAGAGTAACGGAAGATCGATTCGCGCCGTCGAAACAGGGAACGGAACGTTGAGCTAGGAAGTCATTTGCGTGGTAAAACCAATTATTGGTGGTGCATATACGTGTGTGCAGCGAAACAGTGCGACCAATACGTTCAGTGCATATTTAACCCTCTGAGCCCCAATAATATTAAAATAAAAATTAATATGAAATTTTTTCACAAATTGACCTCTACCATTATAGTAAGCAACGGATACAAGAAGATACTGAGAAAAACTAACGATCAACTGATTCAAGAAGGTGCTTTCATTTTGGAACCTTTGGGAGATAAGTACACAGCCACCTATTATTTCATGAGAACAACTTGAAAGGAATTTTGCATTTTTCCTAGACACAATACCACATCTCAGCTCTCACGAAACTCACAGTGCCTAAAACCAATAAGGAACAAATTGGGCCTAAAATTTAATACATTTATATGAAAAGTATATACCGTTCCACTGCTTTAATTTATAAACCACTCAGAAAAGCAGTAATACAAAGACATATCTAAGTTACACTAATTTTAGATGTACTTATTTTGAGTGTGAATTATCTCCTCAATATCATCACTGTAAAATATATCTAAAAAAAGTAGCTTTCAATACAAAGTATTCTCTGTCGTCTGCTATGAGGTGTCATTTGAATATATATATATATATATATATATATATATATCACGTAGCACAATCTCCGCGCCGACTGCTGCTTTGTTCTTTGAACACTGTAGGCGCTCCTACAATGCACTATATTCGTAGAAGTACCTCAGTATACCACCAAATGATTCTACCTTGATACAGCACCGTTGGTGTCATGTGAAAAGCACTGATAGTTAAAAGAAAAGGGAGGGGGTAGGTTAACCGATTGTTGTGTGCTATAAAATTATATCCGTATGCATCTGCCGTGCCACAGTGACTGAATCACGAGGATCGTGATAATGCTCATGAGAAAGCGGTAAATCAACTTGTGTGAACTGACTGTGAAAGTGACTTAGATTTATACCTGAGAATACGGTGTGAACAGTGCATCCTCCGCCTAGCCTTTCGGATCCACTTATCCTCTCCCACCCGCATCCTCTACAAACTTATATAATACCCCAGCCTATTCTTCCTCTTGAACACCTCCGAATATCCTAAGTTACCCGTAAACTCGACGCTACCCACCCCACACATTCCCCCCACACTTTCCCCCTGCTCACGGATCCTGGTACTCTGCCACACCTCTACCACCACTTTCCCCCAACACTACACCACCACACTGTCCACGTCCATTCCCATCGAAATTCTGATCGCCTTCCCTTAGCCGACCATGAAATCCGCCCTGATATATACGTGTCTTCCAAGACCTAGGAGATCACCACCACTCTCCTCCTGTCAGGGCTTCATTCCCCTCCAATCAACTCCACCCACTTCCTTAATCTTAGTTCGGATCCGCATCCCTCTTCGCTCTTCCCGGATCCCTCCTCCAAACATCCGCTCTCACAAACTCCTTCCTACACAATACCTTTAAATGCTACAGCCCCATGCTACCCTCATTCCTGGGAGTCTACATCTGCTCATGTCTTCACTCATTTTGGTATCTATTTTAAACGGTGAACATATCGGGCTTTCGATTTTACCATATGCAACTGTTTATCTGGTTTTGTATATTCGTATGCTATTTTTTATTTTCCTTTAATCTGTGTTTATCCGAGGGTGGTTTCTTTTTTCAACCTCCCGTATGCTATAAGTTAAGGACAAGTTCATAGAAAAAAAATTATTTTATTACCAAACGTTTTGTACACTTGTGGTTACTTTTCAACAGAATCATCGAAATGATTGAGACATCTATCGTAACTGTGGACAAGCTTTGCAATACCCTCTTCAAAAAATGTTGCTGCCAATGATTTCAAATGAGCACTGACGTCGTTTTGAAGATCTGGGTTGGTTTGAAAGTACTGCCCTCCTAGCCACGTTTTCAGTAGAGGGAAAAGGTGAAAGTCACTGGGTGCCAGGTCAGGACTGTGCGGCGGATGATCGAAAATGTACCATTGACATTGTTCAAGGAGCTGTTGGGTTGTGCCAGCAGTGTTTGGGCGAGCATTGTCATGGATCAACACAATTCCTAAAGTCAGCATTCCTCTTCGTTTGTTTTGAATGGCTCTCCGCAAACGGCGTGAAGTTTCACAATAAGCAGCTCCATTGATAGTGGTTCCGAGTTGCATAAACTCAATAAGGAACACATATTTTTGGTCCCAAAACACTGTAGCCACAAAGTTTCTTTTGTTGAATGTTTGTTTGAATTTTTTTGGTTTATTTGGTTAATTTGGATGCATCTATTGTCGTTTTGTTTTCGGTGTGTCGTACTGGATCCAAGTTTCATCTCCAGTAACAATTGATTTCAAAAAGTTCTCTCCTCCATCGTGATAACGGCAAGGAAACTCAAAGCTGACGCCGTTCGGTGACTTTTGTGGGCGTCCGTCAATATTTTTGTAACCCCAGGAGCACAAAGTTGTTTGTAGCCTAAATGCTCAGTCACGATAGAGTGTACGAAAGATCTTGAACCTTCCGAAATTTCTATAGACAAAGAAGTTATGGTGAACTTACGATTTTCTCTAACCATTCTGTCAACTCGTTCAACAAGGTCAGCCACAACGACAGACTTGCGTCCTTGGCCCCTTCATCATGCACGTCATTTCGGCCATCTTTAAACTTTCCGCACCATTCACGCACAATACCATCAGTCATGAAGTTATCACCGTACAATCGGCTCATTCTCCCACGAATTTCTGATGCACTATTGCCTTCTGCTTGCAGAAACCGAATTACACTTAGTAATTCACACGTGGCGGGAGCAACAATGACGGCAGCCGTGTTTACGTGGCTATAGTGCAACGCTGACTGATACCTTGAGGTCAGCAATGCCGGAGTGTGTAGTGCGAGAGTTGCGCAGTTGGTTCAAATGGCTCTGAGCACTATGGGACTTAACATCTGAGGTCATCAGTCCCCGAGAACTTAGAAGCACTTAAACCTAACTAACCTAAGGACATCACACACATCCATGCCCGAGGCAGGATTCGAACCTGCGACCGTAGCGGTCGCTCGGTTCCAGACTAAAGCGCCTAGAACCACTCGGCCACAGCGGCCGGCTGCGCAGAAGCCTACAGCCCATGTCCACTTTCTGCCGCTCTTGTAGTTTCTATACTAAGCGATCCGAGAGTGAAAGAAAAAGAGGGCCTCGTATTTTAATCAATCAGCAAGTCAACCTATCACATTTCAACAACGTGTGCAACTGAAAATCTGTCTTTTTTAATGCCGGCCGGAGTGGCCGAGCGGTTAAAGGCGCTACAGTCTGGAACCGCACGACCGCTACGGTCGCAGGTTCGAATCCTGCCTCGGGCATGGATGTGTGTGATGTCCTTAGGTTAGTTAGGTATAAGTAGTTGTAAGTTCTAGGGGACTTATGACCACAGCAGTTGAGTCCCGTAGTGCTCAGAGCCATTTGAACCATTTTTGTCTTTTTAATGTACAAAACGCCCATATGGGTCGCGTGGAATGTAGTAACAATAAAGGAAAAGAAACAGAGCATCCCTCAGATAGAACAAATTTCAGGAGACGGATGATTTTACCATAACTGTGTTGTCTTAATCGGTATAATAGAACCCGTTCACTCCGTCCGTGCCGAACTTTACACTGTGCTGTAACATTTCAGCGTCTCTGCAAATGACAGTGCCACGAAGGGAAGAGCAGCCTATGCTGTAGCTTCAAGTGCCGTGATCTTAGAACAAACTTTCCTATCACCTGCTAGCGTTATCCCAGCCGGGCAGTTCACATCTTCTTGTTCTGGTAGCAGTGTAGCGAGTGCTCAGAGACCAGAAGTGCGCGATTTTGGTTATTATAGTGGTGAGTTTACAAAAATATATCGATGCCGGCATTATCTCAGTTAAAACTGCAAAGGAGCACAGAGTTTACTGACACGTAAGTGCCGAGTTCGAGA
Organism: Schistocerca piceifrons; assembly: GCF_021461385.2. Taxonomy (NCBI): domain Eukaryota; kingdom Metazoa; phylum Arthropoda; class Insecta; order Orthoptera; family Acrididae; genus Schistocerca; species Schistocerca piceifrons. The sequence continues at coordinate 584,732,866 of NC_060142.1, read as the reverse complement.
CCTGGCGGACGGGCGGCAACCAGTCATCAGTGCTCGCTCCCCTCGTAGGTGGACGGGGGCATAAATATTTACGACCGGAGCGGCGCGGCGCGCAGCCTTCGCGGAAAGGACGTGACGGCGTTAATAGACGGCCGTGGGCGGTGCGTGGCGAGCGCGTGCCCGGCGCGCTATCTGGGCAGCCAGCGTGAATGGTGGCAGAGCAGGGCAGCGGCAGAGCGGGTGGGGTGCGGTGGACCGGGCAGGGCAGCCGCCGGCGCTCACGCCTGCTACCGGGCACCGCTCGCTACCGCCGCCGCAACAGAGGGCCATAAATATCCCGCATGTTCTGCCAATACCGACGCTGATAGCCGTGGCCAGGCTCACCATCTGGGATCGCCGTCGCTGCTCTTCCGAGACACGTTGTGGCACCTGAGGACCGCCTCAACTCTCCTAAAGAACTGCTTCCTCCTGGAAGGTCCATCGAACAGAAATTTCTGATACCGTGGAGTATTTTGTGTGGACGACAACTCGTTTTCTTGATCACAACCGATCAATTTATCAGAGTGTCAGTGTTGACCGGAACACGCTGAAATACTGAAGTGGCCGAAGTGTTATCTACGACTTTTACAGACACTGACCTTAGTTATAATAGTCGAATGACAAGAAAGGAAAGCAGAGGTTGAGGAGGGAACGAGACATGGCTGCAGCCTATCCCCAGTGTTATTCGGGCTGGAGAATGATCAAGCAGTAAGGGAAACCAAAGAGGAATTTGGAGATGGAATTAAAGTTTTAAGAGAAGAAATACATTGCTGGGAGAAAAAGTTAGTACACCAGGAAAGACGATTCATTGCCTTATAGAAGATGGCAGATGTACTGATAATGTTATTGATTGGCGACTCCATGGAGTGCTGTGTGCACAACGACCATATGCGTGAAATTAGAGGGAAGGTCAGCGTTGACCGTAATATTGACGATTTATTGTTAGCAAAATCGATTTTCAATCTCTTAGTGATCATCTTCAGTGCTGTGGTGTACAAATTAAACTCATAGGCACTGGTCTCAAGTTATTATCAGTAACAAAAGCTGAGAAACGATCACAATAACAATAACAATATTGTGATCTTTTGATAACAGTGCCTATGAGTTTAATTTGTACACCACAGTACTGAAGATGATCACTAAGTGATTGAAAATCCATTTTGCCACCAATGAACCATCAATATTACGGCCAACGCTGACCTTCCTTCTAATTGTACTGACAGTGATTCCAGCGTCGTCCCGCAACAGATGGTGAAGTGGCGTAGCAAACTGAGCGCCACTGCGGCTAAACTTTAATATGAAATTTCTTACATCCAGAAGGCTCGGTGTGGTGCAATCGTGTGAAGCAAGCGGGCAAAAATGCCACAGAGACGCACTTGTGCAGACAACTGAGCGTGTTTTGAAAGGAATCAAATTGTGACGTTTAGAGTGGCGGTATGGTCCTTTCGGAGAATTGCCACATAAGGTAGACATGCAGTGTCAGTTGTGCAACGATGATGGTATCAGCTGTCACGTGAACATTCTGACGCCTTTTGGGGAGGTTTCGGATTTCCACACAGCACAGACGACTGCTGGGGTATTAGTACTGTAAGGGCAGCAGTGGCAGATCTTACAGCGCAGATGAAAGTGCTTCTGAGCAGTTGAGAACTAGTTAGCAGTAGTGCGACGGCGGGCACACTGAGCATGGTGACGCAGTCGTTAGCACACTGGACTCGCATTCGGGAGGACGATGGTTCAATCCCGCGTCCAGCCATCCTGATTTAGGTTTTCCGTGATTTCCCTAGATCGCTCCAGGCAAATGCCGGGATGGTTCCTTTAAAAGGGCACGGTCGATTTCCGTCTCCGTCCTTCCCTGATCCGATGAGACCGATGACCTCGCTGTTTGGCCTTCTCCCCCAAACAACCTAACCCAACGACGGGCACGCCCACCTCTAGCCCGTCTTCCGATGTTTGGATGTTCAGATGTGTGTGAATTCCTAAGGTACCAAACTGCTGAGGTCATCGGTCCCTAGACTTACACACTACTTAAACTAACTTATGCTCAGAACAACACATACACCCATGCCCGAGGGAGGACTCGAACCTCCAGCGGGAGGGGCCGCGCTATTCGTGACACGTTCCTCAAACAGCGCGGCCACTCCGCGCGGAGCCCGTCTTCCAGTCACGCCGTAGCATCGACGTGCATGGCTCGACTGGTGTCGTCAGAGGATCACTTAGAAGACGGAGTGGTGCATCGTGGTCTTCAGCGGTCAAAGTAGATTCTGCCTCCACGCAAGTGATGGTCGTTTGCACGTAGTATGTAGAGCAGGTGAGCGCTGTCTCGCAGACTGCATTCCTCCAAAACACGCTTGCCCCATCTCAGACTTTACGGGCTGTGTTTTTTTATAACCTACAACTGTCGTTACCGTTTGGTGTTTTTGGAGGGGGCGCTGACCGTCGCTCGGCTCGTGCAAAACGTTGTTCGACCCTTTATTTTGTCGTTCTTCATGCAGCAAGGTGGTGTGTCGCCTTAAAAGATAATGCTGGCGCATACACTGTCTGAAACTCAACGTGCTCTGCAAGACGTTCCACAACTTCCCTAGCCAGCGCGAGCTCCAGACTTGTTTCAAATGAAGCACGTGTGTGACGTGATGGCATGAGAAGTGGATAGTGCGACTCGTCAACCAACAGCTCTTAAAGAACTACGTGAAAGGGGTCGAGGAGGTGTAGCATGAGTTATCCCAGGCAGTATTCGCCATCTGTACAATAGAGCGCCTGCATTACCACCCGTGGAGGCTACTCCAGCTACTAATAATGGTATTTCAGCATGGGTCGAGACATGGTACTTCAGAACCACTTCTGCTATTGATCTGTATATGTAATCATTTCATGTGCTCCATAAGCACTATCGCAACAATAAATCTTGAGTGAATTGGAGACCTCTGAAAGCATGTACTAATTTCTTCCGGCAAAGTGAAAACTACGTACTTAGCTGGTTACACAGTAATTCTGACAACAACGACAAAGAACTTGGAGGAGAAGTTGAACCGAATGGATTGTGTCTTGAAAAGAAGTTGTAAGGAGTATACCAACAAAAGTAAAACGACGATCAAAGAGTGCAGTTGAATTAAACGATGCAGTTACCTGTAAAGAAGTACTCCCTGAAAAAAGGTACACAAATATTCAGTCATCTCTCTATGCGCTTTCAGAATGTTGTAAAGATTGGCTACTCGCATTAAACTTCAGAATCCACTTCACAAAACGAAAAACACATAGTACAATATCAATTGGTTCCAGTGGGAATCACTCGACACATACAAATATCTGGGTATAACAGTTTGTGGTGATGTGGGGAATAATCTGACGTATTGAATAAATGCAGCCTGCATTCAGAAAAAAATGTGTTTCATTACTTACTGAACGCCTTTCGCACACGATATTTATTACGTATGCTTACATATTAGAAGGGTAGTATTTGTATGATTTGCGAGTAATAAACGCAATGTTTAGTTGGTTTGAGTGTTTATTTCTAAGCAAACATGCTTCGTTTTCTCAACCATTTCACCTATTCCCCCCTCTCCTCTGTGATGGCTGGGTGTTGTGTGCTGTCCTTAGGTTAGTTAGGTTTAAGTAGTTTTAAGTTCTAGGGGACTGATGACCATAGATGTTAAGTCCCATAGTGCTCAGAGCCATTTGAACCCCTCTCCTCTTGTCAGATCCTTGGTACTATCTTCCATGCTGGATTCCAGGTAGGTGGAGAAGCTTTGCTTGTGTTCTGAGATTAACTTGGCTTATTGAGTTTCATCCTCCCAGACATGGCTGTTGTGGCGACTGGAAACATCAGCAAGGTTGATAAGGGCTTACAAATCCGTGTTTCACGTGCTTAGCTCAGTCAGCACCTCGTTGCATCTAAAGATATTCATTTAAGACTATTTATTCTCTGCCGTCTGTGTAATTTTGACCCTAAAACTAATGTTTTCATCTCCTAAAAAGTTATAATTATGTTTGTATAGTAGCAATTCATTTGTTATAAGCACTTTTGTCGAGCGGTAGTGCAGTGGCCAGTCTAAATGATCGCCTCCGCGACACAGTCTCACATGGGTGAGTCAACAAGTAGTTGTAGCCGCTAGAGGCGCGCGTACGTGATTCAAGGGAATGTGGAACGTGATGGCCAGTAAATATCTGTGGTACACACCAAGGGAGTACAATGGTCTGGTAGAAACGCTTGGTGACATCATTGCATAATGTCTTACCCTGTACTGATTCGATAGGTATCAGTTAGTGTTCCCCAAGGTTGTATCTGCCGCCTCATATTCTGTAAGGAACATGTGCCTGCGTCTTTGTTGTCGGAGAAATGACATTCTTACCGAGGGCGCTCGCAATTTCAATGCCCCTTTGTCCATAGCAAGGGGATTTTATTGTCATGTAGTTATAGTTCTGCAATCTGGTGCACTAAGTAATTGTTGGTGTTATTGACGATATTATTAACAACATGGTTCCGTAAGAATACTAGAGCTAATCACTAATTTAGAAATACTGATTGTATATTATGCAAGCAGTCAGCATATTTAGGCTCCTCTGATAGTGCAGTCAGCAACACTGTAAATATCGACGCCTTCGGAGGGTGCTGGGAACGTCCAGTATGAAGTGTCTGTTCGTTATAATATGCGTTGCCGACGCCACGCGAAGTGCGTGGTTCATTTGCGTAGACAATGTGTCACTCAAAAAATCCTTTAACAGTTGCATGCCTCAAGTTCTGTATCCGTTTTGAATGATTAACTTCTCGTGGTATTCAGGTAATCTATCAAGAAACCGTCCTCGTGCAAAGGTGACGCAGTTCGGTGATACAGCGGTTAAAAATCATAAAAGATATAAGCTAGTGGTGTGGAAGCCCCTTTATAAATCAATATGTACTTTTGAACCGTTTCTCGGCCAACACTCGAATCCCCGAAAACAAAGTGTCTTGCCCAAATTGTGCGGGTTTTAGTAGATGTTTGGGACTGATATACTGTTTTCTGAGTCGGAGTGGTCGCTCGTTAGCTTCGACAAGATCAACAGTAGGTGCTGACTGCACCCAAGCACCACCTGATAATCTATACTGGCATCTGCCAAGCGGACCCTACAGGTTTGGATCACTATTTATAACAGTGGGTATAATAGCGATGTTGTCACAATTACCAAACGCCCTTTGGAATCCCTCTGTGTGTCCGTTGACGACGGGATTTCAGCATATCGTGTTACTACGTATTTCCGCTTTCAGTCGATTTCAGAAAGTTGTCATCAAATTCACTATAGAGCAAAAACAAGAAAACGTATATTCTTTTCACAGTGAGGAACTGTTGTAGCTTTCCCTTAGCCTTATAAGGGATGTTATCCCCTCTGACCTACAGCATTGAAGCATCGTGCTTTGCACGAACGTGATCAGTCATAACGTCCAAGGACAGGGAAGCAATTTTTCTCTTGGCGGCACTTTCTACTCGCCATCTCTAGTCCCTTGTTAACGAAATTAGGCAGGGAAGGCGACCCTTTATACACCTGCAGCATCTACTCTTCACACGGAATCACTTTACACCGCACGACCCCTCGATAACGAGGCACCCTTCTGCCGTCATAGGTCAGCCGCGGCGACCCTTCCTCCATGTAGGGGAAATTTAATGCACACCGCTCGTTCCGAGTTCAGTATTCCAGCTGCATCCGGGAAGGGACGTCAGAAACTTAGTAATCGGGGGGAAAATTTACATAAGGCACGGTTTAAAAAACGCTGAAAGATCGTTATCGTTCGTAGATGCCTCGGTTTGCCCGTGGAGCGCTAATCGCAGAGAAATTGAAGGCAGTCTTACTGCTGAAGAGCAGTTTATTTTCCTGTTAACCAGCTGGCGCTCAAAACGATGTTAGAAATGGATTGTTCGGAAGATGTCAGCAGAAATTACTCAGTTCCGCATGGAGACACGCAGACTTGTGGAGCTGAGGATGGCGTGTCGAAAGTCCAAATAATTAGATGTGGTAACAAATACCATTATACTAACACATAGGCTACACTTATTTTGATTTTCTCTGACCACTGAATGTTTCAGGTCATTAGGATTCATTTTCAATAGATGGACAGACAGTAATTTTAGAATGGTCGACAGTTTTAGTGGCACTCACATAACCATAGTTACGAAGTCTACGTGCTGGTAAATGTCTGTTCTTCTTCTCATGTTTAAATTGGATTATACTACCTGAAAACTAAAGAGTATTCGTTATCACTATTTTCATAACTGTTGATTATATTAGCAAACCTGTATACCTAAAACACAATTACAACTTGATTACTCTTCATTACTTTCGAATTTTGGTGCGAAACACGTTTACACGCTTATTTTTCACATTGTACTGAGCTCTGTCACCGGTGTCGTACAGAACAACGTCAGAATGCCTACCCGATCACATCTTATAAAATATTTTAATAACGTAAAAATGAATATAGACTCGGGTGCTGGTTTGGATCTCATTATACAATGCGTAACACAATTATAGGATAACTTTTTCGAAACCTTGTAATTGTTCCCCACTACGACGCGACGGCCGGGGTGGCCGAGCGGTTCTAGCCGCTACAGTCTGGAACCGCGCGACCGCTACGGTCACAGGTTCGAATCCTGCCCCGGGCATGGATGTGTGTGATGTCCTTAGGTTAGTTAGGTTTAAGTAGTTCTAAGTTCTAGGGGACTGAAGACCTCAGAAGTTAAGTCCCATAGTGGTCAGAGCCATTTGAACCATTTGAACTGCCACGCATAATTTTAGATTTGGCTCAAAGGTGCTAACAACTTGTAATGGTGTAAAAAGCATAGTGGCGTGCGACGACGCCCTCGGTTTCGACGACGATTCAAATGCCAAGCTTCGGCACGTGCGAAAGAAAGACCAGAGCTCAGAAGTTAATGTCACGTGTACAGTCGATTAGTGATGTCACATTGGCACCAAATTTCACTGCATTGCTCGAACATAATGTCATGGTTGGATATGTGAACCATGACATTATGTTACAGAAATTACAATTCTGTGGTATAAATGGAACAGCATATGAGTGGTTTAAGTCATATCTACAGAACAGGAAGCAGAAAGTCTCTTTATATGCTTCAAGTGATTCAAAGGAGTTTGCCACTGGAATGAAATTACATTAGGTGCTCCACAAGGTTCGATCAAGGGTCCCCTCCTGTTCTTGACTTGTGTGAATGATCTCCCTCCTTATGTGAAACAAGATGCTGAACTGACACTGTTTGCTGATGATACAAGCATAATTATTAACCCAGTAAAAGAAAGTCCAATAGAAAATGATACAAATAAGGTCTCTGGAAAAGTTATTAATTGGTTTTCTGTGAATAGGCTTGCTCTGAACTTTGAAAACACACAGTACATCCAATTTTCTGCTGCAAAAAGTATAATTCCTTCAGTACACATAACACATCAAAAGAAGTCAGTAGCTGGGTAGAGCATACGAAGTTTTTGGGTGTATATATAGATGAGACTCTTAATTGGAAAATTCATATTTTGGATCTCCTAAAACGACTAGGTTCAGTAGCTTTTGCAATCAGAATAATTGCCAATTTTGAGGATGTAGAAATTAGTAAGCTAACATACTTTTTCATACTTCCACTCTCTGATGTCATACGGAATAATATTTTGGGGCAACTCAACAATTAGGCAAAAGGTATTCACTGTTCAAAAGAAAGTAGTTAGAATAATGCGTGGGGTTCATAGTCGCACATCTTGTAGGCATCTGTTTAAAAGGTTAGACATTCTTACAACTGCTTCACAGTACATTTAATCAGTAATGAAATTTTTTCTCAACAACATGGATCAGTTTGAAAGCAACAGTGACATTCATGATTACAACACCAGAAAAAAGAAAGACCCACACTATCCTTTACTTAACCTATCTTTGGCACAGAAAGGGGTAAAATATGTTGCTATAAAACTTTTTGATAAATTACCGGGTGAAATAAAATGTCTGACAGGCAGCAGTAATAGTTTCAAAAACAAATTGAAATCATACCTCCTTGACAACTCCTTCCAACCATAGATGAACTCTTGAATGTGAGTACATTAATCTGGAGGTATAATATATGCATTTTGTGCTATTTAAGGGAATAGAACAGATAATAGAAATATTTAGATATAACACTATAATGTAAACAAAAAAAGAGAAAAACTTGTTTCCTTTGCGCATTTCTTGTGCATTTGGCACGTTCCACATCATAACGGTTTTTCCGTGCTATTGATCAATGGAACACGTAACTAACTAACTAAGTAACAACGCCACCGTGGACGTGTCGTACGACGGGGAGGTCGTCACAGCCCCTGTTACCGACATTCCACCCTTCTTCTGACGTCTCTGCGATGGAGGTCAGAAATGCGAAACCTGTCGTTGAAATCACGTGGTTCCCTTAAGAGTGTACGAGGAAAGCATGTCAGCTGCGAACTGCGGTTTTCAGCCCTGAAAAGTTTGGGAATCAACGTCCCAAGTAAAGAGGTGGTTTCGTTGACGTCCCTTAGATACCCCCTGAGGCCTTTTTGTGTCGATTCTGCGGGCCAGTGGGTCTGAAATGTTTTTCCTCGGCCACTCATAAGAAATTTCCTTGACTTCAGTGCTGTGCTTTGCGGTTCTGATCTCCATTGAAGAGGGTTCGAAAGAAGGCGTGAAACTAACTAAGAGGGTCTATGACAACCTTCCCATCGTGTGATATGTCCACGATGGCGTTGGGCAGAAATATGGTGAAATTCAGTGCCAATGCGACATCATTAACCCTCTTTATATATCGCATGAACTTCTGAGCCCTGGCATTGTTTCCGCATATTTCGACATCTTAATGTCTGAAGCGTCATCGAGCCTGAGGATGAAATGTCACGCCTTTGTACCATTACAGAATAAGTCTGTAGGCAGCTTGAGCTAAATAATATAAATTTCAGGCTCATGCGTCGCAATAAGAGACAATTACGTTGTTTCGAAAAAGTGATCCTTTAATTTTGTCGCTCAGTGTATTTTGTTCGTATAGGTAGAAGTACAACACGTTCGTAAAAAATAGCTCAGATTGATTTGTATATTTTATAACACATTGTACTGAATTGCTGAACGTGGAACCTTGATTCTCATTCATAAAAGATAGAAGAATGTTCTGCAGGAACCGACATGATTCTAGCTCAATTATACGCCAGACTGCCGCTGTGCGGAAGCTGAAAGGAAAATTAAGTTGACTATTTTGATTGAATGCGGATAGAGTTACGTGTTTTGTATGGTCTAGCGGTACACTGACGTAGTTTCGTGGAGACTGTACCCTTCATATGTCGCAGGCCGAATACGTCTAAATACAGTACTGTTCAGAAGCACCTCTGCTGTTTCAGAAGACAATTGCGCAAGAACTGCAAGACAATGGAAATGGACAAAGTGGATAAAGCATCTTTTTAACTTTTTAACTCGTGTTACAGGTGCTCAGTATCAACCTGGCAGTCGTCGACATGTACATCCAATTCACTGGCGTCACTGATACGAGTTGTCCGGGTAGACGCGACACCAGCTCACTTTGGACATCTGGTCATTGGGTTGCGAATTAGTTTCATTTGAAAATACAGAGCGGATGATTTATCTGCATGTTCTAATGCGTCTGTCTCGTAGTGTAAGTACCCAGAGGCACTTACACTAAGATGACAATAGTCATGGAATACATCCTAATATCGAGTGTGGACGAGAAGGGGTTTCATTCGTTTGAACATTACTGTAAAAAGCAGTTTACTGAATGACCACGCAAAAGGTCCTTATACAAGAGGACATTCACACTATTGAAAGTGATGGTGAGTGTGTATTACTATCAGGAAGGCGTGATCGAGATGGACATAACTGACGCAGAACAGTCATTTCTCTGCTATACATTAGGAACAGAAGAAATTCAAAACCTTTACTTCCAAAATTCGGCCATCTAAATCTTCCGGTATTTGGTATAACTGTGTTAGACAACACCTAAGTGCAAGCCAGATGTAAGATTCTGATATTCGATAGGAAAGCCGTGCTTCATCGGACATAGTCTAGTTAAGCTTACTGCATATTCTGTGAATCACATTCATGACAGCTTAGCTTAATGTGGAACGTGTCAGTTGGTTTACAAATAAGATATATTTTCTCCCTGAAATATGGCCATTTACGTACCTGGATTTTTTAAAATCTTAATCTACAACAAAACAATATAAATGTAATCCGATTACATGAACAAGCTGTCCTCAGAAATTCGTACATGGAGTAGAAGGAATTGTCAAATGAAAATTATTTCAGTTCGATTTTAAAACATTGATTATCTACCAGAACTTTTGATTCACTCTGTTATTGCGGTTCTGTTGGGTTTCATTATACGGACTGCATCATCATCAAAGAGCACTGTTTCTGTTCTATTACTGTAGGATGGAAAGTCAATTATATACTGAAAGAACACTCGTGGTCCTAGAATTGAACCCTGTTTGAGCTCTCTGACATATTTTGCTACCTATTTGTTAAATATGAAGTGAACCATTTATTATTTAACGTCTAAACTAAAGTCACACAACCTAAGATTCTCTAAAAAAATGTTGCTGTTTCCAAAGTCATAAGTCTTAGTCAGACCAAAAATTCACAGCAGGTGAGATCTTATCTTTATTTACCTATAAACGCCATCAATGAAATGGTCAGAGTAGATCCCTTCTAGAATCCGAATTATGACTGACTCGGACCCCTATAATTGCAGATTTACTAAACCATCCTTAACCACAATACTTTTCCAAATATTTTTGATGGAAGTTGACAGTCGAAGAGTTCCAAAGTTACTTACATCTCTTCTACTGCATTTCTTCATGGGGTGGGAGGTCTAACAACGGCGTAATTTAGTTTTCCCAGGAAAAATACCTTGTGAAAGTGATGCCTGAAATGTATTACAACACAGTCGCTACATAAGAAGAGCACGATTTTAATATTATGCTTAAATGAATCGGATTTTGGAATTAACGAAGTTGATTGTCCTGATATCCCTGAAACAAGTTCGAATGATATGGAATTGACCAAATGCGTATGCTGCTGATTGTCGCATATATTGCAGTCGTTTTTCTTTTGAGCTGCCTGTACAAAGTTTCTTAGTTACATTCGGAAAATGATTGTTAAGGGGCCTTGCTATATGTTATTTACATATTAGGTCTTCTTGTCACCTGATAGACTTCTCAGTTTTCTTTCTAACTGGGCTCCATTTTGTTCTTATTTCCAGATTTATTAATCTCTGAAATGACATGAAATCTTTTTCATTTTCTTAGAATGCTTCTCAATGCGGAATAAGGCCTTCTATAATATGAAAGTAATTTCAGATATGCCCTGATACTGATACTGTTTCTAGTCCACGCTGCGTTAATGCCTTTCGCTGTCCACAGTTTTTTAGACACACCGCTGGTGCCAAACTTCACAATTTTCGTTGGTAAAAAGGTTTTGAAGGTGGAGGTATATTTACTTACAAATGCATTGTATTTAGAATTTACATCCAGTGCCTCTTTTACCTCATCCTAACGGAAGAACCTCAGGTTCCTTTTAAAGGTGTCTCTTCATTAGTAATGAAATTTTCTAATGGTTTACCTACTCAACATATGATTAAGAGTCGTTAATTAAGTTCTTACGGGGTTGCGCAATGCTGGCGGGAAAGTTTACTTCTGATGCTAGATTGTTAGCTCAAAAATGGTTCAAATGGCTCTAAGCACTACGGAACTTAATATCTGAGGTCATCAGTCCCCTAGACTTAGAACTACTTAAACTTAACTAACCTAAGGACATGACACATATCCATGCCCGAGGCAGGATTCGAACCTGCGACCGTAGCAGCAGCGCGGTTCCGGACTGAAGTGCCTAGAACAGCTCGGCCACAGCGGCCGGCAGATTGTAAGCGTTAAGCGAAAATTTTATATAATGTATTTAGTATAAAATGTGAATACAGTGGTACATGAGACCATAATAAAGAAGTCACAGTGCCAACTAGCTACCGTGCTCAAATGAATAACTGTTTCCTTATAAGTGCGGCACAAAAAGTTGTATGTGATTATGTTCGCTAGGGAAGGACCATGAGTGAGTTGCGCAAGTAATGTCGGCTGCAGTTCACTACACAGGTTTATAAGCAATAGTATTTACGGACATGAAACCACACTCCCACATAAGCTCACCATCGTGGAACGTATGCCGTAGGCCTCTACAAAACTGCAACTTATTAGTGCTTTATGGTTTTTTAGAAAAATTAAGGAATTTCTATCAGATACTAATAATGAATGAATATATGCATAATACAGTGGCAGCCACAGCAATCTGTTTATTCAAGTCACGTGTCGCTACTAGAAAAACAGGGAACAGGCATACGATACAGTAACCGATTACGACGCGAAAATTTACTTATATAACTTTCAAGAACCGATTTCAAGTAGCGACTCGAGATACATTCTGCTGCCCCTTATATAGAGGCCCCGGAAGGAATGCGAATGTAAAATCAGCTTTATCTCAGAAGGCAGAAAGGCTCCTAAGTTCCGTTCACGAATGATATAAGCTAGTACGTACAAGCACTTTCGACGCATAGATATTCTCGTATTTCCAGAGTAATGAAGAAATTCAGCAGTGCTGCACACAGCTTGATGATTCTACAGCTCAGAAAGTAAAAGAGTTTGCCAATTTGATGAGATTCATTTTTCTAAGTTTCTTAAAATGTAAATAATTATACGACTATCGTCAATGAAGCAAAACAAGAATTAAAAAATACAAAAAAATTTACATACTTGTTTACTCATCTGTTGAGGGGAACTGTATGCGAAAAAGATGGAGCACAACACTTACATTTAACATAACAACCTCCAAACATGGTAATTAGTTCAAACTGTTAGACACTTACGACAAGTTCAGCGGTAGGAAAAAAAAGTCATGACACATTCAATACAATATCCCGAGCAACTCTAAGTTATATTTAGAAAAGAGTTATGATGGAAAATAAAACCTTGTCTTTTTTACCAAGCCATTCAGAAATGTCCGTAAATTCATTAATGAGACTTATTTTGTACAATTTAAATTCTCACACTTGTTTCTGCAAGTATGTGTGCTGTCACAAAGTTGAAGACAATCAGAGGCAAATTTAACTCCTACACAGAATGGTCTGCACATATAACACACGAGGTTTGCCCAGAAAGTAATGAGCCACATTCTTTTTTTCGACGATTCTTTATTGAACATAATGAGATTTACACAAATAAAGGAATGGTGTTTTATCTACACACCCTATTTTTCCACTTAATCTCCATCCCGTTCATTGGCAATCCTCAGCTCGTAGCCGCGCTGGGTAGCCGCGATGTCTAGAGGCGTCTTGTCACGGTCAACGTGGCTCCCCCCGTCGGAGGTTCGGGTTCTCCCTCGGGCATGGGTGTGTGTGTCGTCCTTAGCGTAAGTTAGTTTAAGTCAGATTAAATAGTATATAAGCTTAGGGACCGATGACCTCAGCAGTTTGGTCCCATACTACCTTACCACCACCACCAGCGCGAAACGAGGGCACATACGCCCTCTCGTCACCAATGCTTGTCCTGGCGGTGGAGCCGGCCGAAGTGGCCGTGCGGTTCTAGACGCTGCTGTCTGGAACCGCGAGACCGCTACGGTCGCAGGTTCGAATCCTGGCTCGGGCATGGATGTGTGTGATGTCCTTAGGTTAGTTAGGTTTAACTAGTTCTAAGTTCTCGGGGACTAATGACCTCAGAAGTTAAGTCCCATAGTACTCAGAGCCTGGTGGTGGATGGTGGAGCCAGTGTTTCACTGTGTGAATCACTTCCTCATCGTCCTCAAAACAACTTTCACGAATGGCACCTTTTAATGGCCCAAACAAGCGGAACACAAAATCAGCTCCCTGCAACATGTCAGGTGAGACAGTCGTGGATGATCTCCCCGACCGCTGCAAATCGAGGAGCTCCGCCGAACAACCTTCTTGTGACCTCATCCTCCGTGCCCAGCGACTAACTGTACTTCTGTAGACACCAGATACTCCATAGACTTTTCACAAGTGTTTGTGAAAGTTCCCCTTAGTTTCTCTCTCTGCAGTGAGAAATTCAATGACGGAACATTGCTTGTAACGCACATCACCTACAGACTCCATTTTTGAACTGTCCTGCAGCTACGCTATCTGTCGGAAGTGACGGAAACTTGGCGCGCTCACTCAGGAGACTTCAAGTAATACATACGTAACGTATTGCATTCGTAGCATTGTCTTCGTCCGAGAAATAAAATGAGGTACATTACTTTCTGGGCAACCCTCGTATTTATGTGAACTTCAGTTATCAGCAATATCAGAAAGTTTCCAACAATCATAGAATCACGTTTTCCCATTTGCCAACAAAATGGCTCTGTGACCAGCTCAAGTGCAATGGACATATTTGTACGTTACGAATTAATGGCAGTAATACGCAAGAACAGATTGCAGCAGAGCTATATGTTGAGTGTTGACACGAATTATAATGTTTAAGAAAAAAGAACTGCAGCACGCTCTTCTGACAAAGTGAGACCTACCTCTAAGCGTTGGCCACTTGTACAGCATATACTCTTTTCAGCAAAAGTTATGGTTCCCGATATTTTCAGATCAAATTATTTACGTATTTTTCTCATTGAAGAAAGCTGTCCTTAGCTGGTCATCTAAATTTTCTGGCGACAATGTGGTAACGTCTGTAAATAAAACTGGATTTGGTCAATGATTCCTTTTAATACACGGTGTCCAGAAATTAAGTATTACTTAGTAGAAATAGTGATGGCACATGCTGCAGTATCGGTTTATTAGTGATTACTTTCAACATGTTTACCATCAGTATGAGGACACACTTCCCATGGTCCAGCAGTGCAGCGAAACGCATTCTGAAGCGTTACTGGTGTTATGGCGGCAGCAGCGTGTGTAGTGCGGTTCCTGAGCTCCTGCAATGAGGTAATTCGTCGGGTGAACACTCGGCCTTTTATAAATCCTCATACGAAATATCCATCGCCATGAGGTGAGGGGAACGTGCTGCCCACGGCAAGGGGCCTGCGCGTCCAAGCCATCTCCCAGGGAACTGTGAATTCAGGAACGTGCGAGCATCTAAGGCACAATGACATGGTGTCCCATCTTACTGAAAGTAAGCAGTATCCAGACACCCATCCTGGATAAGCTGAGGCAACAGAAAATTTGTGAGCATGTCTGGGTACACTGCTCCATTCGTGGTTTTTTTCAGCGAAGAAAAACGGTCCGTTGACATTGTCACACGTGCTTCCCATCCAAACGCGAACCTGGGAAGCCTCTGGCACGAATTTAACATGTCCCATTGGTGGAGTGTTGGCCCAGATAACGCAGGTATTCCTGGTAACCTTTCCTCAAATGTGGGAGGTCGCTTCGTCACTGAATAAGATGTGAGTCAGGATGTAGGCTCTTCATGTGCAATGAGGAGGTCGATGCATATGGCTGCACGCTCTGCCGGAGAATCTGTAGATAGTACGGCTTCTTCTTTAGGGTAAACAGAAACACTCCGTGTAACGTAGAGAGTGGAATGTTCAGTTCCACTGACAGACACCGCACTGATTTTGGACTCCTTGCAGTAGAGTTCCTGATGGCTTCAGTCTTTTCATTGATGGACGTAGTTGTCCGAGCTCCCTTACCAGCGATCCAGTGCGCGTGAACTTGCTTACCAATCTGCGGATTGTTTTATCAGTGGAACTTCGTGATGGATTTTGTGGTGAAATCTCATCCGAATGTCATCGCATGATAAGCTCTATAGCTCCCACGTCACAATAGGCACCTTCCCTTCTACGGTTAACGTCATCCACAATCAGCCTGTAAACAATGGAACACATGTTTAATTGTTGGCATGAGATTAATGCACATCAGGCAACAAAGTGCAAACAAAATATGTTAAATGTACCAGCAATGATCTACAATATACAACTTACTGATAAAGTATGTATTTCTGCAAAACAGATGCTTAATTTCTGGATACCTGTAGACTCGTATATATGCAGACTGAAATGTAGTTTTCTACTTGTAAGTGAGCCGGCTGCGGTGGTCTAGCGGTTCTAGGCGCTCAGTCCGGACCCGCGCGACTGCTACGGTCGCAGGTTCGAATCCTGCCTCGGGCATGGATGTGTGTGATGTCCTTAGGTTAGTTAGGTTTAAGTAGTTCTAAGTTCTAGGGGACTGATGACCACAGATGTTAAGTCCCATAGTGCTCAGAGCCAGCCACCTTGTGAGTGAAATTTCCTTTCTACTAATTTTACGTTTACAGGCAGTAACTGTTTTCAGTGTTCAAGATTCCTATTGATATTTAGCCGCTTGGTGTAGCAGAGCAATCTATGACGCTTTGCCACGGTCCGCGTTGATCCCCCCGTCGGAGGTTCGAGTCGTCCCTAGGGCAAGGGTGTGTGTGTTGTCCTTAGCGTCAGTTAGTTTAAGTTAGATTAAGTAGTGTGCAGGCTTAGGGACCGATGACCTCAGCAGCTTGGTCCCGTAAGACCTTACCACAAATTTCCAAATTTCCATGGATGTTTACTATGAAGTTTTCAGTCTTCGCAGAACGTAGAAAATTTATTTATTTCAATGAAACTTCTCGTTCTTCGCTGGACAACGTGGAAGCTAAGAGAGTGATAACTACTACATTTCTTTAAGTCACCATAGTTACACTGAAAGGTTAGTACAAGATTTTACAAGGTGTGCAGCACATTCCACCTTGTTGTTGTCGATACATTTCACGTACTGTTTTTCTCTTGTCACGCGCCTTGTTATGACAGCTCCACTACATTGTAACAAAATGTATGTAACTTGCTGTCACTATCCACTCACACGAGACTTAAACAACGTCGTTTTTACGAGACAGTCGTTACAATGGACCATAGCAAACAACATAAAACCATTGGCTTAGAAGGCGATGTTCCGAGTTTGAGTTCCAGCGTGGCACACACTTTTTAACAAGGGAAATAAAGATTGAGAGTTTTCGAATTCGTTTAAGACGGAATACACTACTGGCCATTAAAATTGCTACACCACGAAGATGACGTGCTACAGACCCGAAATTTAACCGACAGGAAGAAGATGCTGTGATACGCGAATCATTAGCTTTTCAGAGCATTCATACAAGGTTGGCGCCGGTGGCGACACCTACAACGTGCTGATATGAGGAAAGTTTCCAACCGATTTCTCATACACAAACAGCAGTTGACCGGCGTTGCCTGGTGAAACGTTGTTGTGATGCATCGTGTAAGGAGAAGAAATACGTACCATCACATTTACGACTTTGATAAAAGGTCGGATTGCAGCCTATCGCGATTGCGGTTTATCGTATCGCGACATTGCTGCTCACGTTGGTCGAGATCCAATGACTTTTAGCAGAATATGGAATCTATGGGTTCAGGAGGGTAATATGGAACGCCGTGCTGCATCCCAGCGGCCTCGTATCACTAGCAGTCGAGATGACAGGCATCTTAGCCGCATGGCTTTAACGGATCGTGTAGCCACGTCTCGATCCCTGAGTTAACAGATGGTGGCGTCTGCAAGACAACAACCATCTACACGAACAGTTCGACGACGTTTGCAGCAGCATGGACTATCAGCTCGGAGACTTTGGCTGCAGTTACCCTTCACGCTGCATCATAGACAGGAGCGCCTGCGATGGTGTACTCAACGACGAACCTGGGTGCACAAATGGCAAAACGTCGTTTTTTCGGATGAATCCAGGTTTTGTTTACAGCATCATGATGGTCGCATCTGTGTTTGGCGACATCGTGGTTAACGTACATTGGAAGCGCGCATTCGTATCGCCATACTGTCGTATCACCTGGCGTGATGGTATGGGGTGCCATTGGTTACACGTCTCAGTCACTTCTTGTTCGCATTGACGGCGCTTTGAACAGTGGATGTTACATTTCAGATGTGTTACGACCCGTGGCTCTACTCTTCATTCGATCCCTGCGAAACCCTACATTTCAGCAGGATAATGCACGACCGCATGTTGTAGGTCTTGTATGGGCATTTCCGGATACAGAAAATATTGGACTGCTGCCCTGGCCAGCACATTCTCCAGATCTCTCACCAATTGAAAACGTCTGGTCAATGGTGGCCGAGCAACTATCTCGTCACAATACGCCAGTCACTACTCTTGATGATCTGTGGTATCGTGTTGAAGCTGCGTGGGCAGCTGTACCTGTACACGCCATCCAAGCTCTGTTTGACTCAATGCCCAGGCGTATCAAGGCCTTTATTGCGGCCAGAGGTGGTTGTTCTGGGTACTGATTTCTCAGGATCTATGCACCAAAACTGCGTGAAAACGTAATCACATGTCAGTTCTAGTATAATATATTTGACCAATGAATACCCGTTTATCATCTGCATTGCTTGTTCGTGTAGCACTTTTAATGGCTAGTAGTGTATGTAACTTGCTGTCACTATCCACTCACACGATACTTATACAATGTTGTTTTTACCAGACAGTCGTTACACTGGATCATAGCAATCAACATAAAACCATTGGCTTAGAATGCCATGTTCTGAGTTTCTGAGTTTGAGTCCTGGTGTGGCACAAACTTTTTAACAAGGGAGATAAAGAAGGAGATTTTTCTAATTCGTTTAAGAGGGAATAGTTATGTACATGCAAATTCCGGTTAAGTCATATTTTCACGTCGTAGCCATACCAGCCACCGTTCTCCAGCCATCGGTCCGGGGTTCGCCACCCTGCGCAACTGCGCCGTCTGCGGCGTCACTGGCGCACCTGGCCAATGCGCCAGAACCCTTCGCCGAGTCGCCGCCAGCCGAGTTGTGACGACACCCCCGGGATAACAAGGCCGCCCAGCAGTGTTAGTGACGTCACACTAAGCGGCCAATAGCCGACGCAGCAGTCCACGGACACCTCCGCACAGACGTGCCTGACGCTAACGATCTTCTGTCCGTCATACAGAAAGGGGCGAACTATAATTCGAACCAAAGACCAAATTATATGTATTCTTGTAAACAGCATAAAGGTTTATAACGAAATACCGATTACATATACAGGCAGGAATAGGTTCTAGAACTCCTCTGAAAAGTGTTTATCTCCAGTACCAGAATAAACATCAAATTGTCCGGTTTTCTAAATAGAAAACCACTTTGTTAGTAACAGACAGCAAAAATGAGACTTGCAGTTGGTGATTTCTACGTGGAAAAGGAACTAAGCTGTAGAGAGATTGAAAATGGTAATTAAAGAGAGCCTCAGCGTTTTGCTCACATTCTTACACGTAATGCAGTTGGTTGTTTTTCATTTCCTTACCTTTCATAACATTTTTAATATTGTTTCAAGAAGTGTATCTTCAATAGCAGAGTGAACTTCAAATTGTCAGGCTTTTCTTAAAGGAAAGAGCAGTCCCTTAGTATCACAGTGCACGACAGAATCTTGTGTTAAGTGATGTCTATGTTAAAAGGAGAATATTTGATATCTATCTTTTGTTTCCATTCTTTATTACTGGGGATACACTTGTAAAAATTCTTGAATAGAGCTGTGACCATGAACATATGAGTAAATTCACAATAGACATGTGTTTTATGAGATAAAGCGAACTCTTGTTACCTTATTGTAAACGAAAGTTGTGAGGGTTTTGCTATGTATGCCAGTGTTTAAGATAATTTACTTTCAGTGTAATAGCTTGAAAATGTTAAGTCCTGCTGTCAGTTGGCATTTGTCACCACCTGTATGCGAGTTTTAAAGCTAAATAGTGTTCTGACAATTATAAAGTAGTGGCAAAGTTCCTCAATCGATTAAACTTATTCCTGCCCGTATATGTAATCGGTATTTCGTTATGAACCTTTATGGTGTTTACAAGAATATATATAATTTGGTCTTTGGTTCGAATTATAGTTCGCTCTTTTCTGTATGACGGACAGAAGGTCGTTAGCATCAGGCGCGTCTGTACGGAGGTGTCCGTGGACTGCTGCGTCGGCTATGGGCCGCTTAGTGTGACGTCACTAACACTGCTGGGCGGTCTTGTTATCCCGGGGGTGTCGGTTGTGACCGCCATCGCCATCTCACCGCCCGATGTGTCAGGAACGTCGAGTAGGCGCACCGTTTCCCGGCAGCATGCCTAATCTCCTAGGACGTCCGCCCCGACTCCTGCGTCGACGCGAACACATCGTGGGTTAATGCCAGGCTCCACACGAGCCGAGGGTGTGCGCCTGTAGCTGTTCAAGCTCACTGGAGTAGTAACGAATTTTCAGGTACACCTACTGTCTTGCTCCAGCCGTCCACGAAGGACTTCCGTCTCCTTCGCCAGTCGTACGAGATAGGAACATGTAGGTGGGAAAGTGCAATGTCTCCTGGAGAACCCGGATAACGGCTCTTCCAGCCGAGAGTAACTCTCATTGCACACCTAATATACTCAGAGGAAGAGTCTCGTACTTGGGACCTGTTTAAGCTCCCGCTTTTGTAAATGGTCCCACACGTCCCCTGCTCAGTTGGAATGTAGAGATCAGCTTGAAACATCCCCTTAGAAAAAATTATAAATTACTGTGCTGATAAAACTCTTACGTTATTTGATTTTCAAACAGCTGAGCAAAACTGAACGTACTCAGACTTTTCTCTCTTTACTTCTTCTGATCAACAGTAAACTGACACACAATATTTTTAGCGCAACGCAATCCGCCTGTCAACAATCCCTACAAAAGAATGGCCATGACTGACAATAACCTATACCTTTCATGAATCACTTACCTCACAAAAATCTTCGTTACTCAAACTACTGCAATACAGCGAGCACCAATACTGCCAGCTAAATAAAAGTTTCTAACTACTGAAGGCACCAACTACTGATAGGCATAGTTAGCAAATGAAAGAGAACAAACAATGTATTTACCTTAATAGTGCTCAAAAGACATAGTATATACATCAGCTCATGATATCCATTCTTACAAATTTCCTTTTTCTGACGGACACACGTCCAGATCGTCCACTCTCAAAACTCTGCCATCTCACTTCCCCACATCCACAACTGCTGGCGGCTCACCTTCAACTGCACAACGCTACGCGCTGTTCACATCCAACTGTCCAACACTACAATAGCGAACGTTCCAACAATGCCAACCAGCCACAGATTGCACACAGCACAGCCAGAGATTTTCATACAGAGGGCTACGTGGCGTTACCAACGGAAAAACCTAAACAACCTACTTACAAGCTGAGCAAATAACTCAAGGGACGTTGTTTGGGTGGGGGGTGGGGGGGGGGGGTGCCCATAACGCGGAGATAACGTACTAATCAGTTGTATGCATAATTTGTCTTTAGAGGTTGGCACATAGAGATGTGAGCTCCTGAGGGATGCCGTCTGAAAGAAGGAATCTTCACAATTAGAATTCCGAATTTACACTATTAGTAATTAATTACGCGACGTACTATAAAATAAATGTGAAATGATCACGCATGTCATTAATAATTTTAGACTCTTTTGCGTCGTGGAAACACTCGCTACAATTACTGAACTGAATGTACAGCAACCACTAAACGTGACCAGGAAATGTCGAATAATTCATGTATTGTGGGTGATTCAAGTAAATTTTCAGTAGTGAGTAATGCTGTTGTGAAACTGAAATACCTGGAACTTTCGAAATGCTAACCTCGACGACCAATGGCATAAAAAATTGCAAATGTCAGCGTATAACTGCATACGTCTCTTCGAACTACCGTACCTTGTAGGGCTAAGAGTATATACAGCAATTAATCATTAATGAGCATGTATTAGCTAAATTGTTATTTTATTCCAGTTTTATAAGTCAGAATTTGGATTATGATCGGCTTACCACCTTTCCCTTATACCTCCCATATTCCGCAAATAACTACCTATTTATTATTTGTAGATATCACCCCCACAGTCTTTCCTTAATGAATGCTACTTTGAATTAAATCTGTTCTAGGTATATAATTTAAGGTATGTAAGGTATTAAACTCAATCGCATCAAATGATTAGCTCTAGTCGCAGAGGAAAAAGACGTGAAAGAGGGAAGCAGAGTAAAAATTGTGTGGTTCCTCTACATTTAGAAGGCAGCTTAAAGATGTACCATACTAGCTGATATGTAAAAGAGTTATATTACCTGACATGTATTAAATCTTATTTCACAGCAACCAGTGGGACATTTCAATTTAATGTCAAAAAATGGCTCCAAGCACTATGGGAATCAACATCTGAGGTCATCAGTCCCTTAGATTTAGAACTACTTAAATCTAACTAACTTAAGGACATCACACACATCCATGCCTAGAACCGCTCCGCTACAGCGGCCGCCAATTCAGTGTCGCTGGGTTAATTAAATGGAAGTATGAAGAAAGATGTTTTACCACCAGGCTGTACTTTAAAATTGTACCGTATTAACCACTATTAGTTTCGAGCGTTTCTCATTATCAACTGCATCTAAAAACATAACAGAATATAATGAAATGTAAATCAGAATCTGAAAGCCAGTACAAACGTATTGGACGTAGATTTTTCTTAAACACGGTGATTACTTACAACAGATAAGAGAATACAACACCCTCGTGAAAAAGAAAGTACATGCCGTGTGCAGTTGCGCATCACACGATCGTCAAAGCGCATAATCTGAAATAAAAAACATCGGAGTGAGAGAAGTGTGACAAGAGAGCCATATTAATCTGTTAATGATGACTTTTTTGTCAAACCTGTGAGTGATGCCATAGCGAAATTAAAATTTCGTTCTCGTCCAGAATGTTGCAAAATGTGGAACCGTTGCGCTATTATGCAATGTCATTGAAATATTTACGAAACAGTATAAATGGAGGCGACTGTGTGGCTTTGAGCTGTATACCAAGATGCTCAAAAGCTCAGTCCGACCATCTCCATTGAAATGTTTTTTTAAGAATGTGATTAAGGTGTCTAAATCTGAAAAACTCTTAAGAAAAGAGATAATTAAAATGGTATTTAATATCTACCAATCACAAATGCCCCACCACTGTGCACTACTGATAGTGTAACACAGAACTCAAAAAAGTAACATAATCTACATTGAAGTGATAGTTCAGGAACGTGTGAATCAGTATTTGTCTTATTGTTTGCCAGGGTAGCCACATTTACTCTTTCGTCTCACTTAATTCCCTTGTTCCCAAATACCAAACCGATTTTCACTTGGTCTCCCAGTGGAGAATAAACTCCTCTGTTTCTTTGACTATTATACATGTAAATGCCGTGGGAAGCTTGAATAGATGTTTATATACCTTGAACGTGTTTCAGCTGTTGCAGTCCTCGCAAATATCTGCAGGCTAAATACCGTTGTTCTAACTTGGTCTGGACCACGCGCTCGGAGAAAAATTACAGTGCTGCAAAAATAGTATTTCTGCTTAATCCAATTCTAGGGTTTGGTCATGCAATCACTATGCTAATGTGACTTTATAAAATACACGATCGAGCATACACGCGGTAGTACAGTCTTTTATTTTTATTGCAGTAGCTGTAAAACAACAGTACGGTTGTTAGGGACCCAAACGGCAATCGACCCAGTTATTGGTTGGATACGACATTTCAACAGTCATTTATCTAATCATATCTGACCGATTCTGACAGTGATTAATCAGATGTGAACACGTAAAAGTGTCTGTGTCTGGCAATAAAATTGTTAAAACGTTGTACGATAACGAATTTGTTTGTCTTCGCCATACAGCAGGTCATTAAAAACAAGACACTACTTGTCAGCACCAAAGTATGGTGATACTTGTTGGATGGCGATGCGACTGACTATAGGTCACCTGCGATTGGAGAGACTTCCTGGCAGTGTTCAGTGTATGACGCGCTACCTCTCTGTAGCAGTACAAGTTTAACATTCCTCAGACGATAAGGTTGCCAAACCAGTATTCATCTGTACGACTATCAGTCAGACCATACACCTCCAAAATATTTAGACAACTGTTCACTATGTTATTGGAGGAGAACCCCGTTGCAAAGCTACGGGTAGTAATCAATCTTCGAAGTACAGTGTATAGAATCTATGGGGCAGACATGGGAATTACGTCTCTTAGCATATTAATTTCAGGAAGGAGCTTTCTGTCTATTCGTGGTGAAATGTAAAATAAACCGTAGTCTATGGCATTGTTGACAAAGAGATGATGTAAATGGAGTTTTTTTCGCTGATAGTTTCATGAAATACGTATCATTAACCTTTAAGTATAATTCTTAAACGTAAGTAGATGTAACCACTCTTAGGATGAGTTCTATCATGTTTTGTGTCGTTAATGACGATCAGTAAAATGGAGAGAGTTTGAAACTGACCCCACCAGACAGTGTCGTTACTATCTACGGTGCTTCGCCATGCTCCGATTCACGATAAGGTGTTTCAGTTGAGTGACTGTAGGAGGGTGCAAGATGACTTAGACAAAATTTCTAGTTGGCGTGATGAACGGCAGCTAGTTCTAAATGTAGAAAAATATACGTTAAATTGGATCAGTAGGAAAAATAATCCCGTAATGTTCGGGCACAGCTGTAGTGTGTACTGCTTGGCACAGTCACGTCCTTTAAACATCTGGATGCAACGTTGCAAAGCAATATGAATGGAATGGGTTTGTGTGGACTGGGGTAGGAAAGGCAGTTGGTCGGCTACAGTTAATTGGGAGAATTTTGGCAAAGTGTGGTTCCTTTGTAAAGGAAACGGCATATGGAACGCTAGTGCGACATATAATTGAGTACTGCTCTGGTATTTGGGATCCATACGAGATTAGATTGAAGGAAGACGTAGAAGCAATTCAGAGACGGGCTGCTGAATTTGTTAACAACATGTCAGTGTTACGGAGAAGCTTCCGGAACTCAAATGGGGATCCCTGTAGGGAAGGCGCAGGTTGTTTTTAGAGGAACACTGTTGAGAAAATTTAGGCAACCGGCATTTGAAGCTGAGTGCAGGACGACTCTACAGCCGCCAGCATACATTTCGTGTAAGGACCACGAAGATAAAATACGAGAAATTAGAGATCATACGGAGGCACACAGACAGTTGTCCTGCCCTCGCTCTATTTCTGAGTGGGACAGGAAAGGAAATGTCTAATAGTAGTATAGGGTACTCTCTGCCATGCACCGTACGGTGGCTTTGGACTATGTAAGTAGAAGTAGGTGTATAAGGTCTGTTAGAAATTTCCGAAGGATCGATTATCTATGGTTGGTAATTGTCGATCATTCATACTATCGGAAACTGTACGCCAAGATGTCACTTCGTTTTGCTTGCCAAATACCTATATTGAAAATTTCTTCTCCCTCTATGAGACAAATTGGAGGCTGCTGATAAGTCGCTATTACAGGTGTATTAGAGTTAGAGGTTAGATATTATAAATGTTTGTTCTTTAATGAGACGCTTTAACAGTGGCTATTTTGTGCTGTTTTCTTATTCTTTTTTGTAAATGGTATATTTCTGATACCTATTGGGAGCCTCGTCGTTGTATAACAAATGAATTAATCGTTCTGTTGAACTCGGACAATAGAGGGGCATCCCATGATCTGATTCGTATTGTGGCAATGGAACTGTGGCGATAAGACAGTTCTTTTCTCTAATCCGTCTCATCTGATTTGTGACATAACTGGTGACCTGGTTCAACACACACAAAGCTTTAATCCTGTCTCCATAACTCCACAGCATTTATTTCCGACAAGTGTACGTAGCCATTGCGCAGAGTACAATGTCACTAGAACGACCCTCTCCTCTAGATAGAAACGTATTGTGTGGGCTAAGCACTCGAAGCTTTCATCCTGGAGTTATTTTATCTACAGGCAACAATGAAATGCTACTGTGACGTGCTCCGTTAGATTTGAAAACATCCTATGTGACCTGTGATCGACATGTTAACAGGGGATTTACTAAATAATGTATCACTGTTGTTTTCTTTTTACTTTCTATTTCTAGCATCATAATTTTGAGTTTTCACTCAAAATCTGACGAGAAGTGTTGAACTGACATCAGAAAAGTTTTTAACCTCATACGAAAGGATATTAGTCTCTACACCCTATGGAAAACACTAACCGGCAAAGAGGTTTGCACCAGAAAGCGCGAGACACCTACTGGAGGCAAACGAATAGGGTATAAGTGTTCCTCTTTAAGATAATTTCGCAGGTAAGTAAGGCAAGTCTTATTTGCTGCCAATAAACGCTGCTCTAAATGAGGGCGACGTTTAGTGGCGTAGTAAAAGCTGGAACGCCGTAAACTTGACGGAGCCCGCGGCTTCCGCCTTACGCCGCAGCTGCCAGAATGGTACGGTGCCTCCGGCGTGACGCGTAGCCGACCGCAGTGCATGTTCTACTTACTGGCTCTTCATCTGGTGTCCGCTGGTCGCGGCAACAAGCGACTACGAGAACACGCGGTTACGGGCAGCGTGAACCGTTAAGATTCTAAGCGCCTAGGATTGTCAATTGTAAGCGACTTAAAGCGAAAGTCTGCGACGTATGTTTGCAGGTAGGTGTTCAAAACATTGCAGTGAGGGAGTTCAATCTACGCTCTGGATATGACTTACATTTTTGACATTGCATACCTCACCAGGTGTCGGATGCAAACTTGTAAAAAAAAAATAGGTGTCAAGTGATCCCAGTTCTAGATAAATGGAAATCTATTTAAGAATTCCATCGCCTTCACGAGGATTTAGAGAGAAGCCCGCAAAAATTCTTTATTACCTGGTGCGTCCAGAGGGGTTTCACAGCATTTTGTCTAGAGTGGAGAGAAACAGCGCGAAGACTTCTAGCTGGGAGAGACGATAACACAACCGCATGTTCTCTTGGGTAGTGAAGTGTATCCACTTCAAATACACCTAAAAGCCACTTCCTGGCTTACAGGTTTGGCCATTAAAGACAATATGTAATAAATGATTTTCAAAGTCACAGCAGGTTAGTGACTGTGCCTTCGATATCACAACAACTGGTGTCGAATCCATCAAACAAGTCTTGGGGTCACCTCCGATTTCGTTGATACGATTGTTAAATGTGTGTCTTTCCTGCATAATATTGTCATCGATAACATGAACGTTCTGCATCATTATTAGAGTGGTGAAGCTCCCATCAGAAGCGCTCTATTAGTTGAAAAGAAAAGCGTTACTGATCCGAGACAAATTGCAGCATATTTCTGTGAACGTGATCCTAATGGTGGACTGTATGTGTCTTACGTATTTCATAATTCAATTAGTTAGTCAAAATGATTTCTGTGCCATTAAAATTACATGAATATGCTAAAAAAAGTGACTATACACTTGCAACATTCTCTGCGAATTTTTCCTTTAGTTTCCGTTGAATATCACGAAAAGGATACGAATGTCTTCCATTTTCCACGAAGTTGGTTTTGCACAAACAATACAATTGAATTTTTAGCGACATACATGGTGATTCCGTGATGGGATCCGAACTTTCAGCGATGATTGGGAAGGGTAAATATGTCCATCAGAGGTAAAGAACTCTGGTCTGGAAACGACCGAGTCGAAGGATGCAAGCGAAAATCGTTCTGATACCTCTGACAGTGGAATGTATGTATCGGTACTGGTTTTCAAAGCTTGTAGGGTACACAACTTTCAGAGGTGGTAGTATGGTTAGTCCAGTAAACAAGGGCTTTAAAGTGCATACAAGAACTATGACCATATGTGTATCATCGCTACTGTGAAATACATTTGTTCTACTGGACAAGTGTCCACATCTCTTACGGTGGGAATTTTAGAGCCCATATTTACTGGACTTCTCTTTTTGTTTTGGTACTTACTACCGCCTGTAAAGGTAAGGAATCCAAAGAGCTTGCAGTAGAAGAGATGTATTTCACAGAATTGGAGATGAGTAAGTGCTCACATCTCTTAGGTATGCATATTAGAGGCCATGTCTTCTGTAGTTTTGTTTCTTGTTTTGCCCCATACTATCATCTCTGAAAGTTCCCCACCATATAAGCTTAACAAGAACAATATCGGTACATGTATTCCACTGTTAGAGGGATTAGAATTAACTTCGCTTACAAATTTCGACTTGGCCGTTTCAGGATCAGGGTCCCTTGCCTCAAATACGTACGATTACTGTTCTCCAGCATCCATGAAAGCCTGGAACACCATCACGTAATCAGACTGTACATCTATGACAGTCGTGATTGTAGAATCGTGTGTACTAGAGGTGGGCGGCTAAAGGCGACCATTCCCGTTCCAGGGCTATCGACCGCTTGTCGTCCATTGTCACCTGTGGACCCTGTTCCGCGACACTGTTGGTAGTGGAATCTGCCTCGCGACTGCACTCGCCGTTGCTTCTTCTCTTTCTTGCACCCAGTTGCTTCCGGTGGACGAACAGCCTTAAAATACCTGCGAAAATGGCCGATGTCCCAATAAAAAAATGTCCTTCTAGAACAGCTTGACAATCCACCCTGCCTCTCCATCAGCAACACTTTGCTTCTGTATGTGTAGTGTACAGTACTTTCCCAAAGTTGAAACGTGTCTGCTGTTTCAGCGTCCCTCTTTCCATAACCCCATAGATGTTAGCTACACGCACTGCTTTCGCAGACGCCGCCAAAGAGGAAGTGGTATCTACCTTTCCCACAGTTACACGTACTTCTACAGCGTTGCAATTGTCTTTTAGCCATTCCTGCTTAGCCATTTTGCTCTTTCTGCCAATCTCATTCGGTAGACAGCATTCCTTTTCGCCTGCTTCCTCCGCTGCATTTTTATATTTTCTTCTTTCGCTGATTAAATTTAATATTTCCTGTGTTATCAAGGATTTCTACTAAGACTTGTCTTTTTAGGTATTTGATCCTCTGCTGCCTTCATTGACTCACCTCTCAAACCTATCCATCCACACTGCATCTCCTTCACCCGCTTCAGTAAAAGTTTACCTCAACCTCCCTCTGAAACTGAAAATGGTCTCTATGTCTGTCAGGTTATCCAGGTCCCAATTCATTAATTTCCAGTCTTTTTGCAGTTTATTGTGTTTTAACTTACAGTTCATAGTCAATATATTATGGTCAGAGTTTACAAAAGCCACTGAAAAGGTCAGCAAAGCAAAATCTGAAAGTAAGCCGAAGACGTATCTTCTGGGTACTCGTATTTCTGTGAGGAAATGCTGTTTAGAAATTCGTCTTTATCCCAAGTCCCAAATTATTTGTTGGACGTATTACAATTTGGCTTTCCCCCTACAGTTTTTACCATCTAAAGCTCTGTCTAGCACCACAGTTTTATTCCGTGAAGTCTCAGCACACTTTTACGATTGTGTTTCTGCGTGAACACTTAAGGTCTTTTTGCCTGTTCTGAACTGTTTATTACGTCCTCCTTATTTCGTCCGTAGTGTGTTATTTTGCTTCCATTCACAAGGCCTGCAGTTCTTCCTCACTTTCGCTGAGGGTAGCGCTAGCATCAGTGAATCTTTTCATTGATGTCCTTTCACTGTGAATTTTAATTCCTCTCCTGAACCATTTTTTCGTCATTGTTTCTTCGATGTATAGCTTAAACAGTAGGGACGAAAACCGCACCTGTGTGTTACGTCCTGTGTAATCTTTGCACTTTGTCTTGATCTTCCAGTCTTACTATTATTTCTTGGTTCTTCTACATATTGTATACGACCCGTCTTTCACTGGAATTACTTCCGTTTTTCTCAGATTTCCGAATATCTCGCACCATTTAATTTTGTCGAACCCTTTTTCTAGGTAGATCAGTCATATGAATATGTCTTGATCTTTCTTCATTCTTGCTTTCATTATCAACCGCAACATCAGGACTGCCTGTCCAGTGCCTTTACCTTCGCTAAAGACAAACTGATACTCGTCTAAGAGACCCTTAGTTTTCTTTTCCATTCTTCTGTATATTATTCTTGTCAGAAACTGGGCTGCATGAGCTGTCAAGATGATTGTGCGATAGTTCTCACACTTGCTATTACCGGAGTTATGTGGGTGATACTTCTCCGAAAGTCGATGATGTTTCTCAAGTCTCTTAGAACTTATACACCATCTCGAATAGCCGTTTGGTTGCCGCTTCTCCAGATGATTTTTGAAATTTCAAAGGAGTGTTATCTATCTTTCCTGCCTTGTTTGTTCCAGAGCTCTAGTACTGCTTTCTCTACTTCGTCCGCGTCAACTCCCTTTTAATCTTCTGTCAATCATCAGACAAGTCGATCTCTCTCAGAGGCTTTCAATGTGCTCATCCGACCTATCCGCACTGTCTTCTCTGTTTATTAGTGAAATAACCACTGCATTCTTAATGTTGACGCTGTTGCTCTTAATTTCTTCGAAACTAGTTCTGATTTTTCTATATGCTAAAGTACTCCTTCCGACGACATTTTTTTCTCTTTCGATCTTTTCACATTATTCGTGCAGCCATTTCACCTTGGCTTCCAAGCACTTCTTATTTATTTCATTCGTAAGTGTCTTATAATGATGAATTCCTGTCTTTCCCTAAATATTTTTTACCTTCTTCTTTCGTCGATCAGTACTGAAATATTTCTTCTGTTACCAATGTTTCTTCGCAGTTACTTATCTTGTACCTACGTTTGAGTTATGGAACAGTTAGGGACCATTCTACATTGTTTCCACATCTCCAACTAGGCGCTAGCAAATCACTGTATGCGTTACGCAATCTATCAGTGTATTTCATTTCTGCCTACACAACATATCTTGCACCAGAATCAGCAGCCACATCCTTGAAATCACATGATTCGACGATTTATTCATCGAACCGCCATCAAAACCCTACAACGGGGAGAGACTGTTGTATGGCATGCCTGTATGAGTTCTTTACTACCAGGAACAGGATATAACTCACATAGTCAAAAGCTTTGAACTTCTCACCAATTTGTAGCCATTAGGCATGCCTAACGACACATAGGCAAAATCTCCTGGGTTAGAAAAGGATTATGTCTATATCAGTCATTAGTTTCATGTTAATAAGTGTCTTCTAAACATAACATCCAATTAAAGCCAAGACGCAGTTTAATAGAAGGCTCGGTCCTACGTGTATGCACAATCCCTCGAAAATGTATGCAAGTAAACATACTTCCATTTCTATGGAAAGTGTTGCATACTTCCCTAAATTAGACATCCGTTATGACACTGTGTTTAAGCTTACTGGTGAATGTGTTTACGACTTGCAGTGGTTTCTTTGAGACTGTTCATCGATATTCATATGCCCACTTCTTTGCCACGATCTGAAACTCTCCGTCATAGGGATGTTCACCTCAAGTGCTGTGCACGTCATCCCCACACACCGTTTGAGTATGTTTCTGAAGTGGTGTGGGGTGTCGCGGTGATGGAGCGTAATGATCTTGGTAATGCATTTCGAGAGAGAGATGTATTTTTCGGTTCTCTCAGGTAAGACACTAATCTTATCATTTCTCCAGGCGAAATCAGCCAAGTGCTTAACGATGTAGTGAGCATCATACCAGCTCCAATTTTGGAAGAAAAGGGATATACGTCATGGTAGCTGAAATTTCAGATTTTATGCGTTGTTTCCTGCACAGCGGAAATACTGTGTCAGTTATCAGAGGTCCCTGCATGGAGCTTCCGTTCTGTGAAGGTGTGGTGGGAGGTCGTGGCGTCACCATCACAGCGCGTCACAGGAGATAAGAGACACTTGACGTCAGCATAACTCACATAGGTGTAACTGACTTGGTGATGGGCATTCTTAAACTTCAACAACTTGTTATGGATTTCCATAAGAACCACTTCCTGTGTAAAGCAAGCTGTATGATTGCTAAATACTCGCTCGAAATGAATGAGGTGAAGTATGTAGGTCACAAATTCCGTTTACGACTGTGTTTAGTCAATTGGAAGAAAAGCAGATGGGACACATTTTGATCCAGATATAGTGTTGATTGTCGTCTAGGAAAAAAAGCGTATTTGAGGTGCCGACCAGCAAAGTCAGAAAAATGAAGCAATCTACTGCTTCATGCACATTGTGCTCTTCTGGTTTGCTTTCTTTTTCCTCAAGATGTGAACGTAAACTGATCTACCCAGATTCTGCTCTTCAAGTTTAGGTACATACTGAAGTTCAACGGGAAAACTGACACCGTCAGAATTATAAAATCCGCAAACATATCTTTCCTGTATTTCGAAAAAATTGTCGTAGTATGACGCACAAAGTGAAAATATGGAACCATTAAGGAATTGAGGTGTCCCGCACTGTCACGCCAAGTTCTCTCCAAATGTAAATAATGGGTTTCTCTTCAACACCATTACCACCTTGTTTTGGGAGGTACACGAGTTCACAGCATGACTTTTCATTACACTTACTGGCAAGATGTTGCGTATTATTCACAATTCTGGGAAGCTCCCGCTATCAG
Source organism: Schistocerca piceifrons (assembly GCF_021461385.2). Classification (NCBI taxonomy): domain Eukaryota; kingdom Metazoa; phylum Arthropoda; class Insecta; order Orthoptera; family Acrididae; genus Schistocerca; species Schistocerca piceifrons. Next base: position 584,700,597 of record NC_060142.1, on the reverse strand, counting down.
GTAGAGCATATTGAACAATGGGAGCTGGTAGCGTGTAACCAGAGTGATTCCAAAGACATATCGATGAAATGAATAAAATTCTGTTGTCTGTACTTAATGAAAGCCATTGTTATTGTATCTCGATGAAGTTGCATACTTACTATGAGTAAAATTTCTCACCATACAACCTCGTTTTATTTAGAACCGCGTTATGTGCACAGCTTGTTGAAACCATCCTGTTCATGTTAATTTCTACTCAAAAATCTTTTATTTTTAACCCAACGTAAAAGTAATTTTATGTTATCTGATGCCTACGTACGATCATTTTGTTCTTCTTCAGCTGCCGGACATCTTATAAGACCTCAGGTTGCAAATCATAGCATATTTATAAATACCACACATTCATGAAGTCTTTTCACCCCCTTTCACGTACACGACTGTGTCCGTGTTGTTGAATGTTAGAAACGATGTCACCATATCTTCGAGAGGTGAGCTGCAATCATTCCAATGTTTACCATTCTAAAAAAGGTGCTAGCTTTATCACAGTTTATCATGTCTTGGCTCACTTCACATCCCTGAAAGGTTCAAAATGTTAAAATGTGTGTGAATTCCTTAGGCACTATACTGCTGAGGTCATCGCTCCCTAGACTTACACGCTAGTTAAAGTAACTTATGCTAAGAACAACTCACACAACCATGCCCGAGGGAGAACTCCAACCTCCAGCGGGAGGGGCCCGAAATCCGTGACATAGCGAGTCAAACCGCACGGCCACTCCGCGCGGCTCCCTGAAAGGCTTCTATGAATTTGTGGAGAATGTTGTTGTCACATATACAACATTTGTGAACCTGATTAATCCTATATCCTTAAATACAAACAGCCTGCATTCATCAAAGAAGCCTTGAGCATCGATAGCAGTGTTCACACTTTTACACCACACCATGAAATACTTCAGACACGTCACAAAACTTTCTCATTTATGGTACTTATTACACAATTCCTGTGAGTGGTGTGCATGGTGGATTGTCAGACTGAGTGGGAAAAGCTTTATCTCCAGTTATAAAATTTAATTTCTTCAATTTTCTGTTTCTGATGGAGTGGAACTGTGTCTCACTGCAATGCTGTGGCTGGGCTTGGACCAGTGACACATCTGATGTCAGTGGATATTGCCGTCTACCCACGCCCAGTCGACGTTAGCTGAGTTCCTATAGCTAGTACTGATGATGAGGTAACACCTTACTGATCTGTCACTGAACAGGGCGCGCTTGCAAAGTGCAATACAGCAGTCAGTCAGAGTGCAGTGAATGGTCACAAAGGGACACGGGACAGATTAGTGAGAGCGTACCAACATTGCCGACATACTCTCCTGTTAGCCAGCTCTCAACAGAACCATCATGTGTCTCTTTATTCGGACACTTATCCCGTCAGTCTCTTTTTGAGTGACCTCACACACATCGTAGTCTTAAATCTGTACCCTTGCTGATAAGCTTTTTTTTTTGTTTTGTTTTTCTGGTTTGATGTGGCCCGCCCAGAATATGTCTCCTGTGCCAACCTCTTCATCTCAAAGTAGCACTTCCAATCTACGTCCTCATTAATTTGTAGGATGTATTCGAGTCTCTATCTTCCTCTACAGTTTTTGCCCTCTTCAGTTTCCTCTAGAACCATGGAAGTCATTCACTCGCCTCTTAACAGATGTTCTGCCACCCTGTCCCTTCTCCGATTCTGCGCAGAGCCTCCTCATTTCCACATCTCCGATTCTGCGCAGAACATCCTCATTCCTTACCTTATCAGTCCACCTAATTTTCAACATTCGTCTGTGGCATCACATCTCAAATGTTTCGATTCTCTTCTGTTCCTATTTTCCCACAGTTCATGTTTTACTACCATACAACACTGTATTCCAGACGTACATTCTCAAAAATTTCTTCCTCAAATTCATCACTTTTCGAAATGTTTTTTCTTCGTTCTGATGTAGAAACTTTGACCAAGATACTGTGTTGCTTACCATATCCGATGCCAACGTTACTTTTTAGCGTACATTCTGTACTATGGAGCCTTTATCAGTTGGTGAACTGTGAAACGACTTTAGGATATGTATAAATATGAAATCTTCCTCCTCGTGTGCTCCCAAGACCTTCGAAATGTGTTAAGTGAAAACAGTATTTGTCTTGTACCTGTCTTCTAAAGCGCTTCTATAAAGTGAGTCGAAAGCTGTATACGTAATAGTTAACCACATTAAGTTCTCTTCCGAGACAGGTGTCCTGCATATAAATATACTTCGATAAATAATACAGGTTAGGGCACTGGACTTATGCATAATTCTTAACGATACAATAAAATTTCGTTAGGCATTGGAAACAGGTAATTCTTAATAGCAACGACTGCAGATAAAGTGATAAAGCAATCGAATTAATTGCAATGTGTCGTGTTTCGGACAACCTCGCAGTTTATCACGACGTATCCGGTTTCCTCTACATATGCTGTATTCCAGCCAGAGATGATATCTTGCTGGCAGGCAGTATGTTACAATCGCACCGTGCGTGCTGTATAGCCACAAGCGATGTTTACCGTTGGATTGCGTCAACGAAATGAACAGACAATTAATCAGAATGCAGCTGTTAGAGAACAAGTGTTTCAGCAAGTCATAATTATATTTTTCTCAATCGAACTTTCTGCTAGCTATTATTAATCTCATCTGCAGTACCTTCAACATTCTGCGAATGTCCAAGAATAACTGATATCAGGAAACTCCTTCCACCCTCTTACGATGTACACACACACATACTCTCTCTCTCTCTCTCTCTCTCTCTCTCTCTCTCTCTCTCACACACATACACACACACACACACAAACACACACACACACACACACACACGATAATACTCTTGCCTTATTCAGCTGCATCGGTACTATCTAATAAGATAAAGGTCAACATGGTAGCATTTGTCTTTCCTTAGATACTATTATCTCCTTTCCCACAATGAACACTAACATATATCTTACATATTATGGAAATTTAATAAGTACAACCCCATCCTTTTTCCACTAATTTCTGGTACGATGAAAAGGCTTTACTATCACACGAGCCCTCACTCACCCTCCAAATCCTCTTTTAATAGTACTTCAACAAACACCCACTCCCTTCCTTGACATCTACCCTCCCGACCATTTTTAACCCACACCATTAAAAGTCCAGTATTACTCCCTGTCTTTCATATCCTATTCTTTCAAAATATCCTCTTGATCTGTACTCTATGAGCGCTTGAAGTGTGTGGTTGACGGTACGGTTTTGTTGGGCCATTAGGGTTCTTTCCGGTTGTAACCTCCCCCTCACTTATCGACCTTAATGACAGTGAAAAATTAAACCGCGTGTACCTAATGGAAATTTGGGAAACGCAATCGTCACCGAAGTCAATTTGTCGGTAAAGAGGGAGGAAAGGGTTACATCTAAATGAAAGGAAAAATGCAAATGAATCTGGTGGAAATTAATTTTGAAAAGGGGTAAAGTTAATAAAGAAAGTAAATGTGCGGCCGTTACGTTAACAATTAACTAGCGGTAATTAGATATTTGAGATTTGGGGGAAATTACGGTCGCCAGTCCTAAGGACAATTACTATAGTAACTGAAAAAGAAAGGTTATTACACATATAATTAGCACTAGAAGCGTGGCAACTGAAGGTTGACACGTGTAGTGTGAAAACTGAAAGTCTGTCAGAAGTAACAAATTTTGCTACACTCTGACTTAATTTAGCAAAAGAATTAATAAAACCGGAAAATTGAAAGTTAATTTAGCGATGGAAATTAATAGTGAACTTTGTTTCTGAAGCACTACGAAATTCAATAAAATAAGGTTAGTCTTGGGTTACCTCAACAATCATTTCAAAAGCTATTTGAATCTACTGAATTTAGAAATAAGAAATTTAACTTTGAACTTGAATCAAATTATTCTGAACAATTAACAATAGTAAAATTTAGTACGTACCAAGCTGAGCTGCAGTCACAGGTAAGCTAAAAAATGGTAACAAAATTCGCACTCTTAATTTGTGCTTGTGTAATCTAAAAATTGTAGCCAGCTATGAATACCTTAACTGAACTTTGAAATTAAAGCAGTGAAATCGAATGATGCTGGCGTTTGAATTTCAACGAGACTCGGGTTCATTCCGGAAAAGGAAGGGACCCTGCTTGGTAATGCAATTGGGACAATGAGCAACAAAGGTTCATGCTACGTTGCTGTAATTTTGTGATTTGAACAGTTTGAAAAGCTGAGGCCTGCCATACAGTTCTAAAACTTTACGTGCTTCCAGTCTTCCTTGTTGGTTGATTGAAGGTTTGAAGCCGTCGCTCGAGGAGGTGGCGACAGTCACTCATTGTCGGCCGTCGCTGTTGCAAAAGCTGGATGTTGGCGCGCCTTCTTCTCGACACGGTCACCAGGCGAAACGGGCTCTTGATGTGCGCCAGCTAATGCTTCCCGTCCGCGACACCGTGTCAGAAACTATCATAGCAAGTCGAGCGTAATTACATGCTGCCCAACCCTGAAAGCGCGGCAACTCGCAGGAGCGTCACACAACACACCTGCTCCACTGCACTACCCCAGCCCGACTCCCCTCTGCCCGCGCTCCACGCGACAGAATTAACACTACCAAAGATCCTAAACACTTCGGTTCTCCACACGACCCATCGATGTATTCGTTCGATAGCATAGTTTTCCCTAGGCCAGACCCAGCGTATAAATACAAATAATATGCACAAAACAAACCAATTATAAATCGACATAAATGCATATATATAAAAATAGTAAAACAATTACAATATACAAAGATACAGAAATGTTATATCTTCAGGTAACAAAACAAGGAAAAAATTTGCAGTGCAATAGATGGAAATAGGGGGATATGCATTTCCGGCGTTACACGGTTCCACTTATGGACTGCTTTACACCTCTATGGGAGTAGTTACTTCCTTAATAATAGCTGTACGATCTCTGAGGGATAGACAGAATATTTTTAGTTTTTAATTTGAAGACGATTCTTGAATTTTTCTAAATGGTTTCTAGGGAGATGTAGGCTGCCTTTCTTATAGGATCTCCCAGTAAATATTTTTCAGCATTTGTGTTACATTCTCTTACCGTTCAAACATGCTTGGGATAATTCACATCTGCTGTCTTGGTGTACATTCTATGTTGCACGTTAGTCCGAGCTCACATGGGCCCTACATATTAGAATAATATTATAGTATGAACTCCACAACTGTTTTGTATCCAGTCTCTGTTATGCACTGCCTGTAGTTTCCCAGTCCTATCAACGAATCGGAATTTGTCATCTGATTTACCTACACTTGGTGTGTGGTGAGTGAAATAGCATAGCACTGCCATGTCTCACTTTAATTACACGATTAAAGAGTCAGTGAGGCCATACAAATATTTAGCAGCTGCAGTGTTTACAGATACGGATTTGAACAACAGTTTATGGTAAGTTTCCCCTCAGCTTATCAGGGTTTATCGTATTTCTCAGACAGGACTTGGAATAATTTGATTCATATATAACAACTGTGGTTGAGTTTCAAGAGAATAGATGTCTAAGCTCTAGAGAACTGTGTGCCTAGAAGAATAATTAAAGATGTAAAGAAATTATTCAGCAGGATTTAAGAAACACTTAGATTGTTGTACAGTAATATTGTGACAATGTATCGATTCCAGAGGTGCAGTATGGGTGGGGGTAAGAACACGCAGTCTATTACTTCAGGTGGCCACCTAAAAGAATTGATAAACGTAGGAATCAACGACACACAGGGAGGTACGATAACTGAACATGAACATACAGACTTCTCCACTTTTCTAACGCTTTTTATGTGGGTGCTCATTGTTGCTACAAGTTCGTCTTAATCATTGCTCAGTCTCGATGTGAACTTTCTCTTTAAGATCAAGTCTGCCAGCTGCCAACAAGTGGCATATATGTCAATTATGAGTAGGGCGCTGAAGCATGTATTCTTAGTAACGTAATAATAATGGCCTAGCCTCCACGCATTCATACATATCCTGAACACTAACATCGCAAGTCATAAATACTGTGAATTATATCTGAGTGCACGCACACCCCCTATCGGCCCCATTACTGCCTCCTGCTACAGAATTATGCAACAGCCTCGCTCCGAAATTATCGTTCTCCTATTCCTTCTCTTACACTTCGGCTCTTAGTTGTTCATCTCCGCGGTTATAATGTAGTGTCTTTAAAAGCAAAAGTAGTAGCGAAGTAATATTTTTAGTATTATTACTGTTTTATTATTATTGTTGTTGCCGTTGCATTTGAAAATGTTCCATGCCCACACAGTTCTTATTCTCTCAGAATGGTCCCCTTTCATACCCTCAGACCAACTGGTTCCTATATTTTTCGGGTTTTTCTGCCTGGCCACCTATCCAATAGTGAATTTTTTACCTACATTTTTTTCTGTCCTTTATTTCATTTGTGATAGCCGTGCTTCATTCAGGTCTTCTTTTGTTTCTGCGACTGGTTTTATTGTCTCTATTTTAGCTTCACTTTGAGTTTCATAGATTCTCGGAAGTTCTGTGGTTAATCTGGTTTGATTCATTCTTTTAAAATTCCGGTGGAATTTTAGCCTCCGTTTCTTCTTTTCTGAGTAAATGTTAGTATACTTATGATTTTCTTTATTTGTTCTTAGTATTAGGTTATTACAGACCTAAAATTTTTCTGATTACTTTTCGTTCTCTTTCTTCCACGTCTTCAACGTATCCTTCTCTGTTTTAAACCAGTGCTTCAGATCTGTAAAAACACTCGGGTTTTATGTTCGTGTCGTAATGTCTTAGTTCCGTGCATTTTCAGACACCTTTTTCTCAAACTTTTAAAAGCGTGAATTTTTTTTAAAATAGCTAATTACTTTTCCTAATTACTCAAATAACTGAGCAAATAGGCCCACTCGCTCATGAACGGGAAGAGAATGAAACAAAGCTAGACGCGAAAAATAGTTGCAATTGAGAATTCCTACAGAGATGTGTAACATACTGCGTAGAGATCGGCGGAAAGAACCATAGTCAATCAATAGCTGGATGCCGGCACAAACTTATAGTTTGCCGGGGTATGCTTTCAAGCCACTTGAAGTGGAATAGGCATGAAAATTTTCCAGTAGGAAAATGACATGTCAAGCTGAGTGTGGAAGAATTTCAATCAGATGTAATTCATTTATGAAGGAGGCTGTTCACAAAAGCCTTCTTCAATTGATTGTTGGATATTGCTCGTCCACTAGGCCGCGTGTTAGGTAGAATTAATAGAGGAAATGGGGAAGTCTAAAGGGAAACAACACGTTTCATCGTAGTTTCTTCTAGGAAGCGACTAACCGCTGAAATTCTGAGAGGATTCGCTCCATGAAAAGAAAAATATGTTACATCCTCTCACACAAATCTCATGAAACTACGAGTATAAGGGTAAAACAAGAGAAATTGCGTATACAGATTGTCACCTTCCGTGTTTCTTCCGCCACACCATAAGTAGATAAAACAAGATGTTAGTAAAATAAAGATGCAGCTTATCCAACCTCCATGTCACAGCGTAAGGTGGCTTGCGTGTTGTAAAAATTGGTATCGAGTAACGAAATAAGAACAACGTAAAACAGTTAATTGTACCGCTACCAGTATAACCTTCATTGTCTTCACGTGACGGTGCCTCCAGACACTACGAGAACATTGCTAGACTAAAACGTGATGGATTGTAAGCAACATGTGGAGAGGACGGGTACTACCAACTGTAACAATTACGTCCCTTTTCAGCCGAACAACGACAAAAATTAGAAAATAAGTTAAAAATAATTAATATAGGTTAAAATACATGTGTTTCATAAAGTACATATAATTTGCTTTTCTAAGATAGAAATCAGATATTATTGATGGTTTGTGAAGTATATGTAGACTAAAAAAAAAAGTTTTACTACACTACTGGCCATTAAAATTGCTACACCACGAAGATGACGTGCTACAGACGCGAAATTTAGCCGACAGGAAGAAGATGCTGTGACATGCAAATGAATAGCTTTCCAGAGCATTCACACAAGGTTGGCGCCGGTGGCGACACCTACAACGTGGTGACATGACGAAAGTTTCCAACCGATTTCTCATACACAAACAGCAGTTGACCGGCGTTGCCTGGTGAACGTTGTTGTGATGCCTCGTGTAAGGAGAGGAAATGCGTACCATCACGTTTCCGAGTTTGTTAAATGTCGGATTGTAGCCTATCGCGATTGCGGTTTATCGTATCGCGACATTGCTACTCGCGTTGGTCGAGACCCAATGACTTTTAGCAGAATATCGAATCGGTGGGTTCTGGCGGGTACTACGGAACGCCGTGCTGGATCCAAACGGCCTCGTATCACTAGCAGTCGAGATGACAGTCATCTTATCCGCATGGGTGCAACGGATCGTGAAGCCACGTCTTCATCCCTGAGTCAACAGGTGGGGATGTTTGCAAGACAACAACCATCTGCACGAACAGTTCGACGACGTTTGCAGCAGCATGGATTATCAGCTCGGAGACCGTGGCTTCGGTTACCCTTGACGCATCACAGACAGGAGCGCCTGCGATGGTGTACTCAACGATGAACCTGGGTGCACGAATGTCAAAACGTCATTTCTTCGGATGAATCCAGGTTCTGTTTACAGCATCATGATGGTCGCATCCGTGTTTGGCGACATCGCGGTGAACGCACATCGGAAGCGTGTATTCGTCACCGCCATACTGGCGTATTACCCGGCGTGATGGTATGGGGTGCCAGTGGTTACACGTCTCGGTCACCTCTTGTTCGCATTGACCGTACTTTGAACAGTGGACGTTGCATTTCAGATGTGTTACGACTCGTGGCTCTATCCTTGATTGTATCCCTGCGAAACCCTACATTTCAGCAGGATAATGCACGACCGCATGTTGCAGGTCCTGTACGGGCCTTTATGGATACAGAAAATTTTCGACTGCTGCCCTGGTCAGCACATTCTCCAGATATCTCACCAATTGAAAATGTCTGGTCAATGGTGGCCGAGCAACTGGCTCGTCACAATACGCCAGTGACTACTGTTGATGAACTGTGGTATCGTGTTGAAGCTGCATGGGTAGCTGTACCTGTACACGCCATCCAAGCTCTTTTTCACTCAATGCCCAGGCATATCAAGGCCGTTATTACCGCCAGAGGTGATTGTTCTGGGTAGTGATTTCTCAGCATCCATGCACCCAAATTGCGTGAAAATGTAATCACAAGTCAGTTCTAGTATAGTATATGTGTCCAATGAATACCCGTTTATCATCTGCATTTCTTCTTGGTGTAGCATTTTTAATGGCGAGTAGTGTAATGTCTCGTTATTGGTGACACTGTTAAAGCGCTGTTTGTGACTCCATGGACGACGTGTGCCATTACGCTTCTGTCGGTCTCTACCTGACATTCACGTATTGCGCACGGCTTAATAATTACCTCGGCCGGCTGTTTCTTTGACAGATTATCACATCAAGAAACGGTAAAACATCAACAAGGCAATGAATTGAGTTTCTTCGCCACTTTTGTAAAACATCTATCCACTAAGCGTTACGTCCTGATGACGTCATCTCTAACACAGCTCCCTGTGGCTCATGTCTCTGGGCCTAGCACAAGTCGCCTGTCTCGTATTCAATGCACTCCTCACTTTCAAAACTCGCCTATAAAGCAAACTGTTACAACCAGCATCATGTCAGATTACAGAAGGTTAAAAAGAGGAAGTGTAATGTGCTAATACAATCACTGTCATATCACGACTTCTGTTAAACTAATTTAACTGACCTCCAGTTGTATAATGAAAGCTGAAAAAATGAAAATAAGCAAGCCAAAGTGTGTTACATGGTCAGTGGTTCCTAAACTGTTCTATAACCTACATAAAATGAGAATATTAAGGCATTAGATCACAATAATCAGTAAACACTGAGAAATGTAATGCATATTGTTACGAGCAATTTTCGGTTGTGTATGTAATTTACGTTTTATTCGAAACTGTGCGCTCTATATAAGTAAGAGGCTCTGGCAGCACATTGGGCTGAAGTAACAGCTCAGGCGAGCAGCGGTGTCACTACCCCTGAGGTAGTTCCAAGAGGATGCGCCAGGAGAAGCGCAGGTCAGTGCCACACAGTCCACTGGACTTCCTTTTGAAGTGCCACGAGTGGATGCCGGGCGTACACAGACGACATATTTACGACCTACTTTTAGCAAGGTCCACGAAGGTGGTATTGTGCACAAAACATAGAGCTGTGTTTCTTCGGAATGCACATGACGTAATAGATAACACCAGAAAATGGTCTGGGAGCTGCCGAACATTGACTTCACAAAAACTTATATGTTTACGCAACATTAGAACCGCCAGGATTAGCTAACGTAAACACAGATGGAGATGCTTGTTTTCAACACAGAAGACTTAGACGCGTGTTACTGGCTATCAGTATGAAGAAAAACTCAGGGAACCGGATCAGCGTCTTTTAAGGAAGGTTTTTATCGGTCGGCACTCAGAATATCCTTAGCTCAGCCAATTCATATAGAGTAAAGAACTCAAAACGCAGAAATACGAGTGTTTTTTAGCACCCTTTCAGTACAAAATCACTTCATCATTTGACTTTCAAAAAGCTCCACCAGACTTCTCCTCCGCCGGCCTGCGACGCCGCCAGAGCAGATGAGCTGAGCGACTTCGAAAGATTTCAGGCTAACTTGAACTTGGCTGCTGGCGAAGATAGTTGGTGCGCCGCCAGTGACTGATTCTGCAGTCTCTTCAACCTCCACCTACAGTTTGATGTGGTGAGATCGAGCCGAGAGTGCGATATGATGCACAGGGAAATTTTTATAGAATTTCAGGAACATCAAGCTTCTCTCTGAAGTCTTGTTTTCAGATTCAAATGACCAGTTAGCTTCCACCTCTGGCCACAGATGCAATGTATTCCTTTCTGATGGACTTTTATACTAACATCATGACCGTCACGGTGCAACTTGACAACTTCATATGTTTCATGTTATACGCGATTACTAGTATCTTAATCCAGACCATTTTATCAGATGTATCAAGGTTCTGCCTCACTATTGGTACATCTTTTCGGCAGGTAGAGTGGCTTTCGCGTTATTTAAAAAAAAAAAAAACTGCTCCATCCCAACCCCCCCCCCCCCCCCACACTTAATCGGTTACAATTTTTAGTATTTCGTTTATGGCAGACTTCCCAACACTGTACAAATATTTGCAGCTGCTCGAGTTAGTTCTCATCTTTCAACTTTTTCGAAGTTCATCGACTGAGCGATTTCGCAACCGGCTTCGGCGGCAATTTCGTTCACAACTGGATCTAAAAAATGGTTCAAATGGCTCTAAGCACTAAAGGACTTAACATCTGAGGTCATCAGTCCCCTAGAACTTAGAACTACTTAAACCTAACTAACCTAAGGACATCACACACATCCATGCCCGAGGCAGGATTCAAATCTGCAACCGTAGCGGTCGCGCGGTTCCAGACTGAAGCGCCTAGAACCGCTCAGCCACACCGGCCGGCAACTAGATCTAAACTTAACCCTTACAAGCACAGCAGTTTCGTAGTAAGAAGGTGAAAGGAGTATACTGGGGCACATTTGTATAGGACTGCATACCCAGGGATACTCCTTCTGATCTGAGATTAATATAGTGTTGGAGTAAGAGAGCGCTGGGCGCTCAGTGGTAGGTAGCTGTCTGTGAGCGAAAGACGATGGAGTAGGCTTTTTTGTGGTGTGCTCTGTGAAGCCACCAAGTGTCAGATTAATGAAGATGTGCCAATATTGTTGAACTTGTAAGGCGAAGTCTTCATGCAAGCAAGGTAAGTACGCTAAATAATTATGATTTTTGTTTTTGCCATCACGTTAGTATAGATGAGTTGGGTGATAATTTGTAATTGTTGAGTAACCCCGGAATGTACGTAGACTGTTTTGATAAAAAAGGCTAGTTAGGTATTTCACTTTTGTAACGTTTTTAAGATTTGTTAACAGAGTTATATGTCATTTCATTATTTGCATTTATGTTGATTAGGGAAGTTAGATAATACTTGCTATTTAAATCTCATTGTTTGTGAATTATTTGTGAGTAATGTAACTTTAGTTGTCAGACGTATTTTAAAAAGACAAACTTAACTTGCATTATAATTTTGCTAAGAAAACTCATTGTTGTAATCAGTACCGCCTCCCTATCGACGTTATATATTTTTACAAGAAGTTAGATTTTTCGTACATGTTTTCATTTATCAGCCAAAACAATTTCATGTGCATTTAAAAGTATTACAGCCAGTACTGCACACCGCTAAGCCTGTAGCTAGCATATTTATATTTTGTGAGAGACCAGAATATATCGCGTTCCACTGTTGCCGCTTTAGAGGTAAGTCAATTTAATTTATTTGTTATGTACACAGGGGCCAAAGTTATCAGTTTCGAACAGGGTCACAGGATTCAGTGTTTAAGAGACTGAATGTGGTGTGAAGTGACTGTATTTCTTTATTGGTATTGGGAGTTGCATTGCCCAAGCGATTCGTATTAAGTTTCGCTAACATTAACACAGTGTAAGTACACCACTTGCATTTACAACACGCTACACGATAATTCGAGTTTTATGTCTATTCTACAGTTCAGACATTCATTCACGTAATCTTAAAGTTTTTCACAAAGAAAAGGAACGTTACAAAGGCCACAGAAATAAAACAATTTAATTGTTAACTACATGGTGTGTGGTAAAATTTACACGAACGTGAATTCCAGACTTTTATAAATGTGTGACGACGCCGATGGCGTAATATCCCAGTCACTGAAGAGAAAAAAGTCCTAATACAGGAAATAATTCATACAGTCACAAAGTTGTGTATACAGGTTAGAGAGGATGGCATAAACAAAACACATAAAATTCTGACTTTGGGGTTCCATGTATGGGTTGGGATATGTTTGAGGCAACTGTTGAAAGTTTTTCTTGAATGACACGAAAACGGCCGCCCCTATGGAAAACGTATCCCAGTGCAAAAACAAACCACATTAAATTTCTTCGAAAGAACACGTCCTACTCATTTTCCCACTAGGAACAGAAGATTGCGCGAAAATATCGAAAATCTGGCGCGACTCTCATGCGCTGTTGGATAAGAGGTTTTGTAGTCTAGTTTGTGGTACTTTTCCGACTTAATAATCCGCAAGTGTCCTAAACCAACTTGTTCTTCTCGACTTTATCTCTGTGGCACGTTATGCTGACTTTCAGTGCATTAGCTATGGCGAGAAATCCGATGAGCGTGTAAGAAATCAGAACAACTGCACGTAAGTTCTGCTCTGCACGGAGAGTTTTACCGCAAACTGCAACGTGGGTTGCTGCGGTGACGGTGACCTGTGTGTTGCTCGTTATCCGGCATTCGAAGCAGAGACTCTTCCTTCGTGGAGATGGTCCTACGCCACGTCTTCTCCATAACACTGTCCGTCTATAGATTCCCCCCTCCCTCCTATTCCTCCCCTCCACCTCTCTACCCAGACACGCGTCCAAGAATCATGTGTCACCAAATGTGCAACGCGGTGCTCCTTTGTTAAGTTTTCGTCTGTTTTAAAATATACACTACTGGCCATTAAAATTGCTATACCAAGAAGAAATGCAGATGATAAACGGGTATTCATTGGACAAAAATATTATGCTAGAACTGACTTGTGATTACATTTTCACACAATTTGGGTGCATACATCCGGACAAATCAATACCCAGAGCAACCACCTCTGGTCATAATAACGGCCTTGATACGCCTGGGCATTGAGTCAAACAGAGCTTGGATGGCGTGTACAGCTACAGCTGACCATGCAGCTTCAACACGATACCACAGTTCATCAAAAGTAGTGACTGGCGTATTGTGACGAGTCAGTTGCTCGGCCTCCATTGACCAGACGTTTTCAATTGGTGAGCGATCTGGAGAATGTGCTGGCCAGGGCAGCAGTCGAACATTTTCTGTATCCAGAAAGGACCGTACAGGACCTGCAACATGCGGTCGTACATATCCCGCTGAAATGTAGGGTTTTGCAGGGATCGAATGAAGGGTAGAGCCACGGGTCGTAACTCATCTGAAATGTAATGTCCACTGTTCAGAGTGCCGTCAATGAGAACAAGAGGTGACCGTGACGACTAACCAGTGGCACTCCATACCATCACGCCGGATGATACGCCAGTATGGCGATGACGAATACACGCTTCCAATGTGCGTTCACCGCGATATCGCCAAACACGGATGCGACCATCATGATGCTTTAAACAGAACATGGGTTCATCCGAAGAAATGACGTTTTGCCATTCGTGCAGCCAGGTTCGTCGTTGAGTACATCATCGCAGGCGCTCCTGTCTGTGATGCAGCGTCAAGGGTAACCGAAGCCGTGGTCTCCGAGCTGACAGTCCATGCTGCTGCAAACGTCGTCGAACTGTTCGTGCAGATGGTTGTTGTCTTGCAAACGTCCCCCTTAGTTGACTCAGGGATCGAGATGTGGCTGCACGATCCGTTGCAGCCATGCGGATAAAATGCCTGTCATCTCGACTGCTAGTGATACGAGGCCGTTGGGATCCAGCACGGCGTTCCGTATTACCCTCCTGAACCCACCAATTCCATATTCTGCTAACAGTCATTGGATCTCGACCAACGCGAGCAGCAATGTCGCGATACCAAAAACCGCAATCGCGATAGGCTACAATCCGACCCTTATCAAAGTCGGAAACGTGATGGTACGCATTTCTCCTCCTTACACGAGGCATCACAACAACGTTTCACCAGGCAATGCCGGTCAACTACTGTTTCTGTATGAGAAATCGGTTGGAAACTTTCGTCATGTCAGCACGATGTAGGTGTTGCCACCGGCGCCAACCTTGTATGAATGCTCTGAAAAGCTAATCATTTGCTTATCACAGCATCTTCTTCCTGTCGGTTAAATTTCACGTCTGTAGCAGGTCATCTTCGTGATGTAGCAATTTTAATGGCCAGTAGTGTATATCTATAAATAAAAAAGCACTGCTTCAGTACCACACGTCTAGCTGTTGGGTGATGAGTCAAAAATTCGTATCACTGCAAAGAGACATGTGTTTCTATCGAATGGAACAAAGCTATCGACGTGCATCAAGCCGGAACTAAGTAGGTCCTACCCGTAAAATCGAACTGTTAGACCCAGAAGTTCTGGGAAAATGATTGTTTTAGGAATATTTGTACTTCACTCGTTTTTATATTGCCGTATTTTGGCGATTGTCTGTATCAGGGGACCGCCTTGTAAGGGACCGGACGTGTCTACACGGAACTGGCTCACGCGTCCGGAACACCAGCTGCGCACAAATTTATGGCGGCAATAGAGGGCGCTATCAGGCACGTGACGGGCGCGACGTGTCGAAATAGGCCGGCAAAGTGTCGGCGGGCACTGCGTGCTTCCACGCTCTCGTTAAACAAAGCCAGATCAGCGTCCCAGATAGCCGCGCCTAGCCGAGCCGGCAGCGGCTGGGTCGTCTTATCGCTCGCGCAGCCACCGGCCTCTGGCAGCAGCACCGCAGCCGATGGCTGCCGATAGGGCGATCCGCTCTGGTGTTTGAAACTCCGGCGCCGCTGGCTGCGGCCGAGGAGGTGCTTAAGGTGTCAAGCGGTATCTCGTCCGCGGTCTGACTACGCAGTCACAAACAGCTTCCTCGCACCCATTAATACAATTACGCTTACGGACGTCTTGAACAATTGCACGAGTCTTCTTCAAGGATCTTCTCAGCGTTTCAAAGCAACTTCTAATAGCGGATAACCGTACTCTGTATGAATTTTGTCACAAGGAAACATTGCTTTCCCTGAACAAGAGATTTTTGGAAATTTGTGGTATGTTCCTATGGGATCAAACTGCTGAGGTCATCGGTCCCTAGGCTTACACCCTGTTTAATCTAACTTAAACTAACTTACGCTAAGGATGACACTCACACCCATGCCCGAGGGAGGACCCCAACCTCCGACGGGGGGAATCGTCCTGAACTAGACATAGTAACGTCAGCTGTGTCTGTTAGCAGAACAAATGTTTGCCGAGTCTGAAGAATACATTACATGCTTAATTATCAATTCTACTGCTTGTCACGAATGGTCATGACAATAACTTACAGCAGCAGTACATTGATATACAAATAGACAAAGTTCTTTTGCAAAGAAAGTATCTATTATTGCATATTTTATTGTTATAGTACTTAGAATGTATGTTTGGGGCACAGAATTGTATGGTACTGAAACATGGAATGTTGAAAAACCGGAACAGAAAAGAATCGAAGCATTTGAGATGTGGTGCTACAGACGAATGTTGAAAATTAGGTGGACTCAAGATTGTGGCACAGATGACAAAATGGTAGATACCGAAATAAATGACAGAGGGACAGAAAAACAATTAAAATGGCTCAATGGAGAGAAGTCTTCCGAAGTAAGAGTGATTTTAGGTGTGCCGCAGGGGAGTGGCGTAGGACCGTTGCTATTCACAATATATATAAATGACCTTGTGGATAACATCGGAAGTTCACTAACGCTTTTTTCGGATGATGCTGTTGTATATCGAGAGGTTGTTAACAATGGAAAATTGTACTGAAATGCAGGAGGATCTGCAACGTATTGACGCATGGTGCAGAGAATGGCAATTGAATCTCAATGTAGACAAGTGTAATGTGCTGCGAATACATAGAAAGAAAGATCATTTATCATTTAACTAAAATATAGCAGGTCAGCAACTGGATGGAGTTAATTCCATAAATTATCTGGGAGTAGGCATTAGGAGTGATTTAAAATGGAATGACCATATAAAATTAATCGTCGGTAAAGCAGATGCCAGAGTGAGATTCATTGGAAGAATCCTAAGGAAATGCAGTCCGAAAACAAAGGAAGTAGGTTACAGTACATTTGTTCGCCCACTGCTTGAGAACTGGTCACCGGTGTGGGATCCGTAGCAGATAGGGTTGATGGAAGAGATAGAGAAGATCCAACGGAGAGCAGCGCGTTTGGTTACAGGATCATTTAGTAATCGCGAAAGCGTTACGGAGATGATAGATAAACTCCAGTGGAAGACTCTGCAGGAGAGACGCTCAGCAGCTCGGTACGGGCTTCTGTTGGAGTTTCGAGAGCATACCTTCACCGAGAAATCAATCAGTATATTGCTCCCTCCTACGTATATCTCGCGCAGAGACCATGAGGATAAAATCAGAGACATTAGAGCCCACACAGAGGCATAATTCCAATCTTTCTTTCCACGAACGATACGAGACTGGAATAGAAGGGAGAACCGATAGTGGTACTCCAAGTGCCCTCCATCACACACCGTCAGGTGGCTTGCGGAGTATGGGTGTAGATGTAGATGTAAGGAATGGGGAGGTTCTGCGCGTAATCAGAGAGATAAGGAATATGTGGAAAGCCCTGACAAGGAGAAGGGATAAGATGACAGAACATCTGTTAAGACATCAGATGATGATTTCCACGGTACTAGAGGGAGCTGTAACGTGTAACAACTATAGAGAAAGACAGAGATACGAATACATCTAGCAAATAATTGAGGATGTAGTTTGTAATTGCTACTTTGAGATGAAAAGGTTGTCACGGGAGAGGAACTCTTGGCGAGCCGCATCAAACCACCCAGAAGACTGATGCCTCAAAAACATTTACCTTTTGACCCATTTACAGATCCACCCATCGTCAGTAATCAATAACTTATGCAAAACATTGAAAAGTTCCTAAATAACAACTGCATTAAGTACAACTAGCAACTAAAGCTGGCTCAAAGCCGAAGCTTGGTGTGAACACTACAGGGCTTTAGTAGGCGTAATTGTAATGGAGCTGGTATGAGCTTGCTTTCCTACAACTTTAAACTGCTTCACCTAACCGTTTGTAGTGGGCTGTAGGTTTTAGCGTGGACCCAGAACCACAATGAAACTTGGCATTTTTATATTAACAAACCATCGGCAGAGGAGAAAGAAGCGATCAGTGAAAAAAGAAATGCGACTGACGCTCGAACCAAAGACGGATTGAACTCAAGGCTGACACTAATTCACTGATCCATCAAACTGAAACTAGAAGAAAAAAACTGGTGTATTAAATTATTGTTTAATGATACAACCAATAAATAATAAGAAGAATTAGAAATAAAACACTTTCAGAAAATATCAATTTTATTCTGTTTTAAAATCTGTACTTACGTTTCTATGGGATAACGCCACTTCTCCCACTATCGAGATAGAGTCTGGTACTGTGTTTTCACTGGAACCTACTCCCCACTGTTTTAACCTCTCTCCTACGAGTAGATTTCTCATGTCGTTTATAATTTACTTAAACTAAATTTGCCCTTATATTTACAGGAACATTTCTAGCCATAGCCATCGAGTGAGGTGGCTCAGACAGTGATTGCTCACTCGCATTCGGGATGACAGCGGCTAGAATCCTCATCGAGTCTTCCAGGTTTTGGTTATCTTTCCTTTCGCTAAGTAGAGTAAGACAAATTCTGGGGTGGTTCCTTTGAAAACGACAGGGCTGATTTCCTTTCCTCCATCCCCCGTTCTGAGTTTTTACTCAATCTCAGATGAAGTCATTGGTGACGGTATATTGAATGCTAACGTTCCTTCCTTCCATCTTTTCTTCCTAGCAAAAACTATTAAAGTAGATACTGCACACGATGTCGCGTATGGGCTCAAGGAACTGTGCTCATAATTTTGTACCCCCAGTTATGAAGCCAATAAACAAAATATCTAGTACGAAGGTCAGAAAACGTGAAATTCCAAAAACCGTCACCGTCCCAATACTATGCTTTGGCTTATGTTGTGACAAATCATTAAGAGAGGGAATCATTTACGATATTGATAATAGCGCTGACTCTTTATTAAGGAAATACGGCTTTACTTTTGCTGGGGTGTGCGGGCACTTACCACAGCGTAATATAATAGAAGAATATTTAATAAATAATTACAATGTTGCATACAGATTTCCTCATGCTAAATTCAGACATGTATGTACGAGGATCGTTCAATAAGTAATGTCCCACATTTTTTCTCAGAACATTTTTATTATTAAGAGTCATAATTTGGTGCCAATATACTTCAGCAGGTCTTGTCCATGTCTTGTTTTTCTACGCAGTCCTATTTTTCTACGCTAACTTTGTGGAAGAGCATGTATTCCCTGCTGGTAAAACCTCTTGTCCTGTAGGCGCAACCATGTTTCGACTGCTTGACTGACACTCTCGTCATCTTCAAAGTGTTTTTCCGTAAAGATGCTTTAAGCGGCCCAAAGAGATGGAAGTCGGAGGGTGCCAGGTCTGGACTGTAGGGTGGATGAGGCAATGATGTCGAACCCAATTTGGCGATGTGTTCCCGGGTTCTCAGACTTGTGTGTGGGCGTGCATATCCGAGAGTCTCGATCATTGCAGACACACTTCCAATGCTGACCGACAACTGCAGAGACAATTGTCGAGTTGTGGTGCGCCGGTCGGTACGAATAATAGCATCCACACGACTCAGCACTCAGCATGTCTTGAGCAGTGGCTGTGACATGACGTCCCGAGCGTGGGTGATCATGGAGCTCTGTTTCTGCATTTCCTGAGGCTGTAACTTTGTTTATCCATCGCCCAAATGTACTCCTATAAACTGCAGCATCACCAAACACTGCACACAAACGTTTATGGATGTTCACCACGGTTTCTCTTTCCGCACACAAGCATTCCATAACAGCACGCTGCTTATAACGTGAGTCGTATGTAGACGCCATTTTGACGCTGTACTACGGCCCTGCCATCCGCCATAACGGTTCGAAACTTCAGCGGCGCACAGGTCAAACATCAAATGTGAAGCACCAACAAGGACGTTTGCCTGTGTATACTAATGACTTTTTTAAAAAAATGTGGGGCGTTACTTATTGAACGACCCTCGTACATGTAGGTTGGGATATCGGATTTTCTCGTAGAAACGTAGAAAAACTGGAGAACATAAGCGACGTATCTCTGATTAATAAATTCAAAAATGCGTAATTCGACAAGATCAAACAGAAGGTCGTTTTGCATACTATTGCTCAGGTATGTCACATCAGGCAGTTACTACAGCCAAAATGACAGTCAAACTTGGGAGCACGAGTATGTAGCAATATGCTTCACTGAGACTCCAACTCAATCTTCTCCTTCATCTGGTGTAGAAGACATGGTGTACTTCTCAAGGACGCGCTTTGCATGGAAAGAGTAGGCCACACTTACTTCCGGCAGAGACTGTACTGTACACGCACGGAGGCCACGCTGGTGACAGAAGCCTGTGTTGGCTCAGCAATGACGTTCGTCCTCGGACGCCAGCCGGAGCCAGGACACACGTATTAATCACCCCTAGCCCCAGCGGCGCCGGCGCAACAGCGAACAAAAGACTGGCGGGGCGTGCATTGTGCAGCACCCCCTCCCCCTCCTCCTCCCCCCTCGTTTCCAGCCACCAACGATACACCGACCTTTGCCCGCAGTGTACCACGGTCCAGTGCCCTGTGAAGATAAACGATATCGATCTATGGGCATCACCTTGGTGGTGTGAAAACCGTTGTGGAGAACGAGGCCACCAGGCAGCACCCGATCAACCCAGTGGCCTACGATGGCACTTGATAAGGAAGGCTGGTGAGCAGACGGTCGAAGAAAGTGTCGGATTACCGCCGGAAATAGTCACTGTGCAGATGAGCAATTGAGTTTCGGATAAGTCCCTTATTGATAAGGTAAGATGCTACTAAATGGTTGCCGGCCGCGGTGGTCTAGCGATTCTAGGCGCTCAGTCCGGAACCGCGCGACTGCTACGGCGCAGGTTCGAATCCTGCCTCGGGCATGGATGTGTGTGATGTCCTTAGGTTAGTTAGGTTTAAGTACTTCTAAGTTCTAGGGGACTGATGACCACAGATGTTAAGTCCCATAGTGCTCAGAGCCATTTTGAACTAAATGGTTCAAATGGCTCTGACCACTATGGGACTTAAATTCTGAGGTCAGCAGTCCCCTAGAACTTAGAACTACTTAAACGTAACTAACCTAAGGTCATCACACACATCCATGCCCGAGGCCGCATTCGAACCTGCGGTCGCGCGGTTCCAGACTGTAGCGCCTAGATCCGCTCGGCCACCCCGGCCGGCTAAGATGCTACTAATTTGGCACGTTAAAAGGGGTTGACGTGGGACGTGACACTCATGGCTGCACCTCTGAGGGTCAGTCGCACAGTGTATGACGAAAGCACAAAATCTATTCGTATTCTACGTTGGGTAGACCATTTGGATCAGTAGGAATGGGCACTGCAGCAGTGACAACATTTGTGTACATCAATTTTCAAAGCTCCGTTCCAAGTGCCTATGTTCACAGAGTCTCCTCTCGTGATCGTAAAAACGCAGACAACGGGGTCGAAATATCGTCTCCCAGTGTAAGATGTATATTTCCAATCTACTACTGTATGTGAACAAGTGAAAGGAAAAAGCTGGAGGTTTCAGAATTAACTTCAAGGAAACGCCGAAGTCATCAGGTATAGGTAAGACCAACAGCGAGAAAATAAACCAGCTGTGTTGCAAGGGAACCATCCTGGCCTTAGCCAATTAGTGTAGCACGCCTCAAGAAAGGTCGAAATACGAAATTCAGTCTTCCAAAATTATTTCACTGCGAAATATCATACTACCATTCATCAGTTGGATCATCGCATGAGTGTCGAATTGACAGAGATCAAGATAAGTTGTTGTGGACTGGAGAATGAGCTAAAATCGTTCAAGAGAGAAAGAACGAACTTGTACGGACTTCGTGAAAGAACGTCCTCTACCTTAATAGCACGTATCGTAAGCCACTGAGGTTACGAAACGTTCTAGTTGATTGGAATAAGGCACATGTCATTCCGAATTCTTCATACGGCTGCCTATAGCTATAGTTCTAAGAACTAGGCTGCCGGAATTGATGTAAAATATTTAATGTCAACAAATTAAAGTTCTGGTTGATAGAAGTCGTCTCTAATGTAACATTATACAGTGCCTTGATTTTTTTCCTCTGCTAGTCACTTTTGGACAATTAGCTCTGCAGCAATTTATCTGTCAATATGAACTGCACGTTTTTGAGTCATGATGTGTGACAGTAAGGTAAAATGTTCCGGAGTTGAAATAGCCCCACGTTCGGATCTGTGGCTGGCGGCTGCTTTAGTGTCACAGAACCCTGAGTCTACAAAACGAGAGAAGCAGTGCCTTCAAATATGTATGTACAATTCTCATACGCTAGTAAGAGATGACAGAAGAGGAATTAGAGAAAATTAACTAGGACATCGTTGGTTTAAGTAAAGAGCGCCGTAAGGCGAATACTGCCTTCGCTTGAATTCAGGGAATCTCTTATATTACTGTGGAGAACCAAATGGAAAATTAAATGGAGTTGGATTTTTAGTAAACAAAACCATTGTCGACAAGATAACAGTATCAGAAGTAATTTCAAGCAGAATTGCACACTTGGTCCTAAAAAATATCAGACAGGTATAAGGACCAAATAGTTCAAGCAACCTATGAGAAAGGCAGAGACTGTTTTTGTAAATTCATACTTGGAAAGCTGGAACACACAATGAAGTGATTCAGTTGTTGTCAAATATGGAATAGACGAAGGAAATGATAGAGGTGAGAGATAGGTACAATTTGGAGAATGCATGAAAAACTTATTATGAATACGTTTTTCAAGAAGATCTAAATTGCAAATGGACTTGGAGGAATCCTAACTTTGAAGTGAAAAACGAGATAGACCTCATTCTCGCCAATAGGCCTCAAAACATGACAGATGTCAGTGTGTTACACAGGTTCAAGACAAGCAGTGATCATCGATTAGTAAGAGCAAGATTTTAATTTAATACAAAATATGAAAGATTAAAACTAATTAAACGAAAAAGTGAAATTTTAAATGTAAAAAATCTTGAAGAACGAAAAGAGGAATTTCAAGAAAGAATTAAGAGAAAATTAAAAGAATGTGAAGCAGAAGAAGTATCAAAGGTACTAATTACGACAGCTGAAGAAGTGAGTGGCTTATGTAAATCTCAAAACCAACGCAAGAGGCGGACGAATAAAACAACAGGTTTCATGGACAAGAGAAGAAGAATGAAAGCTGATACAGACAAAGATAAGGTAGAATATGCAGAGCTGTACAAAGCTCTGAGAAATAGCATGAAAGACGACATCAAGAAGTACGAAGAAGACACGCTAAAAGTGAGTCTTGAGAATAAATCTAGTTTAAAGATAGCCAATCGAGCTCTCATGATTAGAAGGAATCAGCTAACAGCATTAGACACAGATCAATGACGAAGTACAGACAAGAAAAAAATACTTGAATGTATTAGAAATTTCTATACTAACTTATACAATAAAATCAATGACGATACCTTGATCCTAGACGAACTGGATGCTTCTGTCTCCCATATTTCAGAAGTACTCTCATCAGAAGTCAAACATGCAATAGACAATATGAAGAAAAGGGATGACCTCCCAGTCGATGTTTTAAAGCTGATGGATGAGGAATCCATAAAGCATTTAGCGAAGATATTTTCAGGATGTTTGCACAGTGGAACATTACCAAGAGAATGGAACAAATCCAAAATAATTCTAATACATAAGAAAGGTAGTACCAAAGATATAAAGAACTATCGCCCTATCAACTTGCTCTCCATAGTTCTGAGGTGAGGAGTTGATCTGTTATTCTGCTATTCAGCACAACGGATTAATCTGAGATGTACCCTTTACCCTGTGGCTCCTGCAACATGCAATTTCCACCCCCTCACTACTACAGAAGTCAGACAGACGCTCCTAACGTTCTAAAGAGAAATGCATGAAAAACTTTCGGTAATAAATATCTTCTGGAGTCGTCCGCTGTAAGGAAATGACACAAAAACTACAAAATTTCTTACGTAACTAGTGGGATACTTGGGTACTGGAGTAGTGCTAGTTAGTGTAAGAAAAACATGAAACTAACGAAAGTTATTATTTATTTTCCAAACTTCTGAGATATCACAATGGCACTTTTAGTTATGAATTGAACAAGTTATATCCTGGTTCTTTTCGGAATGTGAAGTTACCTCTCAAGGATATTATTCGCTAATGAAATTTCTATACAAAGTTTAAGATGGTTGTTGACTTGGCAGAGTGGCTGAGAGGCGCGCCTACTCGAATAATTATCCTTTAGAATGTTGCTAGGTACGGTCGAGGCTGTCGCGTGTGAAATGTAGTGAAGTGTACTGTTGTGGAGGAAATATGGGGCTCGCAATAGCTGTAGCGCACAATACCGTAAGCTGCGATGACTGCTGTCTGCGCCGCTCGCTGCTGACAAATAAGATAACTCTCGTTCTATCTGGATTGACCTTCGCCAATCAAACTCTCCCTATGCCTTGATGAAGTCAAGGATTCCTGTTCGCCCCTAGTCTAACTATTAGCGTGGTACACCTGTCAGATAACCAGTCCATCACGATTCCACTCAAAATTCGCTCGCAGGCGTTTAACTGTAACTCTGTCCGTTCACACCGCACAATAAGTGTGTCGGCCAACACAGTGAACAACGCTTAATTGCAAGGACTCAATATAGAGTAGCACTTCGATTCGCTCTCGACAGGGGTGCTCTCTCAGTGAAGTACTGAGGAGAGACTTAGTAATTAGTAGAACAAATGAGTACCATCTACCCCTTTGCCTTGCTTTTATAGATTTTGAAAAGGTCTTTAATTAGATCAGTCACCCAGCTATGTTTGCGGCTCTAAAAGAACAAGGAGTAGAACAGGGCTATATCAAAATCCTACATAACATTTACAAAACCTCCAAAGCCTTTGTGAGCGTTGCCGAAGATACTGATGAATTTCCCATTGAAAAGGGTGTAAAGAAAGGTGATTCTATATCTTCCAAAATATTTAGTGCAGTCTTAAAAAATACCATATCTAAATTGAATTGGGTAGAAAAGTGAATTCAAGATCTCAGAAAAAGACTGAACAACTTGAGGTTTGTGGATGATACTGTCCTATTTGCCCATGACATAGAAGAACTTCAAGTACTAGTTAACGAACTTTCACTAGTGTGCCCTGAAGATGGACTAAAAATGAACATCGATAAAACCAAGATAATGATCAACGAATGGCCACCTTAGGGAAGTATATCAGTTGGAGTTAACAATTCCAGAGAGTCACAGAATATATCTACCTTGGTCAAATGGTAAACATGAAAGGAGATTTAAAACCAGAAATATTACGACGAATTAAATTGGGCTGGCAAGCTTATGGGAGCTGAAGAAATCTATTTTTGATATATTTATATTGCCAAGAATAAC
This sequence comes from Schistocerca piceifrons, assembly GCF_021461385.2. Classification (NCBI taxonomy): domain Eukaryota; kingdom Metazoa; phylum Arthropoda; class Insecta; order Orthoptera; family Acrididae; genus Schistocerca; species Schistocerca piceifrons. The sequence goes on along the minus strand of NC_060142.1, from coordinate 584,675,321 downwards.
TTACGGCTGCGAAACATGGACATTAAATGAGTTCATTGTTAGGAAGCTAACAGTAGCCCAAAGAGGAATGGAAAGATCTATTTCTCTTCACTTGTGTGGCCATAGTGTCCGTAGTTGCTTAATAATTCATGAGGGTATTTTTGATCCGTCGTCGCAACTACAAAAATGCGTGACTTTTTCACCAGACGCGTTTCGCTTTTTTGAGGTAAGGCACCATCAGTGGTCTCTAATTAAGTTTATTTACATTTTGATTCACTTTTTAGATCGAAAAACAGTTCGTTAAGAATACTTTGGCGTGTACCCTTCTGTTTGGTGTTTTATCGGCTGATTTCTCGCTTGCATCGGGAAATGCCCTTTGCTAGTACAACGTTGTTTTTCTGTGTTAGACACTGATAATTTTCGTCTACTTTTTAGATATTCTGCAGCACTATACATTTCTCACGACACACTTTAATGCACATTGCTGTATTCTGTTTTTTTTTCGTACTTCAAGTATGTGTTGCTGTTTGTGTTTTGTAGTGTTGCCAACATAACCTTTCCACTACTTTGGCTTTGACCTTCAAATATTCTTTTTTCAATTAGATTACTGTATATGTGTAATTCTATTTAAGTATATTTCTGTGTATTTATGTACTGGGTGAGAGTAGAGAAGGAATAGCGATGGATTTTTTTTCTTTTGAGGGGGAAACCATGATGAGTGGACATAAGTATATAGCAGTGTTCCATCTCGTCAGGATTTTTCAGAAGTAATGTATCGCACTTTTTTAAAAGATTTAGGTTGTTGTTGTTGTTGTGGTCTTCAGTCCTGAGACTGGTTTGATGCAGTTCTCCATGCTACCCTATCCTGTGCAAGTTTCTTCATCTCCCAGTACCTACTGCAACCTACATCCTTCTGAATCTGCTTAGTGTGTTCATCTCTTGGTCTCCCTCTACGATTTTAACCCTCCATGCTGCCCTCGAATGCTAAATTTGTGATCCCTTGATGCCTCAGAACATGTCCTACCAACCGGTCCCTTCTTCTCGTCAAGTTGTGCCACAGACTCCTCTTCTCCCCAATTCTATTCAATACCTCCTCATTAGTTATGTGATCTACCCATCTAATCTTCTGCATTCTTCTGTAGCACCACATTTCGAAAGCTTCTATTCTCTTCCTGTCCAAACTATTTATCGTCCATGTTTCACTTCCATACATGGCTACACTCCATACAAATACTTTCAGAAACGACTTCCTGACACTTAAATCTATTCTCGATGTTAACAAGGTAACAGAAGCATAAATATGAAAATTGTAATGATGTCCGTGTTTTTAAGTTTATAGTTTTATTAAAAGTACTACAAATAGTTACCTTACCAATATTATGAGTAATCTGTTGCATTTAATGTTCAAACTTTCTCATGTTTTTCTTTCTTGCAGAATACTCATCTTTAATGTTCCTCTTAAACACACAACAGTCGGGCATCATGCTTTCATTCCATATTCCCTGGTACCCGTTTGCCATTTGTTTTAAAGATTCCAGTAATAGAGCTGAAGACAGTGCATGCATCCTTCCCTCTCAATCATTTTGTTCCAAAATTCGTGATGCTTCATCAGTTTCTGAACTTGTGACTAAAAAGACAAAGATTTAACCTTTTCTTTAATAATCGAGGGATACTGCATAGAAAGGTACTCAAAACAGGATCATCCTATCGAAGAGCCCTTACAAACTGCTTCATCAATCGCGATTAGATACGCGTTGGTGGGAGCAATTCATTTGTTGCCTATAAGCAGTACGTCTGAGATGTTTTTAGTTCTAGGTGCAAAATGTCTCCAATTTGGCCACACCATTACACTCCAGTGCTTCTGCTTTGCCTAGCAACCCTAGTCACACAAAAGGCAGGCCATTTTGTGAAACAAATTCTCCGTAATGAGGAATAAACATATTTTATTCCATTATGAAAATCACTGAACTTGATAGAAAACTACGAACATTTTCGAAATCAGCATAAAAAGTCTGTTACGAGCAAATATTTATTTTCAGTCATCTCATACCATACAGACTGGTGTTTTTTATTTAATTTCTTTTAGAGGCAACATTTCCGCATTTGACTTTTCGCGTAGTTTTCGGTACTTGAGTATTGCTCATCAGTGTGAGATCAGTACCAGGTCGGGTTGACAGAGGAGATAGAGAAGATCAAGAGAAGAGCGGCGCGTTTCGTCACTGGGTTATTTGGTAAGCGTGACAGCGTTGCGGAGATGTTTAGCAAACTTAAGTGGCAGACACTGCAAGAGAGGCGCTTTGCATCGCGGTGTAGCTTTCTACCCAGGGTTCGAGAGGGTGCGTTTCTGGATCAGGTATCGAATATATTGCTTCCCCCTACTTATACCACCCGAGGAGATCACGAATGTAAAATTAGAGAGATTCGAGCTCGCACGGACGCTTTCCGGCAGTCGTTCTTCCCGTGAACCATACGCGACTGGAACAGGAAAGGGAGGTAATGACAGTGGCACGTAAAGTGCCCTCCGCCACACACCGTTGGGTAGCTCGCAGAGTATAAATGTAGATGTAGGTGTAATTGAGACTGTAACACACTGAGGTGCCAAAAGTGACGAGATACCTCCTAACATCGCGTCGGACCTCCTTTTGCCCGGCAATGGGCAGCGAGTCGACGTGGCATGGATTCAATAGATCGGCGGAAGCCTCTTGCAGAGCCATGTTGCCTCTATAGCCATCTATAAATGCAGAAGAGTTTCCGGTGCAGGATACTATGCACGAACTGAGCTCTCTATTACGTCCCATAATTGTCGGTGGGTGACCAATTCGCTCGAACTGTCCACAATGTTCTTCAAACCAATCTTGACCAGTTGTGGCCCGGTGACATGGCGCATTGTCACCCATAAAAATTCCACCGTTATTTGGGAACATGAAGTCCATGAATGGCAGTAAATGATCTCCAAGTCACTGAACGTAACCACTGCACGTTGCCTTGTTGACAACTTGGGTGAATTGCTTCGGGGGTCTGCGTCACACTCAAAACCTACCATTAGCTGTTATCAGCTCCAATCGGGACTCATCTAAACATGCCACGTTTTAAAGTCGTCTAGGGTCCAGTTGGTATGGTCACAAGCGCAGGAGAAGCGCTGCAAGCGGTATCGTGCTGTTAGGAAAGGCACTCGTGTTCGTCGTCCGCCGCCATGGCACCTTAACCTCAAATTTCGCCGGACTTCAAATGGTTCAAATGGCTCTGAGCACTATGGGACTTAACATCTTAGGTCATCAGTCCCCTATAACTTAGAACTACTTAAACCTAACCAACCCAAGGACATCACACACATCCATGGCCGAGGCAGGATTCGAACCTGCGACCGTAGCAATAGCGCATTCCGGACTGAAGCGCTTAGAACCGCACGACCACAGCGTTCGTCGAACTGCCCTAACGGATACGTTCGTCATACGTTCCACTTTGATTTCCGCTGTTATTTCAGGCAGTTTTGCTTCGCTTTTGATACTGACAACCCACCCAACGCAAACGGCACTGTTCTCCTTCGTTAAGAGAGGGCAGTCGGCCACTGCATTGACCGTGGTGAGAGGTAATGACTGAAAGTTGATATTTTTGACACGGTCTCGTCACTGTGGCTTTCGGAATACTGAATTCCCTAACGATTTCCGAAATGGAATGTCCCGTGAGTATAGCTCCAACTACAACCCCGCGTTGACAGTCGGTGAATTCCCGTCGTCGGGTAATAATCGCGTGGGAAACATTACCACATGAATCACGTGAGTACAAACGACAGCTCTGCCAATGCACTGCCCTTTCATACCTTGTGTATGCGATACTACCGTCAGCTGTATGTGCTCATATCGCTGACAGATGACTTTTGTCACCTGAGTGCTTAAAAAGAAAGGTTATTATCGAGTGACGTATTTCATGTTTACTTTTCTTAACTTGTACCTAAATACGAAATCATCGTAAACTGATGACGAAGACCTTTTTGAGCCGTTAACATGCTATATTATGGCGAATTTGAATGTTCTCATACTTGTGTTTGATATCACTGTTACAAAAAAAAAAAAAAATGTGTCAAGACAACCGCGGCACCACCTTGACACTCTCCGTCAATGCCGAACCTGGTCCGCACAGCGCAGCTAGGAGCGGGAGCTGCCTGCGTGAGTGTGTTGAGCACACGGCGGCGGCGCAGTTGTGGTTCGCTACGCACGCACCGCACTGGGCTGCGCCCTCGATTTGTCAGCGGGCGGGCTGTCGCTGCGATTAGCCTTGGAGATAAGCTCCTGGCGGAGGCAAGGCTGGAGCCGTCACACATCGTTGCGCTACCGTTTTCCCCGCGACCTGATTCTGATTGATGGACTCTTTCTCTACTCCCCTACACCTCTGACGTAGTCCGCATACGGTTAGTAAATGGGAAAAGAAAGATGGGCCTCGCAGATCCATTCGCCACTTCTCTGAATTATTAGCAGAACTACAAGAAGAGACGTCACAAATCTCCAAAGAATGGCCATTAAAGCTGCTGGTGTATGTGTGATGCAACCCCTTTAAAACATCAACTTTTCTTTCCTCTAATCCTTATATGTTTCAGTATCTATGTGCATTTTCTATGTTTCTAACAAGGTAGAATACTATAAAATGCTATACTACACAGAGTCTTTAAAAAAGAATGACCTGATTTCAAAATTCCATATATATTGATCAAAAAGTGCTACAAAAATGGGATGAATTACAAAATAATTACAAAATCATGAAGATTTAGTTATGCTATTACAAATGCTGTATCTGTCCACCAGCAGCAACGCGAACATAATCTAGACGATAGCTAAACTCGTCATAAACTTCACACAAGCCATTTGCTTTTACATAACTACCGGTGGCTGTTAGTCTGTTCATCATTTTTTCTGTATCATTAGGTGAGGGCAGATGAACACTTCTTTTCACATAGCGTTGCGGTAGAGCGTCATTGAGAAAGTGACGTATGTTCTCTTATCAGTGTGATTAAAGCTCCATCCTCTTGGAAAAGCCCTAAAGTTGTGGGAAAGGCCAGTTCTCAGAATCTGAAGATAGCTCATTCCACTCACTGTCCTTTGTTCAAAAAAGAAGGGACTGTACACGTTTTCACTAGAAATGGTACTAATGTCACGAAGGTTCTCCAGTCCCCAGATAAGCAGGTTGTGTCGGTATACTTTACCGCTAACATAAAATGTTGCTTCATCACTGATGAATTTACTTATTATCTTGATGTTGTTAGCGCTGCTGTTGGTGGACACACAGAGGGTTTGTAATAGCATAGCTAAAATTTTAAAATTTTGTGAGTATTTTCGAATCATCCTGTGTTTATAATGTGTTTTTATTAATAAATGTGGAGTACTGAAAACAGGTCATTCTTTTTTAAACACCCTGTACTTGAAGTGTACCACCTATTTTTTGCATTTTTTGTTGTTGTTACAAATATCAGATAACAATGGGAGTTGTAAGAGGTGTGCATGTAATAGAGTCTGGATCTTGTATCAAACGACACACCAAGTACCATCTAGCAAAAAGAAAGCCAGGTAACAAAAGTGTTGCAGTATATCAGCAGGTTCAATCCAAATAACAAATATCTCCAACAGCTGTTAAAAGAACGAAGTGACTATCGTAGCAAAGCCTACTTCACAGCACTTTCCTATCTCGTATGATGCCTCTTCCCCCTGTTTTATCCTTTCTTTTTCTTGGTTGCCTTTTTCTGCTGGCTCGCACGTGTCCAGTAGTACACTGAACATACTGATCCTGGCTGTTTAGCGTGCTGTACACTTGTCACCTCCAGCCACCTAGTTTGCTACTCGCGAATCGAGTCTGCATGGGCGCATCGACTATTCTGCATTTAATTTAGGTCTTCGTCTAGCTTACGTAAACCAAGAGTTAAGCAAATTTTTACTGGTTCTCACTTTGAAAAGCCTGACAGTCAATTTTCTAATGTGAATGTTTTTAAACTTGAATTGGTATTCAAGAATTACCCGCTTAATGCGATTATGTAGTTTGTAACTTACGTTTCAACATTTTACTATCCTCCCTTTCCTTCCTTTCCAAACAGTTTATCTGATGACGGTTTGGTAAAAACAAGAAGATGGTAATTATACCATCTGAGTGACCTTGTAGCAATGGTAACATCGGTTCCCGTCAGATCACCGATGTTAAGCGCTACCGGGCTCGGCTAGCACTTGGATGGGTGACCATCCGGTCTTCCGAGCGCTGCTGGCAAGCGGGGTGCACTCATCCCTTGTGAGGCAAACTGAGGAGCTACCTGATTGGGACGTAGTGGCCCCGGTCTGTTAAACTGACACGTATGCTCCTCCATATCCCCATCCAGTGACGCCTGTGGGCTGCGGATGACTCGGTGGCCGGTCGGTACCGTTGAGCCATCATGGCCTGTTCAGGCGGATTTTAATTTAGTTGAGGCTGTAATACTAAGTAAAAACAATGAAATGGCTGTCATCTGTTTTCCTAAGTGAGTATGCATAGTCTGTGTAATAAGATTTTAATTTTTAAGAAATTGTAACATGCGCATATCATTACCGGCTATTGTGTACTCTCTTTGTGTTACTATACAGTCGTTGTTTTCATCAGATGCACTACTAATGGTATGTAAAGTAAATGCGAATGATACATAATAAAAAGTATGACATACGTGTACATTGAGGGTGGCAAGAAGGTACTGAAACATGCCATATAATGAAGAGGAAGAAAATACGTAGTGTTTAGTAGAGAACTGTATTAAGGAGGTATGAGAACCACCGAAGTATCAGTCATCACGTACTCGGAGAACATAGAGAGGATGAGCGTGGAAGTGAAGAATGGTGACATCGCTGTCTCAACAATCCACTCTTATCTATGTGATTTATTAATTTTTATTTTCGCAAGTGAGGTTTAAAGGCATACAGCGATCCTACCTTCATTTCTATATTGTCAGTTGTTTAAAGAACAAAGCATTGTCTGTTTGGCATTGATGTTAAAGGCTATTTAAAATCTGAAACTTTGCAAAATTGAGGCACAGTAGATTACCTTTCAAATGTCTGTGTAATAATTTATTACGTCTATGGTCGCTTAAAAATTGCCGTGTTGACATTACCCGTTTTAACACTGATTGCCATAGTCAGGTGGCTGCTGGAGGATTAAACACGTCTGCAGTAGGCACTCAAGTGCTAAGACAGGAAATGTTAATATTGTAATTTTTTAAGCGATTTTGGACGCACTAAATTGTTATGTACACAGTTTTGGGCCACCACTATTAAGCCATTGCTTCCTTACCAGTATTATTAAATGTTCTTCATTCATTAGTAATAATTAGGCAGTTATTCCGTTATTTTATTCCTTTTATTTTGAACAGACTTTCTAAATCTGAGAACTGAGTTCTACTTCACCACAGCGTTTTTTTCCGGAATTAATATCGGCAGAAGTTTAGAGTTATGTGTGGGGTCACATGTAACAGGGGACAAGTCAGCAACAATATTTCAGAGTTTCGCGGTAGACTCAACTGAATCAATTTTTTGTGAAGAGTGAGAAGGCTGTAGCAGATTCCGTCCTTGTACACGAATATTGCGGCATTATTTACGATGACTTGTGCAGTAAACTGTTTGTTTCCTGACAAGTAAGTTTTAGATCCTTTCTTTCTTTCTTTAATACTTTTTACTTAATGTTTTTCAGTAGTGCGACTACATAGGAATTGCCTTACTATGCACACCTTGTAAGATCCTGAGCATTTTGGCTGCTGTAGCAGCTAACACCATACGTCGAGGTGTTACTTCGATTCCATGACGCAAGGTTTAGAATGGCAAAACCAGACGCAGATCAAGAACATAAATGAGGCAAGTGTTATCAAAGAGTTGGGAATTCCGCAGAGATTTTAAGTTTCTGTTGTGGACTTCCAAAAACCGTATAATGGTGTGAAAAGGCACGTTATTGGCAGGAACTGGAAAAGGTGCAAGTTCCCAGAAACTTAAAAAAGTGACGCAAACATTTGTGCTAGAGACAACATACACGATGAAAGTGAATGGAAAGATTTCAGAGACGTTATATGTGGGAACTGGAGTATGACAGATATGACTTGTTTCCCCCCTTCTATTTAATGTGGTTCTGGAAAGAGCAGTGAGAGAAGCAACAAGCCCACAGATGTGAATCCAGATGGTAGAAAGATCAACAGCCTCGCCGCTGTGGATGATGTGGTTTTAATAGCACAGAATGAGTAAGATGTGGTTCACATGGTGAGAGGCAATGAGAGTATGGATACTGATAAGACCAAACACCTCCACTGAGCAGAGAGAACGATGACAGACCATTAGATGTGGATGGAAAATTTTTAGAAAGGGTACAAGAGTTTAAATACCTTGCTGCAGCACACAGTGAAAGGAAATAATGGCAAAAATACAAGCAGGAAACAGGTTAAGATTTGCGCTCCGAAACCTGCTAAAATCCCGGCTTCTATCGAGATCCACGAAGGCTAGGTTCTGCACGACCATGGTTCTGAGCGGGGCCATAACCAGAACTTTGACTCAAAAGATATCAATAAACCTTTTGATATTTGAGAATGCTGTTATGAAACAGATTTTTGAACCAGTGAACGTCAGAGATGACTGGAGGAAAAGGAAAATCGCAAACTGTGGGAGTCGTACAAATCACTAGGCGTTGTGGCAGGAGACTGAAGCGGAGTATTGCGTCGATGAAGCCAGATTAGCAGGCAGGCGGTGGAAGAAGACATCAGATGTAACAGGCCAAGGGGATGACTACGGTTGAGCTGGATTGACGGAATCAGAGAGAATATGAATATGATGGGAGCAGCTCAAGAAGAATCAGCGAAATGTGTGGGCAACCTGGCAATTAAGTAAGTACTTTTACCAGCTCATAGATATGTAACACAATTCATCTAGGATGAACTAAAAGCCAATGAAACTAGCAGTCTGTATTTGTCGAAAACTCGAAAATTGTGGTAAGAAACCATTCTCGGAAAATAAGTGTGATAAAGTACGCCGCAATGAAATACTAGCAGAAGTATTTTAGGGCGGGTGCTATCTCACACCCGGCCGCGGTGGCCGAGCGGTTCTAGGCGCTTAAGTCTGGAACCAAGCGACTGCTACTGTCGCAGGTTCGAATCCTGCCTCGGGCATGGATGTGTGTGATGTCCTTAGATTAGTTAGATTTAAGTAGTTCTAAGTTCTAGGGGACTGATGACCTCAGATGTTACGTCCCATAGTGCTCAGAGCCATTTGAACCATTGTTTGCTACCTCACATCTTCCATCCCCCACCCCACCCCTACCCCACCCCCACTCTCTGCCCCCCATCGCCCGTCTGTCCGAAGGCCGAAGTACCTACGGGTCAAAAAGTGTGGAACACGTTACGAAAATTGAGTTATGAAATGAAAGGTGTCCATGAAGGTGTCCGCTGAGACGTACTGCATATGGTAACAGCAGTGTAATTCCATCAGGTTTCGGGTACAAAGATATCCGACGTAGGGTCGTGTCGAAAAAGGCAGCTTAAGGAGACATATTCAAGGCGCAACGGACTCATCTAAAAATTTCAGTGAGATTATTACATGTGATTCCACCTGTTATAGTAGCTCTCATTTTCATTCACTATTGGTCATAGTAACATTATTTCCCTTCGTAATCTAAGACCATTGATGATGCACAACAGAAGTTTTTAAGTGAACCGCATTTGCTGTAATCACATAAATGAAACTAAATTGTTTTATAAAATTAAAAGGAATACAGAGAAAACTAACATGAGAATTAGGATCAGTAACATGTAGGAAACACTCAAGTGCATGGCTGGACATAGATTTGAACCTTATTCCTCTCGTATTAGGGTTCAGTGTGCTAGTCATTGCATTGCCTCGTTTAATGTGAATTACTGAAATGAAACAATAGTGGCAAGTAACATTCGTGATAAGTTACTAAAGTTATGTCTAAATTGACGTTAAGGGTGTAATTATTAGTAGAGAAAATAATTTTAAAATCTCTGCAAGTTTTTAGTACAATAGTTCATTTATAGAAAAGCTTCAAAGTCGGTAATTAACTCTGTGAATATTGTTGCAGACACTGTATTTACTGGTATGACAAGAGGCGTCACTGCTATCCGTCCACAAATGTTGGTCACAAGCTGAGGCCGCTTTAGGTCTTACGCGTTTCGGCAATAACCATTATTTAGGAGTAGTAACAAAAAATTTAAATACGTTAAACAAGTACGAGCTTTCGTTAAGTCATAAACATATTTCGATAGATGTCGTCGCCTTCACCGCCGATTTGTCTTCACATCCGACTGCATTCTTCCCTCTGATGCCTAGAACACTTCCATTTACTTCGATGGAGCAGCAGAATACATATGCTCGTTCACTGACTCTGAGTTCATTGCATTATGGCATGAGGATTTAGTTAAAGGTCGAGAACCAGCCGTGCACTAACATGCTGTGAAAAATAGTTCTTTGGTAATGCGCATAGTCTCCCTCCGTGAATATGTTGTATTCTTGAGTACAGTTCCAAAGCTGTTCGTTCAGATTTAGATGCAGGACAGGACAGAGCAAATTACGAAAACAAAAGAATTTTCAAGGAGAAGACCTTAGCAGAGACAAGAAACTTGCTCTACGTGAAGCGAGTTCTTCCAGTACTTCTTCCAGCCAAAAAATATATTTCTCCTAGCAAATTATGTACAGTACTCATAACATGCTTCTATAATAATAACGTGTACAGTATATATTAAACCCTATTCTGATACTGTCACTTTAATTACTTTTTAAATATACGGAAATAATGTTTGAGTAATGCAGAACTTACTCTTTCCGAAGTACTCTACATGCTATTTCTAGTAACGACACACTTCGCTTGGGGATGTCGGAAGAGTAAATCAGTACAGACCGTTTTTATTAACTCCACTGGACCTGTAACATAAAAAGTGAAACTGCAGCCCCTCGTTACAGAGAATTAACTCTGCGGAACGTGCATTACAGTATAGTATGAAAACTACAGTCCACGAACAATCCTACCTCTATGAGCGAATGCCTTCTTGTTTTCATGCTATTGAAATGAATTTTATGTTGGATGAATTTGAGAAAAACTACTACGCAAAACGCAGAGATTCTACTCTTCGACGTTCGCTGTGGAATATCTTTTGATTGTCCTTCGGCGGTGACATTTACAGACTCAAGTACGCCACAAACGATTGTCATTTGGCATGTTATTGTAACGTTTGTCTGCTTATTGCGTCTCTTTCATTTTATGTTGTTACTAAGCAGTACCTTTTTATGTCTTGGGCTTTTACAAGCATCTGAACTGCAGTATGCGGTAAGTTTACAATCAAGCATTTTGTACATTTGTGACTTATTACGTATGAACGATAGGTTATAATTTTAAGTTACAAGCCGAGTAAATAATACGGTATGTACGCCACTAAGAAATAAATTTAGGAGCAAAAGTACCTTTAACTATACTTTGCATCGCTGACTGAAGAGGCGTCGCGAGCTACTAGTTTATGTAATTGCATACTGCATGTAGTTCTGAAGGAATTAATTTGCACTCATTAGGACTAATTCACCACTGTTAAAAATTTCCCGTTTTAAAGTGAAAGTTATTCTGTTTAACGCTGTACAGGACCTTAAGGCAAGCTGTAACGTCTTGTAGGATTTAGAATTTTGTAAGCAGATGTGTAACGCTTCAAATAATTATTCTGAATCATTCGATATGCAGGCATCGCGACATTTGCATTCTATCTGGTATTTTTTTATGAGTTCAACAGTAATATGATTTACAACGATGCTATTGCGATTATTAAGAATTTACGTGTATAAGAATTTACAAAGTAATTTGCTGTATTTTTTTCGTCACCAGCTTAAACTGTATTTTATCACTGGACGTGAAACATGAGGTGCTTTACAGCTCACTACGGATCAACATACACAAACATGAAACGCTAATTAGCGAATCTACAGCTGAATATTTCATCAAGAACAACACTTTGAAACCGAAATATGGAGTTCGTGATCCACATGCTGATCATTAGTACGAAATTAGTTTTCTTACGTAATTTACAATTTACTTCACTTAAGTAAGAGTGTTTCTATAACGAGTCATTCCAGCCTGTGTTTGTAAAAATCTTTCATTCATAGCTTAATAACGGGAGACTTCAATACGAAGTTTTCACGTTTACGACATGCACGTTCATGGTATTTTCGAGGTAGAACAACATACTACATAAACGTCCACAGGCGAACAATACGACACAAAATACAAATTATTGCGATTTATACAGTCTCAGGACTACGAAACCGAGACGGCAAGAATAGATACACGCGTTTTCCAATTAAAGAACTGTAGCAACATTTTGATTTTGTAGTCTGAAACAAAACCCTCTGATTTTTATATCCTCTGACTAATTCAACTACGTAATATAGTTCTTGTTACTACTGTTTCTTTTAATCTTTTTACTCTTTCTCAGAAATGGTACCCACAAACATTAAGATAAGCATTGATTGCTAATTCCAATTTACTGTTGCCACTGCGAAGAAGTGAATTATGAGACAGAATATTACACTGTTTGTTCAGTATTGATTCACGTCTCATGTTTATTATAATTTGTCAAAGACAAATAAGTATCGAACTAAAAGTATGGTTGTGATTTTAATTAGCTGTAGGAAAGTAGTTATAAAAAGTATTTACTTCTGCCTGCCTTAAGCATACTATGTAACAAGAAACTTTCTCACAAAGTGTTTCACGTTGTTGATAAAGCACCATCATTGTTGTCTGACGTGTAGTTTTCCTTTTCTCATATTTTATTCACAACTGCTTAATGTTCTATGTTCACAAACGTTGCAGTCAATAAAAGATCGAAATCACAGTCACTGCTCACATTTTCCTCCTTTTAAAAACCCATTTGTTCCACCGAAGGTTAGAGAAATAAGGCTCAATGCATGTGGTGAAAAAGTTTCTTTTGCTCAGTATGTTTAAAATACAAAAATGCTAATGACGGTTTTATGTAGCAGTTGCTACAGAAGGTGGCCATTCAAATAAACGTAGAACGTAAGGTGCTAGTTTGGGCCAAATGAAGGAAAACTGAAATCTTAAGCTATATTCTGAGTAGTTCAGCAGAAAATGCTATTTTATGCTTACATACATACTTCGCAAGTTACAGTATGGTGCGTGGCGAAAGGTATCTTGAATCATTACTAGTTACTTCCCGTACTTTTCCACTCGCAAATAGAGCGAGGGAGAAACGAAAGTCTATATACCTCCGCATGAGTCCTAATTTCCCGTATCTTATATTCGTGGTCGTTACACAAAATGTATGCTGGTGGCAGTAGAATCATTCTGCAGTCAGTTTAAAAACCGGTTCTCTAAATTTTCTCCACTGTGTTCCTCGAAAAGAACGTCGCCTTCCCTCCACTGATTCCCCTTTGAGTTCCCGAAGCATCTCCACAATCCTTGCGTGTTGTTCGAACCTACCGGTAACAAATCTAGCAGCCTTCCTTTAATCCTACCTGGTACGGATCCCAAAGACTAAAGCAATGCTCAAGAATACCTCGCACCAACGTCCTATATGCACTCTCCTTACCAAATGAACCACACGTTTCCAAAATTCTCCCAATAACCCGAAGCCAACCATTCGCCTTCTCTACCACAGCCCTCGTATACTCGTACCATTTCATATCGCTTTTCAATGTTGCCCCCAGATATTTAATCGATGTGACTGCGCCAAGTGGGACGCCATTAATGCTATATTCGGACATATAGCGTTTGTTCTTCACACTCATCCTCTTTAACTTACATTCTTCAACAAATTTCAGCTCGCTGCCATTTATTACTCCAACTAGACAACGTGTCTAAGTCATCTTGTATCCTCCTACAGTCACTCAACTTCTTCATCATCCCGCACACCACAGCATCATCAGGAAAACACCGCAGATTTCTGCCGATCCTGCCTGCCAGATCAGTTACGTATACAGAAAACAACAGCGATCCTATCAGACTCCCCTGGGGCACTCCTGACGATACCCTTGTCTCTGTTGAACACTCGCCGTCCAGGATAATGTACTAGCTTCTGCTTAAGAAGTCTTCCAGCCACTCTCATGCCTGGCAACTGATTCCATATTCTCGTATCTTAGTTAACGTTCTGCAGAACGGCATGGTGTCAAATACTTTTTGGAAATCTAGAAATATGGAATCTGCGTAATCCCCTTCATCCATAGTTAGCAGTGTACCATGTGAGAAAAGGGCAATCTGAGATTCACACGAACGATGGTTTCTAAAACCATGCTTCTCGGTCTCAAGGAAATTTATTATATTCGAACTCAGAATGTGTTCAAGAATTCTGTAGCAAACCGATGTTAAGGATATTGGTCCGTAATTTAATGGGTCCGTTCTTAGATACAGGAATCTCCAGAGATTTTTACAGTCGCTTGGGACTTCGCGCTGGGCGAGAAATTCACGATAAATGCATGTTAATTAAGGAGCTAGTGCCGCAGAGTACACTTCGCGCAACTGACATGCGATTGCATCCGGATCTGGCGACTTTTGTTTTAAGCTCTTTCAGTTGTTTCTCTACGCCAGCGACACTTATTACTACGTCGTCCATACGAGAGTCTGTTCGAAAGACAAACGACGGTTGTCTGCACGATCATACTGCGCGAACGGTTTCTTAATCGCGGAATTCAAAACTATGGCTTTCGTTTTGTTATCTTCAACTGCCACACGAGAGTGGTCAACGACTGACCGGACAGAAGCGTTAAAACCTCCAAGCGATTTTACATAGGACCAGAATTTTCTGAGGTTGTCGGCCAGATTTTTTGCTGAGGTATGACTGTTTTTCGATGCTTCGCACATAGATATTTGCACAGACGCAATAATCTCTACTAACCGTTGCCTGTTGTCGTTTTAATAATTGGTATTCTCTTTCGATTTCGAGTTCAAAAATTCATTAGAATCATCTTTGAGTATTGTTTTCAGCTAGCATCCCAAAACGAAAACTTTTCTCTCTGGGTTGCTAGCAGACGTATGTAAGTGATTAGATGCAGGAATAAATGTAGCTGGTAATGGTGTATAGGGTCAGATTAAGTACGGAACCTAGTGGATAACTGGCTGTAATACAGCTGTGGCATTGACTGACCACTTCCTGGATTCTTTGCTTTTAATTTTGGTGAAATATGTACGAAAAGTTGAGCAGATTATTCGTTTACTCCGAGAATGTAGTTTTTGAATTTCCTTTAATTTACGTCTATGGTCACAAAATATTTGTTCACGGATTACCGGTTTCGGTCTATAATGACCATCTTCTGATCTGTGTTTTATAAAAACAGAGTCCTAATGTACTGCAGCCATAGTGGCATCGTAAAATGTTCCATTTGACGATGACACTATGGCTGCAGTACATTAGGACACTGTTTTTATAAAACACAGATCTGAAGTTGGTCATCATAGACCGAAAACGGTAATCTGTGGGCAACACGCTTGTAACCATAGACGTAAATTAAAGGAAATTTATTCTATATACGAGTCACTGTTTTATACGCGACAATGTTAAGGCTTGTGAAGAATGTAGTTTTTGTTTTCAGATCTGTTTTAAACTGATTTTGCGATGCGTGTTATTAGAGGCTGTGGTGCCTCTCGACAGTGCTTCTTCCGCCAGCCTGCCTTCTCATCTTTCGTCTATTCTCCCTTTAGTTACTGTTAGATGCGGTTGGCCCTTTTTACTGCCGCACCATATTTTAGTTTTTCAGGAATACCTCTCCATATGACAGTCTGATGAAGGCAAGACCTCAAAGATTCCTTATCTTTGATACTAGCCAATGACAAAAGAACAGTTGAACATGTTTTTATGCTTCCTCCGAAAGAGTAGGCTCTATTCCAATCTTTAACACTTCGACTGTGTCGAATCAGCTGTGGGTTGGTTTTGGGAAATACATTTCATGTCGCATACTGAGCCTACCTACCTGATTGTTTCTCTCAGTTTAGTTTGTGACATTCAACTCAAAGCTAGGACATTTTTCCATTTTACATTGGTGGTCTGTAGTGCTGTGTATGTGGAAGAGAAAAGCTTTAGAGCGGGCTGGTATAGCCGTTTGTTGTGACAGAGAGCCGTTAGTAAATCTGATTACGTCACCCACGCCCCAATTGCGGTTGGTCCTGCTTTGGCGTCACTCTGCGTGCCCCACGGTACTACATTTTGCGTGTTGTCGAGCGGCGCCTAGGAGGCGATGATCATCCTCTTGCCGCGCGGGATTATGTGAGCGGTCTAACGCGCTGCAGTCATGGACTGTGCGGCTGGTCCAGGTGGAGGTTCGAGTCCTCCCTCTGGCATGGGTGTGTGTGTGTTAGTCCTTAGGATAATTTAGGTTACGTAGTGTGTAAGCATAGGGAGTGATGACCTTAGCAGTTAAGTCACATAAGATTTCACACACATTTGAACATCTGATCATCCTCTTTCCCACCATCCCATGGCCATAGTGGGTATTGTCCAGTACCAACTTCATGAAGGTAAATGTGCATCGTGTGCACAGAGGGGCGGAGCGGAAATGTGTAGTCTTTTCCCCAGTTAATATAGGTTCTTTAATCTTGTATCAGCAAGAAGCATGGATATGGATATGTTGGTGTTACTGTAAGGTGGCGTGGTCTCCTGACCTTCATTTCTTACATATTATGACTTCACCATCGAATTCTGCATATCAAGACGTTTCATTCGAGCCCAAACTCGATAGGGTAGAGTAAATTTTACATATTTCCATTTAATCGATATACGAATCTAATAAATAAATCGCAAGTGCTCACCGAGATTAAAATGTCGAGGCTGGCGTACACAAAAATTCAAGACACAATGGCCACAGGAGTTTTTGTTTGGTGGAGGCAACCAGCCCGCTGGAAAGTCCGTAGGAGGGTGGGCTAGCACACAGCTGTGCCCGCTGACCGACCGCCCACAGACCATAACAGTTTTTGCCAGAGAAAAGGGATAATGGCCTGCATGCTCACCTTAAAAGCAAATTCCGCTGTATTGTTTGGGAGAGCCCCAGCATACGCATTTTTTGACGGACCTAGCGCGCAGTTTCAGTGTTCTCAGAAGTGGTCAGTAAACGCCTAACGCAGATGCTATGTATTTCCGGATAGGTCGGCTTAGCCATTCACCCGTTTGCAAGAGTAACGTTGATTGGTGGACTATTTCTGATGCAATGAGCCCGAGGAATGAGGGAAAGACTGCGGATGATATACCCTATCGCTTTTTGCGTAGAGGGAGGTAGTTCCAGTGACGCTCTTGAAGCGGGAACACTTAGCGGGAGTGAGTGCACTAGTCCTTGTACGCAGATAGTGGGGAACAAAGTCTCTACACACTACTGCACTGAGAGAGCACCTCTGTCGCTAGCGAATCGGAGTGATAGTCTGTGTTGATTCGCTCGCGATTAAGCGTTTGTTCACTGTGTTGGCCGCGACACTTAATGTGCAGTGTGAACACAGACAGAGTATTAGTCAGCGCCTGCGATTGAACATTGAGTGGCATTGCGGTGGGCTGGTTATCTGAGCAGTCTACCATGCCAATACTTAGACTAGGGCAGATAGGAGTCCTTGGCTTCATCAAGGCGTAGTGAGAGTTCGATTGGCGAAGGTCAATCCTGATAGAGAGAGATAGTTTTGTTATTTGTCAGCAGCGAACGACGCAGGCAGCAGTTGTCACAGCTCACGGTATTGTGCGGTACAGCGTAGGCGAGCCCCATCTTTCCTCCATTAGAAATAACATACTTCATTCACGTCACTCCATGACATTTCTCACGCGACAGCCTCGACCATACTTAGAAAAAGTTCAGTCGGATTATTATTCAAGTTGAGTAGGCGCGGCTCTCAGCCATTCTGCCGAGTAAATAACATTCTTAAAGAAAAGGGATAAAAAAAATGCTTTCCCACACTTTGTATATAAACGTCATTAACAGGATTCCTATCCATAAGAGGTAACCTCCTATTCCTAAAAGAACCCGGAAATTTGTGTATCAGTATATAAATAAAAGTTTCATTGGATTTTTCTTTAATTTTGCAATAAATAATATTTTCCGGTCGTTTAATGTTTTCCTTACTCTAACTAGCAATACTCCAGTACCCAAGCATCCCACTAGTTACGCAAGAAAATAGAATATTTTTTTTGTCTTTTCCTTACAGCGGACGACTCCAGAAGGTATTTATTGCAGAAAGTTTTTCAGACATTTCTTTTTGGTACGTTAGGAGCGCCTGTCTGACTTCTGTAGTAGTGTGGGGTCGAAACTACCTCTTGCAGGAGCCAAAGGGTACTTGTCAGATTCCGCGCGACTACTACGGTCGCAGGTTCGAATCCTGCCTCGGGCATGGATGTGTGTGATGTCCTTAAGTTAGTTAGGTTTAAGTAGTTCTAAGTTCTAGGGGACTGATGACCACAGATGTTAAGTCCCATAGTGCTCAGAGCCATTTGAACCATTTTGAACTTGTCAGATCGATCCATTGCGCAACTCGTCAACATAACACCCACACACTGACAGTAACTTTGGCCGTGTGCCATGGAAATATGTTGGGATCCTTGCTCTTCATATTGCGTGTTAATGATCTCGCAGACAATATTAACAGAAACCTCAGGTTTTCTCAGACGATGCAGTTATCTATAAAAATTATTGACTGAAAAAATCTGCGCAAATACTCAGTCGGATCTTCATAAGGTTTGAAAGTCGTGCAAAGATTGGAAAGTTGCTTTGAAAACTCAAAAGTACAAACTAGTACACTTCACAAAACAAAAACAAAAAACAAAAAACGTGTATCCTACACCTACAGTATCAATGAGTCATAACTGGACTCGATCAACTCATTCAAACACGCCTATCTGTGTGTCATTTTGTAGGAATATGAAATTCAACGATCACATAGGCTCAGCCGTAATTAAAGCAGGTGGGTGACTGCAGTTCACTCGTAGATTACTAGGGAAATGCGATCAGTCTACAAAGGAGATTGCTTACGCATCACCCATGCGATCCGACCTAGATTATTGCTCAAGCCTCCACGACCTGTACCAAACAGAACAAACGAAGGGACACTGAAAATACACAAAGAAGTCCAACAAGATGATAACAGGTTTCTTTGGCGCGTGGTAAAGTGTCACGGAGATGCCGAGAAAACTGAACGGACAGACACTTGAAGACAGAAACAAACTCCGTACTAAGTTTCAAGAACTCGCATTTAACGATCAATCTAGGGTTATACTATAGCCCCGATGTATCGTTCTCCTAAGGATCGCGACAACAAAGTGAGATTAATTACAGGGCGCAGAGAGGCATTTATTAGTAAGCAATTATTCTTCCCGCTCTCAACACGTGAATGGAACGAGGAAAATCCCTACTAGTTGGAAAGCGCCACCTGCGATGACTCCACAGAATATACGTACATGTAGATGTAGAGCATCGACAATGATTGTCATTTGTTAATTATTGATGTCGTTCAGTAATGTGCCAGACCAGATAAGTGGACATTTGATAATAAGAATAGAAACTGAAGTAATGAATTAAAATTTGTGCCAGAGCCATGACTTGAACCCAGGTCACCTGCTTATAATTTTATTTTTTGTCTTTTTACTTGGCAGATGTGCTGTCTACTAACCACCGTGGCATTGTGGCTACAGTATCTGCACGGACTACCATGGTCCAATGCCATCCCTAACACAAACTGCAATTCACACCGTGGTACATGTTCCAATTCATTGGTTCAACTTCTGCACTTAACGAAGATAAAGATGAGGCTCATATGTCTCCAGGAAGACGTAATACCATCAGATCAACTTTATAATAATTTACTGTCCAGATTTAGTACAAAAAGAAGTACTGAATGGTTTGCCTTCGTAGTACATCCGCCACTGCTGTACATGTTTGTTGCCTTGTTGATGGTCGGTCTGTCCACTTTCTATTCAAAATTTGCCCGTTTCTTAAGAGTTCCTGTTGCCATCGCAGTATCGTTTGCTTTGTTGGAGGTTCTTATCGGAATCGTGCCGCAAAAATCCCGTTGCACATCGCTTACGATTTTCCCGGTGTGTGCCCGTGCGTGAGTCCATCTCCTTGCCAGAACACGTTCTTCCACGCTGTAGAAATATGTGTTCGCCATCTGGAAAGAAAGAAAAGACATATGTAGAGTAAATTTACATCATGACCAAAAAGAAGAGAGTGGCAGGACTTCCGAAGCGTACTGTAGAATAGTTGTTTTTATTTCAATCTGTCAAATCTTCACTGTTGAATTAAACTGCACGTTTCTCCGCAAGATCCTGTTCCTGAAACCAAAGTTATCAATAAATAATGTGGTAAAAAGTAATCTATTTTCTTGTCACTGCCTGTCGGGAAATTGTATTTGCACTTGTATAGACGGGTAACATTTAGTGTAGATGTCAGCCCTGCACCAAGAATAAAATCTCGTTTGATTGATTCCAGAGCATGTAAAAATAAAGAGGTCGCGAGGATTTTAAATAATTGTTCCACTGTTGCAGTTTAGCAGCATTCAGCGACTACGCGAGTTAAGTGACTAGGGCCGAGGGGCACACGTGTAGCTCGGTGCAGAGTCGCGCGTAGTACCTCTCCGCGAAGCCGCCTCGCTCGGTTTATTAAAAAGCTTTATTGCTCATGCTTCTTTGCAGCGTTCTTGGTATTACCGTCTCTGTGCGTAAGACAGAAGAATTTTCCCGTCGCATATAAAATGTAACGGTTCTTGAAGAAGGCATTCAATGCTAAACACCACCGCTAACCTCCATGTTGCCCACTCGGTAATTCCGATGTGCACGTTGTGCAATAATATCGCATAACTCAGAAAAAAGCACTCACAATCACAATGCTTTGTGACTATTTAATGTCTACTCATTGTCAGCTCTTCTGTAAGAGGGCTGGAATCATAAAATTATTTACAGTGGTGAAACAGTTACAGTGCTGAAACGTCTTTAAGCGTGCACTGGGGACAATATGCGGAAGTAACTCGTTCTTTAGATCTAGCTGCCGGGTCGGAAGTCGTGACACATTACTTCTTGTATTGACGCAACTGTTAATTTAACTGCCTCATAACTGCTTAAGATGTATTAGAGCTCCAAGCGCTTCCTACACATTGATTGTGAAGAAAATAGATTTTGTTAGGTCTTTGCTTGCTTCTTCATTTTGTTTTATCTTCCTAACGATGTAGAAAGACTTGCTTGGCATTCTAGTCTAGGAGTATTCTGGAGAATTTTCACTAGGACGGACATCTAGTAGATTATGAAATTGGCGACCAGCTGTTGAACTGGTGTTCGGTATTTCTTCACCGTGCCTGCGTGTCAGCTAGTGCTAATTGTTTTCAGATTTACGTAAGAAATAATTACGACATATCAAATATTTCGAAGCTATCGTGTCGCTATCGAAGAAGCAGCCTCTAAATTTGACGTCACAGACACACATCAGTACACGGTTTACTTCTCACCCTGGAGATAGCCAGTTCGCTTCATGCTAGTCGAGGGAATGGCGGCTATAGCATTCTTTTCCTGACTGCAGCGCTTTCTGCCACTGTTCAGATTGAATCAAAAGTCAATGTCACGTGAAAAGAGAGCACGTGGAAGTCTAAAACAAATCATTTGGTACAATTACTTTTGGTTCCTTGGCGCAGAAATCAATATCTGTAATTTTCCTTTCAAGTGAATTCCATCTTTACGACTACATAAAACACATTTTAGTACTCCTATACGACTTTAATGTCTCTCCTCGTTTACTTACGAAACATCATCTCCGTGCTATAAAATCGGTAGTAATATGTAGTATAGACAACACAATTTTGAAGTTATTGTTTTCTACATTTGACTGAAAATTCGTGCACCAGAGTTGATAAAGGGAAGGTTTGGAGCACGCAAGACTGGAAATTTCAAAACACAAAACCGATACCCTCTTCAGACTTCGATGACCGTTTAACAAAATGTAGCTTCTATCCAGTGAACGTGGAACAGGGCATGAATGTCATAAGAATGAACAACATGGAACAGAGCAATACAAGAACCTTGGTGGTTAAGGCAATAGACTTTCGTTGGAAGGTGGAGAATAATGCTCTCCGCGAAGTATCAAGCCCTTGTAGCGGCTTCATCCGTAAGTATCCTATCACACGAATATTTTACTTTCTCTTTGAGTAAATGTAATTTATTCAGAATTGTAAGACAGTTGATATCGAACAGACACTGATGCTAAATGGCACTGTCGAGTTGGAAACATAAGTTAGTCATATATGTGGTACCAGCAATGACATCTTGCGACAACATTGTTAGCTACTGCTGTGAGCGGCTGTCAGTGCTTTACGTAGAGATGCGTAGATACGGGAAATGACAAGAATCGAGAAGTTTGTTCACGGCAACCAAAAGTCGGGCAAGAACTTCAATAAATATTTTCCGTAACTACTCACTCAACAAATCGAAAATGATGCCTGACATACTTGTAGACAAGTTAAAGAAAGTGTCCTAGGAATTTGTGTAAGTAGGCTGTTTAGGTTTTTTTATTGGTAACGCCACCTCTGTATGAAAATCACTGGCTGTGCTGTGTGCAGTCTGTGGCTGCTTTGCAATGTTGTAATACTCGCCATTGTAGTGTTAGGCAGCTGGCTGTGAACAGCGCGTAGCGTTGCGCAGTTGGAGGTGAGCCGCCAGCAGTGGTGGATGTGGGGAGAGAGATGGCGGAGATTTGTAATTTGTCATGAACTGCTATATTTATATATGAAGATATCAAAGTAAATACATTGTTTGTTCTCTACTAATATCTTTCATTTGCCAACTATCCCTATCAGTAGTTAGTGCCTTCAGTAGTTTGAATCTTTTATTTAGCTGGCAGTAGTGGCGCTCGCTGTATTGCAGTAGCTTGAGCAGCGAAGATTTTTGTGAGGTAAGTGATTTGTGAAAGGTATAGTTTAATGTTAGTCAGGGCCATTCTTTTGTAGGGAATTTTGAAAGTCAGATTGCGTTGCGCTAACAAAATATTGTGTGTCAGTTTAAGGACAGTCGTGTATAATTGTTCAAAGGGGACGTTTCATATGTCGACCCTTAGCCGAGGATACCTCACTGGAATCTTCTGATTTTTTTTTCTTGTAGTTTGTGTGATTAGTGTAGCTATTGTTTATTGCTAGCGCGTAATTGTAGAGAAAATCTCCTTTGTAGTTGCAGTCTTTCATTGTTGTACAGTAAAACAGTTGTGGAATGCATGTAGATTTGCACCAAGTATTTCGCAGCTGCAATTAACTAGATATTATTTTCAGTGCTATGTTAATGTGTTCTCTTATTTTTGATCTTCAAATTGTGTTTTTCTGTGTTGTCGTGTGAAATACTGTGACAATAATGGCGTGTGAAAAACGTAATACTAGGCTCCAAAGTAAACTGAGAAATGACAGTGAAAATGAAAGCAGTGTGTTAGCGCCACCGAGTAATGAATTAACTAATGTTCAAAGTAGTAATTTGGTAATTGTGCATAGGGAAATGGAGCGGGCTGCAAACAATGGTGTAGACATTGAAACAGGTAGTGAACAGGGAAGCATTATCGATCGATCGGTCGGCAACAGCTCGCCTCAGGGATCCAAAATGACAGGACACAATTTCGCAAATACTGTAGATTCAGGTTTTGGGTCATCACCGTTTTCTCAAATAAGTCAAGACACATTTTCTGCTTGTCAAAATGTGAATGCTGCCGGTGCAAATGCACTGCCGAAAAGCGTAGAGAAACAGATTCCAGACACTAATACATTAGTATTGCAATTAATGCAACAAATGGAACAAAATCAGAGACAAATGGGACAAAAATCTTAAAAAGTTAGACACAGTGAAACAAAATCTTAAAAAGTTAGACACAGTGGAACAAAATCTTAAAAAGTTAGACACATTGGAATAAAATCTTAAAAAGTTAGACACAATGGAACAACACCAGAGACAAACACAGCAACAGTTAGACGCAATGGAACAAAATCTTCAAAAGTTAGACGCCACACATGAACAAACACGCGAAGATTTAACTACTGAGTTACATAACATTGAATCGAAATGTCAAAAAGTCTGTAATGACGTAAAAACACAAATTTGTGAGCATTTTCAACCTATTTTTTCGCGGCATGAAAATGCATTACAGAATCACGAAGCAGCCATAAAAGAACTGCAAACCATTGTTCATGAAAATCATGAGACCTTGTGGGCTAAAATTGACTCAGTTGCATCTACCGATTCGGTTACGCAACTTGCAAAAGCTCAGGAAAACTTAAAGGACACAGTAGATACCCTGAAAATTGTTTCAGAAAGACACATGGAGGAAATAAGTACACTATCGGAGAAAGTAGCCGAACTTTCGGATCAGGTCACTAACTTATCTACAAAGGTAGATGATGATCTGAATGACACAAGACCCGTAGCCTTCACTGACACAGAAGAGTATGAACAAATTAGAAAATTCAAACAAAATCAAAATCAAATCAATACACAGTACAAAAGAGAAATCCGGGAAGTGCAAGATCAGTTGGCACAAGTAGTACAAGAATTACGTATTTCAGAGGACACTCGCGCCCCAATACGGGAAGAGGGACATAGAAATACGGAACAGCCACAAAATAATAACACAGCGCATTTCGGAAGTTATGAAAGAAATTGGCAATGTGCACCGAATTTTGAGATGGAACGGCCGACACGACCTAACAATGACCGATATGCGACTCGCCGACATGATGATTTTGACTATAAGCTGTTCATTACTACACGTAAATTCAAAACATTTAAGAATTCTGGCAACAACATTCATCCACAAGCATGGCTCCATCAATTCTCGCATTGTTTTCCTCCCAACTGGTTGTTAGAACACAGATTAGAATTTATGTGTGGCTACTTGGAGAATGAACCAGCTGTAAGAATGCGATCGGTCATTCACGATTGCCACAGTGAAGGAGAATTTTACCATGCCTTCCTCTCAGCATATTGGTCTCAAGCCACACAAGACCGAGTAAAACATAGCATCATAATGATGAAACGTTTCGAACAATCTGAATTTTCCAGTCTTATGAAATATTTTGAAGACATGTTGCATAAGAATCAGTACTTTCAAACCCATTCAGCCCCTCAGAACTCATCCGCATTTGCTTAATCAAACTGCCTGAACATTTACGACATATTACTTTGGCAGGACGTTGCAAAGACGACATTGAAGCATTTCAGGGACTCTTACAAGAATTAGAAATTGACACTGACAATCGCGGAACGCGAAACCAGGAACACAACAATTACAGGTCACATCCGTCGCAATTCCGCGATGAAAGAAATAATAACTGGACACGGCAAGGCTATTCTCACAACGCAAATCGTGACCAAAACAGACACCACCCGTATGACAACCGTTGGCAGAGCAGTAATAATTACAGGGAAAGATCACCTCTCCGCAGTAATGACTATCACAGAGACAATCAGAGAAACAGACAATATGGGAACCAAAACAATTATTATCAAGGGAGACAATAACTTTAGACGCAACGGTCCAGCGCGCAGTTACGACTCAGGGAGAAATTCTCCACCACGTGACCGACAAGAAAGAAACTATGGAATCTACCGACATGACGACAGACGATATGATCTTAACGACAGACCTGAATTGCATCAGAACTGGCGGGATTCAAACAGAGCAGGGCCCTCTCGTCACGGTGAATTTGTAGAAGTTAGGTCTCCAAATCCCAATAACGACGCGCGCCAACAAAGAGACAATAGGCAATGACTCACACCGCTGGCAGCAACAAAACGTACTTATGAAACTGATGACACAGCTGCCGTAGCTAGTAATTACGTAAAAATGGAAGACATTAGGGACATCTTACTCCAGGAACACGACGTAAAACTTAACAACATTGCATATCCTGTGATTCACATTACTGTAAATGACGCAAAATTTACGGCAGTACTTGACTCTGGCAGTCCCATCTCAGTAATTAGTGAAACAGCCTTTAGCAAATGCAACAAATCGAACGATTGCCCCACACTTCCGTTACGTAAGATTAAATTACAAGGTGCAATCTTTGGAAAAAGTGTAGATGTACGCCAACAAACCAACTTAGAATTCTTTTGTCAAAGCCACAGCTTCTCTACGAACTTTCTTATTGTTCCATTATTGTCGACGGAAATTATATTGGGAGTAGACTTTTTGAATGAATACAAAGCAATCTTAAACTTTCACGATGCTGAAATAAGTTTAGAAAAAGATGGTAAGTCAATAGCTTTGAATTTGAAGATTGGCTCTCAAACCATGACGAGGAAATTAATCGGCTTTACCTTCTGTTAGACAACAGTTCGGAGTTTTCTACGGAACTAGACACTAACAATCACTCTGCAAGTACTGACAGGGATGGTATCGACGACATATTTGATACTAATGATTTAATTCAAAATAAAATTCAAACAATTGAGAACTGTAATGACATTGATAGGCAGGACCTTTTTGAGATTTTACAAGCACATTCCACAGTTTTTACTCACAAAACAGGAACAATCAAGGGATTTCAATACCAATTTCGTGTTCGTGAGCATACTAAATTTTGTGTTAGACCATACGTAATTCCAGCACATTATAGGGACCGTGTTAGAACAGAAATACAATCTATGCTTGACGAGGGCATTATTGAGCCTGCAGTAAGCTCATACAACAATCCATTACATGTTGTTGAGAAGAAAAATGGATCGATCAGGCTTGTCTTAGATTCGAGACAAATCAATACGATCATTATTCCTGAAACAGACAGGCCGCAAACGTTGGAAGAACTTCTTCAAAATTTTAATGGTGTAAAAGTGTTGTCTTCCATTGATCTCAGATCCAGCTTTTATCAGATCGAACTTCATCCAGAATGTAGAAAATACACAGCTTTCCTTTGTTTCGGCGTTTGTTATCAGTTTCGGAAACTTCCCTTTGGTTTGAACATTTCTTCAGCAGCATTCATTCGCGGGCTAAATTCCATATTACCTGAGTTCTTAAAACGTCACATCACCTTATATGTGGACGATATTCTAATAGCAGAAGCTTCATGGGAACTACATAATTGCATCCTCAACAGTTTGTTACGTATTTTTGCAGAATCTGGAATTACAGTTAACTTGGAAAAGTCTGAATTTGGTAGGACAAAGGTGAAGTTTTTGGGACATATTATTTCTTCTGAAGGCATTCAGCCGGATCCTGAAAAGTTAGAAGCAATCAGAGCCATTCCAGTTCCATCCACAAAAAGACAAGTCCGCAGTTTTCTAGGTCTCGTAAATTTTTACCGTCGTTTTCTGAATATGCAAATTCTTGTTACACCAAAACTTTGTTCTCTCACTGGAAAAAATACTATTTGGAACTGGGACGAACAAGCACAATTGGAATTCAATTCTTTGAAAGAAGCGTTACTTCACGCGCCAATCTTAGCTCATCCAGATCTGTCACAAGATTTCTGCCTTAGCACGGATTCTTCTAAAGTCGGTCTTGGTGCCCATTTATTTCAAGAAGCCATAGAAAATGACACTACCATTCAGAAAACCATTGCTTTTGCTAGCCGAGTGCTAACAAAATCTGAAAAAAATTATTCCGTTACTGAATTAGAAGCTTTAGCTATCGTTTGGGCATTTAACAAATTCCGTTTCTTTCTTTCTGGTAAGCACGTAAAAGTATACAGTGATCATCGTGCATTACAATTTCTTATGTCTTCAAAATTAAATCATGACAGGTTAAAACGTTGGGCATTGTTTCTGCAAGAATTCCGCTTCACAATAGTCTACATTCCCGGCAAGGAGAACATTGTTGCGGACGCACTGTCACGCGCACCGGCTGGGCTTGAGAAAAGTACCACAGAAGGCAACCTCGAGAAAAATTTCAGTATTCTTTACATTCAGAAAGTCGCCTTTGAAAACTTCATCACCACATCTTTAAAGGACATTGCTCATGAACAAGATAAAGATCCGATTTGGAAAGACATCAAGAGCAAATGGCATGAAAAGACACACACACAGATTCGGGATTATTATCTGGTTAGAAACAACATACTGTTCAAACGCTGCACTGTTGATGACAAGCTATGGGTACTTTGCATTCCTGACGATTTTGTTAATAAGCTCATTTGGTACATTCATTTCAGCTACGCACATTTTGGTCCACGAAAATGTTATCATATTCTTCGAACGACTTGTTATTTTAACAATATGGAAAAAAAGAATTCGAAGAGTCTTGTCTATTTGTAAACTTTGTCAAAAGGCGAAACCATCTACTGTCTCACATCGTGCTCCGTTGTTTCCTATTATTCCTTCTAAATTAAAAGAATTTGCTGCTGTTGATCTCTTGGGACCGCTTGTCAGAACATCCAATGGATTTTCGTACGTTCTAGTCGCTGTTGAACTTACTTCAAAATTTGTTTCTTTCACTCCGTTACGTAAAGCCACCGGACGATCTGTATCCAACGCCTTTGTTAAAAATTTCTTACGTGAAGTTGGCCACGTTGCTAAAGTCATTTCAGATAACGGACCGCAATTTAGATCTGCTGTTTGGTCACGCACGCTTCGGAATCATAAAATCAAACCTGTTTTTATTTCATTGTACTCACCACATTGTAACCCGTCTGAACGGATTATGAAAGAAATCAATAAGCTTTGCAGACTTTATTGTCACAGAAAGCATCAGCATTGGGACAGATATTTACACTTATTTCAAAATGTGCTGAATGAAATGCCTCATGATTCCACTGCTTTACCACCTACTCTTGTACTAAAGAATGAAGAACCACCGAACAGAATCAGAGAGCTTGTACCTTTCCCAAATACACGTAAACTTCGACACAAAGACATAATTGATTTGGCTCTTAAAAATATAAAATCTGCAGCAGACAAAAGGAGAAAACTACATGGTAAAGCAAATGCAAAGAAATTGTATATTGGTCAGAAAGTTCTCATTAAAGCTCATTCATTGTCACATAAGAAGAAACACTTGAGTCACAAATTCTTTCTAGTTTACAATGGACCTTACAGAATCCGACGTATACCACATGATAATTGCGTTGAAGTTGAAACTCTGCGTACTAGGAAGAGTAAAGGTTTACACCACATTTCACATGTAAAACCGTTTATTGAAAGATAATCTGCCTTTTTAACTTTGTCATTGCCATAAAACTTTTCACTTTACATTACTAGTATGCTTGTCAGACTTAGAATCTGTTAACATGTAACAATGTTTGAAGTTAAATATCCAGTCAAGAACCAAGAGAACTTATTGAAACAGAAATGACGAATGCATTGTTATAGTGAACAGACGTCACAGTGTTATTGTGTGTGTACATTCTTGCTTGTTAGTTGCACGATTATGGAACGACTATAAGGCTTACATACTTAGAACATTTACCAGTACTGCTAATGAGATTTTAATGCAACATTTTGGTTTACTTGAAAATATATTCTGGATTTAAAGTACTTTCAGTGAGATACCAGATGGCACAGTGGTTAGTTTATTTGACAGCTACACGACTATATCACGACGCTACTAATGAGTGACAATTTACAATGTTGCTTTTGCAGTGTTTCTGTTTTATATCTGCACAGTTTTCTGTTTTATTCTGGAAAGTAAAACAGGTTTTAGTAGTAACTTTTGTGGTATAGCTACAATGAGACTGCATTTTCCGTAGCACAACAATACGTTATAGCACAGTACTTTCCTCATCACGGCAATAAGCGTAATAACTAAGACATTTATACGCAAAGCATTTCACTTTTGTGTATTATGAGGTAAGTACATTGACTTCTGCAGAACTTAGCTTTTGGAGGACGATAACTACGACACTTCCACACAGATTATGTTGCAACAAGACGCACATTTAGCGCTACAGTACACGTATTTGAGTGATTAATTTTGTACTTAAAACATTTATTTTTAAAGATATTTGAAGTACAATAATACAAAGGTTTTCCGTAATGCATTTCATTCCATTGCTGTAATCTGTAACATCTGAGGGTATAATTACATTAATCCTCAGGGGGGTACATGCTTACTTTGTGTACCATGTGTTTGGCAACCACAAGGAGCCCTAGCTAATATGGTATTTGCTTATACAACTTTACACATCGGTACCATATTTCTCTAACACACAAATTACACAGCTATCTGATCATTTAACTGAGAGATAAACATTTTTTTACTACATCAGTGACACATGTTTACGCAATACACAGTTGGGTAACTTCACACTTATGAAACTGTATTTTGTCTGTACTTTGTAAACTGTTCATATTTTTTCGGAATCATTGTGATACTATGAGAGCTTTGAATGATGTATTTGGTATGGATTCATGATTTTTAAAGTACGTTTGAGGCAGATGACACTTTTGACATGAGCAGAGAATTTTTTTAATTATTGGAGGAAGCTACGACGATTTTGAGATTTGACTGAGGTGCTATGATGTTATTTTTACGACGACGATGTGTATTATGCTGCTGAGGTATGTTTATGATTAATAGGCTGAGGCTATATGAGTTATTTGATTATGCTTCATATTTATAATGACGAAATATTGACGAGTGTCGATGGATACGTATATGTGTAATAAGGTAAAGAGTAATGAATAGTGGGTAGGGACTCTTCACTTGTGAAACAGGATGTTGGAAACCAAGAATCGTACTTTAAGAGTTATGAAATGTGTGTAAATGCGTGAATGTATCACAATGCCGGCGAAAGTTTTTTTTTGACACTTATATTTATAGGATTTTGTTTCTACAGATTTACAACGCTAATTCTTGACCTGTGAAATATTTTTATGTGAGACTGTCACTGTAGCGGAAACTGCTGTCGTAAATATTTCCGTAAGAAAGTTAAGTGACCACCTGCATGTAATGCGTCGCGGGCACCCACCTGGGCGACAGCCGCCCGAAAAAAAAAAAAAAAAAAAAAAAAAGAAAAAAAAAAGCCATTAGCCTTTCAGCGGCACAGGTGGAAAAAAAAAGGGGAGGCCATTGTCCGTGCTACTGACATTTCCTTGTTGAAAGCATACTGTGGAGCTCGTAATTTATGATATTTACTGAAATGCCTAATAAAATGACAAGAAATATTTTTACATCTGCACACCTGATTATGACAAGCGTCTTTCTATGAGAGTTGAGAGAATTTCTACTAACTTATGAAATGTCACATGACTACTGAATGATATTTTTATGCTTTGCTTTTCATAGTTGCTTATTTCATTTGATACCTGTTTTCCAGCTGTGTTACAGCATTAGTTTTATAAAATAAAATTAAATGCATTTGCTAATGTGAACACTTTCTGTCAACAGATCAATTAAATAATAATTTTGTGATCCACATTCTTCAAAAAAGGAGCACTTGGAAAGGAAAGAACAATAAGAAGGGACTAGTAACAGTAACTGCATACATAATATTCTTTTCAAGTACATGGTAATATTTCTTTTACAATAAGTTGTTGTGGTGCACCACTTTAATTACTTGGACATTAAGATGTGATTATACATTTCCCTTATCTGCATTGTTATCTTTAGTGTACTATTTTTTCTGCTTGAGCTATGTCATGTTTCGATATAAGCTGCTGTTTGCCAGGCATAGTGCTACTGAACTTTAATTTGTGTTACTCTGCTAAGCCAGATTTATTTTTTGTTTGCTGTGCATTGCCTCATATTAGTTGTAATGTTGAATTGCTTGGTAATTTAGATTTACTGTAGCTTGCTTTGCGACTTTCCATTTTTTTTCATTGCTGTTTATATTAATTGTTTTATGTGCTGCTGCATTGCCTCGTCCCTTAGTTTAGCATCTGAGCTCAGTAGATTTAAGTTAGCTTAAGAGGGGGTAGACTATAGAAGAGAATGAGTTGCGATGAATTGGAAGAAATGCATTGAGAATCTATACGAAAAACGTACAGAAAGCAGGTATAGGTAGGATTTTCTTGGAAATAAATAATGAGGTAAGAAATATGTGAAATAAATACAGAAAGCATTCTTGGATAGGATTTTTTTGGTGGAAGCAAAGGTTGAAATGAGACGAAAGACCTATGGAATGAAGTTTTGGGTTGGACTGCAGTACCAAATGTTACACTGAATACAAACCCTGTCCTTTCCTTTTGTGTTATCCCACTATGTGTTTGTGTACCCTTGTGTATTTGTTTTCTTCCTGTCTCTGTGTAGTTTCATAGAATTTTTTCCTCTTTTAATATTAATCTACATTCACTATGATGAGGAATATTGTTATCCTCAAATATAATTGGCATTAATAATATGTTATTTACTTTGTAAAGATGTTAGACATTATTCATTCTGTTTAAATGCTCATGTGTGAAGTTGATGTTTCGCAAGTTACTCTGATCTTTTATGTATGTACTCATGTCATAATTCCTGTAACACTGATGTATATGTTATTTCGATTCTTTTGTAAAGCCCATATTACTACAAATGTTATCTGTACGATTATGTTCTTTAATGATGTATTTGTACCTTTGTAATTGTATTCTTATGTTATTAAATTGTAATTGTCACCAGTTCATGATATTATTAACTTGTTAGTTACATTTCACTGCACACGTTTCTGTTGGTCATAGTATATGGACAATATGTGAGAAGTCGGGACTGTTAGTGTTTGCACGTGTGTTAATAACTCAGCAAGGGACTGGATAACAGCATTGCTGGTTCTAAGGACAATTTCAAAAACTTTGTGAGTGCACAAGTGGTGGTTATGGACTTGCTATATTATCCGCAAGACTCTTCAATGGTGATTGTGCACCTGCACAGTCACAACAGATGGCTGCTGGCCATCTCTACAAGGACTACAGTGGGTCTGCATCTTTGATGAACCACCCATACCATTATTTCCACAAGGACTACAGTGGGTCTACACCTTTGCTGACTCACCAATACCATTATCTCTACAAGGACTACAGTGGGTCTGCACCTCTGGTGGCCCACCAATACCACAATCTCTACCAGGACTACAGTGGGTCTGCTCTGTGATGACCTACCTACCAAGACTCTTCAAAGACTGCATGGAAATCCACTACTTCTGTGTGCATTTTCTTTTACTGCTCAGACTTTAAGAAAAACTCTGCATTTTTACTGTGATGAACAATCTGGACTGTCTTTATGGACTGCGAGAAATTTTTAGCTTTGACCAACATTGTATCAATAAGTGTGTGCATTTGATTTCTTTGTTATTGTAATTATGAAAATTTTTTTTCAAATCTGTATTGGCCACTGCCCAATACAATTTGTAAATTTTTTTGTGGGGAGCATGGGGGCTATGTAAGTAGGCTGTTTAGGTTTTTTTATTGGTAACGCCACCTCTGTATGAAAATCACTGGCTGTGCTGTGTGCAGTCTGTGGCTGCTTTGCATTGTTGTAATACTCGCCATTGTAGTGTTAGGCAGCTGGCTGTGAACAGCGTGTAGCGTTGCGCAGTTGGAGGTGAGCCGCCAGCAGTGGTGGATGTGGGGAGAGAGATGGCGGAGATTTGTAATTTGTCATGAACTGCTATATTTATATATGATGATATCAAGGTAAATACATTGTTTGTTCTCTACTAATATCTTTCATTTGCCAACTATCCCTATCAGTAGTTAGTGCCTTCCATAGTTTGAATCTTTTATTTAGCTGGCAGTAGTGGCGCTCGCTGTATTGCAGTAGCTTGAGCAGCGAAGATTTTTGTGAGGTAAGTGATTTGTGAAAGGTATAGTTTAATGTTAGTCAGGGCCATTCTTTTGTAGGCAATTTTGAAAGTCAGATTGCATAGTTTGAATCTTTTATTTAGCTGGCAGTAGCGGCGCTCGCTGTATTGCAGTAGCTTGAGCAGCGAAGATTTTTGTGAGGTAAGTGATTTGTGAAAGGTATAGTTTAATGTTAGTCAGGGCCATTCTTTTGTAGGGAATTTTGAAAGTCAGATTGCGTTGCGCTAACAAAATATTGTGTGTCAGTTTAAGGACAGTCGTGTATAATTGTTCAAAGGGGACGTTTCATTTGTAGGCAACTAGCTTCTACATAATAACGATTGTATTTGTGGTGTCACCGCCAGACACCACACTTGCTAGGTAGTAGCCTTTAAATCAGCCGCGGTCCATTAGTATACGTCGGACCCGCGTGTCGCCACTGTCAGTGATAGCAGACCGAGCGCCATCACACGGCAGGTCTAGAGAGACTTACTAGCATTCACCCCAGTTGTACAGCCGACGTTCATAGCAATGGTTCACTGACAAATACGCTCTCATTTGCCGAGACGATAGCCTTCAGCTACATTTGCTACGACCTAGCAAGGCGCCGTATTCAATTGATAATTAATATTATGAAGCATGTACCGTAACGAGAGATGTTCTACAATTGTGGATTCAAGTTAAGCATTATATCAACTACTTACTTTATTTGCAATTCTCAAGATATTGTCCTGTTCCAAACCTCACGCCAGTCAGCGTGTAATTAAACGCGTGCATTTCGGCCTCCTCTAGAAAAACAGTGTTGGCTCTTCTGCCAACACTACAATATTCACTTATGCAAGTATTTATATTAAAAGATTATGCGTGATTCAGAAGATAAGAGGGTGAAAATCGTCTTGCTTTTCAGTTATTTGTAGAAGCTTCTAAAATGCTCTGTTCGTTTCTTAATATTTCCCTGATATTCTATTCAAATAAGTTCAGGCATATTATCTGTAGTCCTAGCGATCCCAAAAATTGCGATTTCACAGTAATATCGGTGATTTTCGATACTTGTAACACTCTTCTTGTTGTTTCTACTGTCACGCCGCCCCCTTTCCGCCACTCCCCCCCAACCCAACATACACAAACACCCACATACAAAACAAGTATTCCTAACCGATCTTTCTGCATTTATTATAAGTATCGGTTTATTGTTTCTGATATGGTTCCAAAATGTGAAAACGTTTCGCTTGACTCTTTCTCGTAGTCCTGTTTGAAAAATAATTTTTCCAATATGCATCTACTAAACCGCGTAACTCTAATTCTCATTTTGTAGACTTTATACAGTAAATTTTAGTTTCGTTCAAATATTTTTGAACCTTCTTAGAACATTTCCAGTGTTTTATCTCAAATAAATAGCTAAACTGGCTTAAATAGCTCACACTGAAAGAAATATCAGTCTTATTTTCTTTTTCAGTTAGAAAAACAAGTTAAGTTTCAACAGGAGTTTTTACAGTTTTGCAGTGTGCCATATTGCACTTTTCCATTAGATCATCGACACACTTCTCTTGACTTAAAAGGTAACACTCGATTAATCTTATTATATTTAATTTCCTTAATCCTTATGTTAAGAAAAGGTGCTTATCTAAACCTTCTTGTTTTAACCCATACTTAGCGCTTTTGACTACAAATCTCTTCTTTTAGTATTATAAAGATTAAACCCTTCCCGTTGCTTTAGAAAAATTTCCTCTATGAGAATACAGTTATAAAACACTCGACTTCACACAAGATGTGTGATGTGATAACAGTCCACAGCTGAAGCCATTAGAAATGTCGAAAGCCTGCACACGGCATATAATATTTAGTCGTAATCAGTTCCTGGTTTTTGAATGAATCCTCTTGCCACTAAGCTACATAGCACCATGCTGCACTTTACCCTCATCGTTGATTGCTTGTTTGAACATCTACTTACATGGCAATACTCTAACACTTTCTGGAAGATTCGCCACTTCAGAAGCATTGTTGTCCTGAAAAGCTTGTATATCTTCATCCATAGCGCGAATCCATTCTTTTGAATCAGTTGAGGAAAGAACCTCTTGTGCGATTGTTGGGTCAGCTACTTGATCTGAAGCTCCAGCAGAAAAAAAATCGCGTAATCTTCAAGCCTCCGGTGTGGTTAGACATGCCGTTGTGATCTTCTAATCTCTGTCCATTCATCTTCTCCCTGTGTGTTAATAGATTCTTCTGAATCATCATAAAAATCTTCTCTTGATATAGGATCATTCCTCTCTCTTTCTTCATCTTCCTTCACTGAATTCACGATTCCTTTGCGATTCTTGATTTTAATTTCCACACCAATAATATTTTTCATTATAGTCACATCTTGGCTTACAACTACGTTTACTTCAGGCTCACTGAAACATCTCTATATAAGTCCCACTCTTCAGACTGAAAGAAAGATGTTCAGCTGAGTGATATATTTGACAGCCATAGTGGTATTTCAATACTAAAATACCACATCTGAACTGTATTTCCTATCGAAATTATTTGCTGCATTAGATATATACTTATTAAGTGTAATTTGATACAGAAAAGCAGTCATCATGTATTTGCGTTGTCGTTCTATGTTCATCTTTGTCCCATCCCTCTGGTTGCTTGGAAGAGTTATGAAACGTCCCCTTGGAAAAATTAATGAATGACTGTGCTGGTAAACCCCTTACGTTATTTGATTTTCAAACAGCTGAGCAGAACTGAACGTACTCAGGCATTTCGCTCTTTACCTATTCTGATCATCACTAAACTGACAGCCAATATTTTTAGCGCAACGCAGTCTGACTTTCAATAGTCCCTACAAGAGAATGGCCCTGACTAACATTAACCTATACCTTTCACAAATGACTTACCTCACAAAAATCTTCATTGCTCGAACTACTGCAATACAGCGAGCGCCACTACTGCCAGCTAAATAAAAGATTCAAACTACTAAAGGCACTAATTACTGATAGGCATAGTTAGCAAATGAAAGATTTTGATAGAGAACAAACAATGTATTTACCTTAATAGTGTTCAAAAGTCATTATATATATATATATATATATATATATATATCAGTTGATGACATCCAGTCTTACAAATTTAATGTCTCTGATGGACACACGTCCAGATCATCCGCTCTCAAAATTCCGCCATCTCTCTCCTCACATCCACCACTGCTGGCAGCTCACCACCAACTGCGCAACGCTACGCGCTGTTAACAGCCAACTGCCCAACGCTACAATAGCGACTATTGCAACAATGCCGACCAGCCTCAGACTGCACCAGAACAGCCAGTGATTTTCATACAGAGCGCTACGTGGCTTTACCAACATAAAAACCTAAACAGCCTACTTATAGCGTGTTTGTCGTCTGCTGGAGTGTCTTGGGGTTGGGGGTACGGTTGCTTGAATGTAGGGGCAATTAAGCCAACTTTTGTATGAAGTAAAAGGGAACTATTCTCTGTCAGAGACACCAGCGAAGAATGATTCGTCGCTTTTGTTGAAGTTGGCACAGGCAGAACGTGCATATCGTCTTTGCCCCGGTTTCCGGCCTGTGGTAGGGACACTGTGTGAGTAGCGAGCAGCTTCACTGCCCTGGGAACTGTCTTTGAGGTAAGATCTAGTTTATAGCCCTTAGTGTTGTAATTTTGTGTTTATGTTAGTTGAGCTTAACTGAGTAATTCAGTTCTTAGTACGTTTCAGATATTGTAGCCTATGTCAAGATACTTTGCATACCTAGGAACTTAGAGTAACTCCGCGAATTTTCAATTTATAGCACTTTTTTGTGCTATATAACTTTGCGATTGAGGGGCATGAGACTACATGGATCTATGAGTGTGGTTAGTTTCGTCAAAAAATCGTGTAACTGGTTATGAGCAATGCATGTGGTTTTAACTTTCGGTAATCATATTTCTGAAAAGGCTACTGTGTTTGTGGAGATTTGAATGAGTTTTCTGTGTCCATTGGTTGAGTAGCCATTACCACGTGTTTGTTCATGAGATTGTACTTTTAATATTCTGTACTCATCTACGAACCAGTTTTCCTTTCTTAA
This sequence comes from Schistocerca piceifrons, assembly GCF_021461385.2. Lineage (NCBI taxonomy): Eukaryota > Metazoa > Arthropoda > Insecta > Orthoptera > Acrididae > Schistocerca > Schistocerca piceifrons. The sequence continues at coordinate 584,637,625 of NC_060142.1, read as the reverse complement.
ATAAATTCTCGTGGACTACAGTTTGATTTTGTGAGCATTTAACCAATATTTCTTTGTAGCCGAAGGCCACGTGGCTAGTGCGATCTGCGGTGGCTCCCAACTTAGGAAGAATTTTCACAGTCAGTAGTTTTTTAAATGAAATTCCGCGTAAATTTTTGTATAAATTTCAGATTAATTTTGTCTTAAAATAAGCTACCAGCAAGGTTATTCTCTCTATAACCCAATTTAGAAGTTATTTCCTTGTGAATTATTGAATAACTTCTTGCTTTAGTCTGAAATTCTGCGTGCATAATCGATCTTTCCCCCACACTCTCGAATTTGAAATGACCTTATTAGTATTGTGTTCATTTCCGTGTGTTTACCAGTAATGTTCCAGTACGATGACTCTGTAATAGATTATATTTTTATTTTTTTAATAACATTGTTGTTCTTGTGCACCGTGATAATGTCTTAATCAAAATACTATACGTGAAATTAAAAAAATTATTATTATTATTAATTAAGACTTTCAGGCTAAGAGGCCGTGGTCCAACAGTAGAAATTGTTCCTCCTGACTTTTCGCTGCCAACTGCTGCCATAATCTTCCGAGGTGAGCCAACGACTGGCTGCTACTTTTTTTTTCTTTATTGAGTATCCATTCCCCCCGAAGTGGGCGGACTGGCAGCAGCTTAGTACGCTGCTCTTTAGCCTACAGAATTTTTAAAACATTAGAAGAAGGTAATAAACAATAAAAGCAGGCGATGGAAATGGGGACGTAAATTGTAAAATGGCGGAAAATTGTGGAAATTAAAACATAAAACAAAGGTTTGGTGATGATAATAAAATACACAGGAAGCAGACGGGTGAAACAGTAACAGACAATTAAAAAACACGGCGACAGTATTATTTCTGTTCGCAACACTTCGGAAAAGACGCACAGCTGCTAGCTGCTGCTGCTGCTGTAGAACTCTGGCGACATCTGCCAGGTGTGGAGGCAGGGTAAGCAGCGTAGCTGCTGTTCCTGCGTGGACCTCTCTTTTGTATTTGGTTCCCTAACTACTTGGATTGTCCTCAGGGAGCGCCTCTGACTAGGGAGGCGCTCTATGTGGCATCATCGACTCCATGGGAGTTTTACGGATTGTCTAGACGACGGCATAATACGTCTATGAAGTCTGGATTTTCTTCAATGAATTGGCTCTTTCTCTCCTTGGTGGGGTTCTTTCCGAGCTCCAGGAATTTCTGGTATGCTGGATGCTGTTGCACTTCCGGACGCACTTTCCCAGCCGCTGCGCCCCGGGCTGAGACCTCAAAGATGTGTTCCCAGTCCATGGGCGTGAAGACAGGGTGCTGGTTGATGATGGTCAGGTCCTTCCTCGGTACCAGTCCTCTAAGGGCCTTGTTGTTCCTCACTGGTCCGTAAGGCTGGTGCGGGAGGGCCGGTTTCGTCCTGTCGGGTGGAGTAAATGGATAGGGGTTGTCCAGGTGCGGGTATGTCCCGTCACGAAGAGACGCGGCGACCTTCTGCAGCACAGGCTGCACGCTGTACTCCGTAGGGAGCGGCAGGCATTCAGTCTCTGCCGCAGCAAGTGGGGGTGTCTCAGTGTGCGTCTCCTCGTCGTGTGCCCGCGGCTCGACCTCCCCATCAGGAGGGAGAGCAGGCTGTTCCACTTCGATGTCCATGGGTGCCTCTACGCCGCCCGTTACGTCAACTGGCGGCGCGGGTGGCTCCGTCTGGGTGGAGGCGTCGACCCCCGCTGGCCGACTCGCAGTGGAGCTGGCGGTGGGGGTAGGCGTCTTCCTGAGGACCCGCAGCTCCTCACGCAGCTGTTGCAGCTGGCGGTGAACAGCCACGAGTTCCTCCCTCATGGTGGCCCTCTCGGCCTCAAGGGTGGTGTGCTAGGCCGTGGAGGTCCGTTTATATAGGACGCATAGAGGGTGCCACTACTCGTCACGTGATGTCGATAGTGAAACTATCTCTCACTAACGGCATTACTCTCGATCCAAGGTAATCGATTGTCACATCGTTGGTACAAAGTCGACCGCCATATCAAATCTAACTTTATGCATTCTTCTATTATGCTGAAATTATTGTTGTGTTTCTAAATTTCTATGGCTTCTCTGTACAGGCGTGCGTAATAATGCGATGTCTTCGCTCACATGCTCGTTTCACTAAATTTTATTTCATGATCACCGTCTTCAAAAACATGTTCCGCTACGGCCGATTGGTCGGTGTGTCCCAGATGACAGTTCCTTTAATGTTCGGTTAGGTGGGTAGTAACACTTCTTTTCGTTGTTTCAATATAAACCTTCCCACAACTACATGGAATTTTTTAGACCCCAGGGATTACAGGGACCGTACTGGGAAAGTTCTGGCAAAGTTTCGAGTTGAAACAATCTTAGAGCAACCAAGAAGATTATTGAATGCTTAAGATCGGCGAAAGATGCAGGACACCCTTTTGCAACCGCCTTTCACTAAGTAACAAATATCATTAAAGTTTCACAACCCAAACAGCACTTTCCGAAGTCATAGACTAAACTGCATTGCTTGAAGATACTCGATCTCAGACTCGCTTTTCCGTACTTACCATGCAGCACTGAAACTGAATCATTTGGCGCGAACCGCTTCGCTGGAAGCTCGTTCCTAACGTAGCCAATGACGCACCAAGTGCTTCGGCTCTCTCTACTAACTGAATTGTTTGCTTAAAGTCGACAGTACGATGATGTTTTCATTACGTAATGATAGCACAGTATGAAGATTTGTCTCATTTTGTTACGAACAAAGCCTGATACTTAATTTAATTAATAACCAATAATACGAAGTAAGAGTTAGGCACGCTGTCCAGAGCATAATTCCCTCCAACTCTTAGTAGAGCAGCCAATCAGAACGCAATTCGATTGAGTTGGAATAGTTTCCGTCTTATGGCGTCAGACGTCTGCTACTGTATCTTCTCGAAACTGCGATGTGAAAAATTTGGAATAAGAAAATGGCTCCAAAAGAAGAAATGTGATGAGCGTCGCCAGTATTTAGAGGTGCGTAGAAATACGCCTACCACAGAGCTTCCCACTTCGCCTTTGAGGATTTCAGATGAGCAGCAACCACAACATTGCGAGTGATAATCTTAGAGTCACGTTATTTTCCAGCAGAAAATTTGAAATTATTGTCACATACCGTAGTTCGGCCACTAGATTAAGTTTCGGATCTTCTTTTTATTTTTTTCCTCGACCTCGTTCAGAGGAGTAACATGTATTTGTAATAGTCTTTTGCCAACGACAAATCTTCTGTCAAGTCTAGACAGATCAAAGCAACAGTAAGAGCTACACTGAACATTTTTGGCATAATTTGGGTCTAAGTCTGTGTGCCACATGGCTTTCGCTACCTTACTGTTGCAGCGAAAAATGACCTACTTCCTAGAAAATACACTACTGGCCATTAAAATTGGCACACCAAGAAGAAATGCAAGTGATAAACGGGTATTCATTGGACAAATTTATTATACTAGAACTGACATGTGATTACATTTTCACGCATTTTGGGTGCATAGATCCTGAGAAATCAGTACCCAGAACAACCATCTCTGGCCGTAATAACGGCCTTGATACGCCTGAGCATTGAGTCAAACAGAGCTTGGATGGCGTGTACAGGTACAGCTGCCCATGCACCTTCAACACGGTACCACAGCGCATCAAGAGTAGTGACTGGTGTATTGTGACGAGCCAGTTGCTCGGCCACCGTTGACCAGGCGTTTTCAGTTGGTGAGAGATCTGGAGAGTGTGATGGCCAGGGCAGCAGTCGAACATTTTCTGTATCCAGATAGGCCCGTACAGGACGTGCAACATGCGGTCGTGCATTATCCTGTTGAAATGTAGGGTTTCGCAGGGATCGAATGAAGGGTAGCGCCACGCTCGTAACACATCTGAAATGTAACGTCCACTGTCCAAAGTGCCGTCAATGCGAATAAGAGGTGACCGAGACGAGTAACCAATGGCACCCCATACCATCACGCCAGGTAATACGCCGGTATGGCGATGACGAATACACGCTTCCAATGTGCGTTCACCGCGATGTCGCCAAACACGGATGCGACCATCATGATGCTGTAAACAGAACCTGGATTTATCCCAAAACATGATATTTTGCCATTCGCGCAGCCAGGTTCGTCGTTGAGTACACCATCGCAGGCGCTCCTATCTGTGATGCAGCGTCAAGGGTAACCGCAGCCATGGTCTCTGAGCTGATAGTCCATGCTACTGCAAACGTCGTCGAACTGTTCGTGCAGATGGTTGTTGTCTTGCAAACGTCCCCATCTGTTGACTCAGGGATAGAGACGTGGCTGCAGGATCCGTTACAGCTATGCGGATAAGATGCCTGTCATCTCGACTGCTTAGTGGTACGAGGCCGTTGGGATCCAGCACGGCGTTCCGTATTACACTCCTGAACTCACCGATTCCATATTCTGCTAACAGTCATCTCGACCAACGCGAGCAGCAATGTCGCGATACCATAAACCGCAATCGCGATAGGCTACAATCCGACATTTATCAAAGTCGGAAACGTGATGGTACGCATTTCTCCACCTTACACGAGGGATCACAATAACGTTTCACCAGGCAATGCCGGTCAACTGCTGTTTGTGTATGAGAAATCGGTTGGAAACTTTCCTCATGTCAGCACGTTGTAGGTGCTGGTGACGACCAGCGCCAGCCTTGTATGAATGCTCTGTAAAGCTAATCATTTGCATATCACAGCATCTTCTTCCTGTCGGTTAAATTTCGCGTCTGTAGTACGCCATCTTCGTGGTGTAGCAATTTTAATGGCCACTAGTTTAATTAGCAATCAGTAATCCTCTGCTTCACAATTTCTTAGATTGAAAAATGGAATGACTGAACGGCATTTATTGACCTGAATATCCCCTTCGGGGTTCAGCCGCCACATTGCAAATCTTGTTAGTTGACGCCACTTATGCGACTTGCGTGTCAATGATGATGGACACACAACACCCAGTCCTTTGTCGCGCTACCGCTGCAGTCATACATTGTTACACTGAGTCGTTAAACATGAATGTATACATGTCAGTGTGGATGCTGGGAGAGGGTGTCAGGAGCCGTGTTTTGGAAACAAAGCAACGAGCACTACAAGTCATCTTTATGCAGTGCAGGCTCATTCCGAGATGGAAACCGTTACTGAACACACAACTTTATGACGAAGAGACTGTGCTTAATGATGATAATGCTTCGCCACACGTTAGCTCAGCTGATACAGTGAAAATGTAAGAGGAGGAGTTATAAATTACATTTGCTCGTATTATTCAGGTATACTGTCTGCATGAATATATTTAGCATCGTGCGTGACCCTAACTTCCTTAGACTGAGTCACGCACGATGCATATTTGAATGAAGGAAAAATCATAATGAACATGATTACTACGACGTTGTATCAGCTGTACTTTCTCACACAAGTATTGCTCGTCATTTAACACTGGATCATAAGGAACGTTTTTGTTTAAGGTAAAGGGTTTTTCTGGTGTATTTTTGGATGCTGGTTTCAGGTACAGTGTTCAGACACACGTAGTTTTGACACAAATTTAGGATTTCTGTGACGTTTGCGAAATGCAGCTACTTTATCGTTATGATAATTCCAGTATTTTTTGTGAATCCTTGAAACGTAACCTACAATAAAAAGATGTCAAATTTTATAGGGTACATTACAGTTATCTTCATATTTCGGTGACACTGTGATGTTCTGGCCTGTATATTTGCTTCACATATCGTGTTTCACGGGAAATTCAGCAATGGGTGATAAATCGACTGGTGCCTGCTTTCGTGAATTGCATGGCTTCAAGAGCTCGTATTCATTGTTCTGATCATATATGATACATCTGTGATAAACTTGTAGTGGAAAATCACCAGCGGACAATCTCAAACTTTGTCAGAGAAGTACATTTTGCGAACTCCGGGGTAAAGGTTGGGAATTAAGTCAAGTGTTGGGCCCCACATCGAGTGTGTTCAAGTAGTGAGGAAGGAGCGTTGCCTCTTGTACAAAAGCCAAGTGCTCACCTCAAAAAATCTGGTCAGTTACAACTCGAAAAGTTGGAGGGAAAAACTTGTTATTCGATTCTATGGTGGACCAAAAAAAATACTTGTGCCTCCACTTCATATAAAACTTTGCATTATAAAACAATTTATTAAAGCCTATTTAGAGACGGTAGCACTTTCAAGTATGTGGCATGCAAGTTACCGCGGTTATCAGGAGCAAAGGTGAAAGAAGGAAGTTTTTGTCGGCTTTAATGTTCTGAAAGTAACGAATACTAAACGTTTGATGACAAAAATTTTAAGATCATTTTGGACATGCTTTAAATAAGTTGACTCCAAGTTTCTTTGCAATCCGCAAATCATGATTACGAGTGTACAGTAAGAAACATTCTCGATAATCAGATAGTTGGATGCCTCGGTAAGCTTGAACCTGCACTTCTTGGACTGCCGCATCACATATTTCCTAGCAGATCTAGGTGCTGAGAGTGAGGTACAGGGAGAAAGGTTCCCTCAAGACATGAAGCAAGTGAAACGATGATTCCGGGACCACTGGGATGTCATCATGGTAGCTGACTATGTCTGGATGCTGCACAACGAGTGTCCTAAGTCAGTGCAAAGAAGAAAACGCAACGGAGTTTTAAGAAAGAAGATAACTATTCATTCTTATCATTCATGAAGAACATTATACTTCATTATAATGTTTAGAGTGCCTGATTGTATTATTTTTTTGTATGAATTTTTCATCACTTTGTGAAGAAAACATTATGAATAGGTCCTCTTAAGATAGCATAAAAAGATTAAGAAAGAAGTTACAAAGTAGGAAGTTGCATACCTGTGTAATGGATATATAGACATTCTGGAATACTTCCAGAATTTTGTTTCAGCAAGCATCACTGCACCTAATTCCTCCAGATATGGTGAGGGAAGAGTTCTACCATTGGATTCTCAACAAACATTGTGCCGTAGTACTTGAGATAACTTACTCACATGTTGTCAAATTCCGGTATGGTCATCGTAATTATTCCACTTGGTGTTCATTACCACATCATTCTGCAAGTGAACCAGTGTCCTGGACGGAAGCCAGGCTCTACTAGTGAGGAAAACCAGTTCTCTAAAATTTCCTGCTATATTGTCATTCTAGAAGACATTCTAGAACTTTACGTTAACAAATGGGGCAAGAAACGATGAATCCTGGTTTCTCACATACTAGACAAACTCATAGGGCTTCTTTCAACATTAGATTCTCATCCAGTAGTTGTTCGTCATCCCACTTAAATGAATACTGGTTATGATATTAAGTGTTCGCCCTCGGCTTTCCTCATGAGTACAAAGTTACGAAGTCCGTATAGCATACAGTGGCCTGGAGCAGTTGAATCCTATAAGATTTAAGCTGTATACGTCACCGTTGCTAAGGGGGATAACTGAGATGATATTTGGTACTACAAACCAAACTTTGTCTTGCGGACCTCATGTTGTTTGCAGAAATACCTTAACGACTAGATGATTTCCATGTGAACAGCACAGACGGTCTGTGTTTTTGAACTGGTTGCATCAACTTCGTATTCTCTTGTATGTAAGGCGACTAGTAAGGAAATTCAAACTGCGCTACGGTAGCTGATTGATTTTTTCAAGATGCAGCACATAGACAGATTCTCATTGCGACTTCTGTATTCTTCCTGTTGAAATTGTTGTGAACACACGTAGGGTTCTTGTTTTATTTATTTGCTTGGCCCCTGCCAAATATCATTGATTTCGCCAGATAAAAGAGTTGTTCTTTGAAATGACAACTTGGTACGAAACACTAACACTGACTGATATAGTATGAACTTAGTACCGTTACCAGTGTAACAAAGGACAGTCCATTAATTCAATCGACTGGTCCACAACATTCGTCTAATTGCTGACCCTGTAATTACCGCTTATGGCTGTCAGTGTTTTCATCTGCTGGGATTGTAATTTCACCCATTTGTCATTTTCTGGCAAAAACATAAATTAAAAAATACACACAGGCATCAAAACGGCTACTGTTCCATTCAAACTAGCCTAAGTGTTGACAGACTAGACATTCGACAGATATCCACAGAACAATGACAAAACACAACAGTAATATGTCTGAAGTCTATTGATAGTATTAGTCCGCTTGACTGCTGGACTGAAAAATTCAACTGATAAGTGGGCCAGTACAAACGAATAACATTAATAAGTTACAGATATTGAAATGCTTGATACGGTAGTTAAACTACATTTACAGTTATATTACATGCACACGTGCAGTGACTGCCAATATAATTTCCAGTTGTGCACTGCAACTGCACAGGTATCTTACCAGCTTGTAAAATTTAAAAAAGGTTTAGTTATTAGCACCAGAACTTCAACAGGAGAGCGTATGGGATTACTTAAGGAAAATTCTTATTTCATGTGACTATTGCAAAAATGAAAGAGACTTGGATAACTCTCCAAACAATGCAAAGCGGCACAAAAAGATCGAAATAAACAAATACATTGCAGATGACACAGTAGAAAGGATATGAAATAAATAAAACAATTTTGTGTGATGCCTTGGATAACCACAAACTGAAAATAAATAGTAACAAGACTAAAGTGATGTTGACGCATAATAGATAAGATCAAACATTAAGAGATAGGAAATAAAATTCTAATGCAAATGAACGAAATTTGTTACTTAAGAACAGCAATAATGGATGACAACAAAAATATGTTGGATATTAAAGAAGCGCAATGATTAAACAAGCCTTCATAAATAAGAGTGTAAAGAGGCCCAGAACATACATGTTACAAAATGTTATCACTGGAATAAACGGAAGCAACTACAAGTAGTTGGTAATTATGGAAAGGGAGAGAGAAAGATTTCATTTATTGTGTGGCTGTGATGATGATGATGATGATGATAAGGAGGAGGTGAAGAACGTGAAGGATGACGATGATGATGATACGATGACAATACTTCTTTCCTATTTTGCTTATGTAAACAGTGTACGGTCAATGTTACCTGCCGTTTAGGTGGTTCGAATGGGCGCCACTGCTACTGCCCACAGGTTGCCATTTCGAATCAGGGGTGCCTCTTCTTGACAGGGTGTTGTTCGAAGAGTTTTAGTGGACAGTAACCTCTTAGTGCGATAACTATACCATAAATTCTCTAGACATAGGGCTATGCACCAAATTGAAGGAGTTCTTTTCATTTAATGTAACGTACCGTATTTACGCGGATCTAATACATACTTTTTTTTTTAACAACACGCAGTATTCAGAACTGGAATGCCCATAAGATTCAGTGGCGCATTATATTCGCGTAAAACTTGAATGTTTGGTTCACCGGCAACATCACTGAACTGTAGGTACTTTCCTTACGTGACAATGCAATACTGTAATTCTTAACTTCGTTACATTATTGTTGGCACATTACTGTGCGTAGTGTGTTTGCATTGGGTAGTCACCTAATGGAAATCAGACCTACAGGCACATTGTATGATGGATGGTACTTTCAATCGTAAGGTAATTCTTTATGCTGAAAAATATGGTAACAGGAAGGCGGGACGTGAGCTCAATGTAGCTGAGAGGAAAGTTCACTTATGGAAGAAAAAGAAATGGCGACTGTTTGCGGCTACTAGAAAGAAATTCACTGGCCCTCGCTAACGAAGACATCATGATGTTAAAGTAAAAATTCTGGAATTCGCCCTTGAAAGGATGAAGAATGGGAATTCTTTGACTAGTTACAACATAAGAAGCAAAGGAAAAAAAGGTGGCTAGAGTTCTCAATAAAGAGATGTAAGAGCTTAAGGCTAAGCTAGCCGTGGATCGGTTGATCGAATTTCGAAACGGCCGATCTTATCTCTATGCTGCCGTACAACAATAAGCCAGTTTTCACAGGAGTTCGAGAAATAAGAATTTCAGCAGCATGTCATCACATTTCCGAAAGGGAAAAATTTTTCAATGGGCCAAATTGTAACGCTGATGAGATGCAAATTTCGTTTGATACGGCACGTAATTAAACTATTAATGAGAAGGGGACTAAAGAAGTCACCATTAAAACATCAGGGTGTGAAAAACGTGGTAGAACTGTAGCGCTGGCAATTACAGCAGATGAGCGCAAACTTCCGCCTTTCTCAGTCTTCAAGCCTAAAACAAACCCTTCCTAAAAATGAAACGTTGTTTCCTGATGACGAGAAGGGATGAATGACTGAGGCTTTAATTCTTGACTGGCTCCGTAATGTATGGGCACTCCGTCCTGGAGGGCTTTCCAAACTGCCATCAGCGCTTAATCTTGATGCATTTCGCAGGCATCTTACTGACAACGAAAAAAAGAGAATCCGCAGCCCAGTCAGTGACCTTACTGTTCCTGGAGCCATGAGTTCTGTGTTAGAACCGTTTCAAAAGTTGCGTTGAGGAACAGTTCGAAAAATGGTTTTGCGAACCAAACCGTGAACTGACTCCGGCTGGTAAAAATTAAGCGTAGCCTACTGCACCCCACATTATTCCACAGTGAGTTTCGGTTGTCTGGAAAAACGTCGGAGCTCCAATGAAAGTAAAATCATTCAAGAAATGCGGTATTTCAAATACTCTAGAAGGCAGTGAAGATGACGTGATCTGGAGGGACACCATGGATGGTGGGAAAAGAGTAAATGAATCTGTTTCTGGTGTGGACTCCTCCGCGGATACCAATAACGATGCTATTAGTGAATAATGTTGAGTGACACCAGTAATTTATGGTATGGCTCTGAGCACTATGGGACTTACGTTCTGAGGTCATCAGTCCCCTAGAACTTAGAACTACTTAAACCTAACTAACCTAAGGACATCACACACATCCATGCCCGAGGCAGGATTCGAACCTGCGACCTTAGTGGTCGCACGGTTCCAGACTGTAGCGCCTAGAACCGCTCGGCCACAATTTATGGTATGTTCGTTTGCATGTCACTTACGTAGTCAAGTTAGACTCTCCTTTTTTTATTAATGCCTGTGTCACTTAACGACAGGCCACTTAAAAGTTGTTGTGGTTTCGCTAATTTATGTAAAAATCCTCTGTTGTGTAAAAGAAGTTTGGCGTACCAGCGATGCGCCGACAAGCTCTTTTTTTATGATTTTAAGTTTTAAAATGAGGGTGCGCATTGCATTCGACGACGCATTAGATTTGCATAAATACGGTGTCTAACAAAGACTTTCTTTTTTTTCGAAGTGCGTTTGTAAAGACTTTCAAGAAGCAGCACAAAGAAGCCCACTGCCGTGGCCGGCACTTGGAGTTGCGCAGCCACGGCCGCTGCCGGCAGCCGGCAATCTGCGACGGCGCGCTTGTAACACTGCCAGCTGACCGAATCGCAGTGGCTGTCACATTAAAGACGTGCGTAAATTTCCACGCAGCCCGCGGCCTTGCGGCGAAGGCGCCCGTAAAAAAGAAGCGTTCATAAATAATTCATCAGCGTCCTTTTTACAAGCTTATAAGCTGCGCATTTTATAGAAGAGCTTTGAGAAAGGAAAAAAAAGTTGTTGCTGTAGTACCACTAGACCTCTTTCTTTCATTCGCACCATTGCCATTTTATTCTATGCTTTGTAACTTTTTAATACCCACCGCTGTTTTCATATTAATTGGCGATACTCGAGTCACGTAAATAATGGCTTCCAAACGCCAAACGCGGTTGTGAGACTGCAGATAAACCTGCTTACTAATCACCTCAACAGTTTTCTTGCCTCAGTGTATCAAATTCTTGAGAATGTTTTAAGTTCTGACAAAATGTAAAGAAGAAGGAGAAGGAAATTGCTCATCATCTAACATTCTTAGTTCCGCATAAGGAAAGGTACAGGCACCAGAGTAGCAGATCTGATGTTGCATTTCATAAAGGAAGCAAGACTTAAGATTTGATTTGCGAGCCGAAGAAAAGCGTTCACAATGTAAAGTGAAGCAAGATTCTCGAAGGTTTCAGGAAAGTATTTGTGCTAAACATACAGAGGGCCGTGTCAACGTGTACATTGAAGAAGCAATGGCGGAAGTTAAAGAAAGGTTCTCTGCTTTTCTCAGTGAAAGCAAGGAAGAACTACAAAAATGGTTCAAATGGATCTGAGCACTATGGGACTTAACATCTATGGTCATCAGTCCCCTAGAACTTAGAACTACTTAAACCTAACTAACCTAAGGACAGCACACAACACCCAGTCATCACGAGGCAGAGAAAATCCCTGACCCCGCCGGGAATCGAACCCGGGAACCCGGGAGTGGGAAGCGAGAACGCTACTGCACGACCACGAGATGCGGACGAAGAACTACAGGAGCTGTAAAGTGGAACAAGTAGTCTTATGTAAATGTCATGTGATTAGGTCATCCGGTCGGGTAGACCGTTCGCCGGATGCAAGTCTTTCGATTTGACGCAACTACGGCGACATGAGCGTCAGTGGGGATGAAATGATGATGATTAGGACAAAACAACACCCCGTCCCTGAGCGGAGAAAATCTCTGACCCAGCCGCGAACCCGGGCCCTTAGGGTTGACATTCTGTCGCGCTGACCACTCAGCTACCAGGGGCGGAAGTGGTCTTATATACACACACCATGGACTGAGAGTGCTCCGATGAAAGACGAACCGATGAAAGAAGAGAGTAACGAGGAGTAGCAGAAATCAGATTAGCGATAAATCTGACATCAAGACCGGCCACAATGAAGTAGACGGCGTGCTACCTGGGAAGCTAAATAACTGATGTCGAACGAAGTAAGGGCGATATAAAAAGCAGACCACGCACGGCTAAATAACTGATGTGGGACGAAGTAAGGGAGAATTAAAAAGCAGACCACGCACGGCTAAATAACTGATGTCGGACGAAGTAAGGGAGAATTAAAAAGCAGACCATGCACGGGAAGACGCCATTCCTGACCATGAGAATTCTAGTGATCAAACACAGGCGTTAAATTGAGTAAGAAATTTCTGAGAATGTAGGTTTGGAGCACAGCGAGGTATGAAAATGAATCATGGACTCTGTAAAAACCGGAAAAGAAGAGAGTTGAAGAGTTTGAAATGTGGTGCTATAGTAGAATGTTGAAAATTGTTTGTCTGAGAAAAAATGGGGAGGTCCACGACAAAATCGTTGGAGCGGAACGTGTGAAAAACATTGATAGGAAGAACGGACAGGATAATAGGCTATGTCTTAAGATGCATCATCAGGGAATAACTTCCACGGTACTATAGGTAGCTGTAGAGCGTAAAAACGGTAGGGGAAAACAGAGATTGGAGTAAATCCAACAAATAATTCAGCTAGTTGGGTGCATGTGCTAAAGAAAGAAGCAGAAGCACGGAGCAAGTTGACTAATTTTTGGCATTACAATGAAAAATGTTGCACAGCACGCCGGTATGGTACCGTCCCTTAAAACGGTCTGCAAGTCACGAGCCTTAAGCCTTTCCACAATGAGGATTTTTTCTTTAAAGATGATCATTTAAGTTGAATTCTCTGAGTATTTTCGCATATTGGTCAATGAAGAAAATACTAAAAACATTTTTCATTACAAATGTGAGGGGAAAAGCCTTAGCACTATGTGTGGGTCGGATTTTATTTGAGCTTAATTGTCTTCTGACGTATTACAGCATATTTGGTACTACGAGGAACAGTAGTGGATAATAGGTTGTTCTTATTTTACATTTATTCGGTAGAAACGCTACGAAATTTTACAGTTTACAACTGGTATTTTATGGTATGTGAAAATTAATACTCACAAGGAATTTATAACTTTTGTAATACAAAAATATGGTGCAGAGCGCAAACGGCTTCGGTATTTGTGAAAATTTGAATCAGTGTGTTACCTTTGGGAGACTGAGGTACTGGTCGCATGTTCTCTAGTGTGCTTTAGTTCTCCTGCTGTACCGCTTATATTGACATGTTCGTTTCGACAAAGTGACATACACTGTGGGCCGGTGATCACATCGCTTTTCAGACCTAATCTCCGGTGAAGTTCGTATATTTATGCATTTTTTGGGGTTCCTAAATCATCTTGTAAAGTGACTTACGCTCATCCGTCTCCCTGTTCCTGTCTGCACATCCCAAAAGAGACTTCCTGATTCAAAATGGAAGCACCATGGGACTCAATATCTGAGGTCATCAGTGTCCTAGACTTAGAACTACTTAAACCTAATTAACATAAGGACATCACACACATCCATGCCCGAGGCAGGATTTGAACCTGCGACCGTAGCGGCATAGCGGTTCCGGACTGAAGCGCCTAGAACAGCTCGGTCACAACGTCCGGCGGGACATCCTGAAGTTAAGAAATGCACAGTGCTCTTTTAGTAATATGGTTTTCACTTCAGCGCTCTCTGCACAGAAATCAGCGGTTGACTACGTGGAGACCTAAGAAACGCCACTGAAAAGAGAAACCTCTTATAAAGAACGAACCTGATCTTCTGTTAGACCTACTTGCGACAAAGGTAATGTGTATCAAAGATTATCCATAAAATGTACAAAAAGCAGTGTTAAGAGTTAGCACAGAACCATGCTGATTCAAATTGTGCAACATACATCTAACTCGCACAATCGCGCTACTAAAAACTTATCGTTAAATTTCTATGCTCAGATACTAATAACTAACCATAGGTGATAGTTACATGTTCATTTCTAAACAACTACTTCCAGCAGATTGCGGTAACGCCTCATTTTAACGGAATTATGAGCTGTTTACCTAGAGAAGGCATGGTGATTTAGTCTTGACAGAACTCAAATACATGTTCCGTGGTCCAATCATGGAAATTGTCAGCCTAAACAATAGAAATATGTCGCATAATACATGCACATCATCGCATGTCGGTTGCAAGCAAGGCAAGAGACTCGACCGACAAAAATGAAAAAAAAAATTATAATGAACGTGACAGTGTGGTTTCCGATGGAAAGGAGTAACAGTTTCGAACATGTCGACTCCTGCAGTCTTTATATCTAGTCCAGTTGACTTGGAGTTGACCAGATTATCTCTCAGCGCCTGGCGACTTACCAACGAAGACGATTACTTCCACCACTCATCTCTGCTGTCAATGTACACCTGTTACCCACATACGTGCGACTGTGTGGGCGACATACAACTCTGGGCTTGAGCACCTTGTAATATTCAAAGGGCGTGGTCGTAGGCCAGGGGGGCTCTCAGATACTTATGGCTCGGCAGCTCAAACTATAGCACTAACAACTATCCCAGTACCAGACAAGCACAGCGTAGTCCTCTTTACTCTCTCACAATCAACATTGATTTTTCACGCAAGCTATGGAAGTGACGAGAACAGAAAGGTTATGTAAGATTCAGCATTAAAAGGGAAGCAAGCAATGACAGCCATCAGGAAATAGTTCTGCAGGCGTTTGTTTCCGAGATGCATATATTTTTCTTGATCAGCGACTGTATTCTTAAGTCTCTAATGATTTGGTCCATCACTTTTGTAGCTCTCCGAAAATATTAAATTTTCTGCAGTTTTACGGAACTTTAGAGAAGACTGACAGCCACGCATATAATCATATTTAAATGGTATCTGTCGCTCGCTGACCCGCATATAGACTTCCATTTTCGAACTGCCTGCCGCGCTCTCTGAGGCGTCTTGTCACGGTTCGTGCGGGTCCCCACGTCGAAGGTTCGAGTCCTCCTTCGGGCATGGTTATGTGTGTTGTCCATAGCGTAAGTTGGTTTAAGTTAGATTAAGTAGTGTGTAGGCTTAGAGACCGATGACCTCAGCAGTTTGGTCCCATAAGACCTTACCACAAATTTCCTATTTTTCGAACTGCCTCACTTTTTCGGTCACATGAAGCCTCCCTGTTTTCGATCGTTTCATCTCACCAATACAATAACTGTTAAGTAGCTATGAATGGAGATCATTAAAGAAAAAGACTGTTCTGTAAGGGAACATTGTCGCTGCTGATACGATGCGGACAGATGATGAAGTTACTTTATATTAGAATGTACGGTATCCGTTCGTTTTCAGGCAATTTTATCGACACTAGGTGTTTCTCGGGCCTTTATTGATTGCATGTAATAGTTTATTATGCTTCATCTGACAACACTCACTATAATTTCCGTCCTGAAATTTTTACATTTGTATCTCGTCTTTCTCTAAATTAGTTCGCTACTCTTAAAACGGTTCTTTCTGTCTCTCACTTCTCAAGCTGCTGATTGATTAACTGCTGTGAGTTGGTTAAGACAGTTTCATAAATTTCCTGGAGCTTGTACAGAGTTGACGCGCTTTGCATTACATTCCCACTGAAATTACCAGGTCTGTAGTCTTCCAACACCAAATAAAAACTTAGACTCCCAGAAGTTCACCTGATCGAATGAGTGTATGCAAATATCTGGCAGCTTGCTTTTCGCCTTACACCTGACTGCACCGACGCGTGTGAACACTGACACTCACACAGTCACGCAAGAAATGCATGCGATGAATTATATAAACTTCTATAAACAGACAAGTTTTATAAGTACCACAGCAACTCCGTATTACCCTCGGAAATTCCGGTAAATTAATATCGTCGATCATCAGCTTAAGAAATATGAACACTGCTTGAATATACGGTATTCCTCAGTCGACGTTAGATAAATAGATTTATTTTTGTATGACACAGCAACACAAATGGCTTCAGATTGTTGGTAGCTGAAGTCAGAGTGTTACCCCAGGTACTTCGTACTTCGTGATACCTACAACGTGGTCTCTGGAGCCGACGCGTCGCTCTGCTGTTCCGGAAATATCAATAAGCTGCGCCAAAATAGCGAAGGTGCATTCATCGATTTCCAAAAATCCTCCAAATCTGAAAATAAAAACTTTGATGCTGTTCTGGCGCGTCGCGCCTTGAAAATATCTAAAAAAAAAAATAGATGATTTCCTAAGGAACGAAAAACAGATGACGGATTAGGCCTAACGTCACGTATATAGATATTCACTTCTATCAGTGGACTATTGCTTAGTAACACCTTTCATAGCAGACCCTCTGTTTAACACATTTCTAAATAAGGATCGGAAGCTGTGCCCTTACACTCCTAGAATGCCATTTAAAACAAACAATCTTGAGTTCAAGTCACAAAGACCTATCAGTCTTCTTCTTTTTGACCACAATGATCACGAAAGCTGTTCGTTTTGCTGCTTGAGTGAGTTATACTCTCGCAACCTGATGGCTATCGATTTTGGAAAGTGTGACGTCTCTTGGTATCTTCTTCCTCCCTTCGTCTTCAGCGATGAATTTTTTTACCTGAATTTTCTTCTCTTATCTCCTGCTGTCTTCTGTTCTTGCGCGCCACCTTGTGCGTCAAGGTATAGTCCAGTTCTTCCTCTCAGAGTATAACTGATAATACTAACCACAATGCTGCAATCGTCTTGTAAAACGTTTCACCTTCAATTCGTCTGTTTGCCGCAGATAATGACATTCTCAATTTCCGAAGCCGCCTACTTCTGACTCCTTCCGAATTTCTCCTCCTTCTGCCAAAACTGATTTTTTCCTTGAATCGTCTTGTAAAACGTTTCACCTTCAATTCGTCTGTTTGCCTCAAATAATGACATTCTCAACCTCGGAAGCCGCCTACTTCTGACTCCTCCTGAATTTCTCCATCTTCTGCCAAAACTGTTAATTCCTTAACTATTTAATGACACTTCTCCCGGTTTAAATTGCACTCGCGAACGAATGTCTTCGACCTTTCAACAAAAACCCACAATCTCTCCCATTTATCCTTTGTCTCTCATTTTCCCCACTCTACCGGGCCCATCTTCTAGAAGTGCAAAGAGAAAGTACAAAATTACATTGAGATAATAACTCAGATAACAACATCAAATTATATAACAATTTTTCATCACATTTTAATACACTGATGTTCAGAAAAGCTGAACGCCTTGAACGACTAGAGACAGGACGCTCATGTTCACAGCACATGTACATTAGTTATGTTCTGCCGAAATGATTAGCATTTCAGTCACCTCGGTTCAACTGTGTCCTGATGCCTAGGAGGCACAGGGTCCACCATGGGCCCTGATAACTTGTTTGAGACCTGACGGCATCAACGCATTTAGGCGCGAATAGCGCCGTGTGACGTAGCCATCCATGCTTCATTCACTTGCTTCCAAAATTCATCTGGGCTGTTTGGCACTGGGTCACAGCGCTGCGCCTGTCGCTTCACCAAACCCCACATAATTTCCACCGGCAACAAGCCTGGTGCTCTGGCGGGACAGGGCAAAAGACTGACATCCTGTAACACTACGAAGGCCCGTGTTCGTGCTGGAACATGTCGTGCACTGTCTTGCTGAAAAAATGGCATCTGGGGTGTTGTACAGGAAGGGTATGGCTACGGGTCGCAGGATCTCATTCACGTAGATCACAATGGTCACAATCCCCTGGACATGCACCAACTGTGGTTTGTGACTGTGCCCAATAGCACCTCGCACCATAAGGCCTTGAGCTGGCGCTGTGTGTCTTGTGTGAATGCAGTCACTGTGATGCCCCGCCCCCTGTCTGCTGCTAACCAAAATGTAGCCATAATATTCGAGGAAACAGAACCTGGATTCGTCCAAAAACACTATTTGATGCCATTCCTGTCCCCAGTAACGTCGTCCCGTACAACCTTACCGTCTAGAATGCTCCTGCACATTCGACACAGGTAGACGCAGAAGTAGACGACGCGCTCTTAACTCACGCCGTAATAAACGGCGACACACTGTCACCCCTGATAGTGTTCCACTGTTGCATCAGAGCCGAGGAGGACGCAGATTTGTCCTGCCCTGTCATTCGGATGAGGTGACAATCTTCGCAGGGAAGGGGGGTGGAGGGGGAGGGGTCTGGATTGTGCGACCTAACCCAATTCCCCATTTCGTCCTGTTCTATAGGACCTTCGGTGAACCATTCGGCACACACATTTGGACCCACACGAGCAACAATTTCCCGGATGGATGCATCGCATTCTCTCATGCCAGTAATGTGGCCTCTTTCAAACTCACGGACTTGACGGTACGATTTACTCATACGTCTGCGAGGCTTCCTGCACGGCTGCTCAAGTCACACTGACCCATTACCTTTCGTTGATAGCGACAACGATAGCTACAGACACATGTTATCGGTAGGTGGTGTTGTGCCGCGATGTTGACCTTGGAACGCGGGGACCGACATGGCTCAAATACTAATTATTTCTGCAGAACTTATTAGTGTACATATCTACATATCTGGTGAATATGAAAGCCCTGTCTCTAGTCGTCTAAGCTGATCTTTTCTTCCTGAACGTGTGCGTACGTAGGGTTACAATATAACTAAAGGTAGTCTAAAGAAATAGTGTACACAGTTTTGTGTTGCTCTCTACGTTATATCGGCCTAGTGAAACACTATCAGCAGAATACCAAACGGAGGGCTAAAATATATCCGTCACACTCTGACTTAAACATTGCTTTCACAACGTCAGTTTTACAATTCCTACATACCTTCACAGCTTGAAGAAATTTCTAACTGATGTCACTGACTCCAGGTGAGCTATTTCTTGACCGGGGGACTAATGGCCTCGCTCTTTAGTCCGTTAACCTCCTGCCAACCAAACCGACCAACCAACCTGCACTGAAATCTGCAGCCATACTCTGCAGCCCACTACGAATTGCAAGAGCGTGCTTCCCAATGTACTCTTACCAGTTATCAGAGCGTCTCACCGCTCCACCTACGTAAGCAAGGCTGTAATTCGTCTAATTTTGCTTTCATGATCCCTACGGGAGTTACATGTAGAGGGCTGTAATAGATTCATTGATTCAGCATTTTACTCGCGGAACAGTTTGCGTCTATCTTCACGCGTTTGTCAATCAGCTTTTTCAGCATATCTGTGAAATTTTCCCAAGTGTCAGACCTGTGACCATTCATAGTGCTGTCCTTCTGTGTAAACGTTCCGAAACCCAAGCTGGTCGTATTTAGTATACACTTAAGCAGTATTTTAGCATATGCCGCAGGAGTGTTTCGTAAGCAGTCTCCTTTGTAGACTGACTGCACTTCCCTAGTTCTCTACCAATGAACCAAGGACTACCATTGTTTTACCTAGGAGTGAGCCTATGTGATCGTTCCATTTCGTATTCCTACAAGCTGTTACAGCGAGATATTTGTATGAGTCGAACGATTCCAGTTGTGACGCGTTGATACTGAAGTCACAGGATATTACGTTTTTCCGTATTGTGAAGTGGGCAGTTTCAAATTTCCCAACATTTAAAACAAGTTGCCAGTCCTTGCAACACACTTAAATGTTATCAAAATCCGACGGGATACTGTACAGCTTTTTCCAGATAGTAATAAAAAATAAATCGAAATGCCATGCATAAAACAGCTTCAGGCTTCCTATTACTTAAAAAATGAGTTTCTGTGTTAAAATATTTGACGTTGAGCGTGCAACAGAGAAAAATTTTAGAAAAGCTTTGAAATTATGTTTGAAGTTCGTTCGAAGTAGCCAAGTCTCTCTTTATGAAATATAATTTTCCAGGCACATTTAATGGTGTATATGTATACTGAGTATAAAGTTAGTAGTAAAAAAAGTACTAAATGAAAACGCCATGCCTGATGCTGCGGTTCAATCCCGCGTACGGCCATCCTGATTTAGGTTTTCCATGATTTCCCTAAATCTCTTCAGGCAAATGCGGGGATTGTTCCTTTTAAAGGGCGCGGCCGACTTCCTTCTCCGTCCTTCCCTAATCCGATGAGACCGATGACCTCTCTGTCTGGTGTCCTCCCCCAAATAACCCCAACCCTGATGCTGAGGTTTCCTGCACAGAAGACGGAAATGTAGTCAGCGCAAAACTTTTTTCTTCTCACCTTTTGTGGGAGATGTTAACGAGAAAATGTTTCGTACAGATTTGAAAGTGTGTGTTAAGTTTGTTGGAAGTCGCGAAGTACTCTCAATCGCAAACACTGGATGAATACATTCTGGGTATTTTCGCGCCATCAGTTACATAGCTTTTAACTGTGTTAAACCTGTGACCAAAGTTTATACGTTTCAATGAATAGATAACGAAAACATTTTAAAATTTTAAATTCGGTCAGTAATTATATAAAACATTTAAAATCATTTTTGTCTCATGAAGCCGTTAGAAAGGCAACCTGCAATTGGGATTGGGTTACCCAGGCTCACATTACTTGCTTCTTAATGTAGATTATACATAACTGCATCGTCGGCGATATGTCTGAGGCTACTAGTAATAATGTGTAAAAGGTCGTGAATTTACAACGTGAACAGCAAGAATCCCAATCCAGTTCAGAGTTCACATGCTGTACTTCTCCTCTTTCTTCATCGCTAACAAATGGTTCACTCCCGATTCAGCTGTCACCTCGCCACACCTCTCATCAACACGCAACGCTTTCGGTGAAAGATTTCGCATTTCGTCATTTATATTGGTAAAGAAAATAAGTCCCTCATGCTCGAATTTCAGGTTCTATCGCCGTTGTGGTTAACTACTAGGATAGCGTACGCCGTTAACTATTCATGGGCGAGTACTTCGCACCTAACCATTTGGCTGTTCTTCGTGTTTTTATGTTCCTTTTAACACGTTCACATAAACTGAGACACTAATGTAAGGTCCTTTTATGGAACGGATGCTTTTGTACGTAGTTTAAATCTGCCTACACATTGCAAAAATAAAATTGCAAATATCTGCTGAAACCTCAGAGAAGTTGCGCTTGATGAGCGTAGAGAGAGTGTGGTATTATCTATAGTTGGGGTCGATTAATAAGTTTGAGCCACCGTTGAAAACAGCATCAGAACTCCACAAACCCAACGTGTAGATTTCGTCAATTACATATGACGACCCTAACGGGTGCTGTTGATTCGAGTTCTTTAGTCCCTCAGTTCACTTGTGCTGTCAGGTCATACAGCTACGTGCAAGGTAAATTCTGATGAATAAAAGAGCTACCCACACTTCAGCATTTAGTTCCGAAACAACTGATCGACGTTACACATGACTGGAGGAAGGAGAGAAGCGTTCAACGTCTCGTTGACGACGAGGTCATTAGAGACGGAGCACAAGCTCGGATTATGGAAGGATAAGGAAGGAAATGGGCCGTGCCCTTTGAAAGGAACCAACGATGCATTTGCGTGAAGAGATTTAGGGAAAGGACGAAAAACCTAAATCACGATGGCTGAACGCGGGTTTGAACCGACGTTCTCCCGAATCCGAGTCCAGTGTGCTAATCACTGCACCTCCTCGCTCGGTGTCACACACGACTGTCAATCGGCATTATTACACGCGATTGCCAAACTACGAGGCTTGGAACTTTAATAGTGGCATGTATTTATTTACAGGTCGTACAAAATAAATACGTGTTTCAATGTTTAACTGACCTTCAAATTAGTCACCAGCATTGTGTATAACCTGCTGCCAGCGATGTGAAAGTCCTAGAATACTCTTAGCAGCGCCAGATGTGTTGACAGTTCGAGCGGCGCGATCTATTGCCCGACGTATTTGTAGCAGTTCTGAAGCGAAAGCCGTGAAGTGTTTCCTTCAGTTTAGAAATCGAGTTGAACTTACGAGGGCTTAAGTCAGGGGAGTGCAGTAAGTGGTATAGCACTTTGCAGCCCCATCAGTCAAACAAATCAGTAACAGCTTGCACTACACGTGCTTGAGCATTGTCCTGAAAAATGATGGTCAAGTCCTTCAGAAAGTGTTATCACTTCTGTCCCTAAGCTGGTCGTAGGTTGTGTTCCAAAAATGAACAGCGTAGAGACCGAAGTGATGACACTTTCTGCAGGACCTGACCATCATTTTGCAGGACAATGCTCAAGCACGTACAGTGCAAGCTGTTACTAATTTGTTTGACTGATGGGGTTGCAAAGTGCTATACCACCTACTGCTCTCCCATGACTCAAGCCATCGTAAGTTCAACTCGATTTCTAAACTGAAGGAAGCACTTTACGGCATTCGCTTCAGGACTGCTACAAATTCGTCGGGCAATAGACAGCGCCGCTCGAACTCTCAACACAACTGGCACTGCTGAGAGTATCGTACGACTTCCACATCGCTGGTAACTACTTTGAAGGTCAGTAAAACTTTGAAACACATATTTATTTTGTACGAGCTGTAAATAAATAGATGCCACTATTAAAGTTCCAACCCTCGTACATTTGGTTTTACAACACTGAAACAAAAGTACTGCAACTCTATGTGACCTACATCAAAGTTAAATGACTCCCGAGCGACGCTTTCTTCTCCACAAAATGTTTCACAAGACGTCACTCTCCCCACCAGGTTAAGGGATGTGATGTCACAAAACAAAATATAAAAAAACGCAGCAACAGAATTACTCTATCTGAAGTCTAGCTCTTTCTTCCTTTAGTAGCCTATCACCTACCAGAATTTTCTTTTGTATGAATGTGGTCTGGCCTTTTAGAAATATAAAATAAATAATATTTTCTCATCCTTTAGGAATTTTCGTTCTGTTTTCAAAACCACTCATAGGTTTCTCGAAACAGTAATATTTTGAAGGTTACGGAGTATTTAAAATTCTTATTTATATATTTGTGATTTTAATTCAGCTGTCGTGTTACGATTACAGTTGTATCTGTAACTGACTAGTATTTCGTTCTCCAGCATGTGCTGAATAAATGCAACTTTCCGAAACAGTCATTTAACTGAAAGGAAGGATTAAGCAACAACGTTTATATACGACAGAATTTTCTAATTATACTAATTAGTTGACCCCCAATGAAACCTATTTTCCTACTTTCGTATATAGTTGCTATTATTCCACATGTCATAGTGGCAAAGTATGCGCTAATAGATTAAAGTAGTTTTAATATTAGGTACATGGATTTCTTAAGCGAATCCTAAAATAAAATTTCGGGAGGGTTGTGTTGCATCTAAGGAATCAGTAAGCGATCATCAGTGGTGCACTGTTGTCATAAACGTCTTAAGTATAAAAACTGAAATTCACATAAAATAAAATAGTCTTTCTTTAGGTTTCACGATCAACTTTGCTTCGACAATCATAATGAAGTTATGACAATATACATCCGATACGCAATACGTTTTAAAGGGTCTAAGCATCCAGATAGTTATGACTTCAAGTTTAATAATTAACAACTAGTAAATGTTACAATTCTTCTTATTTCCGTGCTGGCTAAGAAAATTGGAGAGGAATTCCGCTTTATGCGAAACACCTTTGTAGTTTTTTTCTCGCCCAGAGATGTTTCAGCACATGTTGTGCTAGCTTCATTTTGATTCTTTGTTTACTTTTCTTCTCACATTAAACTACTGGATATTCATGCGAGTAGTTTTAGGTCTACTGCGCAGTCTACAGCTTGTCATAGTTTTTGATGATGTGGTTTTTTACTTTGTTTGTGTCTAGGTAACGCGCTTATTTCTTTCGTTTTTGTCGTTACACATATATTTTCTACGATTTGTTCACCAAGCACAGCCAGTTAATAAATATCGATAAAATGGAAACCATAAGCGATAAATGAAGATGGATTAGCGTATACTAAACTACACTGCATTTATTGCATAATTAACGACACTAGTTCACTGATTCATAGTCGTAGAGGCGTTAATAAGAAATGGTTCAAATGGCTCTGAGCACTATGGGACTTAACAGCTGTGGTCATCAGTCCCCTAGAACTTAGAACTACTTAAACCTAACTAACCTAAAGACATCACACACATCCATGCCCGAGGCAGGATTCGAACCTGAGACCGTAGCAGTCGCGCGGTTAGAGGCGTTAATAGTTTAATATTTCAAGTTAGTACTAACTGACCAAACCTACAGTTTCGTAAGAGAGATACCAATATTGCATTTTACATTCAAACATCGCGGGAGGACATATCAATTATTATGCATTAACGCTTGTTTTTCTTTTCTGCATGAGGTAAATCGCATAAGCTAAAGAGAGAAGTAAGAGCACTCATAATGAGAGATCGCTCTCAACGTCAGTTATATGCAGCAGTTCGTTTTATAGGGGACGTCGCGTCAATGTCAAGTGGTTGCAGAGTCTGTTTCGCTACTTGCGACCCAAATTTAAGTTCAGTACATAATTTTCTTCTGTCTTATTACTGTATTTTGTGACTTATTACTCCTATATCAATTGATTATAATGTTATTCATCCGGTAGTATTTACATAGTGGACGTATGTGTGCATTGTTCCATCATAAATCTGAAACACCTCAAGCAATTTCATTGAAACTTGACACAGACATGACTTACTATCTAGATACAAAATTCTCTGTAATAAAACACCTAGCTCCCTTAGGGGTGAGACTGGGAAGGAGTAACGCCAGAGTACTGTCGAATACTGTGCTGGTTGGCGACAGGTCCGATGACATTTATGTCCGAGTTAGTCTAACAGAACTCTGTACAACTACCTGAATTCTTCTTAGAATAGCTTCTAGAAGACAGCAGTGTGTAAGAATCAATTTCCAGTGGTTCTCTATTCTGTGAAGTCAACATATATAAAGAAACATATATACTTACACTCTCATTTGTGTATGGATGTTGGAGACGTTGTCCGGGTGTGGCGGTAGGGTACAGGGAAGCAGGGCTGTAATAAGTCGAAATTTAATGTATTGTATATACCCATGAACCATGGACCTTGCCGTTGGTGGGGAGGCTTGCGTTCCTCAGCGATACAGATGGCCGTACCGTAGGTACAACCACAACGGAGGGGTATCTGTTGAGAGGCCAGACAAACATGTGGTTCCTGAAGAGGGGCAGCAGCCTTTTCAGTAGTTGCAGGGGCATCAGTCTGGATGATTGACTGATCTGGCCTTGTAACATTAACCAAAACGGCCTTGCTGTGCTGGTACTGCGAACGGCTGAAAGCAAGGGGAAACTACAGCCGTAATTTTTCCCGAGGACATGCAGCTTTACCGTATGATTAAATGATGATGGCGTCCTCTTGGGTAAAATATTCCGGAGGTAAAATAGTCCCCCATTCGGGTCTCCGGGCGGGGACTACTCAAGAGGACGTCGTTATCAGGAGAAAGAAAACTGGCGTTCTACGGATCGGAGCGTGGAATGTCAGATCACTTAATCGGGCAGGTAGGTTAGAAAATTTAAAAAGGGAAATGGATAGGTTAAAATTAGATATAGTGGGAATTAGTGAAGTTCGGTGGCAGGAGGAACAAGACTTTTGGTCAGGTGATTACAGGGTTATAAATACAAAATCAAATAGGGGTAATGCAGGAGTAGGTTTAATAATGAATAAAAAAATAGGAGTGCGGGTTAGCTACTACAAACAGCATAGTAAACGCATTATTGTGGCCAAGATAGACACAAAGCCCATGCCTACTACAGTAGTACAAGTTTATATGCCAACTAACTCCGCAGATGATGAAGAAATAGATGAAATGTATGACGAGATAAAAGGAATTATTCAGGTAGTGAAGGGAGACGAAAATTTAATAGTCATTGGTGACTGGAACTCGTCAGTAGGAAAAGGGAGAGAAGGTAACATAGTAGGTGAATATGGATTGGGTGGAAGAAATGAAAGAGGAAGCCGCCTTGTAGAATTTTGCACAGAGCATAACTTAATCACAGCTAACACTTGGTTCAAGAATCATAAAAGAAGGTTGTATACCTGGAAGAATCCTGGAGATACTAAAAGGTATCGGATAGATTATATAATGGTAAGACAGAGATTTAGGAACCAGGTTTTAAATTGTAAGACATTTCCAGGAGCAGATGTGGATTCTGACCACAATCTATTGGTTATGAACTGCAGATTGAAACTGAAGAAACTGCAAAAAGGTGGGAATCTAAGGAGATGGGACCTGGATAAACTGAAAGAACCAGAGGTTGTAGAGAGTTTCAGGGAGAGCATAAGAGAACAATTGACAGGAATGGGGGAAAGAAATACAGTAGAAGAAGAATGGGTAGCTATGAGAGATGAAGTAGTGAAGGCAGCAGACGATCAAGTTGCTAAAAAGGCGAGGGCTAATAGAAATCCTTGGGTAACAGAAGAAATATTGAATTTAATTGATGAAAGGAGAAAATATAAAAATGCAGTAAATGAAGCAGGCAAAAAGGAATACAAACGTCTAAAAAATGAGATCGACGGGAAGTGCAAAATTACTAATCAGGGATGGCTAGAGGACAAACGTAAGATGTAGAGGCTTATCTCACTAGGGCTAAGATAGATACTGCCTACAGGAAAATTAAAGAGACCTTTGGAGAGAAGAGAACCACTTGTATGAATATCAAGAGGTCAGATGGCAACCCATTTCTAAGCAAAGAAGGGAAGGCAGAAAGGTGGAAGGAGTATATAGAGGGTTTATACAAGGGCGATGTACTTGAGGACAATATTATGGAAATGGAAGAGGATGTAGATGAAGACGAAATGGGAGATAAGATACTGCGAGAAGAGTTTGACAGAGCACTGAAAGACCTCAGTCGAAACTAGGCCCCGGGAGTAGACAACATTCCATTAGAACTACTGATGGCCTTGGGAGAGCCAGTCCTGACAAAACTCTATCATCTGGTGAGCAAGATGTATGAGACAGGCGAAATACCCTCAGACTTCAAGAAGAATATAATAATTCCAATCCCAAAGAAAGCAGGTGTTGACAGATGTGAAAATTACCGAACTATCAGTTTAATAAGTCACAGCTGCAAAATACTAACGCGCATTCTTTACGGACGAATGGAAGAACTGGTAGAAGCGGACCTCGGGGAAGATCAGTTTGGATTCCGTAGAAATGTTGGAACACGTGAGGCAATACTAACCTTACGACTTATCTTAGGAGAAAGATTAAGAAAAGGCAAACCTACGT
This sequence comes from Schistocerca piceifrons, assembly GCF_021461385.2. NCBI lineage: Eukaryota > Metazoa > Arthropoda > Insecta > Orthoptera > Acrididae > Schistocerca > Schistocerca piceifrons. The sequence goes on along the minus strand of NC_060142.1, from coordinate 584,609,906 downwards.
TTCTAGCATTTGTAGACTTAGAGAAAGCTTTTGACAATGTTAACTGGAATACTCTCTTTCAAATTCTGAAGGTGGCAGGTATAAAATACAGGGAGCGAAAGGCTATTTACAATTTGTGCAGAAATCAGATGGCAGTTATAAGAGTCGAGGGGCATGAAAGGGAAGCAGTGGTTGGGAAAGGACTGAGACAGGGTTGTAGCCTCTCCCCGATGTTATTCAATCTGTATATTGAGCAAGCAGTAAAGGAAACAAAAGAAAAATTCGGGGTAGGTATTAAAATTCATGGAGAAGAAATAAAATCTTTGAGGTTCGCCGATGACATTGTAATTCTGTCAGAGACAGCAAAGGACTTGGAAGAGCAGTTGAACGGAATGGACAGTGTCTTGAAATGAGGATATAAGATGAACATCAACAAAAGCAAAACGAGGATAATGGAATGTAGTCAAATTAAATCGGGTGATGCTGAGGGAATTAGATTAGGAAATGAGACACTTAAAGTAGTAAAGGAGTTTTGCTATTTAGGGAGTAAAATGACTGATGATGGTCGAAGTAGAGAAGATATAAAATGTAGACTTGCAATGGCAAGGAAATCGTTTCTGAAGAAGAGAAATTTGTTAACATAGAGTATAGATTTAAGTGTCAGGAAGTCGTTTCTGAAAGTATTTGCATGGAGTGTAGCCATGTATGGAAGTGAAACATGGACGATAACTAGTTTGGACAAGGAAGAGAATAGAAGCTTTCGAAATGTGGTGCTACAGAAGAATGCTGAAGATAAGGTGGGTAGATCACGTAACTAATGAGGAGGTATTGAATAGGATTGGGGAGAAGAGAAGTTTGTGGCACAACTTGACTAGAAGAAGGGATCGGTTGGTAGGACATGTTTTGAGGCATCAAGGGATCACAAATTTAGCATTGGAGGGCAGCGTGGAGGGTAAAAATCGTAGAGGGAGACCAAGAGATGAATACACTAAGCAGATTCAGAAGGATGTAGGTTGCAGTAGGTACTGGGAGATGAAGAAGCTTGCACAGGATAGAGTAGCATGGAGAGCTGCATCAAACCAGTCTCAGGATGAAGACCACAACAACAACAACAACATATTGTATTTTACACAATGGTGCTCTACTTTCGAAATACATAAATAAAATTACGTATATGTAAAACACTTCCACGCTCAGCGTCAATATGAATAAAATCCTTTTGGTCATTAATCTTCACCATTTCGGCCGTATTTATCTGTGTACTCGTCAGGGGTGAGTTTGGTTTCTTTTCCCATGTGATTGAAGATTAAGATAAAGAGTAATTGACCAACTCTACTTAATCAGCTGGTAGTATATTATTGTCAAGCACTTAAATAAGTGTCATATTTTGTACAAGTAAACTTTATTCTAGTCTTAACTGCGTTGTCTCTTTACACGTCGTGTCGTGATTTCCTTTAAAGGACACACACACACCCATTGGCTAGTCTGTATGGTAATGTGCTCATCACTATGCATAGTTGCCGGGAGGAAACGACACAGGACATCACGGAGATGAAGGACACAATGTAAAATCCACTATTCTGAGTGGGACTCGAACCTGAGAAGTCGCAACAAAACGATTATAATGTCCGCCGATTGGCTCGCTGAATGCCTCGCAGTATTGTTATCGTGTGCTCTAGTACGATTGACTGCCTATGTGATCCAGACCTTTGATAGGGTTTATTGTAATAAGAAGTCAGGAAATGGAAATGTTGAAAAGCAAGCCACTACGATTAATTTTATGCAAAGGTGACAACTGACCTGCATCCAGAGTCTCAGTTTCATACCGCCTCGCTTTCTCAGGGGCACAATGCCTTCTAGCAGTTCCGATAATTTCATCTCATAACCATACTGTAGGAGTACTGTAACAAAACTTTTAATTAATTTGGAGAAAGCTTATTTGTGCCATCAGCTGTACAATTTTATGTTTATTCTCTACCGGCTTTGGTTGTTATAATCATCTTCAAAGAGAAAGCCATTGTACATCAAAGGATCAATCATACATTTCCGTCATGTATGAGCCATACAATTGTAGAACGTATTTAACTGTCATAATAGTCTGTCTTTACACAGCCCACTCTGTGCCTTGCCACAATTAAAGTAGTGCTTATTTGGTGTTCATATTGGCTGTGTTAAGACAAACTATTATGACAGTTACATATGTTCTACAATTGTATGGCTCATGTTGTTGTTGTGGTCTTCAGTCCAAACACTGGTTTGATGCAGCTCTCCATGCACACAGTAAAGCTGCATGCCCTCGAGAAAAATTACGGCTGTTATTTCCCCTTGCTTTCAGCCGTTCGCAGTACCAGCACAGCAAGGCCGTTTTGGGTAGTGTTACAAGGCCAGACCAATCAATCACCCAGACTGTTGCCCCTGCAACTACTGAAAAGGCTGCTGCCCCTCTTCAGGAACCACACGTTTGTCTGGCCTCTTATCAGATACCCCTCCGTTGTGGTTGCACCTACGGTACGGCCATCTGTATCGCTCAGGCACGCAAGCCTCCCCACCAACGGCAGGGTCCATGGTTCATGGGGGGAGGGGGGGGGGGAGATTTGGCTCGTACATGACGGAAATGTGTGGTTGACCCATTGACGTACAATATTTTTCTCCTCGAAGATGACTGCAACAGTCGAAACCGATAGAGAATAACCATAAAACTGTTCAGCTGATGGCACTAATATGCTTTTTCCAAATTATTTGCCAGCTATATACAATCATCTACGAAAAGCTCTACCGTTAAGTAACTGAATGAGGGTCGTGCCAGATACACTGTACAGCAACTCTGTCCCAATATTTACGTTATCGACAGATGATGCAATCTATTCATCGTCGGTTACTGTATATCAGATCGTATAGCAATCTGTACTTCTCAGGGATTTATCTATCTGTCCCTTATTTTACTGTTTATTATTTACATTTTCTAAGTCCAAATGCTGTGTTTATAATATTCTCCATAGTTTCGACTTATAAATCCTTACGTGTTATATTTATCTTCCTTTTTACATGCTCTACTTGAATTTCCCTCTCAATACATTCAGCAGTGTAGCGCTCGTCTGAACTGGAGCTTTTGGTCATAAGAAATCTTCTCGGGAGTTTCACGTTCACAGACAAACTTAAGTCAATTTTTCTAAGAAATAAAAGCAGTTTGCCTAATCCAGATAACAGTTTAAGTCGCCAATGCGTGTAGCTACCGCACAAAGCGCACAATTCTTAATCCATGCCACATTCACAACAAAATGTCAAATTGCTCTGAGCACTATGGAACTTAGCTTATGAGGTCATCAGTGTCCTAGAACTTAGAACTACTGAAACCTAACTAACCTAAGGACATCACACACATTCATGAGCGAGGCAGGATTCGAACCTGCGACCATAGAGGTCGCGCAGTTCCAGACTGTAGCGCGTAGAACCGCTCGCCCACCCAGGCCGGCCATATTCACAACAGTCCATGTAAACAACGACTGGCACGAGAGTATGGTGGCTAAGGTGGTCATGTACTGAATACTGCGTGCGTCATGAAAAATGGACCATTGTGTGCCACGTGAGGTCCACCAGTTTTGCTGGTGGGGCGTATACAGGCGAAATCTTACAAAAACTAAGCACACCCGACCATATATTATTTACTCCCTTGAAAGAACACATAGGTGGGTATCGAGCGCTGTAGACGGTATAATCCATATCAGGCGCCACTGTGGTGTGTATGTACCGATCGGTTGTACGGTATCAGTGCGGTAAGGTATGTCGACGTGGAGACGCAACAGAATCGTATAGGCCGCGGAGGATGCGGTAGCCGATGTACAGTGACCAGTTTCCGTCCAAGGCGCTGGGCGAGTTCATTCGTTTGTTCGGAAGGGGAGACTAACGCTGTTAGAAAACTTTCGGCGAGCTGGAAATCACAGAATCGAGGGCAAGCCCCAAAATCTTTGTCAAACACTTTACAGAAATTATGCGGTAAAAAAAATATTTTTTGTTTTACTTGTAGCTTTATATGTCAAGTTTTTGATGACGTGCTCGCCATTTCGTTAATAGTCATAGTTATTTCCCTTGCGTTTACGTGGAAGTATGATATTGCGATAAAGCCAGAGTGAAATATCCACAATATTCCTCATATTTCATAAACGGTTTGAGATATCGAAATGAGATTTTGGCAAATGATAGCATATAAACAGGAGAGTATTTTTCCATATGGTTATCAAGGGAAACTTTGTTATCTAACGTGTTATTCCACTAATTACAGACATTTTCGATGCATTTTTAAGGGCCATCGATAGCTGGTGAAAAGAGAAATGCTATGGGTTTTGGAACAACATCAGTGAAGACACTACACGTTTATTTAGCACCGAGAATGTGCTTTTTCTTAAGCTACTGACCTTACTTTTCCTCAATTCCTCACTCAATAAACTCAATAAACAACTTTTTCAGAATGCGTCTGCAACTGGGTGTGCACAACATGTTAGTGAGGTGAGACTGTGTAAACTCTACTGTGTTTTGGCAAAAGAAGGAAATTAAAACATGGAAACCAGAGAAATGTGTAGTTTCTACTCAAAATTCGCCACTCATGACGCTTCTGTAAAAGTTACAAATGGTTAACAAGCCAGGCGAAAATAAATCGCTGCGAAATTCTCTTTGTGTACTAACCCCAGAAGAGGTGGCAGTAGATCTTTTTAAATAGCCACCGTGCAAGTGTGGGCGTGGAAGGAAAATGTGAGCGCAGGCTTCAGTTTAGAACGGCTCCCCCCCCCCCCCCCCCCCCCCCCCCAGCGATCGGTATTTGCCCTACAGCGCCTTCCCGTAACCACTACCAATTGATGTCCCCACATGTGCCCTGTGGTTCGTGCATCTATTGGCCACAGTATGCTCCGCGAACTTAAAGAAAGAACCTCTCTTGTTTGGACGTACCCATGGCCACACACGCAGCCACTTAATGCGACTTGAGAAGAATGGTCGTAGAGAGATCGTAACTGGGACTGGAGACGACAGTAATGCATTATGAAAGGCAATCGTTTTCAGATCCGATAGAAATTACTGCTGTAGGGGTATTCAGATTCATCTCAACTAGACTCCGGGTGAACACTTCGAAGAGTGCAGGCAATGTACACTTAGGGTTTGGTACAGTGCGGAAGGCTGGCGATTACAGGAGCACAAAAAGCTGCAGGTTTCAGTCAGCGGCTCAGTTTAACGGATATGAAATTACCGTACCTAAAAATTAAAAAATAACTTCCCCAGAAAGTGTTTCAAACACAGTATCAGCAAAATTATGTCACGATCAACAGGATGCATCGCAACACAAACAAAACGTTATCACTAAAAAATACAAAGCTGGGATACTGTCAACATAATTACATAATTAGTAGCTGACAGTATGAAACATACATTTAAACAAAATATGAAATGAATGACATAAGCAAAATGCAGAAAAACCAACACTAAGCTACACCAGAGAGTGAAGCAAGAATATGCCATTATAACTTTTTTTTTCTTTTTTTGTACAGAGAACGTGCGTTTTCATAGGCTACTGACCTTACCTTTCCTCAATTCCTCACTTAATAAACTTCATAAACAGCATTTTCAGAATTATTTTGCAACTGCGTCTGCACAGCATGTTAGTGAAGTGAGACTGTGCAAGCTCTGCTGTGCTTTGGCAAATATTAACATGCTAACCAGAGAAATGTGTAGGTTTCACTCAAAATTTGCCACTCATGACACTTCTCTGAAAGTCGCAAATGTGTACAAGCCAGGCGAAAATAAATCGCTGAATTTTCGACGTAATTCTCTTTAGATATTAACCAAAGCAGAGTTGACAGTAGATATTTCTGAATGGCCACGTGTGGACGTGGAGTAGGGTGACCAAATTATTTTCGGTGAAAACCGGGAAACATTCACCTGGGTGCCAATGAACACCTCATTCCACATGTACCCAGGTTTCTTAATTTTAAATATTAATGTTTTGTTGATACATGTTGTTAACCCGATTATTATAACTAATAAGAAGGTACAAAAGATTGATATAATCTAGATTATCTGTATAATTAATGAATTTAATAAACGCATACAGTAATAAAGAAATGTATTACGATTTTACAAAATTTTGCAGCCATTCAACTTTTACTGAGCACTTATAGATGGAATTGACTGTCCTTGGAGAAAAGGGTATTTTTCACTGCCTCCAGCCTTCTTGATCATGTCTTTGTCTTTGAGACACAGTGATAAAACTCGGCACAATCCATTTTGTAGTTGTACAGAATCTCCAGGATTGCTTCAAGAGAGTCCACCTACATTCTGTTTCTTTTATCAGTCCACTGGATATTCATGAACAAAAATATTGTTTCCCCATTGGCATTATGGGCTGCGATTGCAAATAAATACCTTGCAATTATTACCAACTCAGAGTAATGCTGAAGAATCACCCACTTCTCATGACATTCCAATGGTGTTTTTTTTTTCATCATTCCACTTGTGAAGACTTTTTTCTACAAAATTAGTCAGTATGCCGAACTGATCAAAGAGAATGGAATCATCGATTTCAATCTCTTCAGTAACATCCAATCAAACACCGGCGATGAGGGTAAATATGAGGCGCTCCACTTACTGAGATATTCTACACAAGTGTCATACAACTTGTTAACTTCTTCTCTAAAACTCCTTTCCGCTGCTTGTGATACATCTGCTCTTTTAAGGACAGATTTAACATTAAAAGAAATGAACTGCTGTTCTCTCCTCTTAGTAACAGTTTCCAGAGTATTTTTCAAAACATCATTTACCTCTATTACACTTTTCGTGCTTCCCTCAATTTCCTTTATCCCATGCTGCAAAGTGCTAAGCTGACTGTGAATGAACCATAAGTAGGCTTCACTTAAAGGGTTACTGAAAAACTGAACCAATATTTTTGGGGCTTTGTCTTCATTTAGGAAAAAAATCTTTTAACGGTTCAAACAGGCGGATTACTCTTTCAACTGCTGGAAACAGTGATAACCTGAGAGTTTTCGAGTGACCTATTACATTCATATATTCAGTTCCCACATAATTACAGAACTCCTTAAGCCTCTCTGTTCTGGCAGTATATATGTAAAAGTGTGAGTATATCTTCATGACGATAGTTTCAACATCACAGCTTAAACTGTCAGCAGATGTCTGCGCGTTATTGTGTAAAACATGTGCAGGGCACACTTTGCCTCCAATGTTTTCATGCAATGTTGCCTTTAATTTGGTAAATACGTTTCATTTGCCTTGTCTTTTTAAACCACCAAGGTTTGTGTTGCTGTTGTCTCCACAACATGCCACACATTTATTTTTCTCAAGACCAAACATTTCGACAGTATTCATACAAAATCTTGAAATTTCGTCAGATGTTTCATTAGGTAGGGAACTCACCTTCAAAAGTTTGGTCTGAATTCCCTGATTAATATCGAAAAACTGAACAACAAACGGAAATATTTTAGGGGCCTTATGATTGCTGGCATCAGTGGATATCCCGTAGAAAGAAGACTTTTTGATGTATTCAAGGCTTTCCTTTACACTCTGGGGAGCAATAGCTCCTTTCACTAAGGCTGACACTCTAGTTCTTGCTGAACTAAACTTTTTTGCAATGGAAGAATCATCAAACATAATGCTCTTAAGCTTATTAGTACAATCACTAGATCTATAAGTTTTGTGATGTTTTACCGTGTGGTTGGCTAATGTAAGCTCGGCTGCTCGAACTTCCGTTTCTTCACTTGACTGATGTTTTACAAAATAATTTTGTAGAGTTTTACTGCAGCGCGGTGCACTGTATCTGTTAATGTGTTTCTTTGACCAGATGTGATCAACTATGTCGGAACGTCCACCATGACTTATACTAATAAAACAGTTACATACGGAACACTCTGCTTCGTAATCAAAACGACCTTTCTTAATGAAATTCAATTCCTTGGAATGACAGTCACTGAACTTGCAGGCACGTTTCAGCATTGCGTTTCACAGCACTGCAGCAATAATACCACTAATACGAGAAAAAACTATTGCAGTTTGTCTGACAAAACATCAACTACTACACTGTTCTGACAATGTGTGTGTGAGCAAGTGGCGCGACAATCGGACGGTTTCATAGGTCTGTTACAATAATACAACTTACTACTTGTTGACCAAAGTACCGCTCAAAGTAAATTATTGGCTGAGTGTATCAATACTGATACTATGATTACTAGTATGGGGCAATGGAAGTTTTAGACAAATAAGCTAAAATATATTAATTTCTTGTGTTGTATTTCCTTTAATATAGCGAAATCCCAAAAATTTGAGAAAGTTTCACGAAATGTATTTAAAAACTGAATTCCGGGACTTTTGAGCGTCCCGAAACAAATTTTCGTAACAGCGGAACACAGGGATGAAAACCGGGACAATCCCGGTTTTCCGGGACGTTTGGTCACCCTAACGTGGAGGCACCCCACGTAAAATTTAAAGAAAATGTGAGCTTACCAGGGTCCAACCGATATGGTCACGAGCCCAGGAGAGGCGCTGCCGCAGTTGTCGTGTTGTTAGCAAAGGCACTCGCATCTGTCATCTGCTGCCACAGCCCATTAACGCCCAATTTCTCCGTACAGTCCTAATGGATACGTTCGTTGTACGTCCGACTTGGATTTCTGCAGTCTTGCTTGTCTGTTAGCGTTGACAACTATACGCAAACGCTGCTGCTCTCGACCGCTAAGTGAAGGCCATCGGCCAATACATTGTCCGTATGTAAGTAGGCTGTTTGGGTTTTTATGTTGGTAACGCCACGTAGCGCTCTGTATGAAAATCACTAACTGTGCTGTGTGCAGTCTGTGGCTGGTTTGCATTGTTGGAATACTCTCTGTTGTAGTGTTGGGCAGTAGGATGTGAAAAGCGCATAGCGTTGTGCAATTGGAGGTGAGCCGCCAGCAGTGGTGGATGTGGGGAGAGAGATGGCAGAATTTTGAGAGCGGACGATCTGGACGTGTGTCCATCAGAAAGAGTAAATTTGTACAACTGGATATCATGAACTGATATGATGACTTTTGAACATTATTAAGGTAAATACATTGTTAGATCTTCATCAAAATCTTTCATTTGCTAACTATGCCTATCAGTAGTTAGTGCCTTCAGTAGTTAGAGTCTTTATTTAGCTGGCATTATGGCGCTCGCTGCATTGCAATAGTTCGAGTAACGAAGTGAGGTAAGTGATTCATGAAAGGTATAGGTTATTGCCAGTGAGGGCCAATTTTTGTAGGGGTTATTGAAAGTCAGATTGCCTTGCGCTAAAAATATTGTGTGTCAGTTTAGTGTTGATCAGAATAAGCAATGAGAGGAACGTCTGAGTACGTTCAGTTTAGCTCACATGTTTGAAAATCAAATAACGTAGAGGTTTTTCCAGCACTGTCATTTATAAAGTTTTTTATAAGGGGACGTTACACGTAGTGAAAGGTAATGCCTGAAATTTCTGAAATGGAATGTCCTATGCGTCTAGCTTCAACAACTAATCTGCGTTCAGAGTCTGCTAATTCCCGTCGTGTGGCAATAATCATGTCGGAAGCCTTTCCACATGACTCTCCCGAGTACAAATGGCAGCTCCACCATTGCCCCGCCCTTTTATACCTCGTGTCCGCGATACTACCGCCACCTGTACATGTGAATATTGCTATTCTGTGGCTTTTGTCATCTCACTGTACATCAAGGCAAGGTGACCTCTCTGAAACGTATTTTCGCAATTCTATAACTATCGAGTTTGAGGTACGAGTTGTTGGAGCACCCAGCACTTTCACCAGATTTGCCATCGTCTGACTTCAGCTATTCCCTACGATATGGAACAACGCAAAGGAGACTCGGATTTTGTGTCTCGTTGACGTCGAGGGTGTTAGAGAACGGCCCGAGTCCTGCAAAAAGCTTGTATTTAGAGTGTAGGCCTACTGACTGCCAAAAGTGAATTATTGTCGCTGTTGTGAACAGTGCATTGTCACAGATGTGAGAGCCGAACTGCATCAACGAAAGACAGCGCGTCCAATTGTCTATGTTTCATTATTAGTGGGTAAATGCAAATTTCTTCTAACAGTCCACTAGCATTTAATTTCCTAGGCTTTTCAGCTTATCGCATAAAAAAATAAAGCTACACTCACTAAAGTCCTCTATCGATCTGAAAGATGCCCGCATCTATATTTACCACACTTCTACTGTAGGTCTGATGATATGTCATTAAATTTGTGTCACATATACACTAAAAAGGTGATAGATTATCTTTCGTTCGGGCAGTGAAGAAAACTACATGACAAATCACATGTAAACTAAAGAAAATAAAATACCATATTTTGCATTCGTTTTCCCATATCGCAAAGAAGAAACTATGGCTTCCCATTTGCCGAAATCGAAAACTGCTGGGCGACTAGCGAAGAAAGAAGAAGTAAAATGAAAACATAGCCGAGGACATTCTATAACAAATAAAATGGGGTATGGATATTGAAGTTGTGATCAGCCTAAAGTAGAATTTTCGATCCAAGTTTTCCTTTACCTATGTCAGCTAGACCTGATGGGATTCTACGAACTGATGAGCACAGCAGGGAAGATAACACAAGCGAAACCAAAAAAGTGATGCAACTGTGCGATAGACATGTATACAGTATCGGAAGAAAAAGAACTCTCAAACGAAAGGGTAAACGTGCAATTTATGTGGTTCTTGTCTTCGGAGAGATATTACGATCATCAAGACGACGGGATTTACTCGTTTCCATCGCTGTGAACAATCAAAACCTCATGTTGTCTCAAAATGGCATCATAGCTACTGATTTTGTCAACTGCTGCTTTATGTACGTTTCACTATCCCTTTAGAAAAGAAAGATTAATGTAATTTGATACGGTCAAAAGAATGGTTTCATTACATTCAAGACTGTCGTTATTTATGACTGTATTTTATTTAAGGAGAAAAATATTTAAGGAGATGTTGTTGGGGAGGAGGTGTTATTTTTTTCTTTATCATCAATCTTTCGATTGGTTGCAGCTCTCTACTTGGATTTATTAGAAGCAAAGTCCTTCACTCCTGCATTATGCACAACTTGTTTTAAAAATACCAGTTGTGGTGTTCCTCGGGTCATCTTCCTTTGTAATGTTCCTTCTAGAGCATTTGCAAGAAATCGATTCGGTTATGTCGTAGTATGTGACCAGGCTGCTTGTCTCTTCTTCGCTCCATTGTTGCTCTAAATTACCTTTCTTCTCCATTTATTCGAAGACTCGCTGGTTGATGATTTTATTTGTGCACTATGTCCAACAGGCATCTGTACCAACACACCTCAAATGCTTCAGGACGTTTCATTTCATGTCACTTTTGCCTATTGTTCATATTTCACAGCCACACAGTTCTACGCTTGAAATGCCGCTGTTAAAACTATTTTCCTCATTTCAATATTTACATTATTTGAACAACGTAGTTCGCATTTATTCATGAAATTTGATTTAACTTCCTCAGTTTTTTGTTTCATATGTTCTTTGGTTCACCTGTCGTCAGTTATTTCACTTCCTAAATATTTGTATGATCTCGTTTATTTTATCTTACTTTATCTAATTTTAATGTTTATTTCATCTGGCGCCTTTGAGCTGCCACTAATGTAGTGTTAATAGTTGGCCTTCACATGGAAGCCGTAGGCATCCAGTAATTTGCTAGCAGTCAGTGGACAGCAGTGTATAAAATATATTCCACTTTTCGTTATTGTATAAATGACGTCTGCCACAGTACAATGATACTGTTACGCAATCGAATATATATATGCCCGGTTAGGACCCGCACTGTAGATTCTTCGTGAAAACACCAGAAAAAAATCATAATAAGTGTTTCGTATAAATAACTTAATTATCAATCTCTTTAGTACAGTGGTTAGACAAACTAGTGTAATGACTACAGAGTAGATAAATCACACGTTTGGACTATCGATGACCGCTGTATGACCGATGGACCAGCTACGTAACCCCTTCTCGCCGTTTCTTTTTCATTTTCTTTTCGAAGCCTTTCTTTCTCATTTTCTTTTCGAAGCTGCAGTAGCTCTCGCATTCTCTCTGCGCTGGAGTTTTGCGGCTTTTTGGTTACATTTAGACGTAATCTTTGCTCTGACTTGCCTTTTCTGCATTTACGAGCATAGTTCATAGTAACGTGAGAAAGCACCTTTCATTATTTTGTAATTGTCAATTCAATACCGATTTTCGCTCATACTGTAGCGATTATTTTTATTGACTCACTTCGGCTCCTTGTAGCACTCCGCAAGCCTTTCGCAGTGACACCATAACTTTCCTAGCTAAACGCGTTTACACGCTACACCAATTTATAACGTTACACGTAGCTAATTCGTAAGTCACGCGCAAGCGCCCACACTGTAACGATGACGTCACTGGCAAAACAAATACTGTGCGACAAACTCGTACATCTACATCTACATCCATACTCCGCAAGCCACCAGACGGAGTTTAGCGGAGGGTAACTTGAGTACCTCTATCGGTTCTCCCTTCTATTCCAGTCTGGTATTGTTTGCGGAAAGAAAGACTGTCGGTATGCCTCTGTGTGGGCTCTAATCTCTCTGATTTTATCCTCATGGTTTCTTCGCGATGTGTATATAGGAGGGAGCAATATACTGCTTGACTCCTCGGTGAAGGTACGTTGAAACTTCAACAAAAGCCCGTACCGAGCCACTGAGCGTCTCTCTTGCAGAGTCTTTCTCTGGAGTTTATCTATCATCTCCGTAACGCTTTCGCGATTACTAAATGATCCTGTAACGAAGCGCGCTGCTCTCCGTTGGATCTTCTGCATCTCTTCTATCCACCGTATCCGGTACGATACCCACATCGGTGAGCAATATTCAAGCAGTGGGCGAACATGTGTACTGTAACCTACTTGCTTTGTTTTCGGATTGCTTTTTCTTAGGATTCTTCCAATGAATCTCAGTCTGGCATCTGCTTTACCGACGATTAATTTTATATGGTCATTCCATTTTAAATCACTCCTAATGCCTACTCCCAGATAATTTATGGAGTTAACTATTTCCAGTTGCTGACCTGCTATATTGTCGCTAAATGATAAAGGATCTTTCTTTCTTTGTATTCGCATCACATTACACTTGTCTACATTGAGATTCAATTGCCATTCCGTGCACCATGCGTCAATTCGTTGCAGATCCTCCTGCATTTCAGTACAATTTTCCATTGTTATAACCTCTCGATACACTAAAGTATCATCCACAAAAAGCCTCAGTGAACTTCCGATGTTATCCACAAGGTCATTTATATATATTGTGAATAGCAACGGTCCTACGACACTCCGCTGCGGCACACCCGAAATCACTCTTATTTCGGAAGACTTCTCACCATTGAGAATGACATGCTGCGTTCTGTTATCTAGAAACTCTTCAATCCAATCACACAATTGGTCTGATAGTCCATATGCTCGTGTCTATGGCCCTTTGAGTCACGCGCACGGACAGCGCGACCTGGGTTTCACACGATTGTCTTTTTCGAAACCCATGCTGATTCCTACAGAGTACATACTCGTACATAATATGTCCTTTGTGAGCGCAACCACTGTGTTAGCTTAATTAGTCTCGTAGTTATTAGCGATGGGAGTTGAGTACATTTCGTCACGCAAGGAAGTCGAACCGACTAGCGAATAGCCGTTTTTACATCAAAATGAAACACTAGAGCCGGTTTCGTGCCTCGCGGTCTGCGCTTGTTAACAGCGTGGTCCGGGAGGAAGAAGGGGGGTCGGCCGCTGCCTGCTCCGTCGTGTCTGAACACGCCCGGCACGCTCAGTGGCGCACAGCTGGGAGCGACCGGCCCGGCTGCCGCCGTGTCCCGTCGGGACCTGCGGCCTTCCGCGGACAGCCGACCATCGGTTCCGAGATAAATAACCGTCCGTTGCCGATACCACAGCGGCGTGCCACTGCGCCTGCGTCACCCGGCGCACCTTCCCGCTCGTGTCAAGCGGGGAGCGCGAGAACACGACACGACCGTTTAAAACGGAAACCGCTATTTTTCTCCGGATTAGATCTCGCCATTGATAGATAATACCGCCCCCGTCCCGCCTCCGAGTGACTGGTGGACAGACAACTCATTACTCAAGACAGTTATCGTTTCAGACGCTTTCGTTCAATTACACTGTGCAGTTGCAAGCAGTAGCAGTCACTTGTCTAGTGAAACTAGAATGCGTGACAGACAGGAATCCACGAAGTTCTTGCCACAATTCCTCATTAATTCTAATCCGTGTCTTATTAGTGACGACTGTGGTATAGTGTGTACGACAATGTATTCGTTCCCGTACAAGTAGTCTGCTCGGGCAGTGCAGGTTTTCGCGGTCGGTATTTGCGGGGTGATCAAAAAGTCAGTATAAATTCGAAAACTGAATAAATCACGGAATAATGTAGATAGGAGGTACAAACTGACACACGTGTTCGGAATGACATGGGGTTTTATTAGAACCAAAAAAATACAAAAGTTAAAAAAATGTCCGACAGATGGCGCTTCATCTGATCAGAATAGCAATAATTAGCATAACAAAGTAAGACAAAGCAAAGGTCATGTTCTTTACAGGAAATGCTCAATATGTCCACCATCATTCCTCTGCAATAGCTGTAGTCGAGGAACAATGTTGTGAACAGCACTGTAAAGCATGTCCGGAGTTATGGTGAGGCATTGGCGTCGGATGTTGTCTTTCAGCATCCCTAGAGATGTCGGTCGATCACGATACACTTACGACCTCAGGTAAGCCAATAATCGCACGGACTGAGGTCTGGGGACCTAGGAGGCCAAGCATGACGAAAGTGGCGACTGAGCACACGACCATCACCAAACGACGCGCGCAAGAGATCTTTCACGCGCCACCAGTCCGACATTTTGTGAACTTTGTCTTTTTTTTTGGTTCTAATAAAACACCATGTCATTCGAAGCATGTGTGTCAATTTTTACCTCTCTATCTACATTATTCCGTGGTTTATTAAGTTTTCTAATTTATAGTGACTTTTTGATCTCCCTGTATAACCCTGATGCTCGTGTTTCTGTGCCTAACGTTAAGTCTCTTACTGCGGGAGACGTACCCAGAGGTTATTAAAGACGTAGCTTGCCGAACTGCAAATACGCAGCTGCGTAATGACGTCATCTGATCATTTCCTAGGCTCGCGGAGAAAGCCCACAGCTTGTCTAATTTCAGTCCTCGTCATGTCGTGTTGGACCGTGATTTTCTGAGACTCTGAATTTTGATATTTGTAATTCAGTCGTCCACTTCATTAGATAAAGTAATCGATTTATTGGTTTTATGGTCCTGAATCGAAAGCTTTCCGGAAATACAAGTCATCTCGCTACATCTGTCCATGGTTCTTCCTCGAAAAGAAGATGTTTATTTCCACGTTTAGTCTGTTAGGAAAACGTGTTAATAGCCATGTGATTGATGATTCTTTAGGTTTGAGAAGTGTACGCATTACAGTAATTCTGGTACAAAGTGAGATCACTGAGACAGGGCGATATTTTTGTGGGTATGTCCTGCTGCTCTCACTTATTAACTGGAGGTAGTTATCTGCTTGTAGAAAAGAGTAAAGCTAAATCGTTAGCATATTCTGTATAAACTTTGATGCGGCCTCCGGTGAATCCATAAGCATTGTTGAGTTTTAGGAATTTCATATGTGTTTCAACAGCATTAGTACAGATCCCAGCTCACACACATTTTTGGTGGTATTGTATTTAAATCGAGGCTAACCTCCGTTATCACAGAATAATAAAGCTCGAACACTGTTTTGTGGCGCTGAGCTCAGTCGTTTATTGAACGATAGTTTGGCAACATCTGTGAATAAATTGCACACGGAACTGTATCGTTTACCGCAAAATCAGCAATAGAATATGTATGCTCAGCTCATATAATTTGTGTGCAGATGCACATACTCTGTGCTGCTTTCCGATATATGTAAGGGGCGATCAGCCAGATTTAGTTTGAGTTGATGCAGCGTATAGGCAACATACCGTGACACCGATGCTGGTATATAAGCACCGACATGTAGGCAAAGGATTAGTGTGGTAGCCGTGTCTTTCCGACGTGCGTAAAGTAAATGTTGGCACATAAACTATAGCAACTTATTTGCCAAATGCAGCCAAATAGGATCAACGTCTAAACATTCTGCGTGGTGTCTGTTTGTTCTATATCGTGTCTCCCTACCACTTTCGCGCAACGACGCTCTGAGCGTGTTTTTTTAGGGAATTGACTAGTTTGAACCTGGGACCTGTTGCTGGTAAGGGGACGTCAGACCACACATGACATGTAGAATTCAGAAGAGTTCAGTGAGACTAGCGATGATATAACCAAATACTTAATGATTTCAGCGTCAGCTCCACTGCACTCCCTGTAAAAGAATCTTAATACTAAGTAAATTTAGTGGAAGGGATTCAAGGCTTTCCTATTTTTAGTTAGCTGGTAAAATAACGTCGAAAAAGCAGTTAAGTTTACCATAGGAAATTTTATTCTACTCACAAAACATTGTTTATAAATTGCACTATTGATAAAAGGAAATGTTTTAATACAGGATGGTAAAAACCAACTGTGTTCAACAAAAATGTGAACGAATATTCCCTGAAGGGGTTTCCAAGTTCTACAATGGATCACATCTATAATCTAGGTTTAAATTAAGTTTCACAAGAGAGAAAACTATCAAAATGGTCTACAGTGACCCTCAATTATCTTTAATTACTTATCTAACTTGTCGTAAATTACAGTGGCTGATGTGGCTTCTCAATAACTATATAACAGAAAAATTATCGCGTTTCAGATTTTTACTTCAAGTGGCAAATGTGAACACCATGAGTTTTAATTGACGATCGACACTAGTATTACGCAAAGGGGATGTAACAGATGAGACTTCTGCAGTTCTGAATGAAGCCTTATGCGCTCAAAAATGCGGCATCGCGTGCGTTCATTACCATGTCGGTGTTTGTCAGGGGGCGGGGGCCGACGCAGCTCCGTCCAGCTCGCCGTCTCGAAAGCAACTCTCCCCTAACTTCTCCTTACTACAATTTACCGAAGTTGGTTTAAAAAAAAAAACTATCTTGCTGTGTTTTCATCTGACCAATCAGGGTATCAATGTTAACCTTACGTTCCGCCTACAAAAATTCTGTCTATCCAATGAGAAACATTATACTTTTCGTGGTGGGGCAATCTTTTTAAAGTTTGCAACGTAACAGAGACGCGAAAAAGTCTCACGCTAAAACTTGCAGCTGGTGTGGTCCCTTTAGCGTTATCGTAAGATCTATACTGTTCTTCTGGAGGGCTCTATCTTTTAACATGGCCTGGGGGGTGGTCCTGATGTAACAGAGACGCAAAAAAGTCTCACACTAAAACTTGCGGGTGGTGTGGCCCTTTTTGTGTTATCGTAAGATCTATACTGTTCTTCTGGAGGGCTCTAGCTTTTAACATGGGCTGGGGGTGCTCCTGATGTAACAGAGGCACGAAAATGTCTCACGCTAAAACTTGCGGGTGGTGTAGCCCTTTTTGTGTTATCGTAAGATCTATACTGTTCTTCTGGAGGGCTCTAGCTTTTAACATGGGCTGGGGGCTGGTCCAAACGTAACAGAGACGTGAAAAAGTTTCACGCTAAAAACTTGCGGGTGGTGTGGTCGTAGCGGTTAGCTGGCGACGTGGGTGTCCATCCCTTATCGTAGGGCCTTCTCGCTTAACACGGTTCTGCTCTCGGCTTCTGTTCTCGTTTCTCCCCTCGGAACTGCGTCTGTCTCACGGTGGGAAGGTATGACATGCATTTAGGTGTTCTTGAGCTAGTCTGTGGTATTCCATTTGCTCACTCGTTACTCATATTACTTTGGTTAATTTAATGTCACGATTTATTCGGAGCTATGTGACATACTACTGGATTTGCTTATCATGTCAGTGTTTTCATGGAAGGTGTTGAATTTGCCTGACATCCTTCGAACTTAATTTTTGCACTGAAGTTAGGCAATGATTGAATCGTTGTCTAAGTCAGTCAAAAATTATTGATTTATCTAAATTTTGTTGCTTACTGTTCAGCCACTTTATTGTGGTTCTATACTAGTTTGTATTACTAATTTATATTTTTATATTCTACCACATTATAATTAAAAATGACAAGAGAAGAATATTTTTATGCTATTATTAATTTTTAATTATTGTCTTTCTTTAGTTAAGTGTGAAGTTTGTTTTTTAAGAAGTTTGTTATGGAAAGTGAGGAGTCTTTCACATCGATTTTCTTAGAAATATATTTTTTTTATAAATGTAGTAATTAAGTAAAATATATTCCAAACACATTTTCTAAATATCATGTACAAGTAAAATGTTTTTGTTTCTAGACACTGATTTCAACATTGTTACACTAAGAAATAAGAATTATTTCCGAGAATTGCTTTGACAAAGAATTATAGATACACAGGTATTTAGATATTATTCTAACAAATGGTACAAATGTTAAAAAAAAGGGAAAACATCCAACAAGATAAATTTTTATTCTTTGTTTTTTTTAAAGAGAAAAAAAGTGAAATATAGTTATTCTTTTATTTTTATGAGGAGAAAATAAGTGGCATATAGTTTTAGTGTTTATTATGCCTTAATTTTGTTCTTTATATACTGTTCATTTCAGAACAATGACTTATTTTAATCGATAGTCTATTTTTTACTTAAGTCCATAGTCAATAACTGTTATTTTGTAGTTTATTAGCTGTCTGGTGTGCTTAACTTATTTAGTTTTTCACACATTTCTTTTGCACAATTCCTACATCACATAATTTGATTTCACACATTCGCACAATCCTATGAATGTTTAAGCATGAGGTTCTCGAATGTCTTTGCACGAAGGTGATGGACTTGAGGGAGATGGATGTGGGCAAGTATTTGATGTACAGCTTCATTTGTCATTCCTTGTTGGCTTTGCAAGTGTGTGTTGCTGTTGTGGAGGTCCCATGTTGGAATGGAGCTGTGAGTGCAGAATCTTGTGGTTTACTGGCTTTGTATGTGTGAAAGTCATCGTTATGTGTCGCTGAAAGCGGTCGTTTTTCATTGTAATACTTCGCAGACGACTAGTTTACAATAGGATAGGGATTTGGGAAGGTATGTCGTCTATTCTTCACCCATCTTCTTTCTTGGTCTCAATCTTGTAAATCTTCAACTTCTGTTCTTCCTGCTTTTTCTCTGCTTCTTACTTGCTTCTTGGTTCTTCTCTGGGCAGGAGATGGAAATATTTATTGATAACTAGTCGCTTTGAAGTTCTCTTCCTAGTAACAGTTTGATAAATTGTTTGGGCGTGTCATTTTTACTTTGTGGATGTTTTCTTCAGTTTCGTGCATCAGCGTGCTGTTTAATAGAGGTAGTGTGACTTTTACACATATTTTTTGCCAGTGATGGCTTGCCCAAGCGGTCTTCTCGTCGGTCCATTTTTTGCTCACTCTGCTGAGTGGGGGTGCTCGGAGACCCCTTCGGCATTCGGCGTTGCGTCGCGTCACTGCAGGGTGTTCCGTCCCACCAGGGTTCCACCTAGCGGTCGAACTTATTGCCCACTTCAGTTACAAGGGCCTTCTGTTGGTCTCGCTGTCCTTTCCCTTCTCTCGACGCTTCTGCCTTGTAGGAATCGTGTCTTGCTAATTACGTCCTTTTCTTTCTTGATACTTCTTACGTTGCAACTTGTGGGTCATTGCATCTCGCCCTTGCTGGAGTTTTTACAATGATTCTTACAAAAAGTTTTACTTATAGTCATCTAACATATGCCTAGTACCTACATTATTTTGCGCCTTTTTAAAAGTTTTACAAATTTCAGCACCCTTTCCATGTGACAATTCTAAGATATTTTCAATCTTAACTTCTTCAAAAATCCTCAAATTCGTTTAATTTTTATTTTTTGTGTAGTGTTGTGGTGTATAGCATTTTAGTATTTCAAGCTGTTAGACTATCCACGCTTTATCCCTTCACCTTAATCTATGGTACTATTGGTGTTATCATTGAAACTACTTTCTTTTTCATACCTTCCTCTCTCTTCATTCTTCTTTCTCCTGACGATCTTATCTGGAACATAATCTTGAAATATTGTGCTGATTATTTACCAGTAATAAAATTAATCTTCAAACTTTTTGATATGGCTCACATGGTGAAGTCCTAAGGTTTTGCCTGTTTTTGGGTTCATTAGTTCCACAGCATTATCATGAGCAATTCGGCTAATTATGATGGGTCCTTTGTATGCAGCGTAAAACTTATGTATTTTGTGTTTCTGTTTGCTGGAGAGATGGTGTGTTTTTACAAATACTTTCTGGCCTACTGAGAATGTTCTTTTAATTGCTGTTGTATCTCCTCTTTCTTTTCTTTTAATGGCTGCCTTTCTGATGTTGGAGAGTGCTGTTGCTATGACTTGTTTGTGCTGTCTACGTGGTACAATAGGAAATCTAACATTTTCTCTGGTTATGTTTGGGGGTTCAATATTTTTAAGTACAGTGACTGGAGGTAGTAGTGCAGTGCTATGTGGCATTTAATTTATTACTTCTTGAAAATCTTTAAGGTATATATCCCAAGTGTTGTGTCTTTTGCCTATGTCCTTCATAGATCGTTCTGCTGGATTTACACTAGGTTTGTACTTAGATATGTAGATGGGTTTTATTTTGTGTTGTTTTAACGTGTTATGCCATTGCACTGATTTGTATTGTGGGCCATTATCCGAAATTATTCGTTCCACTCGACCTACTTGTCTGAGAAAATCTTGTCTAAATGCTTTACTTATAGTAAGACCTGTTGCCCATTTTAATGGTGTCAAGGTAACATACTTAGAAGTAAGTTCTAAAACGACAAATATGAAAATATATCCACATTTTGTGCGTGGAAGGGGCCCCATCAAATCTGTTGCAGCTATTTTTTTAATCTTTTAGGGATTATTGGAAACATAGGTGGTTTGGTTTGGAAAGTGATGCGTTTAGCCCTCATACATTTTTTGCATTTGACTAATACTGTTCTAATTCGTCTTTCCATATTAGGAAAATGGCTTGTTTGTTTTATTTTTAAAAAGCATTTCTTTGGTCCAAAGTGGCCGTTACTTAAATGTGTATACCATATGTACTTATTAATTAGTTCCTCTGGGATATAAATTAACCATTCATTCGTTGCAACATTTCGTCTAAAAAATAAAACATTGTTTTTTACGAGATAGTGCTGTCGAATGTCTGGAAAATCCTTACTTTTCCACTTGTTTGATTCCTAGTATTTCGGGATCTTTGTCCTGTTCTTTGCCTATGTTTTTCAATGCTGTCGTAATGTAGTTTTCGAAAGGTACTTGTTTCATATAGTACATTGTAAACTGGTCTTCTGCTGCTTCCAGATGTATGTTATTGGACGCACCCTGTGGACATCGTGATAAAGCATCTGCTAATACATTCGCTGGTCCTGGTATGTGTGTAATAGTAAAGTCAATTTCTTGTAATATTAACATCCATCTGGCTAACCTCCCATGAGTTAGTCTGGCGGATAACAGAAATTCTAATGCTTTGTGGTTAGTGTATACTTTTGTTTTTCTTCTGAATAGGAAGTATCGAAAACGTTGGAAGCCCCATACAATGGCCAATGCTTCCAGCTCCGTGACTGAATAGTTTTTCTCGCTTTTTGTGAGTACCCGACTGGCAAATGCAATTGTTCTATATGATCTTAGCCCTGCCTGTTCGTATTCTTGGAATAAAACAACTCCTAAACCTGTTTTCGCGCTATCAGTGGCCATACAAAAATTTTGTGTTAGATCATGATGTGCTAAAATCGGTGCTGTTGTTAGTGCGTTTTTCACTTTTAAAACTTCTTCATTGGCTTGCTGATCCCATACCCATGGCGTCTTTTTTCCAGTCAATGCACATAGGCGTGGTGTTGCGAGAGAGTCGATCCAAATAAATTTTTTATAGAATCCAGTGAGACCTAGAAATCCTCTGAGAGTTTTCTTATTATATGGAGTACAGAATTCTTTGATTGCCGTTAGTATTTCTGGGTCGGGCATTACCCCTTTCTCTGAAATTATGTGTCCAAGAAATTAGACCTCTCGCCTTCCAAATTTGGATGTTGTTATACTCCAAATTTGGGTTTTGTTATATTTGCTGTGATCCGATGCTCTTTCATGATCTGTAAAAACTGGTTTAATGTGTCGTTGTGATGTTCCCAAGAGGGGTCTGCTATAATCACATCATCAACATAACAAGTAATTTTTTGTAAAATTTCATTACTGAGTACAGTATTAAATCCCCTAATAAACGCTGCTGATGATATGTTTAAGCCAAATGGCAATCGTTTAAACTGGTAACATCTACCGAATACAATAAATGCTGTAAATTTTCTACATTCTGGGGCCAATTCTATTTGCCAGAAACTACTCCGTAAATCAATTGATGAAAATATCTTAGCACCATGGAAGTTTTGTATCAATTCCTCTAATTTTTCTGGGCGATCTTTCTCAGTGATTATGATTGTGTTGATCTATCTGGAATCAAGCACTAACCTGATGCTCCCATCTCGTTTTTGGACAATATGGAGCGCGCTGTTATATGTGGAGGTAGCTGGTTCAATAATATCGTCATCTAACATTTTAGATATCTCCTGGAATACTTTATTCCTGTAGCTTAATGGGATTGTATAGGGTGGCACTCTAAATGGTTTGTGCTGGTTTACTTCAAACTTGTACTGAAAGTGCTTAATGCTGCCAGTCTTAGGTAAAAATACCTCTGCGTTATTTCGTAAAATATCCTCTAATTCTCTTTTACTGTGTCCGCAGCTCGTGGTCGTGCGGTAGCGTTCTCGCTTCCCACGCCCGGGTTCCCGGGTTCGATTCCCGGCGGGGTCAGGGATTTTCTATGCCTCGTGATGACTGGGTGTTGTGTGCTGTCCTTAGGTTAGTTAGGTTTAAGTAGTTCTAAGTTCTAGGGGACTGATGACCATAGATGTTAAGTCCCATTGTGCTCAGGGCCTCTTTTACTGTGTTCCGAAATACCTTGAACTTCTTGCAGTATTTCGTCGATTTCTTTATGGGCTTCTAACATGAGTTGAGGCGATTCCCCCTTTTGTGCATACCATTCTAATTCTTCATCCTCTTTATCTCGCGTCATTCTTAATTGTTTGTTTATAACTGGTATTTCTTCTAATTTTAGCTTTTGCTCAAAGAGAAGTGTGACATTCCCGAATGTTACGCTACCTTTCCCCATATCTATTATCAATCGTCTCTCATTTTAAAAATCTGCACCTATAATCAAAGCTACAGTTAGTTTAGGTATAATCACGAAGTTGGCTTCGATCTTTTTACCTTGACACGAAAGAGTTAACCCTGTTTGTCTCGTAACTTCCGCAGCATTGTTTCTAATAGGACCTCTTACTTTAATCTTACGTGTTTTCAGAACTGGCAATTCCTCATTGGCATTACACTGCATGAATAAATTTTCTGAGATCGCAGTCAGTTCACTTCCACTATCAATTACAATATTGACTGGGATATGCTTTACCATGGCCTTCACAATTGGTTGAATTTGAAAGGGTTGGTTCTGTTCTTCTTCTTCTTGCATCAACGAATCCTGCACTGAATCTTACATGAGTCTTTTTAGGAATTTCCCTTGTGAATTCGAACTTCCTGTAGGATATGCTTCGACTACTACTTCTCTCTCTTTTATTTCATCTTCTCTATTTCTTCCTTCATTTACGCTTTCTTCAGCATGCTCTACTTTTTCCTCATCCTCGTCTATCTTCTCCTTCTTCGTCGTACTTCCACATAATCGCATCTAAATGCTCTAATTATCGCTTCATAACTTCCTTCATTATATACGTTGGGTTTTGTGCCCACACGTAACTTATTTTCAACTTCTGTCGACTGCGCATTATCCTCATTGAATTCGCTTTCCCTGGTTTCCATCTCAAATAACTCTGCAATACTCATTACTTCGTCCTTTCCTCCTACATTCGTTGTGCCTTCCTCTGGTAATTCACTTCCTCGTCAGTATACTCCCAATTAATTTCATCCCAACACGATATTGTTATTTTCCTGTCTTCGTCTGCATCTGGTCCCTGCGGATTTGTTTCTTCCTTCTTCTTTTCTCGTGATAAGATTTTTGCTTCTCTGTTCAAGGTGCTGCAATTGTCCTGGGTCGGTGCGTCATTCTCTTTGGTATGGGCGCTTAGCTGTCAATTCGAACGTTTATCGGGGTTTGGTGGTCTTACCTCCACCTCTTCTATCTTTATTCTCTTTTCTTGTTCAGCTTGTTGATAGTGGTTTCTTTGTTGATAATATGTCGGTCTATTGGTTCTCCAGTACCCGTTCCGGTTGTCGTTATTCCCTCTGTAATATTTGTTGCCGTTCCTTGGTGAATTATAGTTATTGCCATATTCTCTTCTAAATCCATAACCGGTTCTTTGTTGAAATCTATTGTCGTCTCTTGGTGCAAAGTTATCACTTGGTTCGTAATTATTGTTTCTTCGTACTGTGTCTTGTGGATTCCACTGCTTTTTGCTTTCGTTTTCACGTGCGCTTCGTCTTTTTCTTGCGTCATCTTCCGAAAATATGAACTCTAGTCCCCTTAGAATACCTTTAAATGCTTCGACGTCATTGTCTCCGCGACCTACTAATGATTGCTGGTATTTCAATGGTAGCTTCATCGCGCATAATTTAATCAACTCTCCATCACTGTATGGTACATCTAAGCATTGATTTTTCTTTGCCATTACTTCGAAAAATTTCACGGGACTCTTCTCTCCTGAATTTTCAAAATATGGGTTCTGTAATAATTCGTACTTCACTCTGTTCTGTGCTTCGCTGGATCAATATCGTGAGGGAAACTTCTCTCTGAAATCTTCGTACGATCGCCATGTCGCTGCAACATTCTGCATGGTTTCTGCGACTGTTCCTGACAGGTGTGCACATATAAAGTCTACTTTGTGTGCTAGCGTCCAGTATTCTGGTAATCATACTCGGAATTGATCAATAAAAGTTCGTGGATGTAATGAGTTTCCTTCTCGAAAGTGTTGAAATTTTCTGACTGTGAGGAAATGATCGTTGTCGTACTTCGCCATAGTTCCATATGAAATTCGCGGTCCGGAACCGCGCGACTGCTACGGTCGCAGGTTCGAATCCTGCCTCGGGCATGGATGTGTGTGATGTCCTTAGGTTAGTTAGGTTTAAGTAGTTCTAAGTTCTAGGGGACTGATGACCACAGTAGTTAAGTCCCATAGTGCTCAGAGCCATTTGAACCATTTTGAAATTCGCGTTTCTTCGCCACTTTTGTTCCTCATCATTTCTCCCGTCGTTCTTTCCGGTTGTGGTAGATCCATTGGATATTGTCCACTGTAACTCTCGCCTACCCTTGCGTAGTATCGTTGGAGTGGTACGCAATAATTTTCTTCCATCGGTTGTGAACGTGTAGCTGATTGCATTGCACTGTTCTCTTCGCGACCTGGCTTTCCATTGTCAGGTATTGGTTCGGTATCTTGTCTGGCTAACCTTGCTGCTTCACTGCACGATCCAAACTGTCTTGAAACATACATTTGTGGTTCCGCATGTGTTTGTGATGACGTTTGTTCATCAAGAATTTCGAAACGTGTTTGTTGCTATGTAGGCTGCCTGATTTCACGTATGTTATTTTCCGCCTGTGATTGGAATCGCAAATGTGTAATATCTTCGTTAATTGCTTGTTTTTCCTGTGCTGTTACAGATACGGATGTGGTTACAGACTCTGTGCTTGTTCGATCCTGTTCACTACGCTCTTCATTGGTTTGCAACAACTCTGTTCGCAATTTCTGAAACTGTCGCTTCGTTTGCGCTTCTATTTTGACTATGCGGCTATCATATCTTCTCAGCGCTGCTTTTGTGATACGTTTGTGTAGAACACTGCTTTCAACAATTTCACGCGCTGTACCTGCTGCTTGTCTAGTAATTACGTTTATCTGTTTCTCTAGTTTCTTGACTTCTCCGTGGGTGTTGTTACGTAATGTTTTGATCTCGTCCTGAATGTCATTACACAATGTTTGTACGTCCACTTGTACCTTGTCAGTGTCTGTTCTCAATTGATTGTAACCTGCTATTAAGTTTCATATCACTTCTTGAGATTCTTTTGCCTCGTCTTCAATATGACTTAGGTGTAACTGAATTTTTTTGTTTTGTTCTTTAATCGCACGCATTTGTTTCGTGGTTTCTGCACTTTGTTTCGTCGTTTCTGCATTTTGAATTTTAATTTGGTTCGAAATTTCTTTATTTTGCCTTGTCATGGTTTCCGTAATTAACTATAACAATTCTGCTAGATTGGTGGGTCCTATTGCGTTTACTTCCGACGTCCTACGCTCTGTGTTTTCGCCCAAATGTTGGTTCGCAACCGATTGCATTGAACTGTGCTGTGACACGATTCTGCTCGCATTCCTTACTCTGTGGTGACGGAGCTCTGATTGCTTGTACTATGGGTTCTACGTATTCAAGACGCAATTTAGAATCCTCATCGACTGTCTCTCTACTTTCCTGCTCCTCTGTCGTATGCTGACTTATGTTTTCTATGCCTTGACGTACATTATCCTCGTTATAGTGCGTTATATGTCCTATTTCTTGAGATATTGCATCGTCTGTTGTACTGTCCTCTATTCTCTGTCCATTTTCATGCTGGGTCTCTACCTCAATTCGGTCAAGGTCTCGATCTGCTATTGCTAATCTTTCCGAATCCCTTATTTTCTGTTTTAAAAGCAATTCACGCGCCCTACTTCGAGTCAACATGCGCTCATACGATCTCACGCGTTTCATAAACTTTTTGTTCACACGCCTTGACACTACCAAGACTGACAATCCATTCACTTACTTGTTGGGTCAGAACCAACTTGTCAACGATGTATCAGCCACCTGTCCGCTTGCATTGGAGAGAAAACTTAATTCTAACAATTTTTAAAATTCATAACTTAATTATGCTATTTTCTCTGCTGGAATGTCTATCTATTGAATACTTTCCTACTATCTATCACTGCAGCTACTGTTTTCGACTATTTCTAACGTTGAAAAATCTTTTTTTATTCTGAAAATTTTTCAACGGGGTATTTTTCTGACCTAGTTAGGCATGTGGTCGACCTTCAATCATGGTATTTTACCATCCTGGCAGGGTCGCCATTTTCTAAACATTCTGCATGGTGTCTGTTTGTTCTATATCGTGTCTCCCTACCACTTTCGCACAACGATGCTCTGAGCGTGTTTTTTTAGGGAATTGACTTGTATGAACCTGGGACCTGTTGCTGGTAAGGAGACGTCAGACCACACATGACTTATAGAATTCAGAAGAGTTCAGTGAGACTAGCGATGATATAACCAAATACTTAATGATTTCAGCGTCAGCTCCACTGCACACCCTGTAAAAGAATCTTAATACTAAGTAAATTTAGTGGAAGGGGTTCAAGGCTTTCCTATTTTTAGTTAGCTGGTAAAATAACGTCGAAAAAGCAGTTAAGTTTACCATAGGAAATTTTATTCTACTCACAAAACATTGTTTATAAATTGCACTATTGATAAAAGGAAATGTTTTAATACAGGATGGTAAAAACCAACTGTGTTCAACAAAAATGTGAACGAATATTCTCTGAAGGGGTTTCCAAGTTCTACAATGGATCGAAGGATGACCTATGCCATATCACATCTATAATCTAGGTTTAAATTAAGTTTCACAAGAGAGAAAACTATCAAAATGGTCTACAGTGACCCTCAATTATCTTTAATTACTTATCTAACTTGTCGTAAATTACAGTGGCTGTTGTGGCTTCTCAATAACTATATAACAGAAAAATTATCGCGTTTCAGATTTTTACTTCAAGTGGCAAATGTGAACACCATGAGCTTTAAATGGCGATCGACACTAGTATTACGCAAAGGGGATGAAACAGATGAGACTTCTGCAGTTCTGAGTGAAGCCTTATGCGCTCAAAAATGCAGCAACACGTGCATTCATTACCTTGTCGGTGTTCATCAGGGGGCGGCGGCCGGCGCAGCTCCGTCCAGCTCGCCGTCTCGAAAGCAACTCTCCCCTAACTTCTCCTTACTACAGTTTACCGAAGTTGGTTTAAAAAAAAAAACTATCTTGCTGTGTTTTCATCTGACCAATCAGGGTATCAATGTTAACCTTAAGCTCCGCCTACAAAAATTCTGTCTATCCAATGAGAAACATTATACTTTTCGTGGTGGGGCAATGTTTTTAAAGTCTGAACGTAACAGAGACGCGATAAAGTCTCACGCTAAAACTTGCAGCTGGTGTGGTCCTTTTAGCGTTATCGTAAGATCTATACAGTTGTTATGGAGGGCCCTATCTTTTAACATGGGCTGGGGGTGGTCCATATGTAACATAGACGCGAAAAAGTCTCACGCTATAACTTGCGGGTGGTGTGGCCCTTTTTGTGTTATCGTAAGATCTATACTGTTCTTCTGGAGGGCTCTAGCTTTTAACATGGGCTGGGGGTGCTCCTGATGTAACAGAGGCACGAAAATGTCTCACGCTAAAACTTGCGGGTGGTGTAGCCCTTTTTGTGTTATCGTAAGATCTATACTGTTCGTCTGGAGGGCTCTAGCTTTTAACATGGGCTGGGGGGTGGTCCTAACGTAACAGAGACGCGAAAAAGTCTCACGCTAAAAACTTGCGGGTGGTGTGGTCGTTGCGGTTAGGTGGCGGCGTGGGTGTCCGTCCCTTATCGTAGGGCTTCCTCGCTTAACACGGTTCTGCTCTCGGCTTCTGTTCTCGTTTCTCCCCTGGGAACAGCGTCTGTCTCACGGTGAGAAGGTATGACATGCATTTAGTCATTCTTGTGTTAGTCTGTGGTATTCCATTTGCTCACTCGTTACTCGTATTACTTTGGTTAATTTAATGTCACGATTTATTCGGAGCTATGTGACATACTACTGGATTTGCTTATCATGTCAGGGTTTTCATGGAAGGTGTTGGATTTGCCTGACACCTTACAAACGGCTGTATGCTTCCCTTGGCTGCCGAAGAACGAACATTGGTATAAACCTATTAGAGAATAAAGAATGTGTATGGAGCAGCATGTCTCTCGAAAATCCCGTTGTGGAATATTGCACTAAAGATCTGTTTTGGTCGTGATTCGACACAAGACGCATCTCAATGTGGGACGCAGAAGTTACACAAGACCCTTGAAGGGTCGACGATTCCTGTCGGATGAGTATGCACAGCAGGCAGTTCGGACTTATTCCCACAGCAGGACATGAGTTTTACCAAACGGATATTTTCGACCCAGAGCATCGCTGGGAATCACACAGGGCCGAATTATTGGTAGTTGGGACAACATTAGGCACGTAATGAGGGCCATTATATACAGGGTGAGTCACCTAACATTACCGCTGGATATATTTCGTAAACCACATCAAATACTGACGAATCGATTCCACAGACCGAACGTGAGGAGAGGGGCTAGTGTAATTAATACAAACCATAAAAAAATTCATGGAAGTCTGTTTTTTAACACAAACCTACGTTTTTTAAAATGGAATCCCGTCAGTTATGTTAGAACATCTGAACATATAAACAAATACGTAATCAGTGCCGTTTGTTGCATTGTAAAATGTTAATTACATCCGGAGATATTGTAACCTAAAGTTGACGCGTGAGTACCACTCCTCCGCTGTTCGATCGTGTGTATCGGAGAGCACCGAATTACGTAGGGATCCAAAGGGAACGGTGATGGACCTTAGGTACAGAAGAGACTGGAACAGCATATTACGTCCACATGCTAACACCTTTTTATTGGTCTTTTTCACTGACGCACATGTACATTACCATGAGGGGTACACGTTCGACGGGCGTTTCATAGGACGTGGAGGACGCATAAATTGACCAGCCCGTTCTCCTGATCTTACATCTCTGGACTTCTTTCTGTGGGGTATGTTAAAGGCGAATGTGTACCGTGATGTGCCTACAACCCCAGAGGATATGAAACAACGTATTGTGGCAGCCTGCGGTGACATTACACCAGATGTACTGCGGCATGTTTGACATTCATTACGCCAGAGATTGCAATTGTGCGCAGCAAATGATGGCCACCACATTGAACATCTATTGGCCTGACATGTCGGGACACACTCTATTCCACTCCGTAATTGAAAACGGAAACCACGTGTGTACGTGTGCCTCACTCCTCATGGTAATGTACATGTGCGTCAGTGAAAAAGACCAATAAAAAGGTGTTAGCATGTGGACGTAATGTGCTGTTCCAGTCTCTTCTGTACCTAAGGTCCATCACCGTTCCCTTTGGATCCCTACGTAATTCGGTGCTCTCCGATGCACACGATCGAACAGTGGAGGAGTGGTAGTCAAGCGTCAACTTTAGGTTACAATATCTTCGAATGTAATTAACATTTTACAATGCAACAAACGGCACTGATTACGCATTTGTTTATATGTTCAGATGTGCTAACAAAACTAAAGGGGTTCCATTTAAAAAAACGTAGGTTTGTGTTAAAAAACAGACTTCCGTGCATTTTTTTATGGTTTGCATTAACCAACTACACTAGCCCCTCTCCTCACGTTCGGTCTGTGGAATCGATTCGTCAGTATTTGATGTGGTTTACGAAATATATCCAGCGGTAATGTTAGGTGACTCACCCTGTATATGGCTGCCAAGAAGGGGTAGGAATCCAGTGTGCACTCTGTGTGCATACCGGGAGGGCTCATTCCAGATCTGGAACGGGTGCTTCTTGATGCCATGAAGAGTACAGGTTGCAGGCAACTGCAGGTGATGCCTAACGATGTGTGTCAGTTTGGATTTTAAGAGAATCTCTCTGGTTTCGGGCGGCTAGCTGAAGTCGTACAGACTGCCAGTCCTGCTAGCGACATGAAGGCGGAGCTCACCATCTGTAGCATCCTTGACAGAACCGACTGTGGTCCTTTGACAGAGGGCGGAACGGAGGATCTGGTTCATATGATCAGGCGGTTTTGCGAGTGTGTAGGCTGCAGGCTCCTCGACTTTGTGGCATAGGATGATGGATTTCCGGATTCCGCTCGTCAGGAGTCCACTACACACAGGAAGCGGTTACAAAGGTATCGGGGACTTCTTGGAGGAGACTGGCCGTTTTTTAGGTTAGAAGGTCACAGGAATCTGCAGAAGGTTGTCAGTCTAAAAGGATACAGGGCAAACAAAGGACGAAGGCAGGCCTGGCAACAATCGGTATTGTAGTTGTAAATTGTAGCTGCGTTTCTTAACAATCAGAGCGCTAATAGAAAGCACTGAGTCTCAAATTGTTATAGTTACAGAAAGCTGTCTAAAGCCGGAAATATGTTCATCTGACATTTTTACAAAGGCCCTAACCTTGTTCGGAAAGGATAGATTAAATACAATTGGAGATGAAGTGATCATTACTGTTAGAAGTAGCAGTCGTAATATTTCCTGTGAGTTAGTATTGGAATAGGCTATAGATGACAACCAGAATAATTTGGTCCTTTTATCGAACCCCCGAATCAGCCACTCAGATGATACAGCTGTTGAACAGTAAAGAAGGAAACTTGTGTCTCATTTCAAATAGGTACCCCGCTCACATAATTATAGTTGGAGGTGACTTCAGTCTACAGTCGGTATATTGGTGAAAATACATGTTCAAAATCCGCCGTAGGCATAAAACGTCGTCTGAAATCGTACTGAATGCTTTCTTAGAAAAGTGTTAGTTTAGAAGCACAGCCGAAGTGTAAATGATAATATAATACATGTCGTGTGACTAGGGCCTCCCGTCGGGTAGACCGTTCGCCGAGTGCAAATCTCTCAATTTGACGCCACTTCCGCGAGTTGCACGTCGATAAGGATGAAATGATGATGATTAGGACAACACAACACCCATTCCCAGAGCGGAGAAAATCTCCGACCCAGTCGGGAATCAAACCCGGGCCCTTTGGATTGACATTCTGTCACACTGACCTCTCATCGACCGGGGGTGGACCAAATGATAGTGAAAACTTATTTCACCTCTTCGTAGTATATAATTCTCAGAAAATGGGGAACATCATAACAGATACAGGGATTGGTGCCCATAAGGTTGTTTTAGCGAGACTGAATACCATAACATCTAAACCCACCAAAGCTAAACACAAAATACATCTGTTAAAATGAGCAGATAATAATTCACTTGACGCCTTCCTACAAGACAAGTCTCCACTCCTTCCAGTCTATGTACACGTAGACCAGATGCAGTTTGAATTTAAAAAATAGTGTCGACAGCAGTTGAGAGATATATACCAGATGTACGTATTATAAGAGATAGTTTCATTCCCCCATGGTGCTTTCAATAGTTTCCACACCGAAACTCTATCTCGAAATCTGGCAGAAAATCCAAAGAAGGTCGTATGTGAAATACAGCAGCTGCAAGACGGCATCAGTATTTTCACTGCGCGATAGCAATGGTGATGTACTGGTGACAGTGCCACTAAAGCAGAGTTACTAAACACCGTTTTCCGAAATTCCTTCGCAAAAGAAGTCGAAGTGAATTTTCCAGTTTCGAACCAAGGACAAACGCAAACATGTGTAACTTAGAAATCGATATCCTTGGTGTAGCGAAGCAATTGTAAACACTAAGTAAAGGCAAGAGCTCCAGTCCAGATTCTATACCAGTGGGGTTCGTTCCAGAGTACGCTGATACAATAGGTCCATATTTAGCAATCATATACAACCGACCGCTCGTGAAAAGATACGACCTTAAAGACTGAAAAGTTGCGCAAGTCACACCAATACATAAGAAAGGACATAGGCGTAATCCGTTGAATTACATACCCTTAACACTAACGTCGAATTGGAGTAGGATTTTGGAACATATACTGTGTTCGAACATTATGGGTTATCACGATGGAAACGATTCTTTGACAAACAGCCAACACAGATTCAACTAGCTCTTTAGTTTCACGAAGTAATGAGTGGTATTACAGTGTATGTCAAATGTCAAGTTGATTCCGTACTAAATGTCCAGAGGGCTTGTGACACCGTTCCTCACAAGTGACATGCAATCAAGTTGCGTACTATGTAGCATCGTCTCAGTCGTGTGACTCGACTCGTAATATCCTAGAAGGAAGGTCTCAGTTTTTAATAATTGACGGAAAGTCATCGAGTAAAACAGAAGTGATTACTGGCTATCCCCAAGCAATCCCTTTGTGTTCTTGATCTGTATAAATGATTTAGGAGAGAATCTGAGCATCCTCTTGGATTGTTTGTTGATGATGCTGTCATTTACTGTCTTATAAAGTCATCAGATAGCCAAAACCAGCTATAAAATGTTTTAGACGAGATCTCTGTAAGGTGTGAATACTGGCAGTTGACTCTAAATAACGGACAGGGTGAAGTCATCCACATGAGTACCAAATAGAATCCGCTAAATTTCGGTTACTGCATAAATCTCACAAATATAAAGGCTGTAAATTCACTTAAACAGTTAGGGATTACAATTACGAGTCACTGAAACTGGAACGATTACATAGATAATGTTGCGAGGATATCGAACCAAAGACTGCGAGTTATTGGCAAAACACTTAGAAGATACAACAGGTCTATTAACGAGACTACGCCTGTTCGCCATCTTCTGGAGTACTGCTGTGCCATGTAACGAATGTATCAGATAGCACCGACGGATGATATAAAAAAAGTTCAGAGAAGGACAGCTGCTTTTGTATTATCACGAAATAGTCGAGAGAGTGACAAAGATACAGTACACGAATTGGGGTGGCAATCATTAAAACAAAGGCGTTTTTTGCTGAAGCAGGATCTTATCATTATATTTCAAACCTCAGTTTTCTCCTCAGTGTGAAAACATTTTGTTGACGTCCACCTACATAGAAAAAAATGATTGTGCTAATAATATAAGAGATATCAGAGTTCTCAATTTTTCCACGCGCTGCTCGACAGTGGAACGGCAGAGAGCTCGTAAGTGGATCGATGAATCCATTGCCCGGCACTTAACAGTGGATTGCAGAGAAATACTGTAGATGGAAATATAGATTGCCTCAGTGTTCACGGCGTTTTTGGCTGATTGACATACCGATCTCGTACTGTACGACCTTCGAATGGAAACTTTTTGATAGCCCTTTATATACTGATAAGCTAAAATGGCCATTGCGGCTGAAATCAATTGATTCTGTGAGACGAGTAGAATTTTCCCCATCTAGAGAAGCCAGTGAAGGAACTATGACTTCACGTAGCAACTACTACACGCCCCTTTGTGTTCAGTTTACCAGTTGTCTCTTCTAGCTCCTCTCCTCACGCCTGGCTCCGCCTTCCACAGAATACACCGAGGAGTATCGCTGTTGCTCCGTAGTTCAGTATTATTCACCACATTATAAATACATTATTCGGCTTCTGCAATCACCCGTTCCGCTAGCCAGGAGTGCAGTCTTGAAGCCTCGGTACCAAATTAACTCAAAATACTACTATAAATTTTTATACGTTTCACTTTTTGCCCCATACTAAAGATGTCATTGCAGTCGTTGCGAAATAATCCAGGCCTATACACCTATTCCTCCCATAAATGACTGGATGAGCGTTTCCTCAATATGAATGAAGGGAACAGCATTCAACATTTAGTTGAATGCTGTCCTGTAAATCACAGTAACCATAAAAGAATGTTTGCTTTACATTATTACTTTCTTGTACCTCTTATTTTTAAGTCATCTCTGAAAGTAAAATAACGCTACGTAACATCTACTTACATCTGAATAAAATCTTCTCAGTTTTCACGCCGCGTCAGTTCGAATAAAATTCTCTAGCTCTCGATGGCTATCGCCAGACCTCCTAGGATTTATGGACTGCCGAAGACACATAAGGAACATGTTCCTATAAGGCCCATTTTTAGTGCAATCAGCTCGCCCGCCTGCACACAGGCAAATCTTGCAGGATTATTAGCGCCAAAACTGGAACGTTGTGAACGCTTTGTTGTAAACTCGCAGACATTTGTTGAAACACTCAAGAAAATGTAATTACGCCGAAACGTTAGTCTGGAGGTGGTGTCACTTTTTACCTGGGTGCCAGCACAAGACACGCTGGATCTTCAGGCCCAGCAGTTTCCACCTGGAATGGTCAGGTTGTTCCTTCATGTTCTAACGAGAACGTACTTCTTGTACCCCAATGAATATTATGAAATGACTGATGGCACAGTAACGGGCTCACCACTGTCTCCTGCAGTCGCAAATTTCTTCATGGAGCATTCTGAGGGCAGGCTCTGAAGTCTGCGTTGTTGCGCCCGTCTTGCTTCCTAAGGTACGTCGATGACACCTTCCTGATATGGCCTCACGGTAAAAATATACTGTAACAGTTCGTAGATCACATCCCAACATTAAATTTACCATCGAGATGGAGAAGAATGGCAAGCTATCATTCTTGGATGCTTTAGTTGAGCGGAAGGCAGGAGGGAACCTTGGTCATTCAGTGTACAGGAAACCGAAGTACACTGATCTATTTTAAACGTCTATAGTTTTCATCACCCAGCACACAAGGAAGCAGTCCTGAACACGTTAATACACAGAGCCAAAGTTCTTTCTGACGACGACCACCTACAGTCTGAATTGCAGCACTTGACATACGTGTTCAGAGAGAATGGTCAGAGCAAAACAGGCTTCGCAATCGCTTTTTGGTGTCATCGAAGAAGGATGCCTTGTGAATCGGCAGAAGAAGCCAATCCGGCGGCTTTCCTGACATATTGTGGGGCAATGAGCAGCAGCAAGTTAGGACGTGTACTGCAGAGACTTGGGTTGAGACTGTCTTCCGGTCCGCCCCCAAGATACGAGATATGTTGCGCCCTGTTAAAGATGACATAACTCTTCGTGTGCCTAGTATGTGTGGGTGTCCCTTGCTAGTGCAGCAGTATGTATATTGGCCAGACAATTCACAAAGTTGCAGAGCGTTCTACCGAGCACAAGAGACGTATTAAACAAAAGGAGCGAGACAAGTCGGCTATAGCTGAGCATTGCTTGAGGAACGGACACAAAATACAAGTTGAGAACACGAGAGTTTTGGCTCATGCGTTGACATACTGGGATTCAGTTATAAAAGATGAGGCTAAGATTGGAATGAACACCAACAATTTTAACAGAGATCAAGGTACACACTGAGTAAGGCCTGAGGGTGGGATTTGGATGTCGAAAGGATGCAACGACGGATGCTTAACGCTTGTAGCGAAGGGGGGAGCTGCAGTTTCAAACGTGGTGCCGGCCCCTGGAGCCAACTGACGTCACTCGGTCCCGCGGTGGACGGCAGCTGCTATGAGCTGCCCAACTCGCCTTCTGTGCGCACATCGTTTTGGCCCTCTCTGATTGGTACCAGTGGCCGTAATCGTGTCCATATATACGGAGAATCGTGTCAGCCATAGCCCTCCCTCCACTCCCCCCCCCCCCTCCACCTTGGCACGCCAATAACATCGTCTCCTATGCCTCAACATTCGCTCCCTCTCTGCCAACAAATACCTCTTAATGCATATCCTGTCCCAGCTCTAGGTCGACTCCTCCATCCTTAACGAAACCTCCAACCTCACAATGTTGTGTACACCTCTCTCTACCTCCTTCACTGTACCGAACTTCCCCTGTCCCAAGGTGGAGTTGCTATTGGCCACCTGAGGCATAGCCCTGTCCTGATGCAACCCCCACTCAATGACCCGACCAAACACCTCGTCCTCAGCGTCATTTTTCTCTCCCTTGCTGTCACCTATGCCACTATCTATGTCCATCATGCAGCTCCTCTCCCCTACAAATTCATCTACCATGCTAACTGCACTTTCTCCGCCTTTGTGATTGCCGCTGACCACAGTATCCACAACTGCGACCTTGCCACCCTTCGACAGTGGCATCAGTTCCTCGCTACCCTCCATGGTGACCTTTTTCCCCTCCCACAGCTCATCCATCCAGAAAGTAACTTCACCCTGGATGTCGTAATCACTTTCCCCAGCCTCCTTGGTCCTATCACTGTGGATGTCCTCGACACCATTGGTAGTGACAACCTCCCATTCTCATAATCTCCTCAGACCATCGTCCACCTCTTGCCCCTGCTCTGCTACCCCTCCAAAGTCTGTCCATGACCAGTGCTGAGCTGACTGGGATGCCTCCAGGAATTCATTGCCACACAGGTCTAAAGCCACCCACTTACCTTTCACCATCCCACTGATGTCACCCATGCTCATCCTTCCTCCAGAAGACCATCACTGATGCAGTGGAGACCCATGTTCCTACCAAACCTATCCACCCTCGCTACCCTACTCTTCCTCCACAGGCTGTCCTTCTTCTCCATGAATCCCACGGGGTGTACTGCGATTCCCTGCACATCCATCATTGGGATACACTCCTCTGCCACCGGCATTTACAATGACGTATCTGAAACCTCTTAACGGCAAAGAAATGCTGGAACTGGCACCAGACATGTATACGACTCAACTCCACCCTCAGTGTCAACTCCTCCAAGTACCTGGTCTGCCTTCCACCACCTCGCTGGTAGTCACTCTGCCCTGCATTACCCCTTCTCCACGAAGACTGCCCCTCCCCTGACAATCTCAGCAAGGTTAACCATTTTGCTTCCCACCTCTCTGAGGTCTTCTCCATTCCTGTCTTTGATTACTCTCTCTTCCCCACAGTCCTTGAACTTTATGACACCTCTGTCCATGACTCATCCCCAGTTTCCAGTACTTGGATCACTTACTCCTCACAGACATAAACACTCACATTACAGCACACAGCATCAAACTCGTACCCTGCTCCAAATGCAACACCACCCCTGGCCATGACGATGTCACCTACCACCACTCAGCGAATCCTCCCCTCCTTCCTGGCTGTCCTTGTTACCTTGTATAACATCATCCCCTCCACTGGCTATTACTCCGACGTGTGGAAGACTTCCCATGTCCTGCTATTTCCTGAACCCAGCAAACCCCCGTCTGACCCCTCCTCCTATCACCCCATTTATCTTACCTCCATCTTCAGTTCATCCTCTCCTGACATATTCATCATCACCTTATCCAGCACCGGCCGGTGTGGCCGAGCAGTTCGAGGCCCTTCAGTCTGGAACCACATGACTGCTACAGTCGCAGGTTCGAATCCTGCCTTGGGCATAGATGTGTGTGATGTCCTTAGGTTAGTTAGGTTTAAGAAGTTCTAAGTTCTAGGGTACTGATGACCTCAGATGTTAAGTCTCATAGTGCTCAGAGTCATTTGAACCATTTGAACCTTAGCCAGCACCACCATCTTCCCCTTACCCAGTGTGGCTTCTGGCCCTCCTTCTCAGCTGATGACGAGCTCCTTGACCTTACAATCTTCTTTCCCTCCCACTTAAATCCCATCATTCTGCTATCTTTGTTTCCCTTAGCCTTCAGAATGTCTTTGACCATGTGTGGCCTCCCTGGCTCCTCTTTAAACTCCATACCTATGCTCTTCCGATTAATTTCGTCTGTCTCGTTGTTTCCTTCCTCTCCCATTGTCCCTCCTTTGTCGCTATCCACAAACCAATTCCCATACATCCTATCCCAACATGGGCATGCCCCAAGGCTCTGTCCCTTCCCCTCTTCTCTATCTCCAGTATACTGCAGATATGGCCAAATCATTACCTTACCATTTATGGTTTTCCTATCCACCTCACTCATACCCTGAAATAACTCTACCTCGCCCTCAACTGTCACCTTGCCTGGGCTCCTAATCTCTGTACGATTCAACACAAGGCCCACAATAGACTCCACCTCCTAAAACTCTTGTCTGGCTGAACTTGGGGACTACAGCCTTCCACCAACCTTCATATGTACAAATGCTTGCTCTGTCCGATCCTTTGTTATGGCAGCATCGCCTCAATTTCTGCCCCACCCAGATTCTATAAAGCCCTCCAAATCCTCGAATACCATGAACTCCACGTCACTTTTTGTATCCACCTCCCATCCCTCACATGGATCCTCTATGACCTCATCGCCTTGCCACGTCTTATCCTTTCCCTCGAACACACCTGCACCACGTACATTGTTCACAGACTCGACCCCCCCCACCTCCTTATGTCTCCTATCCTCTCTATCCCCAGCCCACTGTTGTGTCTTCACCATTGTGTCCCACCATCTTTTCATCTCCACACCCTCCACCTCCTTCTTAACATACCTTCCAGTGCCTACCCCTCCCAGATGATGAATATCCCTTGATATCTACCCCTCCTACCAACTCTAGCCTCACCATTCCTTCCTCCTCAGCACTCCCTCTCCCCTCCTTTTCTCTTCCCCTGGGAGGTTTTTTCCTCCCTCCCATGTCTCCTCCCTTTCCACTGCACACGTTCCACATCTCTGCACTCACTTCTGATTGCCTTCCCTCTCCCTCTCCCACCCCATGCATCTATTGCCCCTTGGTGCGCCGCCTGACCCCTTTTCTTTTCCTTCCACCCTCTCCAGCCACCCCTCCCCTGCTGCCCCCTCCTGTCCCGTCTTTTCCCCCCACTCCGTTCTTCTCTCCCAGCAGTTATTACTCTACATCATGTGTGCTCCGTCTCGTGCTCTGGTTTTAAAGTGTCGTCATTCTGGTGTGTTTTAATACTGTGGCCAACTTTTAACTTGTGCATATGACTTCAGTATATTTTTTTACGTGCTGCACAAATCGCCACCTCCGTTTTTTATCTTTATCTCGACTTGTTTAACTGTTCCACAATGAACGTTTCCATGTAAGTGTATATTTTAGCCACCATTGTTATGCCTCCCTTTATATCGCCTTTTATATGTATTGTTTCTACATGTACATCTACATCTACATGATTACTCTGCAATTCACATTTAAGTGCTTGGCAGAGGGTTCATCGAACCACAATCATACTATCTCTCTACCATTCCACTCCCGAACAGCGCGCGGGAAAAACGAACACCTAAACCTTTCTGTTCGAGCTCTGATTTCTCTTATTTTATTTTGATGATCATTCCTACCTATGTAGGTTGGGCTCAACAAAATATTTTCGCATTCGGAAGAGAAAGTTGGTGACTGAAATTTCGTAAACAGATCTCGCCGCGACGTAAAATGTCTTTGCTTTAATGACTTCCATCCCAACTCGCGTATCGTATCTGCCACACTCTCTCCCCTACTACGTGATAATAAGAAACGAGCTGCCCTTTTTTACACCCTTTCGATGTGCTCCGTCAATCCCACCTGGTAAGGATCCCACACCGCGCAGCAATATTCCAACAGAGGACGAACGAGTGTAGTGTAAGCTGTCTCTTTAGTGGACTTGTTGCATCTTCTAAGTGGCCTGCCAATGAAACGCAACCTTTGGCTCGCCTTCCCCACAATATTATCTATGTGGTCTTTCCAACTGAAGTTGTTCGTAATTTTAACACCCAGGTACTTATTTGAATTGACAGCCTTGAGAATTGTACTACTTATCGAGTAATCGAACGACAACGGATTTCTTTTGGAACTCATGTGGATCACCTCACACTTTTCGTTATTTAGCGTCAACTGCCACCTGCCACACCATACAGCAATCTTTTCTAAATCGCTTTGCAATTGATACTGGTCTTCGGATGACCTTACTAGACGGTAAATTACAGCATCATCTGCGAACCACCCAGGTCATTTATATAGATCAGGAACAGTAGAGGTCCCAGGACGCTTCCCTGGGGAATACCTGATACCACTTCAGTTTTACTCGATGATTTGCCATCTATTACTACGAACTGCGACCTTGCTGACAGGAAATCACGAATCCAGTCGCACAACTGAGACGATACCCCATAGGCCCGCAGCTTGATTAGAAGTCGCTTGTGAGGAACGGTGCCAAAAGCTTTCCGGAAATCTAGAAATACGGAATCAACTTGAGATCCCCTGTCGATAGCGGCCATTACTTCGTGCGTTGCACAAGAACGATGTTTTCTGAAACTATGCTGATTACGTATCAATAGATCGTTCCCTTCGAGGTGATTCATAATGTTTGAATACAGTATATGCTCCAAAACCCTACTGCAAACCGACGTCAGTGATATAGGTCTGTAGTTAGATGGATTAGTCTTACTACCTTTCTTGAACACTGGTGCGACCTGCGCAATTTTCCAATCTGTAGGTACAGATCTATCGGTGAGCGAGTGATTGTATATGAGTGCTAAGTAGGGAGCTATTGCACCAGCGTAATCTGAAAGGAACCTAATCGGTATACAATCTGGACCTGAAGACTTGCCCGTATCAAGCGATTTGAGTTGCTTCGCAATGCCTAAGGTATCTACTTCTAAGAAACTCATGCTAGCAGCTGTTCGCGTTTCAAATTCTGGAATATTCCATTCATCTTCCCCGGGGAAGGAATTTCGGAAAACTGCGTTCAATAACTCCGCTTTAGCGGCACAGTCGTCGGTAACAGTGCCATCGGCACTGCGCAGCGAAGGTATTGACTGCGTCTTGCCGCTTGTGTACTTTACATATGACCAGAATTTCTTCGGATTTTCTACCAAATTTCGAGACAATGTTTCGTTGTGGAACCTATTAAAGGCATCTCGCATTGAAGTCCGTGCCAAATTTCGCGCGTCTGTAAATTTTAGCCAATCTTCGGGATTTCGCGTTCTCCTGAACTTCGCATGCTTTTTCCGTTGCCTCTGCAACAGAGTTCGGACCTGTTTTGTGTACCACGGCGGATCAGTTCCATCTCTTACCAATTTATGAGGTATGACTCTCTCAATTGCTGTTGCTACTATATCTTTGAATTTGAGCCACATCTCGTCTACATTTGCATAGTCAGTTTGGAAGGAATGGAGATTGTCTCTTAGGAAGGCTTCTAGTGACACTTTATCCTCTTTTTTAAATAAAATTATTTTGCGTTTGTTTCTGCTGGATTTGGAAGAAACGGTATTGAGCCTAGCTACAACGACTTTGTGATCACTAATCCCTGTATCAGTCATGATGCTCTCTATTAGCTCTGAATTGTTTGTGGCTAAGAGGTCAAGTGTGTTTTCGCAACCATTTACAATTCGCATGGGTTCGTGGACTAACTGCTCGAAATAATTTTCGGAGAAAGCATTTAGGACAATAGATGTTTTCTGCCTACCACCGGTTTTGAACAAGTATTTTTGCCAACATATCGAGGGAAGGTTGAAGTTCCCACCAACTATTACCGTATGAGTGCGGTATTTATTTGTTACGAGACTCAAATTTTCTCTGAACTGTTCTGCAACCATATCATCGGAGTCTGGGGTCGGTAGAAGTAGCCAATTATTAACTTAGTTCGGCTGTTAAGTATAACCTCCACCCATACCAATTCGCATGGAGTATCTACTTCGACTTCACTACAAGATAAACCACTACTGACAGACACAAACACTCCACCAACTATTCTGCCTAATCTACACTCCTGGAAATGGAAAAAAGAACACATTGACACCGGTGTGTCAGACCCACCACACTTGCTCCGGACACTGCGAGAGGGCTGTACAAGCAATGATCACATGCACGGCACAGCGGACACACCAGGAACCGCGGTGTTGGCCGTCGAATGGCGCTAGCTGCGCAGCATTTGTGCACCGCCGCCGTCAGTGTCAGCCACTTTGCCGTGGCATACGGAGCTCCATCGCAGTCTTTAACACTGGTAGCATGCCGCGACAGCGTGGACGTGAACCGTATGTGCAGTTGACGGACTTTGAGCGAGGGCGTATAGTGGGCATGCGGGAGGCCGGGTGGACGTACCGCCGAATTGCTCAACACGTGGGGCGTGAGGTCTCCACAGTACATCGCTGTTGTCGCCAGTGGTCGGCGGAAGGTGCACGTGCCCGTCGACCTGGGACCGGACCGCAGCGACGCACGGATGCACGCCAAGACCGTAGGATCCTATGCAGTGCCGTAGGGGACCGCATCGCCACTTCCCAGCAAATTAGGGACACTGTTGCTCCTGGGGTATCGGCGAGGACCATTCGCAACCGTCTCCATGAAGCTGGGCTACGGTCCCGCACACCGTTAG
The DNA here is from genome assembly GCF_021461385.2 of Schistocerca piceifrons. NCBI lineage: Eukaryota > Metazoa > Arthropoda > Insecta > Orthoptera > Acrididae > Schistocerca > Schistocerca piceifrons. The sequence goes on along the minus strand of NC_060142.1, from coordinate 584,567,014 downwards.
GCCGTCTTCCGCTCACGCCCAAACATCGTGCAGCCCGCCTCCAGTGGTGTCGCGACAGGCGTGAATGGAGGGACGATTGGAGACGTGTCGTCTTCAGCGATGAGAGTCGCTTCTGCCTTGGTGCCAATGATGGTCGTATGCGTGTTTGGCGCCGTGCAGGTGAGCGCCACAATCAGGACTGCATACGACCGAGGCACACAGGGCCAACACCCGGCATCATGGTGTGGGGAGCGATCTCCTACACTGGCCGTACACCACTGGTGATCGTCGAGGGGACACTGAATGGTGCACGGTACATCCAAACCGTCATCGAATCCATCGTTCTACCATTCCTAGACCGGCAAGCGAACTTGCTGTTCCAACAGGACAATGCACGTCCGCATGTATCCCGTGCCACCCAACGTGCTCTAGAAGGTGTAAGTCAACTACCCTGGCCAGCAAGATCTCCGGATCTGTCCCCCATTGAGCATGTTTGGGACTGGATGAAGCGTCGTCTCACGCGGTCTGCACGTCCAGCACGAATGCTGGTCCAACTGAGGCGCCAGGTGGAAATGGCATGGCAAGCCGTTCCACAGGACTACATCCAGCATCTCTACGATCGTCTCCATGGGAGAATAGCAGCCTGCATTGCTGCGAAAGGTGGATATACACTGTACTAGTGCCGACATTGTGCATGCTCTGTTGCCTGTGTCTATGTGCCTGTGGTTCTGTCAGTGTGATCATGTGATGTATCTGACCCCAGGAATGTGTCAATAAAGTTTCCCCTTCCTGGGACAATGAATTCACGGTGTTCTTATTTCAATTTCCAGGAGTGTATTTTTCCTGAATACCTTCTGAGACTTCCTAAAAATTTCTGCAGAACTTATTTCAGGCTTTAGCCAGCTTTCTGTACCTAAAAGATTTCAGCTTCTGTGCTTTCTATTAGCGCTTGAAGCTCAGGGCCTTTCCCAGCACAACCACAACAATTTACAACTACAATTCCGACTGTTCCTTGATCCAAGTACGTCCTGTATTTGCCACTCACCCTTTGAGATTGAAGCCCACCCTGTACTTTCCCAAGGCCTTCTAACCTAAAACAAACCGCCCAGTCCACGCCACACAGCCTCCGCTACCCGTGTAGCCGCCAGCTGAGTGTAGTGAACTCCTGACCTATTCAGCGGAACCCAAAACCCCACCACCCTATGGCGCAAGTCTAGGAATCTACAACCAACACGGTCGCAAAACCGTCTGAGCCTCTGATTCAGACCCTCCACCCGGCTCTGCACCAAAGGTCCGCAGTCGGTTCTGTCAACGATGTTGCAAATGGTGAGCTCTGCCTTCATCTCGTAAGCAAGACCGGCAGCCTTCACCAAATCAGATAGCCGTTGGAATCCAGAGAGAATTTCCTCAGATCCAAAGCAGCACACGTCATTAGTGCCAACATGTGCCACCACCTGCAGCTGGCTGCACCCTATGCTCTTCATGGCATCCGGAAGAACCCTTTCCACATCATGAATGACTCCACCTGGAATGCACACGGAGTGCACACCGGATTTCTTCCCCTCCTTAGCCGCCATATCCCTAAGGGGCCCTATTACGCGCCTAAAAAGTTTCATCTTTTTATTAACCGTATCACTCGGCTGAAGAGTGGCGGATCGTGCCACTGCCAGCCCTTCGCTGTCCATGTGGGGCAGGAGAATGAAATCACAACAAAGGAAAAAAAAAACAGCCGCGGCTGTCAGTAGTTTCACTCCTGAGGATGATGGCGGGGATAGCCATCAAAAGCTTGAAACTTTTATTCGAACTGACGAGGTTTGAAAGCTGAGAAGATTTTAATGAGACTCTGAGGACGTGCATCTATTCACATCGCTAGAGGCATCGTGTTTCCTTACAAGTAGGAATGTCAGCAATGTATGAAAAGATAAATTGCTACTTACAGTAAACAAGGCACGTTAAGTTATAGACAGGCACAATGAAAAGACACTTAAACAAAGCTTTCGGCCAGAGCCTTCATAAGCGAAAGAGAAACAGGGAAACACACTGCTGGAGTTGGCGGTATGTGTGTGTGAGGTGTGCTTGCTTTTGTGTATGAATGGCGTGTGTTTCTTTCTCTTTTGATGATAAAGGCTGTAGCCGAAAGCTTTGTGTAAATATATTTTAACTGTACCTCTCTGCAACTTAATATGTTCAAACGGTTCAAATGGCTCTGAGCACTATGGGACTTAACTCCAGTGGTGATCAGTCCCCTAGAACTTAGAGATACTTAAACCTAACTAACCTAAAGACATCACACACATCCATGCTTAATATGTTTTCTTTTCGGTACCTAACGGTTTATCTTTTCCTACATTGTTGATATTCCTACTTGGAGCATTCATTGTTTCCTTAAAAGTAGCATCGATACAATTTTTATTGATATAATTAATTAAATTCTACCATTTTTTCCAAGCCAAACGGTAGTGTGATTTGCATTGGCAAAAGAAGTTTATCTAATTCTCCGAGCTCCCATTTTAACAGTCACGTGAATATTACATTTATTTTGCGTATGACTGAAACATGATTGTCGAAGTTCGTGTATTGTGTGAATTGAAGCACTTTTCATCCATTACAAATTCGTAGACCGAATTTATAGAGCTGTTCGGCTTCTGTCGACGTTTAATAGGAACTTGGAAGTGTGGAAACAATACTGTAACTACCAAACAGTTTTCTTTACGGTTGTTGTGGTAGAGACAGCGTTTTGTAATCAAATAACTTACGACTACTAGTCCACCTGCGTTAGTTAACCAAGAATAGAATATCAGCGACAGTGTTTCAATATGTCACCTAGACCCGTGATGCCATGTGCATGTTATTGAAATGTGATTCGCCTAAATACTTTAGACAATTTTAATGCATCGTCGTAGTTCAGCCACAGTGCCTAAAGGGTCTACATATGTTCAAGTAGGGTATCCATCATGTTATTGCCTAACCATTGCTTGAGTGTTCCCTCACACAGAAATGCTCTACTCCTTACGAACCATCTTCACTTTTTGTGGCTAAAAATCATCAAGATCTTCACCACGCAAGCCACAATACGGGGGGGGAGGAGGGGGGAGCGGGGGAGAGGGCGACTGGAGTAATTTTTCTCTTTTCATGTTTCACTTGAATACTATACTGGGAAGTATTGTTCTTATAACTTTTGTGTAAGATCTTACTGCTCTAATGTTACCATAGTGGTCATCTGAGAGACGTCAGTCGGGAAGTAATAGATTTCTTGACCCGTATTTAAATCTGAGCTTGGGGCACTTTAGACTCCCTTTCTTGTAACGTCTCATTTCGACATTTGCTGAATATTTCTGAGACTCTTTACAGCCAGTTCACCAAGAATACTCTAGAATTAGTAGGTTAAGGATTTAGTAAGGCCCTCCTTCATTGTTTAATTATACTTCCTAATTATTCGTCTGACACATCTCAGTTTGACGTCTGTCTTTTGGACAGTTACACAATGTTCTTGTTGCCACCTGCACAGCTCCAGAAAGGTACTATGACTGATTACAGTGTACTGATCGTACGCCATTCGAAATCACCTCTTTTCGGCTGTCTGTGGGCATAAGAATTACGCTTAACAATGTTGAGACCTCCGCTGATAGTATTTGCACCGAGCGCTAGTCGTCTGCAAGTTTTCCGGAGTGTTAAATTTTTTCTCACAACGTCATTTCCTTGCACACAAGCTGTCGGCTCTTTTCCAACAACTATTGCAAAACAAAAAAATCATATTAATATGAACAGCCATCTGAAGATGAACCTCCACTGTTTGTGCAAATAAATAGCATTGTTAAGAGTGGCTAGTTACTGTTTTCTAGTCTGCAAGAACCAGCTTGCAAAAACTTCATCACTGGTACTTAGAAAGTTCTTAGTAAACCAATTACTATCTAATTTGTCTTAGTTTTTGCAGTGATGCACAGTGAGCAGCATAATCCGGTGATTTAGGAACAGGTTCTCAATTTTTACAGCGCCGTACCTCAGTCGGTAAAATTGGAACCCTTATATGATCACTTTGTTATGTATCTGCCTGTCTGTCTGTCCGATTGTTGAAAAACGTTTTCTCACGGTCGGGTAGATGCATCAAGCCGAAATTTATGTCTGACGTTAGGGTTTACGGTCCTTGACGGTGTAAAAAATTGAAGTTCTAAGTCTGTGCCCTGAAATAATAGGGCCACTTAAGTCACATATTTTGACAGTCGCAAAATCACTCATAAAAACGTATAGGGTACTTGCCGTTGACCCAGGGTCATGAAATTTGGCAAGAAGCAAGGTTCCACGGTACAGGTAAAGAGAAAAATCAGATAATTGTTAAATTGTTATTACATCACGTGAAAAATATTTTTTTGTCATTTGTTATATGACTATCTGTCTGCCGGACTCAGGGACATCTATGTCATATACTAAGGTCTACGGTCCTTTGGCGATGCAATTTTACCTTCGGGTAAATGCAGTCAAAAGATACGAATATTTATGTTACATATTTCGATAGTCGCAAACTCACTCATGGGCACCTATAGGGAATTTCCTGTTGACCTAGAATCATGACATTTGGCAAGAAGTAAGGTTTCCAAGTACGAGAAAAGGGAAAAAGTCCGAAAATTGCTAATTTGTGATTATATTACATTAAAAAAATATTTTTGTCGTTTGTTATCCGACTATTTGACTGACGTCTGTTATGAGCCCTTTTCCTCAGGCTTGGGTGGACGTATGCTTTGCTTACATCAATAACAGGTGAAAGCCATCGATTTTATGGATTCCCAGGATCGATGAGCTAAGTACATACATAATTAAATTTTCATGGAACCCCTAGTGTGCGTGTCCTTCCCGTACTTTTCTGGATGTTTCGGATAAAAACAAGTTATGTATAAACAGATATACATTGCTTTCACATTATCCTGATGAATGACAGATTTGGCACTTAGGACGTTTTTCATTTCCACTCTCTGGTTGATTATCTGTCCCTCCGCCACTTATTTCGATATCGTTATTGTGGTGCTCGAACAACGATTGTGAGGACGAATGACAGTATGATTTAAAGTTGATCCCTACGATGGGGTTGTTCGATATACAAAAAGCAAGGTCAGCTAAAAGTATTAGGCTGATGCACAAGTTCGTGGTGTTTTTGCTTTGCATGTTGGTATTCCTGTTGCTAAAGGTTTATATTTAGATTGTCACTTTCTATTTGTAGTTCACTGTTCCTTTTTCTGTTTAAATTTTGTCATTTTGTCATTTGGAGATTGCGAGTGAAGCTGTGGACGTTAGTAAATGGAGTGCGTAGTGGAGAAATGTGGACATTTCGGACCTATTGTTATGTTTTTGTTCAATAGAGGGGTGGCAGCAACGGAAGTAGCGAGAAACATTTTTCCCGTTTATTAGGCTAATCCCATTGGACAGAGCTTTGCAGGAAAATTTTTCTCGTTTTGAGGAGGACATTTTCGACATTAGTGACTGTCGACGTTCATGAAGACCTTCCGCGTTTGATGAAGATCGTTTGAACGCAGTTCTCCACAACGATCCGCACCAGAGCACTCACGAACTGGCGAATGTAATTAATTGTGATCATCCCACCGTTGTGCGACAGTTGTATGTAATGGGGAAGGTTTCAAATTTGGTATTATGGGACCGCATGCTCTAAGGCGAAATCACAAAAATCTGTCGGTGGCCTTATGTGCACCACTGGTTGCTAGCCAGCAATTGGGTCGTGAACAACATCGGCCATTCCTATACAGTATCGTTAAGGTGACGAGAAACAGTATCTTTATAGTAACGTAAGGAAGAGAAGGGAATGGTCGTGCCCAAATAAAGCAGCAACACCATGTACAGAGACCTGCACGCATCCGCAAAAGATAATGTTATGCATCAAATGCTACAGCGACTGTGTGGTGTACTACGAATTGCTTTCCGAGCTGTAATCATCACTGCTGACATTTATTGTCAACAACTGAGACGTCTTACAGAAGTAGTCCAAGGACGGCGACCGGGAAGACTGCGTGAAGTGATGCTACTCCATGATACGATAACGTAGCCTATACAGGAGTTGGTTTGAGAAGTCACTCCGCACCCACCTTATTGACTTCATCTTGCGGCCTCAGATTTTCACCTTTTCTGCTCTTTACCGAACAACCTTCACGGAACTTCCTTTCCAGATGAAAATGCGCTCCGAACATGGCTCGACACGTTCTTCGCCTAAAAACCAATTGATTTCCACAGTCGTGAAATCGAGAAGTTACTTCAGCGTTGGCAGACTGTTGTAAATAGTGAACGAGAATACACCAACAGAAAAAATCGCAGCACAACGTAGAGACTGTGTGACATAAACGACAGTTGGTAGGTGTGTGTGCGTTCAAATGTGTGTGAAATCTTACAGGACTTAAATGCTAAGGTCATCAGTCCCTAAGGTTACACACTACTTAACCTAAATTATCCTAAGGACAAAAAAAATGGTTCAAATGGCTCTGAGCACTATGGGACTTAACATCTATGGTCATCAGTCCCCTAGAACTTAGAACTACTTAAACCTAACTAACCTAAGGACAGCACACAACACCCAGCCATCAAGAGGCAGAGAAAATCCCTGACCCCGCCGGGAATCGAACCCGGGAACCCGGGCGTGGGAAGCGAGAACGCTACCGCACGACCACGAGATGCGGGCTATCCTAAGGACAAATACAGACACTCATGCCCTAGGGATGACTCGAACATCGCCGGCCGAAGTGGCCGTGCGGTTCTAGGCGTTACAGTCTGGAACTGTGTGACCGCTACGGTCGCAGGTTCGAATCCTGCCTCGGTCATGGATGTGTGTGATGTCCTTAGGTTAGTTAGGTTTAAGTAGTTCTAAGTTCTAGGGGACTGATGACCTCAGCAGTTAATTCCCGTCGTGCTCAGAGCCATTTGAACCATTTGAACTCGAACATCCGCCGGGACCAGCCGCACAGTCCATGACTGCAGCGCCATAGACCGCTCGGCTAATCCCGCGCGGCGTTGGTAGGTGTGTTTTGTTGTGTGGGCTACTGTGGGAACCAGCAGTGACACAAACAGGGAGAGAGAGGCGATGGCTGGTTGCAGGAATTCAGAATGATCTGTACATTAAACATTCTAATTAATAGGACACTTTATTTCTCAAAGGAAAAGGAACATAACATGCTTCCTGTGCCTCCTACACGCAAGTACTTTCCTCTACCACTACTCGTGGAACGCCGGCCAAGAATCGTCTTCCTTTTATTCAGTCCTGACGCTCTGGAAGTCAGCGACTGAAATGGTGCCAGCGATGGGCGGCTGGTTAAGTCAGCGTTGACAGGGGGCGTTGAACTCAGTCTTCCTGCAGGTGTGGTGCTGCCCGCTGTTTCCATTGGCGCTCGGGCCAGCGCCTTCTTGATGCCGTTTCGAGGGGCACCGCTGGTTGGTGGGCGGTCGATGCTTTTAGGACCGCACATGTTTCTACATCTGACTGGTTGATTGGTTGGATGATTTGGGGGAGGGGACGAAACAGTGAGGTCATCGGTCCCATCGAATTAGGGAAGGGTGGGTAAGGAAGTCAGTCTTGCCCTATCAAAGGAACCATCCCGGAATTTGACTGCAGAGATTAAGGGAAATCACGGAAAACCTAAATCAGGATGGCCGGATGCGGTTTGAAGCGTCGTCCTCCAGAATGCAAGTCCATTGTGCTAACCACTGAACCACCTCGCTCGGTGTTTCTACACCTGAAAGATGTTTATTCAAGCTGCATTCGCAGAAGAGCGATTCTAATGGCGCCGCTATGAGTATCCATATCAATTTTGCTTTAAATACTCGCTGTAACCGTCGTCAGCGTTATTTAGTTTTGAGATTATACGCCGTGAGTTGATGTTAGTCAAGAATACCTCTCAGGTGACAAAGACACCAATATCAACACCTCACTGAGGTGGAGCGAGGTCTGTAACAGGGCAATGAGAAGCCGGATGGCTCTGGCATATAGTACTGCATCTGCAGCAGTAATTTGAGAAGTTGTTGGCAAAAAATTGACACAACGAACTGTCACAAATTGGTTACCTCGAGGACAGCTTCCAGCCAGAAGTCCTGTAGCGTGCATTCCATTGACCTCAAACCACCGCCATTTGCGATTTCAGTGGTGTCAAGGGAAACGTTATTGGAGGTCTGCTTTGTTTACTGGTGAAAGCTGGTTTTGAATCGGTGCGAGTGATGGCCATGTGTTGGTTAGAAGCAGAGCAGTTGAAGACCAATACCGAACCTGTCTGCATGCGATAGACACTGGACCCTCACCTGGAGTTACGGTTTGGGGTACCATTGTGATGAAAGCAGGAACACTCTTGTGGTTATCCCACACACCCTAGCTGCAAAACTGTACGTCAGTCAGATGATTAGACCGGTTGTGCTGACGCTAGTGAACAGTATTCCGAGGAGTGTTTACCAACAGGATAACGACCACCCACACACCGCTGTTGTACCCTGACATGCTCCACAGGGTGTACAGGTGTTTCCTTAGTCTGGTCGATCACCAGATTTATCTACAGCCGAATAGATACGAGACATCATCGGACTACAACTCGAGCGTCATCCGCAAACGGCTTTAACCGTCCCTGTATTGACCGACCAAGTGCAACAGGCATGGAACTCCATCTCACAAACTGATGTCCGGCACCTGTACAACATAATGCATGCACTTTAGCATGCTTGGAATCAACATTTTGGTGGCTACATCGGTCATTAATATACTGTACCAGCATTACACACTTGCAATGGCTTATCTCGCGCTATGTTCCTGCAATGTTAATCACTTAAATATGTTACGTAGACACACGTATTCCCGAAATTTCAGTTGTTGTTGTTGTTGTGGTCTTCAGTCCTGAGAATGGTTTGATGCAGCTCTCCATGCTACTCTATCCTGTGCAAGCTTCTTCATCTCCCAGTACCTACTGCAACCTACATCCTTCTGAATCTGCTTAGTGTATTCATCTCTTCGTCTGCCTCTACGATTTTTACCCTCCACGCTGGCCTCCAATACTAAACTGGTGATCCCTTGATGCCTCAAAACATGTCCTACCAACCGATCCCTTCTTCTAGTCAAGTTGTGCCACAAACTTCTCTTCTCCCCAGTTCTATTCAATACCACCTCATTAGTTATGTGATCTACCCATCTAATCTTCAGCATTCTTCTGTAGCACCACATTTCAAAAGCTTCGATTCTCCTCTTGTCCAAACTATTTATCGTCCATGTTTCACTTCCATACATGGCTACACTCCATAAAAATACTTTTAGAAATGACTTCATGACACTGAAATCTATACTCTATATTAACAAATTTCTCTTCTTCAGAAACGCTTTCCTTGCCATTGTCAGTCTACATTTTATATTCTCTCTACTTCCACCATCATCAGTTACTTTGCTCCCCAAATAGCAAAACTCCTTTACTACTTTAAGTGTCTCATTTCCTAATCTAATTCCCTTAACATCACCCGAATTAATTCGACTAAATTCCATTATCCTCGTTTTGCTTTTGTTGATGTTCATCTTATATGCTCCTTTCAAGACACTGTCCATCCCATTCAACTGCTCTTCCAAGTCCTTTGCTGTCTCTGGCAGAATTACAATGTCAGCGGGGAACCTCAAAGTTTTTATTTCTTCTCCGTGGATTTCAGTACACTATATTAATTATTTTGTAGTGTTCCAATTTTTCCGTCAATCTGCCATTGAAGACTGAAGTCTCTTTTATGTGTAGTTGTTGTGTTTATTAAATTTATAGAAAAATGCTAAGAACTTACGCACCAACCTAATATGTCCATAAGCCTACAACGACGACATATCTAAAGAGTTTTGCCAGAGTGCCTCGTCGGGTGGACACGACGTCGCATCTTTCACACGAGTAAACGAGCGTTTCCCGTACGCGTCGCCCGGGCGGCAAGTTGCAGGCTGCAGCCGAGGAGGGGCCGATCGGCGATAAATCACCGCGCGTTGGGAGGGCGTGGCGGGGTCAGTGGCGGCGACCCGCGGACCATCGCTCACGACTTCCGTCGGCGGGCCGGCTGGTAATAAGCGGAGGCCCGCACCGCGCCGAGCCAGGTCTAATGGCGCTGCCCTCACATTTCATCGCCGTTTTTCACACCGAAGGCAGCTACGAAAAAGACTTCTTTCCATTTGCTTTCCGTTCAGATACACAATTTTTTTAAAAAATGGTTATTGTGGGATTCTGATGCGTAATTACCCCCTAACTGACCGAAGCCATTCTCAATTCACTGCTTTTTAACCTGGTGCTCTCAGGACGTGGCATTTAACCGCATGATGTCCGCCCCTGTACCTCTGTTGTTAGCGTAGCTGTCTTCGGTATGGAACGACCCTGGATTTTATTCCTGTTACCCCCTCGCATTGTTCTGGGACAGGAATGTCTAGGACGGGGGGGTCCAGACACCCTCGTGAGGCCAGGTGCGGAGCTGCTTGAATAAAGAAGCAGCCACATCACCAGCATAAAGCTACAGGGAAAAACGGCTGGAGCGATTGACGACATGCTGATCACATGTCCCAGGATCATAAATACTCCTTGCACTGCCTTCTAAGCAGTAGATGGCCACCAGGAACGGGCCTGAGTTCAAATGCGCGATGGGCATTTACGTTTTACCTTATGTCGTGCGTTTTGAACTGTGGTTTGGAAAGTATGACTGTTCACGACAAAAGGTAAACGAAAACAAGGGTCTGTATCACAGATATTTTCTTCCACGACCCCTTTCAGGCCCTTACATCCCTATCTTCAGGTGCATCACTGAACTACATTAAAATATCTACATCTGCATACATACTCCGCAATCCACCATGCGGTGCGTGGCGGAGGGTACCTCGTACCACAACTAGCATCTTCTCTCCCTGTTCCACTCCCAAACAGAACGAGGGAAAAATGACTGCCTATATGCCTCTGTACGAGCCCCAATCTCTCTTATCTTATCTTTGTGGTCTTTCCGCGAAATATAAGTTGGCGGCACTAAAATTGTTCTGCAGTCAGTCTCAAATGCTGGTTCTCTAAATTTCCTCAGTAGCGATTCACGAAAAGAACGCCTGATTTCCTCCAGAGACTCCCACCCGAGTTCCTTAAGCATTTCCGTAACACTCGCGTGATGATCAAACCTACCAGTAACAAATCTAGCAGCCCGCCTCTGAATTGCTTCTATGTCCTCCCTCAATCCGACCTGATACAGATCCCAAACGCTCGAGCAGTACTCAAGAATAGGTCGTATTAGTCTTTTATAAGCGGTCTCCTTTACAGATGAACCACATCTTTCCAAAATTCTACCAATGAACCGAAGACGACTATCCGCCTTCCCCATAACTGCCATTACATGCTTCTCCCACTACATATCCCTCTGCAATGTTACTTCCAAATATTTAATTGACGTGACTGTGTCAAGCGCTACACTACTAATGGAGTATTCAAACATTACGTGATTCTTTTTCCTATTCATCTGCATTAATTTACATTTATTTATATTTAGAGTTTGCTGCCATTCTTTACACCAATCACAAATCCTGTTCAAGTCATCTTGTATCCTCTTACAGTCACTCAACGACGACACCTTCCGTACACCACAGCATCATCAGCAAACAGCCGCACATTGCTGTCCACCCTATCCAAAAGATCATTTACGTAGATAGAAAACAACAGCGGACCTACCACACTTACCTGGGGCACTCCAGATGATGCCCTCACCTCCGATGAACACTCTCCATCGAGGACAACGTACTGGGTTCTATTACTTAAGAAGTCTTCGAGCCACTCACATATTTGGAAACCCATCCCATGTGCTCGTACCTTAGTTAGCAGTCTGCAGTGGGGCACCGAGTCAAACGCTTTCCGGAAGTCAAGGAATATGGCATCTGTCTGATACCCTTCATCCATGGTTCGCAAGGTATCATGTGAAAAAAGGGCGAGTTGCGTTTTGCAGGAGCGATGCTTTCTAAGGCCGTGCTGCTGCATGGACAGCACAACTTCTCTGTCTCAAGGAAATTCATCATTATATTGGAACTGAGAATATGTTCGAGAATCCTGCAACAAACCGATGTTAAGGGTATTGGTCTGTAATTTTGAGGATCAGTCCTTCTACCCTTCTTATACACAGGCGTCACCTGCGCCTTTTTCCAGTCGCTCGGGACTTCACGTTGGGCAAGAGATTCGCGATAAATGCAAGCTAAGTAAGGAGCCAATTCAGTAGAGTACTCTCTGTAAAAAAGAATTGGAATCCCATCAGGACCTGGCGATTTATTTATTTTCAACCCATTCAGCTGCTTCACAACCCCAGGGATGTCTATCACTATGTCCTCCATACGGGAATTTATACGAGACTCAAACGGCAGTATGTTTGTACGATCCTCCTGCGTGAAAGATTTCTCAAATGCTAAATTTAAAATTTCAGCTTTCGTTTTGCTGTCTTCCGTTGCCAGGCCAGGATGCAGCCAGTGATCTGTTTACAGCCTACGCTGTTTAACATACCACGTAAATAACATTTCAGCATATTGTATGTTAGCGAATCGTTTTGGTGATTTGAAAGCTGAGTTAATATTTTCGATATTTAGATCGCTAAATAAATAATGGTTCAAAAGTTATGTTTATCGTCCTGTATGTTTGAGAAGCTTCTAAAAAGTACGTTGCCAATGTTATAATTTTATCATTGAGTGTTTTCTGACCGTGTTTCCTGTTGTGAATAAAAATTTCCAGCTCTTCGAAGTGCATGATTTTGCGGCCTACGTACAGTTGATGAAATATTGTTAGAGCAACTCCTTTCTTCGTTTTGTCCATTTACAGAGCGCCTTTAAATTTCTTAGTTGGTCTAATTGTTTTTGCCTCCTTGTGCTACTAAAATGTCTGCTCGAATTCGTTACGTTGATACCCCAGAAATACTGAAACTGTCAGTTGTTAGCACGTTTCAAAAGACGTCACAGTTTTTATGACGTTGTCTTCGAAATTCAGCTCTTACAAATCTTCATATGTTTCTTATGACTAGTGTATCTTGCCATTCTTAAAATTGATGATATTGAACAGTCTTTTGGTAAGTCTGCTGTTGTTGTTACTGTAAATACTTCTACAGAATTTCGCTCGTTTTTGGCTCATGGTCTCAAATACTTTGCCTCTCTCGTTTTTCAACTTCTGCTACGTTAGATAGGCGACTGTAGAGTTGCCGTCAAAACAATTGTCGTGTACTGTAACAATTTAACACTACGTAACATTACAATTTTACTGTCGTAATCCCATATTAGTCTATAAGTCTTTTCAATTTTGATATTCCTTTCTCCTTTGACAGTGTTCTACAATATTAATCATTTCGCCTGCGTATTTGAAAACGTATACCTTCAGAATCCTTTTGTGTTTGATTTTTAGTAGAGCTTTTCAGCTATAATGTAAATTATCTCTGTGATGGATTATGTTGTACGATACCTAGAGGCCTATGTTTTACATCTCTTGCGCGGTTTTATTTGGGTATACGTAGCTTCTTTCCTGGTCTCTGCACCGACTGCTAGATCATCAGGGAGCATTAACAAATTAATATTAGTCTTGCATCCAGATCATCCGGTCTTTGTAGAACTGATATCTTTTTTCTCTTTTCTGAGAATTTTACCCGTACAAACAACTCTTTATACATATTTCGAAAGACTTAGAGATAACGTTATTCAGTTCATGAATTCCTCTCCCCCCGATTGCCACAACTTTCCAGTAATGCTGTCTTCTTGAGGAGCTTTGTTGTAAAGCAATTGGATTATCTCTGTCGTTTACTGTATTGCCAAGCGTTATGAAACCAGATTTGACATTGATCTTCCCTTAGAGCAATCTTCCGATGCGTCGTTCACAGCTGGGGAAGTCTCCGGAGTAGTCAGGAACCACTTTGTATTCTCTAGCGTTACCCGTACATTCAGTTCCCTGTAGCTTTCGTTTCTGGGTGTTGGTTATATTCGCACAAATCATGTAAAGTTCCTATTGTTGTTCTAGAATAAATCCTGGATTTCTTTTGGCCTGTTGTTGGTATAAGCTTACTTCTCCTTGCGAGTATTTTGAAAATATTTTTCAGCGTATTTTGGAGTCTCCCATGTTTCCGCCGTTCAGTATCCGGTCACTGATTCTATGGTTTCAGTCGCTCTTTTGTAACGTGGTCACACGTTGCGTCCCGTTACCTGCGTTTGCGTTTTCTCGGACGATATTCTAATTTCAGGGCTGGTGTTTGTAGTGTGTGCTGCATGGGAATTGCCAATTCTCGGATCCTTCCCTCTTACATCTTGTAAGGGACTGGCAGTGTCCTGCTAGAGAAATGTCCCATTTATTCTTGGAAACATATTTCCTTTACATATGATTCAGTTGGGTTGAAATCCCACTTTCATTTGAATTCCTTAGAGAACTAGAGAGATTTGTAATTTCAGACATTCTTTTTTTCTGGATATCGTAGCGTTTTCGATCTATGTTACCACATCTAGATAATTCTATACATCAATAAAATGTTAGTTTCAGTGTCAAGGCCACACAAGATTAAAGATTCATCGTACTGTGGTGTAAATGAAAGTGATTTTCGTTTGGATGGAACGTTACAGATTTAATAATGTAGATATTCAGCCTAGCAAGAACACCCGTGACATGTCATAAACTTTTCATGTTATCAGCCTAACGTTTAATTAATTTTATCCCCAAAAATATTGAGACAGTTATTTTGTAAATATTTACATGGGAATTTTAAGGTCATTCGTGGGGTCTTAAACTTTCAAGTAATACTTCGAGAAAGGCGCTGAATCTGGTGACCAACCCATCGTTTTGTATCCGATTATATTACGTTTCACAGGTAATTAAGTTGGAAGCGTTGAGCCGCTAATTTTTCACATTCTTACGATTATTTGCGAAGGAAATTGATATATTGTAAGTTAAATGTTTCCACCAGCAGCTAAGCTGTACAATATTACTCCCTTTTAGAAAACCTTGTATACTTAATTTGAATGACAAGAAAGTTGTGCCTGGAAGTGTCGTGATAGGACGAAAGCACAAAAGCATTACACGTTGCGAAAATAAAGTTACTGGCTCATGTGCAGAGCAGAGTCACAAAACCGCGAAACTTCTCTATGTTAGGAATTGTTAAAACTAAAAACAATTACAGTACACAAAAAACATCAAGATTAGAATCGCAATCTTCTTATTTGATCTTAATTTATCAAAATCTGTGGTTGCCGGCGAGCTCTAGGGACGAAAGTCTCTTCCTGGCGGTAGCAGAATCGGCTCCTAGTGGCTGATGAAATGTTCACTGTCAGCATTTGACTTCCGATGCGATCAAGCTGTTTATGTGGCATACATGATCAGTAGACATTGATGGTGAACTTCCGTGGAGTTGTGGCTACACTAATCTCGGAGAACACGAAAGTGATATCCTGTAGCAGTAGATGAAATGTCGGCATCGGTATTCCAAAGTGCTGTGTCTCTCTTGCCACTATGAAATATATAATACAGCTACGACCGTGTAGGCTGCAGATTCCTCTGCTTGCGCCACAGGGTGGTTGGGTTTCGGGTTCCGCTGACTAGATCAGGTGACCAATAGACGCAGGAGGCGGTTACACTAGTAGCAGGGGCTGTGTGCCGTGGACTGGGCGGTTTTTTAGGTTAGAGGGTCTCTGGAAAACACAAGAAGGGCTTCAGTCACAAAGGGTGCAGGCTGAACACAGGAAGAACGTAGATACTGGAACCATCGGTATAACAATTGTAAACCGTCGTAGCAGTGTTGGGAAAGTACCAGAGCTCCAAGCGCTGACGGAAAGCACTGATGCTCAAATCGTTATAGGCACTTAAAACTGGCTAAAGCCGAAATTTTTGCGAAGAACCTAACGCTGTTCCTAAAGGATAGGCTAAACACAGTTAGAAGTTGTTTGTCTTGTCGCGAAATTGAAGTAGATAGTTCCTGTGAGTTAGTATTGGGCAGCGGTCATTGTTGGCAACCGGAATAAAATGATAATTGGATCCTTTTACCGAACTCCCATAGCTAACACTTGGTTCAAGAATCATGAAAGAAGGTTGTATACCTGGAAGAATCCTGGAGATACTACAAGGTATCAGATAGATTACATAATGGTAAGACAGAGATTTAGGAACCAGGTTTTAAATTGTAAGACATTTCCAGGGGCAGATGTGGATTCTGACCACAATCTATTGGTTATGAACTGCAGATTGAAACTGAAGAAACTGCAAAAAGGCGGGAATTTAAGGAGATGGGACCTGGATAAACTGAAAGAACGAGTGGTTGTAGAGGGTTTCAGGGAGAGCATAAGGGAACAATTACAGGAATGGGGGAAAGAAATACAGTAGAAGAAGAATGGGTAGCTCTAAGGGATGAAGTAGTGAAGGCAGCAGAGGATCAAGTAGGTAAAAAGACGAGGGCTAATAGACATCCTTGGGTAACAGAAGAAATATTGAATTTAATTGATGAAAGGAGAAAATATAAAAATGCAGTAAATGAAGCAGGCAAAAAGGAATACAAACGTCTCAAAAATGAGATCGACAGGAAGTGCAAAATGGCTAAGCAGGGATGGCTAGAGGACAAATGTGAGGATGTAGAGGCTTGTCTCACTAGGGGTAAGATAGATACTGCTTACAGGAAAATTAAAGAGACCTTTGGAGAGAAGAGAACCACTTGTATGAATATCAAGAGCTCAGATGGCAACCCAGTTCTAAGCAAAGAAGGGAAGGCAGAAAGGTGGAAGGAGTATATAGAGGGTTTATACAAGGGCGATGTACTAGAGGTCAATATTATGGAAATGGAAGAGTATGTAGATGAAGATGAAATGGGAGATAAGATACTGCGTGAAGAGTTTGACAGAGCACTGAAAGACCTGAGTCGAAACAAGGCCCCGGGAGTAGACAACATTCCATTAGAACTACTGACGGCCTTGGGAGAGCCAGTCCTGACAAAACTCTACCATCTGGTGAGCAAGATGTATGAGACAGGTGAAATACCCTCAGACTTCAAGAAGAATATAATAATTCCAATCCCAAAGAAAGCAGGTGCTGACAGATGTGAAAATTAACGAACAATCAATTTAATAAGTCACAGCTGCAAAATACTAACGCGAATTCTTTACAGACGAATGGAAAAACTGGTAGAAGCGGACCTCGGGGAAGATCAGTTTGGATTCCGTAGGAATGTTGGAACACGTGAGGCAATACTAACCTTACGAATTATCTTAGAAGAAAGATTAAGAAAAGGCAAACCTACGTTTCTAGCATTTGTAGACTTAGAGAAAGCTTTTGACAACGTTAACTGGAATACTCACTTTCAAATTCTGAAGGTGGCAGGGGTAAAATACAGGGAGCGAAAGGCTATTTACAATTTGTACGGAAACCAGATGGCGGTTATAAGAGTCGAGGGGCATGAAAGGGAAGCAGTGGTTGGGAAAGGAGTGAGACAGGGTTGTAGCCTCTCCCCAATGTTATTCAATCTGTATATTGAGCAAGCAGTAAAGGAAACAAAAGAAAAATTCGGAGTAGGTATTAAAATCCATGGAGAAGAAATAAAAACTTTGAGGTTCGCCGATGACATTGTAATTCTGTCAGAGACAGCAAAGGACTTGGAAGAGCAGTTGAACGGAATGGACAGTGTCTTGAAAGGAGGATATAAGATGAACATCAACAAAAGCAAAACGAGGATAATGGAATGTAGTAAAATGAAATCGGGTGAAGCTGAGGGGATTAGATTAGGAAAAGAGACACTTAAAGTAGTAAAGGAGTTTTGCTATTTAGGGAGTAAAATAACTGATGATGGTCGAAGTAGAGAGGATATAAAATGTAGACTGGCAATGGCAAGGAAATCGTTTCTGAAGAAGAGAAATTTGTTAACATCGAGTATAGATTTAAGTGTCAGGAAGTCGTTTCTGAAAGTATTTGTATGGAGTGTAGCCATGTATGGAAGTGAAACATGGACGATAACCAGTTTGGACAAGAAGAGAATAGAAGCTTTCGAAATGTGGTGCTACAGAAGAATGCTGAAGATAAGGTGGGTAGATCACGTAACTAATGAGGAGGTATTGAATAGGATTGGGGAGAAGAGAAGTTTGTGGCACAACTTGACTAGAAGAAGGGATCGGTTGGTAGGACATGTTTTGAGGCATCAAGGGATCACAAATTTAGCATTGGAGGGCAGCGTGGAGGGTAAAAATCGTAGAGGGAGACCAAGAGATCAATACACTAAGCAGAATCAGAAGGATGTAGGTTGCAGTAGGTACTGGGAGATGAAGAAGCTTGCACAGGATAGAGTAGCATGGAGAGCTGCATCAAACCAGTCTCAGGACTGTAGACCACAACAACAACAACCGAACTCCCAGCTCAGATGAAACAGTAGTTGAAAAGTTCAAAGAAAACTTGAGTTTGATTTCAAACACGTACCTGACTCATACGACTGAAGCTGGAGACGACTTTAATTTATCCTTGATATGTTGGCGAAAATATATCTTTAATTCTGGATGTACCCATAAAACACCATCTGAAATTGTGCTAAACGCATTCTCTGAAAATTATTTCGAGCAGTTAGTTCATGAGCCCACGCGAATAGTAAACGGTTGTGAAAACACACTTGACCTCTTAGCAACAAATAATCCTGAGATAATAACCAGCATCAGACCGGATACAGGGATTAGTGAACACAATGTTGTCGTGGCGAGATCGAACATTGCAACCCGCAAATCCTCCATAAATAAACGAAAAATATACCTATTGAAAAAAACAGATAAAAATTAACTTGACGCCTTCCTGAGAGGCAATATCCACTCCTTCCAAATTAATAATATAAATGTAGACCAGATGTGGCTTGAATTCAGAGAAATAGTATCGGCACCAATAGAGATATTTATACCAAATAAATTAACAAACGACGGAGCTGATCCTCCTTGGTACACAAAACGGGTCAGAACACTTTTGCAGAAATAACGAAACAAACATGCCAAATTTAAACAAACGCAAAATCCCGAAGATTGGCGATCTTTTACAGAAGCTCGAAATTTAGCGATGAATTCAATGCGAGATGCTTATAATAGTTTCCACAACGAAACTTTGTCTTGAAACATGGCAGAAAGAAATGCTGGTCATATGTGAAGTACGTTAGCGGCAATAAACAAGCAATGCCTTTTCTGCGCAATAGCAATGAAGATACTATCGAAGACACTGCTGCCAAAGCAGAGTTACTAAACACAGCCTTCCGAAATGCCGTAACAAAAGAAGACGAAGTAAATATCCCAGAATTCAAGTCAAGAACAGTTGCCAACATGAGTAACGTAGAAGTAAATATCCTCGGAGTAGTGAAGAAACTTAAATCACTTAATAAAAGCAAGTCTTCTGGTCCAGACTGTATACCAATTAGCTTCCTTTCAGAGTATGTTGATGCATTAGTTGCATACTTGACAATCAGATACAACCGTTCGCTCGACGAATGATCCGTACCCAAAGACTGGAAAGTTGCACAGGTCACATCGATATTCAAGAAAGGTAGTGGGAGTAATCCAGTAAATTACAGGCCCATATCATTAACGTAGATATGCAGCAGTATTTTGGAACATACATTGTGTTCCAACATTATGAACTACCTCGAAGAAAATGGTTAATCGACACACGGATCTAGAAAGCATCGTGCTTGTGAAAAACATCTAGCTCTTTATTCGCATGATTGCTATTGCTATTGACAAGAGACTTCAGATTGATTCCGTATTTCTGGATTTCCCGAAAGCTTTTGACACTCTACCACACAAGCGGCTTGAAGTGAAATTGCGTGCTTGTGGCATATCGTCTCAGTTATGTGACTGGATTTGTGATTTTCTGTAAGAGAGGTCACAGTTCATAGTAATTGACGGAATGACATGGAGTAAAACAGAAGTAATTTCTGGCGTTCCCAAAGGTAGGCCTTTTGCTGTTCCTTATCTATATACACGATTTGGGAGACAATCTGAGCAGACGTCTTAGGTTGTTTGCAGATGACGCTGTGGTTTATCTACTAATAAACCCATCAGAAGATCAAAACAAAGTGCAAAGAGATTTAGAAAAGATATCTGAATGGTGCGAAAATTGCCAGTTGACCCTAAACAACGAGAAGTGTGAGGTCATCCACATGAGTGCTAAAAGGAATTCGTTAAACTTCGATTACACGATAAATCAGTGAAATCTAAAGGCCGTAAATTCAACTAAATACCTAGGAATTACAATTATGAACAACTTCAACACATAGAAAATGTTGTGGGGAGGGCTAACCAAAGACAGCGTTTTATTGGCAGGACACTTAGAACATATCTCCTAAGGAGACTTCCGACACTACGATTGTCCGTCCTCTTTTAGAATACTGCTTCCCGGTGTGGGATCCTTAGCAGATGGAATGACGGAGTACATCGGAAAAGTTCAAAGAAGGGCTGGACATCATTAAAACAAGGGCGTGTTTCGTTCCGACGAAATCTTCTGAAGAAATTCCAATCGCCAACTTTCTTCTCTGAATGCGAAAATATTTTTTTTTGACACCGACCTACCTAGAAGAAACGATCACCACGATGAAATAAGAGAAATCAGAGGTCGCATGGAAAGATACAGGTATCCGTTCTTTCCGCGCGCCATACGAGATTGGAATAATAGAGAATTGTGAAGGTGGTTCGATGAACCCTCTGTCAGGCACTTAAATGTGATTTTCAGAGTATCCATGTAGATATAGATGTAGCTGTATAACAATTATGTACACTCAGCAGTGACATTTATTTGGGTTTCCTAAGTCACTTATGGAAAATGTTTATAGTCGGTATCCTGTACTACTGTCGTAAAATGAGACAGTGCTTCACCTCTAAGGACCTTGATGTTGACGAGACTTTCAGCTGCATCCTTGCTTCCTTTTGCAATGTGTAAAAATCAACAAAAAAACAATTACAACAGCAATACAGAATTTACGATGCCAAGACATGTACTTGTGGAATACAAGGTGCAGACGAAACCGATAGAATATAAGCTGCAGACGAAACCGAATGGTAAAAGATGTTTAAAATAAGCTTATATAATGCAGGTCATATTGGTAGACCAGAAAGTATCTGTTTTTATCATCAATAAAACACTACTCTGGGACACTGATGAAATAAATTAACCTAACTGTTCATACAGATATTAAATGGAACGACAAGGCGAGATTTTAGTAGAGAAGAATAATGCCTGATGCAGTTTAAACAGTTTAGTTAATTATGAAGAGATGTGTGTGCGGGAGGGCGCTGGGGTTTATAGACCAGATGCTCTATCTTAGTGAATTAAATTCTAACAGGCGTTGACAAAAATCTGCTGTGGGATGAGACTGAAAATACAGATCTATTAGGGGAGGAGCCGGTCACATATGCAGATGTACCTTCCAGAATTTTGAAGGGAAACTGGTGACTATTAACTGAAACAAGGGCTGCAATGACTTTGATTCATTATAATAAAAAGATTTTAAGGAAGTGGCAACCTATTGCAACATTAATGTGGTAAAATCACAGATAAATAAATGAAAGCCAGTGACAAAGGTAAATTGTTCGTATATCTGACATGTGGGGTTGGCGGGGGGGGGGGGGGGGGAGGTGCAGAGGGGGAGGAATATGCTAATATTCGCGCAAAAATTGGTTATAATCGAGGAATGTCTAGTGATTGCCGTAAGATTAATGCAAATAGGTAGTACTACAGGAGGGAACATATCAAATCTATGGACGAAATTTAAAGCAAACTGTAAAAATGCATGTCTTCAGAATGGAACTTGAAGTAATTGGCTTACGAAAAAATTACTGTAATTTCCCTAGACCTCGTTTCGAGGTTGCGACACAGTCTCACCATACTGTGGCAGGTGGTGTTTGCAATGTCTAAAGAACTGATCATTGGTGGAACTAACAAGCCTCGCTAATAAGTCCAGATTAGGCCGTAAGTCCCCAAGTCACCAGCTAACGCAGCTCTGCGGCGACTCACAGTGTCGAGATCTGACAGTAGAGGCTCCGGATCTCGATCACTATCTCTGACCGAATGTCGGTTTAAAGGAAACCTCGCACTGCCACGTATTTCTTCTCTCACTAAATTCTGTTTGCTTTTGCTCCGGATCTTCCAAGCGCCGACCGATAAAACTGCACCTTACGAAACACTTGTCTCCATCCCTTGACTGATTAACCAATGACTTGCGTCCTTTCATCCTCTACCAAAAAATGTCGCGTCTCTCTTTATGTCTCTTTCTCTGGTGAGCAAGGTGCTCCGTCTCATCACTGTCCGCTGTCTCTTTCTAGTTTAGAGTACATTTATGTTAGCCAACACGGGAAGGTTTTGCATCGCGTTAAGTGTGTTTCCTTTCAAAATCCAAGCAAGTGCCGGTCACTCACGTTTTCAAAGGCCCAGGACCTTGCACCCCTGTCAGTTTTGTGTATTCATTCATATGACTGAATTTTATGAGATATTACTGTGATAATTCTCTTGAATTGTTTGTCCCTATACTATCTACAGTACACTGTATTAGGAAATGATTATCTCTGTATATCCCGACTTGGCAGACTGATCGTTTTCCAACCCAAACCACTACGAATAGATACTTGAAATTTGGAGATGATGTTGATTCTATATCGTAGGTATCGTTTAAGAACGGATTTTTCGAAATTCCACTCCTAAGAGGGCCAATTAGGGGATGATAGGTTTTGGAAAATATGTCGCTATTAAGGCAATTTTGAAGCTAGAAGTACAAAAACTGATACTTACGACAGTATTATGGAAAGGTTAAATTTCTACTTACCTTATAGCGGAAATATTGAGTCGCATGTAGGCTGGGAGGTAACGGGCGAATTGTGGCGATCTGGAAATATTGTATGTTCGGAATTGGGGCGTCCGCACAGGACGCTCGTCAAAGCTGGGGCCCGGCAGCAAACACGCGGTGGCAAACGTTAGCCGGACGAGAGGGGTAGCCCCAGCGCATGGTCCAGCCGCGTGGCTGGGAATTCCGCTGTGACGAGGACGGTGCTTTGTGTCGATGAAGGAGATGTCTATGCCGGTAGTGCCAAAGATGGTGGACTTTGTGAAACCTTAATGGCAGACAATTCACATTTCATATAGAAACTAACAGTAGCCAGATGAATCATGATACCTCAAAATGAAACATGCACATTACTATTATTTGCACGACGATTGTGACGATGTAATCAGATTTTGGACTATTCTCAAATTTTTGATGGTCCCCTTAGATATTTAATAAGTTACTCGGACGTGTTTTCACCATAAAAAAACCAACATTCCTCCATCACACACTTTGATTAAAAAAAGAAACCGATATTAAAAAGCCTGCATAGTAAGGATATTAACAAATTCTTTCAGGATTCTTTTCCTGGGAATTAATTTGCTCTTTAGGATAACGCTAACATTGACAGATGTACTTTTGTTGTGTTGGTACTGTATTTCATTCGTAGGAGCTACGTCACTGGTATGTTTATCGAGTTACTCATGTGCGTTGTATCAGGCGTACCCGTGGTCTAGGGACACCGTGAAACACGTATGTAACATAGCAGCGATGGCGAGGCATTGTAGCATCTGTGACCAGAGAGTATGCGCTTGACCGCGCGAGTGTTGCGAGCGGTTCTCAGTCTGTCAGTCAGTCGTTGCGAGTCTGTCAGTAGTCGTTGCGAGTCTGTAGCTCTGTCTAGTTGAGAGCAGTACTCTGTCAGTAGTCGTCGCGTGCAGTACGATAATAGTCGTCATGCAGAGCGGTCGGTCAGTAGTAGCAGCCCAGTGCGGTTGTGTGATGTAGGCGGTCGGCAACACTGGTCAAGATGGTGAATAAGGTATACTGTTAATTAATATAATCATTAGATAATGAAAAATTTTATTTATTGTAATTATTCTCCAACAAGTCCCCCAATAATAATTTTTATTTCAAAAGCATTTTTTCAAAAATTTAATTTTTTATTGAACTAAAGATTTCGTTGCACTTCCCATTTCATTCCACTTCTTTTGAAGAAAAATTTCACTAGAATCACAAAAAAAGAGAATATTATTATTTGCAATGCAGTTCCTCCAAGCGGTGCACAACAACAAGAGCAGAAATGTGACATCCATTTATTCTGAGGTAAGATTTTAATTCTGATTGTTTTGCACAGGGCCAAAGACCGATGTTTCGGTTTAATTGAATTTCCTTATCACTGAATGGACTTTAATTTTTTTTATGAAAAACTTATATTTGAGTCAGATTGCGAATTTCACATTTTTGTTGCCATTTTCAATACCTTTCATTGTGGGCAGGTTACGCTTAGCGCAATGTCCATTAGCATTCATAATTAAATATTGTCGTGTTTCTTTCTTTCAAATTTTTGTGGGGAGGTTACACTCGGCTCCCATTTGTATTAAGTATTGTCCTTCATTTTTCCTTTTAAAAATTACGGTGGGGAGGTTACACTTGGCGATACCCAGTCCAATCCCTAAATAATATTGGCAATTCTTTTAAATCATTGCAGGGAGGTTATTCTTGGCTCCTATTCATTTATTATTTCTTTCTTTTAAATTACGGTGGGGAGGTTACACTTGGCGACCCTGCCAGGATCGTATTTCTTTGAGAGTCTTTTGAAAAACAGTCAGATATCTGCTCTTATTTGCTTAAGTATAATTAGGATTTGGCACTACGCTTTTACTAATATTGTGACTTTCTTTCTACAGGTCAACGGCAATTCATTGCTCTGTTGTATTTGTGTGTTATTTTTTGCATTGTGCTTCTTTGTTCTGTGAATATTTGTGACTATTGTAAAAATGCCGCGAAGGACTGTGAATAGTGTATCGCGAGGTATTACGAACGAAATTACCGGCTCGAACGACTTTACCGATAGGACATGTGACACGCAGTGTGATGATGGCAATCCTGCGTTCACTAACAATCAGTGCATTACAACCATTAATGATGACTTTTACCCTAATGATGAACAAACGAACTCAATTGTCTCGTCTGTTAATTTGACGACAATTGATGACGCGGAGCGGTCTATAGTAATGAGCGCTGCCGAGCTTAACACACCCGATTTAGAAAATCCAAGTAATGTACAGACAAATTTTTCTAATGAAAATGGACAGTGTACTGAAAGTACGACGGATCTATTTAATTCCGAAATAGTGTCTGACAGTGTACATTTGACTGGCAAACCTTTTTCTAAAATGCAGAATGACCAAATGGTCGCACAAAACGTGAGAATTGCACATATACCACCACACAGTACTGAGAATGTAACAGCTACTTTTGGGTGGGATCAAGTTATGGCATTTTTACGACAAATGAGTGAAAAACAGAGTGAAGACAACAAACACTTAAATGAAAAATTTAATAAAAATGACGAAAATCTCAAACAACAATTTAGTGAACAGAATAAAAAATTAGACAAACAAAGTGAAGATTTTAAACAACTCAGTGAACAGGTCAAACAACAGAACGAAAAACTTGACAAAAATGCCGAAGATCTCAAACAACTTCGTGAACAGTACAAACAGCGGAAGGAAATGATGAATAATTATTTCGAACAACTTAATGAAAGTTTTGACAACCATTACAAACAACTTAGCGAAACAATTAATGAAAGTTTCAAACTGACGAACGAAAAACAAGACAACCTTAACGAACGGAGCAGACAAGTTAGTGAACAGAATACAGCTATTACCGTGCAATGTCGAGACAATAAAGTACAATTACGTGTAGATACTAAGACTTGTGCTAAAAACAGTAATAAAGAAGTTGGCACTGTTGCACAAGAATTAAGTAGCACACGTGTAGACACAACAGAATCACATAAAGACGGGATTATTGCAGTCACCGAACAATGTTCAGCAAACGAAACACAGATACACGAAATTAATGCAGTCACTGAACAATGCCTTAAAAACGCAGTACAGATTCGCGACGAAGTTAATTTAGAGTCAGTGGAAGTTTTACACACTGTGAATACGGAAGTTGTTAATAAAAGTGAACGACAGAACAACCAAATTGACGAAAGTAGTAAAGTAACAGAATTAACAATTATTTCAGTCACCAATACGTCACAGAACCCGCCACTTTGCGAGCATTTGTCAGAGTCACGCGGTGTGGATAATGTGAGCAATTTACAGAGACTACGCGAATTTAAATCCGAAAAGCCACGCGACTTAAAATATGAAAAGCTATGCAACTTGAAATCGGAAATGACACAGACAAACAGACTTTCACACAAACCTGAACGTGTTCTCAAATTCAGTGACGAGAACGTTGATAATAAGCAGTTTGCATTTGTAAGAAAATCTAAGGAATTTAATAATGACAGCGTACAGGTACACGCTTTGCACTGTATACGACAATTTATTTTTGTACATTCACCGCTATTGCCTGTAATGCAGAAGCTAGCTTTGAACCAGATGCGACAAATTGTTTTTGTATTTACAACAGCATTGCCTATAATGCAGAAATTGGAATTAATATGGATACAACAACTTGATTTTGGAATTTTACCGCCATTGCCTGCAACGCAAAAGTTAAAATTTAGTTGCAGTGCGTAATAGACCTCAGGGGATTCATTACGCTTTAATGAATATGTGCCGTAGCGAGCATAGGGCCCCGAGCTGTAGTAGTGCTGTTTCATCTTTAGTTTTCTGCACTGCTGCCTTCTCTTCTACTATCCTTTATATCTATCCAAACTGCTCTTTAACTATTGCTCTACCTAGTATTAAGAATATGTAATGAAAACCCGATAAGACAAACTTTTACCGAATGTGACAATTTTCAGTAGGCACTCTCGTAATGACAACTACCGCCGTAATTTTAATTACAGACAAAATCGTAATCATCAGTATGTGTAAAATTTTCAGCAATAGGAACCATATTTTTGTAACAATAGATGTTTTTCACCACAACAGCATGAAAGTCAGCCGCTTAGCATACGTAACCAACAATGCAGTCTACAAGGTCAACCAAACTTTAATGTTTCGCCGCGTGCACGTATAGTCCCTGGTATAACAAATAGTAACGCATGGCAGCAAAAAAATAACTACGTACAGACAACACACCATTTCAATTCCTATCGCAATGCGCCGTATAGAAATTACTATCATGACAGACGTAAAAATAACGAGCACAATTTTCAGCGTACATTTAATAACAGTCGATCTTTTCAGCAGTAAGAACATCAGCAACAACACATAATCATGAATGGAACAGACAATAGGTGTCATCCATAGCGTAACACGTCAGTAAGAAATAACAGAACAGTTCATATAGTGGATATGCCACAACATTCTCCCGTAAATAATAACACGTACGATAGATTTGAACCAGGTACAGCACAGATTGCATATTACAGTAACGCAAACATTACTTTTGACACGCAGAATTTTGTTCACGAGAATGTTATCTGAAACATGCATTGTTGAATGCTCCACTTTTATCGCACCCAGATCTTACCAGAAATTTTTTCATTGCCACCGACAGTTCTAACACCGCTTTAGGCGTACATATTTTCCAGGAAACTGAAGAAGATGGTTCTACAGTAATTAAAAACATCGCATTTGCAAGCCGCATTTTGTCACCTGCTGAGCGAAATTATTCCGTTACAGAACTTGAAACATTATGTGTTGTATGGGCTTTTACGAGATTTCGGCACTTTCTTTATGGCAGACATACCACCGTTTACACAGACCATAGAGCTATACAATTTTTACTTTCGGCTAAATTCACTCACGACAGGTTAAGTAGATGGAAACTTTATTTACAGGAATTTAATTTTACGATTGTTCACATTCCCGGCACACAAAATGTTATAGCAGACGCACTATCGCGTTCTCTCGGCAACAATCAGCAAGACGTAGCAACCAACTTCTGCAAAACAAATTTCAGTGTCATGTACATTCAACAAGTTGCATTTGAAAATTTTATTTCATCGTCATTACAGGACATAGCACAAGAACAAAATAAAGACAACGTGTGGAAAGAAATTAAACACCTTTGGCAAGATAAGAATAATGTTACGATTAGGAACCACTACACTGTACGCAATGACATTCTGTTTCGCCGCTCTCATCCTGACAGCAACATTTGGTTATTATGCATTCCTGACGAACTGGTTAACAAATTAATCTGGTACACTCATTTAAGTTACGCACATTACGGAGCACGAAAATGTTTTCTTATACTGAGACAGAACTGTTATTTTGCCAACATGGAGAAACGTATACGACGAGTTTTAGCGTCTTGTAAAATTTGCCAGAAAGCTAAATCAGACACCACTTCACATATTCCTCCATTATATCCCATTATACCTGTTAAATTAAGACATATGGCCGCAGTAGATAATTTTGGTCCGATTCCGAGAACTAACAGAGGTTTTTGCTACATATTTGTCGCTGTTGAGCTCACTTCAAAATTTGTTACTTTCACTCCATTACGCAAAGCTACTGCTAAAACTGTTTCGAAAGCATTTGTAAAACATTTTCTATCTCATGTAGGGCATGTGATGAAAGTAATTTCTGACAATGGATCTCAATTTCGTAGTACCATATGGACACGCATGTTACGAGCCAGAAACATTTCTCCGATCTATATATCCAAGTACCACGCTTCTTCGAACCCCTGTGAACGATTAATGAAAGAAATTGGTAAGCTGTGCCGAATATACTGCCACAAAAGACATATTGATTGGGATACATACATACTCTCATTCCAAGATGTAATTAATTCCATACCAAATGAATCCACTATGCTATCTCCGTCTGTTATACTGAAAAATGCTGAACCACCTAACAAAATTAAAGAATTAATAACATTTCCTACATCTCGTCGATTACGACACCACGAAACAATTGACATTGCGCTGAACAACATCAAACGTGCCGCAGAGCGCCGGAGAAGACAGCAAAAACAGGTTTGTACACACCGCGTCTTTCACGTTGGACAGAAGATACTAGTACGTACACACTATTTATCCAGTAAATTAAAAGGTAAGTGCAGTAAATTTGAACTTCTATAAGCAGGTCCATATCGGATTCGCAGCATCCCTCACCCCAATGTTGTACACGTCGAAACTTTGAGAACCAGAAAATCGAAAGG
Organism: Schistocerca piceifrons; assembly: GCF_021461385.2. Lineage (NCBI taxonomy): Eukaryota > Metazoa > Arthropoda > Insecta > Orthoptera > Acrididae > Schistocerca > Schistocerca piceifrons. The sequence continues at coordinate 584,537,965 of NC_060142.1, read as the reverse complement.
CAATCACCATATCTCAAACATTAAACCGTTTATTGAATGAAGACACTTTATGATTCAACACACTATGATGCCATTTACTAATGCAATTATATTCACCTGACTAATTACTGATGATTATCGTATTTTTTCTTGGCAAGTGCCCGGCAAGGTAAGGTTAGCAGGTCGCTTTTCTTGTCGTTACACATCAGACCGTGCACATTTTTCCTTTTTTGTGTATGATTATACTCCAGTTTTATTTGTATGTATTGTGAAATAGTTGAGATATAACACACACCAGTTGACTTTGACATTTTTTTTTTGCCCTATGACATCTCAAGATCGTGACTGTTTTACATTTTTTGCTGCTGCATTGTATTATTCTGTGTACATTTTGCATCTGAACACTGTCAATGTCTTTGACATATTACGTTTTCTGTCATGTTATGCTGTATGGTTAATTGTGTCACCATAAACCAGTCATTATTTAGTGGGTATAGGATTTAAATGCAGGACATTAATCTTTGTTCATGAATTTCAGAAAGAAATGATGCATGTAAGAAATAAAGTCAACGGAAATGGGAATTTCACCTACGGAATAAACGAAAGAAGATGCAATAACTTTATGAGGAAGAGTAAATGGATCAGGATTGGCAGGCATTAACAAGAATATACTATACTTATCGTAGAATAGCAGTCTTAACTAATTCTTTCTTTCAGAATACAAGGTGATTGATGCAGGCTGTCAGACTGAACTACACATCTTAGTTTTAGTGATGAAATATGCTAGAGATAAGGAATAGTTGGATAATGAGTAATGAAGTGATTTTTTGCAGATGATAATGAATACTGATGAATAATGACGAAGGAAATGGTATTATGAATAATAAAGTTTTTCTTTACAGGTGATGATGATAATGAAGTTATGATGGTATTGATAATGAAGTTTTTTCTTTACAGATGAGGATAAGGTTGAAGTTATGTATTTACGCTATGTAGTTATTTAAGTATTTGTTGCAGTTTGTTTTGACAGCAGGTGTTACATTGCATAGTAGGATGACAGAAAGTTTTGGAAAGGACAGCTATGGAACACATTTTTATACACATTTCACTACCTGTTAATTCGAGGTTCACTACTTTTCAGCATACTAATGCGTTTCTTCTTTCAGGTCAATAATCCATTTTGTATTTTTTCAAGAGAAGCTTTTCATGATACTTGCTAAACCTGTTACTTATTATACCTGTTCTAGTACTTGCATTTTTATTTTTTACCCATTTGTGTTTATGATTTATAAATGTGATCACATATACTGCCTTGTTACATAATCTTGCTACAGCTGACTCATGACGAATAACGTTACCTATCCTCATTTGCAGCAACAGGTCAAAAGCAAATAGTGTTATGTCTCAGCAATTAATTATCGATCCCAACGCAATGCATTGATAACTTACCAGTCCCACATAATGTCACTAGTTTATGATAATTCTGAGTAATACTGATCAACTCTGAATAGTATGTCACTTGAGTAATGACTTCCTAATAAGACAAAAATATATATATATATATATATATATATATATATATATATATATAAAATAATGCTTTGTCACTAGCTAATAACTGCCGCTGTTTATTATAATGAGACTACTTATAATGCCTGTGATTATTAATGCTTTGACTGTAATTAACTGATTTTTAATAATGACTTCGTAATAATCTGAATAATACTGAATGATGATTCTATTCAATACTTGCTGGCCACTGAGTGCCAATAATTAATGTCACTTGATGAATTGTTATTAATTATGCCATTAATTAGCTCTTGTTTTCAATGTTCATACTTTGTAATTGGAAATGAATGGTACTGTTTAATAATGCTTTGTAATTAGGAGAAGACTAATAATTCTTACTATTGGAATGACAAATGATTAATTAACGACAAATGATTAATTAACTGTAATTAGACAAATGATTAATTAACGACAAATGATTAATTAACTGTAATTAGACAGATGATTAATTAACGACAAATGATTAATTAACTGTAATTAGGAAAAGGCTAATGATTATTATTGGAATGACAAATGATTAATTAACTGTAATTAGGAGAAGGTTAATGATTCTTAATTACACTCTGTAACTGAAAAGACTGCGATTATTTAATAATGCTTTGTAACCAGGAAAAGAAGGCTACTGATTCCATGTAAAACAATTAATGAACATTTTTCTGTAATACTACATACTTGGTACAGAAATGTTCAATAACTGGGCTATGAATGCCACAAACTAATTAAGTCTCTAATTGTCAATATTATATGACTTGATGTCCTTCACCTCATAAGCTGACTACCCTGAATTATTGCAATGTCCATTTGTCCTGTTTATCCTAGTGATCATGGAGCACTATCTTTGGTTTTGCACTAATTCTACGTTGGTGTGCCTTGTAAGAGCGTGGTGTTGACACGACATGCTGTCCACCACCGTGAGCAATGAAGACGTTATTATGGTCCCACTGTTTGGTGTACCTAATGTACTGCCAAAATGAAAACATGGAATATTACTACGACAATTCAGTGTCTTGGCTACACTGATAAATTCTGATGGGAAAAGAACTTCAAGTTGTGTCACTTGGTGTTGTACTTCTGTGGAAAGATATGGACTTTCAGAGCAGCTGTGTGCAATCTAAAGTGCTACAACCATGATGCAATCCTTCCCTTTCCTATCCTGATTCTTGTCACATAAAGAAAAAAAAAATTTTTTTTTGGTAACATCATTTATGTTCGTGGGTTATACATTCTTTTTCGATTTGCTGAATTCCAGTGTGAGTACACTTATGGCACTGGTCGACATGATGTTTTGCCATTATGTTTATTTGTTGTGAAAATGCTAAAGACATTTCTTCAGTGCGTGTGCACTTTGGACATGATTTTTTGCCATTATGTTTATTTATTGCGAAAATGCTAAAGACATTTTTCGATTTGTTCTGAAGTACAGTATACAGTATACGTATGTACACTCTTGTCTTTTATATTGTATATACATTTTTATTTTTATGATATGTTCTGAACTACAGTGCATGTGCACTTCTGTTAGGTGTTAATATGTTTTCTATTGAACTTCAGTGCCTGTACACTTATCTCATTTTTCAATATGTTTTCTACTATTTTGTATATTCAATACTTCAATGCGTATGCACTTATGTCATTTGTTACTAATTGTATATACATTTCATCATTTGTTGATATGTTCTCAACTGCAGTGCATGTGCACTCATGTCACTTGTTAACATAATATTTTGCCAGTCTGTTTATTTGTTCTGAATATGCTAAAGAATTTTTTCAGTGCCTGTGCACTTTGTTATCTGTCAAATAATTTGTATATACATTTTTCTGATTTGTTACTATGTTTTGTACTCACATTTTGTCTTTGTCTGATATATCTTGTACTTAGTGCGTGTGCACAACATTTACTTTATGTACTACATCTAATTATTCTGTAAATTGTAGAAGTTTATTAGTTAATTAAAAATTTTGCCGCGATTGGCAAGTCCAAATCACTCACCATCGCTGCCAAATTTTTGCCCCTCCAGTGGAGGGTTATGAAACACGTATGTAACATAGCAGCGATGGCGAGGCATTGTAGCATCTGTGACCAGAGAGTATGCGCTTGACCGCGCGAGTGTTGCGAGCGGTTCTCAGTCTGTCAGTCAGTCGTTGCGAGTCTGTCAGTAGTCGTTGCGAGTCTGTAGCTCTGTCTAGTTGAGAGCAGTACTCTGTCAGTAGTCGTCGCGTGCAGTACGATAATAGTCGTCATGCAGAGCGGTCGGTCAGTAGTAGCAGCCCAGTGCGGTTGTGTGATGTAGACGGTCGGCAACACTGGTCAAGATGGTGAATAAGGTATACTGTTAATTAATATAATCATTAGATAATGAAAAATTTTATTTATTGTAATTATTCTCCAACAAGTCCCCCAATAATAATTTTTATTTCAAAAGCATTTTTTCAAAAATTTAATTTTTTATTGAACTAAAGATTTCGTTGCACTTCCCATTTCATTCCACTTCTTTTGAAGAAAAATTTCACTAGAATCACAAAAAAAGAGAATATTATTATTTGCAATGCAGTTCCTCCAAGCGGTGCGCAACAACAAGAGCAGAAATGTGACATCCATTTATTCTGAGGTAAGATTTTAATTCTGATTGTTTTGCACAGGGCCAAAGACCGATGTTTCGGTTTAATTGAATTTCCTTATCACTGAATGGACTTTATTTTTTTTTGAAGGATTTACATTCGAGTCAGATTGCGTATTTCACATTTTTGTTGCCATTGTCAGTACATTTCATTGTGGGCAGGTTACGCTTACAGCAATGTCCATTAGCATCCCTAAATAATATTGGCAATTCTTTTAAATCATTGCAGGGAGGTTATTCTTGGCTCCTATTCATTTATTATTTCTTTCTTTTAAATTACGGTGGGGAGGTTACAACCGGCACGGTAGCTCAGCGTGTTCGGTCAGAAGGTTAGCTGTCCTCTGTAATAAAAAATACTGAGTTAATCGATCAACAACGATCTTAAACGGATGTCTTACGACGTCCGCCCCGAGCAGATGCAATGAACAAAAGTGAACAAAATGAGATTTTTTTTTCAAAAAAAAAAAAAAAAAAAGGTTAGCCGTCTTTGATTCATAATCAAAACGTCTTCGGTCCCGGGTTCGATCCCCGCCACTGCCTAAATTTTGATAAATAATCAGCATTGGCAGCCGAAGACTTCCGGCATAAGAAGCCAACTTCATTCTGCCAACGGCCTTGTCAAAGAGGGCGGAGGAGCGGATAGAAGTTCAGGGCACTCTCTTGTCCTAGGGGTGGGAAATTGCCCCTAAAGGCTGAAGAATCAGCAATGATCAACGACATGAGGATGCAGAAGGCCACTGCATTAAAGACACGTAACGTGTATCCACAGGACATGTGGCCTGTAATTGAAGAAGTGTCATGATGATCTCTCCATTGGCAAAAGATTCCGGAATAGTCCCCCATTCGGATCGCCGGGAGGGGACTGCCAAGGGGGAGGTTACCATGAGAATAGATTGAATAATCAACGAAAGGATAACGTTCTACGAGTCGGGGCGTGGAATGTCAGGAGCTTGAACGTGGTAGGGAAACTAGAAAATCTGAAAAGGGAAATGCAAAGGCTCAATCTAGAAATAGTAGGGGTCAGTGAAGTGAAGTGGAAAGAAGACAAGGATTTCTGGTCAGATGAGTATCGGGTAATATCAACAGCAGCAGAAAGTGGTATAGCAGATGTAGGATTCGTTATGAATAGGAAAGTAGGGCAGAGGGTGTGTTACTGTGAACAGTTCAGTGACCGAGTTGCTCTAATCAGAATCGACAGCAGACCAACACCGACAACGATAGTTCAGGTATACATACCGACGTCGCAAGCTGAAGATGAACAGATAGAGAAAGTGTATGAGGATATTGAAAGGCTAATGCAGTGTGTAAAGCGGGACGAAAATCTAATAGTCATGGGCGACGACTGGAATGTAGTTGTAGGGGAAGGAGTAGAAGAAAAGGTTACAGGAGAATATGGGTTTGGGACGAGGAATGAAAGAGGAGAAAGACTAATTGAGATCTGTAACAAGTTTCAGCTAGTAATAGCGAATACCCTGTTCAAGAATCACAAGAGGAGGAGGTATACTTGGAAAAGGCCGGGAGATACGGGAAGATTTCAATTAGATTACATCATGGTCAGACAGAGATTCCGAAATCAGATTCTGGATTGTAAGGCGTACCCAGGAGCAGATATAGACTCAGATCACAATATAGTAGTGATGAAGAGTAGGCTGAAGTTCAAGACATTAGTCAGGAAGAATCAATACGCAAAGTAGTGGGATACGGAAGTACTAAGGAATGACGAGATACGTTTGAAGTTCTCTAACGCTATAGATACAGCAATAAGGAATAGCGCAGTAGGCAGTACAGTTGAAGAGGAATGGACATCTCTAAAAAGGGCCATCACAGAAGTTGGGAAGGAAAACATAGATACAAAGAAGATAGCTGCGAAGAAACCTTGGGTAACAGAAGAAATACTTCAGTTGATTGATGAAAGGAGGAAGTACAAACATGTTCCGGGAAAATCAGGAATACAGAAATACAAGTCGCTGAGGAATGAAATAAATAGGAATTGCATGGAAGCTAAGACGAAATGGCTGCAGGAAAAATGTGAAGACATCGAAAACGATATGATTGTCGGAAGGACAGACTCAGAATACAGGAAAGTCAAAACAAACATTGATAACATTAAAAGCAACGGTGGTAACATTAAGAGTGCAACGGGAATTCCACTGTTAAATGCAGAGGAGAGAGCAGATAGGTGGAAAGAATACATTGAAAGCCTCTATGAGGGCGAAGATTTGTCTGATGTGATAGAAGAAGAAACAGGAGTCGATTTAGGAGAGATAGTGGATCCAGTATTAGAATCGGAATTTAAAAGAGCTTTGGAGGACTTACGATCAAATAAGGCAGAAGGGATAGATAACATTCGATCAGAATTTCTAAAATCATTGGGGGAAGTGGCAACAAAACGACTATTCACGTTGCTGTGTAGAATATATGAGTCTGGCGCTGTACCATCTGACTTTCGGAAAAGCATCATCCACACAATTCCGAAGACGGCAAGAGCTGACAAGTGCGAGAATTATCGCAGAATCAGCTTAACAGCTCACGCATCGAAGCTGCTTACAAGAATAATATACAGAAGAATGGAAAAGAAAATTGAGAATACGCTAGGTGACGATCAGTTTGGCTTTAGGAAAAGTAAAGGGACGAGAGAGGCAATTCTGATGTTACGGCTAATAATGGAAGCAAGGCTAAAGAAAAATCAAGACACTTTCATAGGATTTGTCGACCTGGAAAAAGCGTTCGACAATATAAAATGATGCAAGCTGTTCGAGATTCTGAAAAAAGTAGGGGTAAGCTATAGGGAGAGACGGGTCATATACAATATGTACAACAACCAAGAGGGAATAATAAGAATGGACGATCAAGAACGAAGTGCTCGTATTAAGAAGAGTGTAAGACAAGGCTGTAACCTTTCGACCCTACTCTTCAATCTGTACATCGAGGAAGCAATGATGGAAATAAAAGAAAGGTTCAGGAGTGGAATTAAAATACAAGGTGAGAGAATATCAATGATACGATTCGCAGATGACGTTGCTATCCAGAGTGAAAGTGAAGAAGAATTAAATGATCTGCTGAACGGAATGAACAGTCTAATGAGTACACAGTATGGTTTGAGAGTAAATCGGAGAAAGACGAAGGTAATGAGAAGTAGTAGAAATGAGAACAGCGAGAAACTTAACATCAGGATTGAAGGTCACGAAGTCAATGAAGTTAAGGAATTCTGCTACCTAAGCAGTAAAATAACCAATGACGGACGGAGCAAGGAGGACATCAAAAGCAGATTCGCTATGGCAAAAAAGGCATTTCTGGCCAAGAGAAGTCTACTAATATCAAATACCGGCCTTAATTTGAGGAATAAATTTCTGAGGATGTACATCTGGAGTACAGCATTGTATGGTAGTGAAACATGGACTGTGGGAAAACCGGAACAGAAGAGAATCGAAGCATTTGAGATGTGGTGCTATAGACGAATGTTGAAAATTAGGTGGACTGATAAGGTAAGGAATGAGGAGGTTGAGGTTCTACGCAGAATCGGAGAGGAAAGGAATATGTGGAAAACACTGATAAGGAGAAGGGACAGGATGATAGGACATCTGCTAAGACATGAGGGAATGACTTCCATGGTACTAGAGGGAGCTGTAGAGGGCAAAAACTGTAGAGGAAGACAGAGATTGGTATACGGCAAGCAAATAACTGAGGACGTAGGTTGCAAGTGCTACTCTGAGATGAAGAGATTAGCACAGGAAAGGAATTCGTGGCGGGCCACATCAAACCAGTCAATAGACTGATGAAAAAAAAAAAAAAAAAAAAAAAAAAAAAAAAGATGTTGATACCTCTGCTGTGGAGATCACTGTCGTCTTTTGCTTGTATTTTGTGTATATTATAGCCACATTGTTCTCACAGCACGGACCTGAGAGATATTCACATTTGCTTCTAGAGATTCCTTCGAATTTCAGGCCACAGATCTTCAAAACTATACCCAGTGTCAGAATTTTGAGGTCTTGAGGAAGACCATTTGACTTTAATGTTGTAGAGACCATGCCTGCTGTGTTGCAGAGACGGCTGGAAGGATTAGCCAGTGAACCACTGTTGCCCAGGGAAGCCCGAATATGATAACGATGTCTAGCACACTCTTCGGGGAGGCTCCTTCCTTGTCCCCCAGTATGTGGCTGTATATGTTCTCTTTCAGTATGTTGCCGTTAACCAGTGACGGAAAATGTTTAACATGCAGAATTCAAAACTTCGTTGCAGTAAAAATGCAGTTAGCACTTGCCTCAGCCCTGTATGTGAGAGTAGTAGAATTGCTGGATTTGGAAATGTTAGTAAATGGCCTTAGTTTTTTTCCTTTCTGTTGCTTGACTGTTCTGATTTCTACTGAAGTAAATGGGTCACGGCTGGTTGATTTTTTATTCAGATGTTGCTTTGTAATGAACCTGACGGTTATTAAATAACATCGTGTAACTGTTCTCATTCGCAGTAGAAAAGTAGTTTCGAAATTTTAAAAATATTGCGTATTTTGTCCGTAATACGTGAAGAAAGAAATGATCGTGTGGCATTGTCGGCCGGAAGGCCCCGTCCGGGGAATTCCGGCCGTCGGGTGCAAGTCCTTTTCCAGTCGACTCCACGTTGGGCGAGTTGCGTGTCGGCGACGACGGTGAAAGGATGATGAGGACAGCACAACACCCAGTCCACGAGCGGAGAAAATCTCCACCGGCCGGGAATCGAACCCGGGCAGGCAAGTGCGTTAACACTCAGCTAAGCAGGCGGACACATGTGAAGGAAATTGCATAAATGATTAAAAGACAAGGTAATTGCTTGAATTAATAATGGACCCTATACAACAGACAGATTGAAATAACAAGAAGAGGATAAAAGGTCATCGCTCTTACCTTTCTTTCAGTGGTTATACATTCACCACTTTTACAACTTCTGGAAGTTTCGGTAAGTTAAATGTAATCTTTGAACACATATCAAAATCTTAATTCCTTTTATAACTACGTTATTAATTATGAGAATAAAAATGTAGGGCAAAAAAAATAATGAAACGTTTTAGTATCTCCCTTCCTCCTGGAGTTCTGTAACATGTCCCTTGCATGTGCTCTCACATTTCACTGGGCAGATCACATTCTTCATTCTACTAATATTATTATTGTATCAATTTTTGTTGCTTTTAAGTAACGTCATCTTTTCCGAAAACAAAAGTACAATTGCCAAAAAATATTGTTTCTAATAGAATTCCATTACAATTCTAGACTTCCCGATATCTCACAAAATCTGCAGACTCCATTTATTGTTGTGTCTTGAAGTGATGAGGTCCATCTTTTAACGCTCGGGCCGTTGGACTTTGTGGTTGCTCACCGGAAGAGCTAACAAGCAAGAGGTCCCTAGTGCAACTGTAATTATGCTTGGGGAAGTTGAGACAGACTGTCGTTGTTTGCTGACGTACTTCCTTTCCTGTCTTGAGGCTTGCCTCTGTATAGATAGAGCAAAATATATTCAAGAAGTTGAAGTACACAGTGATTTTGAAAGTTATTACGTCCACGACGAAATGTTGAATCTGACAAAAACCATCTATTTGCTTTGACGTATTAAGGCAGCAAAATGGTGAAAATATATCATTCATCAAAATTCAATGCAGAAAGAGTTATAGTTATTTTCATATTACATTCACTGTCTACTTCAACTCGCAGCAAACCTGTATCACCTTTGAGCCTTATATAGACTTTGTTTGCGCCCACGTGAATCATCATTATGCCACAGAAAAAAGTCGAAATGCAGTATCGGTAGGTTAACTAGCTGACTGCGGTTTAATAATTGTTTAAAATACAGGGTGATTCAAAAAGAATACCACAACTTTAGGAATTTAAAACTCTGCAACGACAAAAGGCAGAGCTAAGCACTATCTGTCGGCGAATTAAGGGAGCTATAAAGTTTCATTTAGTTGTACATTTGTTCGCTTGAGGCGCTGTTGACTAGGCGTCAGCGTCAGTTGATGCTAAGATGGCGACCGCTCAACAGAAAGCTTTTTGTGTTATTGAGTACGGCAGAAGTGAATCGACGACAGTTGTTCAGCATGCATTTCGAACGAAGTATGGTGTTAAACCTCCTGATAGGTGGTGTATTAAACGTTGGTATAAACAGTTTACAGAGGATGGGTGTTTGTGCAAAGGGAAAAGTTCTGGACGGCCGAGACAGAGCACTTCATCACTGGCCTCCAAGAAGCCCTGATCTTACCCCCTGCGATTTTTTCTTATGGGGGTATGTTAAGGATATGGTGTTTCGGCCACCTCTCCCAGCCACCATTGATGATTTGAAACGAGAAATAACAGCAGCTATCCAAACTGTTACGCCCTGATATGCTACGGAGAGTGTGGAACGAGTTGGAGTATCGGGTTGATATTGCTCGATTGTCTGGAGGGGACCATATTGAACATCTCTGAACTTGTTTTTGAGTGAAAAAAAAACCTTTTTAAATACTCTTTGTAATGATGTATAACAGAAGGTTATATTATGTTTCTTTCATTAAATACACATTTTTAAAGTTATGGTATTCTTTTTGAATCACCCTGTATATTATGTTATTTCAACCGGTCCAGTGCAGTACTTTCCTGTGTAACAGACATGCTGCAGCCGTTGAGTGCTAACGTGCAGAAAAAATGGTTCAAATGGCTCTGAGCACTATGCGACTTAACATCTGAGGTCATGAGTCGCGCCCGCATCTCGTGGTCGTGCGGTAGCGTTCTTGCTTCCCACGCCCGGGTTCCCGGGTTCGATTCCCGGCGGGGTCAGGGATTTTCTCTGCCTCGTGATGGCTGGGTGTTGTGTGCTGTCCTTAGGTTAGTTAGGTTTAAGTAGTTCTAAGTTCTAGGGGACTGATGACCATAGATGTTAAGTCCCATAGTGCTCAGAGCCATTTTTTTTCATCAGTCGCCTAGAACTTAGAACTAATTAAACCTAACTAACCTAAGGACATCACACACATCCATGCCCGAGGCAGGATTCGAACCTGCGACCGTAGCGATCGCTCGGTTCCGGACTGTAGCGCCTAGAACCGCACGGCCACTCCGGCCGGCTGCTAACGTGCATGCTGAGACTGACTGCTACAGGAGTTTTGAGACGTGAACTTGTTTATCGTTTAGATGTGGTGGAATACGAGGTATATTTGATTACAGTGCTACAGCCGGACTCTCAGCATTCCTTATAATCTCCAATAAACTCAACAGAGGACATTTCAATCAATAGACTGTGCTCTTATTGTCAGATCAATGTTTACGCTTTTGGTGAAATTTCATTACACTGTGCAGTTTGCAGTAATTCAAATAGTTTTGTCTCAACGTACAGCTTGTTCAAATGGCTCTGAGCACTATGGGACTTAACATCTATGGTCATCAGTCCCCTATAACTTAGAACTACTTAAAACTAACTAACCTAAGGACATCACACAACACCCAGTCATCACGAGGCAGAGAAAATCCCTGACCCCGCCGGGAATCGAACCCGGGAACCCGGGCGCGGGAAGCGAGAATGCTGCCGCACGACCACGAGCTGCGGACGTACAGCTTGTGATTTATATCAATTCTAGATCTTTTTACATTGCTGTAAGAATATATTTTTGCTGTATACTGCACTAAATGGTGTAAATGCTTTAAAGAAACGCTTGCAACTATTACAGTGCCATCCAAAGCCAATAACAGTGAAAAAGCTAGAAATGGCGAGTACGTTCTAAGTGTTGGATTTCTAGCGCGAGGTGGAAGGCGTGACATTACAGCACCGAGGGACACGGCCAACCAAATGTCGCACGTAGCAGCAGTCTGTGGGTCATATCGACCTACCTAGACTCAGGGACGCGTTTTCAAATGAAATAGTTCAGAAGTAGATACTATAGTGAGATGGAACACATATCTAAGGAGACAAGTTTAATGTTAGGTTCTGTGGGTACGCTCATAATGGTGTGAGTGCTGGTGCAGAAGTGGCAAGTAGTGGCCAGGCGGGTACCTACTGACAGGAGATTCGGACAACCAGAGTACACTCTTGGGGAGGGGGCGGTGGGAAACGACACACCACGAAGGATTTATCAGAACTGGACGAAAATCGGTAGATGTAATGTACATGACAGACAAGCAAATGTTTATGATTTCGGAAAAAGTCTGGATGATTTATTCAAGAGAAAGAGCTTCACAAAACTGAGCAAGTCAATAGTGAGTTTGTCCACCCCTGCCCTTCAAGCAAGCAGTTACTCTGCACTGATTAATGGAACAATTGGATGTCCTCCTGAGGTATATCGAGCCAGATTCTGCCCAATTTGCGCGTTAGGTCGTTGAAAGCCGTAGCTAGTTGGAAGGCCCTGACCATAATGGTCCAGACATTCTCAGCTGGGAGAGATTTAGCGATCTTGCTGGCCAAGGAAGGGTTTTGGAAGCATGTAGATATGCAGTAGAAGCTCTCACGGTGCGGACGGGCATTACCTTGTTGAAATGTAAATCAAGGATGGCTTGCCATGAAGGGCAACACAGAAAGTTACTCTTAACTGTCGAGGCGAAAGGTGGACGACAGTGTGGTTGGTATTCCACCACTGTCTGAGGCGTGTCTAGTAACGTCTGCGTTAGTCAGGAGGACTCATCGCTGAAGACAATTATACTCCGATCAATGAGATTCTAGTTCAAAGAAGTGTCCAGAGACGCCCTGGACAGGTGTGGGATACCAACCGGTACGTCGCACCCATACGATCCAACAGCCAGCAATGATGGTTTGGGGGGCAAATTCATTTCATTTGGTTGTCACCCACGGCATCCTTGTAGTATAGCGGTACGTCGACATTGTTCTACTCCCCGTCTTGTTGCCATTCATCCCAAGCCGTTCTTAGCTTACATTTCAGCAAGACAATACCAGCCCGCACGTGACAAGGGTTTCTGCTGCTTGCCTTCGCGCTTACGAAGCCCTACTGTGGTCAGCAAGGTCACCGGATCTCTACCAATTTGAAAATGTTTAGAGCATTATGGACAGGTCCTTCCAATTACTCGGGGTTTTGGCGATCTAAGGCGCCAATTGGACATAATTGGGCACGATATTGCTCAGGAGCATACGCCATCAATCATGTCCAAGTAGAATAACTGCTTGCATAAAAGGCAGAGGGAAACCGACGTATTATTGACTTCCTCAGTTTGTGAAGTTCTTTTTCTTGAATAAATCATCCATTTTTTTCTGAAAGTGTAATCGTTTGTTTGTTTGTACATGTACATCACATATACCGATTTCCTTCTCGCTCTGATTATCTCTTCGTGGTGCGTCCTTTGTTTTTCTCCTTTTTTTTTTTTCTCCTTGGAGTGTACGTGGCCCGGTAGAATGCTGCCCAGAGGGAGACCAGCAATGGACTGGTGACGGGCTAGCGTCAGGCAAAATATCTTTTATCCATTGGTAGGAGACCTATCCATCTGGCCTTGCGCACCTAAAAAATGCCACAGCCCGCCAAAAACTGAGTTAACTAATCACAGTGCTGCACTTAATCTCTATATGTCGTATTTATGGTATAATCTACTTCCTAAATTCAAGAATATACGCAAAGAGAGTTGTTCACCCATCAAGTCATCTACAAAGATTAAATACATCTTCAAAGCAGCAGTTAATATGAAGTTAATTAACAGATAAAGTAGTGCGGAAGCAGGTAACGCCCCGTGACTGGTTGGTCATTATAAGATCCTACTGGAGAAAACACTTCGTCAGGGATTCTCCAGAATGGCGAACGCGCGAGTCTTCTCTCTCAACAGTCGTACCCTGTCGGATAGGTTTGACTACGGTACTTCATAACACTGATGAGAGGTTGTGTGTGAACCATTCTCCTCCCTTGGCGTTGGTTTTCTCTACCTACTCGTTTTAGTAAAACTATTTCCAGCATAAATTATTAAGAGATTTTCTGCAAAGTTTTCGAAATGTTATGGTGGGTGGGACATGTCAGTTGTGATAAAAACAGTCACACCCCTATTAGCTCTGTTTTTTCAGAGTTGGCAACCGAGTAGCGACCTAGGCGTTCCGACTTATGTTCTCGCGTGTACGTTTACTTATTCATTCGCATCAGAAGAACTCAATGACAATAATACAAATTGCATTATTTAATGACAAAACATGCAAAACATGAAATTCTGAGATTTTGCCTGTTGGCTTCAACCACGGGTTCTTCGGTAGACCTCTTTCTGACGATTTTTCTGAGGTTTCGCTAGCACGAGTGGGGGACATTGTCAAAGCTTCACCCTCCGCTGCTGTTGGTGGGGAAGTTGATATCCTTACATTCGGTGGGCGTGTGAGGCAAGTGGTTTGGATACAATTTCTCTGGTGGAGCGATTCCTGCCAAACAGAACATTTATCATGTGAGGTTGGTCTGAAGGCACCATTGATGAGTCGGCATGTTTGATTGAGAGAAGTGTCGGCTTATTTAGCATGATTGGTTGTTTTCCAAACAGTGCAAGCATACACTGTGACAGAGTAGCGCAGCGCAGAGCCAGCACAATAATTCTCAACGCGTCTGGTTGTGTACCACATCTGGTACCAGGCAGTTTGCGAAGGATGCTACTTCTAGTGGACACTTTCTGTTCTGTGTTTATAAAGTGCTTTCTGTAAGTGACAGGTGACGGCAAGACCCATTATTACATCTGAATACTTAGGTGCTTAGTAGCTACTTGCAGTGTGATTGAAGCCCGTTTATATATATGGAAGGCACATACCAGAGTTTTTGGTAGGTTAGGTTTCAGTTGGTTTTCTCTGTAGTAATCGACTAGTTCAGATAGGGCTTTCGACAGCTTTGTACAGCCTCGAAGTGGGCTGTCTGAGTGGCGATATCTAGATCATCCACGTGAAAGGTATCCCAGGAGGAATGGTCAGTATTCAGGGATATTACAGGAACGGTAATTCGAAGCAAAAAAGTCTAGTAAACACTTAATCTAAAAGGCATACCTTAAGAGCTATGAGCACTTCTTTACATACAATGCTGTGCAACAAATCTCTTCTGCTGCAAGATGTTTG
This sequence comes from Schistocerca piceifrons, assembly GCF_021461385.2. Classification (NCBI taxonomy): domain Eukaryota; kingdom Metazoa; phylum Arthropoda; class Insecta; order Orthoptera; family Acrididae; genus Schistocerca; species Schistocerca piceifrons. Next base: position 584,522,798 of record NC_060142.1, on the reverse strand, counting down.
CTGTCTGTTTTTGGACGGAGTTAGTATGGATCAAAACAAGGAAAAAAAGTATGATAAACATCGGCTCTTAATTCCTATCTTCAGAGCTATAAACACTTACTCAGCTTCGATGCTATCAAACACCTGTCTTTATTGAACAAGTGCCCATAGCTGTTAAGGTATGCATTTTAGATGATATGTTTACTAGACATATTTGTTTCGAATTATAGTTCCTGCCGTATCCCTGAATACTGACCAATTCTCCTAGAATACGCTGTTGACCAATCCTCCTAGGACACACTATATACGGAGCTTCTTGTACCCTCTGGGACGGTCTCGTCGTCCTCTATAAATACTGAAGACAGTTGGGGTAAGAACAGTGCCTTGTGGCAATTCTTTTGTTTCCTCTTTTCTCATTTCACAGGAAACATACCATGCAGTCAATTTGAGTGTGTAGTATGTCAGAGTGGTCAATTTTTCCGTTGTGTGACAGGACATAAGGGTGAAGGTATAGGGAGTGGTCAACAGCGGTTGAGCTGTACCAAGCAGATCTCAGTCCGTTGGTTTCCGCAGGTCACGGAATCCGCACGCGCAGGCATTTTAAGACTCTGATGCCCGGAAATGAAATGTCAGAAGGAAGCAGGATTGGGCGAGGTGTTAGATAAGGTTGTTGTCTTTCCCCACTGTTGTTTATCGTATACCTTGAAGAGATTATTGCGAAAAGTTTAGATGGGAAAAGAGGAATATGTATTTATGGAAAGAGAATAGAATGTATAAGATTTGCTGATGACATGGTATTAGTGGCAGAAAGTGAGCGGACAGTGAATAACATGCTCAAAGATCTGAATGAAGCTTGTGTGGAAATTGGGATGCAAATAAACGCAGGAAAAACAAAGAGTATGGTCATCAGTACAAGACGCAGACTGTCCAATATTAAAATAGGACAATCTACCATTAGCCAAGTAAGTGCATTTAAATATCTCGGAGCACAATAACTGAATACTTGAGATGTCACCAGGAGGTGAAAACTCGAATTGCCATAGCGAAGGAGGCATTCAACAGAAAGAGGAGACTCTTATGTGGCAAATTAGATAAAGGACTAAGGAAAAGGGTTGGCAAATGTATTGTCTGGAGTGTGGCACTATATGCTTCTGAGCCAAATTTCTAGCTTTAGCATCGCAAATGAAGGAGATTACGGGGTTTCGAAAAAGTGATATTCGTTTCGTATATATTTGGAACCGTATTTCATGGACAGTTCTATGAAATTATGATTTTATCCATACTGGATGATGGTTGTGAAAGTCAATGTTTAAAAATATATCGGCTCAACCACTTGTTTATAGTGTAAAACACTAAGATTGACACGTTTCGGAAGTCATGCTTCCATCATGAGAACAATAAAAAGTAAAAGAACCAGTTACAACTAGCTAAAATGGAACATGCACCAGGCACAATAAAATTGATAATAAAATTAAAACATCGTTGCTACCATGGACACTGAGACGAGAGGATGAAAAAAGGTTAGAAGCATTTGAGATATGGATGTGGAGGAGAATGGAGAGAATAAGCTGGATGAAAAGAGTGAGTAATGAAAGACTATTGGAAAGGGTTGGTGAGAGAAGATGTCTGCTTAAGGTTGTAAGAGGAAAAAGAACTAGTTGGGACATTCATTGAGAAGGGAGTGCTTGCTAGTAGATGCTTTGGAAGGATTGGTTTGTGGGAGAAGACTGATATGAAGAAGGAGATACAAGGTGATAGACGACATAAAGGGAAGAGGAAATTATACAGACCTGAAGAGGATGTCAGAAGACCGGACAGCCTGGAGAACTACCATGTGAAAACCTGCCTTTAGGACCGAGCGGGGTGGCGCAGTGGTTACACACTGGACTCGCATTCGGGAGGACGACGGTTCAATCCCGCGTCCGGCCATCCTGATTTAGGTTTTCCGTGATTTCCCTAAATCGCTCCAGGCAAATGCCGGGATGGTTCCTCTGAAAGGGCACGGCCGACTTCCTTCCCCATCCTTCCCTAATCCGATGAGACCGATGACCACGCTGTCTGGTCTCCTTCCCCAAAACCAACCAACCAACCAACCTGCCTTTAGGCAGAACACTGATGATGATGATGATGCCCACACGTTATCCGATCGCAATATGGATTTTATACAATCGTAGTGTGGATGTTCCGAAAACGACGCAGAGTACAGGGGTGACGGAGAGACAGAGGAGGCATCCGGAACGGCTGCCCGCGGCGAGGTCCCGCTCCGAGCTTTTCCCGGCAGGCCTCGCCGAATCTCGGAGCGGCGCTATTGTGGCGGCCGCGGCTTGCGGCGGGCTTCCGCGAAGCGATAGCATTTATGCGGCCGAGGCGGCGGCGGCGGCGGCGGCGGAGGCCGCGAGCGTCACGAAGAGCCCCGCTTTTCTAAAATAAGCGCCTTTTTATTAGCGTCCGCGTCCGCGGCCTTGGACATCCCGCGCGCTCAAATTGACCGACTCGTCGCACGGACCGTTACGCGAGCGCCGGCCGCGTGCTGCGTCCCCTGCGGAACGGGAAGGGGCGCCGCGGGGAGGAGGAGGAGGGGGGGGGGAGTAAAATGAAGTGGAAAGTGGAAAAAAGGAAGAGAAGCGGCGGGAAGTGAACTGCGGCGCCGAGACTCGCTCTCCTTGGTGTTCCGCATCCAGGCGCGTGATATGCGCAGTGCGTCCGCGCGAGATTGCGAAATTAATACTGATTTGAATTCTGCACCGCGGGAGACGAAGAAAGGGAGTGGAAGCGAGCGGAGGCGGCGGCGCCGAATGCGTGGCGACGCTGTCGGCAGCACGGGCCGAGGGCCGCGGAGCGTGCCTAACCGCCGCTGACGGCCCCCCGGCCCTGTCAGCGCTCGTTTCGGCTTCGTCCGATCCAGTGGCGGCAGCCAGGGCAGGCCTCTGTTATTATACACGGACTGTGCTTTCGAACGTCAACGTCGAGCGAGCCGCGTTCCAAGTGCTGCCGAACGCTCAAAAACCACGCGGTTTGTGCGTACGGTACATGTGCTTGTACGTTGTAGAAGCGATCACAGCACGCTCCAGGGGCAGTTATCGGCGGTACCTGGCACGGAATTCACAGTGTTTATGAAGTGAAATGAGGAATGGCGTAAAATTCCTACGTTAGTGCCGGCAAACCGCACAGTTCCTCTCTTTCTCAATAGGCAAGTCCTGTTGTTATGTCTGTAGATAATCGAATCCCTGCTCCAAAATAGTTCTTCGTAATGCTTTAGGGGAAAAAGAGTCGATGGCGGAATCAGAAAAATGGGCTCGCCCAAGGGAGCGTGTTGGCGCCAGTCCCATTCAACATATATACAAATGTCCAACCAACTCCAGACAAAACCAAAACTTTTGTATATGCAGACGACCTTGCAATAACAGTTTTAGGCAACAGGTTTGAAGTCATCGAGGAGAAACTAGAAACCGCCCTTTTCAACAATGTCAACCTACTACAAAAATAATTCTCTAACACTCAATCCCTCCAAAACTCAAGTGAGTGCATTCCATCTGAACTCGAGGCAGGCAAAGTACAGGCTCAATGTTACCTGGGATGGGTCATTACTAGAACACACAAATATTCCCACCTACCTTGGCGTCGTGCTGGACAGAACATTGACATACAAATATTATTGCGAAAAAACACGCAAAAAAGTAGAAGCACGAAATTCCCCAATAAGAAAGCTGTCCAATAGCAAATGGGGTGCCAAACCTACCGTGGTCAGAACTTCAGTCCAAGGTCTGTGCTTCTCAACTGCCGAATATGCCTGCCCGGTATGGTGCAGATCCGCCCACGCAAAAAAGGTAGATATTAGCTTGAATGAAACTTACAAGATAGTGACAGGCTGCATGAAACCAACCCCCATAGAAAATCTTCACAGTGCCGCAGGTTTCACAAACCCTGACTCACGTAGGAAAGGGACCCACCAAGCGGCTTTTCTGGTGATTGGAAAACCTGGAGAATGCTTAACCGCGTCAGAACTGGGGTGGCTCCTGTGAAATCTAATCTGATCAAATGGGGTTTGTTGGACGAAAATGACGACAAATGCGACTGCGGCACTCGACAGGACATGGAACATCTTCTACAATGCCCTGCCTGCCCCCACAAATGTACCCTCGACGATCTATGACTGGCTAAAAAAGAAGCATTGGAGATTGCCCAGTACTGGGCAAACAAATTGTAGTTTCCGGACACGAAAAAGTAAAAGTAAGTTATGTCTGTAGTATATGAGGTGTGATTCAAAAGTAACGGGAATTTTAAGGGCAATTTTTGTTCTTTTTACGGAACCTTTATCCATCAACATCAGCTTCGTCACCTTCAAAGTAATTCTCCTCTTGTGCCAGCACATTTTCGAACCTTGTAAGCACTTGAAACTTTTTTATTTAAATGTGTGAATCTGTACTTAAATTGCTGAATGATTGAGAAGATGAAACTTCTTCGTTATTTGGTTCTGAAACAGCTGAGTAAACCTGAACGTACTGAGCCTACTTTCTCTTTACTGTTTCTTATCATGCCAGCACTAACCCACAATATTCTAGTGCAACGCAATGTGACTGCTCAAAAAAAATTACAACCTGACCCCAAATAATTAATACAAAAGAATGGCCATGAATAACAACCAATCCTGACAATAACCTATACATTTCGTTAAGCATTTACCTCACAAAAATCTTCATCACGTGAACTACTGCAATACAGCGAGCGTCAATACTGCCAGCTAAATAAAAGATTCTAACTTCTAAAGCCACTAACCACTAATATGCATGTGATTAGGAAAGGAAAGATTTTGTTGCAAACCAAATAATGTATTTTTTTACCTTAATAATGTGACATCTAGTTCAAACAAGAATATAAATCGTCATTGACATCTAGTAAAAAGGTATATAATCATGAATAATATTCAATCTCCAAGTCGAACATGTACAGATCGTTAGCCTACGCTAACACTTCAGACCTCTACCCTCCATCAATGCTAACGTCTCACATCTAACATCCATCACTGCTGGCTGTTCATCTCCAACTGCCCAACAGTACTTCCATCACTGCTGGCGACTAACTTCCAACAACGAGTCCGACCAGCCACAGAGTCTCTTCCAAAGAGACCGCAGTCAGAGAGCCAATGCAAAGCGCTGCACAGCGCTGCCAACACAGAAGCAGCCCACTTACACACTTTCGCAGCTTAACTTTTCTTTTGGTGTTCAGTTCCTTCGGAGGTTCTGTTTATATCTCATCAGTGGTGGCTAAACGACGTCCTTTTATGGTTCTCTGCAGCCTCGGGAATAGAAAGAAGTCGCAGCGGCCCATATCCGGCGAGTACAGTGGCTGAGTCAACTTAACGGTTTTGTTTTTTGCCAAAAAATCACGAACAAGTAATGAGGTGTGGGCGGGAGCATTATCGTGATGCAGGTTCCACGAGTGGCTTAGCCACATTTCTCGTCGATTTCTTGGGACTGCTTTACGCAAACGGTACACAACTTCCAGGTGGTACTCCTTATTGACCGTGCAACCATCGGAAGGAACTCATGATGTACTACCCCATTGTAATCGAAGAAAACAGTGAGAAGAACCTTCACGTGTCATCGAACTTGTCGATCTTTTTCTGTCTTCGCTCTTTAGGTACTTTCCAGTGGGACGATTGGGTCTTGGTTTCCCGTATACTCATGTTTAGTCACGTGTGATAACCTTCTTTAGAAGTTCAGCATCATTGTCGGCTTCATTCAGCAATTCCTGAGCGATGTCGACGAGACGTCGCTTTTGTTCGAAACTGAAAAGTTTCGGAACTAATTTTCCTGCTACAAGTTTCATGCCCAAAACATCCGAAATAACTGCTTCGAATGAGTCAAAGGATAGGCCAACATCATCAGCAATTTCTCTGATTGTGATTCGGCGGTTTTCCACAGCTGTTTTCTTCACTACTTCCACACTGACGTCAGTGATGTGGAACCGTCCAGAGCGGTCGTCGTCTTCAACGTTTTCTCGACCTTCTTTGAAACGTTTATACCACTCGTAATCTCTTGTCTTACTTATAGTAAATTCGCCAAGGACCACAGTCAACATGTCGAATGCGGTGTTCCACTTTATTCCATTTCTTAAACCAATCATTAATGCAAGTTTTTGATCCATCTATGTCGAAGATAAAAATTCGTGGACCACACGAAAACGCGTATAACCTTTTCGACTGTCAACAACAAAGGAAATGTTCAAAACATTTTAAAATGGAAACCTGCATCAGGAACATGTGTGCCAACAAGCTAAAAAATCGAATGTGTAAAGGCCGAGAAATTAAAAAGATTCCGTTACTTTTTGATCACATCTCCTACATAAATATAAACTTCAGTATCCATGAACATGCTGTAAGACAAAAATTAAAGTTCTACGTCCTGTCACTAAAGACATCGGCTCATAAGAGTTCTATTTCAAAAAGTGCGGTACAAATTTAATATAGTTCTCCACATACGATAAAAATTATTTTATCATTCTTATCTTTGAGTAAAACCCTAAGGTCATTTTTCCTTGATCACTGTTGCTCTTCAGTAGCAGAATCTTTACAAAATGTAAAATACATAACTTGAAACAAGGAAGTGAAACTTATCTTACTGTATGAAGTACAGCTCGGTTAGTAGATAAAGCCAATCAAAGAAACTTACTCCCCAGAAAGAGCGCACTTATATTTAGCGTAAGACAGAATATATACACTCCTGGAAATTGAAATAAGAACACCGTGAATTCATTGTCCCAGGAAGGGGAAACTTTATTGACACATTCCTGGGGTCAGATACATCACATGATTACACTGACAGAACCACAGGCACAGGCACAGACCGCGTGAGACGACGCTTCATCCAGTCCCAAACATGCTCAATGGGGGACAGATCCGGAGATCTTGCTGGCCAGGGTAGTTGACTTACACCTTCTAGAGCACGTTGGGTGGCACGGGATACATGCGTACGTGCATTGTCCTGTTGGAACAGCAAGTTCCCTTGCCGGTCTAGGAATGGTAGAACGATGGGTTCGATGACGGTTTGGATGTACCGTGCACTATTCAGTGTCCCCTCGACGATCACCAGTGGTGTACGGCCAGTGTAGGAGATCGCTCCCCACACCATGATGCCAGGTGTTGGCCCTGTGTGCCTCGGTCGTATGCAGTCCTGATTGTGGCGCTCACCTGCACGGCGCCAAACACTATACGACCATCATTGGCACCAAGGCAGAAGCGACTCTCATCGCTGAAGACGACACGTCTCCATTCGTCCCTCCATTCACGCCTGTCGCGACACCACTGGAGGCGGGCTGCACGATGTTGGGGCGTGAGCGGAAGACGGCCTAACGGTGTGCGGGACCGTAGCCCAGCTTCATGGAGACGGTTGCGAATGGTCCTCGCCGATACCCCAGGAGCAACAGTGTCCCTAATTTGCTGGGAAGTGGCAGTGCGGTCCCCTACGGCACTGCGTAGGATCCTACGGTCTTGGCGTGCATCCGTGAGTCGCTGCGGTCCGGTCCCAGGTCGACGGGCACGTGCACCTTCCGCCGACCACTGGCGACAACATCGATGTACTGTGGAGACCTCACGCCCCACGTGTTGAGCAATTCGGCGGTACGTCCACCCGGCCTCCCGCATGCCCACTATACGCCCTCGCTCAAAGTCCGTCAACTGCACATACGGTTCACGTCCACGCTGTCGCGGCATGCTACCAGTGTTAAAGACTGCGATGGAGCTCCGTATGCCACGGCAAACTGGCTGACACTGACGGCGGCGGTGCACAAATGCTGCGCAGCTAGCGCCATTCGACGGCCAACACCGCGGTTCCTGGTGTGTCCGCTGTGCCGTGCGCGTGATCTTGCTTGTACAGCCCTCTCGCAGTGTCCGGAGCAAGTATGGTGGGTCTGACACACCGGTGTCAATGTGTTCTTTTTTCCATTTCCAGGAGTGTAGAATACATTTCTGTTGAACGAATAAGAGAGTATGAGAACCTATTAGGAAACGCGAAGGTTAGTAAAAAAAAATGTTTGAATGCAGCGAGACGCGAACCAGTACTACGTCACCTATTGGCTTATAAGTCTCTTTGTCTACTTTTTTTGTCTGATTTTACTCTGTATTGTTCGTTGAATTTGTTCTGGGCGGACGTCCGATGACACCAGTTCAGGTTTTGCGTTGATCCGTTCACTCAGTTTTTTTTTATTACAGAAGGTAGCTAACCCTCTGACCGAACACGCTGAGCTATCGTGCCGGCGACTTTACGCTATGCCGACAACGAATGATGCAAACCTACACTTTACAAGTTAAGGACTCATTAAACTTTTACTCGTAAATGTGTTATTCATTGACATTTAATTATAACAAATATTCCAAGAGCAATGTGTTTTTGATGCATTCTCAATGTGCCCCTGCCTTGAAATGTCATATTTTCATAACACACATGCTACAGCATTTCTTTAATCACCAATATGATGTTTCCAGTCATTTTATCACAAACGAAAAATTAACGAAAGGTTTTCGAAAGATTTTCTCCTTGTTGATCGTTAGAAACGGCATATATAAATACGGGCTTGAAATTAAAGTTAATATGGCGTCTTACGACCCTGTGCTGAAGAGAGTGGTGTCATGTGACGTAGGACGCGTTCTTACATCTCATTGGTCTACTTTCAAATGCACGGTCAGAATACCTGACATGCTAGATATTGCTCTGCACTTTTGGAAAAGCTCCCCAATGTACTTTTTCCAGGCTATAACGTCGGCAACTCGGCATCCTCAACAGTCAATGTTTGAATGCACGGTCCGTGTGCCGACGGCTTTACACTGTGTCCGTCGCCTGCGTGGAAATACAGGCAAGCACTTACTGATATCTTAGTAAGGTAGATGAAGGCAACTACAGAAACAGCAAAATGAATAAACATGAAAGCAAAAATGGACTGTAATGTTTCTAGTATACTACATTAGAGGTTTCAAAATAATGTTTTAATTTGTGTTTATTACCAGTTTTGATTTATGACACAAACACAGATTTTAATGTGACCAAAAAATTAAAATTATGCCTTTCTCAGAAAATAAGGTAGATATGTGCGTTACACATTACTGGAAGAGACAGCAAACCAAAACAAAAATGAATGAGGGAACAATCTGAAATGAAATACGTAACTGTGGCTGTAATGAAAATGAAATTCAGATGGGTGGGATATTCAGCGAGTCGAATGGGTGGTAGATGGACCAAAGAAACCGTAGCCTTGTAACTATCTTGTTACATATGTGTTTTCTGTTCCTCCACTAAGATATACAAATGTTCAAATGTGTGTGAATTCCTAAGAGACCAAACTGCTGAGGTCATCAGTCCCTAGACTTACACACTACCTAAACTAACTTATGCTAAAAACAACACACACACCCATGCCCGAGGAAGGATTCGAACCTCTGGTAGAAGGGGCCGCGCCAACCGTGACATGGAGCCTCAAACCACGCTGAGACTCCGCGAGGCTAAGACATTCATTTAAGCCTAGGACCATGAATATTAAACTGCTGCTGAGTGTCGACATAAGGGGGACAAGAGGGAGAAAAATCCGATCATTTATAATTTTCGAAAAATTTATTTCATACAATCTCCAAGGAACATCCGAAGCATAGCACAGCTTCGTGTTCTGGGGAAGGCAGTACACGGTAGTGTGATATGAGTTTGGAGGAGATGTGCAACAATCGTGTACAATGCAGGGCCTCCACATCACGTGCTGGACTCGCAACAACTAACAAAATCATGATATTGTATTAGTCAGTCGATTAATATCTAGGCGCAGCGTTGCAAACCAATAGGAAATGGAACTAGCGTGTGAAGACTGTAGTAGGGAAGACGGGAAGAGCAATGGTCGACTTTGGTTTATTGGGAGGATTTTGGGAGAGTGTCGTTCACCTGTAAAGGAGACGGTGTACATAACACTAGTGTGTGCCATTCTTGAGTGTCTGCTCGACTGTTTGGGATCCACCCAGGTCGAGTTAAAGTAAGACATCGAAGCAATTCCGAGGAGGGGAGCTGCTAGATTTGTTAGCGGTGAATTCGATCAACACGTCAGTAGTGCGGTGATGCTTCGTGAACTCAGGAGGGAAATTAGAGAACCACCATTTAAAACTGCCTGCACGATAATTCTACTGACACCAATGAACATTTCGCATAAGGACTACGAAAAAAAGGTAAAAGAAATTAGGGGTCGTACAGACACATATAGACACTCGATTTTCCGCTGCTCTATTTGCGAGTGGAACAGGAAAGGAAATGACTAGTAGTGATATAGGGCAATCACCGCCACGCACCGAACGATTGCTTTGAAGTATGTAAAAGTCTGTCTGTCCGATTGTAAAGAAACTTTTTTCTCGGGGCCTTCTAAGTCAATACGGTCGAAAGATTCGGCCATTTATGTAACATATTTCGATAATCGCAAAGTTAGTCATCAAAACCTATATGGTACCTCCTGTTGATTTCGAATCATGATATTGGACAAGAAGCAAGGTTTCGCAGTAGAGGCACTCCGTCTTCAGGCCACGAGTGGCCTACTGGGACCATCCGACCGCCGTGTCATCCTCAGAGGAGGATGTGGGTAGGAGGGGCGTGGGGTCAGCACACCGCTCTCCCGGTCGTTATGATGCTATTCTTGACCGTAGCCGCTACTATTCGGTCGAGTAGCTCCTCAATTGGCATCACAAGGCTGAGTGCACCCCGAAAAGTGGCAACAGCGCATGGCGGCTGGATGGTCACCCATCGAAGTGCCGGCCACAACGGCGTTTAAAGTCGGTGATCTCACGAGAACCGGTGTAAACACTGCGCAGTAGAGGCAAAGGAAAAAATCTGAAAATTTTTGATTTGTGATCATATCACGCGAAAAAAAAGAACATTTTGGTCATTTGTTACCTAACTGTTTGTCTGTCCTGTTAAGAGCCATTTTTCTCAAGAACAGATAGACGTTTGTCTTACCTATATCAATGACAGACGGAAACCACCGGTATTCTTGATATATGGTGCCGGTCGAGTATGTATGTAGATGTGTATGAAAGCATATCTGCGTCGACTTGTTTATATTTGCGCAGGACTATTGCAGTTACCTTTAATATTTTATAGGACTGCTAGGAAGTTCAGCTCTACGAGGCGCAGTGCCCGTAAAAGGGTAAGGCTCGTTTCACAACAATTCCCGAAAACGCGACGTTATTTTGAATATATCGACAACGACATGATCGCCTATCGACTTTACTTGGCATTCGATTCGGCCGTCTCACAAGATTTCATGCACTCCTACCGGAGATTTACAAAAACGCGCCATTCATGGAATGATGTATTATAATTATTGCTTTAATAAAATGTCTCATAATGATTTATCGACGGTTAATTCGTTCATATAAGAGTGTGCTCTTAGGAGAAAGTTGTTATCGTCAATAATTCACAAATTAAGGCTGAAAAGCACTTGCTTTATAATTTTCAGTATGCCGTTTCAGTGTCACAAACACGTCACCATAAGCATTAAATAAAATTAAAAACTCATCAACGGTACAAGTCTTCAAGATAGAATGAGATAACCAAAACCGGAGCTGAACAACTCATGATTAAGTGCTAGCGTGATGAATGACGTGTGGTTTCTGGATTCGAAAGTTGTTAGTTCGCATTCTACTGCATGTAATTTTTTTTCGTGTTGGCGTTGTTAACACTTTCTGTTACTTTCTTATGAATGTAATACAAGTATGTCCTGCAGTATTGTGTTGTTTGCATTCAGTCTGGTCATAGAAAGGAGGCTGAAATAAATATTTAGCTGTTTAGTGCCCTCCGCCATAAATCATCATCATCATCATCATCATCATCATCATCTTCATAATCATCATTTAGCGATTTCCGAGTATGTGGCTTGGCAGGAACCTAAGAGGACTGAACTGCGACTGAATAAAATTAATATTCTGCCTTTTCTCTAATATTTGGCTCTTTATTTCCGAATATGTGGCCATTTCTGAGTGTGTGGTCAGGCTAGAACGTAAGAGTACAGCTTCAAATGCTGCGACTACAACGAGCTGCAATAAAATCAGTATTTTTTTCTTCTCACAAATATTTGTATGTTTATTTCCCAGAATGTAGCGACTTCTGACTGTGTGGTTAGGCAAGAATCTAAGAGGACTGTTTACATTGCTGCGAATTAATCGAGGAGCTACAATATTCATATTCTTCTTTGTCACAAAGTCGACAGCCGATCATGCAGTCGTCGCTATTGCGCGTTACGTCACGTTCGCGGGAATTGTTGTGAAACGAGCTTTATTCCCCGCAGTGGTACAAAGAGAATATATTCTGTTTTGTAGTCCGTCGTTTTCATTACAAAATGAATTGACGTGAAACTGAGGTTTAATTTTTCCAATGAAATTGCATACTACGCTGTTTTTAATTCGCTGTGTGCAGCTGCCGTAAGTAAAATATTTACTCTCTCTTTTAACATTTAATATTATTTGGTTTCGTTAGCAATGCGCAGAGTGAAACAACGTTATTGGTTACAGTCACATGCAAATTCTCGGGCCGTCCGCCTCTTTAGCTGCACGCTGGGCGCGGAGGATTGCTGAGCGACGGGGTCCGGATTCGATTCCTCGTCGGGTTGGAGATTTTTGTCCCCTCGCGGTCTGGGTGTTGTCTTGTCTTTACGTTCATATCGTCATTATCGACATTCCACTAATGAGAAGGCGGAATGGACACATCCCAAAAGCAAATAAATTTTAAATAATTCTAGGGCCTCAGTTAGGTTTTATGCTGCAAATTAATTTTCTCCCAGCGTTTTTTATTTAGGCTAGTTATTTTTATTTAGACCTGTAGCGGCGGTTCGCCTGAGTCAGATTATATTAATTTTAGCTAACAGGAAAGGAGGCAACATTTAAGATTTTTTAAACTTAAGTTCAAGCCTAGTTTCATTTGTAAGAAAGATAACCGCGACAGCCTCCTTCCCACCATATTTCACAGATTCGTAACTGAAAGAGTTGGACCGACTGGACAGGGTCAGAGAAGATTAAGAAAGAGAACACGCTTGGTACGAAACCGAACCGTGCTGCCTAAAACGGAAACGTGTTTGCTTATTTCGAGATTATTGAAGTTTTCTAGTTTTAAGGGGAAAAGTCTGCTTTGAAATTATAGCAGCCTACCTACTTGAGGACAATATTATGGAAATGGAAGTAGATGAAGATGAAATGGGAGATATGATATTGCGAGAAGAGTTTGACAGAGCACTGAAAGACCTGAGTCGAAACAAGGCCCCAGGAGTAGACGACATTCCATTAGAACTACTGACAGCCTTGGGAGAGCCAGTCCTGACAAAACTGTACCATCTGGTGAGCAAGATGTATGAGACAGGCGAAACACCCTCAGACTTCAAGAAGAATATAATAATTCCAATCCCTAAGAAAGCAAGTGTTGACAGATGTGAAAATTACCGAACTATCAATTTAATAAGTCACAGGTGCAAAATACTAACACGAATTCTTTACAGACGAATGGAAAAACTGATAGAAGCCGACCTCGGGAGAGATCAGTTTGGATTTCGTAGAAATGTTGGAACACGTGAGGCAATACTGACCCTACGACTTATCGTAGAACAAAGGTTAAGGAAAGGCAAACCTACGTTTATAGCATTTGTAGACTTAGAGAAAGCTTTTGACATTGTTGTTGGAATACTCTCTTTAAAATTCTGAAGGTGGCAGGGGTAAAATACAGGGAGCGGAAGGCTATTTACAATTTGTACGGAAACCAGATTGCAGTTCTAAGAGTCGAGGAGTATGAAAGGGAAGCAGTGGTTGGGAAGTGAGTGAGACAGGGTTTTAGCCTATCCCCCATGTTATTCAATCTATGTATTGAGCAAGCAATAAAGGAAACTAAAGAAAAGTGTGGAGTAGGTATTAAAATCCATGGAGAAGAAATAAAAACTTTGAGGTTCACCGATGACGTTGTAATTCTGTCAGAGACAGCTAAGGACTTGGAAGAGCAGTTGAATGGAATGGACAGTGTCTTGAAAGGAGCATATAAGATGAACATCAACAAAAGCAAAACGAGGATAATGGAATTTAGTCGAATTAATTCGGGTGATGCTAAGGGAATTAGATTAGGAAATGAGACACTTAAAGTAGTAAAGGAGTTTTGCTATTTGGGGAGCAAAGTAACTGATGATGGTGGAAGTAGAGAGAATATAAAATGTAGACTGGCAATGGCAAGGCAAGAGTTTCTGAACAAGCGAAATTTCTTAACATCGAGTATTGATTTAAGTGTCAGGAAGTCGTTTCTGAAAGTATTTGTATGGAGTGTAGCCATGTATGGAAGTGAAACGTGGACGATAGATAGTTTAGACAAGAAGAGCATAGAAGCTTTCGAAATGTGGTGCTACAGAAGAATGCTGAAGATTAGATGGGTAGATCACATAACTAATGAGGAGGTATTGAATAGAATTGAAGAGAAGAGCAGCTTGTGACACAACTTGACTAGAAGAAGGGGTCGGTTGGTAGGACATGTTCTGAGACTTCGAGGGATCACCAATTTAGTATTGAAGGGCAGCGTGGAGAGTAAAAATCGTAGAGGGAGACCAAGAGATGAATACACTAAGCAGATTCAGAAGGATGTAGGCTGCAGTAGGTACTGGGAGATGAAGAAGCTTGCACAGGATAGAGTGGCATGGAGAGCTGCATCAAACCAGTCTCAGGACTGAAGACCACAACAACAACAACAACCGTTCACTCTATTTATTGAATTAACACACTTCTTAACAGTGGCTAGACCGAACCCCCGTTATGTTAGCAATTAAATTCAGTTCCACTCTCACTCTGAAATCTGCTATATGTTTTTCGAAATTAAACCAACAAGCTATAGCAGTTCTAGGAAGCCCTAACAAATGTTCAAACAATAATGTAGCCTGCCAACAAATGCTTCTGACTAAGAATGACGATAGTGATTTCTCCACTTCTTCCGTGTGTAATTACGCACACCCTCCGCGAAGAAACTGCTTAATTACTCACTGGTGCCCTAACATTTGACAGGAAAGTTTCAAACTTATATTTTAAGAATATCTGCCAGCAGTTCATATATTTTTGTGTGTCTCAACTGCGTACAACCGTTCTACGAGAAGTCTCATCAACGACTTCGTTTTCGGATAAAAGCAAGTCAACGGCAGCGCTTGGGCGTTGTTGAACCTTTCTTAGGAAAGGTAAGGAGAACAGGGATGAATGGTCCGTTGACACAGTGCTGTTCAGATGCACAAGGGGAGGAGGAAAATGGACCATGACCTAGTTAAATAAACAATCGTGGCATTCGCCAGCATTAACTGATACACAAGGTGAAAAACTTTCATCTGAAGATGAACAATTAAAAAAGAAACTGGAGACAATGGAGGAGAGGCAGCTAGAACTGATAGTTTTCTCTGTATTCTATATCGAATATGTGGAATATACGACTTTTTCTGGCGTGGTCCTAGAGAGAACACCCGATATGACTGGAAAATGAAGCTGTTATTTCCAATCTTTACAGTGGTCGCTTAACGGAAACACAGAATCTTAGACTCACTTCATTCTCAGAAGTCACAAGTCTGTTCATTTAAGGAGCAGGAATCACACGATAGATCACAGCAGTTGGCATGCGCCCATAAAAACCACGATTCACCACTCGAAGCATGAGAAGTACATGCTAATGTTACGACAGGAAAACTCATATGGCTTACAAATAGCGTATCGTTTATTCCGGTAGTCTGTGAGGTCTCGTGTTGTCTGATGTGTATTTGGGATGAAAGCGGGCCGCTGGTTCATCTGACATCGGCTCTCAGCAGCCTACGATGCAGTAACGTAATATTCGACCAACAGAATCCGTTTGTTGTGTCCAGGAGCCCAGTCGACCTACACACTCAGCAATACAGTATATCACCTGTTTTTTATGGGACAGTCTTCAGATTGGTTTCTTGCGGTCCGCCAGTAATTCCTATCCTACGCCAACCTCTTCATTTCACGGTACCACCCAACGTCCACAGTTATTTATTTGGTGCCGGCCGGAGTGGCCAAGCGGTTCTAGGCGCTACAGTCTCGAACGCGCAACCGCTACGGTCGCAGGTTCGAATCCTGCCTCGGGCATGGATGTGTGTGATATCCTTAGGTTAGTTAGGTTTAAGTAGTTCTAAGTTCTAGGGGACTGATGACCTCAGAAGTTAAGTCCCATAGTGCTCAGAGCCAAGCCATTTATTTGGTATAGTCCAGTCTAAGCCTTCACCTACAATTTTACTCACTACAGCTCCCTCTAGGGCCATGTCGTTAGTCCTGAAATCTTTACATAATTCCTGTCATTCTGCCACTTTCTCTGTTACTTTTCTAGCTGATTTCGTGGAGAATCTTCTTATTTTTTATCAGTCCAATATTTTTATAATCTTCCGTAGCATCATATCTTAAACGCTTTGATTCTTTTCTATTTCATTTCTTTCGCAGTCTATGATTCATTTCCACACAATGCCCTAGTCCAATCGTAAGTTATAGGAAGTTTCTTCGTAAAATGAAGGCAGATGCTACGTACCAGCAGACTTCTTTTGGCCACGTATAATGTCTTTTCCTGTGATAATGTTCTTTTCATGTCCTCCTTGATTCGCCTGTCACATGTTATTTAGATTTCAAGGTAGCGGAATTCCTTCGCTTCTTCAACTTCTTTGTCACCAATTATCATGTTAAGTTTATAGTTACGCTCTTTTCTGCTCCTCTTCTATACTTTCACCGCCTTAGGTGTACTGTCAATCTGCAGTGTGTGCTCATTAGACTGTTCATTCCATTCAACAGTTTCCACGATTCTTCCTCAATTTCATTGAGTGGGCTATGTCATCAGCGATTCTTATCAGTGATATTCTTTCGCCCTGACCTTTAATACGACTCTTTAAGCATTCTTTTATGTCCATCACTGCTTCTTCAATGTATAGATTGAACAGTAGGGGCGAAAGAAGGCATTCTTGCCTTACACCGTTTACAACTAACTTCATTCCAGGTCTTCTGTTCTTATAACTTTTCCTCTTGGTTCTTGTACAAGTTGTATATTACCCGTCTTTCTTTGTAGGGTATACTTATTTTCCTGAGAACTTCTAAGATCGTGCACCATTCCGCATTGTCGAACGCCTTTTCTAGGTCGATGAATGATATGAAAGTTTCTACATATTTCTTCAGTCTGTCTTCCATTATCAAATGCTACGCCAACGTCTGAACTGCGCCTCTGGTGTCTCTATCTTTCCTGAACACAAACTGATCGTCACTTTACGTAAATTGACGGAGGAGTGGGAGAAAGGAAAGAAAAGGGGAGGGACTGTCACATTTCCACCCAGCGCCACCTGCCCACTGTCCTTGTCCAAGTCCTCCATACTCGCTGTTTACAGATTCCCACAGGAGGTCGGACGTAAGATATACATAAAGAACAGACGCCACGCTTTCATATAGCTGATCGCCATCTAACACGTCTTCAACTTTCCCATCCATTATTTTGTATATTATTCTCGTTAGCAACTTTGATGCGTGAGGTATTAAGCTGATTATACGATAATAGTCGCGCTTATCGTCCTGAGTATATTTGGGATTGTGTGAATGATATTCTTCCGTAAGTCTGGTAGTATGTCTTCAATGTACCACCCTATTACTCCTAAATTATCATAGTAGTTTGTGTCGCACTCTACGGACGCTGGAATCTGGGACTAAACTTACCGATGTAAGTCGTAATGAACTAATCTGGGACGCCATTGAACGAAATTGATCGTGATTACCACCAATCGCTTGTTACGAAGACCATACTGTTCTTAAGAAAAAAAGATGCAATCACAGGGTAGTTCGATGTTCAGCAGTAAAGTGACAGTTATCACCCAGAAGTAGCATGACGGCCATGGTGAAAATCGGAAGTCGTTATCATTCGCGTTATTACGCTCTTTTGTTTTACGTACATTGCTTAAACCTTCACTAGTAAAACATAAAATTAGACTTAATCCGTCCGCAGCACTACCCTATTTCTCCTGGGGGCTGCTAGGAAAGAATTTGACACAAATAATAAACAGCTTCGTTGCGTCCACGTTCTGTCTGGAGGCAACAGTGCAACTATACACACAAGAATCATATCTTGTTCCTAATGTTCTCTTTTGCCTCGTATCAATAACGGACGATCCTGTGTATTACTTTTCGACCGTGGAAGCAGCCAGTAATACGGCGAAGAACATCGCTTTACAAGGAAGTCGTCTAAACATATAGTGTGCAACTGAATTTATAAATAACACAAAATGGGTGAAGTTTACATATATTTTACGATTTTTTTTCACTTTAGTGGACATTTTCAGGAATGCTTCGTTTCCGTTGATGAATGGTTCGATTATTAACGTGACATAAATCGGTCCTTCGTAACGCTCCTTTTAAGGAAAAGTATGTTAGCAGCGTCGCGTTGCTGTCTGCGGGAAACACCAACAGTCCAGTAACAAAATATTCAGTTACTCCAAGCCATTTACCAGCAACACAATAATTTTCAAACATGTTTTTCCATCTTCGTAAGCAATAAACATTGCTACTTACATGATCACCTAAGTTAAGTTTAGACATTCATAACAGTGATTTCAACAAACCGAATGCAGTAAAACTAATAAAGTCCAGTCACTGCTGAGAGGTAGTGAGCTTTTGATTTTTATTGCTACTGATTCCTACCACCGGTTTTCTGATAATTTATTGGCATAGTGAATTCCGAGTAGTGACAGATCGTTCTCAGGTGTTCAATGATACGTACTTTCTCCAAAGAGAATTTGTGAAATTTGTATGGCTGGAAATGTTTCCGTAACACCTAATAACATATAGCATATTTTGAAATTGTCCGAGTAGTGACAGATCGTTCTCAGGTGTTCAATGATACGTACTTTCTCCAAAGAGAATTTGTGAAATTTGTATGGCTGGAAATGTTTCCGTAACACCTAATAACATATAGCATATTTTGAAATTGTCAGGGGTTGGTGCGTTATAGATGTATTGGAACGACATAATATATATAGTGAGCCAAAACGCTGCTATATTCGAAGACTGTTTATTATGACGTTACTTTCCGGTGCTATATGCTTATTTCAGCTCCGCTAGAGTTATCAGACTACTTTACTTGAAGACAAATCAACGCATCCTTAACACCTGCGATACTCAGCAGTACAAGGTATTTGAAAGCATTAACCATATTTTATCGAAGTAAATACTAGAACAGATACAGACAAAATAGTTACAAGCAGAAACAGATAGATGCGCTAACAACTACCTTTTTTTACATAGGACTTGATAATGACCATGGAGCCGAAATAAACTTATAGCACCAGATTATAATAAAAAGTCTTTGAATATAGCGACGTTTTGGCTTACTAGACGTACAATGTCCTTACAAGATTAGCATAAACATGCCAGCAGGAGATACTGATCTTCAGCACAAAAAGCGAGTATGTAGAGCGTGGAAACATATCGACCCAGGAGATACAAGATCTCGTACTAATATACTTCGCATGTTATATTAATTGGAAACAACTACTCTAATGCGACACTGATTTCTCAAAATGGCTCTGAGTACTTTGAGACTTAACTTCTGAGGTCATCAATCCCCTAGAACTTAGAACTACTTAAACTTAACTAACCTAAGGACATCACACACATCCATGCTCCAGGCAGGATTCGAACCTGCGACCGTAGTGGTCGCGCGGTTCCAGACTGTAGCTCCTAGAACCGCTCGGCCACTTTGGCCGGCACTAATTTCTCAGACACTCATTTATGGTAGAACATTTTAGACAACTTAAGGCGTTATTTCTGACGTTTATCGGCACGATTTACAGATGACATGTATTTAGGTTTGCCACATTTGTAAGTATAACCGTCAGCTCAACTAGAAACTATAAAAACAAACTGTCACCTGAAGTGATTTAATCACTGATTAAAACTCCCCATGCCAATAAGGCATCGTATAACTACTGTTCCCTTATTATAAAATTCAATAACTGTGGAACCCCCTTATGTGTGAGGCGAAACACTAACTATACAAAAATTGTTATTAATAATATATTAAAACATTAACTATACAAAAATTATTATTAATAATATATTAAAAATTGATAAATGCGCCAACATTACCATTCTTATTTAACATGAAGCCTGTACTCGCCTTCACCTAGCCTTCCAGGTTTTCGTTGTGGAGATTGTGAGCACTTAAAGAGCGCTGTATTCTCTGTTGTCAACATTTGTTTTGACAATATCATTAACAATTGGAAATCAAGCAGTGTAGTAGAAATTGAAATACGTAAGTACAGCTATTCAGGCGAACAACTGTTTGCAGATGATGAAATAATAATACAAGAAAGTGCAGATGAGCTCCAGCTCTGAGTGCGTAGGCTAAACGAAATACATCCAGAATATAATCCTAAACGTTTTGTTACTCAAGACGAAAATTAAATGTACGGTACGAAAATCGTTATTAATAACATCGTAAGTGAGGGGATTACATTTATTAAATACTATATCTGGCTGTAACACCATCTATTACAATTGATGATATAGATGAGAAAATGGATCAATTGAAGAAATGTATGGAACATTAAAATTAAACGGAACATTTTGTAAAACTTTGGCGACACTGCTACTGTGCGATGGTTGTGTAAATAAAATGGAAGGCAGCAGCAATATGTAAGCAGCAGACATGAGATTTTTGAGGAGAGTGAAGATATGCAGAAGAAGAAAGCCTAATTAGAGATGAACTTGGTTGTAAAGTGATTCATGTATAACGCGGCGCACCTGGCCGGCCGACTGTATGACATTCTCTTCTACCACGGTCTCGTTCTGTGGACGTGTATAAATAATACTAATATTAGTTAATTCAGGCAATAGCTGATTGTATAAATCTTCTCGGCACACTACAGGTACTGTAATGCGATATATTGTACGGTTATGATTGGAAGCTTCTGTTACTTACTTTTCATCGTTAAGACTAACAAAATATCTCTGCTCTCCGAGGAAGGTTCTGGGATGTTAATTTGTGCTTACTTACAGCTGTTTGTAAGTACAGTGGATGTTTAATTGGTAAATGGGAGCTAGGCGATTCTTGTTGAGAAATATGGCAAGGCAGTCCCGTTCTAGACATGAGGTGTAATTTATTCTTGTTATTGCACTTGGAACTTGTAATTGGACTGACTGTTACGTAAATAATATCAAGATATTATTTGCGAAGACGTAAGGTAATTTGAAAGTGCACACATTTAAAAATGGTAAGCCCATAAAGCATTGAAGGGCTGTCGATAATACAAGAATGAAATTACGTTGTTGTAAATTCAGCATAAAGGTGAATATGTCTAATTTCGATTGGCACTTTTGGTTGTAATAATAACTAATCTCCAGTTTAACTGGTGTAAATTTATTTAAAAATCTTAATTTCATTTTTTTTGGCAATCTAAGCCCCCTATAAAAAACAATTGTACTTTACTGTGTTCAATATTTCTTCTTCTTTCTGGCCTTTGACCCGTATCTCGACGGGGTTAGCATTTTAATCTGCATTTGGCAACGTTAGTGCTGGAGAGCGGCCACATTCTCTTCCCGTCGCCACCCCTTTCTCCCCAGGGACGGAAAATGTGCAACGCATTTGTTTGCGCCTAGGGTTATCCCCGTGAAAGTGCGAGAACACTATTTCGAAATGATCGCGAATCGTGTAATTGAAGCAGAACTTGGTTACCAGCTCAGCAATCACCTATTCTGTTATGGAAAACCGCCTAAAAACTACATCGAGGCTGGCCTGCACACTAGCTCTCGTCGTTAATAAGCCGGACTGCTTCCATCCGGGTTCGTCGCGCCTCCCCGAATCTCGGAAGCGGCGTGTTAACGCGGGCGGCTATCCGAGGGGGTCATCTGGCTGTGCTCTGTTGTTCCTTAAAAGCAAACTTAGGCGAAAGTTTACTCATGACTCTGAACTTCAAACAATTTTTAGACATTTGCTGTTGTGAATTTATAAAATGCAGTGTAAGGTTAAGTTTCATATGTCTGCACATAGAACCTTGGGGTACTTTTTACAATTACGTTTAGGATCGAAGTCTTCATTTTCCTTACACAGATGTTGAATGACTCCTCCACCCCACGCACAACAAATATCCAGATGATAGTCTAACTCGTCCCTTACTTTTGAGAGCATATAATATGGGGTTGCTATTGAGTTGACTGTTGTTACTGTGCGACAATTGTTGGGAGGCGCGCAGATAAAAAAATAAAAGGCCATCATTCTTTTCTCACGAAACGGCGCAAAACAGCTGAGGGTATGGTGAGTCTCTTTTTTCTGCGACTATTGTATGTGGCTGCTGTTTACTTTTTGTCTTATATGGAACGTAGCCTCATCACTGAACAATAAGCGTGAAACGAAATTGTTACCCTTCGTCTCTATGCAGAGTGTCTTTACCATCATGAAGAGCTTGTAGAAACAGAATCCTGTGTTGTTTGAAACAGTATAGGATTAGACAACACCAGAGCCATGGACAGAGCATTGGGACCAAAGAATAGACCTCCGCTAGTAGATGCCCATCTGAGTTCAGCACCTCGGCACAAGCAGCCTCCTCTATGTTAGCAGACTCCCGCTTGTCAGTGGCTTGGGACATCAAGAATCCTCTGCAGTCACACACGCTACGGCTTGACAACAGACAGACCACGGTCACCGTCACTGTTCGAGACATTTATGTGGGGACACAGAAATGCAGTCTCTTCCACGAAGTCAACACCGAGCAGCTGTATTTCAGCTCGACCCACCATAGTAGGTGATGATCGTCATGAAAGGGCCACGAACGGCACCTACCGTGTGTCAGATGTTGCTGCGAGTTCTACTGACGCAGACTTGGGGTTTACAACGTAACTGTGTCGCTACCACCAGTACTATCACCTGGCTGCGATGCAAGCGCCACCTCCTAACTGCCGAGGGCCTGGCGGAGTCTCCAAGCTGCCTACCGCTGCTTTCTAGCTTTTCTTCCAGAGTAATACTCTGGGCGGTGTCATGACCTGTCACAAGGGAGGAGACTGTTCTGCCTGCCCCATGTCCACAGCAGAGCTCTGTGGTGCCTTGGCCGCCGTTGTCGACAAATTTCCCGACGTCTCTGCCTACTCTGCAGCTCACGGACAGCGCATGGTGCGTCTCTCACAGCAGACGATTCAAGTTGGAACATTACCAGCCGGTGGTAAACCATGCCAGATACGAGTGTGCACCTCAACGACTGTCCAAGTTAACAAATCAATGAAGAATCGCGCAAGGTAGAGCCGTGGTTAGCACTCTGGATCGCATTCAGGAGGACAGCTGTTCAAACCTGCGTCTGGGCATCCTGATTTTGTTTTTCTGTGGTTTCTTTTAATCGCGTAAGGAAAATGCCGGGATTATTCCTTTGGAAGGGCACGCCCGCTTTCCTTCTCCATCCTTCCCTAATTCGAGCTTGTGCTCCGTCTCTAATGACCTTCTTGTCGATAGGGAGTTAAGCAGTAGACTCCTCCCTCCTCCAACTTAATAAAGAACTGTTTATGCTCACTCTTTGTTACTCTACATCACACCCGTCACCAAAACCATCAAAAAAAGAACATATGACGCCACTGGTTAAGATCGAATCCATCCTGACACACACCAAGGCGGCTCCTATCACATACAGCGCATCAGGAGTGACAATGACCTCTGTAGTGGCAGGATACCCAGGGCATCCTGTGGTTTTCGGTGGTTTGGGAGATAGACGCGACGTGTGGGCACCTGTACAGAAATAAATGGTGAACATAAACAGTTCTCTATTAATTCATTCAACTTGAATAGTCATTCGGCTGTGCGCTTATCAATGGTGCAGTTTAATGTCGGGTAATAGCATTCCCACTTGTACCTTTTGATATGGTAAACATAGCGTGAGGTGTACTACACGTGACTACCAGGAAGGTTCCATTCTGAGCTCATTGGCATCCGCACTGGGAGCTGAATCAGCAGCGGTTCCCAAGGCGAGATACAGCTCTGCTGCAGACATGGGGCAGCAAGCACCGTCGTCTCCCTTGCAACAGGTTGCGGAGTTGCCCAAAATCTGTCTCTGGACAAAAACTGGAGAGGAGTGCCTGGCAGCTGACGGACTCTGGAGGCAATGCGTTAGCCACCAGGTGCTCGGCGGTCAGGCAGTGGTCCTTGGATCACTATCCTTGGATTACTATCTGGTGACAGCAGTGGGGGCGGCGACGTAGATAGACGTATGCTTCAATGCTGAGTCAGTAGAACTTCGCGGTGGCCGAGCGGTTCTAGATGCTTCAGTCCGGAACCGCGCGACTGCTACGGTCGCAGGTTCGAATCCTGCCTCGGACATGGATGTATGTGATGTCCTTAGTTTAGTTAGGTTTAAGTAGTTCTAAGTTCTAGGGGAATGATGACCTCAGATGTTAAGTCCCATAGTGTTCAGAGCCATTTGAACCATTTTTCAGTAGAACTTGTGGTGACAACCGACACATGGCAGTCACCCTGTGTGGCTCTCCCATGGCTCTCCCATGCCTATTATTGTGTTGGCAGAAGATCCAACACCGTGTTACTAGAGGAGGCCGAAATGCACACGTTTTAGCTCACGCAGGCTGGCGTGAGGAGGGAAGGACTATACTGACGTGAGGTCTGGAACATGACAAGGAATTAGAATTCAGAAAGCGGACGTAATTAGTTTCATACTTAACTTTAATCGATTAATGATGAACGTCGCTCTTGACGGTACATGATTCACAATCTTATCTGTTCAGACTATAGTAACTGAATATGGCGCCTTGCTAGATCGTAGCAAATGACGTAGCTGAAGGCTATGCTAAACTGTCGTCTCTGCAAATAAGAGCGTTTGTAGACAGTGAACCATCGCTAGCAAAGTCGGCTGTACAACTGGGGCGAGTGCTAGGGAGTCTCTCTAGACTAGACCTGCCGTGTGGCGGCGCTCGGTCTGCAATCACTGACAGTGGCGACACGCGGGTCCGACGTATACTAACGGACCGCGGCCGATTTAAAGGCTACCACTTAGCAAGTGTGGTGTCTGGCGTTGACACCACACCTATCGTCACCTACTCGGATAGGTTGAGGTCTAAATGCAGCTGCGTGACGCTGACTCCCGGAAGGGGCTGCTTTTCTGTATCGCTGCGCAAATGTCTGGAACGATATCGGTGATCCTGATCCACCTGCTGTTACGAAGCCAACTGCAGAAGCTTTTTGATATCTTAGCCCACTGACACTTAGAAGTTTGTGTTGCTGGACTGCCTGGGGACGTCGACAGGCGGCTTTCAGTTTTTGGGTACCATTTTCGGTACCAGCATTCTATGCCTCTTTATGGTGACGCCTGTTTCATTTCAAAACAAAATTTCGCCGTAAAACACGCCAAACAGAAAAACGAGGAATGGCTATCTCTCAACCGAAATGAACTGTGGACAAAACTCTACTGAAGTTCCTCTACGTGTTGAACGAGCATGTGGCGGCAACCTGTGGACCATCCTTCCATAAACAACCTGTGTCTTGAAACTGCTGGTGATAATCTCGAATACTTTGAGCTGTAGGAGGTTCGGCTGCCGTACTCACGACGAAAACCGCGCCGCGCTGTTGTAACTGAAGAGAACATCTTGAGACAGGAACGCAAAAGGGCTTTTTGTTGCTATCTTATCACCAGCTTGACTCGACAGACAATGGGCAATGAATGACTGAGCGAGCTGCCTGCACCAGAGAGACCGCTACTTGCCCCTGAATGAACCAGCAACTTACAACTGGCGCCAAGGTAAACTTTCAGTTTCGATGCGTAAATTGCAATTCATTCCTCGTGTCTGTCTTCATTTGTACAGAATGTATAGTCTTTATAAATCAGAAATACCGTGTATTTTGGATCTAAACAATCCCCAATTCATTATTTCGTTTCCAGCATTTAACGTTACAATATACAGTGAAGCGCAAAAGAAATTGGTATAGGCATCCATATTGAAGTACAGGGATATGAAAAAAGTCAGAATACAGCGATGCAGTCGGCTACATCTATATTTGACAACAAATATCTGCTGCAGTTGTTAGATCCGTTGCTGCTGCTACAATGACAGATTATCAAGATGTAACTGCGTTTCAACGTGGTGTTGCAGTCGGCGCAGGAGCGGAGGGACACAGCATCTCCGACGTAGCGATGAAGTGGAGATTTTCCCATACGGCCATTTCATGTGTGTACCGTGGATATAAGAAATCCGGTAAAACATCAAATCTCTGACATCGCTGTGGCCGGAATAAGATTCTGAAAGAACAGGGCCAACGACGACTGAAGAAAATCGTTCAGCGTGACAGAAGTGCAACCCTTCCGCAAATTGCTGCAGTGCTGGGCCATTAACAACTGTCAGCGTGCGAACCATTCAACGAAACATCATCGATGTGGACTTTCGGAGACGAAGGCCCACTTGTGTACCCTTGACGATTGCACGACAGAAAGATTTACGCCTCGCCTGGGCCCATCAACACCGACATTGGACTACTGATGACTGGAAACATGTTACCTGGTCGGACTAGTTTCGATTCAAATTGTATTGGGCGGATTGACGTGTACAGCTATGAAGACAGCGTCATGAATCCATGAACTCTGCATGTCAGCAGCGTACTGTTCGAGCTGGTGGAGGCTCTGTAATTGTGTGGACTTGTGCAGTTGGAATGATACTGGACCCCTCATATGTCTAGATGCGAGTATGCCAGCTGACACGTATGTAGGAATCCTGTCTGATCACCTGCGTCCATTCGTGTCCGTTGTGCATTCTGACGGACTTGGGCAATTCCAGCAGGACAATGCGACACCCCACACGTCCAGAATTGCTACAGAGTGGCTCCAGGAACACTCTTCTGAGTTTAAACATTTCCGCTGGTCTCTAAACTCCCCGTAGATTAGCGTTATTGAGCATATCTGGGGTGCCTTGTAACGTGCTGCTCAGAAGAGCTCTCCACCCCCGTCGTACTCTTACAGATTCATGGTCAGCCCTGCAGGATTCATGGTGTCATTTCCCTCCAGCACTACTTCAGACATTATTCGAGTCCATGCCACGTCGTGTTGCAGCACTTCTGCGTCGTCGCGCGGGCCTTGCACGATATAAGGCAGGTGTACCAGTTTATTTGACTCTTGAGTGTATGATAGTGCTCTGAAAAGTGGTGTGATACATCTCTTCACACTGGTCCATCCTGTACAAGCCTCTTGATCCCTGCGTAACTACTGCAGCCTAAAACCATTTGAACTTGATTGCAGTAGTCCAGGTTTACTACCCATACTTCCTTCCAATACCAATCTGATAATATTCCTTGTTACCCATTAACTGATCTACTTTTGTCAGGTGTGCCCGATTCGATTCAGTGCCTCCTCATTAGTTATCCGATCTGCTCATCTTATCATCGGCATTCTGCTGTAGCACTACAACTACTCTTCTGAAGCTGGTATCTGTACAGATATCATTGGTAATCTTGCAGCTCTCGAAGAATGAAGTTGTAATGAAATCTAGACCTCTCGCTGCAGCGAAAGGTCTACATTTCATTATAACTACATGTCTGAACTGTTTATCGTCCATGTTTCAATTCCGTACGGGACTGCATTCCAGACAGATACTTTCACTAAAGACATGGTAACACTTAAATTTGTATTTGATTATTATTTAAATTACCTGCTCCATTGCAAATACAATTGTCGATTGTGCAGAGACATAATACATCAATTTCGTCATAAAGTGAATATTATGCTGTGTATCTTGCGTAAGAGGCGACTGAGAAGTCTTTCAATATTAACGCTGCTGAAGCTCAAAGCTTAACTCACAGGTGCGGCCGCTAGAGACATCCGACCCTCCCACGGCGAGCCAAGCAGACGGCTGAATGTCTTCGGCTTAGGCAGGCCGCTGTCAGCGTCCCGCCAGACACGTGTTTAGCTATTAATTACTAACAACGACCTCCTCAGCGGCTCATCTCCGCATAATGGCTAGCGCAGCGGGAGGCCGCAATGACGTGTAGTGTGTACTCAGGAGGTCGCGTGGCGTCATACGCGGCCTCCAACATGACCCGCCAGCACCGACACTGCGCCGGGCTCTTTGGCAAAGGCAGGTGTCGTTTTCTTGGCCCTTTTAGTAGCGATACCAGTGGTTTCTGCCTGAAACCACCATTTCATTAATTTTTTTCAAGCAACAGTGCCTTTAGCATGAAACCGCCGATGCTGATGCAAGACCGAGGCATCTAGTGGTTCACAGTTGTACTTGTACAAATACAGTGCACCGGATGAGTCACTTATAGTGTTTAAACTCAATAGAAGGCAGGGAGATGTTGCTACGCGGTTGTAGGAGATTATGGCCATACTCAGATCATTCGCAATGAAAGCAAGTATATCTAATGTTATTGTAAAGTACCTTAGAATTTGCACTACTGCTTCTACGAGTGGTTTCGAAATGAAAGCGCTGTCGCAATATGTCGTTTGACACAAAATTTATTGAATTTCAGTCCCATTTTTGCTTCTTATTTTGCACTTTAATTCCATTTAGGCATTATGAGTTCATGAAAGCTTCCAGATGTGGGATTTTATCTAGGAAAGAAGCCAATTTGCTTTCACATTTAATAAATGAAATTATGTGTGGTATGTCCTAGTGGCTACAAAGTGAAAGCACCGCCTTAAAACAATTGACTGTTTACTTTTCTTCTATATCTTTATGTATTCATTGCTTCCTATGATAATAGAGGTTAATTTTGTTCAAAATTTTAAAATTATATTCCAGAGTGAAACCACCTCTTTAGAACAATTTCCTGTTCACTTTAAGCCAATTCGTTGCTTACTATGATAATAATGGTTTATTTCGAAAATAAAATTTAAAATTATGTCTATTTTTTCATGTGATTAAAGGGTTAAAGCTTACGCTGCAGTTGCTGCTATCAACCCACACACACACACACACACATATATGAAGTATTTTTTCAAGAATAAGAGTTACTAATATAGGCTTCTTCCAACAAAGTATTTCACATAATATATGTCCAAGTTTTGTCGGTTACAGACATGAACCAAGGTCTACGAATAGATTGAGCGCTTGAGACAGGGAAAAACTTCATGTGACGAGGTAACGTCGGGCACGCCATTGATATCAACAACTAAGGACAATTTGTAAGTCGTTGACGATATGGTGCATTACGTATTAGTCATGGTTCAGTGTATCACGGCAGGCTACATTTTCGCAAAGTGTGCGCAAGGTGGTTATCGAGAGAATAGTCGGCGCGGCATAAGGAGCAAAGGATGGACCTCTGACAGGTTATCACCGCGAGGGAGATGGATTTTTACTGTAAATCGTTGCTCTAGACGAAACCTGGTTGCATCATCACAAACCGGAAAGTAAGGCTGCAAGAATGGCGTAAGTTAAGAAATTTAAACGTCAGCATCAGCTGGTAGAATTACACTTACGCCACCATCAGCTGGTAAGATTATGCTAACAATATTCTGGGACATGGAAGGTGTGGTAACTGTTCATTTCACCCCAAGCGGTGAAACTGTGAACAGTGAGAACTACTGTGACGTGTTGCGAACTAAACTGAAACCTGCAATAAGATCCGAACGCCAAGGAAAACTGCGAAAATGTGTCATCCTGTAGCAAGACAACGCTCGACCACAGTCTGCCAAACCAACTGCCGAACGAAACAATAAAAGAGTTGACATTCGACTTGCTGGAACACACGCCATATGGTCCAGACCCGGCTCGAGGCGGTTTCCGTATGTTTGGGCCACCGAGGGATGCGCTCTGGGGAAGAAGATTTGCAACCGATGCAGAAGTCACTGATGCGGTATAAAACTGGTTAAAAGTGCAAACAAAAACCTTTTTTCACAATGGAGTCAAAAAACTTACGAAACGTTGGATGGATTGCGTTGAAGCTCAGAGAGGTTATTTAGAAAAGTAAAGTATGCTTCAGTTTTCTATCATTAGAATAAATATTCCTTCGAGAAAACACAGTATATGGAAAACAAACCTGCAGACAATCTCCCCATTACTGCTCAGTACGGGAAAGTGGCGCAAGTTCCCCACTTCAGATATCTGGGAGAGATGATCCAACCATCAGGACTGAACTCAATAGTCAATAAAGATAGAATCTCCAGATTACAAAAAGCATATAAGTTCACTTGGAATCACTATAATAAGAAATCTATTTCTGTCAATACGAAACTAAGGCATTACAACACAGGAATCTTACCAGAAGCACTTTATGCTGCAGAAACTACAGCTATTCATCGTCATACGAAGATCAGAGAGATTGAAAAGCAGGAAAGAAAAATTCTGAGGAAAATATATGGACCAGTATTTCGGGAAGGAATTTGGATGAAGAGGCCAACTAGAGAGATTTACAAAGACATAGAAACAATAACAGACACTATTAGAAAGAGAAGGATGAAAATTTATGGACATATCAGCAGGATGATAAAAGCAGGCTGACAAGACAAATCTTTGAGACAGTAAACAAGAACAAAAACAAGACAAAGTGGATCAAATGGTTCAAATGCCTCTGAGCACTATGGGTTCAAATGGTTCAAATGGCTCTGAGCACTATGGGACTCAACTGCTGTGGTCATAAGTCCCCTAGAACTTAAAACTGCTTAAACCTAACTAACCTAAGGACATCACACACATCCATGCCCGAGGCAGGATTCGAACCTGCGACCGTAGCGGTCGTGCGGTTCCAGACTGTAGCGCCTTTAACCGCTCTGCCACTCCGGCCGGCCAAAGTGGATCACTGAAGCAGAAGGAGACATTAAAGAACTGGGGATCACACAAGACAACATAAACTATAGAGAACAGTCTAGAAACATCATACAGAAGTACACACTTAAACAAGAACATGCGGAGAATAGAACAGGAAAAAGATGGACGGAAGAACGCAAGAAATAACACAGTGAACGAATGAAGAGAATTTTGGAAGAACGAAGAAAGAAGAAGAAATCATGACTACTCAAGTTCAATCGCGCTCTCAGAAGGGAATAATCGAAAATAATAATAATTCCTTTTCATAAAAGTCCCTTCACTTTTTTACTTCCTCTCGTACATCTGAAAGACGATGTCTGTTCAGAATTCACGCCAGTCGTATGAGGGTAGCGCTAGAAGCGCCATTGTGGGGGTGCAAATCAGGTTTGCTGTAAATACACGCTGTAGATGTCGTGAGCGTTGGTTACCTTTGACTTTCTACGTGATTAGTTGAAGCTAGTGAAAGGTCTCTGTTGGATTCCTTTCATGTTTGATTTCTTAAATCTGTTGTCATTTATGGAATAAATTCCTCTCCTAAATTTACTGTGGCGTTTCTGACTATCTGGGAGGAGACTGAGTAGTGGAACGTGTTACTTTTACACATAAACAAGAACGATCTGTCACACTACTACACTTTAAAACACAGTTTATATGTAATTCATGTCACACAGTCTCATACGGAACCTTCATCCGCTTTCTTTTATATACTGTATATGATAAGATACTGTCATCCCCCTTCCCTTCTGTGTGAGAGTATGAATGAGCAAATGTATTTGTAGTTGCATGCTTGAGGGTAGCAGACAAGGCTGTCTGCTAGAGAACAGTAGGACCAACGTCGGAACAGGTAGCTACGCTTTCTTAAAGCAGAGAGGTTTCTATCCTTAGTATGGTTCTGTCCGTCCGTTGTCATGTTGGTATAGGAAGCTGCCCCTCTGGCCCCTTCCGTTTGTCTTTGTGAGCCACCCTCAGGAAACACGCTCGGGAGTAGGCAGTTGCAGTCTGGCGGTGGCGAGCGTCTGAAGTGGTAAGATCTCCGGCTAAGCGCGTGTCTGCTAAGTCCATAGGACAATGGATTTGTTAAGTTCAGCCTAACTGAAAATTTAATCATCTTTATCTCGGGTTTAGCTCTAAAATATCTAAGGTTATCTTAAATTGGAGCGTAGTGTAATTCTCGTGTGAAGTTCAGATTATTTTGGGGTAGTTGCTTTGTCATTACTTTGCGAGTAAAGTGGAACCACGTGTTGATCAGTAACTCTAACTAAGTTCATCAATCTTAAATGTGAATGCTTGTGTGATTATAACGTCTCGTCTTGACAATATTTTACAATATAACAACTTTTCTTTATGCTTTTCTTTATGTTCAACCCACGTGGAGTGTACTTTGCGAGACCAGTACCACGTGCTTATATAACTGTTTGACCCATCAGGTTAATAGTAAGACGTTAGTAACCAGTTCAAGGTTTTGCTTTTGTCAATTGCTTTTCGATCTAATGTATTTTAATTATCAAAATTATTGTGGAGTTGTACGCTTTGTGTAAACCAAGTTGACCACGTGGAGCATGTGGTGTAATCATCAAAGTAGCCCTCAGCTATTCTTTTTGGGAAGATTTCACAAAGAGTTAATATGAATTTAGTATACCAGTGTGTGGTAATTACATGACGGACAGGATTGTGGTATGAACGTAATTTCTTTGGGTAAAAACTGAATCTGTTGGTTGTGGTTAATTTCTTCTTGCTTATGTTTCAATGTTCTTCGTGAGTTATTTTATGAATGCAGTGTCGTATGCAGTCTCCCAATCTTGGCTCCATATTTTATGTGTTCCGTAAGATTACAATCTCACATTTTTCAATCGTAAATAAGGCACCAGCTCAGTTATAACTCACGTATAATATGCTGAAATTTCAATGAACAATCATAAAATAAATTTCCAAATATAAACTGATTTCTTTCTTTTTATTTAAATTCTCTTTATATATATATATATTACCGGTTTTGTATGACTATTAAAAGATTATCATTAATGTTAGTCTGCTTGGTAAACCTAGACTAAATATCTGATGAAACAGTTGCCCAGTAATCCACGGTTAACGTCCCCAGACAGATCACAGCTTTTAACCCGGTTTTATTGTCAGTCAGTACCGCTTTCATCATACCAAATTAATGTAGCAATATTACACTAGTTCAGAAAGCCTTTAAGGCGACAAAGACGCCATGATCAGTACCTCACTGAGTTTGAACGAGGTCTTGTAACAGGGCTACAATAAGCTGGGAGTTCCATCTCCGAAACTACAAAAAGACTTGACAAAAATGTAGCCACTGCACATGATTCTTGGCAGCGGTGGTCGCGAGAATGCACAGTCGCATGAAGGAGAACGGCTCCTGACGGCCGCGTGGCACTGCCGAAAGGGAAAACCATAATGTTTGGTGTCTGGCTCCGGCGCATCGTACTGCATCTGAAGCAGTAATCTGAGAAGCGGTTGCCACCACACTGACACAACGAACTGTTACAAATCCGTTATTTCGAGGACAGCTCCGAGCCAGACGCCTTGTAGCGTGCATTCCACTATTCCCAAATTACAGCCGTTTGACACGTCACTGGTGTCAAGCGACAGTTCATTGAAGGGCAGGACGGAGATTTGTTGTGTTTTCTTATTAAATCTGCCAGTGATTGCCTGCAACCAGTCTGTCCACGTGCTAGACGCACTCTACCTATAGCTGGTTAACATCTGGGGTGCGATTTGGTATGACTGCAAGAGCCCTCATGTGGTTATCTCAAGCACTCTGACTGAAAATTTGTACGTCAGTCTCGTAATTAGACGTCCTGTGCTGCCATTGATGAACAGCTTACCAGGGGCTGCTTTCCAATAGGATAACGCTCGCCCACCTACCACAGTACAAAGAGTCCACATGTTGCCTTAGTCTGCTCGATCACCAGATATTCTCCCAACCGAGCACGTATGGGACATCATCGCACGATAACTCCAATGTCATCCACAAACTGTATTAGCTGCCCCTGTATAGATCGACCAAGAGCAACCGTCATGGAATTCCAGCCTACAAACCGACATCCGGCACATGTAAAAAACAATGCATGCACGTTTGCATCCTTGCATTCAACAATCTAGAGGTGACACCGGCTATTAGCGTACCGGAATTTCACATTTGTAATGTCTTTTGTCGCATGTATATTGACCTTTGATGGTGCTATGTTAATAGCTTAAATACGTTATCTAGATAAATGTATTTCTGAAATTTTTTGGTGTTGCGATTTTTTGTGTCAGTGTAGATAATGACGGAATAGGGGTGCTGTTAGTTTCTGATAGTATCACAGAGGGTTTTGGTGTGAACTAAAATACCTTTCTCAACAAGACTTACCTTCGTAACATGATTAGTTTATGGTAAACTGTCTGAAAGCACGTACTTGTCTCCCGTATGCTAAACTTGTCAGTTCGCTTCTTTATCGTACTAAATCAAACGTGAGTGCTCGAAAATGACAAGTAAACGTATTTAATGGACAGAAAAAGTAATCCCAGTCGTGCGAAAAACTCATCGATTGGTTATCTGAAGCCACTTAATCGATATAATTTCGTCAAAATGAGAGTTTTTCAACA
This sequence comes from Schistocerca piceifrons, assembly GCF_021461385.2. Taxonomy (NCBI): domain Eukaryota; kingdom Metazoa; phylum Arthropoda; class Insecta; order Orthoptera; family Acrididae; genus Schistocerca; species Schistocerca piceifrons. The sequence continues at coordinate 584,488,435 of NC_060142.1, read as the reverse complement.
TTGGCTGGTATGGTTTGTTCAGTTTCTATCTTAAGAGCACAAGTTGAAACTTATTACATCTTTTGTAACTTGTGAGTCGGCGTTTTTTTTGTTTTCTTTTTGTTTTTACTGTAATACGTATGATTTTTGCTTTTTGCTTTTTGGTGCGCGTTTTTATAACTAATTTTTTGCCAAATATTTACTTTTATTTAATAGTGCCGCCGTTTCACTAGAAACCATTTTTTAAAATATTCCTACGTACTATGGAATGGAATGTAGTCGAATTAAAGCAGGTGATGCTAAGGGAATCAGATTAGAAAACGAGAGAGTAGTAGATGAGTTTTGCTATTTGTGCAGCAAAATAGCTGGCCGGTGTGGCCGAGCGGTTCTAGGCGCTTCAGTCTGGAACTGCGCAACCGCTACGGTCGCAGGTTCGAATCCTGCCTCGGGCATGGATGTGTGTGATGTCCTTAGGTTAGTTAGGTTTAAGTAGTTCTAAGTTCTAGGAGACTGGTGACCTCAGATGTTAAGTCCCATAGTGCTCAGAGCCATTTTGCAGCAAAATAACTGATGATGGCCAAACTAGAAAGCATATAAAATGTAGACTGGCAGTGGCAAGAAAAGCATTTTTGAAGAAAAATCGATAAACGTTGAATATACATTTAAGTATATACATTAAGATGGTATCTGTTCTTTCGGAGATGTCCGAAGGCTCACCGGCCACTTGACCATGCTCTTCTTCTGTGCGAATGCACAAACAGTGCCCGAACTCTTACGGGAATCGGCAACGCGCCGCGAGTAACGAGTATAATGGGCCGGTAGTGCGGGACAAAACGTTGAGAATGTGGGTTTCGCGGGAGGCGTGCCAGAGATAAATCCCTGCAGTCGCGCTATCCACTGTGTCCTCGGTGGCTGAGATGGATAGAGCGTCTGCAATGTAAGCAGGAGATCACGCGTTCGAGTCCCGGTCGGGGCACACATTTTCATCTGTCCCCGTTGACGTATGTCAACGCCTGTAAGCAGCTAAGGGTATTCATTTCATTGTAAATACATTCAAGTGTTAAGCAGTCTCGTCTGAAGGTATTTGCCTGGAGTGTAGCCATGTATCGAAGTGAAACACGGACGATAAACAGCTTAGATAAAAAGAGAGTAGTAGCTTTCTAAATGTGGTGCTACGGAAAAATGCTGAAGATTATATGAAGTACGGAATTAAATTGGAGGGGACATGAAATTTGCGGTACAAACTGACCAAAAGAGGCTATCGGTTAACAGGACACATTCTGGGATATCAAGGGATCACCAATTTAGTATTTGAGGGAAGTGTGGGAAGTAAAAATCGTAGAGGGGGACCAAGGGACGAATACAGTAAGCAGATTCAGAAAGATGTAGGTTGCAGCAGTGTTTTGGAGACGAAGGGGCTCGCACATATTAGTAGCATGGAGAGCTCATCAAACGAGTCTTCGGACTGAAGACAACAACAACGACAACAACCAAGCACTAAGGTAGACATTGTAATCAGTTTCAAAGAAATTTTTGAAATTTTTTTCTACGCTGAAAATTGTGGCTCTCAGAACTCCAACCAACCGCCCTCGCACTTCGCGAAGGCCTTTCGTCGATGTCGTGTTGTGTCTTCCGGGTGCTAGCTCTTTATTTAAAAAAAAATACGTAATACAATCTTAGAAGTGTACACTAAAGGCCTAAACTTATTTTTGTAATTTGTTTGTTGTTTTATTGAAAAAAATAGTTTATGAATATCGGTTCCAGAATCAAGCGTCACCATGGTCTACCCCCTTAATGTACCTTTCTATTCATGTGCTTGACGTGGGAGTGGGGAGAAACATATTAGGAATTGTGCATTGCGGTATTTATCCAGCTTAATGTAAGATCCGTTGGTTCTCTCAGAAGACGGCCGGAGTTTTCGAGTACACGGCCGAGGGATTGACTGAGTTGTGGTTGCACGCCTGATATCTGATGAATCACCTTCGGAATTGCTAAAGTCACACCTGAATTCACTTATCAGAAGAATTTTGAGCCTCATGCACGAAGTCATTAAGCAAGAAAGGAATTGGTTGCCTCTCCTTGCAGTATTGAAGAAACTACAGTGTGTTGAACGATAGTGTTGACGTCTTACTCTTCCGAAAGGTAATAATCAGAGAATATATGCTATAAGTGATCTGCATGATGAAGATCCAGTTTCAAATGTTCATGTTTCATCCTGTTCATATAGGGATTGCGGTCAAGACATCGAGCTTCTATTAACATTATTTTCGTGGCTGTAAGTTAGGATCAAGGAATTTATCCGCGACAGGCAGAGAGTATGTGAGGATAGTACAACGCAGTATTTATTGTGAACGAGTGCATACAGAAAATATCCCTAGTGCCTGCTGTAAGCTAACAACAATTACGATCTTCACTGTGGACCATTTGACATCCGTGGTTGAGTAAAGGTCTTCTCTAGCTCTCTAACGCGCTACGATCTTCATCGCGTTGGTTTTGTAAGTTTTCTAATTAAATCTACACATCTTGTATCACGCCGTCGCCTCGTTCTAAGCTCGTATCAAGCAGAGAACTCTCTTGGTCCATCTACCACCCATTCGCCTGACTACTTGTCCCCGTCAATCTCAACCACGTTTTAATTGTTTTCATAGTTTCGTCTTCCAATCGAGTATCCTCCCTGATCCGTGTTCTTGGTTTCCCGTCACCTAATAGGGCTCAGCATGCATATCAGTCAGGAACCATCAATTTAATGGTCTTTCCAAAGGTACCGGAAGCTTAGTTTTGAATGCAGTAGTTTGTTTCCCAGAAACACTCTAGCAGCTTTCGCTCTTCTGCGTATTTATTTATCTCTCCATCCATTCCGTACCTTATCTTCCCTGAATACCAATCACTCATTACGTTATCTGCCCGAAATACCTAAACTCGTTAACTGGCTTTGTTTGTTGTTGATTTGTACTGTTATTTTTTTGATGTGTTTATTATATTAGTTATATTATAAAGGTTTTTCGCACCTACTTTCAAACTTGTTCTGTTAAATTCTTTGCCGGCCGCGGTGGTCTAGCGGTTCTAGGCGCTCAGTCCGGAACCGCGAGACTGCTACGGTCGCAGGTTCGAATCCTGCCTCGGGCTTGGATGTGTGTGATGTCCTTAGGTTAGTTAGGTTTAAGTAGTTCTAAGTTCTAGGGGACTGATGACCACAGATGTTAAGTCCCATAGTGCTCAGAGCCATTTGAACCATTTTTTTGTTAAATTCTTTGCTTTTTCGCTGCAGCTTTTCTGTGCCATAAGCAAATAGTACTGCTGTCAGGAAACCAAGGGTGGTCCAAATATATTTCAGCAACATGCAGTCCTCCTCGTCCTCCGTTTTCCAGGTGTAGGGATCTAGGAATTTCTTTTACGGTTGCTGAGCGTAGTTTTGTTTTGTCAAAACTGGACAAACTTGTCGTAAGGATTTACCCGCGATTCATATTTGCGGGAAATATACTTACTGTCCGTCACTTGATCGCTACTAAGAGAAATGATATTCGATAGATGACATTGTCTGAGATGAATCACTTTTAGATAGTAAAAGTAGAGATCTACAGATGGAAAATAAGCCAATTTTGTAATAGTTTTGATGATGTGTCTTTGCCTGATCTCTCTCTCATTTCTGATTTTTACACTACCCTGATAAAGATTAATTGGAGGTGTACCACTGACGTGTATAGTCATCCGTATATCCGTATCCTAGCACATATTGAATGAATACTGGCTGTTAGTAAAGATTTCGTTGACACTTAGATAAAATCTTGTCTCTAAACCTATGAATCATAAGTAATAAAATTTGTTAAATATTGATTTACCTACCTACTTAACGCTGTTGTAAGCTATTTACAGTTTTAGGTCTACCTCTCAGTACAATACAAATTACCGACGGGGTCGTCAGACTATGTCATCAGTACTTCGCTATAATTTCTTTACACCCCCTATGCTGTCAGAAAAAAATTTACAGATAAAATTCGTGCCCCTCGTATCGTTACCAACTGTAGTTACTTTCGGAGAACAATTTCGTCTTATTCTTTCCTGCACAACTATCACAAACAAAGACACTCTCTAGGCTGCAAAAAAAAAAAAAATTCTACAAAATACCTTCCAGAACATTTCACGTGTTCCCAGCATCGAAACTTCTGGCTGCAAAACCTTCAAGAAAGGTAGTAGAGGTAGACATCGTACTTATTCTCTAGTTTAGCATAATTTTACAACGTTTTTAACAGCAGGAAGAGCAATTCGAGCAGTTTCGTCAATGTATGAGACCAGAGATGAAGATGTTCGATGTTATAAATCATGTTTAAATAATATGACAGATTGTCTGAAGGAGAGCTGCAAAGCAGAACAGGGAACAACATCATGAATATTTTTGCCTGATCTGAACTGAACAGTACAATTAGATATAATAAACTGGGCGATCGGTACCACTCCACCAGTTACTTCTTCATTTTGAGGTTAAAGGAACTTTTACCACTGCGGCACGTCCCCTCGACAACTGGAGTTGTGTTTGACATTAACAAGCAGCTAGCTGGTGATACAAACAACCTCTTGGGTTTTCGGGCTCGTGGTTATAGAGTTCGCCTGCCAGGCATAGCCAAGTAAGTGGTCACATAATGTCGCGGAAGCGCCTCGGCCAGGCGTTAAATGCGACCCCTACTGTCCCACGGCGGGTCAGAGGTCGCGAAAGTGAGTAGGGGAAAAGAGCCGTTAAGCATAACGTACTGCCTGCCGGTCCTAATTATGATTTACGTGGTATTCAGCCGGCTGCCGAAACAGGAAACCGCCGCCGCCACGCGCAATACTGCTGTCCCCGCACTGACGCGTATTTCAGTCGCGGCGTCTGCTGCCGACCGGTTTCTGCGTGTAGGTGGGTTGCGGCGTATCGATCAGCTCCATTTTTTTGGGGGATTGCATTGCGAAATCATACGAAGGGTCGCTTGTAATACTTTGACTTGCTGTACGAAACATTATTATTACCACTCCTCCGACAGGAAACAAGTGGCCCATCGGGACCATCCGACCGCCGTGTCATCCTCCGAGGAGGATGCGGATAGGAGTGGCATGGGGTCAGCACACCGCTCTCCCGGTCGTTATGATGGTATTCTTGACCGAAGCCGCTACTATTCGGTCGAATAGCTCCTCAATTGGCATCACGAGGCTGAGTGCACCCCGAAAAATGGCAACGGCGCATGGCGGCCTGGATGGTCACCCAGCTAAGTGCCGACAACGCCCGACAGCGCTTAACTACGGTGATCTCACGGGAACCGGTGTATCCACTGCTGCAAGGCCGTTGCCCGTCCGAAATATTAGAGCTATAAATTTTAAAAGTAGGTCACATACTTAATTCTGATGTGACCTACACTGAACGGCATTAGAGTAAGTAATCAACAAGGAATGTACGAGGAGGCAGAAGGGGAGGCTCAAACAAGAAATGGCTCTGAGCACTATGGGACTTAACAGCTGTGGTCGTCAGTCCCCTAGAACCTAACTAACCTAAGGACATCACACACATCCATGCCCGAGGCAGGATTCGAACCTGCGACCGTAGCAGTCGCGCGGTTCCGGACTGCGCGCCTAGAACCGCGAGACCACCGCGGCCGGCTCAAAGAAGAGATCAGAGGAATTGGTATCCTTCTTAGCCTCGATCCGCCAGTATGATACTGTTACGACGATGTCCAGGGACTTTAAAAGAGCGCATTTAGAAAGTAAATAGGCCAAATACTTCGAGGTGAACTTTCTGAGTATGTGTAAAGGATCACTGTTTCAAACATAGCGTAAAACGGTCGTATTACCGTCACCATATAACTGCATGCTAACTAGTAAGTCGAGGCAAAGCAGATTATTTCGCGTACTCAGAGAGTGGATCATAAATGGAGCGCATAATTAAATATACACCAGACGTCAACTTGAGAAGTATATAGGTGAGTAGAAACTACTGTTGTAAATATTCAGGAAGTTCACTGCTTATCGGGAACAGAACAAAATAGTTGGTATGGTTAGTCTTCAACAGTGCATTTATTCTGTTTGCATTAATGTCGATTTGGGAACAAATATTCAAAACGCTCTTCATGCAATGAAATACAAACGTCCGCACGTCCCACGATGAATCGAATACTCCCGCTAGTAACCGAATAAAGTTATACGATATTTTGATACTATGTTCAAGGTACAGCATGTTTAAGCCTGGCAGAGCATCCCCGAGAATTTCCAGGTCATCGCTGACAAAAACGTCAAGAGAATTGAAGTCCGGCGAAGAGAAGTGTCTCGAGAAACGCTCTGTATCGTCGTCTTTATTCTAGAATGTTTATTTAGAAGCAGACTAGCTTCCTATCGAGCATAAGCCACGTGACCTTAAGTATTACGAAAGGCACATCTTCTCACATAAGAGCCAGTATTTTCTCCTTCTTCACGCGTAAGAGTGAGTGTATTCTGTAGATGTTCGTGTACGTGTGTCTCTTAAAGGGCCTGAAGATAAACAATCCAGTTCGACGCTCAATAAAGATACCTTTCATACATTGATGCTGAAACTTCCTGGTGCGATATTTTAACTATTACACGGGATATGATGTAAATAATATAGGCCTATAATATTTGTGTGGGTTAATAATGTATCTCTACCGAAGCAGATATAGCATGCCGACCTTTTACAAAGGAAAGCGAAAGAGATACGCTGTTTGTTATCAGGACACTTGCATTTCGAGGCAAACGAAATGACAAAGTTGGAAAGGCTGACACCCACGAAAACGCTGTTACTCAGTGCACATCTTCCTGTAGTCTGTTGTGCTATGAGAGAAGGTATCAAAAAAGTGATAAAATGTGACGACTCGGTGGGAGAGAAGGCAGCAGGAGGGAAAAAAGCAAACTGCAGCCATTGAATTTGACAATCTGCCAATGTCGCACCTCCATCCAGTCTCACAGGAATGAGGAAATAGTTCTTACTGGCCGTCTCAGTGGACATTACGATTGTCTCTTACGACAAGAAGATCCATTCGTTAGAAGTACTTGCGCCGTGGAATTCACAATACTTCGATTTTTTAACGTCCTGTGCCCTATATAATGACGACAGGGAAACTTTTCGCTTACCAAAAATCATATTTTCGACTTTAGACGATAATAGGTCGAACGGAAGACAGTTGTTAAAATCTTGTGTGGCCGCAGTGCTCCTACCAGCTTGATAAGTCTGATTACTTTTGTATTTCAGGATTTCAGGGTGACTGGTACTTTATATAAATTTCATGATCTTGATTATCATCATCATCTCACTGTGACACAGTATGTTAAATTACATTACTATATCAATTTTGGATTACTGAATTCTATGCCTTTTCATGAATGTCTTTTTTCTGTAAACGATTAAAAACAAATCTGGTAACATTTTTATAAGAGTAGTTGACACATTGGCAATGACAGGAACATAGTTTTGCGTAAACTGTATGATGTCTGAGCCGTAAAAATAAACTCGTTGGTGTACTCAGGGAGAATACGATACAGTAGTGAGCAGAGATCGGCGTCTTTTAGCTGCGGGAGAAAGCGAAGGCGAGAGTGTGTGTAACGCCGGCATAGTGGCTATGAGTGCAGCAATGCCCTTTAGCTGTGAATGCAACGCCATTTCCATGGACCACAGTGCATTGATGATTTATATGGAGGCTACAAGATAATTATAAAAGTAGAGTGCTGTTTGATCACTACATCTCATAAAACATATTTACAGCTGGAAACTCAGGGCCGATTATTGCTTGTCATTTTTGGCACCATCAGCTTCGTGGAAAGTAAAACTGAAGAAGAGCATTTTGTATTTTTGTTATCCACAGCATCGTGAGTTCGTCTAGGTGCTCACGGCGGACCTCATGTTGTCACGGTGATTTTAAATCTTAGTAGCCCTGTATCGGGATGATGTTGCCAGCATTCTGCTCTGTTTTAAATTTGGCTGCCAACCTCTTGGCGGTTAAACAGCTTTATCACTGTCGGACAAAGAAAGTTCGGTCATCTACTGCTCACCGTTTGGAATAAATTATGAAATGAATCTCTATCCCTGAAGAAGTGGCTCTAACAACGTGAAACTAATAGGATCAGAAATAAAGATTTATCATACACCTGAAGGGGTCTATTCATCATGGGGTAAAACTGAACCACGTGAGACACTTCTGTCCGTCAAAGACATGCCGATGTATTAGAGCTTTCTTTAAACAGTATACAGGGTGATTAAAAAAGAATACAACTTTAAAAATGTGTATTTAATGAAAGAAACATAATATAACCTTCTGTTATACATCATTACAAAGAGTATTTAAAAAGGTTTTTTTTCACTCAAAAACAAGTTCAGAGATGTTCAATATGGCCCCCTCCAGACACTCGAGCAATATCAACCCGATACTCCAACTCGTTCCACACTCTCTGTAGCATATCAGGCGTAACAGTTTGGATAGGTGCTGTTATTTCTCGTTTCAAATCATCAATGGTGGCTGGGAGAGGTGGCCGAAACACCATATCCTTAAAACATACCCCCATAAGAAAAAATCGCAGGGGGTAAGATCAGGGCTTCTTGGAGGCCAGTGATGAAGTGCTCTGTCACGGGCTGCCTGGCGGCCGATCCATCGCCTCGGGTAGTTGACGTTCAGGTAGTTACGGACAGATAAGTGCCAATGTGGTGGCGCTCCATCCTGCTGAAATATGAATTGTTGTGCTTCTTGTTCGAGCTGAGGGAACAGCCAATTCTCTAACATCTCCAGATACTGTAGTCCAGTTACAGTAGCACCTTCGAAGAAAAAGGGATCAAAAACTTTATTGGCTGAAATGGCACAGAAAACGTTCACCTTAGGCGAGTCACGTTCATACTGAGTTGTTTCCCGCGGATTCTCAGTGCCCCATATACAGACATTTTGACGGTTGACTTTCCCGTTAGTGTGGAAAGTTGCTTCATTACTAAACACAATCTGTTTCCATTTGAGCAGGGATAAAATCACAGAAATCGATTCTTTTAATCTTATCAGCTGCAGACAGTGCTTGAACCAATTTCAGACGATAAGGTTTCATAACTAACCTTTTTCGTAGGACTCTTCATACAGTTGATTGTGGAATTTGCAGCTCTCTGCTAGCTCTGCGAGTCGATTTTCCTGGGCTGCGAACAAATGCTTGCTGGATGCGTGCTACATTTTCATCACTCGTTCTCGGCCGTCCAGAACTTTTCCCTTTGCACAAACACCCATCCTCTGTAAACTGTTTATACCAACGTTTAATACACCACCTATCAGGAGGTTTAACACCATACTTCGTTCGAAATGCACGCTGAACAACTGTCGTCGATTCACTTCTGCCGTACTCAATAACACAAAAAGCTTTCTGTTGAGCGGTCGCCATCTTAGCATCAACTGACGCTGACGCCTAGTCAACAGCGCCCCAAGCGAACAAATGTAAAACTAAATGAAACTTTATAGCTCCCTTAATTCGCCGACAGATAGTGCTTAGCTCTGCCTTTTGTCGTTGCAGAGTTTTAAATTCCTAAAGTTGTGGTATTCTTTTTGAATCACCCTGTATAACATACGTGACGGTCAGTCATAATTTTATAGTGGTCGTTAAGGCAAGTCATGGTCACCATAAACGGGGTCGACGTCCTATTATCTTAAGTTTAAGAGAATCACAACATGAATGAGAAATGGTAACATAACAGATGATAATTCGCCAGACAGTATAGTTACATTTTTCTTGAATTGTAAGTTCACTTCTTGTCAATTACTCAAAGTCAGCACGAAATTCTTGTACTAGAAAAATCTCAGTTAACCTTTGAAATTAATACTTAATGACTGTTGAAATTACAGAACCTGAAAAAAAAAACAATAGTGAATTCTGAATTTCATTGAAGTATGACAATTAAGTTTACGTATTTTATCAAATTTATGCATCGATGTGTTGGCTATCGCGTTTTAGCGTTGATATAGTATTCTGCTGTTGTCTTGAAGTAATTTATATATAAGTATTATAGTCTTGAGAGAGACTGATAATTATTTGCAAGCATAGTTAATTAAAAATAGCAACAATAAAAATTAACATGAGGTTAGACAACATAATTATTACTGCATTGCGTAATGGAATAATTCGCTTAGCCTATACTTTTTCTGTAAGTTCTTTAAAGAATTCTGAAGTTTTTAATATATATTTAGATTTACCTAAGTAATTTTGTGATCATTTGCCTATAAAAATTAGATTGTACCTTAGTAATGATCATTATCGCACATACGTGTACTGTTAATTGTTACAGGTGCATAAATTTAATCAGAGCTTGCCGCACAGTGTGGCCTCGCGGTCAGAGGCGCCATGTCACTGATTGCGCGGCCCCTCCCGCCGGAGGTTCGAGTCCTCCCTCGGGCATGGGTGTGTGTGCTGTTCTTAGCGTAAGTTAGTTTCAGTAGAGTGTAAGTCTAGGCACCGATGACCTCAGCAGTTTGGTCCCTTAGGAATTGACAGATTTGAGCGTTTAAACATTTTTAAACAAAGGTAATTGTTGTAATTGTAAAAGATCGATTTTATGATTACCGAACGTCTTATTTCTTTCTATAACTAAAAATTTATTATACTATTGTTACCTCCGTTAATGAGAAATTAGACTAACTATCCAGAGTTCTTCTGTGTAATTACACATGTTCGCACTCAGTCATTACTGGGGCAGTGTATCCACATGCCTTATTAATGATTGTTGTTGTTGTTGTGGTCTTCAGTCCTGAGACTGGTTTGATGCAGCTCTCCGTGCTACTCTATCCTGTGCAAGCTTCTTCATCTCCCAGTACCTATTCCAACCTACATCCTTCTGTATCTGCTTAGTGTATTCATCTCTTGGTCTCCCTCTACGATTTTTACCTTCCACGCTGCCCTCCAATACTAAATTGGTGATCCTTTGATGCCTCAGAACATGTCCAACCAACCGATCCCGTCTTCTGGTCAATTTGTGCCACAAACTTCTCTTCTTCCCAATCCTATTCAGTACTTCCTCATTAGTTATGAGATCTAACCCATCTAATCTTCAGCATTCTTCTGTAGCACCACATTTCGAAAGCTTCTCTTCTCTGCTTGTCCAAACTATTTATCGTCCATGTTTAACTTCCATACATGGCTACACTCCATACAAATGCTTTCAGAAATTACTTCCTGACACTTAAATCTATACTCCATGTTAACAAATTTCTCTTCTTAAGAAACGCTTTCCTTGCCATTGCCAGTCTACATTTTATATCCTCTCTACTTCAACCATCATCAGTTATTTTGCTCCCCAAATAGCAAAACTGCTTTACTACTTTAAGTGTCTCATTTCCTAATCTAATTCCATCAGCATCACCTGACTTAATGCGACTACATTCCATTATCCTCGTTTTGCTTCTGTTGATGTTCATTTTATATCCTTCTTTCAAGACACTGTCCATTCCATTCAACTGCTCTTCCAAGTCTTTTGCTGTCTCTGACAGAATTACAATGTCATCGGCGAACCTCAAAGTTTTGTTTCTTATCCGTGGATTTTAATACCTACTCCGAATTTTTCTTTTGTTTCCTTTACTGCTTGCTCAATATACAGATTGAATAACATCGGGGAGAGGCTAAAACCCTGTCTCACTCCCTTCCCAACCACTGCTTACCTTTCATACCCCTCGACTCTTATAACTGCCATCTGGTTTCTGTACAAATTGTAAATAGCCTTTCGCTCCCTGTATTTTACCACTGCCACCTTCAGAATTTGAGAGAGAGTATCCCAGTCAACTTGTCAAAAGCTTTCTCTAAGTCTACAAATGCTAGAAACGTAGGTTTGCCTTTCCTTATTCTTTCTTCTAAGATAAGTCGTAAGGTCAGTATTGCCTCACGTGTTCCAGTATTTCTACGGAATCCAAACTGATGTTCCCCGAGGTCGGCTTCTACTAGTTTTTCCATTAGTCTGTAAAGAATTCGTGTTAGTATTTTGCAGCTCTGACATATTAAACTGATTGTTCGGTGATTTTCACATCTGTCAACACCTGCTTTCTTAGGGATTGGAATTATTATATTCTTCTTGAAGTCTGAGGGTATTTCGCCTGTTTCATACATCTTGCTCACCAGATGGTAGAGTTTTGTCAGGACTGGCTCTCCCAAGGCCGTCAGTAGTTCCAATGGAATGTTGTCTACTCCGGGGGCCTTGTTTCGACTCAGGTCTTTCAGTGCTCTGTCAAACTCTTCACGCAGTATCGTATCTCCCATTTCATCTTCATTTACATCCTCTTCCATTTCCATAATATTGTCCTCATGCACATCGCCCTTGTATATATACCCTCTATATACTCCTTCCACCTTTCTGCTTTCCCTTCTTTGCTTAGAACTGGGTTTCCATCTGAGCTCTTGATATTCATATAAGTCGTTCTCTTATCTCCAAAGGTCTCTTTAATTTTCCTGTAGGCAGTATCTATCTTACCCCTAGTGAGATAACCCTCTACATCCTTACATTTGTCCTCTAGCCATCACTGCTTAGCCATTTTGCACTTCCTGTAGATCTCATTTTTGAGACGTTTGTATTCCTTTTTGCCTGCTTCTTTTACTGCATTTTTATATTTTCTCTTTTCATCAATTAAATTCAATATATCTTCTGTTACCCAGGGATTTCTACTAGCCCTCGTCTTTTTACCTACTTGATCCTCTGCTGCCTTCACTACTTCATCCCTTCAAGCTACCCATTCTTCTTCGACTGCATTCCTTTCCCCCATTCCTGTCAATTGCTCCCTTATGATCTCCCTGAAACTCTGTACAACCTCTGTTTCTTTCAGTTTTTCCAGGTCCCATCTCCTTAAATTCCCACCTTTTTGCAGTTTCTTCAGTTTTAATCTACAGGTCATAACCAATAGATTATGGTCTGAATCCACATCTGCCCCTGGAAATGTCTTACAATTTAAAACCTGGTTCCTAAATCTCTGTCTTACCATTATATAATCTATCTGATACCTTTTAGTATCTCCAGGGTTCTTCCATGTATACAACCTTCTTTCATGATTCTTAAACCAAGTGTTAGTTATGATTATGTTGTGCTCTGTGCAAAATTCTACCAGGCGGCTTCCTCTTTCATTTCTTAGCCCCAATCCATATTCACCGACTATGTTTCCTTCTCTCCCTTTTCCTACACTCGAATTCCAGTCATCCATGACTATTAAATTTTCGTCTCCCTTCACTATTTGAATAATTTCTTTTATTTCATCATACATTTCTTCAATTTCTTCGTCATCTGCGGAGCTAGTTGGCATATAAACTTGTACTACTGTAGTAGGTGTGGGCTACGTATCTATCTTGGCCACAATAATGCGTTCTCTGTGCTGTTTGTAGTAGCTTACCCGCATTCCTATTTTCCTATTCATTATTAAACCTACTCCTGCATTACCCCTATTTGATTTTGTGTTTATAACCCTGTAATCACCTGACCAGAAGTCTTGTTCCTCCTGCCACCGAACTTCACTAATTCCCACTATATCTAACTTCAACCTATCCATTTCCCTTTTTAAATTTTCTAACCTACCTGCCCGATTAAGGGATCTGACATTCCACGCTCCGATCCGTAGAACGCCAGTTTTCTTTCTCCTGCTAACGACATCCTCTTGAGTAGTCCCCGCCCGGAGGTCCGAATGGGGGACTATTTTACCTCCGGAATATTTTACCGAAGAGGACGCCATCATCATTTAACCATACAGTAAAGCTGCATGTCCTCGGGAAAAATTACGGCTGTAGTTTCCCCTTGCTTTCAGCCGTTCGCAGTACCAGCACAGCAAGGCCGTTTTCGTTATTGTTACAAGGCCAGATCAGTCAATCATCCAGACTATTGCCCTTGCAACTACTGAAAAGGCTGCTGCCCCTCTTCAGGAACCACACGTTTGTCTGGCCTCTCAACAGATAGCCCTCCGGTACGGCTATCTGTATCGCTGATGCACGCAACCCTCCCCACCAACGGCAAGGTCCATGGTTCATGGGGGGGGGGGGAGGGGGCGGATTTGTACACTTTACCATGTCGTTTCGGTTTCGTTTCCTTGCAATCGATGCCTTACCGATAATGCGGGTGCACATATCAACGGTAGATAACAGCGTATAGGGGACGTTTTGGGTTTGTTAGATCACGAGCCATTTGTCATCCACTGATGAATTATGGGCTCTAAATTTCTCCAAGCGTCAGTGTCCTGCAATACGGATCCATGTTCATTCTGTGTGTCCTCTAAGAACATGCAACCTTCGTCGGTTTCTCCGTCGTTTCGATCCTGTCCAGCAAAGAACATCCTCTTCCCACGTGCCGCCCATTCACTTGGCTATGTGTCCCGGCCACCACGACACCGTTTTCATTACAGTCGTAAATATGTCTTCTGCTGCTTTATCTATATCTTTTCAACGACCACAGAATGTTTCGATGTTGTGATGAATGTGACTGCAATTTTAGATTTATTGATTTTATGTATATGTAGTCCCTTTTATGCATTTTACATATTTCAGTTACATTACTCTCGCTGTTTTGAGTAAGGGGTGCTGGCGGTCTTGCTTAAAAGTAAATCCACCCAGAGGCCGTGTCGTTTAGAATTCTTTCGCGATGCTTTCTGAAGAACCAAAGTGATCAAAATATAGAGGGAGACCATCAAGAACTGTGTGACAATATTAAGTTAACCTTCAGTTCCATGACGTCTCCACATTCTAACAGAGCTAGATTGGAGTGGAGATCTTACGTTTCACATGAAGAACCTGTCAGGTAACCAGATAGGAGGCGTGCCTGGATGCGCTTGGCAAAACGGCTGAATCGTCGAGCTGTCGGAACAAGTCAGCAGACCGCCAGAGGGCCGCGTATCTACGTGTCTTTTCTCTTTTTCCCCTAAAGCTACCGTAAGGTGACACGGGCACGGAATTTCTTACACTTGTCAACCCTCGAGAGGAGAAATTTTCAAATGAACGCACACAGAAACATAACAACGGGAAAAATCTCTGACGGGAAAGTGGCGAGTCCTTATTGAGAGTAAAAAAACAGTGAGCGATCTAATTTAATAAGTAAGAAAAAGGACAAATACGGATGCACAATGAAGGGAGACGCACGTCTCGTGTAAAACGTAAGATAAACTACAGTTTTAGTACAAGGGAAAGAGACCCAGCTTGTGTTGAGGGATTTGCCGGTCGTCCATTTGCTGATTTCGAAACTGAACTCTTTTTTAAACCTTTGTTATGACTATCAGGGCCTGCCATCTTATTACTTTAGGCAGGCCATAGTGTTCCACACAGACTTCTTAGCCAGAACCCATGGTCACCACCACGCAGCAAAATTGTTCTATGCAGTTGAGGCCATGGGTACTGTTGCGTATGCAGCACCACACTGAGGTGGGACAGCCTGAGTAGGAGGGAGATGGGGGTCCTGCCGCTATTTTGTTATTAAATTGATATGCAACTTAATTAAACTGATCAATTAATTAGCTCCCATCGCCACACCCACTCCCACTTGACGTCATATTTTTTCTTCAGGCAGCAGGTGTGTGCCCGGCCCCGCCCCCTCCCCCTTCCCCACCCCCAGTTGGCGGGAATTTCGAATTTTGGCAGGAATTTTGAATTTTGTCTGGAATTTCGAATTTTTGCGAGATTTTCTTTGTCCCAGGACTGTACTATCATCCCACCTCACACACCGACCGGGAACCGGCAGAGAATTAAAAATGGCAGTGCCCTTTCTGGAACTCGAACACTGGTACTCCTGGGCGGAAAGCACAACTACAACCCGCAACACAAGGAAATTGCCTAGATGCAGGAGAGGAATGTTAGGTTGGTGATCTTTATTTATTTTGGTTGGGAAACTGAAATAAAAATCTGGACTAATTACACAATTAATCATAAATGTTGGGCTTAATTACACAACTATATGCATAGCGCTACACAAGAACTGCCTAAAATCATAATACAGCTCAAAAATTGACATCACGACGTACGACTGGTGGTACTGTGCTGGGAAAAAAATTTGAAATACGACTCTAATCGAGTGGCAGACGCATACAGACTATATCCTATACCTACAATCTGGCAGTAAAGAGACTGGGTGTAAGGAACTAACTTTATTTTATTTTTTGGCAGGAAATATGTTCAACGGACGAGATGCTGGCGTAGGACAGACAGGAGTGTATTAACTGCTTTACCTGTAAGCATATAACTGAGGACTCAATCTATCACTGTTCGACGTCAGAGATAGCTGCAGACGCCAGTTCGACTGTCACCCTGCAGCCCAGGTAATCGAAGCCAATACACGCTACCACAACTGATGGAAAATGCATCACTGTTCTAATTACATATCGAAATTCTTGTAAAAAAATCAGCACTCGTAATCAGTGGGTCATAATGCAGCACATGTACAGGGGATTGGGAGAAAATCGTCGTAGTAATACAACTCTCGCAAGAACCGACCCCCATAACATTCCAGGCGGGCAGCAGTTGCAGCTATGTCCTCCTCAATGGGCGCTCACGAACTAACCAACTTGGAGGCAGTCTTACAGCCCCCTTCCACTCCTCATCCCTCCCTCTCATCGCTGTAGGTAAGGATAGAGGCTTTTTCTATCTTGCAGTTGGTGGTCCACAAACAGGTCCTTGTGGTAGCATTGATATGCTGTATCCAGTCTGCAGATATCAGTCACAGACAGAAAAAAACATATGAAGAGGTGGCTTCTTGCAGTGATTTAAATGTATTTCTCGGAAAGACTGGACCCCTCCGGAACAACAACGAAATTCCATAGAAGTCTACAGAACACATTTTCGAACTTCCGCTTCTTCTAGAACATGCAGACTGCTTCCGCCGCCTGTGCCAACCACAGCTCCTGCCATATCTGACAGCACAGTCTTCCACAGCTACAGCCCCAGGGCAGGACATGTGCATGTGCCCAGATGTTGAATTTGGCGGTTCTTCACTAACACAGAAGGGAATTTTAGTGTCACTTCTCTATCCTACACACCACTCCTCCCCCCCCCCCCCCCCTCCCTCTCTCCCGGTCCGGTCAGGCACAGCTGCCTAGTGTGACCACACACACACACACACACACACACACACACACACACTGGACCATCGCCACACCAACAGCTCAAGCAACCCCTCCTCTGTGATGGAGAACACTTTTATTCAACGTAATGCATCTCTTACAATAGACCATTTTTGAAATGGAGAACACAATCGCGACGAAAATACGACAATAAATGTCCTCCTTCCACGAAAATCTGTGCAGTCCATTTTCGTTTAGTTTATGAGTAAAATCAGTATATTTTTGACGTTCGATTCAGGATGCAATTCACATCTCAATTTTTTGTGACATACAATGAAGTGCACTGCCTCCAATTACATATGACCAAAATTCAGAAGCTTATACATGTCCACCCTGCGTAAAATTGGGAAAGAAGGTCCACTATCTTGCTCTGAAAACTACTGATCACCACAAAATGTCCTAATTATTTCGAAACCCTCAGCAGAGTAAATAAAAAGAGAGAATTTAAACTCTGGAAAAAGGACATCTACATTAAACAATTTCTTTCAGCTTGATGGAGTAATTAGACAACCTGAGAGCATCACTCACGTTCAAATCAGTGTCTGTAAGTAAACTGTAATGCACGTGTATGTTACAAACATTTCAGACACATGATGTAACATTAGAAAATACAATCTTCCCTGCCATTGGCTCACATGTCAGAAAAAACAAAATCATTTTATGATTGAGACAGCAAGCTATAATTCAAGAGGACATTGCTCTTTTATTAACTATGACAAGCCCCGTTTTACCAACGCCAAGCTATATCACATCTGCATTTACGAAACAAATTGTGAGAGTTCGTCTTGTAATAGAACTGTTATAAGATTTTACCGTGCATCTTTCTTCCGATACATCAAAACTCCCCTCTACTGACATACCTGTAAAGTTTCTATCATACAGCAGATTCTTGGTTCTAGGTTTTTAAGTAATTTGATCACCACAGTCAGTTTCATGCAATCTATTCACATGTCAGGGGAAAACTCTATCATTACTATGTTCAACATGAGCTATAATTCAAGTGGTGTCTCCTTTATAATTGGAGGTTATTAAATATGTAACAACACATGACTTGAGATAACACCTGTTTCTTAAATACGCAATTGTGACTATAATAATGAAAGCAGTCACGATTTGATGAGAATAGATACAACCGATTCCTATTACTTTTATGAGCAAAATCTCTGTAGTTTAATTTTACCGCGTCTCTCTCTTCTATATATCGAATAAACAAATAGCTTCTGCATGGTGGCATCGAGCATATTACATATACACATAACGCTCCATTGGATTGCATGGCCAGTGCTCAAAGTCGGTTGCACAGATCTGCATAAAGTATTGTTGACTGTAGTCGAGGAAGACCATTCCAACAAACTATCAGTAACAAGAGAGGTTTCCTGTGTTGGTCCTTCATAAGCCGTTTAAAACATTGTTTTTTTTTTTTTGGCTGTAACACATCCAAGTTGCGTATAACTACAACTCTGTACACTACCATACACTTTGCTTTTCTACCATGACTTCGAGGTCTGTGTCAGACGTTAAACCAACATTAACATATTTCCATCCATTTGCTGTCACAGGAAGCCGAACATCACATGGTAAACTATGCAGCCCCCCCCCCCCCCCCACACACAAACACACACGCACGCAACTATGCATCCATATTACCGACACTTAGTCTCAACTTCAACTGCTTGTATATTATTTTTGGCACTGCTACAGCCCCGCAAAGAACGAAAAACTCTTCGTAAAGTGATTTTGCAAGGAATATAAGCACACTTAAAATCATTCGATGCAAGTTATATAACCGATATTTCGTTACAATATTGTCTAGATTCTCCAGTAATAGCAACAAACCACGCCCATCATGCCTCCTTTTATGCTCTTAAGGATCCACGATGATGGTGCATTATCATCGTAATTCCGTTACTTTGTGTGCTAGATTTCTGTCGGAAGGATAGTCGTTCATGAGTATTATTCTTAAATTATGGTGCATAACACACATTAGTCGAATGGTATAGTAGTGCACGCGAATGCGCCTAGTCACTCGCAACCAAGTATTCTACAGATGCAATGCGTTTGCTCCATTTTTTTGTGTGTCTATGTCCATGCCTGTGTTGCAGATTGCTGACATAAACCTCACCTAGTCCTCTCCCTGGTGAGTCCACCTTCGAAGCCTATCCCGGACATACTGCAACGCGGATCACACTCTAGACACAGATATAATGCATTGTGGATCCATCGGTAGGATGGCAGCATACACTGACACAACCTCTTGGCTTGATCTGTGTGGTGACCAACAAACTTCCAGTCGCCATGGATTCTACGCCACAGGGGGCAGCAGCCAGCAGTTGGAAATCCGCAGATAATTGTAATGTACAATGCTGTTCTCAAGGCACGCTTTCCTGGGCATCTACCATGAACAGTGGATTTCCTTTGAGGGATGCAGCTGGCATTGGGTGTACCAGGCTATCTATGTGTCTCAGAATGGACAAAACGTCCAATTTTCCATCCACATGCAAGCAAACAAAGGATATTGTCAGAAGGGGCCTCTATCTGTCTCTCAGAATTGTTTTGTCCCACACAGCAGCCACCTGCACCAAGCCTGCTTGAAGAAGAAAAATAAGGCTAGGTTAACGTCCTCCTCCCACAGCTGTACCCTGACTAGCAACATGTATTTTGAGGGATGCTGCTGATGTTATAAGTGTCAAGCTATCTATTAGCCTCAAAATGAACAAAGAGTGTTTTTCTAAAGCTAGCAGCTGCGTCCAGTTTTCCAGCCACTTGGCAGAAATCAAAGAATGTCTGTCCTTTTTTTTCCTCCCTCTCAGCTGCAATCTCTTCCTCAAACAACTGAACCAAGCCCGACTAATTTGCTGTTATGTAAAACACATGAGAATAACACTCTCATGGTCCAGGATGCTAAGTGCAGTCGACACACAGTCAATTAAGGAATAACTTATTACTAGCACAAAAAATACCCAAAATCTACGATCTGTAGATGTCGTGATGTGGTTGTGGGGACGTATCAGAGTTGGAAGGTGTAAATAAAAGTAGCAAAGCTAATCATGTAAGCAATAGGAGCATATACTTTTGGGAAAAAAATTATCAGAGCATCAGCAGAATCAACTCTGACTACATGTCAACTATTGCAGATCCCTACACAGTAGAGGGGAAGTCTGATGAATGTGTAGAACGGTGTTAGACTTTGAGTTTCCATCAAGTGCGTCACTACATGAGTCTGCAGACAAGATCTCTGATGTGTAATAGCAGCACACAGATTTGTTTCCAGACTACGACTCCCCAGTCTGCACCACTCATTGAGTTTCATCTAGGTATGTGGCAAGTGTTACTATACTTTTTATGGGCAATCTGAAATGCATTCATGTAGATCACCGGGAAGAGGGGAATTCTTAGGATTTATTATCCGGCTGGTATATAGGACACAAATATCCTCGAATAAAATCGAACAATGCATGCGTTTGCTGGAAATATGAACATACGCATACAGAAAAATATCAAAAAATATGAAAAAATGACATAAAATCGTTAAAATCGAAGGAAACCTGGTATAATTACGACAAACTGATGGGAAAAACGTAAAAGTGATGGAAATAAGACAAAATATGTAAAATCGTGAGGAAAACTTGCAAAATTTCTTAAATTAACTGACAATACATAAAATTAGAGAAGAAATGCCAATTGCGGGGAATTGAGGTGGGTTAGAGTTCCTGGACAGTCAAGATCGAGAAAGGCTTAAAAATTATGCTCTGACTGCATTCACTTTTAACCTTTCCTCTTCCCCTGTAAACTATGGGGGTTTTCGTAACATATACTCCAACAAATGCGACGTAAGTATTACACAGGGGCGCCATATTAAAGCAGGCAAAACAAATGTATCCCAATCCATAACTTTCTCACACATGCTGTCGAATATAGATATTACCGAATTATGGTTGATTCTCACAAACAGTGTCATTCCTTAAGAACTAAGGAGAAGAATCAATGTGTTTATCAGACTTAAGCCATTCGTTTGAGTGTTCTGTAGCAGAGTGGACCAATGTCACATATATCACCTGTAATAGTGTGAGGGGGTGTACTTGAGAGATGTGGTGTTAGCACAAAATTGCTGTATTATCCTACACATGAGCAATACTACCTAATATCAGAGGAGGATTTCTTTCTGCAAGGGGAATGTTACCAGACTGAGGTGATGCTACTGTAAATAGCAATAAGTCTGTTACATCTCCTTTGGCTACGGGGTGTTTATTACTCCATCATAAGAAGCTGCTGCTTCTTCTTGTGCATTTTCGTGCAGCAGGGCGTGGGTGGTACTTCAATCTATTACCTACCGGAAATATTCTTGTCGGTTTTCCTTCGCTCTATTCCCTAGTGAGACATACCCACATACTTCAAAGTTACTGGTACTACTAATAGTCCAATTGACGTGGGAAGTGTCATAGAGGGTACACACGTTTCCAACTTAAAACACATATAGAATCCATTAATTTTCTGAATGACCGGAAAGCAGTCCACAGATTTCAATCTTGTTGGTTTGAAAGCAGCTCAAACGGTGGATATACACTGTCAATGCCTTCCTAGGACACCAAGAAAGTTTGAAACTCCCCCTGGAAAAATTTAATGAAATATTATGCAGATAAACCTCTTACGTTATTTGATTTTCAAACAGCTGAGCAGAACTGAATGTACTCAGACATTTCGCTCTTTACCTATTCTGATCAACACTAAACTGACACACAATATTTTTAGCGCAACGCAATCTGACTTTCAGAAATCCCTACAAAAGAATGGCCCTCACTTAATTAACCCATACGTTTCACAAATCACTTACCTCACAAAAATCTTCGTTACTCGAACTACTGCAATACAGCGAGCACCACTACTGCCAGCTAAATAAAAGATTCAAACTACTGAAGGCACTAACTACTGAAAGGCATAGTTAGCAAATGAAAGATTTTGATAGAGAACGAACAATGTGTTTACTTTAATAGTGTTCAAAAGTCAATATATATATATATATATATATATATCAGTTCATGATATCCAGTCTTACAAATGTACTGTCTCTGTCCAGATCATCCGCTCTCAAAACTCCGCCATCTCACTCCCCACATCCACCACTGTGGCAGCTCACCTCCAACTGCGTAACGCTACGCGCTGTTAACAGCCAACTGCCCAACACTACAATAGCCAACAACAATGCAAACCAGCCACAGACTGCACACAGCACAGTCAGTGATTTTCATACAGGGCGCTACCAATATAAAAACCTAAACAGCCTACTTACAAGTTGTTTTATCATTTTAAAGTTTGTCACCATAGTGATCGGAATAGAAAACTTGCAGGCCGGTTAGACAAATATATTCCACATTACGGAATTAGGGGTGTCACATTCCGCATGACTAGTGCTTTGGAAACTGTGGCTTTAACAATATAACATTTTTAGGTGGTAGTAACTACAAAACGTGAAATAATGGTTCAGAATTGATAGCAAAGTTTAAAACTCCATCTGTCTGGGAACTCCATCATGTATAAACCCCACATTTCTTCTTAATCATCTGATATATTACCGCAACAGTCTCAGTCTATTATACACCGATAAGAGGTGCTACCCTCCTCCACATGTACGCAGCTGGAGAGATCTTGTGCTTTTGGATGGGAGCCATGGGTAAGATTGGTGTTGCAGGGAGGATTGGTCAAGGACTATTTGTGAAAGATCTGTCAATCTCCTACATTATACTATGAAAGAAAGAATACTCTGTGACGCCTATCCGCACAGGAAAAAATGGGAAGATGAAATCATAAATTCTGCACTATGATCTATGAACTGGAAACATTTAGATAACCTAATTACATTGGTGTAGCACACAGTCTGGTATACTTTGGTGTATATGGTCGAATAGATGTACTGCACAGTCATCTAGCTGCATTCAGAATCTAATATATACTACTTTCAGAATAGTGGGTGATTTTGCAACGATACAGAAACTGGCAAGCATCCTGCCATGCCATTGGCTGGCATTGAAGTTATGGAACAATTGGAAAAACCGCTAAAATTGATCATGTTATCAACTGCAGTATGTATTATCGTACATCGTCCCATATCAACAGTGTCTTTCCCATCCCATCTGTCCACTGGTATGCTGTTGATTACCAATTAATGATTGACTGACACAACTTGGTTGAGATGGATGGATCTTTGAGGAACAATCGATATCTGCTACTTGTCACTGTGGAGCATGGGATTAAATGTAGAGGTCATCACCTTCAGACAGTTACTTGGAAGTGTTCCTTAATGCTGCAGACTCATACTATTTCCATATACTGCGATGCCCTCCATATGTTTTTACGATTTTATTTTTTTTCACCAATACTACCTCGAGTGTGCTGTGAACAGCCTCTTCCAGCCATGGTCAACACGAGACAGTAATCATTTGCATAACTGCAAAATGAGGAAACAATGCTCTTCGAAATGGAACACCGAGACATGTACTATCCTGTTGCTATGGAAGACGACATTAAGCGTATTGGCCACAACCTTTGGATAGCTGTTCGATCTGCTCTATAATGCTGCGAACTCTTCCACTTTCCATATGTTGCGCCACGTTCTGCCGTTTTTTTTGAATGTTTTATCTCTACCAACCTGTGTGTTGTGGAAGTTGCACAGTTTATACAATATGATGTTCAGCTTTCTCTGAGAGTGAAAGGAAGGAAATGTGTTAATGTTGGTTTAGCAGCTGACACAGTCCTTGAAGGCATGGTACAAAAACAAAGTGTAGGGTTGTGTACAAAGCTGTATTTGTATACTGTATGGATGTGTTACAGCCGAAAAAACAATGTATTACATTGCTTATGAACGACCAATACAGGAACCGTCTGTTGTTATTGATAGTCTGTTGGATATGGTCTTTCTTGAGTACAGTCCACAAAACTTTATGCAGAGCTGTGCAAGCGACTTCGAGCACTGGCCATGTGCTCCAGTGGAACGTTATGTGTATATGTAATATGCTCGATGTTAACAAGCAGACAGTATTTGTTTTTCTATATATAGAAAGAGAGACATGTGGTAAAATCTTATAGGAGTTTCTGTTACAAGCAATGGCGTAACTACTTAAAATCTGGCTGTAGGTAGTTCTTTAAAAACTATACCATTTTGCTCATAAAACTACATATTGTATCCAGTGGATATCAGTCACAGATAAGCGAAAGACAAGAAGAGGTGGCTTCTTTCAATGTTTTAAACGTATTTCTCCGAAAGACTGGAACAGGCACACTGCCTCTGCACATCACAGCCCTATTCGTATGTGAGAGCAGAGTATTCCCCAACTGATGCCCCTGGGTGGAGCACGCGGCCAGTATCTACTCTCGTCGAATCATAACTGTTTTTATTTTTATTGTCATGATTGCATTTTTTTAAAAATAGGTGTTACCGCAAGTACTGTGTTATTTCATACCTCATAACATCTAATGGTGAAGTAGACACCACTTGAATTACAGCTTGTTGTGGAACCTAGATATGATAGTGCTTTTTCCTGACATGTGAGTAGATTGTGTGCAACAAGTTGTTATGATCAAATTGCTTAAAAAACTAGAATGGAAGAATCTGCTGTATGATAGAAATTTTACAGACATGTTGGTAGAGGAGAGTTATGCATCGAAAACGTCAAATGTAAGAAAGAAGACGGTAATTGATTTCGATATAACGGAAGAGAGGGAGAGGCACAGTAAAATCCTACAGGAGGTTCTCTTACAAGACAGACTCACACGATTTGTTACGAAAACGCCAGCGTGATATAGCATCACATTGGTAAAATGGGACATACCATAGTGTACAAAATGGAAACATCCTCTTGAATTATAGCATGTTGTTATAGAACTCACAATGATTGCATTTTCTATGACATGTGAGCTACTGGCATGAAAGATAGTATTCTCTAACGTTATTTCACATGTCTGAACGGCTTTTAATACGCATGTGCATGATTATTTATTTACAGACACTGATTTTAGCGCGAGAGAACTCTCCATCAAGCTGAAAGAAAGTGCATAATATAGATTTTTTTATATTCGGAGTTTAAATTCTCCCTTTTTCTTTACTCTGATGATGCTTTCGAAATACCGAGGACCTGATCTCTATATTTTGGTCATATGTAATCGGCGGCGTTATACTTAGTTGGATGTCGTATAAAAACTGTACCGATTTTGCTCATCAATCTCGAAGAAAATGGATTGCGCCTATTTTCGTGGAAAGAGCGCATTTGTTAACGTCGCAACTGTGTTCTCTTTTTTAATAGATGCTCGATTATAAGAGATGTGTTTCATTAAATACAATTGTTACAGTGAACTGTTTTCACAGTGGTCACTTGTGGTGGTGGTGTAGGGACTGTCCAGTGCATTTGTTGCGTTATGACCCATTGATTACGAGTGCTGTTTTTTTTTCACAAGAATTTCGATGTGTAATCAGAACAGTGATGCATTTTCCATCAGTTGTGGTAGCGTGTATTTGCTTCAATTACCTGGGCTGCAGGGTAATTGTCGAACTGGCATCTGCAGCGAGTTCTGACGTCAAACAGTGATAGATTCAGTCCTCAGTTGTATGCTTACAAGTAATACAGTTATTAAACTCCTCTCTGTCCAACACCAGCAGCTCGTCCATTGAATATATTTCCTGCCAAATAAGTAAATAA
The DNA here is from genome assembly GCF_021461385.2 of Schistocerca piceifrons. Lineage (NCBI taxonomy): Eukaryota > Metazoa > Arthropoda > Insecta > Orthoptera > Acrididae > Schistocerca > Schistocerca piceifrons. Next base: position 584,462,715 of record NC_060142.1, on the reverse strand, counting down.
ATAAGTTAATAAAGATAGTTCCTTACATCTAGCCTCTTTCCTGCCAGTTTCAAATTGGTTCAAATGGCTCTGAGCGCTATGGAACGTAACATCTGAGGTCATCAGTCCCTTAGAACTCAGAACTACTTAAACCCAACTATCCTAAGAACATCACACACATCCATGCCCGAGGCAGGATTCGAACCTGCAGCCGTAGCGGTCGCGCGGTGGCCACAGCCGCCGGCCCTGCCAGCTTGTAGGTATAGGGTAGAGTCTGCGTGCGTCTGCCACTAGTTTAGAAATGTATTTGAAATTTTTTCCCAGCGGGGTAACACCGGTTGAATGGCGTCGTCAATTTTCGAGCTGTATTACGATTTTGGAAGTCCTTGTGTAGCGCCATGCCTATAGTTATGTAATTAGGCCTGATATTTATGATTAATTACGTAATTACCACCCATCTTTGCTTCAGTTTCCCAACCAAAATAAATAAAGGACACTAACGTAACCTTCCTCTCCTGCATCTGGGGTGTATTTGTGCTTTCTGTCCAGGAGGACTGGGGTTCGAGCCTAGAAACAACATCGCCATTTTTAATTTCCTGCCAGTTCCCGGGTGGGGAGTGAGGTGGGATGTCGGCATAGTCCTGGGACAAAGAAAATCTCGACAAAATTCGAAATTCCCGCCAATGTGGTAGATGGGGTTCGGGGAGGGGTGGGGTGAAGGTGTGGGGTCCGTCATGCAAGCTGAGGAAATCACATGACGTTAGGGGAGCTGGGGATCGGCGTAGTTGGGGTAATGAATTGATCAATTTCATTAGTTTGCATATCAATTTGATATCAAAATTGCACTCTTGCTGCCCTTACCCTATTACTTGCATGGAATTCTTCTGGCTGCACATTTGTGTTATTTTTTATTTACTTACAACAAATACACTTATTTTTTTAAGAGAAATATATGATAAAGCTAAAGGTAAAGATATGATAAAAGAAGACAGGAAAGTTTACATATAGATATGCCTGCACCATCACTACCTTGGGAAGGAGACTTGGTATTGAACCTAAAGTCTAGCGTCCATATGCGTTGCTACCCATTTTTGTATTATCTGTATGAACATTCATCTTAGGGGGACGTAGATTTGTTCAGTCAATGCGGATCTACCTTATTTCGGTAATGTTTGTTAGAGTGCTCTGTCAGTTGATGTTTATCAGATTACATAACAACTACTACAGCTAGGTTAGTTAGTGAACAAAAGTCTACATGGCTTTGGAACAACGTGCTGCGGTAATGTAGTCTAATTATGTTATACACTGTTCCTACACAGCTGTAGGAGAAATAACAAGCCACCGCTAACCAATTATTAATATTGTAAAAACATTTTTGTAGAACAAAATTAGACTTTTTTGAGTAGTGGACCCATTGGTTTTGTACAATTGCGTAATATGCATGATCTGTTTCTTTTTTGTACTTACAATGTTTTATTTTGGTTCCTTACTTCATATTAAATTTATATTACATTCATGTTATTATATTTACATGATGTATTCATTTATGCAACTACTTAACAATGTTAGGTCCGGGTTTAACGTGGATTGTAGATCTATATCTATCCACGGACTATTGTAATTACTCCTACTTTTAAATAGATTCATCCATAGTAGGACATAAATTGCAATCTTTGATTAGTGTTCACGTGAGTAGTTGTGCATGTTTTACTAGTTATATGTTATATTTATTTTGTGCGCCTCTGTTATATCAGCCACTGTCACTCGTATCGTTGTCAGTACTGGTGCTACTCGAGCTCACTTCTGCGCCTTCTGTATTGGTTAACCTGTTTATACATGTCATGTTCTGCTATTGAGTTGTTGTTGGCGATTGTGTTCAACTGTGTCCATGCACCTCGGTTGCTCAGTGTATCGTATACTCTTGTTTCCTTTATGTGTTCAATGTTATTACGTAAGTCCCTGTACCTAATGCATTTCAAAAGAAAGTGTTCTTGGAGACCAGGGGCATGTGCAACGATTGCTCTCTAAAAGTGACATGCGCGCCATGTGCACGGGATAACGGCCATGTCCAGTCACAAAATGAACCATTAATGAGACTGGGCCGTTTAATAAGTGGATAGATAGACATGCAAAACCATCCATAAATAATTTAAGCCGTAACGATTAAATCAAAGTACAGCTAAACCTGTTTAAACGTTCATGGGTACTACTGCACTTCCTAGGAACATAATACTTTGATCGTTTGTGACATATGTTAATATCGCTCTCAGTGCGAGTTCTTGGCTCTCAGTTTCCATTAGGCCGGCGGTCCTGTTGCTGTTGCATTCAGCAGTTAAACCTGTACATTATCAACAAAGAAGGACAATCACCTACATATACAGGACATGATGGTGGCAGTAACAATATAGACATAGCTATTGTTAACCATATAGCTGTAAATATAGAAATAGATTGGCGTATATATCTGAATGTAACGACAGGCGAACATAGTGCAGTAATCATTGACTCAAAGACTACAGCACATCATGCACATTCTTGAAACAAATATATGTTAAACAGAGCAAACTGGGAGGGGATTCAAAATTATGTAAGAGATAAACTGGTGGGAAACGTATACGAAAATTTAGACCTTAGGTCATATAGATTTCAGAAAATATTGCTAGCTACCAAACGAAAACCAAACGAAAATACATACCGAATTCACTAACCAGTCAGCTGTTCTCAGGAGCTCCAAGCTGTCTAGACTAAGACAGGGTATAAGATACAAGAACAGGCTCTACCAGAAGGCAACTACCACTCGGGACAGACAGATTCGACTACAAGAGTACAGGGACGGAAAAACTACATTCAGAAATGTAGCAATCAAAACTAACAAGAACATTGTGAACACTACATCACAACACTTATATAACACAACACATGAGGAACACCATACAAACTTATAAATGAGAAAATAAAAGCCCTCTTCTCTAGGCTACGGGAAGGCAGGATGACGGAACAATAGGTATGACACGGGGATGGAGACAAACAGTACAATATCTGCTCGACATACTCCTCCACAATGACTGTCCAGTAACAGATATACAAGGACACACACACAGAAGGGAGACAATGTGTAAGAATTACATTACAGATTCTGTCACCTGCCTTTTCGCGAGAGGAGGTTGCGCTAGCTTGTTGCTGGTTTGAATAACTAGAAATCACCATACCAGACCACGTCCACTCGGAAGCATTACGCCAGGTCTCAACGCAGATAACCCCATATTTAAGAAGAATAATGAAATGATGCCCTGAGGCTTGGACCGGCGCCTTTAGTCTGGAAAGCAGCCAACATAGAAATTACCAAAAAAGCAGCAGATACCAATCCATCAGAATCAAAATCGTACCGCCCAATTTGCTTGTTAAATACGCTGCCTAAGGCCCATGAGAGGCTTCTACGTAACCGCCTCCAAGCTCACAGGGAACTCTACGACCTTAGCCAGCACCAGTTTGGCTTTAGACCGGGAAACTCTATAGACGATGCGATTAATCGGGGTTTGCAAGTTGTGGAACAGACATTAGAGAAGTATGCAGTTGCGAATCTTACTGACATTGCTGTCGCCTTTGATAATTTTTGGTGGCCAGCAATGTTTACACGATTTCGGCAACTTCAGGTACCGCGATTCCTGTACTTTAGTCTTCGAGACTATTGTAGGAACAGAGAGGCTGAATGGGAAGAGGGCAATCACAAGGCTCTTTTTGTGGACCGATCTTCTGGGATATCACAATGGAACTACTCTTCCATTTAAATGAGGGAGATGAGCGTTCAGACGGGATCATCGTAAATGCTGGCGACATGTTAGTCGTGATAGCAGCCAACACAAGAGCAGTGTTGGAAAACAGGGCCAAGTGGCATGCTACACAAAATACAACAATGCTGCAAACAAAACAAGTTATCCACGGCAGAAAAAAAACTGTTTAAGGATCACTACGAAGACAGCCGGCAATTAAAATATATAACGCAAACATAGAACGCGAAGTAGTGAATAGTTATCTTGGGTATACATTGGCGAATGACATACACTCCTGGAAATTGAAATAAGAACACCGTGAATTCGTTGTTTCAGGAAGGGGAAACTTTATTGACACATTCCTGGGGTCAGATACATCACATGATCACACTGACAGAACCACAGGCACATAGACACGGGCAACAGAGCATGCACAATGTCGGCACTAGTACAGTGTATATCCACCTTTCGCAGCAATGCAGGCTGCTATTCTCCCATGGAGACGATCGTAGAGATGCTGGATGTAGTCCTGTGGAACGGCTTGCCATGCCATTTCCACCTGGCGCCTCAGTTGGACCAGCGTTCGTGCTGGACGTGCAGACCGCGTGAGACGACGCTTCATCCAGTCCCAAACATGCTCAATGGGGGACAGATCCGGAGATCTTGCTGGCCAGGGTAGTTGACTTACACCTTCTAGAGCACGTTGGGTGGCACGGGATACATGCGGACGTGCATTGTCCTGTTGGAACAGCAAGTTCCCTTGCCGGTCTAGGAATGGTAGAACGATGGGTTCGATGACGGTTTGGATGTACCGTGCACTATTCAGTGTCCCCTCGACGATCACCAGTGGTGTACGGCCAGTGTAGGAGATCGCTCCCCACACCATGATGCTGGGTGTTGGCCCTGTGTGCCTCGGTCGTATGCAGTCCTGATTGTGGCGCTCACCTGCACGGCGCCAAACACGCATACGACCATCATTGGCACCAAGGCAGAAGCGACTCTCATCGCTGAAGACGACACGTCTCCATTCGTCCCTCCATTCACGCCTGTCGCGACACCACTGGAGGCGGGCTGCACGATGTTGGGGCGTGAGCGGAAGACGGCCTAACGGTGTGCGGGACCGTAGCCCAGCTTCATGGAGACGGTTGCGAATGGTCCTCGCCGATACCCCAGGAGCAACAGTGTCCCTAATTTGCTGGGAAGTGGCGGTGCGGTCCCCTACGGCACTGCGTAGGATCCTACGGTCTTGGCGTGCATCCGTGCGTCGCTGCGGTCCGGTCCCAGGTCGACGGGCACGTGCACCTTCCGCCGACCACTGGCGACAACATCGATGTACTGTGGAGACCTCACGCCCCACGTGTTGATCAATTCGGCGGTACGTCCACCCGGCCTCCCGCATGCCCACTATACGCCCTCGCTCAAAGTCCGTCAACTGCACATACGGTTCACGTCCACGCTGTCGCGGCATGCTACCAGTGTTAAAGACTGCGATGGAGCTCCGTATGCCACGGCAAACTGGCTGACACTGACGGCGGCGGTGCACAAATGCTGCGCAGCTAGCGCCATTCGACGGCCAACACCGCGGTGCCTGGTGTGTCCGCTGTGCCGTGCGTGTGATCATTGCTTGTACAGCCCTCTCGCAGTGTCCGGAGCAAGTATGGTGGGTCTGACACACCGGTGTCAATGTGTTCTTTTTTCCATTTCCAGGAGTGTAGCTTCAACGAACACCTACAGCTGATTACAAACAAAACCGAAAGTACGCTACACAAACTAACGAAATTAAATTCGACTTTATACAGACTACCAATGACACACATAAGAATGTACCACTGTTGAAATTTGTAGCCAGTATTGAGCTTCTCGGCTACTATACGGGCACAGAGATTCGCTCTCGTCATGAGGAGGATCACCGTTAGGCGGGGGCAGAGGAGTGTGATGCTGAGAGTATCTGGGGCGTTAGGCAGCACATCAGTCGACTCGCCGTATGTGGCGCTTGGAATATACCCTATCGATATAACCATCAGACAACTGGTTGCAACATACTATCTGAAGATGGGTGGACCCGAGGAAGAGTCTGACATCACTGAGCAACACACAGAAGATAGGCGCCAACTAAAAAGTAGAGAGGACACTTGGCAAAAAGAGTGGGACGAGAGAGGTAAGGGCCGTCGAGTCTATTCATTTCTCCCCAATACCAGCGAGCGGCTACGGTTGCAATAGCAGTAGCGGTAGAGGGTATATAAAGCGTGTTATGGGGGGGGGAGGGGGGGGAAGACGCAGATAACAGTAGTCGTAACACGGAAACGGAGCGATTCATCTGACGTCCTAAAGGGCTCGATCATTGACTTTCGGGCAGTGCGTGGAAGCATTTCCGACAGCGCTAAGTTGTAAATTGTTAGCGTTTCGCCTGTGATCACCACGGATCATAGATGGCAGGTGCGATCAACGGCTGCAGAGATGTGTACGGGCAAATAAACATACAACTGTTGAGCAGCTGTCTGCCAGATGAACCAAGGTGCTACCAATAGTGTCTGCTCAACGACTGTCCAGCGAACGTTACTACGTTTGGGCCTCCGCAGCAGGCGTCTGGATTATGCGCCGATGCTGACTACTGTTCATCACCGACGAAAACTGGAATTCGCAAGCCAATACTGCAACTGGGCATCCTCTGAGTAGAGACAGTTTGACTTTCAGATGAAAAACCCCTCATGCTATATACGACTGAAAGCAAAGACCCCACAACAATCGTCAGAAGGGTCCAGGTCAGAGGAGCATTGTGGAGCAGTAGGACGATCTGGGGAACGTTTCCATGGCATTCCCTGGACGATATCTCATTCTGAAAGGCACAGTGGATCAACACAAGTATGCAACTGTCCTTGGGGACCATCTCCGCACATTCATGCAGTTTCTTTTTTCTCGGCACCATGGCATCTATCAGCAGGACAATGCAATGTGTCACACAGTGTATGTGCGTAGTTTGAAGAGCACCAGGATGAGTTTATCGTAATCCCATAGCCAAGAAACTCCCCGGACTGAAAGCCAATCGAGAATCTGTGGGATTGTCTCGATCAGGCTGTTCGCGCCATGGATTCTCGACCGAGAAACCTAATACAATTGGCCACGTCACTGGAATCGGTATGGCTCCATTTTCCTGTCGGTACCTTCCAAAATCACATTGAATCTCTTTCCGTAGGTCCCGCGGTGGTCTGCGCAGGGAAAGACGGTTTTTCAGGCTTTTGACAGGTGCTCACGTTAATGTGACTGTGCAGAATATAATCGAATATAAATGTAGTAGCGTGGTATGATGTGAATTCAAAGGATTAAGCGTATTTCTTGTTAACTGCTAAATAATATATTAATGTGCCTGACCGCAAGACTGTTGTAGTACCACGTCAGCTGAGGTGCAGCGCCATTGTTAGAACCTGATCATGACAGCCATTCGAACGTCCTTTCTTTGTTTTCTGGCTGATAGATTCTAGGTGTGGATTAAAACTGAAGAAACTGCAAAACGGTGGGAATTTAAGGAGATGGGACCTGGATAAACTGAAAGAACCAGAGGTTGTACAGAGTTTCAGGGAGAGCATAAGGGAACAATTGACAGGAATGGGGGAAAGAAATACAGTAGAAGAAGAATGGGTAGCTTTGAGAGATGATGTAGTGAAGGCAGCAGAGGATCAAATAGGTAAAAAGACGAGAGCTAGTAGAAAGCCTTGGGTAACAGAAGAAATATTGAATTTAATTGATGAAAGGAGAAAATATAAAAATCCACTAAAAGAAGCAGGCAAAAAGGAATACAAACGTCTCAAAAATGAGATCGACAGGAAGTGCAAAATGGCTAAGCAGGCATGGCTAGACGACAAATGTAAGGATGTAGAGGCTTACCTCACTAGGGGTAAGATGGATACTGCCTACAGGAAAATTAAAGAGTCCATTGGAGAAAAGAAGACCACTTGTATGAATATTAAGAGCTCAGATGGAAACCCGGTTCTAAGGAAAGAAGAGAAAGCAGAAAGGTGGAAGGAGATTATAGAGGGTCTATACAAGGGCGATGTACTTGAGGACAATATTATGGAAAGTGAAGAGGATGTAGATGAAGATGAAATGGGAGATATGAACTGCGTCAAGAGTTTGACAGAGCACTGAAAGACCTAAGTCGAAACAAGGCCCCGGGACTAGACAACATTCCACTAGAATACTGACGGCCTTGGGAGAGCCAGTCCTGACAAAACTCTGCCATCTGGTGAGCAAGATGTATGAGACAGGCGAAATACCCTCAGACTTCAAGAAGAATATAATAATTCCAATCCCAAAGAAAGCAGGTGTTGACAGATGTGAAAATTAACGAACTCTCAGTTTAATAAGTCACGGCTGCAAAATACTAACGCGAATTCTTTACAGACGAATGGAAAAACTGGTAGAAGCCGACCTAGGGGAAGATCAGTTTGGATTCCGTAGAAATATTGGAAGACGTGAGGCAATACTCACCCTACGACTTATCTTAGAAGCTAGATTAAGGAAAGGCAAACCTACGTTTCTAGCATTTGTAAACTTAGAGAAAGCATTTGACAATGTTGACTGGGATACTCTCTTTCAAATTCTGAAGGTGGCAGGGGTAAAATACAGGGAGCGGAAGGCTATTTACAATTTGTATAGAAACCAAATGGCAGTTATAAGAGTTGAGGGGCATGAAAGGGAAGCAGTGGTTGGGAAGGGAGTGAGACAGGGTTGTAGCCTCTCCCCGATGATATTCAATCTGTGTATTGAGCAAGGAGTGAAGGAAACAAAAGAAAAATTCGGGATAGGCATTAAAATCCACGGAGAAGAAATAAAAACTTTGAGGTTCGCCGATGACATTGTAATTCTGTCAGAGACAGCAAAGGACTTGGAAAAGCAGTTGAACGGAATGGACGGTGTTTTGAAAGGAGGGTGTAAGATGAACGTTAACAAAAGCAAAACGAGGATAATGGAATGTAGTCGAATTAAGTCGGGTGATGCTGAGGGAATTAGATTAGGAAATGAGACACTTAAAGTAATAAAGGAGTTTTGGTATTTGGGGAGCAAAATAACTGATGATGGTCGAAGTAGAGAGGATATAAAATGTAGACTGGCAATGGGAATGAAAGCGTTTCCGAAGAAGAGAAATTTGTTAACATCGAGTATAGATTTAAGTGTCAGGAAGTCGTTTCTGAAAGTATTTGTATGGAGTGTAGCCATGCATGGAAGTGAAACATGGACAATAAATAGTTTAGACAAGAAGAGAATAGAAGCTTCCGAAATGTGGTGCTACAGAAGAATGCTGAAGATTAGATGGGTAGATCACATAACTAATGAGGAGGTGTTGAACAGGATTTGGGAGAAGAGAAGTTTGTGGCACAACTTGACTAGAAGAAGGAATCGGTTGGTAGGACATGTTCTGAGGCATCAAGGGATCACCAATTTAGTATTGGAGGGCAGCGTAGAGGGTAAAAATCGTAGAGGGAGACCAAGAGATGAATACACCGAGCAGAGTCAGAAGGATGTAGGTTGCAGTAGGTACTGGGAGATGAAGAAGGTTGCACAGGATAGAGTAGCATGGAGAGCTGCATCAAACCAGTCTCAGGACTGAAGACCACAACAACAGGTTCTAGCTGCGACTCTTTTGTCCAAAAGTAGTTTCTTAATAATATTTCACCGTCACCTTTGGCATTTCAACAGAGCCAAATGATTTCGCATACTGAAAAACGGTGGGACAGTTTACGAGGGAAGCAAAGGAGTTCGGAGGATACCTGTTAATAAACAACACTAGGAAGCTAGTAACACAGACTGAATAAGAAATTGACAGATTTCTTGTAAGGAACTGAGTGGTTTATTAACTCAGATCTATCAGTAATGGGCCACAGCATTTGCTATAGAGAAACTATCTGTTCAAATTAACACGACTGCTAGAAAACACAAAAGCAAACATGACCAGTAGAAACATACGACTCGTAATGCTAGGCAACATTTACAAATGAGTCTCAAAATGCCACTGAACAAGATACGAGAAGCTAAGAAATGTTCTTAAACATGAGTCTTCTAATTTCGGTACTGTACATTTTCAGGATATTGAATGTCATGTACATTCCAGTGTTTCCAGTATGCTGTGAACGGCACTGGCAGAGGCGATAATTTTTGCTGTGAGGTCCTCCTCTGAATCAGTGATGTTTCTTCAAACGATCTGTTTTAGAAGCCCCCAGATGAAGAAACCAGCACATCCAAACTCAAGCAGTCTGACCAGCTAGGCTAGGTGGTCAACGAGAAAGACATGTCAGTCGCCATCTGCATCTACATCTACATCTTCATCTACATGACTCCTCTGCAATTCACAATGAAATGCCTAGTATAGGGTTCATCGAACGATTTTACGACTATTTCACTACCGTCCCACACTCGAACCATGGGCGGGAAAAACAAACATACAAAACTTTCAGTACGAGCTCTGATTTCCCTAACTTTGTTATGATGATCATTTCTCCTTCCGTAGATGGGCGCCGCCGAAGTTTTTCGCACTCTGAGGAGAAAGTTGGTGATTGAAGATATCGCCGCAACAAAAAACGTGTTCTTTTAATGACTGCGACTCTAACTCGCGTATCACATCCGTGACACTTTCCCATTTCACGATAGCACAAAATGAGCTGTCATTCTTTGAACTTTATAGATGTCCTTCGCCAATGTTGTCTGATGCGGAGCCCATACAGCACAGCACTACTCCAGAAGAGGGTGGACAAGCGTAGTGTAGGCAGTCTCTTTAGTAGACCTCTTGCACATTCTAAGCGTTCTGCCAGTAAATTGAGTTTCTGGCTCATTTTCGCCACAGCATTATTTGTGTGAGTTCCAATTCAAGTTATTCTCAATTGTAGCCCCTAAATATTTAGTTGAACTGACAGACTTTAGATTTGCGAGATTTATCAAGTAACCGAGCTTTAATGAACTCCTTTTAGTTTTCACGTGGATGGACTCACGTTTTTCATTATTGAGTCAACTGCCTTTTTTTGCACCATACAAATATCTTGTCTAAATCATTTTGCAATGGGTTTTTGATCTTATGATGACTTTACTAGACGGTAAATGACAGCATCATCTGCACACAATCGTAGAGGGCCGCTCACATTGTCTCCTAAATTATTTATGTTTATCGGGAACAGCAGAGGACCTATAATACATCCTTGGAGAACGCCAGTAATCACTTCTGTTTTACTCAATCCGTCGGTTACTACGAATTTTGACCTTGTGACCTTTCTGACAGGAAACGAGGAATCTAGTCGTGCAACTGAGACTATAGTCCATAGGCACGCAGTTTGGTTACAAGTCGCTTGTGAGGAACGGCATCAAAAGCCTTCTGAAATTGTAGAAATATGGAGTCAATGAGAATTCCACTGTTCATAGCACTCATTACTTCGTGTGACTAAAGAGCTAGTCGTATTTCAGAAGAACGATATTTTCTAGATCCGTGCAATATGCAGCTCCAAATGAAGCTTCCCTCCAAATAGCTACATGGCGTTCCCGCAGTTGCGTCTTAGATACGCCGGCTTCTAGTGACATCCTGTGCGTGCGTTTAAGGTGGTACGTGCAGCCCCTTGCCATCTGGCCTCCCAATGCTTGGCTTCCTGCTGGTTTTTGATCACTTTTTCGGCATATGGGCGCGCTTTATCTCACCAGGTACTGTTACTCATAGTGAGTAGAATTCGTTACTATTTTAACTACCTGATAGTTTTTTTATTAGAATTTTTTTTTTACTTTTAGCTTTCGTCCATTGTAGATATCTCGGGAGCGTTAATGTTATGTTATGCTATTTTATGCTTGACGCCCGCTACTTAGCGAAATATTGCTGACTAGGAACGCTGGTTTGTCCCATTCTCTTTTTTCGATCGGGACATGACTTGATTTTGTGAGTATGTTCGTCCCGTATACCTTTTCACTGTAGTTACGTTGTGCTGCCTTTCCAGAGCTTTTGTCTGTTCATTTGTACAGACTGCTTCGGATGATGTAGCTAAAATGCTGCGAAACCGGCCAGTCCTATAAATAAAGGATTTCAGTTGAAGCGATCATTCTTAAAAATGATGTTTGTCAATAGATCGATTGCTTCGTGGTAATTCATAATGTTCGGAGACAGCACGTGATCCAAAAGCCCACAAGAAATCGACGTCAGATAAATGGTTGTAAGAAAATGAAAGATACAATCGTGCTTGTGCTGTCATTTATTGTATGGCTATCAGTTTCACTGCTTCAATGCACCATATTCAGGCTTTAGTTGATGCTGAAGGGGTTAACTCCATCTGTATACACAATGCATCAGTGGCCAACGTAACTGGTTTAGGCAGAGTACCTTGTAACCTCCCCACACGAGAAATTTTAATAATTATAATGAGCCAAGTGCAACCTCCGCACAAAATATAATAATTAAAAATTAACCAAGCGTAAACTCCCCACAAAAAGTAGATAGTGTCGGAAGTTCCATGCGGCTTTTCGCGGATGATGCTGTAGTATACAGAGAAGTTGCAGCATTAGAAAATTGTAGCGAAATGCAGGAAGATCTGCAGGGGATAGGCACTCGGTGCAGGGAGTGGCAACTGACCCTTAACATAGACAAATGTAATGTATTGCGAATACATAGAAAGAAGGATCCTTTATTGTATGATTATATGACAGCGGAACAAACACTGGTAGCAGTTACTTCTGTAAAATATCTGGGAGTATGCGTGCGGAACGATTTGAAGTGGAATGATCATATAAAATTAATTGTTGGTAAGGCGGGTACCAGGTTGAGATTCATTGGGAGAGTCCTTAGAAAATGTAGTCCATCAACAAAGGAGGTGGCTTACAAAACACTCGTTCGACCTATACTTGAGTATTGCTCATCAGTGTGGGATCCGTACCAGATCGGGTTGACGGAGGAGATAGAGTAGATCCAAAGAAGAGCGGCGCGTTTCGTCACAGGGTTATTTGGTAACCGTGATAGCGTTACGGAGATGTTTAACAAACTCAAGTGGCAGACACTGCAAGAGAGGCGCTCTGCATCGCGGTGTAGCTTGCTCGCCAGGTTTCGAGAGGGTGCGTTTCTGGATGAGGTATCGAATATGTTGCTTCCCCCTACTTATACCTCCCGAGGAGATCACGAATGTAAAAATTAGAGAGATTAGAGCGCGCACGGAGGCTTTCAGACAGTCGTTCTTCCCGCGAACCATGCGCGACTGGAACAGGAAAGGGAGGTAATGACAGTGGCACGTAAAGTGCCCTCCGCCACACACCGTTGGGTGGCTTGCGGATTATAAATGTAGATGTAGATGTAGAAGATGAGCCTCGCTCATGGAGACCTTCAACTTCAAAAACTGCCGAAAATGTCGTACGTGTGAGTGCTCTTGTAAGTTCAGAATGACATGACATTTACCAATAATCTTATAAACACTTTCACCATACATCAAATTTTGACACTGGATACAAGTGGATGCAGCATCATGACAACGTCCCATATTAGACGACCACTCTCCCATAACGGAATTTTTCAGCTCAGAAATCATTCCTGTTGTTCCGCTGTGCCCTGTTCACCTGATATTATCCATTGTGACCTTTTTCTTTCCCAGAAATTGAAATATATCATAAAAGGACATTATTTTGGGACTCTCGAGAACATTCAAGAGAATGTGACAATCATGTTAAGGGCCCTACCAGTTGAAGCCTTTCAGCACTGATACGAATGGGATGTAATCGAATTAAATCCGGTGATGCTGAGAGAATTAGATTAGGAAATGAGACACTTAAAGTAGTAAAGGAGTTTTGCTATTTGTGGAGCAAAATAAGTGATGATGGTAGAAGGAAAGAGGATATAAAATGTAGACTGGCAATGGCAAGGAAAGCGTTTCTGAAGAAGAGAAATTTGTTAAATTGAGTATAGCTGTAAGTGTCAGCAAGATGTTTCTGAAAGTATTTGTATGGAGTGTAGCCCTGCATGGAAGTGAAACATATACGATAAATAGTTTGGACAAGAAGAAAATAGAAGCTTTCGAAATGTGATTCTACAGAAGAATGCTGAAGATTAGATGGGTAGATCAGATAACTAATGTGGAGGTATTGAATAGAATTGGGGAGAAGAGAAATTTGTGGCACAACTCGACTAGAAGAAGGGATCAGTTGGTAGGACATATTCTGAAGCATCCAGGGATCACCAATTTAGTACTGGAGGGCAGCGTGGAGGGTAAAAATCGTAGAGGGAGGGAGACCAAGAGATGAATACACTAAACAGATTCAGAAGGATGTAGGTTGCAGTAGATACAGGGAGATGAAGAATCTTGCACAGGATAGAGCAGCATGGAGAGCTGCACCAAAGCAGTTTCAGGACTGAGGACAACAACAACAACAACGAAGACTGGAAACAACGACCCTGCCGGTGTATAGCTGCCAAAGGGAACTTCTTTTAAGGGGCTGATATTGTTGTATGAGAAAATAAAAAGTTTGGTGGATAAAAAAATCAGTCTCGTTACTTGTCTTAAACACGTCTTACGTTCGCGTCTGTAGGCAGATTGGGAGGATGAAATGGGAACTCCTACAGGCCGGCACACAGAGTGGATCGCCTGCCCGCGTTGCTCGCCTCTGTCCCCCAGTGCGCCTCCAGCTGTAGGCCACGCCGCAGTCGCATCCCCGTAATTGCGTGCTTTGTCTGGAGGCGGCCGACCGCTGGTGATCGCCGCGATACGGTAGGTTTCCAGCGCGGCGCGGGGGCGCGCATCTGGCGGCTAATTAGGACCAAATTGAAGGCGCAGCCTCGCCTCGCCTCGCCTCGCCTCGCGGCCCCGTCCGCCTTGTAAGGTCCTGCAGCCTCGCCGACTGGTCGGAGAATGCGGCCCAGCCGACAGCCGACACCGCCGCTTCCGTCGAGGACTCGCCTCGCCACGTCCAGCCCGTCTTCCCCTAGTTAGCCCACTGAACTACGTGCCACATAGTTGTCTCGCACTACCACGTTGCTTGACCATGTGTGATTCACTGTGCAACTAACGATGGTAAAAACTGCTACACCGAGGAAACTGGCCCAAGTGAAGGAGGGTTGTGGGCGATGACATGAGGGTGCTATACCAAATAAGGTAAAAAATGGGATTCGAGGTTCATCCAGAAATCCAGAATATCCATGCTGGAGCGCTGCAAATATTGTCGACCTATCTGTGTCGACGGCTCGATGCTACACTACTGGCCATTAAAACTGCTACACCAAGAAGAAATGCAGATGATAAACGGGTATTCATTGGACAGATATATTATACTACAACTGACATGTGTGATTACATTTTCACGCAGTTTGGGTGCATTCATCCTGAGAAATCAGTACCCAGAACAACCACCTCTGGCCGTAATAACGGCCTTGATACGCATGCGCATTGATCCAAACAGAGCTTGGATGGCGTGTACGGGTACAGCTGCCCATGCAGCTTCAACACGATACCTCAGTTCATCAAGAGTAGTGACTGGCGTATTGTGACGAGCCACTTGCTCGGCCACCACTGACCAGACGTTTTCAGTTGGTGAGAGATCTGGAGAATGTGCTGGCGAGGGCAGCAGTCGAACATTTTCTGTATCCAGAAAGGCCCGTACTGGACCTGCAACATGTGATCGTGCATTATCCTGCTGAAATGTAGGGTTTCGCAGGGATCGAATGAAGGGTAGAGCCACGGATCGTAACACATCTGAAATGTAACGTCCACTGTTCAAAGTGCCGTCAGTTCGAACAAGAGGTGACCGAGGCGTGTAACCAATGGCACCCCATACCATCACGCCGGGCGAAACGCCAGTATGGCGATGACGAATACACGCTTCCAAAGTGCGTTCCTGGTACTAACCGGGGACCGAAGTTGTACCCTTGGATCCTTACTCTAGCTCTTCTGAAGTGCAGCTGACTTGCTTCTGTTTTGGAATCCATTGGTTTCCTGCATCTATGGACTATTTACGTTTTGAAAAGAAATACGATGCAGTGCTGTGGGTGACTCACACAAGGTCGTGTCCAAACTCAAAGGTACTACCCACTACATAAGTATGAAAATAATTTTCTGTTGCAGTTACACACAATGTCTGTGTGTTTTTCCAAAATAAGTGATTTCATCTTTATCGTTGCAAAACAATGCGTGGATTATTGTAAATAAAATGGTGTTTGTCTCCCATCTTTATTTGCATGTCAATTTGTTAATCAAACAGCAAATCAAGTCATTTTGTCGCAAAAATTAAAAAAAACAAACGAAAGTGAGTAAAACCAAATACACACCAAGAAAGATAGAACAAAATAGTAAATGATCTATTCTTGGTAAAGATGAATGTTTCTTTTGGCCTCTAATAGAACACAATTAAACAACAATGAAGTTCAGCCAGTTACATGATGAGAATGTTTCTCTTGACTTAAAACAATGCTACGACGCTAAACGCTACGTATGCGTTATTTGTTGTCTCCAGAATGTGCGCGCCAAGTTTCCGTCCCTTCCGGCAGATAGCGTAGCCGCACGACAGTTAGAAAATGGCGTCTGTACGTTATATACGTTGCAAGAAATGTGCCGTCATTGAATTTCACACTGCAGAGAAAGAAACTGTGGGGAATATTCACAAACGCTTGTCCAAAGTCTACGGAGCATCTGCTGTCGACAGAAGTGCAGCCATCAGGACAAGGACTGGTAGCGATAGGTCATATATGCCCTTGTTTCGCGCTGGAGGAAGGCCATAGAACGGGAGGGGGATTATGTGGAAAAGCAGCGTGTGTAGATAAAACACCATCATTTTGTGTGTGTAATTCTCATTATGTTCAACAAAGAATTGTTGACGAAAAAAATGCGGGGCGTTACTTTCTGGGCAACCCTCTTAGCTTACTACTTGCTAGAATAATATCACTGACAGTTATACCATGTCGACCTGATACATGCTGTTAGCTGATCGGTGTCTGCCCCCGGTAGCTGAGTGGTCAGCGCGACAGAATGTCAGTCCTAAGGGCCCGGGTTCGATTCCCGGATGGGTCGGAGATTTTCTCCGCTAAGGGACTGGGTGGTGTGTTGTCCTAATCATCATTTCATCCCCATCGACGCGCAAGTCGCGGAAGTGGTATCAAACCGCAAGATTTGCACCCTGCGAGCGGCCTAACCGACGGAAGGCCCTAGTCACGCGACATTTACTAATTGATCGATATTAATATTTTTTCAGACTTGAATCCAGTTTACAAGTGGCCACTTGCTCTCGATTCTGCTTGGAGATGTTTCTGAAAAGTAGCCATACCATTGTCTTGATTACACATTTTATTGATGCGATTTCCGTAACTTCTCTCAATTATTGCTGTTTTCAGGAAGCAAAGTTTTGGATTTATTTTTCTGCGGTAACCGATGCTATATGGCTTTGGAGGTATATAACAATTGTAAGGAAATCCCTACGATCTGGAGACTTTATTTTTGTCTTTTTTATAATATTCTGTACTTGCGAGGCCCTGCAGTTTGCTTCAGCATCGGCCTCGTCGATCCGACGTTTGTGTAAAGGTAATGTTAAAACCTTGTCTATGACCTTCAATCAATTTCATCGGTGCACTAAATATCCTAGAGCTGACATGACGGGACTGGAAATACGGTTCCGACATAGAAAAATTTGAACAAGGGGATGCCTTTTATTAATTTTGCCCTATCACTGAGGCACCGAAATGTACGTCGGTGTAATATAACTACCATGTTATTTCTAGTGATTTTGCAAGTAACGTAAATATTTGTCCGAGATCTAGACGCGCAAATGTATCTAAAATTGCTCTCCTAAAGGATCGGTATGAAAATAAAAATTTACTCTATTAATGATATATGCCACAGAAACGAGGCAACGCTTATAGGAAACAATGCCACCAGCCATGCTGACCAGAAAGTTAGACAGAGCTACCAACGCCTGTTATCGATTAAACGTCAAGAATGGCACGTTTACATTTAAAATGATATTTATGTGACAGTTTTAGTAGATAACAGAAAGGGAATACAAAACTGTGTTTAACCTGTGACAGAGAATTCAGAATGAAACCCGCCGGAAAAATTACAATCACAGCTTCCAAATTATGTGGAGTACAATTCTTAAGGAATCCGATATCATATTGTCAGTACGTGAGTTCATTAATTAACATCATTTGTTACTGGATACCAGTTTCCTCTCGTTCTTCATCAATGTCTTGTAGATTACTAATCCTGTGCTGTAGACTGATGACGAACGGAATCATGGCACATTAATTTGGCTGAGTAATGTTTCCGAAACATTTTTGATGTAGCTCCTCAGCAGTGCTCAGTTTGCTTTCAGTACGAGTGAAGATTCCTTGTACTGTTAAATGATGTCTCAAAACATCAACGTTGAAGTTTGACCGCTACACCTATGAGCAACGCTAGCTGCGACGGCAGCTTGTTGTAACATGTATGTGGCTTTTCATTGTAGCACAAGATGAAGCAGGACTTTTCTCTAAAAAAACTAAGTTTTGGCACTAAACGAGCCAAAGCCGGCACAGTGGCATACGTCCCGCTGCTCTAGTTCGCAGCAAATACACACTGGTGATTAAAATTGCTACACCACCAAGATGACGTGCTACAGACGCGAAATTTAACCCACAGGAAGAAGATTCTGTGATATGCAAATGATTAGATTTTCAGAGCATTCACACAAGGTTGGCGGCGGGGGCGACACCTACAACTTGCTGACATGAGGAAAGTTTCCAACCGATTTCTCAAACACAACCAGCATTTGACCGGCGTTGCCTGATGAAACGTTGTTGTGTTGCCTCGTGTAAGGAGGAGAAATGCGTACCATCGCGTTTCCGACTTTGATAAAGGTCAGATTCTAGCCCATCGCGATTGTGGTTTATCATATCGCGGCATTGCTCCTCACGTTGGTCGAGATCCAATGACTGTTATCAGAATAGGGAATTGGTGGGTTCAGGAGGATCGTGCGGATCGTGCAGCCACGTCTCGATCCCTGAGTCAACAGATGGGGCAAGACTGCAAGCGTTTCTAAGAAACTATTTGACATGTCGTGTTAGTGTTCGACATTCTTGCCTAATTCTGTCCTTGTGCTCTAATACACACCATCAAGATTTACAGCTTCAGTGGCAGTAAACGAGCAGTTTTCTGCAAACATACTCTTGAGTTCAGCCGAATAATGTCGTGTATAGTGTCTGACACAAAACGTACGGGACTGATGCTGCAAACTCCTTTTAACTGCTGAATATGTTGATCTAGTGGTGATCATTGCGCAGCGGGGTCAACGTTAGTGTAAGTTCCTTTCGTTGTTCAAAACATTTCTCCATGTTGTGAGTGTACAAGCTGTGGCAAGAGATTAGAGCAGCAGCTTCCCGCCACAGAGCACGTGGCTGGCGGTTGCTACGGGGTCGTGGGGAGCGGTGAGTGTGTACGCGGCGTTGGAAAAACCCAAGTGGACGCGTTTGGCCGTGTTTGCACTTTTGGAGAAATGTACATGCCACAGAAAAATTGATAAAAACAGAACTAAGACAGATACGGAGGTGCGAGTTGGCACTCATGGAAAGCAATATATGTAAAGCTAAATTATCTAGACGCGCCACAAAGTATGTAATAGTTTAACAGTTATTGTAGTCTTAGAAATTGTAAATTTTTGAAATTTCAAAACCTAACATCTCGGCAATTCTTTTGCCAATTAATATGAACGAAGCGTTTATGGGTGCGGCTAGTAGAGCTGCATCGAGCAATCATAGCCGATTTAGCATAGTGTGTGCCATTTTTGAATGAGAGGCCAAGCGGTTAAAGGCGCTACAGTCTGGAACCGCGCGACCGCTACGGTCGCAGGTTCGAATCCTACCTCGGGCATGGACGTGTGTGATGTCCTTAGGTTAGTTAGGTTTAAATAGTTCTAAGTTCTAGGGGACTGATGACCTTAGAAGTTAAGTCCCATAGTGCTCAGATCAATTTTGAATGAGAGATTGGAATATGGGATTCGACTGAGAGAAACTGTGTTTTTGGTAATAAATAAATTTAAAGAGACGAAACTAGCGGCATTATTCTAAAGTTTAAGGAGGCAGATGAGTATTTAAATATGTATCTTTATTTGTTTATTTGTATTTAGTATCAAAAATCCGGGCAAAGCAAATTCACGCCACAAGGAAATTATTTGTGAAAAAACGGTGGAAGAGACAAAAAATTGGACTTACGATTGTTATTGCCTGGAAAATTTCCATATAACTTAATATATCATACGTGTTATTGCGTTTGGTTTTAGAATATTCGTAATTCTTTTTGTCAAACAGTGTTTTGAGTTATGCAGTCGTTTGGAGGGTGGATAGGGCGGCCAACAGTACAGTTGGGTTTGAGTGAGGCTAAGAGCCGGACGTGCCGTCCGTTGGGGAGGGGGAGGGGGCAAGGGAGGGGAGGAGTTGGTTCTGAGCGACGCTAAGAGCCGGACGTGCCACGCATCAGGGGATGGTAGTGGGCTGGTATCCACGTTCGGAAGCGATCAGTTGGAACGCAATATAGTAGTTTAGGACAGCAGACAAGAGTGTATTTTGTGAATCTGTGAATAGACTGTCGACTGCCGTGATTGCGACATATGAATTTTATAGTGAAATATTGTAGCATCAGTTGTTAAAGGCCGCCCTTACGTAAAGGCGCCTCAGACTGCATTTTAAGTGTTTAGTGATTATATTGGAAAATAGAAATAAACTACTTGTTATAATTACAAATCATCGCGAGTGACTCAGTATTTTAAATTTCTCTGCAGTACCTGCCTGCATTGTTTTGTTGTGTTTTATTTCAGATTAAAAATTGTGTTTACGACAGATGTGAGCTGGCACCGTATGACAAAAAACGTAGTCAAAGACTGAGACTAGCCACATCTCTGGGCCACTCAATTAAGCTCAGTGTAACAAATATACATGTATTCGTGCCATAGCACGTCGGGGCGCGAGTCAAACTACTCAAACCGCAACATGTAGTGCCCAGTACTGTCATAATGTCGAATTCCGCACTGCTACGCAAGATCCTTCCTGCGGTGCGCGAGCTTTTGGTTTTGGTAAACTGCTCCTCTGGAGCCTTTAACGCAGCTGATTTTGTGAAAGGAGCTTAAAGAACTGATAAGGATTAAGTGGTTGGTGCACGTATACGGCAGCACAAATAGTTTCTTCATAAAGGAGTCTCATGTTTCTACTTACGTCTAAATCGCGCATATGTCACAAGTACAGAAAATATGGAGCGTGGTAGCTCTTCTCTCATTCTCCAGTTTATTTTGAAACTGTTAGTGCTACGACTAAAGTAATACAGTAATACACATAAACAGTGAAGATGAATGTAGCAGAGATAAGTAACTTGGTCGTTCCGCTGTTTGTCCAAGCACCAGGCTATTTGATAAACAGCCGCATTAAATTCTCCATGTCTCGTGAATTCTCCTTCATGGAAGATTTATCTCAAAGTACGAGGCTTATATTGCTTTTGACTGAATGCAGTAACCTGTCACGGAAAGCTATTTCAGGCTGATAGAAATGAGTTGTATAGTCTCCTTACTGGAGCAACTCCTGTGATTTCAGTGCTAACTGATGAAACTGTCACAAACTGGCAACCTCCTTGTTTCTGAAGAAACTGTTTCGGAAATGTAGGGCGGAAGAAAGAAAGGTTAGTTGTTTATGATCATTCGAGGTAGCCCAGAAGTGTTTCGTAAAAGAAAGCTTCTTTTATCAATAAACATACAGAAACATATAGTTTCGGTAGCTGTTAGTGAAAATAAATTCTCATATAATTCAAATAGTGACATGTATTGAATACCGGCTGGTAGTAATATGAGAATGTGTCAGCTTTAGATGCAGTTTCCAAGCGATAAACGAATTTGATAGTTCTGCCTTTTACTTAGAGATTAAGTCCAATGCTCGATGAAAATCACTTATTTCAGTGTATCTATCATTTTAAATTATCCTTTCATTCCAAAGAGGAATAATTGAAAATGAACGTTCTTAGGAAACGTTTCTTGGAGGCACAGCAAGGTAACAAGCCATGCATATTTTCATTCACTAATGAATGATGAAACTATTTTCCGGGGGAAACAACATACGGGGGCAGATATTTTCGGTAACACAAGCGTCTTATAATAATTGTACTCGGCGTTAATTCTAGAATACGCAACAGAGAACTCTTCAAAAGGAACTGTGTATTTTGAGAACTACCTCAAGATATTAATGTCCTTTGTCACTAACCATCAGGACCAAAAACAATGTCTACGATTTCTTAAAGGGGCTAATATTTATATTTCTGACGGCAAAAATGGTCACTCAGTCATCTTAATTAATAGTTCCAAGTTGCTATCTAACGACTTCCAGGAACAACGTAAGTCGGGTTTTCAGTATCTCACACAGTTATTGGCAGAATTTAAAAATTCAAATGCTGTCATAATCCACTTATTAAGGGGCACAATTTTAAATTAAGAGTTTACAAACATTAACCCAAGTATCAAAGTCAGAAACGGTGGATATATCTTGAGGCATTGTAACTCATGTATTAGAGAAGGGACGCACTTATCAACTTCCGTCTACACAAGATTTCGAACATTTCCGAAGCATTTTCTCAATTAACCCCCCCGCCCCCCCCCCCCAACACACACACACAAATGAAAGGACAAAAGTTAATTCCATACTACATTATCGTTGCTCGTGCAGTAAAACCTCAGCATCAGACATGGGATTTTAATTTACTACTATATTCGCAACAAATTTTGCAGGAAGTATCCACGTTTACCAGTGAATTTACCTGACAGATTATATCACTGTACGACACATATTTCAGGAGATAGTCGTCATAAACATTGGTTCTGAATTTTTCATTGGTATGTGGTTGAATTATCCGAAACTAATGAAACCAACATAGTTAGGATTTTGCGTCTTCAAACCACAAAGATTTTACATGCTTAAGGTAAAATCTTTAGCGCATCAACTGATTTTTAAGGTATGGAAGTTGCTTTATATGCGAGAGTTCGATTCGTTAAAGAATCTGGGGGTGGAAGGTTAATCGTTAGTTCAGACAGGCGGCATACACATAGGTACGCATGTATTCCACAATCCATCACAGTGTATCAAATGTGATGCACATAATGTGATAAACTTAAAGACTGAATTAGAGAATTTCCTGTGGGGCATTCTTTCTACTCCATTTTAGAGCATCTTAATCGAATAATGTTTTAGATTATAACGTTTAGTTTATAATTAGAACTGTAATTCAGTGATGCAGTCAGTCATTTCACTTTATTGCGCTTACAGTGAACATACTTCCTTGGCGTCTTTGCCCATTACAGAGACCACTCTCATCTACGCCTACTTGACAGTGAGTAGCGGAGGGTACTTCTCGTACTACTAAATGGTCCCTACCTCCCTGCTCCACTCTTGAATGGCGCACGAGAAGAATGACTGTCGTTTAGCTCTCTATTTGCTGTGTCGTCCGAACAAGACTCAGCCTGGGCAAAAGCACCACAGCTGCACAGCTGCAGAGATTTGAACTGGTGCCTGTGCCATAGAGACTCGCCACTTGCGCGAATGCCACGGGCGACGTTGAGAATGAAAGTGTCGACTTGGTCTCGGCCAACTGGCGGCCGAGCACAATCCGCCAACGATCGGACGGCAACGGACAGAAGCCTGCTCGGTAGATAGAAGATCAGCCCTCGCCCATACGACTATATATCGTCGTCCAGGGCTGACTTCAGACAGGGTAGGACGTTTAGTGAACTCTTAGGAGTGAACAGACATTAGTTGTAAATTGCATTTGCTATGTACTGTGAAGTTTACTCACGGTCATTTGCACTTAGCCATTGAGGACCTTTCTTGTGTTATATTACAAGCATTGTTGCAGACTTCATTACTCAACTAGTCACAAAGATAAGTAAACGTTTTAACTCTTTTGCGTGACTTTGTTACTAATTTGTTGGAGTGTTGTAGACCTTTCCTTCTCCTAGCCTGTTACCTGACCCTGGGGCATAGCTGTGTAACAGTGACAGGGAGAAATTGTCTTAGGGGTGTAATGTACCAGAAGCCGTTTCACGAACGCACAAACTCGACCTGCCGTAACATCAGTGGCGACTCGGTCTCCGCAGCAGTAGCGACGAGGCCTTTACAAAACTGGCGACGAGGGTTTACAAAACTATTAGCTCTAATTTCTCGAATATTCTTGTAGTGGTCATTGCGCAAGATCTAAGTGGGAGGAAATAATATGTTGTCAGACTCTTCCCGAAAAGTGTTCTCCGGAAGTTTCAATAGTAAACCTAGCCGTGTTGCAAAACGCTTCTTTTGTAGCGTCTGCCACTAGAGTTTGTTGAGCATCTACATAATGCTCTCGCGCCGACCAAACGATCCCGTGGCAAAATACGCCGTTCTTCGATCGATCTTCTCTATCTCTTCTGTCATTCCTTCTCGGTAATGGTCCCATATACATAAACAGTATTCAAGAATCGGCGGAGGCTGAAAAATCCCTTTATAAGCCACTTCTTTCGTGGATGAGTTACATTTTCTTAAGCTTCTTTCACTGAACCTCAGGGTGACATCTTTTTTTTTCGTAACATTTTTTTTATGTGATTATTCCATTTAACGATGCTCTAGATAGTACTAGATATTTTGCGACAGATATTGTTTCCAACAGCTTGTCGTCAACAGTGTAGTTGTTCACTAGCGAATTTGTTTTCCTTTGTAGGCACAATGTATTAAATTTATTGACGTTCCAGAGCCACCATCATTTATCAATCCTGTCTAGATCACTCAGCAAACTCATACTTTCTTCTGGCGTTGCTAATTACCTGCAGACTACTGTATCACCTGCGAACAGTCTTAAGAAGCTTCTGACGTGTTCAACTAGATCACTTACATACATTGTAAACAGCAACGGTCCTATGACACTTCTGTTAAGAGCGACGTGTTGAGTTCTGAGTGCAAGGAAGTCTTGAATCCAAATATGGTCCGATACTCCGTAAGTTCGTATTTTATCCACCAAACGGCACAACGGGATGATGTCAAATGCCTTCATGGTGTCAAGAAATAGGGCATCAACCCGAGCGCTGTTGTGTAGTGCGCCATGGATCTCATGGAGGAACAGAGCAATTTCTAACAAGGCTACGAAGCCACAGTCTTCCCCGTCCCTTATGACCTTTTTCGGAACATAGTTCTCTAAGGAATATTGAACGATGTTTTTGAATTTTTCCCATTTGTGCTCCAAATTTTGCTCCTCAGCTTCGAATATTTAATGATGGCTGCTCAAATACCCTGCACTTCGTATCCTTCCACGCTTGCTAAGCAAAAATATTTTCCTACCTTTCTTATCATTGTGGTAAAACCATGGTCACAGTTGCTATCACGACCTAATGATCGCAGATACTTTCCTCTATTTTCATTGATTCGGTAAGTTCAGGTCTGTTAGTTGCCAGAACGTCTAAGACGTTACCTTCACGAGTTAATTGTCTGATCATCTGCTCGAAGGAATGTTCGGACGAGACATTCAGAATAATATCACATGAATCCCTGTATCTGGGACCAGTTTTGATAGCATGACTTCCCCAATCTATACCTGGCAAGTTGAAGTCGTCTCTATTAAAACGGCATGATCAGGGAAATTGCCAACGGTAGTCTACAAGTTCTTTCTGAAGCTCACTACCACTACAGCTCCTGACACTGTAGGTTTAGAACAGCATCCGATTACGACCTTTGATGCTTAACTTTACCCAGATTAATTTAAATTTGGAATCAAAGATTCCTCAACAGGAATTGCCGAATTGTTTGCTGCAATAAATACGCCGCCACCACTGGCGGTTAACCCATCCTTACGAAAAATATTCCGATCTGAGCTGAAATTTCAGCCTACTTTCTGTTCCTAATACTGTCTGGACATAATAATCTTCAGTAAGTGATGCTAATCCTGGAACCTTCCCTTGGATGCTCCTGCAGTTTTCTAATATCATGCTAATTTTTTCTATGTCCGATCTGTGAGAACAAGCATTTTCTGAGAGCATTGTGGGGCTGATGTAACTTCGATTTTTGCAGGCAACTCGTCTCTAATCGCAAGGGGGGGGGGGGGAGGGAAGGGGGTGAAAAGACCCACGTACACGCCACGCGTATCTTAGTAGTCGCTTCCTTTGTGTAGTGCGCGTCTGAGCTGTTAAGGGAGAACTCTTCAACGCTCCACCCAGTAGTGGAAAATCCGTGGAATACGTCTAATGTAATAACGGAGTGTTGTGATACATAGAATACGGATTCCGCTGACAGAGTACGCAACACTAACTGATTTTGTTTCTTAACCGAACTTAGAGGATTAAATCAGTAAACAGTCCACGAGGAGCTGCTTTTAAACTATTGTGAGAACTGTTAATTAGTTTATTTATTCGCTAGTGTAGGTTGAATTTAGAGGCCAATGCAGATTCTATTGCACGGTAACATGCCCATATTTGCTCTTAAAAAAGCGTCCGCCTGCTTAGCTGGGTGGTAAAGTGCTCGCCTCCCATGCGAGCGGGCACGGGTTTGATTCCCGGCAGGTGTTGGAGGTTTGCTCCACTCGTGGACTGAGTGTTGTGTTGTCCTCATCATCATTTCATCCTCATCACCGGCGCGCACGTCGCCCAGTGTGACGTCGACTCAAATAGGACTTGCACTTGGCAGCCGAACTTCCCCGGATGGGGTCTCCTGGCCAACGATGCCATACGCTCATTTCCATTTTCTTAAAAAAGCATGAAGTAATGGCTTGCTGTTAGACGGAACGATCAACCTTAAATTTCTTTCGGGAAATAAGTACTATTTACAAAGTTATTTTTTAATTTATTTAACGACAAATACATATCCGATTTCAAATTCTACCTTAACGTCAATGCTTCTCAGGAATATGAGTTGAAATTCAGTAAAGCGTTGTCTGTTGAAGTGTCAGTGACTGTTCGTAAACGATTTTTCGCATCAGTTCAAGTACACCTACTTAAGACAAGTGCTGCCCATTATAATACTTCTTATTTTGTTATGAATCTTTCATTCTACAGTTGTGAATGTACCTACCTGACTAAAACTGACTACAAGAGGGAGACTAGAAGCCCCCCACCCCCTCCTAATAGAGAAGTACTGGAATTACTCAAACTGCGAAACATGCTCATTTCTAGTACTGAAATAGATCAGGCACTGTCCTGAACGCGTAAGACCTTTTTCGCGCCTCAGTAAGTCAATAACTGCGAGGGAGTTTGACGTTGCATCCTCGTTGTTACTTCCTAGTGGAGGCCTCTTCCTTCATTCCAGTGCTGCACGTAAAGCAATACTCGTGCTGTTACTTGGTAATCTGTTTCATCTCAAATCAAGAGATTTTCGTAATAAGATCCCCATGTAAAATTACTAATTCTTCGCGGTTGCTGTTAGAAGCTGTGTCGCCTTCAGTTCTTTGACACCAGAAGTGTTGTATTTTCGTGAAGATCGAGGTATGTCGGGTCTCTGTGGACTGAGATTGGCACACTTACATCATTCTCAGAAGATGTATAGCAGGCAATTACGCAGACAGACGGCTGAAAGCCTCAGACCTCTAATAATCCTATTTCTCCTTAAGCACCTGCCGATTTCTCGGTTAAGATACACAAATTAGATAATTCCTCGTTTTGATGTGAAGTGCTGGTACTTTTTGCTCTGCTTATTCTTAAATAAGGATAGATGTGCTGGAATGAGATCAGTATTCCTTCATAAACTGCATAATGAGGGTGATAGATGCTGCGTCCTCATCTGTCACTTGGAATGTAAAAGAAACTACTTGATTTCTTGGTCGCTTTCTGAAATCAAAACCTGCATATATCTTTTTAATTACTCTTATTGTATGGTCTTCTTCTCTGGCTACTAGAATTACTGATGGAAGTGACGCCCTACGCTCTTAAATGCTATTGTTTTTATCTGGATCAAACAGTAAATCTTTTCTGCATTTTTGTAATTATTTGAAAGCAACATTTGTGTTGCTCCTTTCCCTGCGGTAGACACTCGTCCTGGCACTACATGCTGTTACAGGCTTTCCTGAAAATAAAAACTAAGAAACTATGACGTTTGACAATAATTATTATGTTAACCATTTAAGAAAACCCCTGCTCAGAAAAGAAAAATGTGCAATACCAGTGAGAAAAAAAGAGAAGAGAGGAAAAAATGTAATGAAAAGGGCATTCAAAAGAATGAAACAGATCGTTCACATGTTGTACAATGAGTTACGGAAGTGGTAGTTTACATTCCTAGCTTTCTCAACAACTGAGATGCAAATTGTGCGTTTCATTGTAGTTGGTGACGGTAGTCTACCTCCAGTTTCACCCTTTGTACTAGGTTCAGGTATCACATTAATCTAAAGGTAAGTGCATTAGTGTGTCTCCCGTTCGAAATATCGTAGGTTTCCAGACTCCTTTCCTAATCTCATTAGCATCATTGCTGTTTGTCTGTACAACTGGATATCTCATGACAGGAAAAAAAGCACCGAGTCAGACAAGGATGCTTCAGGAGCCTCTCCAAGCATCACTGTAATAGTAGGAGCGGATTCCGCTTGTCATCGGCCTGCAGATTCTGCATTAGTGCACAGTGAACTGTCCACGTGACCTAACAGTTCAGATGGATGAGATTTCGGCACGAACAATTCTCCCGAGTGCCTTTGGAGGGAATTTTCAGTTATAAAAATATGTTTCTTTTTAGCGTGGGGAAACTAAACTTCATCCGAACAGGTCTCGGAGGACCATAACGGTACCGACCGACCGTCGTATCAACCTCAGCCGACAGGCGTCAGTGGATGCGTATATGGAGTGGCATGTGTTCAGCACACCTCTCTCCTGGTCGTTGTCAGCTTTCGTGACCAGAGCTGCTACTTCTCAGTGACGTAGTTCCTCAATTGACCTCACAAGGACTGAGTGCACGACACTGGCCAACAGCGCTCTGCAGACCTGAACGGCGAAGCATCCAAGTGCTAGCCAAGTCCGACAGATCTTACCTTCGGTGATCTGACGAGAACCGGTAGCAACCAAAACTGCTAGCAAATAACTGTGTTAGCAGGACGAAGGATCCCAGCTAGACAGTCAGGTGGTGAGGACAAGTCCAGGGTGAAGTTTTGCAGAACACTGAGGAAGACAACATACATTTTAATGTTGGTTAACTCCTTCTATGGGATACTTTCATCTACATTTACATGATTACTCTGCAATTCACATTTAAGAGCTTGGCAGAGGGTTCATCGTACCACAATTATACTATCTCTCTACCATCCCACTCCCGAACAGCGCGCGGGAAAAACGAACATCTAAACGTTTCAGTTCGAGCTCTGATTTCTCTTATTTTATTTTGATGATCATTCCTACCTATGTAGGTTGGGCTCAACAAAATATTTTCGCATTCGGAAGAGAAAGTTGGTGACTGAAATTTCGTAAATAGATCTCGCCGCGGCGAAAAACGTCTTGGCTTTAATGACTTCCATCCCAACTCGCGTATCATATCTGCCACACTCTCTCCCCTATTACGTGATAATACAAAACGAGCTGCCCTTTTTTGCACCCTTCCGATGTCCTCCGTCAATCCCACCTGGTAAGGATCCCACACCGCGCAGCAATATTCTAACAGAGGATGAACGAGTGTAGTGTAAGCTGTCTCTTTAGTAGACTTGTTGCATCTTCTAAATGTCCTGCCAATGAAACGCAACCTTTGGTTCGCCTTCCCCACAATATTATCTATGTGGCCTTTGCAACTGAAGTTGTTCGTAATTTTAACACCCAGTACTTAGTTGAATTGACAGCCTTGAGAATTGTACTATTTATCGAATAATCGGATTCCAACGGATTTCTTTTGGAACTCATGTGGATCACCTCACACTTTTCGTTATTTAGCGTCAACTTTGATGTTACACCTGTACTAGATTCTTCTGGAACGTCATTCGAAACTTTATGACAACCAGTTCGTGTAACTACCAGTATTTGTATCTAAACACCAACCTTGAGAACATTGGGGCTGCCATAATTTTTATTCAGTATCACAATGGATACAAAGTCTGGGTCTTAAACTAAACCCTCAGAAGGGTTGGCATCCAACTACTCTTTCAAAGAGCAGTTACATATCTGGTTATAATATCAGTATTTCTTTTAATCTACAGAGGAGCAAAAGTCACATACCATACACATATCTGCGAAAAGGATGTGATGATGTCAATCTCCTCATGGATTATAGATGTTAGTGGATTACCTCTTTGTCGCCTGTAAACTCTGTTGTACATAAGGCCTTTAATATAGTTCTGCATGGTGATGACAGTACTCCAGAAAATGCCACGGAATGCCATTTAGTTCATTGTTCAGGTTGTGTGGAAGTGAAAGTAAATAGTACAATACTTTGTGAAATAAAAATATTCTCATTAATTTTCCTGGCAATATTTCTAAGCACTTAAGTTAATAACAGTTACAGATAAACCAAGAAGAGTATAAACTACATCACAATACGCTGCAAACGAAACGATCAGCAATACTTTACTGCCTGTCGTAGTACAAGCAACTCCAGAACAACAGTTCCCAAACTTAACACAATTTTTTGGCAAAAGTAACCAAATATATTATTATTTATGCAATAACAACTAAACAAATAAACATGTAACGGAAATGCTTGGCGTAATGTGGTTCAACATCTGTCTGAATATAACTATAAAGCTACAAAACACATTCTGCTGCTCCTGTGGTTGTAAAACTTTTTCCACGACGGGTGTTCGTAAAGTAAGTTCCGATCGGCCGTGAAATGAAAATCACTGAGAAAATGTAAAATGTTTTATTTACAACAGTTAGCTACAGCTTCCAGCTGCTTATCTATATAGTCGCCCCTCCGAGTTAGCGTTTGTAGTAGCGTTGTACCAACTTTCCAATACCTTCGTCACAGAAGGCAGCCGCCAGTGTTTTCTGCCAGTTCTCTACGCTGGTCTACAGCTCGTTGTCTGTGCCAGAATGCTATGTTAATAGCCAGCCGTTCAAGTGAGGAGAGATGAAACTCAGAGGGAGCCATTTACGGGCTGTATTGTGGATGATCAAACACTTCCCATCGGAAACACTGCAGGAGCATCTTCATTGCCAATGAAGAATAAGGCTGAGAGTTGTCTTGAAGAAGGAAACGCGTGACAGTTATATTATGTGGGCTGCATAGCTTCATGCGAAATTTTTCACCAGGCTCTCGTACTGGGCGGGAGACAATATTTTCTAGGCATCTTTACGTGCTCACGTACGAGACGCGATCGACAGACGTATTAGAGACACTGCCCAGCACATCTGTGCAAAGCTTCATCATATTTTCACAGTGGCATCCCCAGCGACTGATCGGAACTTACATTCCGAACAGCCCTCATAGCTATCGTGTTAACGTAGACTTGATGGATTTGATAGATTTTGAAAATGAGCTTCTCAAATGTGGTATATGCATGATCTTGCACCGTCACAGTACCTGCTGTTCGGGAATATGTAGCACTAATCTTCGACGACAAGTCTATCGGTAATGGCTTCGCTAGTACTCTGGCCTTCCAGGTTCCCCGAATAGAACTAGTTAGATTTGTTTGTATCGGGATATTTAAAAGCCCAGTTGATAGTGTCGATGACCTATAGGAAAGCAATTGTAAATGGTCGTCAGTGTATTCGAAACGACCGTAGGTTTTTGATCTTGTACAGACATCAATGAGATGTTCTGAAGCACGCCCTCATACAAATCGTGGTCGTTTGGCACAATCATAATATTCTTGCCGGCAAGTGCAGTAGAGGACCCAGGAGAAAGCTTAACATCAGATGGGACGACGTGTTCCTGGAGCATGAATCTCATCTCAAATAAATGTAAATCATGCTGGATCATACATACAACGCTGCAGCACTGCAATTAATTAAAAGGGAAAGTTAGCTCAAAGAACAGTCTCCTGAGGAAACTAGCGGGCACATCGTGAAGAGCACACTCCAAGGTATTAAACATAGCTGGAAAACATGCATCGCTGGTGAGGGAAGCCTCAGCGCCTCAGTTGATTCAGAGTAAGTCGATGTTGCACTCAGTAGGGCAGCAAGAATTGGTAGGGAGTATTTTAGACCTACACCTTATCCCTTCGCGGTTATAGCTCCACCCCAAATTAGAAGAGCAGTCTCCGCAGGAAAAGAAATGAAGATACAGACAGAAGACCCAAGACAAATGCTATGTAACCGTACTGTTGCAATGCTATCCCTAATGTTGAGGAAGAGCTTCCTTAAGAGAGATATCCCTTAACAACTGCTCCCTAGTCCAGACACCTAAATTGAACAAGAGAGACAATTCAGTTCCTCTTACTAATTGACAACCATACGCACACGTACTCCACC
The DNA here is from genome assembly GCF_021461385.2 of Schistocerca piceifrons. Lineage (NCBI taxonomy): Eukaryota > Metazoa > Arthropoda > Insecta > Orthoptera > Acrididae > Schistocerca > Schistocerca piceifrons. Next base: position 584,430,658 of record NC_060142.1, on the reverse strand, counting down.
TGGAGAACAATCAGTCGTTTAAGATCAAAAGTCTCCACATTCGGACGATTCATGCAATTTTGGGAAAAATAAAACACTTCACCTAGTCCTCTGCACAGTGTTGAACGAAACAATACATTTGCAAAACTTAGTTTTGCCAAAGGACAACGCAGTAAAAGCTGGTGATTACTGGGAAGGGAAGATTTAGTGTGCACTGAAAACGGAGAGTAGAGTAAGCGATGTACTCAGCTGTAAAACGTGGTATCGGTGTAGGATTACCAATCATCCGGTTTTTCGGGACCTACCTGGCTTTTCGATTTTTTTAAATGTTCATCCGGGATTTTTGCTGTTTAGGAAATGTGCGATATCTTGTTAACGAAGTGGCATTTCGTCATGCAATGTATTTCAATGTAACATAACTGCGTTAAATTTTAAGCTGCACTGACTTTGCTTTATGTTTGTCACGAGTTTCGGTACTAATGCTGTAAATGTTTGGAGCAACACTGCATTCATAGTCGACGTATACGATGATGATGATTGGTTTTGTGGGGTGCTCAAGTGCGTGGTCATCAGCGCCCGTACAAAGACCCAATTCAAACACAGTCCAATTTCTTTTACACAGTTCATTGCAGCCACTGTCACGAAATGATGATGATGATGATGATGAAATGGTGAGGACAACACAAACACTCATTCCCGGGCAGAGAAAATCCCCAACCCGGCCGGGAATCGAACCCGGGACCCTGCGATCCCGAGGCAGCAATGCTACCCACTAGACCATGAGCTGCGGCCGCCGACGTATACGATATCTCGATTCGACGTACTGTAGAATTGCCGCGATATCTTCACACTCATGGGAAAACCTGTTAGTTAATTATTTTAAGTCGGAATTTTCGTGTGTTATCTTGTTTACAAGTGCTGATTCAATGAGAATTTTTGTAAAGCACTGTAACCGTATACGACTGCCTTATTCTATTAATTAGAGGTACTTCCTCTTCTCAGATAAAAAGTAATGACAGCAGTAAAAGCCAGTGCAAGTTCTCAGGTAGAATGATCTTTCAAAGGAAACACCACTGGAAAAAACTGAAAACTACTTCCAGGAAATTGCAATGTATTGGTCGCAATCACAAACCATTGTTGTAGATTTTCAGAGTATTATTTTCTGATCATATTGCTATATGAGCATGACTATTAGCCCACTGTGCTAAATATAAACAATTAATTGGTTCTAAAATAAATTGTCACGCTTTTTTTAATTTTGTGAAGCACTGTCCTGCGTTTCATAATTTTGTCTTGGTAAGCCTATATAGGGAAAATCATTTGTTTCCGGGCCTATGTAAGAACTACTTGCTTGTTTCATTGTCCTCTATTCGCCACCTTACATTTGTACCATGTAACAGTCAAACACCACATATTAAGATATGGAGAAGAACGATCATAAGGGCTCAGTTATAGGTATATCACTTGGGTCATGCTTCGATTCAGGGGTAGGATACTGGGAAATTACAGTTCGTCTGTATAATAGATTGCATAAAAAACCGTATCAGATTGTCGAACAGAGGACATCTAGTCTGTGTAAATAACAGCGATGTGATTGATCGTAGGTGTGATTGACTGATGAGATAGAGTGTTACGGTACTGCTGAAAAATCTTAACTCGCAGGCAGTCCGAAGATAGCCGCCGTACGTCAAGCAAGATGATGCTTAGAAAAAGTCAAGCACCTCCCGCGCCTACCCGGCAGAGTTCACACAGATAATACTGCCGAAATAACACCGCACATAGAAGCGAAGTGAAAGCTACGCCTGGCCGTGTTTCGTGAGTAAATGCGACGGAATTTACAATAAAACTACCCTCTGGCACGCACTTCCCAGTGATTCGGAAAGTGTGGATGGAGATGACTCACGATGGATCTTGTCCCGTAGGCTCTTCGAATTGTATTGTGGAGCAGCGCGGGATTAGCCGAGCGGTCTGTGGCACTGCAGTTATGGACTTTGCGGTTGATCCCGGCGGAGGTTCGAGTCCTCCCTCGGGCATAGGTGTGTGTGTTTGTCCTTAGGATAATTTAGGTTAAGTAGTGTGCAAGCTTAGAGACTGATGACCTTAGCAGTTAAGTCCCATAAGATTTCACACACTTTTGAACATTTTGTATTGTGGAGCTAGTTGTTAGCCGATAATCTTGGGCAACTGTCTGTGGCTTGAACGACCCAATTTGTCGCCAAGTATCTTCGAGTTAGAGTGATGATGATACTAATCATTCTTCTGTAGATTCGTGTAGCTTTCTGGACGCATCATGCTGCTACACAATATATGAAACGCGCGTCTGCAAGTTACATTAACGAGTAGTACTCCATTAGCGACAAATAATCATGAACTGTAATCCATTGTATTCCTCAACGCGGACACATCACAGAATCGTCACTAGCAAGCGTCACTAACGTAGAGCCACCAATTTCGATGCGGCAGGAAGTTGTTTTTTATGAAAAGTAAACATTTCGAAAAAACTGCCTGAAATATCCGTACCTTGAAAATACACAAAATGCAAGTGCTATTTTCCGAACTGCTAAAGCGAATAAAGATTATTTAAAAATGCGAATATGCGTTTTTTCTACCATATGTCATTGTCATTTATCTTTTAAACTCTGCACTTCTGCGCAGTCGATGTTTGAATGTTAACGAATCTAAAGACTAGAGAACGAAGTGTCGCTGAAGAAACGATATCGCGTAACAGATACCCGTGACCAATGGATTCACTGGAGTTACGAATCAGGTGTTAAAAAAATGTGTGTGAAATTATAAAGCATATACATATGTTGTCCTTGTCATGTGTACATATTGTTACACTTTAATAACTTCATTCAAGTTCCACACTTGCACTTCGATGACCAACAAGGGAGAAGTGTGCCTCCACAATACAGCATCTTCTATGTTCGCAAATATTGCTCTCTAAATACTGAATTTGACGGAGCACTGAAAGACGTATGTCATACAAGGCCGCTGGAGCACCCGACATTCCGACAGAACTGCTGATACTCCTGGGAGAGCCTGCCATGACAAAACTATGCCACCTGCTGGCCAAGGTGTAGAGACAGACGAAATAAGGACATATTTCAAGAAGAATGAAGTAAATCCAACTTCAAAGAAAGCATGTGGTGGCAGGTGAGCATATTGGTTAATTATCAGCTAATTCATACCTGCAAAGTACTAACACGAATTACTTGTATAAGAATGGAAAAACTGGTAGAAGCCAACCTCTGGGAAGATCTGTCTGGATTTCGGCGAAATGTAGGAACACGCGATTAAACACTGACCCTACTACTTATGTTACAAGATAGATTAATAAAAGGCAAACCTACGTTTATAGTGCTGATAGACTTACAAAAAGCTTTTGACAGTGTCACCAAAATAAGCTCTTTGAAATTATAAAGGTTGTTCTTGTTGTTGTGGTCTTCAGTCCTGAGACTGGTTTGATGCAGCTCTCCATGCTACTCTATCCTGTGCAAGCTTCTTCATCTCCCAGTACCTACTGCAACCTACATCCTTCTGAATCTGCTTAGTGTATTCATCTCTTGGTCACCCTCTACGATTTTTACCCGCCACGCTGCCCTCCAATGCTAAATTTGTGATCCCTTGATGCCTCAAAACATGTCCTACCAACCGATCCCTTCTTCTAGTCAAGTTGTGCCACAAACTTCTCTTCTCCCCAATCCTATTCAATACCTCCTCATTAGTTACGTGATCTACCCACCTCATCTTCAGCATTCTTCTGTAGCACCACATTTCGAAAGCTTCTATTCTCTTCTTGTCCAAACTAGTTATCGTCCATGTTTCTCTTCCATACATGGCTACACTCCATACAAATACTTTCAGAAACGACTTCCTGACACTTAAATCTATACTCGATGTTAACAAATTTCTCTTCTTCAGAAACGATTTCCTTGCCATTGCCAGTCTACATTTTATATCCTCTCTACTTCGACCATCATCAGTTATTTTACTCCCTAAATAGCAAAACTCCTTTACTACTTTAAGTGTCTCATTTCCTAATCTAATTCCCTCAGGATGACCCGATTTAATTTGACTACATTCCATTATCCTCGTTTTGCTTTTGTTGATGTTCATCTTATATCCTCCGTTCAAGACACTGTCCATTCCGTTCAACTGCTCTTCCAAGTCCTTTGCTGTCTCTGACAGAATTACAATGTCATCGGCGAACCTCAAAGTTTTTACTTCTTCTCCATGAATTTTAATACCTACTCCGAATTTTTCTTTTGTTTCCTTTTACTGCTTGCTCAATATACAGATTGAATAACATCGGGGAGAGGCTACAACCCTGTCTCACTCCTTTCCCAACCACTGCTTCCCTTTCATGCCCCTCGACTCTTATAACTGCCATCTGGTTTCTGTACAAATTGTAAATAGCCTTTCGCTCCCTGTATTTTACCCCTGCCACCTTCAGAATTTGAAAGAGAGTATTCCAGTTAACATTGTCAAAAGCTTTCTCTAAGTCTACAAATGCTAGAAACGTAGGTTTGCCTTTTCTTAATCTTTCTTCTGAGATAAGTCGTAAGGTTAGTATTGCCTCACGTGTTCCAAATTATAAAGGTAGCAGGGGTAAAATACAGAGAGTGAACGCTTATTTACAACCTGTACAGAAAACAGATGGCAGCTACAGCAGTCGTGGGCATGAAAGGAAAATAGTGGTCGAGAAAGGAGTGAGGCAGAGTTGAAGCCTATCCTCGATCTTACTGAATCGGCAATAAAGGAAACCAAAGGAAAATCTGGAGATGGAATTAAAGTTCAGAGAGAAGAAATGAAAACTTTCAGACTTGTCCACGGTACTGTAATGCTGTCAGAGACGACAAGGGATTTGGACGAGTAGCTGAATCGAGTGGACAACGTCTTGAAAAGAGAATGTAAGATGAACATGGACGAAAGCAAAACAAGGGTAATGGAATGAATGCTTGGGGAATCACATTAGGAACCGAGACACTGAAAGTAGTAGATGAGTTTTGCTGTTTGGGCAGTGAGATAACTAATGGTGGCCGAAGTAAAGGCGATATAAATGTAGACTAGCAATGACAAGAAAAGCGATTCTGATGTGTAGCCTGGTATGGAAATGTAAAGTGGACGATTAATGATTCGCCGGACGTGGCGGCCGAGCACTTCTAGGCGCTTGAGTCCGGAACCGCGCTGCTGCTACTGTCGCAGGTTCGAATCCTGCCTCGGGCATGGATGTGTGTGATGTCCTTAGGTTAGTTAGGTTTAAGTAGTTCTAAGTCTAGGAGACTGATGACTTCAGATGTTAAGTCCCATAGTGCTTAGAGCCATTTGAATCATTTGATTAATGGTTCAGACAAGAGAAGAGTAGAATCTTTTGACATGTGTTGCTACAGAAGAATGCTGAAGATTAAATGAATAGATCACGTAATTAATGAGAAGGTAATTAATAAAATAGAACAGGAGAGGAAAAATTTTGTGTCTCTGCTTGACTAAAAGAAATGGTTGGTTGATAAGACACATTCTGAGACATCAAGAAGCTACAGTTTAGTATTGAAGGGAATTGTGGGGAATCAAATAGTGTAGAGGGAGACCGAGAGATGAATACAGCAAGCATATTCAAGTGGATGTATGCCGCAGTCGTTACTGAGAGATGAAGTGGCTTGCGCGGGTTGGAGCAGCATGGAGAGCTGCACGAAACCAGTATTCAGATCGAGGAGCACCACAACAACAAATACAGAAAGGGTTACCATTCAATATTCAGAGTAAATATTAACCTTTTTGCCGAATAAGAAGTTATGGCTCTCGTAAATCTGCTGATCAAAATGCATTTTTCACGGTATTGCTTCTTCAACGACTCTTCCTTCTCTAGTCCTTACAGCCCTTAAGATTCAAACATATATAGCACACAAATGCAAAGCGTGATAGATAAACAACTTCAGTGAGTTGTAAACCTATACACCTGCATATTTTAAACTCATTTTTGTTCGGTTTTAGCCTTACGAGCTAGGGTCCTCCACAGTCTGTTAATTTTGACCTGAAACGTTTGCAACACTCTGGAGCATAGAGACGCATTAGCTGATCAGCGCTGCCTCTTTTGCCAGTCCGTGAAATGAGGATAATGAATTGGAGTCGAATTAAATCGGGTGATGCTGAGGGAATTAGGTTGGGAAATGAGACGCTTAAAGTAGTAAATGGGTTTTGCTATTTGGGGACAAAAATAATTGATCATGGTCGAAGTAGAGAGGATAAAAATGTAGACTGTCAATGGAAAGGAAAGCGTTTCTGAAGAAGAGAAATTTGTTAACATTGAGTATAGGTTTAAGGGTCAGGAAGTCGTTTCTGAAAGAATTTGTATGAAGTGTAGACATGTATGGAAGTGAAACGTGGATTATAAATAGTTTGGACAAGAAGAGAATACAAGCTTTCGAAATGTGGTGTTACAGAAGAATGCTGAGGATTAGATGGGTAGATCACATAACTAATGAGGAAGGTAGGAGACGAGGTACTGTCGGAAGTAAAATTGTAAGGACTGGTCGTGAGTCGTACTTGGGTAGCTAAGTTGGTAGAGCACTTGCCCGCGAAAGGCAAAGGTCCCGAGTTCGAGTCTCGGTCCGGCACACAGTTTTAATCTGCCAGGAAGTTTCAAAACCAGGGCACACTCCGCTGCAGAATGAAAATTTCATTCTGGAAACATCCCCCAGGCTGTGGCTAAGCCATGTCTCCGCAATATCCTTTCATCCAGTAGTGCTAGTCCTGCAAAGTTCGCAAGAGAACTTCTGTGAAGTTTGGAAGGTAGGAGACGAGGTACTGGGAGAAGTAAAATTGTGAGGACGAGTCGGGAGTCATGCCGCTGGTAGAGCACTTGCACGCGAAAGGCAAAGGTCCCGAGTTCGAGTCTCGGTCCGGCACACATTTTTAATCTGCCAGGAAGTTTCAAAATCAGCGCAAACACCGCTGCAGAGATAATATTTCATAATAAGGAGGTATTGAATAGAATTGGAGAGAAGAGAAATTTGTGGCACAACTTGACTAGAAGAAGGGATCGGTTGGTAAGACATATCCTGAGGCATCAAGGGATCACCAGTTTAGTATTGGAAGGCAGCGTGGAGGGTAAAAATCGTAGAGGGATACCAACGAATGAATACACTAAACAAATTCAGAAGGATGTAGGTTGCAGTAAGTACTGGGAAATGAAGAGGCCTGCACAGGATAGAGTAGCACGTATTATGTTCGAGTATAATGACTTTTCTGGAGACTAGAAATCTACTCTGTAGGAATCAGCATGGGTTTCGAAAAAGACGGTCGTGTGAAACCCAGCTCGCGCTATTCGTCCACGAGACTCAGAGGGCCATAGACACAGGTTCACAGGTAGGTGCCGTGTTCCTTGACTTCCGCAAGGCGTTCCATACAGTTCCCCACAGTCGTTTAATGAACAAAGTAAGAGCATATGGACTATCAGACCAATTTTGTGATTCGATTGATGAGTTCCTAGGTAACAGAACGCAGAATTTCGTTCTCAATAGAGAGAAGTCTTCCGAGGTAAGAGTGATTTCGGGTGTGCCGCAGGGGAGTATCGTAGGACCGTTGCTGTTCATAATACACATAAATGACATTGTCGATAACATCGGAAGTTCACTGAGGCTTTTTGCGGATGATGCTGTAGTATTTCGAGATGTTGTAACAATGGAAAACTGTATTGAAATGCAAGAGGATCTGCAGCGAATTGACGCATGGTGCAGGGAATGGCAATTGAATCTCAATGTGGACAAGTGTAATGTGCTGCGAATACATAGAAAGAAAGACCCCTTATCATTTAGCTACAATATAGCAGGTCAGCAACTGGACGCAGTTAATTCCATAAGTTATCTGGGAGTACGCATTAGGGGTGATTTAAAATGGAATGATCATATAAAGTTGATCGTCGGTAAAGCAGATGCCAGACTGAGATTCATTGGAAGAATCCTAAGGAAATGCAATCCGAAAAGAAAGGAAGTAGGTTACAGTACGCTTGTTCGCCCACTGCTTGAATACTGCTCAGCAGTGTGGGATCCGTACCAGATAGGGTTGATAGAAGAGATAGAGAAGATCTAACGGAGAGCAGCGCGCTTCGTTACAGGATCATTTAGTCACGGAGACGATAGATAAACTCCAGTGGAAGACTCTGCAGGAGAGACGCTCAGTAGCTTTTGTTGAAGTTTCGAGAACATACCTTCACCGAAGAGTCAAGCAGTATATTTCTCCCTCCTTCGTATATCTCGCGAAGAGACCATGAGGATAAAATCAGAGAGATTACAGCCCACACAAAGGGATACCGACAATCCTTCTTTCCACGAACAATACGGGACTGGAATAGAGGGGAGAACCGATAGAGGTACTCAAGGTACCCTCCGCCACACACCGTCAGGTGGCTTGCGGAGTATGGATGTAGATGTAGAGCTGCATTAAACCAGTCTCTGGACTGAAGACCACAACAACAACAAGACGAGGGGTGGGCATTGTTTACGATCGAGACACGTCGAGCACACCAGCTCGTGACTGTTGCGCTGAAGGCACGCTCGTGACGTGGGGAGCAGCTGGCAGGCTATCAGGGGAGGCGGTCGGGCTGCTGAAGGCTCGGCTGGCTGCGTACCGCGCGCGCTATCGGCAGTCGTCAGTTCCCGGTAGCGACGCCTCGGACGGCGGCTCGCGATGTTCACGCCCAATTAAGGCGTCCGACTCAAAGAAAAGTGTCGCCGCCGCTTCCGGCTGGTTAATTGGCCGCGTCCCCGCGTGTCTGCAGGGCCGGTTCCCTTTTACAGCGCAGCTGTTGTCCTCGGTTCAGTGCTGCACCTGGAAGCTGCCCTGCCGCTCCCGCTGCTGCCGCTGCTGCTCCTACTATCTCCTCGCGGCAGTCCTTTTTGTTCGCCGCACAGTAATTGAGACACGCACCGAGACGAATGAGGTTCGCTGCCGCGGGTGTAGTATATGCCGCGGCCGCCATTCCACTGCCGAAGCCGCCCGGCGAAAGGCGGAATGCTATTTGGACCGCGAAGCAGATGGGAAAATTACTGGAAGCACTCGAGATTGCTGCAGACACTTATTCATGAGTGCTGCTCTGTTGACATAAGGAGCGAAACCCAGGGTCACGCTTCAGTTTTTTCATCGTGACTGAGAACCACTATAGTCACTTCCAGTCGGTACGGACCAGTGATCAGTTTTGATGAGGAAAGAAAGATTAGAGTTCAACGTCCCTTCGAAGAGGTCAATAGAGACGGGGCATAAAGTTAGACTGGGGAAGTAAATTGTTCGTGCCCTTGCAAAGGAGCCATCCTGGTACTCGCCTTAAGCCATTTAAGAAAATCAGGAGAAAAACTCGATGAACTGGCGAGGATTTGAAACGCTGTCCTTCCGAAAACAAGTCTAGTATTTTTCTGCTGCGGCATCTCAGTGGGATCGACGTTTGTCTCACAGAACAGCTATCAGTCTGTTCATAACTTGTTAATGACGACTATAGGTGCTGACACTTATCCATAAAAAGCGAGGCCCACGAGAAAGACAGGCCCTGGCGCGTACGTCACGAAGGCAGTCCTGAACTCGCTCGCTCAGCTCAACAGACAAAATGCGTTTCTAAACCGGTTAACTCGTAGCTGGGCGTCTAAGTACTAGCGAGAATTGCATCTTCCACTGTAATCTGCTATTATGAAGTCTTACTGATTAACAGTACTACAGCAAAATTTAATTTAAGATCAATACTCGATATAAATGGTACAACGGCTTGTTTATAGCTTTAGTCCCTTCTGCTTAACAGTACTCATTACATGCTGGAAGTGGTCCCTTTTGCAACTGATAATCATATTAGCATGATTTTATTTTCTTGTACCCCAGTACAGCCATAACAAATTATAAGTAGGCCCATGGACTTCCCATTATTATAGGAATAATAACAATAAGATTCCATAACAGCGGATCCCAGTAGAACATCCAGTTTTCGTTTGTACGGAAACGCCTAGTTACGAGTTAGCAGGTGTGAAAACGTAGGTTTTCTGGTGATTTGGGCGAGCGAGCGCAGGACTACCTTTGTGACGTACGCACCGCGGCCTGTCTTTCTCGTAGGCCTCGATAAAAAGTAGAAAACATTGTAATCATCGTGTACTTGACCGATACTAGAGTCCAGATAGTTGCTGTTCTGCATGCGATGGTAATATCCACATGACATCGTAGAGGATGTCTGTGTAATATATCAGTGTTTTCGAAAGTTAGGTACTCCAGTTTCGGAGCGTGTCTGAAACGCAGTTTTTCCACAAATAATCGGCACACCGTATACACTAGTTACTGGAAAGACCAAAAGCTCTGACTAAAGGGTTACCTACTAACAAGAGTTCTTCCATCCTCGCCACCTGCTTATTGGAAACGTTTTCTTTCACAACGGTATGGATTTTTTTCTTTCGGCATATCGGGAGAATCTGATGTGAAACCCGTGATTCTTAAAGTCGTCGTCCCGACAATGTTTCCGAACGCGATAACGAAACAATTAAATTGCTAGGCAATGTGTATCTTCAAGCAACAAAATCTATTTTAGGACATATCTCTAATCCCTATGATTGTCTAAACTAATAAGTTCTAGAAATGTATTGTTAATTTTAAGATTTTTAAAACTTTTACACAGCAAAATGTGTCGTAAGAAGGTTGCGAAACAATATCCCGATGTGGCTCTGAGCAGACACTAATATTAACGATATTTTATTTCTGTTTCATTGACATATGTTGAGATACAACGCAGAGTCTCAAAATCAACCGAAAAAAAGTTTTTTACATGGACCTTTTGAAAGGAGTAGTATTGTGCGGCTTTCATTGGAAACGAACACCGTGCTGCCGTTATTTTCGACATTTTTCCATCAAGTGAAATTCGTTCAGAGGTGTTGAAGATTTACAAGAAGTCAGTAACTACGTTTTCAACCTACTGGTGGCTAAGTCTAAAACAGTTTCTCTTCACTTGGAACCGACTCATGCAGGTATTTGGTGCATAAGGTAGCTGACACCATGATAGGCCCATACTACCAGAAGGAGTACGGTAGATTATAAATGAAGTCCTTAAATAGTGACGAAACGCAAATGCGACAGTGAGCTCCTCATGAATGTTTGTGCACATGTTTTCAACGCTTTACGAAAGGAGCATCAACGCAGTATGTGTAAACTGGCGTCTAGCAGCAAAAAAGGATAAGTAGATTTTTTTCCGAAACGGATAAAATTTTTTCTTATTATTTTCTTGGAAAGGGGAAGAACAATACCAGCAAATATTCTGGAGCAAACATAAAAAAGCTAGAAAAGCGATCTCTCAATAGTGTGATGAAACAGGCTTCGACAACGGGAAAGCGGACGGGTATTATGTTCACGCTGGTAGAACATCCACCTGTTTTACTACATTTTACATCGTGTGACAGCTTCCTATTCTCGTATATAAAGGATACTGGATTCAAAACATTTAGCCTCCCAAAAATACTACAGTGGTGAAAAGGACACGATAGACTTGCTTCCCGAGTCTTGTCCAAACAGAGCATGTGCTCTGTCACGTCAGGACGGGAAAGCCTAATCTTCCTTCCGTCCCCAGTACGACCAGGCGTAGTAATCACCACTGTGTTCAAACCATCCTCCCGGTTGCAGAAGTTACACATGTAAGGTGTCAAGCAAATCCAACACCTTCCATGAAAACCCTGACATGATAAGCAAATCCAGTAGTATGTCACATAGCTCCGAATAAATCGTGACATTAAATTAACCAAAGTAATACGAGTAACGAGTGAGCAAATGGAATACCACAGACTAACACAAGAATGCCTAAATGCATGTCATACCTTCCCACCGTGAGACAGACGCAGTTCCGAGGGGAGAAACGAGAACAGAAGCCGAGAGCAGAACCGTGTTAAGTTAGAAGGCCCTACGACAAGGGACGGACACCCACGTCGCCAGCTAACCGTTAGGACCACCCCCAGCCAATGTTAAAAGCTAGAGCCTTAGTGTGAGGCTTTTTCGCGTCTCTGTTACGTCAGGACCACACCCCAGCCCATGTTAAAAGCTAGAGCCCTCCAGAAGAACAGTATAGATCTTACGATAACACAAACAGGGCCACCTCAGCCGCATGTTTTAGTGTGAGACTCTTTCGCGTCTCTGTTACGTCAGGACCACCCACCAGCCCATGTTAAAAGACAGAGCCCTCCAGAAGAACAGTATAGATCTTACGATAACATTAAAAGGACCACACCAGCTGCAAATTTTAGCGCGAGACTTTTTCGCGTCTCTGTTCCGTTGCAAACTTTAAAAACATTGCCCCACCACGAAAAGTATAACGTTTCTCATTGGATGGACAGAATTTTTGTAGGCGGAGCTTAAGGTTAACATTGAGACCCTGAGTGGTCATATGAAAACACAGCCAGATAGTTTTTTTTAAAACCAACTTCGGTAAATTGTTGTAACGAGAAGTTAGGGGAGAGTTGCTCTCGAGACGGCGAGCTGGACGGAGCTGCGCCGGCCGCCGCCCCTGACGAACACCGACAAGGTAATGAACGCACGTGATGCCGCATTTTTGAGCACATAAGGCTTCACTCAGAACTGCAGAAGTCTCATCTGTTACATCCCCTTTGCGTAATACTAGTGTCGATCGTCAATTAAAGCTCATGGTGTTCACATTTGCCACTTGAAGTAAAAATCTGAGACGCGATGATTTTTCTATTATATAGTATTGAGAAGCCACATCAGCCACTGTAATTTACGACAAGTTAGATAAGTAATTAAAGATAATTGAGGGTCATCGTAGGCCATTTTGATAGTTTTCTCATTTGTGAAACTTAATTTAAACCTAGATTATAGATGTGATATGGCATAGGTCATCCTTCGCTCCATTGTAGAACTTGGAAACCCATTCAGGGAATATTCGTTCACATTTTTGTTGAACGCAGTTGGTTTTTACCATCCTCTATTAAAACACTTCCTTTTAGCAATAGTGCAATTTATAAACAATGTTTTGTGAGTAGAATAAAATTTCCAATGGTAAACTTAACTGCTTTTTCGACGTTATTTTACCAGCTAACTAAAAATAGGAAAGCCTTGAACCCCTTCCACTAAATTTAGTTAGTATTAAGATTCTTTTACAGGGAGTGCAGTGGAGGTGACGCTGAAATCATTAAGTATTTGGTTATATCATCGCTAGTCTCACTGAACTCTTCTGAATTCTACATGTCATGTGAGGTGTGGCGTCTCCTTACCAGCAACAGGTCCCAGGTTCAAACTAGTCAATTCCCTAAAAAACACGCTCAGAGCGTCGTTGCGCGAGAGTGGTAGGGAGACACGATATAGAACAGACAGACACCACGCAGAATGTTAGATACATAGCATTTCAGTAGTCAGTGCGCTGTCTTTCCTATTAGAGGGCGTTAACTGTTCGCAGTGTTCACCACTGCCGCACTCTGCTACAGTTATTGTTGGTCATCATTTCCATTTCAGTCACCGACTGCCGTGGAAGTGAAAGTGCTTAGCGCACAATACTCCGGTAATCGAATAGGGAACTGGACTGCAAGGTCGTTGCACACATATACAGGCGAATGGCAACAGGTGGGCGTTTGCACAGCTGTATCTGTAGATTAATTCCTGCTGCCGGCAGCCGTTTCGTAATCTGTATGCGACATGCTTTCGACGTTTGGGATCTTGGGAGGTTCACTGAAGTGATCAAAACACAGCGAAATGGAACAGCTTGTGGCAAATATCTGGATAACGTCACCACTGTGGCCTTTGATAACGGTCTACTGCAGAACCATTTCACCGCACCTGTCCTCGGAAGCGGCTTGTACGTATACTAGCTGTGGAAGAACGTGTCATTAACATTATGCTGCAGGATACCTGAAGAACCCAGCTGTCAGCACTAGTCGGAAGGTCTGCCAGCATACATTAATACTCGCAATGCCAAGCAAAGGTTGGGGGGGGGGGGTGTACTTCATGCTTACCTAGCATATTTCATCAATCATCAGCATCTGTCGCAAAAATCACCAACCAGTTACATAAGAGAAATTTAATTACTTAACGTGTTTCAGGCGCTTAGTGCCCTGCTTCTGAAAGTTATATCTATCGCATTATTTGATAGTGTAAACTTTAAGATGCATCCAGCATACTGCTGCAGCTCCAGATCTGGGAGGTTGTTTTCCCTTTTTGTTCGGGTCTTTATACCATTTTTGTACAAGTGCTATGGACCACATGACTACAGCAATACGCAGCATGCATTTAATTGATGACACTCGCAAATAAAGCCCTAGACATAATCCTCCGAAGAAGAGCATGCCTGAAACCGGTTAAGAAATTAAATTTCTGTTCCACAACTGGCTGCTGCTTATTTCGATGTATCATGCTTAGCTTTTGGAAAAAAGTACTGACTGTTTCTAATTATTTCTTACGCCAGATTACGTAATTGTTTTAAATTTGTCAGTAAAACTTTACCCAAAATGTGAATGCGGCTTTTCAAAAAGTATGTCATCTTCATATTTCCAAGTTTAGGACCGTTCTTACACATCTACGAGGTGCATTCAAGTTCTAAGGCTTCCGATTTTTTTTCTCCGAACTGGAAAGAGATAGAAACATGCGCATTGTTTTAAAATGAGGCCGTGTTCATTGTCAACACGTCCCAGAGATGGCAGCACCGTACGGTAGATGGAATTTTACCGCCAGCGGCGAGAATGAGAACTGTTTTAAATACTTAAAATGGCGACGTTTTCCTTACTTGAACAGCGTGCAATCATTCGTTTTCTGAATTGGCGTGGTGTGAAACCAATTGAAATTCATCGACAGTTGAAGGAGACATGTGGTGATGGAGTTATGGATGTGTCGAAAGTGCGTTTGTGGGTGCAACAGTTTAATGAAGGCAGAACATCGTGTGACAACAAACCGAAACAACCTCGGGCTCACACAAGCCGGTCTGAAGACATGATCGAGAAAGTGGAGAGAATTGTTTTGGGGGATCGCCGAATGACTGTTGAACAGATCGCCTCCAGAGTTGGCATTTCTGTGGGTTCTGTGCACACAATCCTGCATGACGACCTGAAAATGCGAAAAGTGTCATCCAGGTGGGTGCCACGAATGCTGACGGACGACCACATGGCTGCCCGTGTGGCATGTTGCCAAGCAATGTTGACGCGCAACGACAGCACGAATGGGACTTTCTTTTCGTCGGTTGTGACAATGGATGAGACGTGGATGCCATTTTTCAATCCAGAAACAAAGCGCCAGTCAGCTCAATGGAAGCACACAGATTCACCGCCACCAAAAAAATTTCGGGTAACTGCCAGTGCTGAAAAAATGATGGTGTCCATGTTCTGGGACAGCGAGGGCGTAATCCTTACCCATTGCGTTCCAAAGGGCACTACGGTAACAGGTGCATCCTACGGAAATATTTTGAAGAACAAATTCCTTCCTGCACAGCAACAAAAACGTCCGGGAAGGGCTGCGCGTGTGCTGTTTCACCAAGTCAACGCACCCGCACATCGAGCTAACGTTACGCAACAGTTTCTTCGTGATAACAACTTTGAAGTGATTCCTCATGCTCCCTACTCACCTGACCTGGCTCCTAGTGACTTTTGGCTTTTTCCAACAATGAAAGACACTCTTCGTGGCCGCACATTCACCAGCCTTGCTGCTATTGCCTCAGCGATTTTCCAGTGATCAAAACAGACTCCTAAAGAAGCCTTCGCCGCTGCCATGGAATGTGTACGTCTTCAGGGCGATTACGTCGAGAAGTAACGCCAGTTTCATCGATTTCGGGTGAGTAGTTAATTAGAAAAAAAATCGGAGGCCTTAGAACTTGAATGCACCTCGTACATTGTTTAAAAAAATATGTTATGAGTTAAAGTCAACGACAGTTAACAAAGCTTGTATTTTTTACATTTTTTGTGGCGGTAATAAAGTACCTTCACCCCTCGGGGTACACACTATGAAAAATGCGTTAGTGTTTCCAATATAATACTGAAAGATATTTTCAGGTTCTGGACCCTGCATAAACATGAGTACCTATTCAAAAAGTATGTTGTTGCCGAAAGTAAACAACAGTTAACAAGATTTTTTGAGATGGGCATCAATTAGTCGTCGTCCCCCCCACCCCCCCCCCCCCCACCCCTTGGAATTAGACGTTGTGGACAATGCGTTGGTATTGCTGGGATTAAACCAGGGGACCTCGTGTAGGGATGACCCTGAAAATTATTACCGACCCGTATAGTCTAGGACGTGTGCGACGGTTATGTCCGACTCACTCTCCTCAGTGATGCCGCTTTTTTCCATAGATTTGTTCACCAAACCAACACAATTCTCAGTTCCCTGTCGTCCACCCTAGCCTCGGAGCACGTGCTTTCTACGATAAACAGTAGCATCAACATGCGTAAGTCTATAGCATCGCCGCGCGGAGTGGCCGCGCGGTTTGAGGCGTCATGTCACGGACTGCGCAGCCCCTCCCTCAGGAGGTTCGAGTCCTCCCTCGGGGATGGGTGTGTGTGTTGTACTAAGCATGAGTTAGTTTAAGTAGTGTGTATGTCTAGGGACCGACGGCCTAAGCAGTTTGGTCCCTTAGGAATTCACACACACTTGAAGATTTCTAAGGCATCCATCTTCAGGTTGTGCATAGTGCTCGTGTCATGCCGCCATTTGTAACTGCTCAGCTTCAAAGCATGAGCGCAGATTATTGACGACCGGTCGTCCTTCCACTACTCCTCACATACACTTTCCGCCAAACGCAGCTTTAATAAGTGTTTTATTCAGTACTTGATGTCACGCTATTAAGTTACTGAGCTCGATACCACATCCGCGCTACCGAATTGTGGTATTAAAATAACTTTTTCCACTGTTGGTAAAGCGGATTTAGTTATATGTTCCACTTGATCGCTGCACCTCACACCTGATGGGCCACATAACGAGTGTCGGTACACGGAGCCTTTCTAGACATACAGGTATACCACCTATGATTACATGTCGGTGCGGACTGCAGCAGTTCATCTTTGCACACGGTTGTGCGTAGATGCATCGAGGTCTCGTCGTAGTGTCGTTCACTGGAGTGCACGAACAATATGCTGCTTAATATGAATAAAAATGGTTCTAATGTGCCAGCCACACATTGCTGGATGTACATTCAAGAAACTTACTTCATTCTTTACTCTTCTAGGACGTCAGTTATTCGTGGAGAATACTAAAGGACGTAATAAATGAATCAACCTGTTGCAGACTAAGAGTCAAAGGCGATAAACTAAGGAAGTGTTCTGCCTAGAGTTTCTCTGACTTTATAGTTGAGTATAGTACAAATCAGAGAAGCTATGGGAGTCGAATCTAATCTAGGTACTAACGACACTGCATGAGAAGTTGCAAACACTAATTATACATCTGAATGGAGGGCTCCACGTGGTTCCCAAGTTGCGCAGCGACCGTAAACCATAAAATTACCAAATAAGCAGCAACCAGTCGCAAAATCATGTTTTCTTCATTTACTTTTGCAAATAGATTTCAACTGATTAACAGCCATCATCGGTGCTACAAATACAAGAATCAAAATAAAAATAATTAATAACAGTGACCAAATGAATAAATGTACATAAAGCAACGTAAAACTAATTAAATGTATATAGACGCATTAAACCATTTAAAATGCACATACAAATTTACCTTTCAACGAATAAGTGCCCTGAGTAGTAACACTCTCTTAAGCAGAGGTCAAACATAAAGTGTTACATCGAGAATTGACTATGACAACGAGAAACCACAAGGGGGCGCTGGTTGCTGCTTATTTGGTAATTTTACTAATTATACATGTCTACGTATTTCAGATTGGTATACGAGAGGAAGTCGAAAAGTAAGTTACTCACTTTTTCATGGCAGGCCAAGTATTTTTTATTGAATGCTGCACTGCACATCAGAATGACACAGAGATACATGGCACTATTTATCCACATAGTTAACAAGTCTCGATAAACAATGGTCGGAAATTTTCACCAATCGTCCAATTCCTCTATAACAGCAGTCTGTTGTTTGATGAAGAAGCTATTCGGCAGCTGCTGTGCGAACGTTCTCGTCGCTGGAAAATCCCCCCTTCCCCCTGACGTTCTTTTCAGTTTGCCGAACAGATATAAATCGCATGATCCAAGGGCTGGACTATATGGCGGATCAGCATCACCAACCTCTGTGTGGCCTTCGTCAAATTTTTGGCACTATTTCACTACGGGTGGAATCGACTTAGCGTTTGGTCTGTATACCGCCAGAATTCACGGCCTTTCTGTCTACAATTTGTCCACAAGAATCGCACTATCCCACGCACTTCAACTGTGGAGTACGTTTTCAGTTGCCGTGCCATTTCGTTCGCATAGTGATGCATCTGTTCCACAGCAGAAACATGTCTGCAGGAAACCTGTAGCATGTACTCTCCTCTGGAGTACACCAGTCTGGGTGCATAATGTTCTTAGCGGGGGACTAATGGTTTAACTTTGTTTCTGAAGGCCCTACGGTTTTGACCTTTCCCATAACCTCTGAAAATCTGTATCATCACGGAAACACCCTGTATGACCCATTTCAAAATCTGGTAATGGTTACAGTGACGTGTGAGCTTCCCGTCGTCTCTACAGAGGCGATACTCATATGTAATGGGGGAACGATGCTCACATATTGTTGGACTAGTTTCAAAATGATACACAATTTAAAATCTATCTTCTTAGAAGGTACAGAGCACAGACGACATGCATCTGCCCTAGTCCGTGGCCAATCACGAATTTCTCGTTGCACTTTCTGGAAATATTCAGTAGTTAACTGTTTACATTATTCAGCATAACTATTGTATGTTAGCTGCTAGGCTCAACATGCTACAATTTCAAGTTAAATATACATTTATTGTAAATTTATTTATTTTGTGCCAGGAGATGTCTATGGTATCCTTTGAAATGGCAGTGAGTCGAATTTAAGATTTTTGTGGTTTAGTTACATTAGTAGAGCCTTGTAACTACATTGTAACCACGTTTTTTTTGTGACTGACTCCATTTTGGAGATTTGGTCTCGTTTTCAAAACGAAGCACCCGTTGAGAACGGTAGTTTAGGCAAATTGGTAGCTTCTAGCCGTGGTCCTGCGATCGCAAAATAAAAGGAAGGAGGTCATCAGAGTTCGGATAAGCCAAAAATGGAGGAGGAAAGCATCCATGCAGCTTTTAAAAGGATCGGCTCCATCAGTTGCTTTATGTGATTTACGAAATCATGGAAAACAGCACCTGGATTCCAAGACGAACACTTCATTACCGCTCTACCTCATTGCGCCACCTTGCTCAGTTCCGTGACAGCAGAATAATGGCAGAGCATGTAAAACATGGGAACCTATCTCAGACCACAAATTATATTTCCTTTCTCCATCGAATGGTGCGAAAATTTCGTTTGCATGTAGTCCTTTTGTTAAACAGTGAACACGCATGACATTACGTATTTGTTCAGAACGTTATTCTTCGGTACAGCAATCTCTTAGTAACTAGTAACTGTGCGAAACAAGTTTTGCAGGTTGGAAAGCTGGCGAATAAATTACCCGGATATTGTGAGCAGATGCAAAATTCTCAGTGCTTAAGAATTTACTACGACTGTTTTACCCATCAGGAATGAATTAAGAATAATATTAAGTGGTGTTTGCACGCGTGTGGGTGTAAGAAGAAAGTACTATTTGCATGAAGCGTTGTCTTAGCTTGTTCTAGGCTTTTAAAGTAGTTGCAGAGAACGTTAAGCCTCGTAGCAAGTGTGTAGCTCTCTCTCAACATTAGTTACAAGTCGTTAGAACTGTCACACGTAGGCAGCCGGGACTTCTTGTTCGGGAAGGTGAGGAACTTGCAGTTTCCATTTACACTCATGTTCCTCTTGAGAATAGGCAGCCGGGACTTCTTGTTCGGGAAGGTGAGGAACTTGCAGTTTCCATTTACACTCATGTTCCTCTTGAGAATGTGAGTGGCAAAGCAAGACGTAGACTAACGAAAGCTGGCGATTATCGATAGCTTTATCTCGATAAACGCTCCTTCCCGTCCCCATGCGCCCCCTCTCCCCCCCCCCACCCCCCCCACCCCCCACCCCTCCTCACAGAGCATGATGCAGGGTGATCACCGACCCGTAAACAATGTCATCCAAATTTTACCTTTCCTTGCCCACGCTTCACTCCCGTGTAGAACTGTCTGAAGGACTGTCAATTTAATTTCAACAACAATAATTGCTATCCTACCCTTAAGGGTATTTTGCAAACTGAAAATTTGTTTTTCATAGAAATGCGAAAGAATTATCGTGATTCCATGTGTTTCCTCCTCACTTGTGAATACACCTTTTCCTAATCTCGTCTGGGAGATACTGCCGAACGCGAATGGAGGTCATGAAAGCTCTTCTATCTGAATACCCCCATGAGCAAGAGGCGCGGTGTATTGCTCAGAAGAGGAATCAGCATTTTGTATCTTCATGCCTCATTCTTGCTTGTCTTCTCTAGGAAGGGGACCGTATCTACATATGAAAACATTTTCACTTGCATCCGTGTCCCATCGTTATAAATGTCTTAAGTGTACATACATCTCACATAAACAGAAAATCTATGCACGAAAATAATTTACACACGCTCTATGTAAATCGTCTGACTGTACGGAAACTTAAGATACAAGACTCTCTTTCGGTCCAGACAGCCCCCGGAAGACTCAAAGTTACCCACCAGCCACCGTGTCGTCTTCAGCCAATAGACTTCGCTGGATGCGGATATGGAGAGGAATGTGGACAGCACATCGCTCTCCCAGCCGTTATCAGCTTCTGTGACCGAAGCCGCTACCCCTCAATCAAGTAACTTCCCAACTAGCCTGACAAGGCCACAGTACAACCTCTTGCCAACAGTGCTTGGCAGAACGAGACGATGACCCATCCAATGCTGGCTCACAATTACACGGGTGGTGACGCCACCTGAGCAGTACTTGGTTCTCGTATACATTGTATTGTGGGCCGCGTGAGCCATAACTGGCTCACATGCAGAGTTGTGTTTAGAGACCTCGTGAGCTTCAATGGGCTCACAGATAATGCGTTTCAACTATGGGTTTTAAAGTGGTGGCTCCACTGAACACTCTCATGTTCGTAGCACTCAATACTTTGGCAGTTGGTAGCCGTGGTATTTCCCAACTGCAACCGTTGGAGATATACTTAACAATGACTCAGTGCATCATTGGCTACAGAACTAACGAATACCTCTACCCACCTTGTTGGCACTGTTAGGAGTAACAGAAAAGGTAACCCACGAACTGTAATATCTGCAAAAAGGGCAAACCGTATGTTCACAGAGCAACATAAAAATCTTCGTGATCAAATGGAAAGAGAAACAGGATATTTTGATGATTTCTACCACACATAACGATGATATGGTGCCTGTAAAACGTAAAAAGGGCGTGGAAGTTTCGAAACCCAAAATGGACTACAATGCCTCCAAGTTACTTATTGATGTATCCGATCAGATGAGCCCATACTCAACGACACTTCGGCGTACAGTTAAATGGTACACAGAGATAGTTTTTGAAATCCTTTTTGGAACATCTGTTGTAAATGCTCAAGTGCTGTACGACTTGGTAAACAAAGGATCCAAGTCTCGCATACAAATAATTCCTTTCAGAGAGCGATTGACACTACTGCTATTGAATGCCAAAGATCCACAACCACGAGCAACCCTACAACCGTTACACGTAGATAACAGTCATCGCCTTGTGGCAGTAGAGGGACCAAAGCAGAGCAGTCGAAGATGTTTGGGTTGTTATAAGGGCCTGCTAAGAACAGGAGAGAAAAAGGATGCTGCTAAGAAAGTGAAGAGGGTGTGCACTAAATGCAATATATGTGACAGTTTTATGTGCAACGAGTGTTTTAGTGACATTCACAATGCTATGTTGAAGAAGTAGACTATTCTAAGATCTTTATTCATGCACATTATTGTCAGACCAAGTAAAAAAAAATGTAAATAATATATGTAGCTAATATAATCAAACTTGAAAAAGATTTTTTTATACCTATTGTGGTTTTAAATCGTGGCCAAAGATTATAATTAAAATGTTGTCTTTGGGCCACGTGAGCCGTATGTGGCTCACTCCTGTTGTCAGTCCACATGAGTCAAAAATTGACATTTTATCAAGTGACTTAATTCTACATGTTGAAAAGAAGAGAGCTGATGCAAAAAAATCAACTTGGCTTGAGAAGTTACACTCGTGATTTCAATGTGGTATAGGAAAGCACGGTCCAAATATCATCGTGGCACTCAATGTTTTAATATAGGAATCCCAATGTCGACAGTTGTTCGTATAATTGTGGAACACACGAGAGAATTATTGGAATAACAGAGAATTGTGATGGTGGTTCCGTGAACTCTCTGCCAGGCACTTAAATGTTATTTGCAGATTATCCATGTACATGTAAATGTAGATGTAGAAATCGCTGACGTTGAAAACAGTGCACAAATACGCTAAATTAACGTACACGTTGTTGCATCGGTCGGAGAATCAACACTACGTGCTCTAAATTTACTTATCGATTTTCGGAGAAGAAAGAAATAAACTTGAGAAGTAAGTATATCGATGACATTACCAACATTAGTTAGTAGAAGCGTGAGTAGCAGTCAAGTGAAAACGCTGCCTTAGATGGGACGTAGCCAAATCATTTTCTCTGTGAATGTTCGTTGTTCTAAAGCACAGTGATACATCGGTCACTCGTATCTGAAGGATCTTTGAACTTGAAGCAGCTGACTCCAGATGCAGCGGGTCAGGACATGGCGGGAAATAAGGCTTCATGAAGACGTTAAACGAGCTTTTGGCATTCTGGCATGTCGTAGTAAAACCCACTTCCCATTTTCCCATGTTACATGGCTGTAATGACTGATACCAAAGGAAAATTTAGACACACTGGAATGATCAGAAACGTTTGGAATTCTTGGGCAACGAGGCTCCTCACGAAAGACTAACATTTGTGCATCTATACAGACATCAGTACTCAGCACTCGTACGGTATCTAAATCGTGTAGGTGAAGAGAAGAAAAAGCCATTACAGTCACATCTTCATTTAAACTTCTAAACTCAATCGATGGTGCGTGGAGGAATGTACTTCATGTACTATGTATTATCAATTTCCCTCTTTGCTGCTCAACTTGCGAATGGTTGTGAGAAGATAAAGACCACCAATTCTGAAACAGTGCATATAGGTATTGTATGCAAATATTGGTATTTAGGTTCTCCAACGAAACCAGGAAACGTATTGGCATGCAGTATGACTACTTACGGAAAAACTGTACTAATAAAACGACTAATAACGATGATGTAGAATAACTGTAGGTTCTTTTAGATAGCTTTACCTGTATGGAACAACGTTGAAGTAACGCTAGATTTGACACGCAAGGCGAGTGAGGAACATCAACAAAACAGCAGGTGGACAAGATCTAAATAACCATAAAATTAAAGTTACTGCAATTAACTTGAATTGCCTGTAATATTCACCCTTTATTACTGTTCAGTCTAAGATGTCTATTACCCTACTAGACCGGAATCAGTAATATTACTGTGTAATCTAACTAAGGAATATGTTTATAAAAATTAAATGGCATGTGTTTTTAATTACTTTCAATTATTATCCTCTGTATTTCTGAAAGAGCATAATTCATAAAAATTTCTCAGATTTCGGCATAAAAACAGGTTTAGAACCCTTCTGTAAGTAGCAATGACCTAGGTCAGTGATGATAAATTCTAAACAGGACAATTATTTTTCAAAAATGTCTCACTAAAATACTGGGCAAGCCTTGTGTATTCTAAATTCCTACGGTCTTGCGTGCAGCAGACGTTACGGGGTCGGATGTTAGTGAGAATTTCTCATTTTTTATGCGTAAAGGTAGCCAAATGAAAATGAGAGATGGAGAAAAGTAAGCATACAGTTTATTATTTCAAAAGTAATCGCCATAAATGATAATGCATTTATCCCATTGTGAGACAAGACGATCAATGCCTCCATGGAAAAGTGGTTGCTCTTCCTATGGAACCAGCCGTCGTGCATCTTTGCGTCCGAAACAAATCGACGGCGACGAGTGATTTTCTTCACGGCTTTAGAAAGAGGGAAACCTCTGGTAGAGAGATCGGGACTGTCTGGAGGATTTGTAAGGGCTTCCCAGTGAAATTTCTGCAGCATAGTCGATACAAACTTGCCAACATGTAGTCCTGCCCACATGCTTACAGTACGCTGCAGAATTTTTGCTGAGAAGCCCTTACACGTCATCCATTTAGTACCGACCGTTCCCTATTCGATTTCCATATTTTTGAAGATCAGTAGAAAGACGTCATTTGCCGTCGATTTGCTTCGGTCGAAGATGTGTAGGCCTGGGTACAGTCATAGTTCCGTAGACATCCGCGAACATTTTGCCATGGAGCCATGACCGTCTTGGCTCACAGTGAGGTAAATGTAGTCTGTTAACAGTATGGCGATTACTTTTGAAATAATGAACGTTTTACTTACTTTTTTCCATCTGTGTCGTTTTCATTTGACTGTCCATTATAATTAGAGAGATCAATGGCTTGTTGCGAAAGGCTTTTGAATGAAATAGTTGTAGTTAAAACCTTCTCTCAACTGACCATAGCCATTCAGATGCATCTATCTCTTTAGGCAAACAAATCTACAATTCTAATATTTTTCTTGACTCCCTAACGGTCCATGCAGCTTACTTCGTCTGCTTGCTCCTGTCACTCAATACCAACTTCTTATTTCTCCCACTCTATGCTTGTATCTACGCTTCCAACTATACTACATCTTTCACATTGCTGAGTTTGATGAAAATACTCTTAAAGAGCAAATACATGTTTTCATAATTCTAGAATTTTACCAGATTCTTACATTGGCTGCAGAACACTACGTACATTATTCCAAAAAGAGATACAGAAACTTAACTAACAGCAAATATCGAGAAAAATGAGAAAAAATTATGATTTGCTAGAAAATCAAACAATATTAGCGTGATAGCGTTACAGTTCTTACGACACTCCGTTGGGTTATTACAGGTCCTAAAACACTCCTTTGGGTTACGTCTTAACCAATTTTCTTACATTTAAAACCTTGTACCCGGTGAAAGAGTGTGCTGAAGTATAATTTACGAAACGTATTTAATGTAATAGCAATGTAAGTCCAGAATACCTTAAATTCGTTCTTTGTTCACTAGACGACACTGAGGAACAGTATCCAACGCCATCAACCTGGGTGCCTTCTGAACTCCCTGAACAGAGAAAGCGATCTGAGTTTCACGTCACCGCTGTTTGCAGCATCCATGTCCATATCCACGAAGGAAATTTTCAGTTTCTCAAAAGGTCACAATACGCAAGCATAAAATGTGTTCCACCATTCTATAAAAGGCAGTCATCAGTGATATAGACTTGTAATATTGCAAAGCTGTTCAACAACACTTCTCGAAAACGGGAATGATCTGCTTCTCTAGCAGTCCGGCCCTTACCAACATCTTGGCTCCTGTCTGCTAGGAAGTCCTAACTCAAGCCACAAAGCTAGTCCGATATTCCGTAAGCTAGTAGTTTTTTTTTTCCTCTAAGCAACAGAAGAGAACTGCATCGAAACATTTCTGGGACACAAGGATAACGGCATCACTTTGGGTACGATACCTACGGCTTCGTACACTGCTGGCCATTAAAATTGCTACACCACGAAGATGACGTGCTACAGACGCGAAATTTAACCGACTGGAAGAAGATGCTTTGACATGCAAATGATTAGCTTTTCAGATCATTCACACAAGGTTCGTGCCGGTGGCAACACCTACAGCGTGCTGACATGAGGAAAGTTTCCAACCGATTTCTCATACACAAACAGCAGTTGACTGGCGTTGCTTCGTGAAACGTTGTTGTGAGGCCTCGTGCAAAGAGGAGAAATACGTACCATCACGTTTCCGACTTTGATAAAGGTCGGATTGTAGCCCATCGCGATTGCGGTTTGTCGTATAGCGACACTGCTGCTCGCGTTGGTGAAGATCCAATGACTGTTAGCAGAGTACGGAACCGGTGGGTTCAGGAGGGTAATACGGAACGCCGTGCTGGATCCCAATGGCCTCGTATCACTAGCTGTCGAGATGACAGGCATTTTATCCGCACGGCTGTAACGGATCCTGCAGCCACGTCACGATCCCTGAGTCAACAGATGGGGACGTTTGCAAGACAACAACCATCTACACGAACAGGTCGACGACGTTTGCGGCAGCATGGACTATTAGCTCAGAGACCATGGCTGCGGTTACCCTTGACGCTGAATCACAGACAGGAGCGCCGGCGATGGTGTAATCAACGATACCTGGATGCACGAATGGCCGGATGAATCCAGGTTCCGTTTACAGCATCATGATGGACGCATCCGCGTTTGGCGACATCGCGATGAACGCACATTGGAAGCGTGTATTCGTCATCGCCAGACTGGCGTATCACCCTGCGTGATGGAATGGGGTGCCACTGGTTACACGACTCGGTCACCTCAGGTTCGCATTGACGGCACTTTGAACAGTGGACGTTACATTTCAGATGTGTTACACCCGTGGCTCTACCCTTCATTCGATCCCTGCGAAACCCTACATTTCAGCAGGATAACGCACGACCGCATGTTGCAGGTCCTCTACGGGCCTTTGTGGATACATAAAATGTTTGGCTGCTACCCTGGCCAGCACATTCTCCAGATCTCTCACCAATTCAAAGTGTCTGGTCAATGGTGACCGAGCAACTGGCTCGTCACAATACGCCAGTCAGTACTCTTGGTAAACTGTGATATCGTGTTGAAGCTGCATGGGCAGCTGTACCTGTACACGCCATCCAAACTCTGTTTGACTCAATGCCCAGGCGTGTCAAGGCCGTTATTACGGCCAGAGGTGGTTGTCTGGGTACTGATTTCTCAGGATCTATGCACCCAAATTGCGTGAACATGTAATCACATGTCAGTTCTAGAACAATATATTTGTCATCTGCATTTCTTCTTGGTGTAGTAATTTTAATGGCCAGTAGTGTAATTAAAGGACGCACAGAGTCAGCTGAATTCCAGAATACTTCTGGTTTCAGAATCCATGTTGATTACTCTGGATGATGTTTTCGTTTTAGAAACGTGTTTCACAACTTTGGAATAAAGTGACGTCAGTGATACAGGCCTATAATTACGTTGTCTGTCAGAAGTCCTTTCTTGGAAACGAGGATGAAAAGTTCCATTTTCAAACAGCTTGAAGCGCTTTGTGGCTTTAGCAATCTGCGTAAACTGTTGCTAGAATGAGAGCAAGTTGTTTCACATAATCTGTATTGAATCATACAGGTGTTCCTGTCAGTACTGTCGTTTTTTCAATCATGAGCATGTTTAGTTCATGTTTTAATCCGTGAGCATTTATCATGACTTGTGCTGTTTAAGCATTCGTGTCACGATTGAAAACAGGAAACGTAGTATGATCTTCCTCAGTGATGCAGTTTCATAGTGAGGTATGCAATATTGCAGCCTCCCGCGCTGCCCTGCGTCTCAGTGCCAGAATGAGCAAGATCGAAGGTATTTTTGAATTCTACCCATTCACTGATTCTAATTTAAATCAGAACTTGTTACGTTTTTCTGTCAGATCAGTAGACAGAATTTTACAGTGATATGGATTGATCGCTTCTCACGTTGTCCTCGCACTGCTCGTTTAGGTGCCTGAACTTACCGTTGAGGATTTGCCAAAGCACACAGTGTCTCAGCGTGCCGATCACAAATTGCTGATGGGTTTAATTTTAACGTCACCTCTCGTTAATTGTGATTTAACTATTTTACTTGCAATTAATATGGAAGGCAATTTCGGGTTGCGAAATAATATTATTAAAATGAAAAAAATCGATGGCGTCAACGTTTAAAGAAACTGGGTCCATTTTCATGAAATAACGGATTTAGTTCTGATCTTTTGCGAAAGTTAATGCAATTTTTTCTGAAAGCAGCAACGACCCACTGTTTTGGCTTGGAGAACAGATTTTTCGGTAAAATTTCTTACTGAACGTGAATTTATATATGTTTCCTTGCGCACATAAGTATTAAATTGATAATCGGACTTGGTAATATTAAAATGATTGCAGGTTCTATCATATTTCACAAAGTACTACGGCGCAAATAAGAATAACCAAAAGAAATGCATCCGTGTTCAAGAAAATACACAAAATTATGAATCTGCAGAGAAAGGAAAGCTTTGTAAATGAAATCTGGTTA
Organism: Schistocerca piceifrons; assembly: GCF_021461385.2. Taxonomy (NCBI): domain Eukaryota; kingdom Metazoa; phylum Arthropoda; class Insecta; order Orthoptera; family Acrididae; genus Schistocerca; species Schistocerca piceifrons. Next base: position 584,402,440 of record NC_060142.1, on the reverse strand, counting down.
AGCTGTATCAGAAATAAAAGTCAGCTTACACTGTTCCACACAGCAGACGTTTGACGTCTAATATTTAAAACAAAAGTCCTCTGCATGAAACGCCCGATATTCAAATGCACGCACTTGATTTTCTGATTGCAAAAAAAAGTTCCAGCTGGCAAATAATTAAGTAACAGTTCAAGAAAGATCTCTTACGCCAATATCATCAAATGGGCAGAATTAATTGCGCAATATGGGTCAAGATAACCAAGAGAGACAAACAAAATGGGGAGAGAGTAAAAAACAAAACGTAAAAAAGCAAAACAGCAGAGCAAAAGAGAGCGGTATCTTTGTTTGACTGCTATTTATACTAATTACACATTATCATCTTTGTATGATTATCGATATATCATCCAGAGGTGTCTAGCATAGTTACATTACCTTGGAAAAATTTCGTGTAAAAATTTTCTAGGTAATATAATGGCACGTTCTCGGGTGAATCCACGTCAACGTTGAGAAAAACGAAAAGGAGAAACGTTCTTAGCCTTAGTAGCGCCTTGGTCCGTCAAAGAAAGAACATACTTTTAACTACACTAATGATACTTCTGATGTAATCGGAAATAACAGCCAAGACGTCATATGTTGTGGAAAGCTTTGCCTAAATGTATCTGCACGTCAAGCAGATAACGTCTTAAGTGGAGACAAGGTCATTGTTGCTTAATGTTCAAGATCTAAGTGCCGCGGTCACCACGCTAATCAGACCTGTATCTCCGTTTTAGCCGTTGTGGGTTCCCTTTCTAAGACCTCGTTTTGACATTTAGAACCTGAAAATGTTGTATTTCACCACACTACCTCTCAAATCTTGGTGACGATGCAGCGGCTTTATCTTACTGAGGTACATTCGATTTGAACTGCACCCTTACGGCCACCAGGCTGTTCAATACGACACCACTTTGTTTTCGGACAGTAGTGCTAGTAAATGTCCTTTCATCAACTTTTGTGAGTGTCTGAATACTTAATTTCCGGGCTGATTGTCTACATCAGGAAGTGAATCTATGACATCCTTCAGAAGCTCCTAAGATTTGCTCTTGTGCAAGCTTATCACGTTCCCCTTACCTTGTCTGTTATAGTTTCCATGCACGGTCTTACCTTACTTTCAGTCCTCTCTCTCTCTCTCTCTCTCTCTCTCTCTCTATATATATATATATATATATATATATATATATATATATATATATATATATATATAAGAGTTACGCTTCCCAGCCTCCATCAATGTTTTAAGTTATTGAACTCTAGAACTTCATTGAAACTCCTCGTGCTGGTAGGAATAAAAGATCTAAAAAGTATTTTCAAAACAAGCATTGGAATCCCTATCGACTTACAATCCCAATCTCTGACAATGAAATTGCATAACAGGTCTCATCGCCGGCCCGAGTGGCCGTGCGGTTCTAGGTGCAACAGTCTGGACCCGCGCGACCGCTACGGTCACAGGTTCGAATCCTGCCTCAGGCATGGATGTGAGTGATGTTCAAAATGGTTCAAATGGCTCTGAGCACTATGGGACTTAACATCTATGGTCATCAGTCCCCTAGAACTTAGAACTACTTAAACCTAACTAACCTAAGGACAGCACACAACACCCAGCCATCACGAGGCAGAGAAAATCCCTGACCCCGCCGGGAATCGAACCCGGGAACCCGTGCGTGGGAAGCGAGAACGCTACCGCACGACCACGAGATGCGGGCCGAGTGATGTTCTTGGGTTAGTTAGGTTTAATTAGTTCTAAGTTCTTGGGGACTGATGACCACAGCAGTTAAGTCCCATAGTGCTCAGAGCCATTTGAACAGGTCTCATCACCTAGGTCATCACTTTATTACTGTCACGAATTCTAACATGCTACATTTTTCCCAGCGCTGTTTCCTCACATGGGCCACATAACGTCATTGTTTTAAAGTTAGCGCAGGAAATGACAATTTTTTCAGGAAGTTAGCTGTGTATCAAACATCAGAGACAAAATTAGAAACGCTGTTGACATCGCGATATGAATATTACATCTGTAGATCTGGGTTGATAATATTCGCATAAAGTTGCATTAGGAACAAATCTTATCTTTATCGTTTGTGCTATCTGAACAAGTTACATTAGGACTAAAGCGATAAATAAATTGTAAATTGCGTTAACGTGGAAAGAGAACCGACCGACTTCTGGCGATCGGATTTTGCTTGCTCCAACGCATTCGGATAAATGAAATTTTTCTATCTTGGCTGTCCGTTATTAATTTGCATGATGTAATGTAGCTTACACTGCCACATAGGGCGCCGTCGTGAGAAAAGCTTCTAATGGATCTGGTATTTCACAAATTATATTTGGACAATACATGTCTGCTAACACCAGAGCTGGTCGAATCTAAATGAAAACGCGTGTTTACTTCTCTCAAACAACACACTTTCCGCTCCAAGTGGATGATCGTGAAATTATCTTCATACGAGGAACCCCTTGAGAAAGATGAGGCAATAGCAACGGTAAACAAAGCAAGGATTGCTTTATATCTTCAACAACAGTTGCCAAAAGCTGACATTTCACCAGGAAGGAACCCAAGGAATTACGCAGAGTGAGAAAGAAGTCGCAAATGAAGTATTAGCGTTTCTGCAAGATAAGTAAGTGGAATATGTGGTGTCGTATACGCTCGACTGTGCGGACAGTATGCATGACGACTGGTGCTTAACAAGTGAAAGCGACGCTGAAACCAGTGTCGAACCGTGTAGTTCATCATCCTTGCCAGACAGGAAGAAATTAACCCGATTGCAGTAAAACGTAGTAATGGCCAATTGCCGTTCAAGGAAATTGGACTAAACATAATTACGTACATGGAAGATCATCCGCTGCACAGTCAGGAAACAAAACAAAAAATAATAAAAATCAAAAAGGAACATATTTCGAATAAGTCCGCGGCAGTATGACCGTTACAGGAACTGGTGTTTGAACGTTTCAAGTATGCTTGATACAATTTACAGGATGTGCATGATAGCGACCTACTACGTTGTGCATGTACAATTGCGCGCTAAGTATATTACAGTTATTTCAAGGGAAGCAGTGGATGGTTGCATAACTTCAAAGAGTACTACAGAATTGGAAGATGTAAGGTAACAAAATTTCAAACAAAGCGTTAGCTTGACAAATAAAGAGCAAGCTTCGGAATCGGCCCGAAAATTTACAGATGAAATATCCCATCGTTCAGTAAGGAAATGGTTTTCAACTCCCACCAGTCGTAATCTGTAAGAGGAAATGTACGCGAAAGGAACCTTGGAAATGAAAGGTACCAAGAACGTTGGTAAGCCTTAACGTATTCGTATTCAGTTATGCCGATTGGTAATCTCGACGGTAAATCGACGGGAAAGTTATTTTTTGTGCTGCGATAGGTTGGAGATACTCTACACCTACCATTCCTTCTCGTGGGCGTGATCTTACGAGGGCAGTTGGGAAGATTTACTTCAGACAAGCAAGAGTGATGAAATGGGTGTAAGACAACTACAATTATGGTATGAGATTTGCTTTTGGTCAATAGCTGATTGAAATAACTCGCTTTCGCTTGATTCCTGGTGTGCGTATAAAAATCATGCTCCTTTAGAGCAAACAATGCCTCCTGAGAAGTGTGTGAGGTTGCAGTTCGTACCACATGGAACCAGTGGACAAATTTAGCGTCTGTATGTTTTTTTTCTGTTCCCGCTAAAACATATTATCCCACAATCTGCATCTATTCCTTGAAACATAGCCAGTTTCACGATAAGCTCCACGACATACTGTTTCGCAATCGGTGGCGTGGTGTCAAACTCGATCAGTTCTCATCACCCTGTAACCTCCCCACAAAAAAATGACAATGAAAATGAGCCAAGTGTAACCTCCGCATACAATTATTAAATTAAATGAATTTTTAAATATTGTAACCTCTGAACAAAATTAGTTTTAATGTAACCTCTGAACAAAATTGGCTCTCATTTATAGTCTGTGCGCAAAATCCATTCACATTTAATGTTCCCACAAAATTCTTTTCTCATTTAATGTCAAGTTCGAAATAGAAAAATTCCTAAACACCAAAAAAATAAAAAAAGTTTAGTAACCTGATAAATTTTATGAGGACAGCAGCGCTGGCCTTCGGCCCTGTAATCTGAATAAAAAAAAAGCAAAAATTCTTACCTCAATAAAAACCGCAATTATATCTGCTCTTAAGTTGGAAATTTTCGACACAGCTTCGTGCAATGCTGGCGTATATTTCTTCTAATTATTGGAAGGAATGATAGTGCATTGGAAATATTCTTTAAATTGAAATGAATGCTTTTCTTTAAAGGAGTTACTTTATATTGTAAAAATTATTATTGGGGAATTTTATTTGGAACAAATTAAATTACAATTAACATACATTATTAAATATGCGCAAGGCTGGTTCTTTACCTTCTACAACAATACTCATCGTCCAGAGTCCCGACCAGAGCAGACTGCAGACACGCGCAGGCACGCGCCGACTACTGCAGACTACAGCTTACTAGCACGGACTCAAGACTACTACTGACTACTGTTGACTCGCGCAGACAAGCGCAGACTAGCCACAAGCAACAACTAACGATAAACTACTCTCTGGTCAGAGATTCTGTCATGCCTCGCCCATCGCCGGCAATGTACACGTCTTACATAACCCTCCACTGGGGGGGGGGCAAAAATTTGGCAGCGATGGCGAGTCAATTGGACTTGCCATGAGCAACAAATTTTTCCTTGGACTTGCCATGAGCAACAAATTTTTCCTAATTAACTAAGTGCAGAACATGAAATAAAATATAGTGCACATGCACTGAGTACAGAACATATCAAGGAAAGACAAAATGTATACAGAATGAGTACAAAACACATTAACAAATGGCAAAAGTGCACACGCACTGTAAAACTCATTAGCATTTTTACAACAAATAAACATAATGAGTATAAATCATATTGACAATTGACAAAACTGCACACGCACTGTAGTTCAGAACATATCAGCAAATCTCAAAAATGTATATAGAATGAATACAAATCATGTTAACAAAATGACGAAAGTGCACACGCACTGTAGTACAGAACATATCTGGGAATCACAAAATGTATACGTAGTGAGTACAAATGGCATAAAGTGTACACGCACTGTAAAACTCTTTAGCATTTTTACAACAAATAAACATATCAAGGAGTGAAATAAAGTGCACATGCACTGTAGAAGTCTTCAGCATTTTTACATAACATATCATGGAGTGAAAGATAGTGCACACGCACTGTATAAGTCTTTATCATTTTACAAGAATTTAAACGCATTGTATAAGTGTTTACCATTTTACAAGAACTAGGGAAGGAATGGGAAGGATTGCGTCATGGTTGTAGCACTTTAGGTTGCACGCAGCTGCACTGAAAGTACATATCTTTCAATAGAAGCATAACACCGAGACAATCTGAAGTTCTTTTCCTTGAAGTATTAATCAGTGTAGCCAAGACACTGAAATGTCGTAGTAATATTCCATGTTATCATTTTGGTAGTACATTAGGTACACCAAACAGTGGGACCATAATAACAACTCCATCGCTCAAGGTGGTGGACAGCATGTTGTGTCAACACCACGTTCTTGTAAGGTACACCAACGTAGAATTAGTGCAAAAAATATATATATATAGTGCACCATGATCATGAGGATACACAGGACAAACGGATATTGGAGTAATTTCTGGTAATTAGATCAGAAGGTGAAGGACATTAAGTCACATACTAGTCTTCATTGAGAATTACACTAGTCTAACAACTGATTTAAGTAATTGGTGGCACTCATCGCCCAGTTACTGAACATTTCTGTACCATGTATGAAGTATTACAGAATAATGTTCATAAATTATTTGAATATAGTAATTATTGGCACTCATTGGCCAGTTACAAACCATCAGAAGTCATCATTGAAAACAGGAGTTAATGAATGGCATACTATTAACATAATTCACTTAGTTATAGTAATCATTGGCACTCATTGGTCAGTTACAAAACATATAGCAAGTATTGAATAGTACAAAACATTTTCATCATTCAAGTGACATACAACATATTTAAAATAATTATTGGCACTCATTGGCCAGTTACAAAACATCAGAAGTCATCATTGAAAACAGGAGCTAATGAATGGCATACTATTAATACAATTCACTTAGTTATAGTAATCATTGGCACTCATTGGTCAGTTACAAAACATATAGCAAGTATTGAATAGTACAAAACATTTTTCATCATTCAAGTGACATACAACATATTTAAAAATAAGTATTGGCACTCATTGGTCAGTTGCAAAACATATAGCAAGTATTGAATAGTACAAAACATTTTTCATCATTCAAGTGACTTACAACATATTTAAAAATAATTATTGGCACTCATTGGTCAGTTACAAAACGTATAGCAAGTATTGAATAGTACAAAACATTTTTCATCATTCAAGTGACATACAACATATTTAAAATAATTATTGGCACTCATTGGTCAGTTACAAAACATTTAGCAAGTATTGAATAGTACAAAACATTTATCATCGTTCAAGTGACATACAACTTATTTAAAAATAATTATTGGCACTCATCGGCCAGTTAGAAAACATATAGCAAGTATTGAATAGTACAAAACATTTTTCATCATTCAAGTGACATATGACATAGTGAAAATGTAACATACTGTAACTATTACTCAAGGTCTGTGGTTAGAAAACATAACACAGAACTCATCAGTCAAGTGACATAGGACATAGTGAAAATGTAACACACTGTAACTATTACTCAAGGTCTGTGGTTAGAAAACATTATTCAGTATTAGTCAGAACTGATCATTCAAGTGACACAGGACATACTGAAAATGTACCATACTGTAACTATTATTCAACGTCTGTGACTAGAAAACATCATTCAGTGTTACTCAGAACTCTCTTAAACTGGTAGCATTATTTGGGACATGTAATACATTTTTTTATGCTAGCAATGCATTGCGTTGGGATCGATAATTGATTACAGGGGCATAATAATATTTGCATTTGACTTATTGCTGCAAATGAAGATGTGTAACGTCATTCGTCAAGAGTCAGCTGTAGCAAGGTTATGAAACAAGTAGAGTATATGTGATCACATTCATGAATGACACACGTTTAATGATTAACTGCTTATAGCGTATTAATTTCGTGAATAGCTTCTCCTAGAAAAATACAAAATGGATTATTAAGCTGAAAGAAGAAACGCATATCATGCTGAAAAGTAGTGAACATCGAATTAACATGTAGTGAAATGTGTATAAAATATATATGTTCTCTAGCTGTCCTTTCCAAAACTTTCAGTCATCATACCATGCGACATAAGACATACTGTCAAAATGAACTGCAACAAATACTTAAATAACTACATAGCATAAATACATAAACTTCAACATTATCGTCATCTGCAAAGAAAAACTTCATTATCCATATCATCATAACTCCATTATTATCATCACCTGTAAAGAAAAACTTCATTATCCATATTAACATATTCTTCATCATTATTCATCACCATTCATTATCATCATTATTCATCACCATTCATTATCATCTGCAAAAAAGTCACTTCATTATCCATTATACAACTATTCCTTATTTCTAGCATATTTTATCACTAAAACCAAGATGTGTAGTTCTGTCTGACAGCCTGCATAAATCGCCTTGTATTCTGAAAGAAAAAAAATTAGTTAAGACTGCTATCATATGATGTGTGTAGTATATTCTCGTTAATGCTTGTTAATTCTGATCCATTTACTCTTCGTCATGAGGTATTGCATCTTCTTTCGTTCATTTCGAAGGTGAAATTCCATTTCTGTTTAATTTATTTCTTTTACACGTGATTTCTTTCTGAAAATGGTGAACAAAGATTAATTTCTTGCATTTAAATCATATACCCATTAAATAGAAACTGGTTTCTAGTGATATAATAGAGCATACAGCATAGCATGACGGAAAAAAGTAATATGTCAAAAACACAGACAGTGTGCAGGTGCAAAAATGTACACAGAGTAGCACAATGTAGCAGCAAAAAAATGTAAAATAGTCACGATGTTGAGATATCATAAGGCAAAATGTCAAATTTAACTGGTGTTTGTTATGTCTTGAATATTTCATAGTGGATACAAACAAAACAGGAAAACAATCATACATACATAAAAAATGGAAAATGTGCACAGTCTGATGTGTAACAACAAGAAAATCGATCTACTAACCTTACCTTGCCGGGCACTTGCCAACAAAAATACGATAATCATCAGTAAGTGTTCGTAAGTGTTCATGTAAATATAATTGCATAAGTGGTCATAAAAAAATTAGGAAGCGGCATTACAGTGTGATAAATCGTAAAGTATGTTCATTCAATAAAAGGTTTGATATTGGAGACGTGGTGATTGCCCTTGCTTTTTCTGGTTCTCGAAGTTTCGACGTGTACTACATTGGGGTGAGGAATGCTGCGAATTCGATATGGACCTGTGTATAGAAGCTCAAATTTACTGCAGCTACTCTTTCCTCTGTTGGATAAATAGTGTGTACGTATTACGTACTAATATCTTTTGTCCAATGTGAAAGTCACAGCGTGTACAAACCTGTTTTTGCTGTCTTCTCTGGCGCTCTGCGGCACGTTTGATGTTGTTCAGCGCAATGTCAATTATTTCATGGTGTCGTAGTGGACGAGATGTAGGAAAGGCTACTAATTCTTTAATTTTGTTAAGTGGTTCAGCATTTTTCAGTATAACAGACGGAGATAGCATAGTAGATTCATTTGGTATGGAATTAATTACATCCTGGAATGACAGTATGTATGTGTCCCTATCAATATGTTTTTTATGGCAGTATATTCTACACAGTTTACCAATTTCTCTCATTAATCGTTCACAAGGGTTCGAAGAAGCATGGTACCTGGATATATAGATCGGAGAAATGTTTCTAGCTCGTAACATACGTGTCCATATAGCAGATCGAAACTGTGGTCCATTGTCGGAAATTACTTTCAACACATGCCCTACTTGAAATACAAAATGTTTTACAAATGCTTTCGAAACAGTTTTAGCAGTAGCTTTACGTAACGGAGTGAAGGTAACAAATTTTGAAGTGAGTTCAACAGCGACAAAGATGTAGCAAAAACCTCTATTAGTTCTGGGAATCGGACCAAAAATGTCTACAGCGGCCATATGTCTCAATTTAACAGGTACAATGGGGTGTAATGGAGGAGTATGTGAAGTCGTGTCTGATTTAGCTTTCTGGCAGATTTTACATGACGCTAAAACTCGTCGTATACGTTTCTCCATGTTGGTAAAATAACAGTTCTGTCTCAGTATAAGAAAACATTTTTTGGCTCCGTAATGTGCGTAACTTAAATGAGTATACCAAATTAATTTGTTGACAAGTCCGTCAGGATTGCATAATAACCAATTGTTGCTGTCAGGGTGAGAGAGGCGAAACAGAATATTATTGCGTACAGTGTAATGGTTTCTAATGGTAACATTTTTCCTATCTTGCCAAAGGTGTTTAATTTCTTTCCACACGTTGTCTTTACTCTGCTCTTGTGCTGTGTCTTGTAATGACGACGAAATGAAATTTTCAAATGCAACTTGTTGAATGTACATAACGCTGAAATTTGCTTTGCAGAAGTTGGTTGCGATGTCTTGCAGATTGTTGCTAAGAGAACGGGATAGTGCGTCTGCTACAATATTTTGTGTACCGGGAATGTGAACAATTGTAAAATTAAATTTCTGCAAATAAAGTTTCCTTCTGCTTAATCTGTCGTCTGTAAATTTAGCCGAAAGTAAAAACTGTTTAGCTCTATGGTCTGTGTAAACGGTGGTATGTCTTCCATAAAAAAAATGCCTAAATCTGGTAAAAACCCATACAACACATAATGTTTCAAGTTCTATAACAGAATAATTTCGTTCAGCAGGTGACAGAATGCGACTTGCAAAAGCGATGTTTTTAATTACTGTACAACCATCTTCTTCAATTTCCTGAAAAATATGTACGCCTAAAGTGGTGTTAGAACTGTCGGTGGCAATGGAAAAATTTCTGGTAAGATCTGGGTGCGATAAAAGTGGTGCATTCAACAAAGCATGTTTCAAGTAACATTCTCGTGAACAAGATTTTGCGTGTCAAAATTATTGCTTGCGTTACTGGAATATGCAACCTGTACTGTATCTAGTCAAATTCTATCTGATGTGCTATTATTTTCGGGAGGATGCTCTAGCATTTCCACTATTTGTACTGTTCTATTATTTCTTCCTGACGTATTACGTTCTGGATGATACCTACTGTCTGGTTCATTCATGATAATATGTTGTTGCTGATGTTCTTGCTGCTGATAAGATCGACTGTTATTAAATGTACGCTGAAAATTGTGCTCATTATTTTTACGTCTGTCATGATGGTCATTGCTATACGGTGCAGTGCGATAGGAATTGAAATAGTGTGTTTTCTGTACGTACTGATTTCCTTGTTGCTGTGCGTTACTATTTGTTGGAGCTGATGCTATACATGCAGGCGGCGAAACATTAAACTTGGTTGACCTTGTACATTACATTGTTGGTTAGGTATGCTAACCGGTTGGTTTTGTTGCTGTTACAGAGAAAAACCTCTATTGTTTCAAAAATGTGGTTCCTGATGCTGATAATTTTACACATACTGATGATTAAATTTTTGTCTGTTATTAAAGTTCTCGTGGTTGTCATTTCTGGAGCGTCTAATGAAAAATTGTCACTCTTTTCTTTACTCATTCTTAATACTAGATAGAGCAATAGTTAAAGAGCTGTTTTGATAGATATAAAGGATAGTAGAAGAAAAGGCAGCAGTGCAGAAAACTAAAGATGAAATAGCACTACTACAGCTCGGGGCCCTGTGCACGCTACGGCACATATTCATTAAAGCGTAATGAATCCCCTGAGGTCAATTACGGGCTGCAAATAAACTTTAGCTTTTGCATTACAGGCAATAGCGGTAAAAATTCAGAAGCAAATTGCTGTATCCATGCTAATTCTAATTTCTGCATTTCAGGAAATGCTGGTAAAAATTCAAGAGCAAATTGCCGTATCCAGTTCAAAGGGTGTACCTGTGCTCTATCATTTTTAAATACCTTAAAGTTTTTTACGGATAAAAATTGCTCGTAATCGTTATCGTCTCTGAATGTGTGAACAGGTTCACGATTGCATAAGAATCTGTTTGTCTGTGTCTTTTCGGATTTTAAGTCACGTAGTCTCTGTAAATTACTTAAATTATACACGCTGTGTGGGTCTGACAAATGTACGGAATGTGTCGTATGCTGTGACGTGCTATTGACGGAAATATTTTTTATCTGTCACCTCTTGCTGTAAAGTCGACAATTTTCTACGTAATGTATTATTGGACGAATCTATCTCACTGATCGTCTGCTGCAAATTTTAAAATTCAGGTGTTTGATTAAACGAAATCGGTGAAGTATCGTCTGATTTGCTGTCATTATTACTTTCGATAACATCAATACGACTGGCCAATTCATCATATTTTTCAGTCTGTATTTTTACCTGTTCATCGTTTTTAGTGTCACAAGCATTAATTTGTTTTCGTATCTTACGTGTGGTTTCGTTCAATTTTTTAACGTCAGCTTTGATGACATCGGGATCCTGAATTAGTTCTAACTGTTCAAGTCTGTCGGTCACTGTCTGAAAGTCTACTGTGTGTGTGTCTGTTTTTGATTTAAGATCGGAAATTTCATGACGCAATTCGGTGTTCAACTGTTTGATTGTATTAATTTCGTCTGATAATGTAGCAATATTGTTGTCTATGTATGTTTTTGCTTTCGTAAACAATTTACGCTTATCTTCCTGTCTCTGTGCGGTAATTGTTTCCATGACTTGTCGTTTTACTTTATTTTGTTCCTGTATGGATTTACGGTAACACGTTTCACTGTTTTGTAGGTGATGATTAAAGCGTCCGTCAATTTGACTGGTCTGTTGGTCGAATTTCGCATCTACTTTTGCATCCAGTGTGCTGACATTAATTTAAACTCGTCGCGTAGCTGTGTTGAGTTTTCAGAGCATTGTTTACCGACTGCACTAATTTCGGCTCTAAGTGATTCTGTTGTAGCTGCATGTCTATTATTTAATTCTTGAGCAACAGATCTAATTTCTTCACTACTTTTCCTGGAACAAGCCTTAATTTCCTCACGTAATTGTTCTTTAGTATCGTGACATTGCGCTGCAACGGCTGTAATCTGTTCACTAAGCTGTCTGGAATTGTTGTCTAGTTTTTCATTAAGTTGTTTGTTCTGTTCACTAAGTTGTTTGAAATTGTTCTCTTGTCTTTCATTCTGTTGTTTGGAATTTTCGTCTTGTTTTTTATTATGTTCATTCATTTGTAGCAACAATGCCATAATTTGATCCAAGCTAAAATTAGCAACTCTATTCTCTGTGCTGTGTGATGGTGTACCTGCAATTGTCACGTTTTGTGTATCCATTCGGATATTCCGTGATTCTTGAAAATGTTTGCTAGTCGGATGTGCACTGTTAGTCACTACCTCGGAATCAAATAAATCTGTCCTACTTTGAGTATACTGTTCATTTTCGTTGGAAACAATTATCTGTTCCCTACGTAAATTTTGCAAATCGGGCATGTCGAACTGGGCAGCGTTCATTGTAACAGAACGTCCTGCGTCATCAATTGTCGTTAAATTAACAGAGGACACAATTGAATTAATTTGTTCATCATTAGGATCAAAATCATTACTAGCGGTCGGTACGCACTGATTGTCTGTAAATGGAGGATTGTCATCATGACACTGAGTGTCGCAAGTACTATCGGTCAAATTATTTGAGTCGGCTATTTCACTCATTACACATCGCGATGTACTGTTAACAGTTTTTCGCGGCATTTTTCACAAAACAAAATGAAGCACAAATGAAACAAGGACAATGCAAAAATGCAACAAACACAAATACAACAAAGAGCAACAAATTGCCGATGATCTGTGAAAGAAAGAGTGACAAATTAGTAAATGCGCTGCGCCAGATGCAAACTACGTTTAAGTAAATAAGAACAGATATATGACTACTTATCAGAAGGTTCACAAAGAAATACGATCCTGGCCGGATGTCGCCAAGTGTAACCTCCCCACAAAAAAATGACAATGAAAGTGAGCCAAGTGTAACCTCCCCATACAATTATTAAATTGAGTCATTAGGAGCTGATATTTATCTCTGTCATAACTGTTACTACAACACTTTCAAATCAGTCTTTCAAAGACTTTCAAAGACTGAACTTGCCACTTCGCTCTCACTGGGCCTCACATTTCTTTATAGGTGTTTGTTTTCTATTTAAGATATGGTCTTGGTGCAACAAATGAACACCTATGAAGAGGAATCGTGATGTTTTACTGTCCGCAATTTTCTCATTTGAATCTGTAATAGATCTACACTTCGAATATTCATGTAACACAAGAATATAGTGTTAGAAGAGATTGCCGGTGTTAAAGTTTTGAGGTAACAACTTGACAAGAAATTCAATTGGGCGGTACGTACACCATATCTGCTTAAGCACCCAACTGCAATAATATTTGTCCGCCGATACCAGGCAACGACATTCAATTAGAATGTCCTCCCCTGTTCGGGGCCGGCCACTGTGGTCGAGCGGCTTCAGTCCGGAACAGCAAATGTTCTATTACCTAATCATTCAATAAGGTGTCATGCTGTCATCGTTCGCCGGCCGCTGTGGCCAAGCGGTTGTAGGCGCTTCAGTCTGAAACCACCCGACTGCTACGGTCGCAGGTTCGAGTCCTGCCTCGGGCATGTACAGGGCTATTACAAATCATTGAAGCGATTTCATAAATTCACTGTAGCTCCATTCATTGACATATGGTCACGACACACTACAGATACGTAGAAAAGCTCATAAAGTTTTGTTCGGCTGGAGCCGCACCTCAGGTTTCTGCCGCCAGAGCTCTCGAGAGCGCAGTGAGACAAAATGGCGACAGGAGCCGAGAAAGCGTATGTCGTGCTTGAAATGCACTCACATCAGTCAGTCATAACAGTGCAACGACACTTCAGGACGAAGTTCAACAAAGATCCACCAACTGCTAACTCCATTCGGCGATGGTATGCGCAGTTTAAAGCTTCTGGATGCCTCTGTAAGGGGAAATCAACGGGTCGGCCTGCAGTGAGCGATGAAACGGTTGGACGCGTGCGGGCAAGTTTCACGTGTAGCCCGCGGAAGTCGACGAATAAAGCAAGCAGGGAGTTAAACGTACCACAGCCGACGGTTTGGAAAATCTTACGGAAAAGGCTAAAGCAGAAGCCTTACCGTTTACAATTGCTACAAGCCCTGACACCCGATGACAAAGTCAAACGCTTGGAATTTTCGGCGCGATTGCAACAGCTCATGGAAGAGGATGCGTTCAGTGTGAAACTTGTTTTCAGTGATGAAGCAACATTTTTTCTTAATGGTGAAGTGAACAGACACAATGTGCGAATCTGGGCGGTGGTGAATCCTCACGCATTCGTGCAGCAAATTCGCAATTCACCAAAAGTTAACGTGTTTTGTGCAATCTCACGGTTTAAAATTTACGGCCGCTTTTTCTTCTGCGAAAAAAACGTTACAGGACACGTGTATCTGGACATGCTGGAAAATTGGCTCATGCCACAACTGGAGACCGACAGCGCCGACTTCATCTTTCAACAGGATGGTGCTCCACCGCACTTCCATCATGATGTTCGACATTTCTTAAACAGGAGATTGGAAAACCGATGGATCGGTCGTGGTGGAGATCATGATCAGCAATTCATGTCATGGCCTCCACGCTCTCCCGACTTAACCCCATGCGATTTCTTTCTATGGGGTTATGTGAAAGATTCAGTGTTTAAACCTCCTCTAGCAAGAAACGTGCCAGAACTGCGAGCTCGCATCAACGATGCTTTCGAACTCGTGGATGGGGACATGCTGCGCCGAGTGTGGGAGGAACTTGATTATCGGCTTGATGTCTGTCGAATCACTAAAGGGGCACATATCGAACATTTGTGAATGCCTAAAAGAACTTTTTGAGTTTTTGTATGTGTGTGCAAAGCATTGTGAAAATATCTCAAATAATAAAGTTATTTTAGAGCTGTGAAATCGCTTCAATCATTTGTAATAACCCTGTATGTGTGTGATGTCCTTAGGTTAGTTAGGTTTAAGCAGTTCTAAATCTAGGGGACTGATGACCTCAGATGTTAAGTCCCATAGTGCTCAGAGCCACTTGAACCACTTTTGAACCCTGTACGGGAATTACGTAATGTGTGTAGGAGTGCAGGTTGCGACGGATGAACGACGACGTACGAAAGTTTGGGTCTGGATATGAGCCAAAGCGGTGTTATTAATACTAATTGCACATCATTATTTTTCACCTAGAGGGCGTCCTGATTATCACACTTAATGTAGGAACCTATTGTACGCTTTCCCTTACGCATTTCGTTTTGAAAAGTAAATATAAAGTTTATTGTAAAAAAGCGAGTAAGGCGACCGTTCGCGTATACGGGAAAGTTGGTTTCGAGTCACGGCCCGGCACAAATTTTCATTGCCGCTATTCTTGTCCTCATTCCATTGTGCAGCTGATGGTTGTCTGTATCCTCAGCTGTGAATACGTTTAACATACATTATTATTTGCATTGTGGATATTGTTAGAGATGATAAAAAATTTAGTATATTTTGCTTACCTTCTGTTTACAGTTTCATATGGCGTCAGTGACGTTTAGGTCAACTCCACAAGGCAAAACTAAAATTTATGGATTGGAAAAGCGCGTTATACGAATGACAAGTTATCGTCCTCAAGATCAAGTGTTAGTACAAGAGTTAATACTTTTGGGAACGCAGAGCTGAGACGACGCATTCAGCTCACGGCCAGTGGTTTTCTTCACTTTCGGGTGTTTGACGTGTTGAGAGAAGCTGGCTGCCGGATGGTCAGGAGCTCAGCAGTATCTCAGGACGTGACTGTCGCTAGCGGCCAGATGGGGACCGCCTCGGTACGTGGGCGACAGCGGGGGACGCTATAAAGGAGCACGACAGGTGCGCTGCGCCGCGGCGCGTCACGCATCCCTGCCCGCCCTAACGACGGTTTTTGCCGCCGCCTTTGGCCCCCGTGCTCCACGCCCTGCCCTGCTGCTGGCTGCTGCCTGCTGGCTGCTGGCTCGCTCCCATGTGGGTTGCCCTCTAACGATGTCGTGTTGGTATCCTAGTTTACTTATCGTAGTTCCTCAAATGATGTTGACAGAGGCCGTACTCTGGTTACTGCCAGACACGCTCTCAGCAATGTGTCAGATAGTAGGCAATTCTTGGTGTATGTTGTTGTGGTCTTCAGTCCAGAGACTGGTTTGATGCAGCTCTCCATGCTACTCTATCCTCTGCAAGCTCCTTCTTCTCCCAGTACCTACTGCAACCTACATCCTTCTGAATCTATTTACTGTATTCATCTCTTGGTCTCCCTCTACGTTTTTTACCCTTCACGCTGCCCTCAAATACTAAATTGGTGATCCCTTGATGCCTCAGAATATGCCCTACCAACCGATCCCTTCTTCTAGTCAAGCTGTGACACAAATATCCATTCTCCCCAATTCTATCCAATACCTTCTCATTAGTTATGTGATATACCCATCTAACCTTCAGCATTATTCTGTAGCACCACATTTTGAAAGCTTCTATTCTCTTTTTGTCCAAACTATTTATCGTACATGTCTCACTTCCATACATGACTACACTCCATACAAATACTTTCAGAAACGACTTCCTGACACTTAAATCTATACGCGATGTCAACAAATTACTCTTCGTCACAAACGCTTTCCTTGTCATTGCCAGTCTACGTTTTATATCCTCCCTACTTCGACCATCATCAGTTATTTTGCTCCCCAAATAGCAAAACTCCTTTACTACTTTAAGTGTCTCATTTCCTAATCTAATTCTCTCACCATCACCCGACTTAATTCGACTACATTCCATTATCCTCGTTTTGCTTTTGTTGATATTCATCTTATATCCTCCTATCAAGACACTGTTCATTCCGTTCAGCTGCTCTTCCAAGTCCTTTGCTGTCTCTGACAGAATTACAATGTCATCGGCGAACCTCTTTCTTCTCCATGGAATTTAGTTCCTACTCCAAATTTTTCTTTTGTTTCTTTTACTGCTTGCTCAATATACAGACTGAATAACATCGGGGATAGGCTACAACACTGTCTCACTCCCTTCCCAACCACTGCTTCCCTTTCATGCCCCTGGACTCTTATAACTGCCATCTGGTTTCTGTATAAATTGTAAATAGTCCTTCACTCCCTGTATTTTACCCCTGCCACCTTCAGAATTTGAAAGAGAGTATTCCAGTCAACATTGTCAAAAGCTTTCTCAAAATCTACAATTGCTAGAAACGTAGGTTTGCTTTTCCTTAATCTATTTTCTAAGACAAGTTGTAGGGTCAGTATTGCTTCTCGTGTTCCATCATTTCTGCGGAATCCTAACTGACCTTCCCCGATGTCGGCTTCTACCAGTTTTTCCATTCGTCTGTAAAGAATTCAGGTTAGTACTTTACAGCCGTGGCTTATTAAACTGATACTTCGGTAATTTTCACATCTGTCAACCCCTGCTTTCTTCGGGATTGGAATTATTATATTCTTTTTGAAGTCTGAGGGCATTTCGCCTGTCTCATACATCTTGCTCACCAGACGTTAGAGTTTTGTCAGGGCTAGCTCTCCCAACGCTATCAGTAGTTCTAATGGAATGCTGTCTGCTCCCGGAACCTTGTTTCTACTTAGGTCTTTCAGTGCTCTGTCAAACTCTTCACGAATTATCATATCTCCCATTTCATCTTCATCTACATCTTCTTCCATTTCCATAATATTGTCCTCAAGAACATCGCTCTTGTATAGACCATATATATACTCCTTCCACCTTTCTGCTTTCCCTTCGTTGCTTACAACTATTTTTTTATTCATTATTAAACCTACTCCTGCATTACCCCTATTTGATTTTGTATTTATAATCCTGTATTCGCCTTACCAAAAGTCTTGTTCCTCCTACCACCGAATTTCTCTAATTCCCACTGTATCTAACTTTATCCTATCCATTTCCCTTTTTAAATTTTCTAATCTACCTGCCCGATTAAGGGATCTGACATTCCACGCTTCGACCCGTAGAACGCCAGTTGTCTTTCTCCTGATAACAACGTCCTCCTGAGTAGACCCCTCCCAGAAATTCGAATGGGAGACTATTTTACCTTCGGAAAATGTTACTCAATAGGACGCCATCATCATTTAACCATACAGTAAAGCTGCATGCCCTCGTGTAAAATTATGGCTGTAGTTTCCCCTTGCTTTCAGCCGTTCGCAGTACCAGCACAGCAAGACCGTTTGGGTTAGTGTTACAAGGCCAGAACAGTCAATCATCCATACTGTTGCCCCTGCAACTACTGAAAAGGCTGCTGCCCCTCTTCAGAAACCACACGTTTGTCTGGCCTCTCAACAGATACCCCTCCGTTGTGGTTGCACCTGGGATAGGGCGATCTGTATCGTTGAGGCACGCAAGCCTCCTCGCCAACGGCAAGGACAATGGCTCATGGGGGGGATGTCCAGTTATATAAGTCACGGCAAGTCAGTCTTAAACTTCTTTCAAGGTACACTGCATGAACTTCAACCTATTGACATCCAATGCGCCCCGCATTAATTATTTGCATATTATATTAACCTTACTCAACTACCATACGACATCAGTCAAAATCAACAAATCTGCACCCGAATTTTAACTTACCGCCTGCATACCTCAAGGCTCTATCCTGTATCATTGCCTGTCTAGGATATCCTGTACTCAAAGCTCCACCTTCCACCTACCGCCTCTACTATGTTGACGACATGATATTGGTGTTCTCATACTCCGGATTTCCCGTCTTAGCAAATACAGGTTAGAAGAATAAATTGTAACATAGCGTATGTTAAGAGAGAGTCCATGGGAATTTAAATGATTATTTTAATATAACACAATATTGTATGAAACATATATAACACAGATATCTTCTTATTTTTGTATTTCATGTCGAGATTGTGAGCGATGCAACATGCCGACGCGACGGCACAATTTACACGCTCTCTTCTTACATTTTATAGTATATGTGCATCTTTTTATCGACTGCTGCAATTTATATTGCACTGATAAGAAGTGAAGTAATTTTAAGCACTCAATGAAAATTTGTTTCAAGCCTTACTTGCTACACTATGGGGTCTTTAAATAAAATTGCTACACCACGAAGATGACGTGCTACAGTCGAGAAAGTTAACCGACAGGAAGAAGATGCTGTGATATGCAAATGGTTAGCTTTTCTGAGCATTCACACAAGGTTCGTGCCGGTGGCGACACCTACAACGTGCTGACATCAGAAAAGTTTCCAACCGATTTCTCATACACAAACAGCAGTTGACCGGCGTTGCCTGGTGAAATGTTGTTGTGATACCACGTCTAAGGAGCAGAAATGCGTACCATCACGTTTCCGACTTTGATAAAGGTCGGATTGTAGCCTATCGCGATTGCGGTTTATCGTGTCGTGACATTGCTGCTCGCGTTGGTCGAGATCCAATGACTGTTAGCAGAATGTGGAATCGGTGGGTTCAAGAGGGTAATACGGAACGGCGTGCTGGATCCCAACGTCCTCGTATCTGCACGAACAGTTCGACGACGTTCGCAGCAGCATGGACTATCAGCTCGGAGACTATGGCTGCGGTTACCCTTGACGCTGCATCACAGACAGCAACGCCTGCGGTGGTGTACTCAAAGACGAACCTGTGTGCACAAGCGCCAAAACCTCATTTTTTCGGATGAATCTAGGTTCTGTTTACAGCATCATTATGGTCACATCCGTATTTGGCGACATCTCGGTGAATGCACGCTGGAAGCGTGTATTCGTCATCGCCGTACTGGTGTATCACCCGGCGTGATGGTATGGTGTGCCATTGGTTACACGTCTCGGTCACCTTTTGTTCGCATTGACGGCACTTTGTACAATGGACGTTATACTTCAGATGTGTTACGACCCGTGGCTCTACCCTTCATTCGATCCCTGCAAAACCCTACATTTCAGCAGGATAATGCACGACCGCATGTTGCAGGTCCTGTACGGGCCTTTATGGATATACAAAATGTTCAACTGCTGCCCTGCCCAGCACATTATCCAGATCTCTGACTAATTGAAAACGTCTGGCCAATTGTGGCTGAGCATCTGGCTCGTCACAATGCGCCAGTCACTACTCTTCATGAACTGTGGTATCGTGTTGAAGCTGCATGGGCAGCTGTACTGTACACGCCATCCAAGCTCTGTTTGACTCAATGCCCAGGCGTATCAAGGCCGTTATTACGGCCAGAGGTGGTTTTTCTGGGTACTGATTTTTCATGATCTATGCACCCAAATTGCGTGAAAATGTAATCACATGTCAGTTCTAGTATAATATATTTGCCCATTGAATACCCGTTTATCATCTACATTTCTTCTTGGTGTAGCAATTTTAATGGACAGGAGTGCAATATCGACTACAAAAGAGAAGGAAAAAGACAAATAAATTAGTACCTGTGAAGCTCTTAAAGAGGTACAATGAATATCTCTGCAAAATGAACATATTCTCTGAGAATAAACAGAATAGGTAACACTCATTTCACAGGGCTTCCATCAAACGTTAAGACATTTTGATGTCACACAATTCACAACCGCAGGAACTTCTATGGACTTTCATTAGCGTCTCGTTTCCCGGAAGTGTTGTGAGATTAGTGGTACCTGCAAATAATTGTGACAGGAAGAATAAGAATTATTCCTCATCGTTTCACTCGGAGCAGTTTAAGCTCTCTTGTTAGGCTCCTGCCTAATCACACACTCTGAAATCGCCACATATTCAGAAACAAATAGTTAAATATTTATTTCACACTTCGTTTTCTAATCAGACGGAAATATTAAATAACGTCGAATATTGCGCAACATATTTGTGTTAACATTCATAAGGAAGTCCCAGAATGTGAAAAAATGAGCTTATCACTATGTGCATCTACAATTTTCGACTTTGTAAACTGTGACATTATCCATTACGCTACAGCTTATTCACATGCATATTGTTTCACGTTTTGGTTACCACAGTAACTGTTATGCTGCCATTCACGGACAGCGTTCCAGGGGGTATTTTCCAACAGGATAACGCTCGCCCACAACCGCTGCTGTAACCCAACATGCTCTTCAGATTGTCGACATGCTGCCTTCACCTGATCGATCACAACATCTTTTTCCAATTGAGCACATATCGGTTATTATCAGACAACAACTCCAGCATCATCCACTAACAACATTAAGCGTCCCTTTATTGACTGACCAGCTGCAACAGGCATGAATTCCGTCCCTTGTATGCTTGCATTCAACATTCTGGCGGTAACGTCGGTTATAAATGCACCAGTATTTCACATCTGCAATGGCTGATCTCGTGCTTACATTATTAACCTCTGATTTGGTTCAAATGGCACTGAGCACTATGGGACTTAGCATCTATGGTCAGCAGTCCCCTAGAACTTAGAACTACTTAAACCTAACTAACCTAAGGACATCACACAACACCCAGTCATCACGAGGCAGAGAAAATCCCTGACCCCGCCGGGAATCGAACCCGGGAACCCGGGCGTGGGAAGCGAGAACGCTACCGCACGACCACGAGCTGCGGACTAACATCTGATTTGCAACGATGATCACTTAAATATGTTACCTAGATTAATGTACTCCAGATATGTACTTACTCGACATTAATCATATTTTTATTTTGCGTTTTTTCCGTCACTGTATTTTATCACTTTAACATTTCAAATATTTTAGTGAGAGAGCAGGTGTTATTCGCTGCGAGCACGTCCCCCTTGTGGCAAATTGGGCAAGAAAAGTGAATGAACATGACATTCACCGATATTTCTTTGTTGTGCTTCTACGGTCATGTAGCGTGCAATAAAGGAAGGAAAACATTGTACAATACGAAAAGTTTCATCCTGTAATCTACGCTACAGTTGTGGGTATGCCACATCATTTCGCCTAGAGGCGGTAGTGCAGAGAAACACGCTGTTTCTGCACAACACAGAGCAGAAACTCAGATAATGACAGTCTGGAGCTCCGTGTTGGACCGTGTTTGATGGTTGATTCCTGAGTGGCTCCTCACTGTATTTGTCCTGACACCAGTCTCTGAAATTGTTGCCACCTGTCAGAGCTGACAAACGGCACCGTAACAGTCATATATTATTTGATAGCAAGGATATTCCTTTTCAGCCTGCTGCTATATTATCCCAGGCGTTATCACCTAAATTCATCTTCAGTGTGTATGGTAAATGAAGGTCTATTTCTCTGCTTAACGTCAGCTGCATTACATGTGTAGGCAAACTTTTCGTCTATTATTTCGTAAGCGTTACTTTTCTACCGTTGTTTATTGTATAATAATTTTAATAGCTTTCATTCAACTGCAGGAAGTGTTTTTTTAATTATTTGTTCTACATATTTTCCTATCTGTCGATTTTGCTGTCCAATAACCATTTTTTCTAAGTGTTCTGCAATGGCTGAATTTTTTGTTCCAGATAATGGCTAATCAGGAAATATCTGCAAGCTGAACTGATGTCCAAAGCTAGTACTCCAGCGGTTCTGTGATCAAGCACAATATTTCCAGTGAATACAACAGCAAGAGAGAGAGAGAGAGAGGGAAAGGAAGGTGGGAGCGTATTACAAACAAACTCAAATATGACCGTATAAGTAGGTGTCGTGTTCATTTGCAAGTGAAGGATTTACCACAGTAGCGAGTTACTGCAGTACAAAATGTATTCGCAGTTGCGAAAATGGACCACTCTCGGCTATATACCGGGATGACGACAATGGAAGTTTGTGCCTGGCGGGAACTGGAACCTGAATTTCCCGCCTTACTCGACTGGCCGCCTTTACTGCTTCGGCCATCCGAGCACCAATCACTGCCAGACCCAAATTTCTCCATATCGTCGTCCTTGTGTCACAACCAGCACTTGTATGTTATGTATACTCCAGTCCAGGAAGTACATCTACATCGTACTCCGCAAGCCCCCTAATAGTGTGCGGCGGAGGGTACTTTCGGTACCACTATCTGATCCCTCCAACCCTGCTCCGCTAGCGAATTGTGCGCAAGAAGAATGATTGTCGATATGCATCTGTATTGGCTCTAATTTCTCGAATTTTCTCCTCCTGGTCAACACGCGAAATGTATGTGGGCGGAAGTAATACGTTGTCCGACTCCTCCTGAAAAGTGCTGCCCCGAGTTTTCTGTAGTTAATCTCTCCGTGATGCACAATGCCTCTCTTGTAACGTCTGCCAGCGGAGTTCGTTTAGCATCTCCGTAACGCTCTCTCGCCAGCTAAACGATCCCATGATGAAACGAGCCGGTCTTCGTTGGATCTTCTCTATCTCCTGTATCAGTCTTACCTGATGGCGATCCCAGATAGATGAACAATACTCAAGAATCTCCTTCTAAGCTACTTCTTTCGTGGATGAGCTACATTTCCTTAAGACTCTTCCGATGGATCTGAGTCTGGTATCTGCTTTTCCGATTTATGTGGTCATTCCACTTAAGGTCGCTAAGGGTAATTACACCTTGATATTTTACAGCAGACGCTGCCTCCAGCTGTTTGTCATCAATAGTGTAGCTGTATAGTGATGGATTTTTTCTCTATGTATGCGCAATATGTTGCATTTATTTACGTCCAGGGTCAACTGCCAGAGCCTGCATCAATCATCATTTCTCTGCAGGACATATTTATGGAAAGTCGAGAGCCTGCTATTGGCGAATAAATACTATGCAATGTTCCTTCAGACATGCTTGCACGTTACTTCTTAATACTATGAGCACTGCAATTTTGTATTACTCCAATACCTGAGTTCGACACGGAACTCTTCAACAATGGACAAAAATATATCACTACAGAAGTGCTGTGGAGGCAACAGCTACCAGCTGAGAAAGGGGACTAGTTCTTTTTATTTGGCGGAGTGAAGACGATGGTAGTGGTGGTGATAGCGATGGTGAAGTCTGTGTGGAGGCATTGCAGCCTGCGACGGTGGCTCCCCGGCCGTGGATTACGGTGGGTCGTGGCTGGCGATTCGCAACACTCCGGCCGCCGTCTGCACCAGCCGTCATTAAGAATTTCCTGACGGCAGCCATTGTTGTCGAATGGCCAATGCGGAATACTTGCTCATCGTCAGCGTGGGAAACCTTTCTCTGTTCCTTATCCCGCCGGCCTTAATTACCCATGAAACAGTGGTTGTGTCAGACTGGTCGTTAGCTAATACCGCTGTTACGTCCGTTCTATAATTAGAAGTCGGGTTAATCTCTTCCTTACGTTAAGCGCAATGTCCTTGGCGGAGCTAGAGAGCGCAGTTTTCCTACGAGCACACGACGGCACTACCGCTCCGTCTAGTCGACAACGAGAGATATCGTACTGCAGTTGCGATACTTGTATCAGCTGAGAGTTCTGAATAAGGTGAAAACGGTTCACGTTTTATTATACGATGGTGATAAATCGAGCTAATTACAGTAATATGAGTGCAGCATGCTTACAGTGCGGGCACCTGTTATTAAGTGAGTTTCTAAAGCTCTCGTTAGACGTCAAAGGATCTAGTCAACAACCGTCAGCGATACACAAGGAGAGTGTACCTGGCCTCAGGGGTGTAACTAGCGTAACTCGAGCCTAAGAAAAATAAGACTTTGAGCGTCGTAAACTACCCCCCCCCCCCCCAAGCCAAAATCATCCATTTTGTAATTAATCCTAATCGCTGCTTAGCCTCCTTACCCAGATCAATATTACTTTACAGTCATTTAAAAGGTACACATTTCAATACATACTTTTTGTACTGTAAAATTCAAAACATGAAGTGGCAAAATACCATTGACTCCAAGAGGAAGGCATTCCATTCTCATTGCTTCAGTGACATCAATTAAAAAAAAAAAAAAAAAAAAAAAAAAAAAAAAAAAAAAAAAAAAAAAAAAAAAAAGACGCAACATGTACAGCTTACTTTCGTTGTGTTGGTGCATTTGGCATATTAAGAGTGGCTCTGTGTACTAACTGGAAATAAACCTGAAACAAGACACAAGCGTCTCCGAACCAGGGAGAGGTAAGTATATGGAATTATAGCTCAACGCATTCAGTTCGAATCTCCTTATAATTTCCTTTCATATAGTTCCGCCTCCTTCTCATTTTGGTGTTCTCCAACCCTTTCACATCATATTCTTGTTCTTTTTCATCTCCATCCTCTCCTTCTTCTTCGTCCCCCCTCTCTTCCCCCTTTTGTTTGCTCTTCCTTGTTTTTTATTTAACTTTCACAAAATACGGGCCACTCTAAAACGGCGCCCATGCTACCATACCCCAGTTACACATCTGAGTATCCCATATATAATGAATTGTTGAGATAACAAGGTTGCAAATGCGAGCAATTGCTATTCGCTGATTTATAGGCCAGGTAAATAACCCACATGGGCATAGAAAAACGTTATCTGGTTCGTTTGTCGAGTGAGGCAGAGTTAAGACTCTAATGGACAGGAGAATTCCGCAGCAGTTTGCAACCTGGTTCGTTTATCGTGTTAAGCCGAGTAACACTCCTAATAGATACTAGAATTCTACACCAGTTCGCAACTTAAAACTGATCTCACACTTGTCTTCACATCAATCAGCCATCAGTTCATGCTATATCAAAACACAGTGAGCAGCGTTTGCACATTCCTGCTGCATCTGCAGTATTTTGCTAGAACAGTTCTCTGTCTAGAACAAACCGCACTTGAGAAGTGACGACATAAGAGGAAGAAATGGCCCATTCGTAGAGGTTACATTTGCAGTAACCGAATCTGGAGAATAACCTGAAAACATACTATCTTAGTATGCGCTGTCGCATTACAGGGGGTTTCCTTACCATTCCACTACACTGAGAATGGATCACGGTGCCAGTTTAACGCCAAATCTGAACCGTAGCAAACTATTTTTTTACATACACAAAACATTTTTAGACCTGTGAATTATTTTAATCTGCCGAAAAATTTTGTCGTACTAACCTTGAATACGATTCCTGTCCTTGAGATTTATAGGTCACAACAAACACACAACGTCTCTGACTGTTATTTAGTTACTGACTGAAATTTAATCCAGAATATTCAGTGGTGTGAAAATAAATTTGCATGTCCTTTAGAGAACAACTGTTGTACGTATTACCGAAAAAACAAATAAACAGCACTTTATTGAAAAATGACGAGCTTTTTGCCATCAGAGATCACGCAAATGGCAATCTGTGAATATTTTCCGAATGTCCTACAATATTTATAAGCGGCGTATCCCCAGCATGAGCCAACCTTCTCGCGCTTCACGTGACCCCCAGCTAGAGTACAAATTAACAAAGTGACGTTAAACAGCGAAAGTTCATCAAACGTCGCATCATTCTTTATGAATCAGTTTCATAAAAGTGCTAAATATTTTATTAAACGCTCAAGATGGTTTTCTTAATTTTGGGAGAAGGGGCAAGCAGTTGTGGGTATTGGTCTAACTTAACGCTCAAAAAATAGTTCAAAATGTATTAAAAACAGTCTTGATCGCAAGAAAATATTTATTTGAAATGGTTTCCGGTTTCGGCCAGAATGCGATAATCTTCAGACCATATACACTGAAACATAAATATGAACTGGATTTAGAAGGAAGTCTGGTAGTAGTGGTAATAGTAGTAGTAGTAGTAGTAGTAGTAGTAACGTATAAAATACATGGTATAGGTAACCAATAAAGCCTACAGGACGTAAACTGTTTCTGCAATGAGGCATATACAGAACAGTTCTAATAACAAGTGAAGATATAGGTGTATTACATTATATAAAATAACTGCTATAAACAGCATTTCGTCAATATGTGATAAAATACACATAGACTAGATAACCAATAATAATCGGCTTTGAGAACACCATGTGTGAGGATTCACTAAAAACTCGTAGATCATATGCCAGTAAAATAATGGTTAAGCGACGCCACCGGCGTTAACATATCGATATACGCCAACCAGTGGAAGAGGATTTCAGAGTTGCGATAGCGACCATGTTAAATATACTCTAAGAAAAAAAAAAAAAGGGGGATAAACTACGCACCACGAAGAAATTATCTGAATGGTACGGAAATCGGTAAATATGATGTACATGCACAAACAGATGATTACAATTTAAGGAAAACAAGATGATTTATTCAAGAGAAAGAGATTCACAAATTGAGCAAGTCAATTATGTGTTGGTCCACCTCAGGCCATAATGCAAGCAGTTATTCGGCTTGACGTTGATAGAGTTGTTGGATGTCCTTCTGAGGCATATCGTGACGAATTCCGGCCAGGTGTCGCATTAGCTCGTCAAAATTCCGAACTTGTTGGTGGTGATCCCTATGTTCTCAGTTAGGGACAGATCCGGCGGTCTTGTTGCCTAAGACACGGCGTGACAAGCACGAAGAGAAGCCGTGTGCGAGCGGGGATTATGTTGCTGAAATACAATCCCAGGACTGCTTGCCATGAAGAGCAACAAAATGAGGCATATAATATAGTCGACGTAAAGTTGTGCTCTTAGGATGCCATGGATGACAACGAAAGTGACTCTGCTGTGAATGGAAATGGCACCCTAGACCTAAACTCGCGTTGTCGGGCCATATGTCGAGCGACAGTCGGGTGGGCATCAAAGGTTGTCCGGGGCTTCTCCAGAAACTTCGCGTCGGCCGGTGTGGTAGTGCGGTTCTAAGCGCGTCAGTTTGGAACCGCGTGACCGCTACGGTCGCAGGTTCGAATCCTGCCTCGGGCATGGATGTGTGTGATGTCCTTAGGCTAGTTAGGTTTAAGTAGTTCTAAGTTCTAGGGGACTGATGACCTCAGTAGTTAAGTCCCATAGTGCTCAGAGCCATTCGAGCCTCCAGAAACTTCGCTGATCATCGCGGCTCAGTTCGAAGAGCGACTCATTAATGTAAGCAATTATACTCCAGTGAACGAGATTCCATGCCTAAGACGTGTCTGCCGGCCGAGGTGACCGAACGGTTCTAGGCGCTACAGTCTGGAACCGAGCGACCGCTTCGGTCACAGGTTCGAATCCTGCCTCGGGCTTGGATGTGTGTGATGTTCTTAGGTCAGTTAGGTTTAATGAGTTCTAAGTTCTAGACGACTGATGACCTCAGAGGTTAAGTCGCATAATGCTCAGAGCCATTTGAACCCAAGACGTGTCTAGAGACGCCCCGGAGAGTGGTGCGATACCAGCCTGTCGCAAACCATACGGTCCGACAACCTGCTGGACCCCTTTGGTTGTCATCCGCAGCACCGTCACAGAGCAGCAGTACACCTACGATATTCTATGTTTTGTTTTGTTGGTGTTCATGGCAAGCCAATCTGGGCTTACATTTCAGCAAGATAATGCCCGCACTCACAGGCTTCTACCACTTGTCTTCGTGCTTACCAAACCTTACCTTGGACAGCAAAGGACTCTGGATGTCTCGCCAGCTGAGAACGTTTGGAACATTGTGGGCAGAGTCTTGCAACCAGCTCGGGGTTATGACGATCAAACGCGCCATTGGGCAGAACTTCGTGCAATATCCTTCGAAGGACACCCAACAACTCTGCCAATCAGTGCCAAGCCGAATAACCTCTTGCATAAGGTCCAGAGGTGGACCAAAGCGTCACGGACTTCCTCAATCCGTGAATTATATATGTTCGATATTGTTTTAACTGCTGCGCGCTATCTGAATTCTTACGGTATTCATAAATATGAAGAACTCCATCATCGCTTGTACATCTTTTTATTGATTACTAGTTTCCTCATTGTGATGGTAAATGAAGGAGTGCGCTAGGACAGGAACACTACGACACAAAATGTGACCAAATAACCAGCAAGTGAAGTAAAAGAGGCGTACATAATATCCGATGTAGGGAAATAAAGTTTACATCAAAGGAGCACTACTGCAAAAAATGTCATGGACCCGTCAAACTAGTCAAAACATAAAACAAAAAGAATAACCTATCAAAATTTGAAAGATACTGTGAAGGAAGTTGTCTACAGTCATGAATATTCCATAAAAGTATATAAAACAACGTAACGTCAGACATACGGAAACGTAGGTTACATCAATGGAACACTACGCTACAGTACTTCATGGACCCATCTAGGTAGTCATAAATAAAATACAAAACGTACCAGCATTTAAAATTTAAGAGGTACTGTGAATATACACTCCTGGAAATTGAAATAAGAACACCGTGAATTCATTGTCCCAGGAAGGGGAAACTTTATTGACACATTCCTGGGGTCAGATACATCACATGATCACACTGACAGAACCACAGGCACATAGACACAGGCAACAGAGCATGCACAATGTCGGCACTAGTACAATGTATATCCACCTTTCGCAGCAATGCAGGCTGCTATTCTCCCATGGAGACGATCGTAGAGATTGGATGTAGTCCTGTGGAACGGCTTGCCATGCCATTTCCACCTGGCGCCTCAGTTGGACCAGCGTTCGTGCTGGACGTGCAGACCGCGTGAGACGACGCTTCATCCAGTCCCAAACATGCTCAATGGGGGACAGATCCGGAGATCTTGCTGGCCAGGGTAGTTGACTTACACCTTCTAGAGCACGTTGGGTGGCACGGGATACATGCGGACGTGCATTGTCCTGTTGGAACAGCAAGTTCCCTTGCCGGTCTAGGAATGGTAGAACGATGGGTTCGATGACGGTTTGGATGTACCGTGCACTATTCAGTGTCCCCTCGACGATCACCAGTGGTGTACGGCCAGTGTAGGAGATCGCTCCCCACACCATGATGCCGGGTGTTGGCCCTGTGTGCCTCGGTCGTATGCAGTCCTGATTGTGGCGCTCACCTGCACGGCGCCAAACACGCATACGACCATCATTGGCACCAAGGCAGAAGCGACTCTCATCGCTGAAGACGACACGTCTCCATTGGTCCCTCCATTCACGCCTGTCGCGACACCACTGGAGGCGGGCTGCACGATGTTGGGGCGTGAGCGGAAGACGGCCTAACGGTGTGCGGGACCGTAGCCCAGCTTCATGGAGACGGTTGCGAATGGTCCTCGCCGATACCCCAGGAGCAACAGTGTCCCTAATTTGCTGGGAAGTGACGGTGCGGTCCCCTACGGCACTGCGTAGGATCCTACGGTCTTGGCGTGCATCCGTGCGTCGCTGCGGTCCGGTCCCAGGTCGACGGGCACGTGCACCTTCCGCCGACCACTGGCGACAACATCGATGTACTGTGGAGACCTCACGCCCCACGTGTTGAGCAATTCGGCGGTACGTCCACCCGGCCTCCCGCATGCCCACAATACGCCCTCGCTCAAAGTCCGTCAACTGCACATACGGTTCACGTCCACGCTGTCGCGGCATGCTACCAGTGTTAAAGACTGCGATTGAGCTCCGTATGCCACGGCAAACTGGCTGACACTGACGGCGGCGGTGCACAAATGCTGCGCAGCTAGCGCCATTCGACGGCCAACACCGCGGTTCCTGGTGTGTCCGCTGTGCCGTGCGTGTGATCATTGCTTGTACAGCCCTCTTGCAGTGTCCGGAGCAAGTATGGTGGGTCTGACACACCGGTGTCAATGTGTTCTTTTTTCCATTTCCAGGAGTGTAGTTATTTAAAGTCATGAATAATCCATACAGTAGTAGCAAACATGAAATTAAAACTAGTATTTGGAAAAATAAAAAGAAGAAGAAAACGAGCAGGAGACAAATAGAGTTCTTTCGTTGGGCTACTATTATCAGATATCCCTCTAAATCCAACATGTTTCTATATTTTAGTGTAAATGTTCTGAAGATTGTCACATTCTGATCGAAACCAGTAACCATCGCAAATAAGTATTTTATTACGGTTAAGGCTGTTTTTAATCCTTTTTTAAATTAGTTATTATTCGTTTCTCCGTCTTAAGGTTAGTGGAAATTAATAAAAGAGAATTTCACACCACACGCATTTCCCTTTTATTTATAAAACATTTTCTGTGGTTATTCTGCAGACTGGATGCACATGTCTGTACATTTTTAGTTGTTGTAGATTAAAAACAGTATACTGTTTATAAAGTTTTTTATTAAAAAAGCAGAAAATGTACAAATATTTCTATCCAATTTGCAGAATAACCACAGAAGATGCTTTATATGTACAAGCGAAATGCGTCTGGTGTAAAATCTATTTAATTAATCTGCAGTAAGCTTAAGACGGGGAAACTAATAATAACTGATTTTAACTACGGAAGTAGGATAAGCAAAAAAATACTTTTTAAAGTGTTTTAGCCACATCGCTATTGTTCTCCAGGAGAAAAGTTCTCAAAATTACTCCAAATATAGCGTTTCATCATGGACTGAAGCATGGGAAAAGCGGATAGTAGGCTACGCTTTACGTAACAAGCTGTTCGGACTACGATGCCTTGGATGCTCTTCGAATAGTTACGTGCACCAGGAACGATGCGTTGCCTCGTCTACATTGACTTTAAAAAATAAGACGCTTTCCTCAGTAGTACGAGCTGATATATGTTGTGCTGTCGGAATCCATATACTTCTTCCCTGTTTTTGCTGCTGGCATTCTAGGAGTGGCCGCATTGAGGATAGTTGTAACGTCTGATATGTGTGACAGCTGGATGCTTCATATCATTAGACTTAAGCGCCAGCTTTCTGACATGTAGCAAACACATGTCTCTCTTATTTAATTTGAACCCTACTAGAAGTTTATCAAGTCTCCGTTACTTATTTTATTTTCTTTGCTTAATTTTCTCCCTTTGTTTCCTATAGGATTTTGTACGTTTCTCTCTGTCTCCTTCGAGAATCTTACACCTATCTCTGTTGAGTTTCTATCTCGTAATCTTATTTTTAACACGTTCCATTCGAAAATACATAATTATTTTCATCATGTTTTTATACTGGCTTAAACGAATAATTCAAGGACACTGACAACTTGTTAGCATCTTAATACTAAAGTACTTGAGTATATATAGCATATAGCGTGTAGAAGGAACAAGACTAATAAAAGATGTTAGGTTAAAAGTGTCTGGAAATTAAGTTGAATACTTTTGAAAGGTATCAACAACATTTTCTTAACAGGAGAAAAAGAAGAAATACTTTATTAAGCTCCTTCTAGTTACATATGCTCTTTATCGCTCTGTGGACAGGTTATTCTGTGTAGTAAGCAACGAGCGTAGCAATCCTATTTACAGTCATTCTCTAAAATTATTTTTATCTTCTGTGCAGGGAAATTACATGAGACTGTTCAGTGTCTGAATTCCACACAATTTTCTTTTTTATTCTGTATCGCTTCATATGTCAGCAATACGCATTATGATTTTTAAACTGTCCTAAGTTTCAGTTACCTTACAATAAAGGTGAACGTGAAATTGGTTTGATGCTGATCGGTACAGATTTCATAATGCACTATATTAATGAGAAGTTGACCTGTACAGTGTCTGACCTCAGGTGAACGGTGACGTAAAAAAAGTATTAAATAACCAATGAAACTCAATACTACACGAGATGTCTGTGCAAATCATTAATATTTCAATAAGAGCATCTTTTCCCACAACAATTCATAGCCTGCAGTCCAAACTCTATACGTTACATTATTCGTAGAAGAATTTTTCAACTTATCCTATTTATGTGGACAAGACTGCTTGATGAATTTTGACATTTCTAAAAAAACGACTGATGCTTTCCGACTTACTAAAACTGTATGGCAGATAGAAATGCGAATCAAGAACTCCTTTCGTCGACGATGAGGCCGTTAGGGAGGAAGCATTAGGTCACATCACGTAAGTATGGAGAAGTAAATCTGAAGTACGTTTTGCTGGCCGGTGTGGCCGAGCGGTTCTAGGCGCTACATTCTGGAACCGCACGACCGCTACGGTCGCAGGTTCGAATCCTGCCACGGGCATGGATATGTGTCATGCCCTTAGGTTAGTTAGGTTTAAGTAGTTCTAAGTTCTAGGGGACTGATGACCTCAGAAGTTACGTCCCATAGTGCTCAGAGCCATTTGATTTTGCAGTACGTTTTCGAGAAATTATCCCGATATAGACACCACGAAAAACCTAAATCTTGACGACCATGTGGGGACTTTAACAGCCATTCTCCAGTCCTGTGTCTTACAACTTCGCCATCGCACCCAGGTTAACTCACCCTCCTATCACGGCAATGCCACGTGAGCACAAATCACGGCTGAAGCCCTCTCTCCTACTATCCGACTTCACTGGCGGTCTGCTGCCTAACGCTGGACTAGCAACACTGCGAGAGAGGTTGTGGCAAAGGATGAAGTAGCAGCCGCCTGCCGCTTGTTTTTCGGAGTAGATGTACTGCCACGTTGAAACTTCGAGTAATTTGTTGGCGGTGCTGAGATAGCACAGAGTTCACAACAGTAAAAACATATCTGTTACTTGCAATTATTTGTCATAATCATAAAGTGATGATCCAAAATATTATGACCATTGCGAAACTGAATGCCTGGTAGCGTTGTGCGCACGTAACGTGGCAAGGAAATTACTTAAAACGACGAGACACAAATGAAGACAATGAGATCCGCAAATTGAGAAATCCACTGTTATAAGCAACTTTGACAAAGGATACATTATGTTAATAACGGGATAGCAACCTGTGTTGACCATTTTACGTAGAAAACGGCAAAATTACAACACTCAATTTTTTTTAAAGTTGATGACTAGTATCGGGTTACATGAACTCATTTTCAAACCATCCTGTGAGACGGAATGTTAAAATTACGATTTATCCAATAGACTGTTACAAAAATTGAGTGCATATAACGGGATACAATACAAGTCGTAGCAGGACGTACGTACCGAACTGACAAAATGGCGTACCCTGTAATAGCATGCAAGCCGTGTGAAGACTACACAAAAGTTTATGTCAAAGTCAAGTTTTTCGCTAAAGATTGGAAGGACAAACATACCGCTGATAATCTGCTTCCTGTGCTGCCACGAAACCTCAGGTAGGGGCGCCATAACACGATGCAGGGAATTCTTTTACTACAGTGTCCAATCATCAAAGACAAAAAAACTTTTATACAATAAAACAAGAAGTCAACTACTACGTTTCAACGTTTTAAAATTTTCCAGAAGCAGCAGGACATTTAAAGGCAATGGACAGTAAACAACAGCAGCGCCACATGCGGCATATAAAGACAAAAGTCGTATGCTATGGCGAGTCATAACACCGCTCACTGTGAACCATAAATAGTGTGGTAATGAACATAGTATGACATTGAAAACTTTCGAATTACTTCATAAGTCTAAAACACTTAACCAAAAGAAACCTAACAGAATACATATTTATAAAAATATTTTTAATTACACTTTATAGGTGAAATAGATATTAGAGTGCTAGTTTGTCTCTAGCACTGTACCAAATGCTAGGGCTCATAAAGGCACATGACAAAGTGACCAATCTATTTTCTCCACCAGTAAAGTAGAGATGTCAGATGTGTAACATATGCGTGTATATATATACAGGGTGCTCCATTGATCGTGACCAGGCCAAATATCTCACGAAATAAGCATCAAACGAAAAAACTATTAAGGACGAAACTTGTCTAGCTTTAAGGGGGAAACGAGTTGGCGGTATGGTTGGCCCGCTAGATGGCGTTGTCATAGGACAAACGGATATCAACTGCGTTTTTTTAAAATAGGAAACCCCATTTTTTATTACATATTCGTGTAGTACCTAAAGAAATATGAATGTTTTGGTTGGACCACTATTTTCGCTTTGTGATAGATGGCGCTATAATAGTCACAAACACATGGCTCACAATTGTAGACGAACAGTTGGTAACAGGTAGGTTCTTTAAATTAAAATACAGAACGTAGGTACGTTTGAAAATTTTATTTCGGGTGTTCCAATGTAATGCATGTACCTTTGTCAGCTTATCATTTCTGAGAACGCATACTGTTACAGCAGGGTTACCTGTAAATGCAACATTAATGCAATAAATGCTCAAAATGATGTCCGTCAGCCTCAATGCATTTGGCAATACGTGTAACGACATTCCTCTCAACAGCGAGTAGTTCGCCTTCCGTAATGTTCGTGCATGCATTCACAATGCACTGATGCATGTTGTCAGTCGTTGTCGGTGCATCACGATAGTAAATATCCTTCAACTTTCCCCACAGAAAGAAATCCTGGGACGTCAGATGCGGTGAACGTCCGGGCCATGGTATGTTGCTTCGACGACCAATCCACCTGTCATGAAATATGCTATTCAAAACCGCTTCAACCGCACGCGAGCTATGTGCCGGACATCCATCATGTTGGAAGTACATCGCCATTCTGTCATGCAGTGAAACATCTTCTAGTAACACCGGTAGAACATTACGTAGGAAATCGGCATACATTGCACCATTTAGATTGCCATTGATAAAATGGGGGGCAATTATCCTTCCTCCCATAATGCCGCACCATACATTAACCCGCCAACGTCGCTGATGTTCCACTTGCCGCAGACATCGTGGATTTTCCGTTGCCCAATAGTGCATATTATGCCAGTTTACGTTACCGCTTTTGGTGAATGACGCTTCGTCGCTAAATAGAACGCGTGCAAATAATCTGTCATCGTCCCGTAATTTCTCTTCTGCCCAGTGGCAGAACTGTACACGACGTTCAAAGAAAGTCGTCGTCAAGCAATTCCTAGGGCATAGAAATATGGTACCGGTGCAGTCGATGTTGATGTAGCGTTCTCAACACCGACGTTTTTGAGATTCCCGATTGTCGCGCAGTTTGTCTGCTACTGATGTGCGGATTAGCCGCGACAGCAGCTAAAACACCTACCTGGGCATCATCATTTGTTGCATGTCGTGATTGACGTTTCACATGTGGCCTAACACTTCCTGTTTTCTTAAATAACGTAACTATCCGGCGAACGGTCCGGACACTTGGATGATGTCGTCCAGAATACCGAGCAACATACATAGCAAACGCCCTTTGGGCATTTTGATCACAATAGCCATACATCAACACGATATCCATCTTTTCTGCACTTGGGAAACGGTCAATTTTAACATGGGTAATGTATCACGAAGCAAATACCGTCCGCACTGGCGGAATGTTACGTGATACCACCTACTTATACGTTTGTGACTATTACAGCGCCATCTATCACAAAGCGCAAAAAGTGGTCCAACTAAAACATTCATATTTCTTTGCATACTACACGAATATGTAATAAGAAAAGGGGGTTCCTGTTTAAAAAAAAAAAAAAAACGCAGTTGATATCCGTTTGACCTATGGCAGCGCCATCTAGCGGGCCAACCATAGCGAGTTTCGTTCTTTGCAGTTTTTTCGTTTGACGCTTATTTCGTGAGATATTTGGCCCGGTCACTACCAGTGGACCACCCTGTATATATATTCTAAGCAATGCAGTACGGCTTCTCTTCCGACAGTAAGCATTTCACAGTGCAGCGTACCCTTTCGTAATTTTTATTGCAAGCTATGTTCTTGCCGCGGCACATTACTGCCTAAACCATGCTAACATCGTTATCTGTTCCCTTTGCAGAACTGTGTGTGTTAGACTACATCGAATGAACTGCAGGAGTAAATTCTAGAGAGGTCTGTCTGCCTCACGTCTTCTATAGAAGTATAAAATGCATGATTGACTATCAGCCGCTTTTATTTCAAACGCAAATATTGATCGGTTTCAGTCATGGGCCATCTCCACGGATAAGAGTTAAACTGGTTTAAGCCACAAGATTAAATTCGTCATTACTTAAATAATGTGCAGAGCATGTCGTGAATATCAGTATACGACACAGGGCATTTAGAGGCAAACATGAGCATTTTTAAATAATTTAATGGTAATTTCTGAAGTACCCCTAGTGAGTACTGTAGGTCCCTTTCTGTTTACAAAATGTACAGCCATTAATTATTGTAAAAATGGATGTGTGTTCGTATGTATGTATGTCTACGTCTCCTCCCAAACCACTGGACCTATTTCGACCAAACTTGGTTCACATGTCACTTACTGTCGGGCCACAATGCCTGTCTGGGTAAGAACCACCTAATTATCACAGTTCAGGAGATATGACGACATAAAAAATGATGTGTGTGAAAAACTGACTAATCATGCTTGACATTTAAATTTATTACTTCTTTGCTACCAATTCTATTCGCAATATATTTCTCAGAAAGTATCCACATATGCCGCTGAATGTACCGACAAAATTATATTATTGTATGACTCATAGTTGAAGAAATATGCCGTCATAAACAGTCAGATTCGTGAAAAAAATGCCGCACGTGCATTAAGTTTTAAAACATGTATTCTTTACTGCTAAGACACTCCTATAGTCGACTCAACTTAAGGAGGCCCTAACACCTGGCAGCGCTTTTGACAGCTTTCAACTGGGAAGTGCGAACGGCTGTAGCGGCGTTCTAAAAGCTACGAAGAAGCGTTGCCATAGACACGTTTACAGAATTGCATTGTAGACTCGCGGAACAGCTGCTCCCATGTATCTAGAAATACCGTTTATAATCAAGTTCCGAAATAAAAAAAAATTATAGAGAATTTTTATTTTGCATACTGTGTTTCTTAATTTGGATGATGTACTTATACAATTGTGCATGATGCACATATTTTTGTACGACTGTTTCATAATTCCAAAGGTATTTTCACAAAAACATGGACATGTATTTTTTTGGATATTATACTGAAGACACAGTTCATTTTTTGTTTTCATCTCCAACAGAAAACTGACTAAATGAATACTCGGGCAATGCCGGGTTCGTTAGCTGTATACATAAATGATCTCGTGAACAACGTCGGAAGCTCCAGGAGGCTGTTTGCTACAAGACTGTAGCGAAATGTAGGAAGATCTGCAGAGGACCGATGAGTGGTCAGGGAAGGTACCCACTCCAGTCTGTTAACGAAGGTACGAGCATACAGAATAGGTTCCCAGATACGTGAGTGCCTCGAAGACATTTTAAGCAATACGTTGTCCTCGACGGCGAGTGTTCATCAAAGGCAAGTGTATCGTCAGAAGTGCCCAAGGAAAGTGTGGTGGGACCGTTGTTATTTTCTGTAAACATAAATGATCTCGCGGACAGGGTGGGCAGCAACCCGCGTTTGTTTGTTGATGATGCCGTGGTGTAAGGTAAGGTGTCGAAGTTGATTGATTGTAGGAAGACGCAATACGACTTACATAAAATTTCTAGGTGGTGTAATGAATGGCAGCTAGCCGTAAATGTGGGAAAATGCAAATTAATGAGGATGAATGGGAAGAACAAACCTGTAATGTTCGGATACAGCATTACTAGTGTCCTGCTTGACACAGTCAAGTCGTTTAAATATCTGGGCGTAACGTTGCAAATCGATATGGAATGGAACGAGCATGTGAGGCTTGTGGTAGGGAAGGCGAATAGTTTTTTATTTATTTTTTATTTACACGTCGATTTCCGTAGGAGCAAATTGAGGAGCAAACCTCCAAGTTCTTGGAACATGTCAGTACATGAAATTACAACATAAAAAACACATAAAAATAAAATGTTTATGAACCCGAAAAATCGCAGTCCATAAGTTTAAGTAAACACAATCAACAATACAGCGAGAATAAGCTTAATTTTCAAGGAACTCCTCGACAGAATAGAAGGAGTGACCTATGAGGAAACTCTTGAGTTTAGATTTGAAAGTGCATCGATTACTGCTAAGATTTTTTAATTCGGGCGGTAGCTTATTGAAAATGGATGCAGCAGTATACTGCACACCTTTCTGCACAAGAGTTAAGGAAGTCCGATCGAAATGCAGGTTTGATTTCTGCCGAACATTAACTGAGTGAAAGCTGCTTATTCTTGGGAATAAGCTAATATTGTTCACAAGAAATGACAATAAGGAGGCCAATGTCAAAATATCCAGACTCGTGAACAAAGGTCGACAAGAGGTCCGTGAACTTACACCACTTATTGCCCGAACCGCCCGTTTCTGAGCCAAAAATGTTCTTTTACATTGGGAACAGCTACCCCAAAATGTAATACCATACTACATAAGCGAATGAAAATACGCAAATTAGACTAATGTCTAACTATCACTCACTTCAGATACCGTTCAAATAGTAAAAATGGCAACATTAAGTCTTTGAACAAGATCCGGAACATGGGCTTTCCAGGAGAGTTTACTATCTATCTGAACAACTAGAAATTTGAACTGTTCAGTGTCACTAATCACATGCTCATTCTGTGAAATCAAAACGTCAGGCTTTGTTGACTTGTGTGTTAGAAACTGTAAAAACTGACTCTTACTGCGATTTAGCGTTAGTTTATTTTCTACAAGCCATGAACTTAGGTCATGAACTGCTCTATTTGAAACCGGGCCAATGTTGCACACAACATCATTTACTACCAAGTTAGTGTCATCAGCAAACAGAAATATTTTAGCATAACCTGTAATACTAGAGGGCATATTATTTATACAGATAAGGAACAGGAGTGCCCCCAACACTGATCCCTGGGGCACCCCCCCCCCCCCCACACTTGACTGTACCCCACTCAGACCCCATATCACAGCAATTGTCAACATTGTGAACAATGACCTTTTGCTGTCTGTTGCTAAAGTAAGAGGTGAACCAATTGTGAGCTGCTCTCCGTATTCTGTAATGGTCCAACTTCTGGAGCATTATTTTGTGATCAACACAATCAAAGGCCTTAGTTAAATCAAAAGATATACCTAGCGTTGAAATCTTTTGTATAACCCATCTAGTACCTCACAGAGAAAAGAGAATACACCATTTTGAATTGTTAAACGACTTCGAAAGCCCAATTGTACATTTGATAGCAAATCGTGTGATAAAAAATGACCCATTATCCTTAAATACACAGTCTTTTCAATAAATTTAGCAAACACTGATGGCATAGAAACAGGTCTAAAATTGTTTACATTATCCCTTTCTCCCTTTTTATAAGGCGGCTTTACTACTGAGTACTTTACTCATTCAGGGAACTGACCATTCCTAAAGGAAAAATTACAAATACGGCTAAATACAGGCATAACATGTGCAGCACAGTTCGTTGATATTCTGCTAGACATCATATCCATGAAAGTCCTGTCTTCAGCGATTTAATTATTGACTCAATCTTTCCCTTGTCCGATTACAGAGGAGTATTTCAGACATAAAACTCGGAAAGGCATTTACCAAGAAAGTTATATGATTCCCTGTAGAAACTAAATTTTTATTTAATTCACAAGCAATTCTCAGAAAATGATTGTTAAATACTGTATTTATATCTGATTTATCAGTAACAAAAATATTTTTCGACGAACTGACTTTATATTGTCGACCTTGTGCTGCTGACCACACACTTCCTTCACAACTGACCATATGGTTTTAATTTTATCCTGTGAATTAGCTATTCTATTTGCATACCACATACTCTTTGTCTTCCTAATAACATTTTAAGCACCTTACAATACTGTTTGTAACGGCTACTGTAGCTTGATTGTGACTACTTCTAACAATTTGATATAATTTCCACTTTGTTCTACGTGATATCCTTATTCCACTAGTCAGCCACCGAGGCTGCCTGTTGCTGCTAGTATCCCGTTAAGAACGTTCTAATGGTAAACAACTCTCAAAGAGCATGAGAAATGTAAGGAAAGCATTACATTTATCAAGTATGTTATCGGCACTATAAACATCCTGCCACTATTGTTCCTTGACAAGGTTTAAAGAACTCTCCATTGCTGCTGGATTAAATTACCTACATAGTTTGCAATTACATGTGACATTTTTTTCAGTAAGAAAGCCTTTTAGTGTTAAAATTTGTGCATCATGGTCTGAAAGGCCATTCACCCTTTTACTAATAGAATGCCCATCTAATAACGAAGAATGAATAAAACTATTATCTATGGCTGTGCTACTGTTCCCGTGCACCCTAGTTGGAAAAAACACAGTCTGCATCAGATCATATGAATTTAGGAGATCTACCAACATCCTTTTTCATGCACCATCACATACAAAATTTATATTGAAGTCAGCGTATATAACTAATTTCTGGTACCTCCTACAAAGTGGATCAAAAATCCTCTCTAGCTTGAGCGGAAATGCTCTGAAGTCAGAGTTAGGGGACCTATAAACAACGATAATTAGTAGTTTAGTTTTACTAAATTCAACTGCCCATGCACACCCATTAAAATATCTGTTCAGTGCAGTTCCGTGATACGTCCACGGACTCAAATGGAATACTGTTTCTTTTGTACAAAGCCCATCCCCCACCCCACAAGGAACTCCATGAAAAACAGCCAGCTAATCTGTATCCTGGTAAAGGAAGCCTCTGAACTGTCAGATGATTTATGTGGTGCTCCGGTATACCAATAATTTCACAGTCAACCTCTGTAAGCAGTTCACTAACTTTATATCTAATACCTCTTATATTTTGATGAAATATACTAATTCCCTCTGTACTTGGAAAAATGACGTCCTCTGAAGGTGAGCCCTTAGTTAGAGGGACTTTCTTTAAGCAGGTACACTTATCAGCTGACTTCAATCTGAAAAAGGTGCAGCTCTAACATACACTACTACAGGAATTTTGCCATGAGCGATCCCACCACCACCCACTACACTCTCGCCTATAATCTTTGCAGTGTTATCTTCTCATACTTATTGAGGTGCAGGCCATGCCTGATAACCCAATTGGCACCACTGAAATGTAACCCATGCCCTCTGCCATCAGCGCTCCCTCGAGCCCCATTAAGATGAGGCCGATCATGACGCTGAAGCAGTTGCACGAAATGCACGTTACAGCCACCAGTACGAGTAGCTATGTTTGCCAGGTCACCACCTATATCATATTCCCCGTCCCTATCAAGGCTGTTCTCTGCTCCACCCATATCACAACCTGGTCCTCCTTCGTAAAATTCCTACAAAACTCTCCTATGCTGTCAGTCACCTGAACCAACGCTGTACTAGGCTTCACATTGCTGGTGACCTGGTGATCACTCCCCAACACTTCCTGCAACTGCTGACACACACCTCTACCATGCGAACTACCTAGCAGCGGAACATTCTCTTTCTGTTAGACTTTACAACTGACCTAGGTCTCCTAACTGCTGAGGACTGTTGCAAGTTCCGTACATCTACAGCTACAAGAGGCTCCTCTCTACTCAGCTCTGACAGTTGGTCAAATCTATTGCATATACGCAAAGTATAAGTGCCGGAATACCTCCTCCTCCTAGCTGCCTTCTTGCCAACTACCATTTCCCATTCCCTACCACCCTTCAAGCTCCTCAGCCTATCTAGTTCCTCCTTCGGCCGTTGTAACTGTACCTAAGGGCACAGATCTTACGCTCCTGTTGCTCTATCAGCTTATTCCTACTACAGATTCTGCATCCCCAGGAGAGGATCTCGATAAATGCCCACTGGCGTTGTCCACTGCCCCCCCCCCCCCCCATGAAAATACTTTTAACAAATTCCGCACCGTAACCCACTACTCACAAACCTATGACACAGCCCACACTTCTCACTCATGGTAAAATTTAACAGTTACTGAAAAAAGGTATACGTCTACGTTACCTAAGTTCAGCTACACCAGTAGAACTATTGTAGAAGTAACAATTGCGGTCTCGAAATTCCAAATCTACTAACAAAGCAGCTACCTGTATTAATAGTACTACACCACAGCTAATACCAGTACCAACAAAACTTCGCACAATTACTAGCTAAAGCTAAAAATTCAAGCGGCCACTGGAACACTCAACGAAGTTAAAACACCGAATGAAAATTTTACTGAAATATTTCACTAGAAACAATAAGAAACGTCAGCTGAAAACTAAAGCACGACTTGGGTTTACTGGGAGACTTTTAGGTAACAGTACCTGTAAGGGAGACCGCATACAGTAGGACGATAGAGCGCACTGTTCTTCAGTATTGTTTGAGTGTTTGGGATCCGCACAGTTCGGATTAAAGGAAGACATCGATGGGATTCAGAGGTGGGCTGCTAGGTTTGTTACCGATAGTTTTGAAAAACACCCATTTGCTATGGAGATGCTTCGGAAGCTCAAATGGGAATCTCTGGAGGAAAGGCAAAGTTATTTTGAGGACCACTATTGGGAAAATTTAGAGAACTGGCATTTGAAGCTGACTACAGAGTGGTCCTACTGCCACCAACATACATTTCGCGTAACGACCATGAAGATAAGATATGAGGAACTTGGGCTCATACAGAGGCACATAGACAATCGAATCGACTATTTACGAAGAGGCTAATGTCACTTTTTTTTCAAATACGAGTTTATCACGAAAATGGATTGTGCCAACAACCACGCATCGTTTATTTTTGCAGGTCTCTTCTCACACCAATACTTTTCAAGATGTAGCCATTGCAAATCTATGTCTAGTTATGAAACGGCTCACATCAATGACAAGAGCCCTTTCTTAAATAAAGCATGGTTGGCAGCAGTGGTCTGGAAACCAGCTATTTCTGTTCGCTAGTCTGTGTAGTTTACAGTCCTATTCCTCTCTCTTCATTGTGATTGTTATTGCTGCACGTTAGTTTCAAATGATATCTTTAACCTAAAATTAATTTAACAGTTGTTGAGAAGATTTCGTTTGTTCTTAAAAATGTCAGAGTGTGATAGTGACGTCGTGGAAAGTAATAAAAGTGAAAGGGAGTTCGCAAAATTGAAATCTTCAAAGTAAATATTATATAAAAAAAGCAAGAATCCGTGGTGATGAGTATATTGTTTCTCAAGCACGAAAAACAGGGACACCATGCTCGTAAGTTGGTTTATTTGTTTTAAGTACCTTAGATCTCGACGGTTCTGTAGGTTTGTATTGTAGGTTATGCTTCGATGTATTGCGTTTTGTTGTTCTGCGTGGGCCCTAACTTAGCATATATCTTCAAGTCTTACAATTTTAAACTGATTTTTAAAAGAAATGGGACTAATTTATTCTGCATTTTGTAGGTGCAGAATGAAATTTATCAACAAGTTTTCTGAGGAAGACCAAATTGACATTCTTAGCAGAGGCGGAAGCTTTGCAAGCAAAGATGAACAAGAGTTATTTTATCAGTCGTTAATAGAAGCCCATCCAGTGAAAAGTATAAGATCTAGGTCGAAACCCAACCGCACAAATGACAAATAAGAGGAGTTTATTAAGCCTTTGCGTTCTGTTGAACATGTGATCTCATTTACGTTTCATGCTATGGCTAGTGGACAACGAGTTAAGT
The DNA here is from genome assembly GCF_021461385.2 of Schistocerca piceifrons. Classification (NCBI taxonomy): domain Eukaryota; kingdom Metazoa; phylum Arthropoda; class Insecta; order Orthoptera; family Acrididae; genus Schistocerca; species Schistocerca piceifrons. Next base: position 584,358,175 of record NC_060142.1, on the reverse strand, counting down.
TTTGCAAAAAAGCGTTTATGAGTTTGAATGCCATAGGGAATAAAGAAGTTAGAAGACGGAAAGAACGAATTTTAAAAGCAGAGTCGTCTAGAGATTTGGGAGGACAACAGAGGAACCGCAAGACTTCTCCACAAGATTATACAGACCAAATCAAAGACCACATTGTCATTCCCCCTAAAAACTAGTCACTATTCGTCGAAAGAAATACAATATTTTGACGCAAGGCTTAACATATAGAAAATGTACAACATGTTTTTAGAAAAATGGTCGTGATGTAAAATATAGTTATTATTATAAAGTGTTCAACGAACATTTTAACTACCGGTTTGGAAGGCTCCAAATTGACACTTGCTGTGAGTGTGAGATGATTAATACGCCAATCAAAAACCCTCAGCTTAATGATACAGCAAAAGGAGTAGCTGTTGCACAGTTACTCGTGCACAAAAGGCGGGGTAACAAATTTTATACTTCGTTACGTGAAACAAAACAATACTGTGCAGAATATGATAATGCTGTGGTTTTATGTTTTGACTACATGGCAAACATTTCTTGCCCACTACTCCAGTTCAGGATGTCTGTTACCTTAGGCAGCTGTCAGTTTATGCATTCTGTATCCACAACAGCATTACTGACACTGCATCCTTTTACTTGTACCACCAAGGAGTTGCAGGAAAGGGCAGCAATGAAGTTTGGTCTTTTATAATGAAGTATATCAATGATAATACACCAGAAAATGTTGATGAATTGAACCTGTACATTGATAACTCTACAGGTAAAACAAAAATCACACGATGATTAGGTTCCTACACTCTCTTACAGACAGTGGAAGATTCAAAAAGATTGTATACAGGCTACTCATAAGGGGCCACTCTTATCTGCCCTGTGACAGAGTCTTTGGCCTTGTCAAAAGAAAATTAAGGAAATGTGACCGACATTACACAGTAAAACATATATGTGAAATGATATTAACGTGTACAGTATAGGGAAAGTTTAGTGTTGATCTCATAGAAACAGAAAGTATTTTGGATTTTCAAAAACGGTGGCCTCAGTTCTATAATAAAATGTGCTGTTTCAGAAGAAACAAAATCAGAAAAGAAGGGAAAAAGAGAATATCTTACCATTTCTAACTACAATGAATTCTCGTTCCAGAAATCAAGTAAATGGAAAGTAACAGTATCAGCTTTTATTTGTGGAATCCTCTACAGCATATTCAGATTAGTTATCCCGCCAGAGTCATGCATTTTGCTACCCATACACAAAGCATACAATGAAAGAATACCTATTCATAAAAATAAAATGGTTGATATAAAGAAGCTTGTTCACTTCGTCCCTCAGGAACATGGTTTCCTTTATGGCGAGGTGATTCAGTGGCCTACGTTGAAAAACAACTGTGAAATTTAATGATATGAGACATTAGTGTTAATTTGTGTTTGTTTAAAACCCATTCTCTTGTATCTGTTACAGCCAATCTCAGATCTGTATACATTGTTTAGTGGACATACATCAAAAAAGTTTAGCATCACCCCGATTCACAGAACTCCTGAAGATAGACGTTGACTGTGGATATTGCATCACAGGCACAGTCCCTTTGACTGTTCAGAGGTGTCACTAAACCCACCCCAAGATGTGAACAACCATGCATGAGCAGCGCCTATTAGACGGAGCGGGTCCGATAGCTGATAAGTTACAGTCATTCCACCAGGAAGGAGGTACACGCTTCATGCTGTCTGTACTTCAAACATGCCTAGACGGTCAATACCGCTGTTCGATCGCCTCCACATTGTTACTTTATGCCAGGAAGGGCTCTCAACAAGTGAAGTGAACAGGCGTCTCGGAGTCAACGAATGCGATGTTGTTCAAACATGGAGGAGATACAGGGAGACAGGAACTGTCGATGACATGCCTCGCTGAAGCCTTCCAAGGGCTACTGCTGCAGTGGATGGCCGTTACCTACGGATTATGGCTCGGAGGATCCCTGGCAGCAACGCCATCGTGATGGATAACGCTTTTCGTGCAGTCACTGTACGGCGTGTTACGACTCAAACTGTGCGCAATAGGCTGCATGATGCGCAACTTCACTCACGACGTGCATGGCGAGGTAAACCTTTGCAAACAGGACAATATGCGGCGCGGTAGAGATGGCCCTATAACATGCCGAATGGACCGCTCAGGACTGTCATCACATTGTCTTCACCGATGAGTGTCGCAGATGCTTTTAACCAGACAACCCGGTCAGGCTGAACGCCTTAGACACACTGTCCAGCGCGTGCAGCAAGGTGGACGTCCCCTGCTGTTTTGGGGTGGCATTACGTGGGGCCGACGTATGCCGCTGGTGGTCATGGAAGGCTCCGTAACAGCTGTACGATACGTGAATGCCATCCTCCGACCGACAGTGCAACCATATGGGCAGCATATTGCGAGACATTCGTTTTCATAGATGACAATTCACTTCCCCATCGTGCACATCTTGTGAATGGCTTGCTTCAGGATGAACACTATAGAACATGACTGAGACAGATTGAAAAATGCCGAGCGCTGATAACCTCGTTGTTGTGCGCCCTAAAATATTAATCATCATCATCATCGAAAAGTTCTGTTTATGTACGATGTGACCCACCAACCACTCTGAGGGACCTACGCCGAATCGCCGTTGAGGAGTGGGACAATCTGGACCAACAGTGCCTTGATGAACTTGTGGATTGTATGTCAGGACGAATACAGGCATGCATCAATGCAAGAGGACGTGCTACTGGGTATTAGAGGTACCAGAGTGTATAGCAATCTGGACCACCACCTCTGAAGGTCTCGCTGTATGGTGGTACAACATGCAATGTGTGGTTTTCATTGGCAATAAAAAGGTTCCGGGACTCTCGGCACCGAGGTGATGCATAACTTTTTTTATGTGTGTAAAATAAATAACGTTCATAAAGTCATAATAAATTATTGCTTTTTTTTTACTTTTGTCCCTGTGAATGGGCTTTTGTCAGCCCTTTGTTGTTCACAAAAGGACCGTTATCAGACAACTTTTATAGGCACTATCATGCAACATTAACAACAGAATTGTTTTTAATCATCGTTATTATTAGCGGTTAGTAGAATCAAAATAACTAGAATTAAAAAAATCTGTCGTATTTAGTAATATTGGGAAAATAAACAATTTTTTAAATTTCCCAAAACAGTTTACGTTTCATGGAAAGAGCCCTTTCATAAATAATCGCTTCAATTGTTTTCCCTCACACTGTCTGCGAGTGGAGCAGGAAAGACAACGACTATCAGTGGGGCAAAATATCCTCCGCCATGCACAGTACAGTGGCTTGCGGAATATGTATGTAGATGTAGATGGAGGTGTAGAACTGGCAGTTGACGGTGACCATTAATAAATGTATCATATCCCATACAAATAGCCGAGGAGCTCCGTTATTGTTAAATTACACTATTGGTGACAAATCCGTAGAAACAGTATCCACTGTCAAATACCTAGGATTAACGGTCCGGTATGACCTGAAGTAGAATCACCACATGAAACAAACGTAGTAAAATCAGGTGCATGGTTGAAATTCATTGGAAAAGTGTATGGAAATTTAATTCTTAAGGAGTGATTCATGAAACACCTTGTAACGTTGGTGGTTTAGTGTTGATTATCAGCATGGGGCCCCTACCAAACAGCATTAAAGTAAGACAGAGAAATTCCAATGACGGCGGCGCGTTTCGTCACGGTATATTTTAGCACGTCCTAGAACGTTACGGAGATGATAAACAAAGATTACTGAGTGCATTATTCTTCTCCGATTTCGAGCAATTCTCTTCTCAGTCTAAAGCTGCGTCCCGCCTATCTTCCAAAGATCCTGCTGATTTTTGTTCCCGTCTAGCGAAGGCCGAGCATTTCAAGAAAGTAAAATACTCACCGAATCGAATACGAGGAGCGTTCAATAAGAAATGCAACATATTTTTTCCTCGGCCAGTTTTGGTTGAAAAATGCGGAATTTGTTGTGGGACGTAATGACATCATTTCATATTCCCGTTTCTGCCTCTATAGTTGATGAATTTCCAGTAGTCGACGGCGCTATTTTTAGCCTTCAAAATGGTGTCTGTAACGAAGGTGCGTTCCAAGCTGAGGGTTGTCATTGAGTTTCTTTTGGCGAGAAACCACAACGTAGCAGATATTCATAGATGCTTGCAGAGTATCTACGGAGACCTGTCAGTGAACAAAAGCACGATGAGTCGTGGAAATAGCAGTGAGCAAAAGCACGATTGGTCGTTGGGCGAAGCATCTACCATCATTCAAAAAATGACTCTAAGCACTTTGGGACTTAACATCCCCTACACATAGAACAACATCCTCTAGACTTAGAACAACACTACTGTCCACTAAAATTGCTACACCACGAAGATGACGTGCTAAAGACGCGAAATTTAACCGACAGGAAGAAGATGCTGTGATATGCAAATCATTAGCTTTTCAGAGCATTCACACAAGGTTGGCGCCGGTGGCGACACCTAGAACGTGCTCACATGAGGAAAGTTTCCAACCGATTTCTCATACACAAGCAGCAGTTGACCGGCGTTGCCTGGTGAAACGTTATTGTATTTTCTCGTGTAAGGAGGGGAAATGCGAACCATCACGTTTCCGACTATGACAAAGGTCGGATTGTATCCTATCGCGAATGCGGTTTATCGTATCGCGACATTGCTGTTCGAGTTGGTCGAGATCCAATGACTGTTAGCAGAATATGGAATCGGTGGCTTCAGGAGGGTAATACGGAACGAGATGACAGGCATCTTATCCACATGGTTGTAACGGATCGTGCAGCCCCGTCTCCATCCCTGAGTCAACAGATGGGGACGTCTGCAAGACAACAACCATCTGCACGAACAATTCGACGACGTTTGCACCAGCATGGACTATCAGCTCGGAGACCATGGCTGAGGCTACCCTTGACGCTGCATCACAGACAGGAGCGCCTACGATGGTGTACTCAACGACGAACCTGGATGCACGAATGGCAAAACGTCATTGCTTCGGATGAATCCAGGTTCTGTTTACAGCATCGTGATGGTCGCGTCCGTGTTTGGCGGCATCGCGGTGAACGCACAATGGAAGCGTGTATTCGTCATCGCCGTACTGGCGTATCACCCGGCGTGATGGTATGGGGTGCCATTGGTTACACGTCTCGGTCACCTCTTGTTCGCATTGACGGCACTTTGAACAGTGGACGTTACATTTCAGATATGTTACGACCCGTTTCTCTACCCTTCATTCGATCCCTGCGAAACCCTACATTTCAGCAAGATAATGCACAACCGCATGTTGCAGGTCCTCTACGGGCCTTTCTGGATACAGACAATGTTCGACTGCTGCCCTGGCCAGCACATTCTCCAGATCTCTCACCAATTGAAAACGTCTGGTCAATGGTGGCCAAGCAACTGGCTCGTCACAATACGCCAGTCACTACTCTTGATGAACTGTGGTATCGTGTTAAAGCTACATGGGCATCTGTACCTGTACACGCCATCCAAGCTCTGTTTGACTCAATGCCCAAGCGTATCAAGGCCGTTATTGCGGCCAGAGGTGGTTGTTCTGGGTACTGATTTCTCAGGATCTACGCACCCAAATTGCGTGAAAATGTAATCACATGTCAGTTCTAGTATAATATATTTGTCCAATGAATATCCGTTTATCATCTGCATTTCTTCTTGGTGTAGCAATTTTAATGGCCAGTAGTGTACTTAAACCTAACTAACCTAAGGACATCACACACATCCATGACCGAGGTAGGATTCGAGCCTGCGACCGTAGCAGCAGCGCGGTTCCGGACTGAAGCGCTTAGAACCGCTCTGTCACAGCGGCCGGCCGTCTACCATCATTGCAACAATGTCACGAAAACCTTTCCGATCTCCCGTGTGCCGGGCGGAGGCACACAACTGTAACTCCTGCAGTGTTGGAACGTCCGGATACCGGATACTCTAGTTCAAGGTGATCGATGGAGCCCAGACACTTCGCTGTACAATTGGACGTCTCTGTGGGTAGTGATGATATACTGGTCCATCAGTTGCGAGAAGGAAAAAAAAAAACACGATGGCCCATATTTGTGCGGAGTTGTTTACGCGGAACGCGTCTGATCGTGAAGATTTTTTGCCGAACATCGTTACAGGCGATGGGAAATGAGTTCATCACTTCGAACCAGAAACAAAACTAAAATCCATGGAGTGGCGCCATAGCACGTTCCCTATGAAGAAAAAGTTGAAAGGAGCACCCTCATCCTGGCGACAGTCTTTTTGGGCTCTGAAGGGGTTACGCTCTTTGATAGCCTCCCTTATGGTCCAACGATTCACTTTGAAGTGTATTGGGCTAGACATCTTCGTCTAGGACTCTGGAGGCGCTACTCTGTTTGATTTCCTTTCTCATGGTGCAACAATCAATTAAAGCATTTTGTGTTACTCTCATCAAAGTGAAGAAACAAGTTCATCGTGTTCGTCGCCACAAAAATGCAAACGAATTTTGTCTTTCTCCACGACAACGCGAGGGCTCACACGAGTCTGCCCAACCGAGAGGGGCTCGCAAGGTTTCTTTGGACTATTCTTCCTGATTCATTCTACTGTCGGGATCTCACACCGTCCGACTTCCATCCGTTTGGCCCAATTAAGGATCCACTCCGCGAGAAGCAGCACGTGGATGACAGGGAGGTTACTGCTGCAGCAAGACTTTGGCTCCCACGTCGACCACTAGAGACCTTGCAGGCATATAGGCCCTCCCGATAAAATGGATTTAGGCCGCCGCAATGTTGAAAATTTGGGGTTTGTAGCCAAAAAAGTGGGGAATAATATGGTGTAGTAAAACCCCGAATAAAACCTGCCTGCTTTCAGAAAAAAGTGTTTTATTACTTACGGAACGCTTCTCGTAATTACGCTGACAGAGAAAGATACGTTACAATCTTTTGTTGTGATCGTTTCTGCTGCCTTGTCTGTAGGACAGCGTTTGTCCTCACCACTCCAGTCTCTGACTGAAGAGTAACGGTGCAGTAGAGACGCCGGCGTCCTTTGAATATAAAGCAGTTGACGACACAGCTGTCACGATAAGTCAGGCCCGAAGGTATGGAGACTTGGCTAATTACCGGTACACTGCCTCTCATTGCCTTTAACGGTGCTCAGCATCGGCAGAGAACTTGCTCTGTGGTGACGCCCATTAGCGTGAAACTGAATTTGTTTCCGCGTGCTTCTTCGGCACACTTTATCTGCTAGGAAAATAAAAATGAATACTAAAAAAAAGGGTCTACACTCAGATAGACCTTGAAAGCTCAAATAAATCTGTTGCTCGCTTTGTAACTTTTTTGTTTTTTTTTTAATACCTCGTTATCTAATTGCATGCATTCCTAACACGTTGTGTGTAAAACCAGAGCGGTGTTCGAGGAAATGACTCGCTAGCGGCTAGATTGATGGTCGTTCTTAAGCAGATTCTGCCGGCGCCGGCATGCGATTGTCTGGGAAGTGGAGCAGTGCGAGTAATTGATGGGCTCCCGGTCGGCGCTTTGTTCGGGCTTAAAGTTCGCAGTCGGAATGTGCGCGCGAGGCCGCCTCACCGCGCCACCAGCTGGAACGCTGGAGTGCTGGAGCGCGTGCTGCAGGCGACGCCTCTGGACACCGAGCTTTGGCTCGCGGTTTAGCAGCGTGCGGTGTGCACCAGGCACATGGCGCTCGGTGCTCCAGTCTGCATTGTTCCCAGCTATAGCGTCCTGCTCTGACGTTACTGGTTTTGTTGCCTCGTGGCATTCGCTACAACGTCTCATTCAGTCACCGAGCGAATTCGAACAGTGAGTAAGGACCTGGGCTCGTATCCGAGAGTAGTGGGTTTCCTGTCCCTTTGCGGCCATTCAGACTGAAACAATCACTGCTTCCTGTGCTGCCTTGTTTCGTATTATGCGCACCCGCGTGCCGGACTCCACTCCTTTGTTTCCTCTGAGAATCCTTGACGCTGGCGAACTAATGTCTAGACCCCAGAGGGAGCCCAATGTGCGTGTGCAGAACCGACGTTTTCATCCGTTCTGCGCATTACGTCACTGTCAAGGAGCTCCACTCAGACTGCACTCGTTCTTGCACGTGCTGAAGCGAGGAACTTTTATGTTGTTGTTCTTGGTTTTTCTATTCTTTTTGTCGGTTCTATTGGTCATTAACAGTGCTCAAATGTGTGTGAATTCATAAGGGACCAAACTGCTGTGGTCATCGGTCCCTAGACTTACACACTACTTAAGCTACCTTACGCTAAGAACAGCACGTACAGCCATGCCCGACGGAGGACTCGAACCTCCGATGGGAGAGGCCGCGCAATTTGTGACACGGCGCCTCAAACCGCCCGGCCAGTTCACGCGTGAGGGTTGTCCAGAAAGTAAGTTCCGATCGGTCGCGAAATGGAAGCCACTAGGAAAATCTGGTAAAACTTTTGGGCAGTGTCTCTAGTATGCCCGTCGATCGTGTCGCGTCGCTGTTTTCAGTTTTGAGTGAACAGTGAGCGCGTAAAGATGCGTAGGGAATAGCGTCTCCCGCCAAGTATGACGGCCCGGTTAGAGATTTCGCCTGTGTCATGGAGACCACATGACACAAATGTCGAGCAGTTCCTTCTTCGTGCCAATTCTCGGCCGCACACTGCTGGGGCAATGAAGACGCTCCTGCAGCGTTTCCGATGAGAAGTGTTTGATCACCCACAATACAGCCCGTAATTGGCTCCCTCTGAGTCTTACCTCTGCTCACAGGAACCACTAGCTATGAAGACAAAAATTTTCCACAGACCGGTGCAGATAACTGGCCGAAAGCACAGGCGGCTGTTTTCTGTGACGAGGATATTGGAAAGTTGATACAACACTACGACAAAACTCGAAAATGGAGCGGCGACTGTGTAGAGAAGTAGGTGTAAGGTGACCTAACTGTTGCAAATAAAACGTTTCTGGTTTCCACTGTGGTTTCCTTTTCGCGACCGATGGGAACTTACTTTCTGGACAACCCTTGTATAATGCCAAAGTGGCTGTCCCTGCATGTGAATTATAATCGGAAAACTAATTGTAGAGTTTCCAATGACCCAGAAGCATGTGATCAGTAGAAGCTAAGGCATTAACATTAAAAATGATACTATCTGTAGCATAGTTAGTTTGACGATTGTTTACTAGACCTCCAGGACGAATTATTGAAACTTCCACAAACTAAGATCTTAAAGCAGACTGTGTGGTCTACATAGTTATTTGATTAAAGCCACTTTTGCTGCAGGCCTACCTCGGGCTTGGATGTGTGTGATGCCCTTAGGTTAGTTAGGTTTAATTAGTTCTAAGTTCTAGGGGACTAGTGACCTCAGAAGTTGAGTCCCATAGTGCTCAGAGCCATTTCAACCACTTTTGCTGTTGTTCATTCTATAGCCAGTAGAAATCACAAGGACTGACAGAAGGGTATCTCGTGAAACTCGTCATCATGCACTCAACATGCTAACTTCACTAGCAATGAAAAAGAAAGAAGTAGAGCAAAGGACAGAAACAGAAAAAGACCGTATCGACGATGAAATTAAGAAACTTGCGTAGGAACTAACCCAAATGAGAGAAAAATATTAGCATTTAATAAAAAAAAATCTCTGGGACAGAAATAAATTACTGTTTCATCTTTTATGCAGACAGGGGATGCTGTACCACAGCCTTCAGTTTCGACAACGTTAGAGTAATGACAGAAGTGCGCCAGATTTCGCAAATTATACATCTCGTCTAATGAAATAAGAGAACCGCCTGGAGTCGGGAAGATGAAAGCAAAACATTTCTTTCACGCTCTTTCACCAGGAAAATCTATATTAGCATGATAAGTATATCATTACAAGGACTGTCAGCTTCAAAAAGAGGGGTATGTAATTCTTTTCGGTGTTATCCCGGCATTTTGGTTAATATGTGTCGACTAATCCCAAGCTTCTGTATAGTAATTGTGGCGTTTCTATTACTTATATCTTCACGAAAATGATGTTAAGCATTATTTACGATTTTGCGGTGCACAAAACAAAATTCTGCACGGAAAACTTGTATGACTGTTGGAAAAGCAATGGTATTGAAGAAAAAGACGGCAGGTTAGAAGTTATCTAATAGGAAATATTGAGTAATAGCATATATATTTCAAGGATAATACCAATCTATAATTTCACTCATGTCACTACAATGAAAGCAACAGTTTTGTTGCCGGAGGAAGTAGCTAAATTCATTTCCTGTATCTTATGTATATTTCATTGTACCGATAATTGATTATATTGGCCTTCAGCTTTCAAAAATTAACGTTAGCTTAAGCGGAACAGTGTCACAGCATAAAGTTGCAACACGTCTGTGTGAGCTAACATCCCAAAGATGTTCGGGCTCACATACGGTACCTCTTCGTCGAAATGTCTTGGCTCAAACTCGTCTAGGGGTTGAACAGCACGTGTCGCATTACACAAACTAAATTATACACTTGTGACCCTTTGGTTAAATTGTTTGGATAATGGCAAGTTTGCGAAATACAAAGTTAATATAACACATAACAGTAGAAATAATATCGGGAACTAAATTAACGACCCATAAATGATATAGGCCACACAGTTGCGATTTGGTTAGAATAATGTTTATTCAGATAGCAAACTAATAGCGAAAGTGGTCGTATTTGGAATTACTATTACACTTAAGCGCATATCTATTTGACACAGTTCGATCATTCACAATCTCATCGCCAATTTACCGGTCAAATACTCCACCTCGTTAACTACGCGAAAATTTAGAGTCCACACCAGGCGCGCGGCTGCTCACCGCTCAGAGACTAAGTTCCGCAATACCACACAAGGCGAGATTTTCTAAGTCGTTTCGCTTCCTAGCTACCTAAAATACCGACTGTCCGCTTTCACGTCTCAGTCCGAACTGTACCCTTTGGTGTCTGCAGCCGAACTGTCCACTTTCGCGTCTGCACCAACACTGCCTCTGCCCGTCTCCGGCCGCGTTTCCGGCGTGCCGAGTATCGTCGCTCAACTGACTAGGGCAGTTCCCTTTCCTGAAGCCGTCCATCTGATTGGCTACAGCTTATTCCACATTATTTTACATTCTAACATGTTTAAATAATCAAAGCTTGATCACTTTCACGTTCCACATAAAGTAACACTAATATCCATTACATAATAAATGTTAAATTCTCTTACATAAAACCAATACAATTTTTTTATTAGCTTTGAACGCCACGGCAGGAGCCTTGCACCAATGTGAACAAAAGTAACCATTATGCACTAAACTTTACAACAAATATTCTATTTCCTAATGATTCAATAAGCTCTCATGCTGTCATCGTTCAATGCGTTTTCTGTGTAGGACATGATGATCTGATGCTTAACTGCAAATACTGATGCTTTAAATTTACTCTATCTTTTAAACAAATAAAGTTACAGAGTTAATATTTACAATGTCTATCATTTTCATGATGCGCTTCTACACGAAATGTCGATCGTTAAGATCTACCACAGTGTTCAGATTTTAGCATTCAGGACTTAACATACAAAACTTGTTAATTTCACTTTAACAGTAAATCCTAAGCTATTATAGATATGAATAATATTTACGTTTTATTGGGATCACCATCAAAGTTTACGGAGGATGGCAGATTAAAATTACTGTGGCTTGATTCTCTGCAGTACTACAGAATTAAATATTTTACATAAATGTTTCCATTTATGACCGATCTTAGGTCCACCATATTTAACGTATCCTTGGCCACAAAAGCCTTCTACTGTTTTTCCCTATGATATGGGTTCTCGACTGTCTCGCTCGCACACTACAGCGCTTAGGCCTCAATAGATGCCTGTGAGTTTCCTCATCTCGTGGTTAATCTGCTCCGTTTGTGGCATCCCGTCCTGGGCGACAGGGTTCGTTTCACAATTCGTGAAGGCTGACTCTTTCGGTCAACTCACATCTGGCACTGCTACCGCTTTCGACAGTGACATAATGCAAATATGTCATATCGCTGATGAAAGCATTGACTCAACCTTTCACGAAGTAATGGAGTTGACGCTCCTCTTACGTTTTTCGAGACAGACGCATTCAACATGCTGCTTCAAAGGATCTGGTGAGATTGTTACTTGCTTCGTTCATCCACGTTTAATGTACACTGCTGGAATTTTACGTATGGTTCAAGCTGTGCTAAATCGAAATATCTTCTTGAAGCTTTCTGTCAGTTCGATTTTATGAGGGAACTTCGTTTTCTTTTCTACTCCATTCGACTGCAGTTGTGCACGTGGTAGTCAGAATCTGGTTGTAGTCCACCCATCCGCAGGTACAAGTCACTTGCTATAACTCTCTTTCTCGTAAAATCATGGTAACCAATTTTGTAATGCTGTTTTGAAGATTTCTTATTTGGAGATTTTCTCAGGGAACTTAATTTTCTTCACTTGTGCAAATGGCAGCCAGTACCTGATTTTAGCACATCCATCCGCAGACGTGACTTAATGTACCACTCTGTGTTTCTCTCTCTCTCTTTCTCTCTCTCTCTCTCTCTTTCCCTCTCTCTCTCTCTCTCTCTCTCTCTCTCTCTCTCTCTCTCGTATAAATCACGTAACCAGTTTTGTAAGACTGTTTTGAAGATGTCTTGTTTGACAGTATGAATTTGCTTCTTTGAATACCGTGGATAGGACGCCTTGTATTCACCACGAGAGATAATTCATTCTGGTAAATCATTTGGACCATTATAACGCTTATTCGGCCTTGTTGGCGTTTGTGTCCCTCACCTCATCATATTTATAACAGTGTTGCTTCATAGAAATGGATCTTGCTTCCCTACATTGTGTTATTTTTAAGAACTACAGCATTTAATTATGCAACGCTTTTGCTAGTGCTTTCTGCAGAATTTCCACAGCGTTACCAAAAAGACTACGTGATGTAATTCTCAGAAGCATACAGTTGCAGAAACAGCGTCACCGGGATTCAGTCTTCCCGCCACGCCAGCTTACAGATTCACAGAATTTCCTTGCATTAAAGAGAACGTATGGTAACCACATTTGCCCTGGATGAGCTGAATTTAGAAGGCAAAGCTTAATGAATGATGATAGCTAATTATGCATTATTTGTAGTCTGTATTCAAATCTAAATCTTTGAATCATTTCACGATAGCCCCTTGTTGCCCTTAAGAATATTATGCCACATCCGAAATAATATTATTTGAGTCAGATTCCCTTTCCAGATGTCCAATAAACCTGTGGCAAATTTCAAGGTGATCAACGCTCAGACATTTTCATGAACACCGAGCTCTAAATTTTCAAGACGTGCTAGGCTTTCTCATAGTGTGAATGAGAGTTTAATCATGTTACCCAATTCATTCTGTTTCAATAAACGATCTTCAGTCTGTTAGTAAAGAGTGATTAATTCCACTTGCAGGACTCTGAGGGAAAAAGAATTAAATTTAATTTACTATCCTACTCAACATCAATGAAGTTATATGAGTTTGCATGCTTTCTCGGCGAATCTTGATAAAGCCGAGTCAATGCGTTGTTCTCCGGCAACGTTTCAGCAAGTTTCTTGCTTGCCATCTTCAGACAAAATCTCACTTCGCCTGAAGTGAGACTTTGCCTGAAGATGGATAGTAAGAAACTTAGTGAAACGTTGCTGGAGAACAACGCGTTCACTCGGCTGGCAACACGAGAAGATTTTATTATCATTTACTGTCACTCAAGCACGTAAAAATCAGGATCAGTAATATTAAATAATCATAATTCTCTGATATTAAATATAGTTCTCTCAAGAATATAGCGCCAATATTGCGGAACAATAAGTATGTACGCTCCCAGAAATGTAGTCAATCACTGGAAATATACTGATACACCCAACCCTTGCGACTCACGTAACGCTCTAAAAGCCAGCCCCTAACATGTGTACACCAGGTGTCAGATTTGAAACAGCCCTTGCAGCGGTTCTCGACCACAGTATCAAGCACAATTTTGATAGGTTCATGCACACGCCGTATAATGGCTGCTTGCAAATCTGCCAGATTCCCAGTTTAAATTATTTATTGCGTGAAGAAACATTATCTGGCGAACTGGTATATTCACTGGGAGAATGGGAGAATTTGTGACTACTATTTCACAAACTAACAAAAAAAATTTGGAGGAAAATGGGGCCGGCCGTGGTGGCCGTGCGGTTCTAGGCGCTCCAGTCCGGAGCCGCGCTACTGCTACGGTCGCAGGTTCGAATCCTGCCTCGGGCATGGGTGTGTGTGATGTCCTTAGGTTAGTTATGTTTAAGTAGTTCTAAGTTCTAGGGGACTGATGACCACAGCAGTTGAGTCCCATAGTGCTCAGAGCCATTTTTGAGGAATGTGGGTCAAAAATTATATTTACATGTTAGTGCTGTTGCGAAAGTTCGCGACAATACTGTCGGGGTAAGATAATGCACAACTTTAACAATTGAGAGGCTGATCCTATTAAGAAGTCTTGTACAAGAATCTCCGCTTTGGTAGCGCCTCACCTGGACTCATGATTCCGAGACAGCGTGATAACGATGACGTCGATAGCGATTCTGCGTAAGAAACAATGTCGCCAGCTCCGTTATGCTCCAGTTAATGATGGAATTCTTGCACTGTCGCAACTGTCGTCGGGAGATTGATGTCACGCTGTTACTGTTCCCGAGTACCACAATTTGAAAGACACGACCCTAACGAATTTACTGTGCCTGTATGATGTCCTACTCCCTGGCACGTGCGAAACAGTTCCTGTTCATAGAACGACATAATACAATTCAACGATTATTTACATGAAAGCAAAGTCCTCGTAATTTTTCAAGTGTGATATCATGAACATGCATTGTTTCACCAACGACCGAGTGATATAGGAATATGCACACACGTATACCTACAAGAGACTCCTTGAGTGCGAGCTCGCCAGTTCAGCCTTTAGTAAGGCTCATTTGAGAGTGTTGTGTTAACAATTTTCACAGGAAAAAATATTAGCTGCTAATTACTCACCCACCATCTGCATCAGCAGTGCGACAGAAAATGAGTGTCCGGAAGATGCTGAAATCAACTTTCTATGGGATGTTTGTATTACACTTCACAAAATGACATCTTCGACGTTCACGAAATGTAACAAATCATTAACTTGTACCATGTACACAGTATGAAAAATGGCTTTCCACAGTGATCACAAACATTGGCACCATCAAGATCGATGCTTAATTCCTTGAGAGCTACAAACGGTGCAGCAATTTCAGCTAGGTATCCACTCTCAAACAATGTATAAGGAATCATATCGATGTAGCGGGGTGATGAGAACTAATGGAATGTGATGGCGTACAACCGAACACAAAATAGCTATCCCATAAGGCGTAGCTGCAGATAGTGCGTTAACATGGTTTACAGGCACTGAAAAGTCAATCCAGAGGCTGAATTTGTCGAATGGTTCCTGGTGGTACGAAATGCAGTGTCACACACTTTTCATCAGGAATAGTTTGCTCTAAGGGGGTATGATTTTTATACGCAGACCATGAATCAAGAAAAATCAAGTTATTTTGAACAGCTGTTGACCGCAAGCAGTGTTCATATCATAGTTGTAGTCCTCTTACGCCCATATTACCACTCCTGCTTGCTATGCCGTAAATATTCCCCACTGCCCTTGAGTTCACCCACACGAGAAATAATCGTAGAGTGAGGGGCATCTCGAATTTCCCGCAGCACAATAAATAACTATCCAGTAAATTTACCATCCAGACTAACAATCGGAATAATCGTAGACGAACGATATTAGTTGATCTTGATACAACTCTCTTGGTACCTATGATTTCCGGGGTTCCTTTCATATGGATTTCCACTACAGATCCCGATCGGTCGGAGTTGAGAAAAATTTCTCAGTGAATGATGTGATACGTTTGTTCATTTCATCTGCAAATGTTCAGGCCGATTCCGCAGATTGCTGTGCATCGTCAAGTTGTTCTCGCTTCCCGCGCACGGCGTCCCGGGTTCGATTCCCGGTGGGGTCAGGGATTTTTCCTGTCTCGAGATGACTGGGTGCTGTTGTGTTGTCTTCATCATCATTCATCCCCATTACGGTCTGAGGAAGGCAATGGCAAACTACCTCCACTAAGACCTTTCCTAGTACGCATCGTCCCCTACGCTCCTCGGAATATGGGACCTCATCATCACCATTAACTTGTTAAGGAAGTATCGTCATCATTGTACTCCTCATGTACATTGTCCGCGCAGTCGAGCGTATGTAGCACCAACACTCCACCGACTCATCTTGCGGAATCGCTAGTACTTCATCTGCCACTTCTTTCTCAATCTGTGTAATCCCTTGGGTTCCTTTCTGACGAAATGTCAAATTCGGTAACTGTCGTTGTAGATATGATTAAACGTTTACTTTTTTATCGTTGCCATTGCTCTGTTTTGTATCAACTGTACTGCTGATGTGAGTTACTTGTTGGTTAAGCGCTCAAGTACGCTCCGAAGCCTCATGCTGTGCTCATGATTGGATACCTCCAGTGCCGCCGCTTATTGACATCAGGAGTCCATATTGTGGTTCCATGGGAAATAACGTGTGGGGCACCGAATGCCGTATACATAATTGGCCTTTTGCAACCTCGCACTTAAGGGGCCATTGAAACTTGCTGGCAGATTAAAACTATGTGCCGCACCGAGACTCAATCTCGGGACCTTTGCCTTTCGCGGGAATGTGCTCTACCATCTGCGCCACCCAAGCACGACTAACAACTCGTCTTCACAGCTTCAATTCCGCCGGTACCTGGTGTGCTACCTTCCAGACTTCACACAATCGAGCTTCTGTGGAGTTTGAAAGGTAGGAGACGAAGTACTGTCGGAATTGAAGCTGTGAAGACGAGTTGTTGGTCGTGCTTGGGTATCTCAGATGGTAGTGCACATTCCCGCGAAAGGCAAAGGTCCAGAGTTTGAGTCTCGGTACGGCACACAGTTTTAATCTGCCAGGAAGTTTCATACCAGCGCACACTCCGCTGCAGAGTGAAATTCTCATTCTGGAAGTGGTTCCTATTTTGTTCATCCAGCAATAAAAGGACAGGTACCCAACACTAATCACTTTCTGCAGTTCCCACTGATATGGTGAACACATTAAATTAAATATTTTATCCAGGTGCTTACTAACGTAAACCAATGTACCAGTCATTCGGTCACTTGAACAATCATCATCTACGATTCTACCACTTGATTATTCAGTTTTGATAGCCAGAACAGGCTCTCTCATAGCAAAGGTAAATAAAGGTAAATTGAAACGTTTACTTTCAGATACATGTACTTACAATTTTTGAATGTATTGACATTGAATGCTAAATGTACTGACAGACCAAAAAATTAAGCGCCCAAAAGACATAGTCGAATACGATTATAACCTCGTTTGCGCACACACCAACAAGTGGTCTGTAAAAGCGTTACAAATGTCTGTGGAAGGTAGAGCGGCTGTCAGAGTGCATAAGTGTTGTTCGCGTTCAGTTTTTTCATCAGGCGTGGTAAGATTTGTAAGGGTTGTGAAGAAAGTCAGATGTTGAATGATCAGTGTGAGGTACACAGAGATACTGCATACTTGTGTGAGAGAGCTTTATAAGCAGCTGACTGGAAGGGACCTCGCTCTAGGCCTCGACTTGTCTCTCTGGTCGAACTGTGTAAGATCCAGATTTGTGAAGCATTCGGATGTGACACTGTCCCAACTTTGGACTACATGGTAACCTGAGGGCAGGCACACTCTTCAGGTTTCAGTCGATCACATCTGAACACCACAAGGGAGGATCACTTTGCTGTGCACCACGCACAACGTAGCCCTTTCACGTGTCGCCTGCTCTCCCAGAACAAGTAATGGAGCCTCTGCAGCATTCCGTGTCCTCCTGCAGACTAGCAGCAGCCTGACTACCGAATTACTGGAGCAAAAAGACAGCCATAGTTGCGAATAAAATGGCTCACGTAACGTCATCTGAAGTGATGATGTTCACTTGGGACCTGCAGTATATGTTTCGGCATTATGTACAGTTATTTTGGACGTGCATTTAACTTCGTAAGCCTCGGTTGCTTCGAAAACGGTATTAACCCAACACCGGTCACATACTGGATAAAAATCGATTTTATTCACAACTCTGGCTGTCTTTTTGCATCCGAATTCAATAACAGATGCTGTCCCATTGCATCCAGCATGCTGGAAGTATGCAGATGGGGAACTACTGTCGCACGCTTAAGCAGCTGCCGTTAACAGCACAACTCAACCGACTGCGTTTGCAATGGTGCCACGACAGGGTTAGCATATACAGTTGGTAACGGCATTGCACTGTTTCAAGTGGTCAGCCGCTGTTCAGCACTACCCCTGGATGACCATCGTCGTTGAGACTGTCGACGATGCGGGGAGAAGCGCTCTTTTCCCCAGTGTTCTGGAGGGGCACAGCTGTGATACTTCCAGTGTCACGATGTGAGGAGCCATGGCGTATTGCTACAGGTCAGGGCTGGTTGTCATTTAAGCAGCTCCGAAGGCACAACGATACATCGCGGACATCCTGCGTCCTCATGTGTTACCTCTCATGTGACAGTATCATGGTGTCATTTTTCGTCAGGACAAATATCGGCCACGCGCAGCACGTGTCTCTGTGGTCTGTCTGCGTGATGTTGAAGCACTCCCGTAGCCAGGAAGATTTCCTGACCGGTCACCAATAGAACAAGTGTGGGACTAATTCTGACGCCAACTCCGTCCCAGTAACAACATGCAGGATATCAATGACCAGTTACAACAGCCATCTTGCCCCTGGCGAGGGTGCAACGGCTTTATGACACCGTTCCCAGCCGCATCAGTGCATGAATCTAGATGAGAGCGGGGGCAACGTCATACTGTTTAGTGGACTTATACTGCCAAGCTCATTGTACATATGACTTGATTTTGTAGTAATTAAGTAATGTTACGTAGTCTCTCAACCTCCTCTTGTGCGTCCTTTACTTTTTTTCTCAGGCAGTGTATAATAAATAAAACTAGATAAGAAAAGGAGAAAAGAAGATTTTCATAGATACACTAGATTCACCTCTACAAACGTCATTTGTGAACAATGTACACTAATCAGCCAGAACATTTTGACCACTGACCTATTGTCGACATAAACCCGTTCAGGCGACAGCAGCTTCACCTTGTGAGAAATGACTGCTAGTCAGGCACACACACGGTGCAAGTAGTATCAGTGATGGTGCTGTCCGTGTGTGGAATGGGGGAGGCGCGATCTATCTGAGTTTGGCCAAGGACAGATTGGGATGTCCCGGAAGCTCGGCACGAGCAGTTTGGGAACTGCACGACTTGTCGAGTGTCGAGGAGTGTCTTCAACACGTGAAACGAAGGTGAAATCACGTCCGGACTTCATGGGGCTGAGCGACCACCCCTAATTACATACGTCGGACGTCATACACTGAGCAGATTGATAAAGAAGGACAGGCTTCAAGCTGTGGCGGAATTTACATCGGAATTTAATGAAACTTCCTGGCAGATTAAAACTGTGTGCCGGACCGAGACTCGAACTCTGGACCTTTGCCTTTCGCGGGCAAAGCTGTGAGGACGGAACGTGAGTCGTGCTTGCGTAGCACAGTCGGTAGAGCACTTGCCCGAGGAAGGCAAAGGTCCCGAGTTCGAGTCTCGTGTAAGTAGGCTATTTAGGTTTTCTTATTGGTAACGCCACGTAGCGCTCTGTATGAAAATCACTGGCTGTGCTGTGTGCAGTCTGTGGCTACTTTGCATTGTTGTCTGCCATTGAAGTGTTGGGCAGTTGGCTGTTAACAGCGCGTAGCGTTGCGCAGTTGGAGGCGAGCCGCCAGCAGTGGTGGAGAATGGATAATCTGGAGTTGTGTCCATCAGAAACAGTACATTTGTAAGATTGGATGTCATGAACTGCTATATATATTATGACTATTAAGGTAAATACAGTGTTTGTTCTCTATTAAAATCTTTCATTTGCTAACTATGCCTATCAGTAGTTAGTGCCTTCCGTAGTTTGAATCTTTTATTTAGCTGGCAGTAGTGGCGCTCGCTGTATCGCAGTAGTTCGAGTAACGAAGATTTTTGTGAGGTAAGTGATTTGTGAAACGTATAGGTCAATTTAGTCAGGGCCATTCTCCAGTAGGGAGTACTGAAAGTCAGATTGCGTTGCGCTAAAAAAATATTGTGTGTCAGTTTAAGCACAGTCATGTAAAATTTTTCTAAAGGGACGTTTCACTCGGTCCGGCACACAGTTTTAATCTGTCAGGAAGTTTCATATCAGCACACACTCCGCTACAGAGTGAAAATCTCACACCGGAATTTAATGCCGGGTTGAGTACGCGTGTGCACAGTGCACGGAAAACTCATAACGATGGGCCTCCGCAGCCGACGAGCCGAGCATGTCCCAATGTTAACACTATGGTATTAGAAACTACGACTGAAATGGACACGTGACCATCGGCTCTGGACGTTGGTGCTGTGCCAGAGCGTTGCATAGTCTGATGAGTTTTGATCATGCCGACGGACGGGCGCGAATTCATCGTCCTCGAGGGGAAAACCTCCTTGACACCTCTACTGCGGGATGAAGACAAGCTGGCAGTGACTCCATTATGCTCTGAGGAACATTCACGTGAGCATCCGTGACTCCAGTGGCGTTAGTGCAAGGCACCATGATGGCCAGGGAGTATGCAGCAAGATAATACAACTTGGCACAAGGCCAGGAGTGTGATGGAGTCGGTCGAGGTACACAGTGGCGAGTTCCTATTGATATGCTGGCCCCCCAGCTCGCCACATCTGATTCCAATCTCACACATCTGGAATGTGATTGAACGAGGCGTCTGAGCCCATCGTTCCCCCTCCAGAATTTACAGGAACTGTATGGGCATATGTGGTGCCAACTCCCTCCAGCAACCAACCAAGGCCTCATTGCTTCCATGCCACGACGCTTCGCTGCTGTTATCCGTGCCAAAGGCGGTCATACCTACTATTAGGTAGGTCGCCGTAATGTTCTGGCTGATCAGAGTAATTGGGTTACTACGAATAATGAAAAAAGGTATTACTTACTAGCAGATACGTGTGAATCACTAGTGACATGTACGATAAAAATTTGATTGTGGAAACGTCTAGTTACGAATATAAATGCGCAATAAATTGCTTTACGGGCGTTCCAGTCACAGGGTTGTACTTTAATGCTCTACTCAGTGTTCGTACCATTCCTCTGATTCTTAACGCACAGCCCGTATTCATTCTTCTTTGTTTCTGGAGGAACTGTGCACTACAAACATCTACACCTATACCCTCAGCTGTCCTACTGTGAGGACTACTTTATTAACCACAGAGAGAAATGAGTATTAATGCAAGGTATGGCTGTTATACTACACTAATGGCCATTAAAATTGCTACACCACGAAGATGAAGTGCTACAGATGCGAAATTTAACCAACAAGAAGATATACTGTTATATGCAAATGATCAGTTTTTCAAAGCATTCGTCCGCAGCTCGTCGTCGTGCGGTAGCGTTTTCGCTTCCCACGCCCGGGTTCCCGGGTTCGATTCCCGGCGGGGTCAGGGAATTTCTCTGCCTCGTGATGACTGGGTGTTGTGTGATGTCCTTAGGTTAGTTAGGTTTAAGTAGTTCTACGTTCTAAGGGACTGATGACCATAGATGTTAAGTCCCATAGTGCTCAGAGCCATTTGAACCTACAACGTGATGACATGAGGAATGTTTACAAGCGATTTCTCATACAAAAACACCAGATGACCGGCGTTGCCTGGTGAAACGTTGTTGTGATGCCTCGTGTAAGGAGGAGAAATGCATACCATTACGTTTCCGACTTTGATAAAGGTCGGATTGTAGCCTATCGCGACTGCGGCTAATCGTATCGCGACATTGCTGCTCGCGTTGGTCGAGTCCAATGACTGCTAGCACAATATGGAATCGATGGGATCAGGAGGGTAATACGGAACGCCGTGCTGAATCCCAACGGCCTCGTATCACTAGCAGTCGAGATGACAGGCGTCCTATCCGCATGGCTGTAACGGATCGTGCAGCCACATCCCGATCCCCGAGTCAACAGATGGGGACGTTTGCAAGACAACAACCATCTGCACGAACAGTTCGACGACGTTTGCAGCAGCATGGACTATCAGCTCGGAGACCATGGCTGCGGTTACCCTTGACGCTGCATCACAGACAGGATCGCCTGCGACTGTGTACTCACCGACGAACCTGGGTGCACGAATGGCAAAACATCATTTTTTTCGGGTGAATCCAGGTTCTGTTTACAGCATCATAATCGTAGCATCCGTGTTTGGCAACATCGCGGTGAACGCACATTGGCAGCGTGTATTCGTCATCGCCATACTGGCGTATCACCCGGCGTGATGAACAATGGACGTTGCCGGCCGCTGTGCCCGTGACGTTCTAGGCGCTTCAGTCTGGAACCGCGTGTCCGCTACGGTCACACGTTCGAATCCTGCCTCGGGCATGGATGTGTGTGATGTCCTTAGGTTAGTTAGGTTTAAGTAGTTCTAAGTTCTAGGGGACTGATGACCACAGATGTTAAGTCCCATAGTGCTCAGAGCCATTTGAACCATTTTGAACAATGGACGTTACATTTCAGGTGTGTTACGACCTGGGGCTCTACCCTTCATTCAATCCCTGCAAAACCCTACATTTCAGCAGGATAATGCTCTACCGCATGTTGCACTTCATGTACGGGCCTTTCTGGATACAGAAAATGTTCTACTGCTGCCCTGGCCAGCACATTCTCCAGATCTGTCACCAATTGAAAACGTCTGGTCAATGGTGGCCGAGCAACTGGCTCGTCACAATACGCCAGTCACTACTCTTCATGAACTGTGGTATCGTGTTGAAGCTGCATGGGCACCTGTACCCGTACACGCCATCCAAGCTCTGTTTGACTCAATGCCCAGGCGTATCAAGGCTGTTATTGCGGCCAGAGGTGGTTGTTCTGGGTACTGATTTCTCAGGATCTATGCACCCAAATTGCGTGAAAATGTAATCACATGTCAGTTCTAGTATAATATATTTGTTCAATGAATACCCGTCTATCATCTGCATTTCTTCTTGGTGTAGCAATTTTAATGGCCAGTAGTGTATATATGCAGCTTGAAGTTGTTTTCCTCCAGTGTAATCACCCAATCGGAAATGTAGCTGATGCTACACCATGCTGTTAGCGACTGTTGTGAAGCAGAACCACTGTATGCCTCTTCATTTGATTTTGATTGATCTGTGTATCCTCCACAAGGTGTCACAAAATGCAGGCGTCTTAAATTTTTGTCGCTGATAACATAAGTTACCAAGTTCACCTTTGACTTTTCAAATGACTGCTAGATGACCCTACTGATATGTCATTACCATCATTTTTAAAATTTGTCATTTGTTATTGTTTAAACAATAGCAGCTCAGAAATTGGCCTAGTGGTTTGTTTACAGTGAGCGTTTAAGGAAACAGTGAAGTGGAAACTGAAATTTGAGTGTGAAAGTTTTCGTTGAATTTCTTTTTTAACGATATCCGTAAAGGTCTAATTCTACAAAAACGGTCGGAAACGCAGTGCCAGCAGCAGTCACACAGAATGTCAGGCAGCTAATCATGTGAAGGAGAAACTCATCGAATTAAAGTCTCGTTGCCAACATTCAGTTGACTGGTCGCCGAACGACATATCTTAGTTCCCATATTTCAAACGAAAGGCTATCCTCGGTTTATGTAGGTCCAAAACCAGAAACAGAAGTAGATTCGTTTCACTTCGCGCTCCTATGTAGCGATGTCGCTATTTGATATATCGGTTACATGTTACAACGGCTGCCCTTGAACTGAACAACTTAGGCTACTTAATAGTGCTGTGATTGTAATAATTCTTTACCCTTGATTGTGAACCTTCATTCCTACTAGCAGAATGGAAAGTGACAGTTCTTGCAGTCTGAAATGGATACATGGCTCCCTTATCTTTATCCGTTACGTGGAACACAAAACTTCCATCTTCCATTTGCGTAACACGAACCTCTGACAACAGAAACCACAAGGACGTATTAACTCTTTTGCTTACAAGTCTCGTAGCCCTTTAAGGGAAATGCGAAATGTGGCCGACCTTGAAGCACGAGCTGTCTGAGGAGCTACGGAAAAATTCTGGGAACAAAGTTAAAGGATTTTTAGAACAGTGGCCTTGGTCACCTTTTTGGTTGTTTTGTACACAGCCGCGTCAGTAGAGAACTGACCTCTTTTGATGGGAAGGTGTTGGACTCTAGTTATTGGGAGTATCAAATCTGTCTAAGATCTGCATTATACGTACATGTGTATTAATAAGACTTTCATACGATACGACGTGTTTCAAAGATGAAATCGATACTTCATAACAGGCTGTAACGACGCCTTCTCTTTTGTGCATGGAAGTAGCAACCTGAAATCGAGTAACGGAATGCTCTCTAAGATAGTAATAATTAATTTACTTTGGATAAATGTTCACATATGCACTTTGTGTTATGTAACAGTATACCAGAAGGCTGCGGAAGCTGCTATTTACCTCGATATCCAGGTACCTTTCATCGACTTCTTATATCAGTAAAAATACGAGTAAGGTCGGACTCGGAAGAGAAATGGGAAACAATTGCCGTAAATGAAGGAAACGTTACGGTTGTGTGCAACCCTACATAACACGCTTACCTTGGCTTCCTAACTTTTCAGTACATCACAAATCACACGGATCAGATTCAACCACCTCACTTTTTCATTTGTATCGTCTACAACCAAGGAAGTCAGACATCTATGATTGAAATTATTCAGATGTTGAATATATTAATCAATTGCTCTACGCATGTCCCAAATGCCAGCAAAATAGAGATCAACTCCGAGTAGAATTGAGAAAGGTAATGGTACCATTTGCTATAAGTATTACTGATTTTTTACTAAAAAATTATAGATGTCTGATAAGATTTATTTTACTCAGCAATTTTAAAGTCTGACCAGAGAATCTACGTAGTCATCATTCTATTTAGTGGCTAATTAAAAAATTGTTTGTATCTCAAAGAGTAGTAACTGTACCACCCTTCATGTGAACCTTTTTGGAAAGAAATATTTAGTTACTATTTCGGACTAAATTAAGAAGCATCTTTTTCTATGGCGTATAAGTATTATTTTCCTTCTTCTGTTATTTACTATTTTGTTAAAGTTATTCGACAGAAACGAAGTTAGAAGTTGTAGATTTGGAGAAGGCCTAAAATTCTCTCAGTATTATGAAAAATGCACACAAACAGTGTAACCAACCCAAGGAAAGTTGTTAAATATTACAATCAAAGCTTCCAGTGAAAGTGCGTGAAAACTTCAGCTTACGTGAAACTAGATTAAGTACTACGTTTGAGGTTCCAGCAGAGGAGAGCCGAAATTTCCATACCATGTCCGATGTTAACAAAGGCAGGAGAGTTCCATGAAGCTCTGAAGCTTAGGATGGCTGACTCGATCCACATATTGGTAAGAGATTTTAGAATTTGCTCTCCAGGGAGAGAAGCTCGGTGCTAGCGAAGACGCAGCTGATGTTTTATTTTATGAATTTCTTCAGGCGCAGAAAAGAACGAACTGATTCGAGAACAGATTTCCAACCGCTGACGAAGCTGGACTGTACTTGAGGGCATAGCCTTTCGAACGACAGTCTGTTGGATTGAAGAGCATGGTAATTTTAGATTATTCACGTTTGACTGTGAGTCTTGCAGTTTTCACGCTAACCCAGATCAACGAGACCTTTGATAATAAAGCTGAAGCTTTTAAGTACAATTAACACAACATTACTTGACGTAGTTGCAACGCCAATGGACGTTTGTGGATTGCTTGTACAGCTTTTTCATCATTTTGCTAAAAAATAGAATTACTGCACTTTTGCCTTATGGGTCCATTTTGTGCATTTAACCGCTTACCTAATGCTAAAAATATCCAAGCAAACCTAAACCAGTTAATATTAATGTGATGTGAACGGATCCCACTAAATGTTTTTAAAGTAGACGCCTTAAGTGATTTAGGGATATTATGGAGAACCTAAATCTGGATGACCTGACGGGGATTTGAACCTTCGTGCTCCACAATGAGAGTTCACTGTCCTAACCAATGTGCCTCCTCGCTCGATGTGTGGAAGTGCTTGACTGGTTCTGAAGCCTCCACCCAGCCTGTTGCAGCTAGTAGTGGAGTCAATTGTCGAAGCCCTCATTCGCCGTCCTTTTCACCTGCAGTTCGTATTTGATGACGTGATATGTATATACTCAGCATGGAGGTCTGCCATACCAGCCTCTATAGTATAAATGTATTAACCCAGATGAAGATGGGTGGAAACCAGAAACGTGTATTGCCTTAAAATTATACTGCACTAAATTTAGCTGATTACTGTAATTCCTCATGTAATAAGATGTTCCCTCTCTTTTTCTTCTTCTTTTCTGGCGCCCTGTCCTGGGGTTTCACAGGTTCGGCATGATTAGGATCGGTCTTGGCAAGCTTAATTTTAAGGAATGGCCAGATGTCCTTCCACCCACCACCCCATACCCCCCAGGATGGAATCAGTGTACGACAGATGTCTGTGTCTAGTGTAACCCATGGAATAGTGCGAACCTGTTCAGATGCCTGCGAGATGTGCAACTGAGGCGGAACGTGAGAACCAGCCCAGTATTCACCTAGCGGTATGTAGAAAACCACCTGAAAACCACATCCAGGCTGGCTGGCACGCCTGCCGACGTCGGTAATTCGCCAGGCGGGACCGGCGTGCCTACCCGAGTCCAGGAAGCAGCACGTTAGCGCTCTCGGCTATTCTGGCGGATTAGGTAATAAAATGCTGCTTACTTTCAAAAAATCCATAATACACAGTAAGCCCTCGTTTGAGAGGGGACGGTTGCACTTCTTCTTCAACAAGATATATTTTAAAACTGAAAGCTCTGACTCCATTTTACCAGCACTTCGAGCAATGAGAGACAGCAACAAAGCAGCGTCTAGAAAGCGCTATAGAAAAAAAAGTGCCTAACGAGTCGTTCACGCAGGAGAGTCGTACAACATACCGTCGTTTGACCATGCACAGACTCCCGTATGGAGGACAGAGTGCTAAGCATCGCGGGTGTAGAGAAGCAACTGAAAGACTTGAAGGCAAGTAAGTCGCCTGTCCTGATGGAATCGCAGTTCGGCTTTTCAAAGTGTACTGCACAGCGTTGGCCCCTTACTTAGCTTGCAGTTAACGTGATCCTCTCGTCTATTGCAAAGTCCAAATTGACGAACAAAACGCGCAGCTGCCTCCTGTATACAGGGTGGTCCACTGATTGTGACCGGGCCAAATATCTCACGAAATAAGCATTAAAGGAAAAAACTACAAAGAACGAAACTCGCCTAGCCTTAAGGGGGAAACCAGATGGCGCTATGGTTGGCCTGCTAGATGGCGCTGCCATAGGTCAAACAGATATCAAATGCGTTTTTAAAAATAGGAACCCCCTTTTTTATTACATATTCGTGTAGTACGTAAATAAATACGAATGTTTTAGTTGGACCACTTTTTTCGCTTTGTGATAGATGGCGCTGTAATAGTCACAAATGTATAAGTAGGTGGTGTCGCCTAACATACCATCAGTGCGGACGGTATTTGCTTCGTGATACATGACCCGTCTTAAAATGGACCGTTTACGAATTGCGGAAAATGTCGATATCGTGTTGATGTATGGCTATTGTGATCAAAATGCCCAACGGGAGTGTCTTATGTATGCTGCTCGGTATCCTGGATGACATCATCCAAGTGTCCGGACCGTTCGCCGTATAGTTACGTTATTTAAGGGAACAGGAAGTGTTCAGCCACATGTGAAACGTCAACCACGACCTGCAACAAATGATGATGCCCAGGTAGGTGTTTTAGCTGCTGTCGCGGCTAATCCGCACATCAGTAGCAGACAAATTGCGCGACAATCGGGAATCTCAAAAACGTCGGTGTTGAGAATGCTACGTCAACATCGACTGCACCGGTACCGTATTTCTATGCACCAGGAATTGCATGGCGACGACTTTGAACGTCGTGTACAGTTCTGTCACTGGGCACAAGAGAAATTACGGGACGATAACAGATTTTTTGCAAGCGTTCTATTTAGCGACGACAGCGGTAACGTAAACGGGCATAATATGCACTAGTGCGCAACGGAAAATCCACGGTGGCTGCGACAAGTGGAACATCAGCGACCTTGGCGGGTTAATGTATGGTGCGGCATTATGGGAGGAAGGATAATTGCCCTCCATTTTATCGATGGCAATCTAAATGGTGTAATTTATGCTGATTTCCTACGTAATGTTCTACCGATGTTATTACTAGATGTTTCACTGCATGACAGAATGGCTATGTACTTCGAACATGATGGATGTCCGGCACATAGCTCGCGCGCGGTTGAAGCGGTATTGAATGGCATATTTCATGACAGGTGGATTGGTCGTCGAAGCACCATAACATGGCCCGCACGTTCACCACATCTGACGTCTCCGAATTTCTTTCTGTGGGGAAAGTTGAAGGATATTTGCTATCGTAATCCACTGACAACGCCTGACAACATGCGTCAGCGCATTGTCAATGCTTGTGCGAACATGACAGATGGCGAACTACTCGCCATTGAGAGGAATGTCATTACACGCATTACCAAATGCATTGAGGTTGACGGACATCATTTTGAGCACTTATTGCATTAATGTGGTATTTACAGGTAATATCACGCTGAAACAGCATGCGTTCTCAGAAATGATAAGTTCACAAGGGTACATGTATAATACTGGAACAACCGAAATGAAATATTCAAACGTACCTACGTTCAGTATTTTAATTTAAAAATCCTACCTGTTACCAACTGTTTGTCTAAAATTGTGAGTCATATGTTTGTGACTATTACAGCGCCATCTATCACAAAGAGAAAAAAGTGGCCCAACTAAAACATTCATATTTATTTACGTACTACACGAATATGTAATAAAAAATGGGGGTTCCCATTTTAAAAAATTCAGTTGATATCCGTCTGACCTATGGCAGCGCCATCTAGCGGACTAGCCATAGCGCCATCTGGTTTCCCCCTTCAAGCTAGACAAATTTCGTTTTTTTTAGTTTTCTCGTTTGACGCTTATTTCGTGAGATATTTGGCCCGGTCACGCTCAATGGACCAACCTGTATGAGAAGGCTATAAGGAGGGAACCGCAACATTACTGATAAATATATTTAATATCAGTTTGCTGCAGAATCTTTGAAAGTATTCTCAGTTAGAATATAATACATTTCCTCAGTCAAGCATGATTTTAGAAAACGTCGCTCATGCGATACACAGCTTGCCCTTTCCTTTCATGAGATCCTGTGAACAATGGAGAAAGGGCAACCGGCGGATTCGATATTCCTAGATTTCTGCAAAGCATTTGACGTGGTGCCACACTGCCGACAATTAACGAACGTGCAAACATACGGAACAGGTTCCCATGTATGTGAGTGGCTCGTCCTCAAGTAACAGAACCCACTATGTTGTCCTCGACGGCGAGTGTTCGTCAGAGATCACGGTATCGATATGAGCGCCTCACGGATGTTATTTTCTACATACACAAGTGTCCAAAATTAAAGCAAGATAGAGAAATTTTGCAAGCTAGCTTTTATTTTACCCCGAAACAGTGTAAACAGGTGATAGTAAAATAGAAACAATGTAAAGAATACAGAACGTAAAGAGCTGCAATATGCATAACGGTAGACAAACGTGTTCTTCGTCTTTTCCAACTTTGCAACTTAACGGATTTACACACACATTCCGATAGCTGGTTAATGTGCTCAGTATGGGGTGTGACCACCTCTGGCAGAAAGAAAGGCATGACAACTACAGGACATGCTGAGAATGACGTCATTAGCCTCATGTTGAGGCAATAGCACCCATTCGTCCTGCAAAGCTTCTCGCAGTCCTGTAGAGTGGTTAGTGGATGCTGACGTGATGCAAGCCGCCTCCCTAGTGCATCCCAGACATGCTCTATGGGATTCAAATCTGGAGAGCGAGCAGGCCACGCCATGGGTGCAACATCTTCCGTTTCCAAGGAAACATCAATCACCTGTGATTTATGAGATCGAGCATTATCGTCCATCAGCACGAAGTCTGAACTAGCAGCATCTCTCAATAATAGCAAATGAGGTCTCAAGATCATGTCACGATACCTGACAGCAGTTAAACCTTACCCATTCACCTAAAAAATTTCATGAATAGGGGTTCGATTGGTAAACATAATCCCTGCCCGGACCATTAGGAATCGTCCTAGATATTGGTCTCTTTTCCACAATGTTTGGGTACCGAAACCGTGTTCCACGTTCCCTCCAGATGCGAATCGAGAATCACTCTCCAGATTAAATTGGGACTCATCTGTGAAAACAACGTTGGCTCACTGTTCGACCGTCATCACTATAGACGTTCACTTCTGTAAAGACGCGTCATAGGTAGACATACAGCAGGTCTCCGACCGTAAAGGCCACTCTGCCGAAGTCTTCTGCACACCGTTTGCCTCGATACAACACTTCCAGTGGATGCTGCGAGCTCACATGTCAGTTGCCGTGCGGTACTAAGGCCGTACTGTCGTGTCAAATAACGGTCCTCTCTTCTGAAGTCACACGTGGTCGGCCCTGCCCTCGTTTTCGGAATAAACTGTCACCATAAAGCAAGAAACAACAGAACGGTTCACATTAAGCCACGGAGCAACATCAGTTTGTGACTGTTCAAAAATGGTTCAAAAGGCTCTGAGCACTATGGGACTTAACATCTGTGGTCATCAGTCCCCTAGAACTTAGAACTACTTAAACCTAACTAACCTAAGGACATCACACACATCCATGCCCGAGGAAGGATTCGAACCTGCGACCGTAGCGGTCACGCGGTTCCAGACTGTAGCGCCTAGAGCCGCACGGCCACACCGGCCGGCGTTTGTGACTGTCCTGCTTCCTTTCTTTCTATGGCTCTTCACTGCAGAGCGTCTGCTAGACATCTTCTCTGTGCCGTACTGCACCGTCTGTGACTGTGTGCACATTTATTGTGGATAAGGGGCTGTCCAGCAAACACTACCTCGTTCATGTGTGTTCTGACGTTATCGTTGACACGTTTGTCCGTTGACTGGACTACCATCTTCCGTGATCGTACGGACATCTGGTTGACAGTTTGTATGATTATATCGTGAACTAGACAGATAACGGGGAAATAGCACTTTGTTGCTTTAATTTGGGACACCACTGTACGTAAATGACCTGACGGATCGGGTAGGCAGCAGTCTGCGATTGTTTGCTGTTGATACTGTGGTGTAGTGGAAGGTGTAGTCGTTGAGTGACTGTAGGAGGACGCAAGATGATTTAAACAGAATTTTTGCTTAGTGCGATGAACGGCAGCTAACTCTAAATGAATAAAAATGTAAGTTAATGCAAATGTGCAGGAAGAACAAATACATAATGTTCGAATACAGCATTAGTGGTGTCTTACTTGACATAGTCACGATTAAGTATGTAGGCTTACGTTGCCAAGCAATATGAAACGGAATGAGAATATGAGGACTATAGCAGGGAAGGTCTACTTCGGTTTGTGGAGAGAATATTAGTAAAGTGTGGTCCGTCTGTTAAAGAGACGGAATGCAGGACACGAATGGGACCCACTGTTGTGTTTTGGATCAGCACCAGGTCGGATTAAAGGAAGACATCGAAGCAGGTCAGAGGCAGGCTGATAGATTTGTTACTAGTAGGTTCGAATAATGTGCCAGTATTGTGGAGATGCTTCGGGGACCCAAATGGGAGTCAGTGGAGGGAAGGCGACGTTCTTTCCGCGGAGCACTTTTGAGAAAATTTAGAGAAACGGCATTTGAGGCCGACTGCAGAGTAGTTCTACTGGTACCAACGTATATTTCGAGTAAGGGCGATCAAGATTGGAGAATTTAGAGCTCATACAGAGGCATATGGACAGTTGTACTCCCTCGCTCTATTTGTGAGTGGAACAGGCCACCCTTCGTCATGCATCATACGTTGTCTGGTGGAGTGTGTATGTAGGTGTAGATATACAGATAGAATGAAAGTGCAGCGAGTTTTGTCGAGTTAAATGTTGAGTTGATGCTTGCAACATCGCCAGTCCATCATAACATTGGTCCATGCAAAGCCTATCTGGAACAAGTGAAAGAGTTTCCATACCTGAGCTATGCCATTGTTACATGGCAGTTTATGCCCAAGCTGTCATGCAACTTTTTTTATATTGTAATATGCACATACCAATAGTCAGTAAAGTCGATTCTTTAGCGGTGCATGAAAACTGCAGATAATACTGACTAATGCCAATGAATGCACATCTAATTATTTCTTCGTGTAGTTTCGTTTTATTGCGGTTATGGAGTCCTGTTATTTTCTGCAGCCTGGGGGCTTTCTTTAAGTGGCTCATGATAGTACAGTTAACTTAGAAGGACGAGAGTGTCATAAACTTGTTCACTGCTGAAAGCTATTCCCAGTCAGATGTAGAACAGGGAAGTCGCAGTGTCCTGTGTCCACAGACCATCGACGTAGGAGGGTGGCCTGCATCCTAAAAAATATTTCTTGTGTGAGATGCTAGAAGGAATCCTTTTCGGCGAGATAAGATCTGTAAGCCAGGTGATAGATTCAGAGCTCGACACCATGTGACCAGCAGTTGCTCGCGGTTGGGCCTCGAAGGAATGTTTGTTTAAATCCGAGTAAGAGAGTGTGTGGCTGGCTCACAGTTATTACTTTGGTAGGAGGTGTATTTTCCCGGGCACCTCTAAGTGAAAGGGTTTCAGTTGGCCAGGATTGGAAATCTGTCATGTAGTGGGAAAGATTCTCTGCCTTCCTCCCCAAGCTACACCATTATTGGTTAACCATGTCAAATCTGTGAGAACAGGAATTTGTTATACTTCTTTGTAAAATAATTATTAGTCAAAAACTGCAAAGTCTGTGCAGTTGGCTAGTGAGATTCCTACCCAGGCACATACAGCTAATGTTTGTTTAAGATATTCAGCTACGTTTCAGAAAGCGAAGTGAGAACATACTTGCAGCAGAGAGGTTAAAGAGAACAGGTAGTTGCAGAGAACTGCTGAGAGAGATGTCTTAAACTTAGAGCACAGGACGCAGAATTTCCAGCAGCAACTGCAGCTGACTTACACACTCACACCATTTCGGAATGGTGATCTACCGATGCATTCACCAGGGTGAGGGGTGTGTGACTATAGATAAAGTGCATCACTGTTTAATTTCGCTATTATGACATTTGCAGCCTGGTGGTTGCACCCATCATGCACTTTAGCGAGTCTGTTGATGATCGCTCTTCCCTTTCC
Organism: Schistocerca piceifrons; assembly: GCF_021461385.2. Classification (NCBI taxonomy): domain Eukaryota; kingdom Metazoa; phylum Arthropoda; class Insecta; order Orthoptera; family Acrididae; genus Schistocerca; species Schistocerca piceifrons. The sequence continues at coordinate 584,324,876 of NC_060142.1, read as the reverse complement.
AGGGATCTTTCTTCTAATCTCTAACCATTCTCACAGTCATTAGTCGTATCCACGATATAGTTTCATATTATGCATTAAGGGGATACGAAATGGGATTTTGGATTAAAAAATCGATTTTCGTTTTATTGGCGTATTATATTCCGCCAAGTTTTGTAGTGGGACGAAATTAAGCGTCACCCATCCACCAAAGTCAGCCCAGTTTGCAGGTGACTATAAGTTTAATTTAGTTTTGTTTATGTGTTTTCTTATTATTTGTAATAAGATGTGAATTATCTAAAAGTTTTGTATTTTTTTTATGTGTTTCATGTACGGAGAGATCGGCGCAACGAACGGGGACAGCATCTTCGTTGCCGCGACCAGAGAGGAAATTGCTGGCCGCTATACGTCGCGGGTCGACAGCCAAGGAGCAACAGAAGATCCTGGAACCGAGTTGTTGCGTCGTGTTTCCAAAAAAATTAAAAATGAATTTTTATACTCTTTTTGTACAACAATGACGTCATAATGAGCTTAATCTTATTGAGATGTTAGTCACTGTCTGTCAACGCTCAAGTTCACATCTGTATGTGTAGGAAGCTAATAAAATAGTGTATGCTATTAAAGTTGAAACACGTGTCTTGAAGATTTATTTATGAAGAATTGTGTGAACGGATTAATAATATATTTGACAAGATTAGTAATTCTTACGTCGTTCACCGAAACTTTGAATCTAAAAAGTTTATTTAATGTGTGATTCTGATATCGATTAGATCAAGATAACGTGTGTCGATATAATTTTCTGAGGAGAAACAAACGAAATTTAAATTCGAAAAAGTTACGAAAACCAATTGGCCCAAGTGATGTAATTCTTTGCATACGACTCAACGGATGTTTTACAGTTTCGTTCAAGAACCATTCTAGGACAATTTAAAAAAGAATATAAATAATTTTGAAGTGAGTGTAACTGTCGTGGGTGACGAAGTCTGCACATGGTCATATATCAAACGAAAACATAAACACGTCGTTACACCGCACCGTGGCGACCTTAGAAACAGGACTTGTGTGCAACTAAGGCACACAGGTACGAAACAAAACATCAAGAGTCCTTCGGAAGTCAACGCGAGTTTTCGTGGAGCCTTCACCAGCCAGCGGCGACTTCGTGGGTGTGGGCATCTGACGGAGCCGCAGCCAAGCAGTACGGTCACGCAGTTGTTCCACGAGAAGGCGCATCTGTTGGGCAGCAGCTGAACACTGCAAACCCCGACAACCTTTTTTCTCCCTAAACTAATAGGCCCAGTACGTCAGCTGCGGGGCGTTCCTCCGGCTGGTATTAGAGGTGTTGCTGAGGGCTTCGCCTGTCTACGGCGGTGCCGGGCGTGGTTGCAGCCAGCGACGTTTCCGGTGTTCGACTCAGCGTCCGGCCGGTTGCGGAAGCGGGGTCGCAGCATCTCAGCGGCTGCATCGACGGCTGTTACATCTGCAGCCCATAGCAGCACACTGATCATCGAGAACTACAAATTACAATATTAGTGTCCGGTGAGTTTGTTTCAAGTTGGAAGTGGAGTGTTGTACATAGGAAGTGTGCTTTTACAGGATTGTTGATTACAAGTTTGCGTGTGTAAATAGTTAATATCTTACAATAATGTCGGGAAGTGAAATGTCAGACGAAGAGCAATCTATGTCCGATAGGAGCGTGAGATCCCTTTTTAGGGCGATCGCTAAATTGAAACAATCTAACGAAGAATCTACTGCTAGATTAAAAGAGGAATTAAAACAGGCTAACGAGGAATCTACTGCTAGATTAAAAGAGGAATTAAAACAGTCTAACGAAGAATCTATGGCTAGATTAAAACAGTCTAACGAGGAATCTACTGCTAGACTTAAAGGGGAGCTAACAAAATCAACAGACAGGTTGCAGGAATATCTTAATGAAACCAGTCGAGAATTAAGTGATAAAATAGAGTCTTCTAAAGTTGAAATGCAGGAAAAATTAGTAGGACTTAGTAATAAGATTGCTGATAATTGTAAAAGGTTAGAAGAACATATCCAGGAATCGCGCGAGGAAAAAGCTCGCATGCGACACGATATTACTGACTTATCCGAGAGACTAGATAGTGTCAATATCTTAGTTGTAAATGAAATACAGAAAAATAACGATATGTTACGAGATGAATTTTCTATGTAAACAGAAACTGTTCGCAGAGAATTATTGAAATCTATTAAAGAGGTCTCTACCAAACCTGTAGAGATTTCTTCAATAGATAATGTAGAATTAGAAACATTAACTCATCAAGTAGAAAAGGACCATACCGAAATCGAAAACATGAAATTTTTAATTACTGAGATATGCAGTAACCTTGAGACTGCCAAAGATAATAATATTGACGAAGGTACAGAGCGTTCACATCGTGAACACAGTGAAGAATCGATATTAGCTAATCGCGTATCCAATACAGAAATGCGGATACAGGAAATTACTAAACGGTTATCGGAATTAGATAATAACGAGAACATTTCAGGTAGCAGAGGTAATAACATAATCAGAGACAACAGTCGCATCGAATTTGCTAGCACGGACGACAACAATATGAATAAGGCAATCACGGCAAGCCAATCCGATGCAACTCCGTCTCTGCAAGCTAAACAAAATCCGACTATTTCTCTCGCAGAATGTCTGGATGACATAACAACAAATTCAAATGTAGCAAGTCGATTTCCTGTATTCAAACCAGGAGGCGAACTGCACCCTATAATCTTTATAAAAGCTTTTGAAACATCATTATCTCCTAAATGGAGTAATGAAAAACGCATTCAATTTGTAATAGGACATTTAGAAGCAGAAGCTGCGGAATGGGCAGTACTGCATAGAAATGAATTCAGGGATTGGGATGATTTTGTTAAGCAGTTTAAACAAAATTATTGGTCAAGAGGAAAACAACAACACTTAACTTTAGAGTTGTTAGACCCTCCTCCATATTCTAAACGGTGGGGAGGTTATAGGAATTATTTTGAATGGCATTTAAACCGTGCTAAATTAATTGAAGAACCAATTATTGAAAGTCATTTAATACGAGTACTAATTAGTAGGTTACCGTATTACGTAAAGGAAAGAATGATAGAAAGAGAATGGTCACAGCCGTGCGAATTGTTAGGATATTTAGAGCAGTTAGATATACTTAATAGAGAAAGGGAAGACGAGAAGTTTAGATTTGGTAGAAATGACAATCCTCGAAATAATAATAATGATTCAGAACCACGAAAAGCTAATAACAACAATCATAGTCGGTTCTGTTATATAAAACGTCAATCTAAAGATAAAGAGAGCCAGCAAAATCGTGGTAATAACTCTAAAGTGCGGAAATTACACAATAGCGATCATGAGATAAATCATCCTCAAGTAATTAAGGAAGGTCAAGTGGTAGGTGACGTCATCATAGAACGTTCGGAAAACTAGTAAAGTCCTTTAGTACGGGTCAACTAAAGGGAACTATTGGTCAAGATTATCCAAGACCCAATTGCAATTTATCTTTAAGCTGCCAAAAGGACGGTGACTGGCAACAAGATTTACTTCAGGAAGACAATCAGATAAGGGAGAATGTAACATATAAACCCGTTATTAAAGGTTATATTAAAGATACCGAAGTAAATATTATAGTTGATTCGGGTAGCGAAGTAAGTATTTTATCCAAAGAATTATTTCAGCTTAAAAGAAAATATTGGAATTTCCCGACTTTACCTGTAACTGGGGTGAAAATTGTAGGAGTTACTGGTAAAAGAAGTCAAAATATTACTGAAGAAGTTTATATAACTTTTGAAATTGCTAAACAATTAATTGCTCACTCTGTACTCGTCGTAGCCAACTTAAATGTGGCCATAATTTTAGGTATAGATTGGCTGTGTAAATATAAAGCTATATTAGATTTTAAAGATTCTTCCTTAACCATTCATAAGGAGGCATGTACTTTTAAGGTGAGGTTCTCTAACAGTCAAGTACCTGAAAATTGCTACGAATCCTTACAGATTAAGTACGCACCGACCGTGAATCTATTAACAGATTTTAGTGATCTTGGGTATGCAGTATACCAATGTCAGGCTAGTAATAGTATCGAAACCGAAGTGAAAGAAAAATGTTTATCTACGAATTGTCTATCCGAGCAAGAAAAGGAAGAGTTGGAATCTTTGATGTTAGAATTTAGAGCCGTCTTCTCAGATGAACCGGGGAGAATTAAAGATTACGTTTGTAAACTTAAGATTAAAGATAAAAAACCATTCTTTAAGAAACCTTATCCCATTCCAGTACAATTCAAAGAACCGGCTAGTAGAGAAATAAGTAAGATGCTAGAACAAAACATTATCGAACGATCATGTAGCGCTTTTAACAGTTCGTTGTGGGTAGTTAAGAAAGCTACTGGTGGGGTACGACTGGTTCTGGATGCCCGTGAATTAAATAAAATTATAGAGATGGAAAGAGACAGACCTATTCCTACGGAGGACGTACTTCTTAAGATTGCTGGTTCTCGTTATATGAGTACAATGGATTTAACCGCCGGCTACCATCAAGTAACATTACACCCGGATTCACGGCAATATACGGCTTTTCTTTTTGAAGGTAGATCATATCAGTTCCAAGTTTTACCTTTTGGACTTAATATATCAGTGTCAACTTTCATTAGGGCATTAGATTCTGCTTTGGGTCAGCAATTGTTACAAAAGATTATTTTATATGTAGATGATATTTTGGTAGCTACTAAAACGTGGGAAGAACACGTAACGATATAACGGGAATTGTTTAACCGTTTAATTGACAGAGGAGTTACTTTAAAATTATCTAAGTCTTACTTCGGAAAGGAGGAAGTGAGATTTTTGGGGCATATAGTGGACAGTAAAGGTATTAGGCGAGACCCAGCACGTATTGAAGCTATTGCTCGATGCCCGAGTCCTAGAAATCGGAAACAATTGAAATCATTCTTAGGAATGGTAGGATTTCTGAGAAGATTTCTTCCAGGGCAGGATATTGTTAATCCTACATTACTAGATTTATTGAAAGAGAAGTCAGTATGGCTCTGGGGACAAAAGGAAGAGGAAGTTTTTAATAAGATAAAAGGAGCGTTAACCAAAGCCAAAATGTTATACCACCCAGATTTCGATCAGGACTTTGGTATGTGTACGGATGCCTCTGATTATGGTGTGTCTTGTGTAATATTCCAAGGTGATCTGACCAATGAAGAGGGATTATATCGGCCTATTGGATTCGCTAGTCGAACTTTAAATAAACATGAAAGAAATTATTTTGTATCCGAGAAGGAAGCTCTCGCAGTGGTATGGGGTTTTCAACGATTTAGAGGATTATTAATGGGAAGAAAAACAATTGTATATACTGATCATCAGGCTTTAATCTTTTTGAACAATTGCCGGTTACTTCACCGTAGGCTATTACGTTGGGTATTATACTTGCAAGAATTTCAGTACGAAATTAGGTATATAAAAGGATCTCAGAATGTAATTTCAGATGCTTTGTCAAGGCTTCCCGTAGGAATGGAGAATATTAATATTGCAGAAGAACCAGGAACAAATTATCATGTTTATTTCCTTTTGACTAAGGAGAACGAACGTAAGGTTAAACGGATAGTAACTGCTGTTAGATGCAATCAAAGAAATGACGATCAATATAAGGACCTTATACAAAACCTTAATAATGGGGACGAAACAGTTAACACCCGGGGTGTGTGGTTATATTTTAACGACTTGTTGTATTGGAAAGCACAGAGGGAACACCAGAGATGGAAAATCTGCATTCCGAAAACTGTTGTGGACGAGTTAATTACTTATATTCATGAAGGTTACGGGCATTTTGGAGTTCATAAATGTATTAAACATCTAATGAAGTATTATTATTTCAAAAATATGTCACGTATTGTGAGAAGTATTATTAGGGCTTGTGAAACCTGTCAAAAAGTTAAAGTTAATAACAAATCCAAGCGTTATAAATTATATGCTGTAATTCCTCGAGGTTTGTGGGATCTACTGTCATTAGATTTTTTCGGCCCTCTGCCTCGTAGTTCAGGAGGATTTACATATGTGTTTGTTGTAATGGAATGTTGGTCCAAACATGTGAAACTGTATACTTTGAAACGAGCGAATACAGCAAGCGTTATACGCTGCCTCACCCGAAATTACTTTGTTAACTGGGGCATTCCTAAACGACTTATGTCTGACAACGGTAGTGCCTTTATTAGTCAAAGATTTCAAGATATGATAAGACAATATGGAATCAAACATATCTTAATTTCGAAATATCACCCTCAAAGTAATTTAGTAGAAAGAGTCATGAAAGAATTAGGACGATTATGTAGAACTTATTGTGCACATAAACATACTCGGTGGGCCAAACTAATGCCTGAATTCGAAAAGATATTAAATGAATTGCCTCACCTAACGACGGGATTATCACCTATAGAAATTTTAGGCAAACGAATTATAGGTGAGCCTTTACTAGCTGCTTTACCTTGGCCACCAGTAAATGAGATACAACAAGATATTCCAGACGAAAAAGTTTGCGAACAGATTGTAAAAAATGCCGAACGGAGAATTAAAAGTTATAATCAACAGGCTATAGAACCCTCATTTCAGGTAGGAGATCTTGTGTTAGTACGATCTCATCCTAAAAGTTCTAAGATCGATAAGGAATGTAGAAAATTCTTCTTTATCTTTGAAGGTCCATATGTTGTACATAAGATTGTACATCCCAAAGCATTACTTCTTATGGAACCTTCATCAGGTGTAATTAAAGGATTATATAGTGTTGATCAAATGAAACTCTTCATTCCTAAATAAGTTAATATTTAGTCTATGTTACATACGGAAGAGCGTTCATAGTTTATTCATGTGAAGTTTTCGTGATAGTTACGTATTATTTTAAAGAATAGAACAGAAAGCTTAAACAAGTGTTCTACAATAATCTACTGGTACTTCAAAAAGAGAAAGATAACCCAAAGGGGGATTTATATGGAAGAAATTTTGCTCTTAGGTCAAAAGGAATTTTGCATATTTTAAATTTACTCGGATAGTAGGAACCAAAGGGGATGGTTAATAGTTTTAGGGACCATGGGCGTCCAGAGCTATATGGCTCACGAGAACATAGCAGAGTGCCTTTAATAGAGGTTTGCAATAGTGTTAATATAGAACACACCAAACGGGGCTCTCTCGCTTGTTTCTCCTAAATAAATGGCCATTACCCAACAAGGTGTCCGAAGGTAAAGAAAGCCGTGCCGAGATTCTAAAGAGAGTTTTGCTTGATTTCTTCTTGACCTCAGGCATAAATAAGGCATTAGGGAAGAGAATGACGTAAAGTAAATAGTACTATTAGTTATTGTGAGAAACTTATTAGTAATATACATTCTTGAAAAGAATAACTCTAGTAAATAAATGAAACTGAAACTAATCTATCACAATTTGAACGCTCTGTCCTAATGTACAACGTTAAAGAACGTACTAAATTAGTATTTATTAGCAACTATTAACTGAAGAGGAGCAATCTCCCTATATTCGGTTACGAATTACCATAAGAGCACAATTAAGAGTAAATGACAAATAGTCACAACGATATCGTATTAAAAGGATTAAATCTCTCTAATAGCAAGGACTCTAGGTTACGTAAAATGTGAGGAAAATGTATTAACAGTTAAATATTGTATATTGAACAGTTTTAATTCCGGTTAACACCTGACAAACTGAGCTTGTGGGTGGGGTATGTAGTGGGACGAAATTAAGCGTCACCCATCCACCAAAGTCAGCCCAGTTTGCAGGTGACTATAAGTTTAATTTAGTTTTGTTTATGTGTTTTCTTATTATTTGTAATAAGATGTGAATTATCTAAAAGTTTTGTATTTTTTTTATGTGTTTCATGTACGGAGAGATCGGCGCAACGAACGGGGACAGCATCTTCGTTGCCGCGACCAGAGAGGAAATTGCTGGCCGCTATACGTCGCGGGTCGACAGCCAAGGAGCAACAGAAGATCCTGGAACCGAGTTGTTGCGTCGTGTTTCCAAAAAAATTAAAAATGAATTTTTATACTCTTTTTGTACAACAATGACGTCATAATGAGCTTAATCTTATTGAGATGTTAGTCACTGTCTGTCAACGCTCAAGTTCACATCTGTATGTGTAGGAAGCTAATAAAATAGTGTATGCTATTAAAGTTGAAACACGTGTCTTGAAGATTTATTTATGAAGAATTGTGTGAACGGATTAATAATATATTTGACAAGATTAGTAATTCTTACGTCGTTCACCGAAACTTTGAATCTAAAAAGTTTATTTAATGTGTGATTCTGATATCGATTAGATCAAGATAACGTGTGTCGATATAATTTTCTGAGGAGAAACAAACGAAATTTAAATTCGAAAAAGTTACGAAAACCAATTGGCCCAAGTGATGTAATTCTTTGCATACGACTCAACGGATGTTTTACAGTTTCGTTCAAGAACCATTCTAGGACAATTTAAAAAAGAATATAAATAATTTTGAAGTGAGTGTAACTGACGTGGGTGACGAAGTCTGCACATGGTCATATATCAAACGAAAACATAAACACGTCGTTACACCGCAGTTTCCTCTTTCAAATGACGTATCATACATATCTCTACTAGAATTATAACTATTATCTTTTTATAGATTCGTGAGATCGGGTATTGCGCTTTAGTTATACACGTCTATCATGGCTGACCATAAACTTTTTGGCAGTACGTTTATGTGACATGAATTCAAATATCCCGCTTTCCAGCGACTCTTTATACTCTATTTGTCCGAAAATGTTTCCCTCTGTTTTCCTCAAGTTACTCTTTGACTTTGTGACGGGACTGTTTGTAAACAGTGTGCTATATGAAAGTTGTTGTTGTCGAGTTACTTCGTATTTAGTGATTCATTTTTCGCAGTGAAAATGCCTAGAGCTACAACAAAAGTGTTTAAAAAGCGTGTGAACTGGCAACAGAAAAGATATGATGATTCATTAGAAAAGCAAAGCAGTTCTTCATCATCACTGTTGGAAAATGTGTGTCCACTTACTACTGATTTGCGGAACGAACTTACTTCAAATTAAAACAGTGCTTTTCATAAAAAAACTAAGAGATTTGGAAGAGAAATATAATTTACTTGATAAAGGGAAAGCAGTTCTTGAACTCATTGATACGAGTATATTGTGCGAAGCTCTTGAAAACATTGTGTGCTACAAAAAACGTCAAGGAAACGTTTCTCTGAAAGTAGAATCCCATATTGGTCTGGTGATATGCTACGTGGTGTTCTAAATCTTCCAAGTGTACCTTCAAAGTTTGAGGCTTACAACTATGTACTAGGATCTGCAGTTGAAGATGTAGCAAAGAAGTCAATGCAGGTAGCTGTGGAAGAAGCAGTGAAAGAAAATGATGGCAGTCGTGACCTCACAGTAGCTTTTGATGGCACGTGGCAAAAAAGGGGTCACACATCCAACAGTGGTGTTGTAACAGCAACTAGTGTTGACACAGGCAAGGTTATTGATGTTGCAATAATGTCTAAATACTTTAGATGCATAGACAGGCTGAAAAATGAACATAGTGATGATTATGTTGCTAATGATTATGTTAGTAGTGGTGGCATGGAGGTTGCTGGAGTGAAAAAAATTTTTCATCGCTCTTCAGAGTGGTATAATGTTCGTTATGTCAAGTATCTGGGAGATGGTGACTCTAAAGGATTCAAAGAAGTTTTGGAAAGCAAACCATATGGAAACGGCGTAAATATAAGCAAACTTGAATGCATAGGACATGTGCACAAGAGAATGGGTGCCAGACTGAGAAGGTTAAAATCAGTTATAAAAGGGAAAAAACTAGATGAGGGAAAAACCTTCCAGACTGAAGCGCCTAGAACCGCTCGTCCACAGGGGCCGGCAAGAAACTAGTTAGGTTTACGCAGTTCTAAGTTCTAGGTGACTGATGACCTCAGATGTTAAGTCCCATAGTGGCTCTGAGCACTATGGGACTTAACTTCTGAGGTCATCAGTCCCCTAGAACTTAGAACTACTTAAACCTAACTAACCTAAGGACATCACACACGTCCATGCCCGAGGCAGCATTCGAACATGCGACCGTAGCAGTCGCGTGGTTCCGGACTGAGCGCCTAGAACCGCTAGACCACCGCGGCCGGCTAAGTCCCATAGTGCTCAGAGTCATTTTTTACTACCTTCTTCATATCACCAAGAAAAAATATGCAAAAAACCATAATTTATAGATATGAATTTTTTCGATGTATACCACTTTAAAGTTGGAAAATCCTTTGATCTTCTTTTTTCCGTTAGCATTTACGACGATTTAAGTACGGGCTCCACTATACTCAAATTTTGGCAAGTTTATGCTTATTTGACTTTGTGGCCGAATTTTCTTCCTGTTGCCACAGCCTTAAGGTGGAACGACAGGGTGACAGTCGAAAAAACTGGAAATTTTTTTATTGCGGGATTCGAATGTATATACATTGAAGAATTATTCTCCAAAATATTATATGCGAACTCCAAAGAGTTTGAAGCCGAGCGTGCACGGCACACCTTGGCATTAGAGAACTGGTTGCCACAAGTAATTATCGACGCCATCACCCCTATTTATACCGATCTGAGTAAACCTGATTTGCTGGTGCGTTGTATTGGAGGTTTTACTCAAAATGTGGCCGAAAGTTTCGATAGTCTCATTTGGAGATACGCTCTAAAAATAACATCCGGCCGAAGCGAAATTGGCAACATTGCTGCAGATTTGGCCGTATGCCTATCAGTGTGGGCCATACTGGATTAATGCACGTGGAAAATGCCCTTCAAATCAAAATAGGCGATGAAATGCGCCGATTCAGTGAAGATAGAGAGGCCAACGGCGATGCCCTCAGATACGAAATGGGCTTTGAGGACTTAAATGAGGGCTTATCTCGTCGAAGTACCAGAAAGCGGCCATGCACTAGCCGGGGAGATCGATGATATCCCGTAAGTTTCTAGCTTTGTTCCTTTTTGTATGATAAATACTTGTGAAACTTTAAACGCGTTGTTCTCAAAACATTGTTTTCGACATGGTTGTCGCCGCCCACGCTACAATTCTCATCCGATTTTGATGATTTTTGGTTTCCTTGAAGCAAATTGAATTCTGTTAAGTTCATATTATCCGATTTTTTAAATGTTGGCATGTATCATTTTTCTGTCAAGACAGAGGGGTCAGATAAACGCAATTTTTCAAATATTTATAATTTCACTATTTTTTTTAATCCCTATGCTGAAGTAAGATGATCTTGTCTCGAATGAAAACCCACAGTTGCATTAAATTCTGTTTATTTTAAACTTTGACCATGGTTTCTGCTATAATAATATAGCCTTCTTCCGAAGTCACATTAATAAATGAAAAATGTCTTAGCCCAGCGGCTGCGTCAAGACCAATAAAATAACATCAACAGACATAAGCGTGTTTCGAACATAAGTAAAATTACGTACGGCAACGTATGTCCTCGGCCACTAACCCCGAGTATAACAGAGGTAGTGGAGGAGGTCATACGTTGCCGTACGTAATTTTACTCATGTTCGAAACACGCTTATGTCTGTTGAAGTTATTTTATTGGTCTTGACGCAGCCACTGGGATAAGAGATTTTTCATTTATTAGTGCGACTTCTGAAGAAGGCTGTATTATTATAGCATAAACCATGGTCAAGGTTTAAAATAAACATAGTTTAGTGCAACTGTGGGCTGCTTTTCATTCGAGACAGTTTCGTAACGGTTGCTCTTCTCGCTGCGATGATGAAAATAATAAAGTAAAATGACATCTGTAAGGTTCAGTGTGACATGTTACGTTCATGTTTCAGATAACCACAACCGGAGTTACAGCTACAACCGTCGATCTACCTCCTTTCAGAGCTGCCTCGGAAAAATCCCGATTACGCAGTGAAAATATTAATATTTTTTAATAAAAAAATACGAATAAAAACTTCAGTGTATACTTCATTCATTGCAGCGAACCTCATTTGTGTACTACATTCCAGTACGGAGGAAAAAATCCTGAATTTGAACAGTATTTTCGTCCGTCACCATGTCGTTCCCCCTCAAAGAAAGGGAGGCCGTGTGTGCCATCTCTCAGTGAATTGCGTGTGTTTTCGTATTTTAAATATTTTTAAATCGCATTTTCTGTGGCAGAGATTGAGAACCATCCCATAACATGCCTGAAAGGGCAGAGGTACCGCCTAAAAACTGTACTCTGGCTGGCCTGTGCACCGCCACGGACGTGTAACGCGCTACCGAGACCGATCAGTCACAGTAAATATGCGGTAAACGTCTGAAAAGTAACCAATAACTTTTGTACAAAATTTTTGTAGTTCTTGAGTGGAGGGCCCTTAGGTGCAGATAGAATGGAGACCTTATGTGAACTGCTATCAGGATGTTTGAATGAACTTTCCACCACACAGTTCGGTGAGGCAGTATTACACAGTTATCCCATTTAGCGTGTTGATGCGGTGTAAGTTAAAGATGAGAAAACGTGTAAACATAGCGCACTGTTGTCACTCAGTAGTTCTCTTTGGTGAAGAAACAACTTTCGCCGTTTCGAGCTCACAGCTCCCTGCAATTTGTCAGAAACGCTGCGAGTACAGAGGTAAGTTACGACCGGTTGTTTTATTGATTACATGTGCGCCTGAGTCCTCTCGAGTAAATTATTGCCGCCTAAGACGAGGCCAAAGGCGAGTCGTGACCGCATACGAAATGCGGATGTGCGCCGAGCGGCGCTGTTCGCTCGGAATTACTGCCGGCCGCTCCGGTGATGCCGCCCGTTTACGCGTCTTTATATGGCCGCGTCCAACTAGCCGGCGGCCAGTTGCTAGGGGCCCGCAGCCCGCGGGAAGACGGGGTGCCGACGGCTCCCGCGCCGCATGCTCGCCTTTCCGAACACAAAGGCGGACCGACAGCCGTGGTGGATCGGTGGACTTTATCACGTCATTAACAGCCGTCCCATGCTGGCGTGAGGGTCAGTACAACTGTGCTAGAAAAACCAAAATTATTACTTTGTCCATGTTTCGCTAACGCTTCTGCTCCATAGCTGTTTACTGTATTGATGAATAACAAACCGGAGCGGTTAATCATCAAAGCAGGAATTGAAACGATGAATGATGATTTGTACCACGGTCAGGATTCGAACCCAGGTCTCCTGCTCGCTAGGCAAATACGCTCACCGCTACGCCACCCTGGCACAGTAGCTTTGTACAACTACAAGCACTGCCCTAGCACACCTTCTTCGTCAGTCCAAATCTTATTCACGCCTCAGCCCGGTTGGTATCCACCATGAACTCCAACTGCACTGCAGAGGGTCTTTGACTGTTTTGGGATAGCACCTCTGCATCGAACGAAATGGGGGATCCTGCCTGAAACCCAGGCACACGTTCTTCAAATAAAACTCTGTGCTTCAGAGACCTTTAAAAGTCTAAAATATCTATGATGTACAGGGTGGTTATAATTAAAGCTAAACTTTCAACACGCTGTAAGAATAACACCACTGGTCAGAATGACGTCAAATTGCAACGCAATATTATGGGAGCAGGGGGAAAACGTATGGCAGAAGAAAGAAAAATAGTGTGAACATTGGTCAATAGATGGCGCTGTATGTGTCAGAATACGTAAATGGAAACACCTGTCATACGCACAACCCATTAAAGTTGGTATAAACACGACGTTCGGCATGACTGTCTCAATTCAGGATTGCGATCTGCTGGAAAAGCTGTATTACAAGAATGATGAATGTGCACACGCCGCTCTGCAGAAGTTCCGGACACTGAAGGGTTTGAAAAAAGGAACTGGTGCGATGACTGCCGTGGGTCTGAAGAAAATGATTCAGAAAGTCGTAAAGACGGGTTCCTTTGGCGTGCAACCTGGTAGAGGGAGGAAGCAGTGGCCACAGCAATGCAGGAGGAGACGAGTGGTGGTGTGCAAACGTGTAATGCACGGAGAGTTTCCCAAACAATGGACATGCCATCCAGCACGGTGCGTAAAATCCCACGAAACATCCTCTTTTGCTATTCATTCAAAATTACCCATGTGCACAAGTTGCTTCCTGTTGACCTGCCAGCAAGAGAGACCTTTGCTTTAGAATTTCTTGCTCGCATGGAAGTGGACAATGATTGGCCGTGGGAGATTTTGTGGACAGACGAAGCCCACTTCCATCTGACATGATATGTCAATACACAGAATTGTCGACTATGGGCAATGGAAAGTCTACAAGCAAATCAGCCAGTACCCCTTCGTCCTGTAAAGCCCCTGTGTGGTGCGGGTTCACGTCATCATTTGTCATAGGGCCACATTTTTTCGAAGAGACAAATGTTTCCGGTCCTGTTACCTGTACCGTCACTGGTAAGCGCTATGAGTGTCTTTTGCGCGACCACGTCATTCCAGCTCTCCAACAGCGTGGATGTGTCGATGAGATCTTTTCTATGCAAGATGGTGCACCTCCGAACATTGAAAATCCAATTAAGCAGCTGCTGAAGCGCCATTTCGGAAATGCTAGAATTATCAGCTGCTATTTCCCCGCAGCCTGGCTGTCCCTAGCATCTGATCTTAATCCTTCTCACTTCTGGCTGTGGGGTTATCTGAAAGATGTTGTGTTCAGTGTTTCGATTGCAAACTTAGCTGCATTGAATGCACCCATTGCGCAACATATTCTGAACGTGACCCAAGAAACACTTCGATCAGTTGTGGAACGTGCTGATTCTCAGTTTCAACTTGGTGCAGAAACGGTGGACAGCATATTGAACATGTTTTACGCCACTCACCCACACATTAATAATCCAATTTGTTTTTGATTGATGCTTTTTATGAGGTTTGGGCATCAGGACAATTAAAAACCAATGCGAGTAATGCTTTTTATGCGGTTTTTGGCCTTAGGACAGTTAAAACAGATTTTTCGAATCCGATGAGGTAAGACTTTGCCGTGGTGGATGGACTTACGTAACTAGCCGTATGACACCTGCACACTCATGCACGCTGAGCAGTATAGTTTGTTTAACGTCAAACGTACACCTTAGACATTGTTGTATGATTCATTTGTCACTTGTAGTCGACCACTATTAAATTATAATGCTAGCAGCGCCATCTATTGCTACATTTTGTAACTATTTATTTTTCTTCTGCCTTACATCTTCCCCCTTCTCCGATAATATTCCGTTGCACCTTAACGTCATTATGACCAGTGTTGTTATTTCTACAGCGGTCTGAAAGTTTAATTATAATCACCCTATATGTATGCAAAGTGAAGCGATGTCTTAAAATTTGTACCAAAGTCAGGATTAGAACCTGAATCTCCTGCCCACTAGGTGGATGCACTAACCACTACGCCGCCTTGGTACAGTGGCTTTGCACAACTGCACAGACTACACTAGAACGTCCCTCTACTCAATTTACATTCTCGTTCACTCCTCAGCTCGAACAGCATTGCAGAAGCTCTTCAGTGTTGCAGTTGTTCAAAGCCACAGTGCCAGGATGGTACAGAATTTGATTGATTAGTTGATTTGGGGGGAGGGGACCAAACATCGACCTCATCGGTCCCACCGGACTAGGGGAGGATGGGGAGGGAAGTTGGCCGTGCCCTTTCTAAATAACCATGCCGGCATTCGCAATGACCTAGTATATAGTGTCGGAAGTTCCATGCGGCTTTTCGCAGATGATGCTGTAGTATACAGAGAAGTTGCAGCATTAGAAAATTACAGCGAAATTCAGGAAGATTTGCAGCGGATAGGCACTTGGTGCAGGGAGTGGCAATTGACCCTTAACATAGACAAATGTAATGTATTGCGAATACATAGAAAGAAGGATCCTTTATTATATGATTGCGGAACAAACACTGGTAGCAGTTACTTCTGTAAAATATCTGGGAGTATGCGTACGGAACGATTTGAAGTGGAATGATCTTATAAAATTAATTGTTGGTAAGGCGAGTGCCAGGTTGAGATTCATTGGGAGGGTCCTTATAAAATGTAGTCCATCGACAAAGGAGGTGAAACTTCCTGGCAGATTAAAACTATGTGCCGGACCGAGACTCGAACTCGAGACCTTTGCCTTTCGCGGGAAAGTGCTCTACCAAATGAGCTACCCAAGCACGACTCACGCCCCGTCCTCACAGCTCTTCTGTCAGTACCTCGTCTCCTACCTTCCAAACTTCACAGAAGCTCTCCTGCCAGTCGAGCTTTGGTAGCTCAGATGGTAGAGCATTTGCCAGAGAAAGGCAAAGGTCCTGAGTTCGAGTCTCGGTCCGGCACACAGTTTTAATCTGCCAGGAAGTTTCATATCAGCGCACACTCCGCTGCAGAGTGAAAATCTCATTCTAACAAAGGAGGTGGCTTACAAAACACTCGTTCGGCATATACTTGAGTATTGCTCATCAGTGTGGGATCCGTACCAGGTCGGGTTGACAGAGAAGATAGAGAAGATCCAAAGAAGAGCGGCGCGTTTCGTCACAGGGTTATTTGGTAAGCGTGATAGCGGTACGCAGATGTTTGGCAAACTCAAGTGGCAGACTCTGCAAGAGAGGCGCTCTGCATCGCAGTGTAGCTTGCTGTCCACGTTTCGAGAGGGTGCGTTTCTGGATGAGGTATCGAATATATTGCTTCCTCCTACTTATACCTCCCGAGGAGATCAAGAATGTAAAATGAGAGAGATTCGATCGCGCACGGAGGCTTTCCGGCAGTCGTTCTTCCCGCGAACCATACGCGAGTGGAACAGGAAAGGGAGTTAATGACAGTGGCACGTAAAGTGCCCTCCGCCACACAGCGTTGGGTGGCTTGCGGAGTATAAATGTAGAATGTAGATGTAGAAGCGGTTTAGGGAAATCACGGAAAACCTAAATGAGGATGGCCAGATGCCGATTTGAACCGTCGTCCTGCCGAATGTGAGTCCAGTGTGCTAACCACTGCACAACCTCGATCGAGGCATAGAGTTTAGTTAACCTGCCTAGTGAGCTGGAGAAACGAGTTCGAACACTGGCCTTGGGAAAAATATTCATTCGTCGTTTCAGTCTCCATGTACACAACATAGATGTTTGAGACTTGAGAAGGTCTCTAGAACCATACAGATTCGTTTGCTTAAAACAAGAATCGTTGCACATTCAGTATGCAGTGCGCATTTGGTAGAAGGTGACCAACTGCAGGAAATGCGTACTGAGAGGATAAGGAGCAAAAAGGGTCATAACTATGGATGTGCCGCACACGCAAATTTTCTGGCAAGTCACTGGCAATCGGTCATTCGAGCGCCGTTTCCTGATTTTGACTGGAGATTTGCTGAATTGATAAGGTGGTGAGCTGCCGAAAACGCGGATGTAGAGGAACGGCTGGGATAGGCTGTTGTAGTGGCAGTTTTGCTGGACAGCTGTTTGAAATTACGTGGACGACAGTTAGCATTAAATTGTCGATTATGTTACAGACTGGATCTTACGCTGAGCATCCTAGCATCTGGTCATTAAACAGATTTTGATATTTCTGTCGCCGAGGCACTAGTTTTGAGTTGTGTTCGTTTGTCTGTGAATTACGCCGAGTGATTAAGCCGTTGTCCGTAAATAGTAAATTACCACGAGCCTACTAAGCATTTGTGCAGTGTGATCCGAATTAATGTGTCAGCAAGTCGCATGTTTTGTAATCCTATCCGATGAACGATCGGATTTGTATTTTGTTATTATTGTGACGTATAAATTTTCTTCCTGGAGGTTTACGCCGTCTATGCACCTACATTAAGGCAGTTTGTTTGTTTCCATTCGCGTTTCGATTCATTTATTTGAGAAGCATCATCAGTGACCTGAGATACTTGTTTATTTTTATAAGTACAATAAACGTATTATGTGATAGATATAATATGCTGATATATTACATTTGTCGTATATGTATCACATAATTCGTTTATTGTATGTATAAAAGGAAACATTTATTTCAGGCCACTGAAGATGCTTCCAAAATAAACGGAGCGAGACGCGTATGGCAACAAACAAACTGCCTTCATTTAGCTGCATAGACGGTACATATCTCCACGAATTTAGAGCAACTAGGGAAAAGACGGAAAACAGATAAAAATGACGATGTAAATTTTCTGATAACTGGGGAGAGTAGTTAACGCTCAAAATTGTTTTTACCGTGTGGGCTGATATATGTCTGTGGCAGCTCACACATACTGCTTTTTACCGTGTGCATTTGCATTTGTATTTTGTATTTATTGTGATACATTAATTTTATGTTAAGTGGAGAGAGTGGTAAATGCTTAAAATGGTCTTATTGTCTCGTGCCGATGTTACTTCGAAACTGTGTGGGCTTGTTTCTGTCAGTGGCGGTTCACACGTAATCCTTTTCAGCATGTGCATTCGAATTCGTATTCCGTACTAACGAAATTTAACCTTCTGTCTATTTCTGCTGTAGGTAGACTGTGTGTCGGCTATGGTTTTTATATTGTACTGTGTAACGGCGCGTGGGTCGCACCACTGAATCTGGCTACCTGTATCATATTTGTACGCCGAGGTTTTTAGTACGGAACATGATCAAATATGGTAGCAGGTCAAAGAGTTGCTAAGTTGTTGTACTTGAAGCAAAACCTTATGAGGGTGACAATTTGGTATCAAATTGTTCCTTTCGTGTTTACAATGTGTGCCGTTGTATTTTTGATGGTTCGGTAACTGTTGCGTTGTATGTTTCAGTTGCGGCCAAGTTTTTTTAAATACACTAAGGTAGACCACTGCTTTCTGGTTAATGTCTGATTCCTAATCTGTGCGAATCCGAGAGAGCGTAAAAATTAGTTCCACGGCGTGCTAATCTGTGTGACAAAAGGTATATCTGTGGGTCCACTATTTCAATCTCTGTACGAGGCAAGTGTTGCGTTGTGTTCTGGGCCCAACATTAATAAATGTTGAGAGTTTGCGCCTTTTGACGTGAGCATTTGATATAATTTAGTTGAGCCTTCCTCCGGTTAAGCACGTGTCTGTGTTAAATAATAAATTGAGTCGTTAACTCGACATTTAGAACTGAATAGCATGTCATGATTTTGGGCACTGAATTGTAATTTGGAAGTGTTTCATGTACCGATCACTGCAAATTTTAAGTGATTTCAGATCCTCTGAATAAGTGCCTTGGTTACGTTACTTGAAAAACATATTGAGTATAAGCTCAAAACTTACTTGTATTGAGCATTTCCATTTTGTT
This sequence comes from Schistocerca piceifrons, assembly GCF_021461385.2. NCBI lineage: Eukaryota > Metazoa > Arthropoda > Insecta > Orthoptera > Acrididae > Schistocerca > Schistocerca piceifrons. Next base: position 584,305,700 of record NC_060142.1, on the reverse strand, counting down.
CATAAAGAGACTTTCATTTTGTTGTACATTTAATTAGTAAATATTTCCTATTGTTTACTGTGTTATGAATTTCTTTGACTACAAGCCTGATGTAAATTCTGGAGCACCTGCCAAATGTGTATTTCTCAATCCTTTTTAAATTTCCTAAATTTCGTTTAATTTCGCTTAGTGAGTGTTTCATTTATTTGAAAAATTATTTCAGCCTGTTTGAATTTAACGGAATGCCGGTCTTGGTGTTAAGTTTACAGCAGCCACTACTGGTGATCTGTGAAGTATGAATAATCTTTGCTTGATTACCTTAGAGTAATAAGTGCAGTTAAAGTTTGTTAAGCTTTGATTGGCTGCGAGTCGTAGGACATGTAAAATTCATTAATGACTGACCTCTTTAATTTATCAAGATATCGAGTTTGCTTGATAAATTCATGTTGTGTACTAGATGGTTTCATTTGGGCAGCAGAACCTTACCGCTCCCACCTAGGTCTCTACCGCCTGATTGAGGCCAGAAAGTGTTGCAAGGGAGGAACACACATATGAAGATGAAGAGCTTTGACAGTGTAGGTTTCAATGATTGAAAGCACAGATGAGAACACACCAAGGAATTGGGAATGTTCTGTGTGTGTTAGTGTTTATCTCCAGAATCAAGGGGGCAGTGAGCTGGAGCACCATCACGTAGTAAGATTACTCTTCGTACAACAAAAGCCTCGTCTTTCAGTGCGGACGGTCACCCGCAGTAAGTGTAGAGATGCGTCGCCTTTGAGGATGACTCCTCCTGCTGTGGAAGGATTACTGGCCCCACGAAACAGTCGCCAATACTCCCCGTCCACAAACTGAGGCTGAACTGGTACTGATGTTTCGCTGCGATCATGCAATGGGGATTTTCTGTAGCCCAGAAGAGAGTATTGTGAAGGGTGACGACTCTGTGCCTCGTTAAAGTAGCCTTATCTGTGAATACGATGGACGACAGAAGTCCCAGCGCTGTAATGGCATGTGTGACGAATCAACAACAAAACAGTCGCCGCGGAGGCAAGTCCTTAGGTATTAAGGTGCGTACTTGTCTTGTAGGGGCACTTGCCTTGGCGAATGCTCCATACGGTCCTATGGGGCCACTGATACTGGCTGGTCACCTGCATGGAGCTGATGCCGTGGTCAGAGATTTTTATATCTCTGCCTTCAAGTTGGTTCACCCCCCTCGGAAAGCTTTTCCATACGACCTTTTTTCCTGCTTATCATTACAGGATTACTTTCTTGAAGTTTATTGGTTCTCAGAAAAATCACCCTGTGTAGTTTTCCTGCAACGATCATCTTTAAAGCACACGAAATAGTCTTAAGAGGCTAAACAAGCACATGACCTTGCGTACTATAGATCGTGCCGTAGTAAAAGGAATCTGTCCAATATTTCACCTTTGCTTATTTATTATAATGGTACGGCGAATACATAAAGGTTCATGGCAATTTAATTAGAGATCAAGTAGCGTATAGCACCATTTACGTCGAGATAATAGCAGGGCAACTCGTGGCATGCTCTCCGCGAGTCGCCAGAAAATTTGATACTCACCCGCATCCATGACTGCTCAGCCTCCATCCACAACTCACGGATGTAGAGCTGGATTCATGGAAGGCGTACCTCGCCCACTGCCACCCTGGATCTCAACAGGGTTGGGAACAGGTGAGCTGGAAGGCCACACAAGCACTTTTAAGTCCGTGGAATAGCCCTCACGCCTTTTGACACAATTCGCGACCGACGGGGAGATGAACTTGTTGATTCGAGGTGTAGATTGTATGCAGGTTGATGAAGGCGAAGAAATGGTGGAGACGATCACAATAAAGTTTTCTGTTTCGTTCGTCAGTGAACCATGATGGAAGATGTATCACGATCCCATTTCGTACCATATAAGCACCCCTCATACGAGAATACCTTCTCCCTGACCAGCGCTTTCTTGGAACGCAGCTTGAATCACATCATCCGGTTACTGACGTAATCGTAATTTTACCAAGGCGTACCACGGTCGATTACTTCATGTAATATTCTTGCATAATTTGAGTGTCCAATGGCGTTCCTCTTCTAATAACGCTTGGGCGAGTCATTTCCCGCACTTTTCGATGTTATCAGCTACGATACACATTGTGGCCCACGCTAGTTGACTCCCCCAGTCGAGATGCTGAAGGTACACAATTGACACGGTGGCCCGAGAGATCCCATTGCCTGCACGACCTCTAAGGCTGAAAGTCTCATGCGTCGAAAACCCTCGTTTAGGTTGCGATCAAATGCGCCGATATGGAGTTCCTCGCTCGTCCTTCTCTCGACTGCTACGACGACAGTTACGGACAAGTTCTAAGGTTGTTGAAGTCACATGAATCGCTGAATTATTTCGCCAGCCATAGCTATATGAGCGCTCCATCACTGGAACAGTGTCTCTAATTCACTGCACCAATTCCACCGAAAGATAAATCAGATCAAAATTTGACCTACGGAAGAGTAATCGCTAAATGGTTTTTAATTTATTATGTAGTATGTGTATTATTCAAATAGATAAATTGAAATAGCATGCTATCATAGAACGCTGTTTTCTTCAAAGTTTGTCGAAAACGGAAATTCGTCCAAGACTTATAAGAATTCAACTGCAACATTTTCAAATCTTCGCTAAGAAATCGAACCGCAACGCATACAGTGTCAATAGTCAGCATAAAGGCCGAAGAAGGTTGAAATTGCTAACAAGCTGCACCTGGGGTCTACACCTTCTACCGTTATATTTGCCCACACGCGTCCCATTCCCGCCATCTTACTTTACGCCGTTGGTGCCTGGATCTTTATTCCCACCAGATTCTACAAAGCTCTTGAAGGAGAGGCATCTGGTCCACCTCGGCTTCCGTATCATCTGCCGTACCGCACCTCGCATCCTATACCAAATTATCCAGTTCGCACACCTTCTCCTGCTGGAAAACCTTCCAGATTCTTAAATCAGTCGATAAAACCAGTCGTAGAATCCAGTTTCAGCCTATCCTCTAATGACAAGGCCAGGTGCATGGCTGTACCATTATACCAATATTCCGCCTTTAAAGACAACCATGCCTCATCCATCCAGGCTCGCCACAAGTTGACCAAAGATCAACTCTACAACACTGAAATTTGTTCAGACAAATGCCCTTGCTTCCAGGCATAGCTCAACATTCGCACAATATTCCTACCTCATCTATCCATTGGTTTCTTTTTCTTCTTAGTCCCCTGACCAGCTCCTCCCCTAAACCACCATGAGCTGCCTCTTGCTGCCTTTTCATGGCACTATTAACAGAATTTTCATTTCTATCACGATCATTATTGTTCTCACACCCAAAAACACCATCATCCATAGCACAATCGTCGTTGCACTGTATTTTAAACTCTATTATAAAATCTATTTCTCATAAATGTTTTGAAAAAATTTGCCTTATTTTAAACTAACAATTTGCTAATTGCGTATCCTACCACCTCGTTTCTTTACCTTACGTCTTTAGCTTAAGAACAGGTTCTGCCCAGGTGACACCCTGCCTACTCGTGCTATGTTAAAAAAAATCATTTTTAAAACTATGTGCTGGGCAACTGTATTCACGTGTGGTCGTACTTCTTGTCGACATGACCCACGTGGAGGACTTGTCAAAACAGATGAATATGTCGATAAATGTCCAGTGTCGTATCAGTTGATGCTCGAGTAGAGATTTATGAAATAATTGACAACAGAAGGAAACTTACCATACATTTTCCGCGAAGAAGCAGCTGTGATATACACTCCTGGAAATGGAAAAAAGAACACATTGACACCGGTGTGTCAGACCCACCATACTTGCTCCGGACATTGCGAGAGGGCTGTACAAGCAATGATCACACGCACGGCACAGCGGACACACCAGGAACCACGGTGTCGGCCGTCGAATGGCGCTAGCTGCGCAGCATTTGTGCACCGCCGCCGTCAGTGTCAGCCAGTTTGCCGTGGCATACGGAGCTCCATCACAGTCTTTAACACTGGTAGCATGCCGCGACAGCGTGGACGTGAACCGTATGTGCAGTAGACGGACTTTGAGCGAGGTCGTACAGTGGGCATGCGGGAGGCCGGGTGGACGTACCGCCGAATTGCTCAACACGTGGGGCGTGAGGTCTCCACAGTACATCGATGTTGTCGCCAGTGGTCGGCGGAAGGTGCACGTGCCCGTCGGCCTGGGACCGGACCGCAGCGACGCACGGATGCACGCCAAGACCGTAGGATCCTACGCAGTGCCGTAGGGGACCGCAACGCCACTTCACAGCAAATTAGGGACACTGTTGCTCCTGGGGTATCGGCGAGGACCATTCGCAACCGTCTCCATGAAGCTGGGCTACGGTCCCGCACACCGTTAGGCCGTCTTCCGCTCACGCCCCAACATCGTGCAGCCAGCCTCCAGTGGTGTCGCGACAGGCGTGAATGGAGGGACGAATGGAGACGTGTCGTCTTCAGCGATGAGAGTCGCTTCTGCCTTGGTGCCAATGATGGTCGTATGCGTGTTTGGCGCCGTGCAGGTGAGCGCCACAATCAGGACTGCATACGACCGAGGCACACAGGGCCAACACCCGGCATCATGGTGTGGGGAGCGATCTCCTACACTGGCCGTACACCACTGGTGATCGTCGAGGGGACACTGAATAACGCACGGTACATCCAAACCGTCATCGAACCCATCGTTCTACCATTCCTAGACCGGCAAGGGAACTTGCTGTTCCAACAGGACAATGCACGTCCGCATGTATCCCGTGCCACCCAACGTGCTCTAGAAGGTGTAAGTCAACTACCCTGACCAGCAAGATCTCCGGATCTGTCCCCCATTGAGCATGTTTGGGACTGGATGAAGCGTCGTCTCACGCGGTCTGCACGTCCAGCACGATCGCTGGTCCAACTGAGGCGCCAGGTGGAAATGGCATGGCAAGCCGTTCCACAGGACTACATCCAGCATCTCTACGATCGTCTCCATGGGAGAATAGCAGCCTGCATTGCTGCGAAAGGTGGATATACACTGTACTAGTGCCGACATTATGCATGCTCTGTTGCCTGTGTCTATGTGCCTGTGGTTCTGTCAGTGTGATCATGTGATGTATCTGACCCCAGGAATATGTCAATAAAGTTTCCCCTTCCTGGGACAATGAATTCACGGTGTTCTTATTTCAATTTCCAGGAGTGTATGTTTGAGCGAGGTACGTGGCACATTTTTTGAATGTTGGCCGACAGTAAATGAGAAAATGAGTTTCTCAGCAGGTGAGCTGTTTTAAAAAGTGTCCAACCGATTTTATGCGCCAATGTCTTACTGTGCATTGAGAGTGAAACGGAACTTCAGCTAAGCAGCGATAGACGAGCATCGTTCTCGTCTGCCGGAAAGACTGTTGTCAGTGTTTCCAGGGATGTAATAGCAACCTTCCCTACTAATTCCTTTGTGCATGATATACAGTAGCTTTTGACAAGTGCACGAATTACGTGAACCAACTGGATGAAAAAAATTCCGTATGAAGCAGCTGCAATTTCAAAGAAAAACATCGTCCATTACACACATTTGGGGTCTTTATCTTACGTATATCCATACTTACTATTTTTGCGTGCGGATATATTTTTTCTGACGAAAACATTATAGTCGTCGTAGACGGGTATATTGCATATCCTACAATGTCGCTCTTAGGTATGCATCTACTAACTGAAAAACGTTCAATGGCGGAAAAGGGACAAATTCAGACTTGAACTGAAAAAAGCGCATTTTTTTCAGTACCACCTGACCCTCTAAAACAGCACGTATATACACTGCTGTCCATGCAGAATGTAACACCAACAGGGACCGCAGATATCACAGCCAAATTGGTTTGGGAGATAACACGCTGTACAAAGTTCACATGACTGAAAATACAGCCCTATGTGAAGTGAGGAAGATGATGAAATCAGTATTACTGAATATTGTCTCCATTGCTAACTATAACCGCTCCTAGACATACCGGCATTGAGTCGAAGAGGCTCTGGATGTGTTGCTGGGATGCAGGAGTCCATGATACTTCGACCACTGCCAAGGATAATCTGGTGTAGTAGTGGGTGGTGTATCCCGGGCCAGTCTTTCCGCAATTATCAACCAAAATGGTTCAAATGGCTCTGAGCACTATGCGACTTAACTTCTGAGGTCATCAGTCGCCTAGAACTTAGAACTATTTAAACCTAACTAACCTAAGGACATCACACACATCCATGTCCGAGGCAGGATTCGAACCTGCGACCGTAGCGGTCGCTCGGTTCCAGACTGTAGCGCCCAGAACCGCACGGCCAATTTTGAACCAGACGTTTGTGATAGGCGAGAGATCGGGAGAACGAGGCGGCTTGGAGAGGAAGGTAGGAATGCAATCCGTTGGGTGACATTACATGCCATGTGTGATCCCTCATTATCCTGTCGAATGTAGCCGTCAGCATTCTCCGCAGGTATGGGAGGACAACAGGCTCCAACACATCAGAGATTTAATACTGACTGGTTAGTGTACCGACAATGCGTACTAGGGGGGTTAGGGAGTGGAATCCACTAATACCGCAAACCATGATAACGAGTGCAGGACCAGTACGGCGATGCCTAAGTCAATAGTTCAAATGTCTCTCACTACAGTGTCTCCAGACCCTAACATGACCATCCTGGTGGTGCAGACAGAATCGGTATTCATCGGTAAAAGCAATGTCGTTGCATTCTGTTATCCATGTCCGTCGTTCATCGCGCCACTGCCAGCGCAAAGCCTCTGGTGATGACTCAGTGCTAAATGCAGCAGTGGAAGCCAGTCTGACAGTCCATTCCGCTGCGAACGACGTCGAATGGAACGCGCGGACACTGCTTGTTGCGCAACAGACCGAATTTGTTGTGATAAGGTTCGTGAAGTGACAGAGCGATCCATCACTGCCATGCGCACAATACACCAATCATCATGTGTAGCGGTGCAACGGAGTGGGTGCAATCGGTCGAATCGGTCTGTCGTTTCCTCCTGTATGCAGTGGTTACAGACCCGCAACACCGTTGCTTGGCTCCGTCCGAGACGATTAGGGTTTTCTCTGAAGAATAATCCCCAATTCCTATAGGCAACTGTAATTCCTCGGTTGAACTCCGAAACGTGGGTATGCTGAAGCCTCTTACGCATCACAACCGCACGAAAGAATAATTATTGTAGCACGTCCGAACGGCTGTATGTCCCCCTTTATGGAGCGCTTACATGGAGCGCTACTGGGGCCAGTGTTGTGCGCCTGTTCTGAAATGGTAATCATGTGCATCTCTCGTCGCCGCAAACGCATGCTGCAAATTTCACTTCATTGGGATGCTTCCTTCAGGGTGTTGCATTTTGGATGGACAGCAGTGTAGTAACTAAATGTCGCATGACGCAATCAGCGCTGTAGATGAACGGGCAAAGAATCGGGTCAAGAAAAAGCGCTCGGGGTATAACTCGACCAATTCTGTGATAACTAAACATTAGGCAATCCGGATACAGTTTCTCCAAGTCATGTGTTCATCGTTTCTGTTCGTCGCATTAAACATGAATAAACAGAATTAGGATTTAAGCTTGTTCTGTTAATTCATGCAAAATCTATTAATCCATATACTCGATTCCACAAAGTCCAGCAGCTGGACTCTTCAGTTTATTTTTCTACGACCCGAACAGGAAAGACAACAACGTCACGACCAGGAAACAAAACCCTACTCGCTCGCTTGAGAATGGAGAATGAAACAGCGTCTCAGCAGTTACACTTTACAAGCGAACTATCTGTGTGAGCGGACTATTTTCTAGGCAAATAAAACTACTTAGGAAATCGATGTGAAATTTGACTTGACTTCAGTTAATTGGCGTTGCATCCTTTTGACACCTTGTGGTCTTCATTTGTCGGGAATAAAAGTGAACAGCTGACGGAAAGTACTTTGTTCGTGACACCTGCAGCATCTTCTGAGGATGGGGATCACAGGGTGTAAGCATAGATTCCTACACACAAAAGCTCGGAGTCAGCAAATTACTTCCCCGCACCTCACTACACGCACGGATATGTTGGCGTAAATTACGCTCTGTTGCCCGAGTGTGACTTCCTTGGTGTGAGAGCAGGGACCATTGTTTCCTAGTCCACTCAGAATGACGAATGTGCTTTGAATGGTAGGTGGGCGCAGGATTCAGTGTTCCTGGACAGAATCAGGACTAGAGTTGCCGCTTTGTCATCGCGGAAGAAGGAGATGGTTAACATCACCGTTTACATCACAAACGCGAGCAGCACCAGACCCCAATTGCTTTCCGACTGTAGTGAGTTGCTCCTTGCGTTTTCTAGTGTTGACTTCTGTTTGGCTTAAGAAGATTATCTGACTGGCATCTAACAGTATTTGGTGCGCACATGCACTTCTTCATGTTTTCTTTAGTGAATTATTTAGGTTAGCTTACGAAAAGCCGGTGTGACTTTCTGTTTATTTCCGTTTCATGGAAGCCGTAAAGACGTATGTTAGGACTGTGTGTAACAATCGTCATGGAGGCCATCTCTAAAAGAAAAAGCAATGTAAAATGGTGAGGATTACACAATACTTCATTGCCGGATCACCTAGCGGGCAGCGTGGACAGTAATTCAGCTTGCTGTAAAATAAAACGTGAAATATAGAAAATGTGGTAGAGAGCTGTAACAACTGTTCGGCAAGAGGCCGTGTGAAGCCTGTCTCCGTTTACCTTATTCTAGCTTCCACAGTTCCTTTAAGTCGATCAGATGAATGCCGAAGTGATTCCATTTAGAGCATCTCTATGAATCCCCGTCCGCATTTTCTAGCGCTCTTGGTTCAAAAATGGTTCAAATGGCTCTGAGCATTATGGGACTTAACATCGGAGGTCATCAGTCCCCTAGAACTTAGAACTACTTAAACCTAACTAACCTAAGGACATCACACACATCCATGCCCGAGGCAGGATTCGAACCTGCGACCGTAGCGGTCGCGCGGTTCCAAACTGAAGCGCCTAGAACCGCTCGGCCACTCCGGCCGGCAACGCTCTTGGTAGTTTCAGGGTATTTATCAACGGTCGAGTTGTAAACTGTTATTTACATTATATGACAGCAACGCAATCCGTGAACGGTGGGTTCTAATGGAAACGGGAGTGTGTGACAGTTCATCAGTGTTAAAGTAAAATGCTGTAGGCTGAGGTCGTACGCCAAATGTCAGATCATCACTGGTCTTACGTATTAGTATTATTATTTTGCCTATTAGTATTATTATTTTGGAGACAAAGATCAGTAGTTAATTTTATCGGTATCTAATTAGATACTGGTTCGTAAAACTAATAAATTCATTTTAAAATTGGACTTTTATGTTATCCTAAACGGCTCCCATTGTGAACTACACAACACATTCTAAATCACTGTACTGTACTTTAAATTCCCACTACTTGCGTTACGCAGCTTTCCGTGTTATGTAATCCTTTTGTTAGGATATCATTCAGATTAATTTGTGCACAGCCAACTTTCATGATTATGTTTCCTATCAGTGCTATATTTGTCGACACAACCACATGGGAATTTCACGATGCCGTTACCAGTTTCGACCACATAGTGTTCAACGCAACACTGTTAATATATAAAAAGAAAATACCAAGAATTATTGTACAATCTATAAAATCTTCTAAGTAATTGTCTACGAAATGATAAAAAAAGAATAAAATCACATCTAAGGCACAATCCGCAAACGGTTGCTGTAGAGTAGTCAACACCACTGAAAGCGACAGAAGGAAGAGGAGTGTAATCTCCTCGTCGTCTGTGTTCGCGGAAGGGATGTGTGCTTCAGCAGATTTTAAAGTTGTAGTCATTAGTATAGTATGAGGTTATAAGAATCTTAAGGCCGCTGTTTAAATTTCAGAATTGTAATGGAGAAAAATAAATAATTAGTCGTATTTATGTTGGTTAGTAAAAGATGCGAGGTACACGGTGATGCCCATGTGGCGCTGCATTTGTACTGGTTGTTTTTATCTACGGATAGTCTCAAGATGACCACTGGCTGATCGAAACCATTAACGGCACAGCAAAATGCTCAGCTTATTGTGTAAAAACGTGTAACAATAAAAGAACGTATGACAAACAGTTTATCTCCTAGACAGAACGTCAGTTTTCCCAGAATGATCATATTTTCGATATGTAGTTCCGGATAGTATCCCAGATATCCTGCAAAACAGTGCACAAGAATAAGATTTGTGATGTGCGGATATAATGGAATCTACTTGATGATGGCAGTGAAATGATCGTAAAATTTCTATATGAAGTTCATTGCCTTTGCGACATAAAATTTCTGTAATTTAGGATGCTGTGTTGAGTATATTTGTTGTGTCTTCTGCACGCGAAAGTCCACAGGGCATGTAAGTGAGTGTCCAATCTGTAGTTTTTCTATATACTGTTATTCACTGATCAGTACTGTGTCGTTCCCTTTATCAGCTCTTCTGACAATGATGTTATTCGCTTGTAGTTTTTATTTTGATTTCTTAGTGTTTTTTTCTGTTTCAAGTTTACTATTTTGCTCTTTCTTTGACATGGTGATTATTTTAGTTCTTTCTTTCTTCACCAGTTCTCCTATTAGCCCAATATTTATAATGTTATTTTGTTTTTCCTCTTCCTCTGTCAGGATGTTTTCTGCTTCTACAATCAGATTTTATATGAAGTGGTTATCTATTTTTGTACTGATGTGTTTGAGACCTTTCACTGACAGCTGTGTTTCTTTCTCTCTTTATTCTGTATCTGTGAGACTTATTAACTTTGGGTGAAATTTGTGGTTGTGGGTGTGTTGCACTTTGTCATGCTTTTATTTATGGCTATTTTTGTTAGTGAGTGTTCTCTCTCTCTCTCTCTCTCTCTCTCTCTCTCTCTTTCACACACACACACACACACACACACACACACACACACACACAACAAATGAAAAATATAAAACCACAGCACCACACGAACAAAAGAAAGATGAACACACAACAACAGTTGGCAATACTAAAAGCCGAAAACATACATATGTTGATCGCAAAATGGAAAATACAAGTGATATATGCTATGTGACAAATGTGGGTGAAAGGACGCCAGATACCGGCCAGCCGGAGCATGGAAACTAACGAATACATGTCCAGGACCACACGTATGAGTTAACAACACTGGAAGTCGTAAGTAACACCGAATGATGAGTTCACATTATGAAATTTGTGCTACAAAAGTTGATTGTAGCCTAAAAAACAAGAGAAAACCACGACAAAATGTAATATAGTAGCATAGTACATCTACCAGATAATACGTTTTTTGCGTGTATAAAGGAAAACATGTATTACAGTCCAATGATGATCCTTCCCAAATATAAAAGCAAAACGCGTATGGCAATGAAGAAAAAAATTGGTTCAAATGGTTCTGAGCACTATGGGACTTAACATCGGAGGTCATCAGTCCCCTAGTACTTAGAACTACTTAAACCTAACTAACCTAAGGACATCACACACATCCATGCCCGAGGCAGGATTCGAACCTGCGACCGTAGCGGTCACGTTGTTCTAGACTGAAGAGCCTAGAACCGCTCGGCCACATCGTCCGGCCATGGCAATGAAAAAACTGCAATTAGTTGCATAGATGGTACATACCTCCATGAATTTAAAGCAACTAAGGGAAAGATGGAAAACAGAAAAAATGACTTTTATATTTGTTTGTAATTCTTGTAATCTCGCTATACATTTTACGTAAGAATTATATCTAGGCAAAACGTTACTTATTGGAATGTTCTATTTCATGGTCTCGTGGAACACTTCTGCTGCGGCCGATTAATGAGTCATACCTAGACAACAACTGGTCTTGTCAAATCACCATCCGTTTGGATAGTGGAATGCGCTCCACGATTGTAATATCTCTTTCAAAATGGTAAAGAGCAGCTGTCAATCGTCGTTTTCATTCTAACTTTATTGGAGCAGGTCTAGTAACTAATCAATATCAAGAATAAAAATAAAAGAAGTATATAGTCAACCCACCGTATAGAAAATTAAAACTCATGACATTACCTGTATCGCTTGCACATTAAATTACATATCAGTATTTCGGAGTGTTATACATGCTCTAATGCATCTACACATGTTATCCAGGCTCTCGCCCCAGGTTCTTGTCACAGTTCATTTAAGTCTAGCGTGTACTGAAGGTAGGTTTTGTAAAAAAACATATCTTTTGGCAGTGTGGCGCTCTCTGTATGAACTGCGTAATACATAACCTTCAGAGTAGAGCAATTATGATCTTTAGTAAAATTTAAAATCTGCGTAGGAGTAAAATAAAATAACTGACTCAAAAGATGTGAACCTGGTAGTTTTTTATATCTTCTAATGTTAACTGTTAAATATGGCAATAAGTCTGTAGAGCAACGTCAAAAATCTTGCCAATATTTTTCTTTTATCCACATGCAAGTTTTAAATTTAATTAGAGACCACAATTGCTTTACTGTCAAGGTTATGTATTATGTAGCTCTTACAGAGGGCGCCACATAGCCGGTCGGTATATTCTCTGCAAAGCCTACCTCCATTACACAGTAGTCTTTAATGAACTGTGTCAAGAGCCTGGATAACAGATGTAGACGTACTAGGACATGTATAACAACTCCGAAATACCGGTATGTAATTTAATGTGCGGGTTATGTCATGAGTTGTGATTTTGTATAACGTGGTCTGGCTATGTACTTGTATTTTTAGCTCTTATAATGGGTAGTTACTGGCCGAAATTTGGCTGTGCTCTGATAAAGCTAGAACGGAAACGACGACTGATCGCTGATCTTTACTATTTTGAAAACTGTTCTTGTGTTCCCTGCGCCGGATCGGTAAGTTGCAATGATTCTTTTGGGGTTTCCAGTACGCACCTGACCGTATGCGCGCTTGCAGAGCAGCAGAGGACATGTGTCTGAAGAATTTCAAGTATTGACACTTTTTTCTGTTGATTTCAATATACACAAAGTGTTTCCTTAAAATTTTCGTGTAATCTCTGTAGATCTGATCCCCTTCAAGAGAGAAACATTAGACAGAATGTCAAATTTAGAAAACTTTGTGTCAGAATGAAGTGAAAATCGACTCTGAAAGCTCTCATTTAATGACAAAATCGCTTGGTGATAGATATTTAACGACTTTCAGTAGAGACGGGTATCACGTAAGATTACTATCGTCTACTGTCCAATGAGGAAGTGGTGTACCGAGGAATGAGGCCTTGGTTTGCCTGTCGGAGAGGCACTTTGTCATACGTGAAAGAAAGTCTGTGTGGGATACAGCTGTAGCCTTGTGTGAGAAGATAGCGCGAGCATTAGTCTCGGCGCCTTACCGTTGCTGAGCGTGTCGCTGCGGAGACAAAGTAGCGCCACCAACAGGCCGTGACGGCTGTAAGGGGGAGGAAGACGCACGGCCGCGGGTAGCGTCAGAAGCAGCAGAAGTCCCCGCGTTACGTAAACGGCAGTCGTGTGTAGATTGCATCGGCTCAGCCAAGCCGGCGTCTGGGCCGCTCTCGGCTATGCGTCTCCCACACGGACACGGACACGCCGTGCCTTACCTGCCGTCTTCCCCCGTGTGGCACGCGCCGAACCTACTGGAGGTGTTTGCTGACTCACGAGCTAGCGGACTACGTTCTCCTAACACGCACCCGAGGAGGGGGTGGGGGGGGGGGGCAGTAGACATATCTCGATCATGCACTGAAGAGCCAAAGAAACTGGTGCACCTACCTAGTATCGTCCACGCCCCCGCGAACACGCAGAAGTGGCACAAAACGACGTGGCATGGACTCGACTAATGTCTGCAGAAGTGCTGGAGAGAACTGACACCATGACCCGAGCAGGGCTGCCCATAAATCCGTAAGGCGCTGTTCATACTAAGGCGATATAAGATAAGCGATACATCGTAAGCGACATAAAATACGCGACACGCAAGGACAGATGCTTGAAATCTAGAGGGAGACGATAGAAAAGGTTCACAGCGGCGCGATTGCGCAACATATCGTATTTGACATATCTCCCCCAGCGCCGCCTGCCCGTCTCTGCAGCGGTTAGTAGCCTACGATACTTCGAGCTGTTAACGTGACGGGAAGAAGAGAAGACAATTCTGTACTTCGTTTCAAATTTAGTGAAAGCTCATCAGTGCATTTCCGTATACAGTAAGACAGATGTGACGAGTGCCGATTGGAGGGAAATTTCATCAGAAATACGAGGGTTTTTCGGAAAGTAGGGAACGCTCGGTCGCGAAATGGAAACCACAGTGAAAATCCGATGATGTTTTACACAGGTGTGTTGAGCATAGTCTCTAGTATGCCCATCGATCGCGTTACATCGTTCTTTTAGTTCTGAGCACACAGGCAGCATATAAATATACCTAGAACAATAGTATCTCCCGACAAGTACGAGGGCCTTATGAGAAATTTCGCCTGAAGCTATGCAGCCAACATTACGTAACTGTCATGCGTTTTCTTCTTCAAGAAAATTCTCAGCCGCATTCTGCACGGGCAATGAAGATGCTCCTGGATCGTTTTCAGTTGGAAATGTTTGATTACCCACATTCAGCCCATAATTGTCTCCCTCTGAATCTCATCTCTGCTCACATGAACCGCAGACAATGAAGACAACATTTTGGCACAGAAAACTAGCTGTAGGACAGCGTAGAGAATTTGCGGAAAGCACTGGTGGCTGCCTTCTATAACGAGGGTATTGGAAAGTTGGTATAACACTACGACAAACGTCTAAGTCTGATCGGCGACTATGGAGATAAGTAGCTGGAAATTGTAGCTAACTGTTGCAAATAAACAGTTTTGATTTTCAATGTGGTTTCCATTTCGCAACCTATCGTTCCTTACTTTCCGAATAGCCCTCATATAAGACAGACGTATGTGCATTATTTATTTGTTTATTTATTACGTAAAATTGGAGTATCCCAAAGCACCAGGAAAGAATGGATAACAGAAAACGTGTTGGAAAAGATGGAAGAGTGGAGAAAGTGGAAAAGTGTAGAAACTGAAGAAGCCAAACAGAGGTACAGGGAACTGAATAATGAATTAAGAAGAGAAATTGAAGAAGGAAGGGAAAAATGGATGAAACAGAAATGTGACGAAATAGAGAAAATGGAGAAAGAGGGAAAGTATGAAATGATGTATAGACTGGCTAGGAAACATGGAAATAGAAAGAGCGGATGGTACTCCAGCAGAAGAACCACAGGAGGTTTTGAACAGATGGCAAGAATATACTGAATGTCCGTATAAGGGGGGTGAAATACAAAGCGAAATTAATGTTGAAGAGGGCCGGCTGAAGTGGCCGTGCGGTTAAAGGCGCTGCAGTCTGGAACCGCAAGACCGCTATGGTCGCAGGTTCGAATCCTGCCTCGGGTATGGATGTTTGTGATGTCCTTAGGTTAGTTAGGTTTAACTAGTTCTTAGTTCTAGGGGACTAATGACCTCAGCAGTTGAGTCCCATAGTGCTCAGAGCCATTTTTTTTGTTGAAGAGGAGCAATATGTGCCGGAAGACGGAAAGGGAATCACCATCTTGGGAGTAGAAGTAGAAAAGGCCCTGAAGGAAATGAAGAATAGGAAGGCATGTGGAATTGATGACTGACAGCAGAACTGTTGAAGAGTCTGGGAAACAAGGCCAGAAAAGAAATAGTCTACCTCTGTAACAAGATATATCACAAAGGGGAATGGCCTGAGGACTTCCTTGCTACAGTTATGATACCAATAGAGAAAAAGAGAAACCCCCAAAAAAATGCGAGGAGCATCGGATCATCAGTCTAATTTCTCATGCAGCTAAAGTCTTGCTGAGAGTGTTGAATAGAAGGCTATATGGAAAGCAGGATAGAGGGATTGCAGAGGATCAGTTCCGATTTAGAAGAGGAAAAGGAAAAAGAGATGCTATTGGCCTGTTAAGAACTATAGGGGAAAGATATATGGAAAAAGGTAGAGAAATCTTTGCTGTTTTTATTGATTTAGAAATGGCTTTTGACAGAGTTCAGTGGAACAAGGTGTTGGATATTTTGAAGAGGAAAGGAGTAGACTGGAAAGAATTTATATTTACACCAGAAAGTAAAGATAAGGACTGGAAAAGAAATGTCAGAAGGAAGCAGCATTGGACGAGGTGGTAGACAAGGTTGTTGCCTTTCCCCACTGTTGTTTAACACATACCTTGAAGAGATTCTTGCGAAAGGCTTAGATGGGAAAAGAGGAATATGTATTGGTGGAAAGAGAATAGAATGTATAAGATTTGCTAATGACATGGTATTAGTGGCAGAAAGTGAGCGTACAGTGAATAACTTGCTAAAGATTTGAATGAAGCTTGTGTGGAATACAGGATGCAAATAAACACAGCATAATAAGAGTATGGTAATCAGTACAAAACTCATACTGTCCAATATTAAAATAGGAAAATCTACCATTAGCCAAGTAAGTGCATTTAAATATCTAGGAAGGACAATAACTGAAGACTTGAGATGTCACCAGAAGGAGAAAACTCGAATTTCCATAGAGAAGGAGGCATTCAACAAAGAGGAGACTCTTGTGTGGCAAATTAGATAAAGGTCTAAGGAATAGGCTTGGCAAATGTTTTTTCTGGAGTGTGGCACTATATGGGGCAGAAACATGGAAGCTGAGACGAGAGGATGAAAAAAGGTTAGAAGCATTTGAGATGTGGATGTGGAGGAGAATGGAGAGAATAAGCTGTATGGAAGGAGTGAGTAATGAAAGAGTACTGGAAAGGGTTGGTGATGTCTGCCGAGCCGGCCGAAGTGGCCGTGCGGTTCTAGGCGCTGCAGTCTGGAACCGCGAGACCGCTACGGTCGCAGGTTCGAATCCTGCCTCGGGCATGGATGTGTGTGATGTCCTTAGGTTTAACTAGTTATAAGTTCTAGGGAACTAATGACCTCAGAAGTTGAGTCCCATAGTGCTCAGAGCCATTTGAACCATTTTTGATATCTGCTGAAGGTTGAAAGAGAAAGGAAGAAGAACTGGTTGGGGTATTCACTGAGAAGGGAGTGCTTGCTAGCAGATGCTTTGAAGGACTGGTTTGTGGGAAGAGGCTGAGAGGGAGAAGGAGATACAAGATCATAGACGACATAAAGGAAAGAGGAAATTATGCAGACCTGTAGAGGATGGCAGAAGACCGGACAGCCTGGAGAACTACCATGTGAAAACCTGCATTTTGGCGGAACACTGATGATGACGTAAAAGACAAGTAAGTAATTAAATTCTAATATTACTAACTCATACTGTAAATTTTTTGAAACCCTCACATGAAATAATTAATTCAATTATATTTCAAAGACTAATTATAATTCACTTTGACAGAATTGTTATTTACAAAAATGTTGCTTTAAATTAAATTTTCATTAAGGTGATAAATTTAAGAACTTAACATTATTTTAAATTAACAAATGGTGCTCTATAATGAAGTACGCCCAACAGTTTTTTTTAAATTTTCGTATTTTTTTATTTTAATTTGAATTGCTTACAGGTATATAAAAAATTTACTGTACTAAATGGCTGGCTCTTGTAAACCTACACGTGTCCATGGTGTAGGGATTGCACCAGTTGCTTTCAGAAAGTATTCACCTAGTTTATTTCGTAAGCGATTTGCTTCATTCAAATTGTTGCTGTGACTGAATGCACTGTTATCTGGTAATGCTGTTATCACAGGACACTTATTAAATTGTTGTGGAACATAAGGTTGGCCTTCTCGTCTGCGTATAAAATTATGAAGCACGCGTGCTGCCTTAATAGTCTGCACAGTGTTACTTCTGTTGGTATAAATTGGTCGGTCAAATAGGCGATATTTTGAGGTTAGCATTCCAAATCTGCATTCCACACTTTTTCTGCCTTTTGACAGTTGAAAGTTGAATACTCTTCTGACATCATTTAAAACTCTTTCTGGAAGGGGCAGCATTATATTACGCTGGAAAGGGAATGCTTCATCTCACACAAAGTAGAACGGATAAGAACTGTCATTTGCCTCTCCTGGCAAGGGAGCTGCTCCGGGTATTTTCCATTTATTACTGTGCAATAATTCTCCGACTGTCGATTTGCGGAACACAACACCCTCACTGTTCCGTCTATAGTGTCCAGCCTCTATTGTGGTGAACATTTTATCTGCGTCAGACAAAGCCATTAGAACTATTGAAAAGAATCCTTTTTAATTATAGTCTGTGGACCCTGTATTTGGGGAACACTGAATGCGGAAATGTTAGCCATCGAGAGAACCAGTACACTTAGGTAAATTTCATAACTCATAATTACGTTTTGATTTTTGCCTCCAAGTTTCCTCCGTTGGTTGTAGCATATACGGCGGTTGTAAGTGAAGCCATATAGCAGCACAAGTCGAATGAACAATGTAACTGACAGTTGATTTACCTCTGTAAAACAGAAAGGAAAGATCCTGAAAACTGCTTCCACTAGTTGGATACCTGAGAAAGTTATAAAAATTTTGTGTCTTTGTTTTCAACAAGTTTGACACTACAATAAAAACCAAATAAAAGGTATAACAGATATATTGACTAAACTGAGGGGTTTAAATCATAAATAATTGCATAAGTCTCACTGTGTTTTCACATGTATAAACAAAATTTAGTTTTCATTTTATGAAACAACATTTTTAAATCAATCCTATTGATGTCTACTTTTTAAAATTTTGTTTCAGAGGAGAGCTGGTCTGAGCTATGGAGGAATATCAGAACAGCACATGTGCGTTCGCTGAGATCGAAAATGTATATTTTACTGAGTATGTAGCTTTTCTGCAACGGTATTTGAAAGGAGAGAATACGTCCGGCAATCTTCGAGTTGAAGATACAGCAGTAGAGGAGTCCAATATTACTCAAAACGATGAGAGCGACACATCTGTTGAAGAGAAAATGCCTGACGGAGGTTCTTTCGTGTAATTACTTAAAATAACCGCTTGTAAAAGCTCAAGTGAAAGACACAAGAAAAGAAAGGGAAAAGACCAAATCGACGATGCTTTTATAGAATGGATGAACACGAAAACATCTGCTAATAAAAGTGACCAAGATGCTGAACAGCATTTCCTTCTTTCTCTTTTATCTGATCTGAAAAACCTTAGCACGCTTTGGAGGAAGATTTTCAGAATACAAACAGTGTCTGTCTTGTTTGAAGACGACAAACAAGATAATGTGGAATCCAGTGTTTCAGTTGGTTTCAATCCTCCTACTTGGAGTTCGTCATCCCGTCATGACATCTTACAAACTCAGTGTAACATGAGGAATAATGCAACGACTTCGAGATTCAAGCCGATTACCGCACTGCCACAAGAAAGTGAAATTAATTGTTACAATTTGTACAATATAATAAACCATCAGAAGAATAAAACTGCTCAATTTATTTAATACTAATGTTTACATTTATTTCTATTTATGTTATAGTAATCAGAAGTTTTTCATCTGGAGCAATAGCCTTCCTGATGTGTATGTCTTTTTCTTCAAGGGTTTGTGACACTATGCGCTTCAGAAAATGGAAGTTTTCAGGATTCATTCGATAAAACTCACTGAATTTTGTTCATGTTGAGACAGCTCTCGAGAAACAACAGCCGAGCTGTGGTGCACGTTGGTAAGATTGTAGGGATATACCCAGTATTTCCTTTTCCTCATCCTACGCCTGAACCAATGAGTAACTACAAGTCTTCCTCACTTGAGCTGAATTTGTAACTGAAGTAGTGAGACTTGTGTTCACACCACATTTTTATCGACCATGTCGCTCCGATTTATCGCGCACCTTCATGAACATTCCTAGCAATATATCGTTGCAATGTATTTCTTACTACACATAACTTACGTCGTCTTGGTATGAACGGCGCCTGATAGTATGAGGGGGTGGAGATCTCTTCTCAACAGCACGTTACAAGGCATCCCAGATATGGTCAATAATGTTCAGGTCTGGGGAGCTTGTGGACAGCGGAAGTGTTTAATCTCTGAATAGTGTTCCTGGAGCTACTCTGTAACATTTCTGGACGTATGGGGCGTCGCATTGTCCTGGTGTAATTGCCCAAGTCCGTCGGAATGCACAGTGGACATGAACAGATGCAGATGATCAGACAGGATGCTTACGTAAGTGTCACATGTAAGAGTCGTATCTAGACGTATCAGGGGTCCCACATCGCTCCAATTGCACACGCCCCACACCATTACAGAGCCTCCACCAGCTTGAACAGTCCCCTGCTGACATGCAGGGCCCATGGATTCATGAGGCTTTCTCCATACCCGTACGCGTCCATCTGCTCGATACAATTTGAAACGAGTCTCGTCCGACCAGGCAACATGTGTGCAGTCATCAAGGATACACTAGTGGGACTTTGAGTCCGAAAGCCCATATCGATGATGTTTCGTTGATGGTTCGCACGCTGACACTTGTTGATGGCCCGGCACTGAAATATGCAGTACTTCTGTCATTGTATCAGTAGTAACTGATCTGACAACTGCTCCAGACACTTGTGTTATACAGGGGTTCCGACCGCAGCGCCTTATTCTGCCTGTTGACATATCTCTGTATTTGAATATGCGTGACTGTACCAGTTGCTTTGGCGCTTCAGTGTATATTCCACATCTTCGTATGTATTGCGCAAGTAATTGTAAGCGCTTGATGGCGAGTGCACCATATCAATGTCACCCAGATTCATCTCTGTCCCATACGTATACTGAGCGAGGGTAAAATGACTGTCTCTGTGTCTCCATGCATCCTCTACTCCAATGGTCTCCAAACTCTTTTGCTCAAGATCCAATAGTGATATTGTGGGGGCGGCACCTCCGACAGGATATGTAATGATCCGATTATTAATTGATCACCTACATAAATTAGACCACAACAACAACAACAACAACATAAATTAGTGTATTCTTGTTATTAAATGATAACCTACGTAAATTGGTATGTTATGAACAATCAATAAACCAGCACTAGGAGTACCAGCTACAGATCGTTAAAAGTCGGGACCACTGGGACAACTTCGTGTCGAAAGTTCTGTGTTTCAGACTGCTGCCACTCTCAATGACCCCATAGTTGTGACACTGCAGTTGCCTGACGAATCGCTGTTGTGTTGCTGTGTGAGCGGATCGTTAACTGATTAAAGACAGTAATTGCACTTTTTAAAATGTTTCATACAATTAGGGACACTATCAGAAATGAGTACTAAATGTTTTGACTGTCGTTTTCCTTCCACTCATTGTGTTGTATTACAACAGCCTTAGTTTAAGTTCTTACGCCTTGCTACAAATAAGTGCCGCAGTTGTAGATGACAGTTTCTATAACGCGCAGTCACAAATCCGTGTTTGTACCGTCTGAAATTTATACCTTAGCAGCTGATCGGTATGAAGAGAAACGCCGAGTAATCAGTACTATAAGATGACCAATAAAACATTCTCCCTTTCAGATCCTGTAATCCCATAGCGACCGCGCTACTTATCCCTCTGCCCATGATGTAGGCGTCCAGCTTCACTTCCCCCACGGCCGAATTCACCAACTTCAGTTAAAGTTAAGCACATTTTAAAGTAGTTCTGTCTCCATAAGTATTTTTGTTTGTTTCTGAGCAAGAGAACTATATTCTTAAAATGTTCTTAACAACTGTTGACTTTTCTTGATTCGGCTGTTAGTTGCTAGGTGTGTATTGCTATGAAGTAGATCTGAAAACCACTGGCCGCACGTATACACGAATACAGGATTCGGGCAGCATGAGGTCTGCGGGTCACAGTTTGACGGTCACTGCTCTGATCTCCCTTACCTTATTACTAAGATCCCTGCCCGAATTATACAAAATGCAATGGTGCCAGCCAAATTGTCCCACAGTCTTCTAATATCGGCTCCCTAAATGTACTCAACAGGATTTCACGAGAGCTGCAGGTTTCTTCCATCTTTTTTCGCACTCAAGTTCCCTGAGTCTTTTCGTTACACTTTCGTTTGGGCTACACCGAGCAAATGCCAGACTAATATTCACAGAAGAACCTTAAGGATACGTATCTCATCCACGAAGGAAGTGGCTTACAAGCCGCTTGTTTCACCGATTCTTGAGTATTGATCATCAATCAGTGATCCTTACCAGGTAGGAATGATAGAAGAGATAAAAGAAGATCCGGTTTCTTGTAGTCGTCGCGAGAGAGTTACAGGAAAGCTCAACTAAATCCAGTGGCAGACCTTACAAGAGAGGTGCTATGCATCACGCAGAGGTTTTCTATTGTAATTTCCAATGAGAACCTTCCGGGAAGAGTTGAACAACATACTACTTCCTCCCACATGTCTCACAAAATGACGGAGATGAGAAACTTCTAGAAATTAGATCTAATACAGAGGCTTATCGATAATTTTTCTTCCCACGCGCCATTCGCGAGTGGGACGGTAGAACGGGACAGTGGTGCCAAAAGTACCCTCCACCACGCACCGTTAGGTGGGAGGAAGTGTATGATGTAGAGGTAGATCTGTCCCGATCCTAGCAGCGCGTCTCTGAATTCTTTCGATGTCTTGTCGTGCCTACTCGATAACAACTCCCAACATTCGATCAATAGTCTAGAATTGGTCGCACTAGCATCTTACATGCGATTTCCTTTACAGATGCACTGTATTTGCCCAGAAGTATTCCAGTAAATACCATATTGTTGTTTTGTATGTGGGGCACTTATAGGGCCAGATGATAATTTTAGGACGCTAGGTATCTTCTTTGATTTCACAAAAGCAATTCATTACCTGGATTACTTTTACCTAAGACGGCAAATCTATACAGCAGTTCTATAAAATAGGGAAAAAGGCTTTCCTTCACTGTTAATAATCTGAATATCAGTTTTATTACAATTATTGTGCTGCAAAACTAGGGAGAGGGAAGGGGACAATATGAGATTTCTGATCTCGTTCCGTTGCTTCTCCTGTCTACATCGTCTGTGGCAAGGGAGTTTACTGATGAACCCCTGTCGTATTACTCCTGTACTGTCACACACCTGCGACGAGGGATCGTTTTCGTTTACACGTAGGTGACAGATCTGCGTTTTTGAAAGCTGTCTGCTGTGCAGTTCGGCAGCTCAACAGTGGAAGTGAATTTGTGAGGAACGATCGTTTTTAAGAAAACATCGAAAAACAGTAATAGAATGTACTTACGAGTAGTGACACTTTAGCTTATTAATGACAAATGCAGAATTCAGGATGGCTATTCTTTACGAAGGATGTGTGCCAAAGAAATGAACTAGTCGTATCGCATTATTGGCTGGGAGACCCCAACTGATGTTGTTCGGTCGCTTGGTGCATGTCTTTCTGTTTGACCCTACAATGGGCGACTTGCGTGTCGATAACGATGAAATGATGATGAGGACAACACAACACCCAGTCCCGGACCAGATAAAATCTCCGACCTCGTCGGGAGCCGAACCCGGTCCCTCTGAATGGCAATCAGCAGTAAATTATCCACATGGAACGAACAGGAAAAAAAGTCTTCCAAACTTTTCGAAACATCAATAGTTATTTATCCAAGGCAATATATACATTCAAACACGTCAGACGAACACAGTATATGGCATCTTTTTAGTTAATCCTTTGCAACGTGACATTTTAAATTGAACCTTGGAAGTTAGTTGCTAATAGTTTTATTATATTTCCTACAATAGGCCTAATTCGGCAATACTGCCACTGTCACATACATCTGCCAATATTACAATTGCTAAATTTCATTTGCTTTTCCGATATTTGTATATTGTCTTAATTGCACATGTAAACTTACGTCTAGCTGGGCAAGGCGTACATATTGCAACATTTATTAATCCCTTTGTGAGCAGTCGCTGTTTTAATGGTGGTAAAATAAAGTCACATAGAAATCTGACAGCTGGTTGATAGTTCTCAATGATGCTCTATGTTGACAAAGTGTTTACAGCCTGTCTGCGGTATTGTTTCAGTTAGAATAATTTAGTTGCTTGGGTAATCTTTGGATGCTTATCTTTCATCCGTTGTCATGTTCCAGAATGTCAATAAAGTTATATACACATGAAAAGTAATACGTGCGACATATTAAACAAACAGGCCCGCTTCGAACATAAATCTTACCTAGAAAATCTTCTTGACACTCCGGAGCATGACAATGGATCAAAGATAAACTGCTGAAGATTATACAAACAACTAAATTATCTGTAACTCAATACCGCTGACTAGCTGTAACCACTTTGCAAGCATACAGAAGCACTGAGGTCAACTAGCTGCGAATTTACTACGTAACTTTATTCTACCATCATAAAAAGAACGACAGCTGATAAAAGGACTCATCGATGATGCAGTACGTACATCTCTCCCAGGGAGACGCAAGAACACGTGTACACGTAACAGGAAATAGAAATACCGCAATAGTAAATGAAATGTGTCAACAGCATGATTCACAAGTTTACCTGACAATGGAAGTATTAGCAGCTAACTTAGTTAAAAATGTCTTATTACGTAGTGTTTCTTGCTTCGGGTCCAGGCATATATTAATGCTTTGCGTCTTGTTTTCTTTCTTAGTTGTAAATTACATCCAGAAGCCGGAATGAGATTTCCACTCTGCAGCGGAGTGTGCGCTGGTATGAAACTTCCTGCCAGATTAAAACTGTGTGGCGGACCGAGACTCGAACTCAGGACCTTTGCCTTTCACGGGCAAGTGCACTACCATCTTTTTTTCGTTTTTTTATAGTCAGTAATCCACCTTTCTTTATATCATTAATAAGAAATAAAAATATTTGCCTTCGCCTGGAATAGATCCTAATTAATTTGACATGACAGTCATCCACTCTGCCGTCTTTTTTTTTTCGCGCCTGGACAGGAAAGGGAAACTACAAGAAAATCTACTTATCACCGCGACTTGTGTCCTAAAAAAAGAAAAAATGTACATGCGTAGGCGGCTATCTACTACGCCTATCCCAAAACAACTAACTTCTTACTAGAAGGGTGTAGGAAAAGAAGAAAGTTCGGGGAAAGCACATTAAGAGTAGCAATCAAAATGCAAGTAGTTGTGCTGGGCTTTTGTATTTTTTAGTTTAATTTATTGCATTTTTTTGTTTTTTGAGTATATTTTTATTTTCTTTTATTTATCTGTTATGTTCTTCTACTTTTTAATTTTTATTATTATCGTTAAATCAGTCTATGTACCAGAATTCCAGGAGTCGCTAGCGCCTTCCGATAGGTGGAACATCCAAACGTGTCTTCTCGAAATGTTAATAGAGATTCCGTTTCTAGTGCGTTCAGAACATCATGTCGGCAAAAAAGCATTAGCATCTCATGGCTTGCACATTACAGTTGGAAGGTGGGTCATGAAAGGCGCTCCCTAGAAATTTGGAAAACAACTTTTTGTACCTGGGGTTTCGAACAAGTGCACAGTGTTGATCGTTAAGGTAGACCAATAAAATAGTTCTGATTTCTCATCGGGGCCAAACTGCTGGCGGACCCTATGACCGCGTATCCAATTCACAGAGTGAATTTTGGTTTCGGGGTAATGAATCACATCCGGGAATAAAATCGCCAGGAAAGTGATCTAAGCAGGTGTCTGTTGGGTAAGGAAGCCAACATACGCTGCGCGAGCCTCCAGACATCAGACGACGGACCACATGAGAATCGATGACCGTCTGTGTCCTCCACACCACAGTGAACACAGACGGGTGTGCCAGCGAAGCGGATGCAGTGCAAACGAAACTAGTTGACCTGTTGCCATTGACGGTGGTACACCAGGAAGACTGAACGCTGGTGTCGAGATAACTAGCATGCACCGCTTTCCACACACGACGCCATATGATCTGGGGAAACTTGGGTTCGATCGGCTTGGGGGTTTGACACATTTTTAATGTGTTATGTACAGTCTTTGTCTGGAGTATACGTGGAAGGGGTAAGGAGTGCAGGATGTAACATAATTCAAGAAAGAAGTGTCGAAAGTGATAAAAGGGGGGTGGAATGTCTGATAACATGACTTGGGCTGACATGGATACTGGCGAGTATTCACGCAAAAGCAGTCTGGTCAGGCTCGTCGGGAAGCAACGCCAGACTTTCAGTTGGAAGCCAACAAAAAGTGCCGTAACTCTGTCTGTCATATGGAATAAGCCCACTGCACCACGCTTCCGCAGGAGGACAAGGGAGGAATATTGAACTTTAAATAACGTCCCGGTACAGGCAAATGATCCCATCGCCATCAACATATAACGTGCGAGAGTAATCGGAACCGGGAACACTTCTGCCATATGGGGGATGCGTGAGGTGTGGTAAACATTCACGTATTATGTACGCTGTACAATATCGAGGGATAAGCCGGTGGTCCACAAGGTCAGCCTTGATCGTTTGGAGGAGACGTCTACTGTTGGTTGCCGCTGAACGACGAAGGTCATTCATGAAATCAATGCCCAAAAAACGGACGCTGGTGGCCACAACTACAGGAGCGACATATCAGACCCTCACCAATGAGCAGAACCTTCGATTTGGAAATGTTAAGAGAACTGCCCGATGCCTCTCCATATGTTGCCACCCAAGTCAGAGCCGCTCCAACATCTTCTTCATTGCGGAGGTAGAGGACTAGATCGTCAGCAAAGTCTGTACAGCAGAAGCGGTGCCCATGCAATGTCAGGCCCAACAGGCGTTGGCGAAGCCCCTGGGGTAGGGGCTCTAATTCCAAAGCATACAGTATCGTGGAAAGTGGGCAACCATGTCGCAAAGAGCACTCGATCGCTAGAGACGCGGTGAGGTGACCATTAAAGAGTATTCTTGAAGTCGTGCCGCTCAAAAGCCGCACTAACCACTGTTACTATACGAGCCGGAAAATCCATGTGTTGCAGGACCGGTTTCAGAAAGGTAAGGTCAACGCACTCGAATGCCTGACTGAAGTCAAGCGATGATAATTCGCCAGGTAAATGTTGTGACCCTAATAATTGGTGCACCAGATACAGCATTCCCACGAATAAGTAACATAAGTTTCTGATTATTAGCGCCGTCATTAATCCTTCTTACATCGCGAGCGCCATCATGCCCCTGTAAAGGGCCGTATGGATATTGTTGTCACCGCCCAGCGATGTCTGATCAAGAAAGGTTGCGTATCTTCCTGCATTCTTGAGTCATGAGGCCAACAAACGGATAAAAATTTTCATGTCACTGTTGAGTAGCGTGATAGGGCGGTAGTCACAGATCCGTGATAGCCCATGTGGCGTAGGGACCAGGATGATGACCCCGTCAAGGATGGTGGCTGGGATCGCCGTTGTGGGTGACATCAGTACACGACAGATGGACGTCCAAGTACGTACCAAAACATAGCTAAAACACTTGTAAAATTCGAGGGGAGGCCGTCAGGTCCAGGGAAATTGTTGGCAGCTCCCACCTTGATAGCATCAAGAACTTCATCGGAGGTCACTTGTTCTTGGAGTTCTTGAGCCACATCCTCTGGCACAGTGTTGACAGTCAGTGCTGCAACCTCCTAAATTAAGGTTGAGGGATGTGGGACGGCAGCGTACAGCCGGCGGAAATGAGAATAGAAAGCGTGACCAATTTCGCATTGCATAGTGTATCGTCGTCCTTCCGCAATAGTGAGGTCGTGGATCAGAGCTCGACAACAACGTCGACGTTTTGTGAGGAGGTCGTAAATCGATGGCGTTTCGTGGGGCTTATCGTCACGGGTGCAGGATCTGACAAGGGTCTCTTCCAAGCAAGCATCGTCGCATGAGTGAAGTTCAAATGGTTCAAATCGCTCAGAGCGCTATGGGACTTAACATCGGAGGTCATCAGTCCCCTCGAACTTAGAACTACTTAAACCTAACTAACCTATGGACATCAAACACATCCATTACCGAGGCAGGATTCGAACCTGCGACCGTAGCGGTCGCGCGATTCCTGACTGAAGTGCCTGGAACCGCTCGGTCATATCGGCCGCCGCATGAGTGAAGTGATCTCGGGTTTAGGATGATGCACTATCTTCTGACGGACAGGAGAGAATGCCATCGAAGTACCGTCACGAAGCACTCCAAAATAAAAGTCCATGGTGCTCGCCTGGCAAGCTTTGAAGTCTTCCTATATCCCATCAGTGCCCTTCATAGAGCTGGTTTCGTGCAGGATGGCCACCAGGATAAGGTATGTATGCGGGGCGACGTCGATGACAGAGGCCCATGCATCCTCAAAAAATGGTTCAAATGGCTCTGAGCACTATGGGACTCAACATCTGTGGTCATAAGTCCCCTAGAACTTAGAACTACTTAAACCTAACTAACCTAAGGACATCACACACATCCATGCCCGAGGCAGGATTCGAACCTGCGACCGTAGCAGTCACGCGGTTCCAGACTGAAGCGCCTTTAACCGCACGGCCACACCGGCCGGCCCATGCATCCTCAGTCATCCGTCGGCATCAGGGACAGTCAGGTGGGAAACGTTTAATTTCCACAGGCCGCGGCTGCGCCACACCTTTTGGCGGGCGAGGACGACGTCGCAGATGTAGGCATCGTCGTCAGAGAAAGCCAGATTTTCACTCTGCAACGAAATGTGGGCTGATATGAAACTTCCTGGAAGATTAAAACACAGAGTTTTAATCTGCCAGGAAGTTTCATAACATCGAGAATTTTTTTTATTTGGTTTTATTAGTGCTGACTTTATCGTTATTGAGACATTCCAATGAAAGAGTTTTTCATCTATTTACGTCATTATCTACGCACAATGTGGTCGTTTTCTTTGTTCATGTATTATAGTACTGAAATTACTTTTTGATTTCAGATACGTGATCTCTCTTATCGAAGAACTTTGGTCTGATGCTGATGAAGTCTTCGCGTAACCTTTGGAGAGTGTCAAACAATAAAATGTAGGTTCAAAAATGGTTCTGAGCACTTAAACCTCGTTGCGTGTTACTGCAGGCATTTTGATACGGTTTTCACTGAAAGATTTGTGAATGTAATTTGTAAATATTTCGTCCAGACTGGCTGAATTATTATGATGTTTGTCGATTTAGTCGTGTTTCCAGAAACCTTACCTGGCATCCGCTGCGTCAGTCGTTTAAGTTATATCAGAGTTTTGGAATTATTTAATGTTGTTCTCTGAATTTTAATATACACAGTGCCCTGTAAATAAAGTAACCGCTACGTCAGACTTGTCGTCCGGCCGTATGCAAGAACTCACAAGGGGAGGCCAAGACATTGGGATCACGGATTTATTTCAGACTTTGTACACCTTTAGTAGGCTATTAAAACAACATACAGCGCAGGTAGTAAGGTGCACTACTCTGGTAATTCCGAGAAAATTGCAAGAGAAGTTTTGCCCGTCTGTTATGTAACTGATGTGTACGTGCGAAGTGCCAGCAGCAAGAAGTCATCGTGGTCGAGCGGTTAGCGTTAACCCTTCGCTAGAAGGTCGTGGAAACTTATTTTTTAATCCATATTTTTTCATCACTGGTCACATTATTTGATTTGTGTCACATTTAAGAGGTAATATAATGAAAAAAAAAACACGTTAATTTTCATAAAGTTGCAGTGAATTTCGTACTTTATTTGCCTGTTTATTATTTGTGATTAAATTTTCAATGACGAGTTACAGGTCTGGAAAGCCCGAATCAAACCTCGACGAATAATGATACGAATAACGTTATTCACAATCAGTAGTACAGTAAGTCACAATGTGCCAGATCACAAGAGTGATGTACAATTCATCGCCTGCCAGTGTGGCCGAGCGGTTCTAGGCGCTACAGTCTGGATCCACGCGACTGCTATGGTCGCAGCTTCGAATCCGGCCTCGGGCATGGATGTGTGAGATGCCCTTAAGTTAGTTAGGTTTAAGTAGTTCTGAGTTCTAGGGGACTGATGACCTCAGAAGTTAAGTCCCATCGTGCTCAGAGCCATTTGAACCAACAATTCATCATCGAATGTGCTCACACGGTGCAGGGCGATATATGTCATACACACATGGAAAACAGAAATTGAAACTTCATGCAAATACTTCATTCAAATACACGTGGTCTTCTCGTTATACCTGGAATGTCATATAATTTAAATGGTATGACCACTGTTGAAAAGTATAAATTAATAAGTCTGATCAGGAGTCGAACTGTAGCTTCATATGCGATCGTCCTAAGGAGCTCGAACCCTAACAACTTGACAACCGTGAACTCTGCTGTCCAGCATCTACGCACAGATACAGACGGCACTTAACAGACGCGTAAAACTGCTCTTGCGATTTTCTCGGTATTACCATAGTAGTGCACCTTGCTACTAGCATATTATGTTTTCTAATGGTCTACTGAAGGCGTACAAAACTTGGAGTAAATCTTTGACAGAAACGTCGTGGCCTGCCCCCGTCAATGCAACTCATGTAAGGCCACAGCGGGCCGCTAGTTGGTTAAATTTCCGATGTTAGCAAACGACTACACCATCCATTGCCTACGTGCATTCGCAGTCTTCTTTAGAATTCTACATTCAGGACAGTAGATCGATCATCGACGCCTCTGACCCACTCACGACTACGTTGACGGCTGATTTACAAACTACATGCACCCACCAAGTCTAGTCGATTTTGAGCAGGAAGTCCCTCGTACAAAACCGGCGTAAGACGCAGTGCGGAGTTAACGAAGAAGTGAGAGACTGTGTAATTTTCTCAGTGAAACTACTTTCACCAGCGTATCTGATACGATGACTTTGACTGCGGACTTATGTCTGGTATTTGATCCGGTCTGACCACTGGCGGGCTTGTTACTGCTACGAAGATACGGAATTCAATCGATTTTTGCCCCGCTGCGATCGACTTTAATGGTTGCACATTCTACCGTAATATGCTTAATAAGTTGTGCTGTTTCCATTTCGAGACTCCGTCAGCCTTCATCGTTGTGGTTCGTACGTTGAAGGCAGATTACACTTGGGGCCTGAAGATGATACTTTCTGCCTTCGAAACTGGTAGCATGTTTTGAATAAACGTCGTTGGATTACAACACAGCTGTTAGTTTTAATTATCGTTATTCCAGTACTTCATGTTTGGCTGGTTTCCCACTGTCCTTGACGCAGTTCCAAAGTCTTTCTCTTCCAAGATCTGAATATTTAGTGCTCACTCACTTCTTTGCCTTGTTCATCGCAACATTTGATCCAGTGTTAATATAAACTGTGTCCATCAGAGTTTCTTGATAAACTGTCATTCTCTCGTGTATGTGAAGAATAATACTGTCATAAGACACTTGTAGAGGCAACTAAAGTAGAGTTCAGATAGCGTTATTAGCAGAAATCTCACTGCAATGAAGAGTGGGTGACAATTCTGCCGAGACTGTCACTCGGTTGGCAGCAGATACAGAAGTGAAATCGCAGCTTTTAATAAGGCAAACTACCTTTCGTACAAGCGCTGCAAATCGCTCACCGTTTCGACGCTGTAGAGGCAGCTAAAGGTCATCTAGTTCCAAATGAGGAAATTTCGGCACTGTAAATGTAGTTTCCCGTTAAGACACAGTCCTTACTGCTGTTTTCCTTTGTAATGATTCTCCGGCTTCGAATGTTGCGGTATAATTTAATATATTACGTGTGATATTCGGACATATTGTTGATTCACGTTTTTCTCTAGTTTTGGTGAGAGGTATCCGCCTTTACGGGTTCAAAAGTTTTTCCTTACTCCTTGTATATACCGCTTCTATTCACGCTGGCTTGCTTCTCGTACTTAAATCCCACTGAATCTGAATACGCATGGAGGCCCCAGGAAGACTTATTAAGTCCCTGGGGCGTTTCTGAGAGAGCGTGCAGGCAGGCGCCACCCGGGCCCTGGTTCAAGTCCTGTGTAGATCAAGACCGGATATTGTGTACAGATATGCCACGACGGAGTAACGCTAAGGTAGGAATTTTTTATTTATCATGTGGCATAAGGAAGCAGCATATATACAAATACAAATGCAATAATAAACACGAGATCAAATGTGCAAAACATACAAGAGGCAATAGACGATGTAATAAGTATCATATAACGAACACACAAAATTAAGATTCTACTCTGATGTGCATATTAATTTTAATTATTGCTAACACATCTCTTATTTCTTGTTTTATGTACCTGGAAATCCAGTGGAAAAATTCAGTGTGTAGCTGTCACAAGATGTTTGTAATAACCTTTATGAATCTCTGAATATGGTAACTGAATTTTACCGAAACCGGTTATTTAGAATAAAGTTTTTTGTAACGATCTCGGCTAAGAAGTTCTTCTTCCCCTAAGTAGTTAAGACATAAGGCATGCGAGACTATTTGTTGACTACACATTAAGATCCAGATACTGCATGCACTTCATAGCACGAGGCGTGTCTTATATAAAGTCCTCTGCTAAACTGACATACATGGTGACAATTATTGAACTGTATGAAATGAAATAACTTCTGAACGGTTTGCGTTTGGGCGTTCAAACTGCACAGTTGACCGCGGGGCATGATGGGAATTAGTATGGTATATATGGTTTGCTTTAGCGACGAAGCCCATTTTCATTTGGATGGGTTCATCAATGAGCAAAACTGGCAGATTTGGGGGACTGAGAATCCGCATTTCGCGATCTAAATGTCTCTTCTGCCTCAACGGGTGACTGTGTGGTGAGTAAAGTCCAGTTACGGAATAATCAGTGCGATATTCCTTGATGGCACGGTGACTACTGAACGGTACATGAAAGTTCTGGAAGATGATTTCCTCCCCATTATCCTAAGTGACCCTGATTTCGACAAGATGTAGTTCATGCAAGACGGAGCTCGAACCCATCGAAGCAGGAGAGTGATGTTCTGGAGGAGTACTTCGGGGACCGCATTCTGCCTCTCGGGTACCCAGAGGTTACTGACATGGGCCTCGATTGACCGCCATTTTCTCCGGATCTGAATTGTGAGGCTATGTTAAAGAACAGGTGTACAGCAATAACCCCAAAACGATTGCTAAGCTGAAAACAGCCATTCAGGAGGTCATCGACAGCGTCTATGTTGTGACACTTTAACGGATCATATAGAATTTCGCTATTCGTCTGCGCCACATCATCGCCCATATCTAACATGTCATAAAAACACGAGAATCTGTAGTGACGTTTACATGCTGAATAAAGATTGTGCACGTCGTATTTTGTAGCTAATTTACTTTTTAGTCATACTTCAATAACTGTCACCCTGTATGCACATATAGGGCATTTGGGCTGTCCGTAAGTCCCCGTTTATTGAGTCTTGTGTAGCAGCGTCTGATACGGTTGAGTTTAGTCCAGCCTCTTCTAAGGAAGATGAGGTCTTGCGTTGCTTTTGAGGGATTAGCTATAAGATGATGATTATTAAATGAGTTCTTCCCATCCTTTCTCCACGGATCTGTTAGACTAAAGGTGTTCTGCCCTCTTGCAGAGCCGTAGTACCATATTGGCTTCCGTCCTCCATGTGTGTATTTGGTAAATTCATTACCACTTCTTGAACAGGTAAACTTTTTGCGTGGTGCATGATGCTTACTTTTTCCCATCGGCTGGCCGGTGTGGCCGAGCGGTTCTAGGCGCTTCAGTCTAGAACCACACGTCCGTTACGGTCGCAGGTTCGAATCCTGCCTCGGGCATCGATGCGTATGATCTCTTTAGGTTAGTTAGGTTTAAGTAGTTTTAGGGGACTGATCACCTCAGAAGTTAAATCCCATAGTGCTCAGAGCCACTTGAACCGTTTTTTGCCATCCTTTAATAGTTGTTTTTTGTTGCCTTAGCTTTCGTAGTACTATTTTACTGATGACGCAGAGCCACGATATCGCAGTAAACGTCGAAGTTCAAGTGATTATACGCATTGTTTCGTGGAGATGCGCATCTGACTTTCTTGCCGGATCAAAGCATTTCCGAATTGTGACGACTGCTGACTTTGTTGGGGAAGTTCCCCCGTGCTTTACGATACACCTTGCATCCGCATCGTGACCTCAGATCTTTCGCAAACGATGCAGTTGTCTGTAATGAAGTACAGTCTGAAGGGAACTATGCAAATATTGTCAGATATTTATAAGATTTCAAAGTGCTGAAAAATTAGCAAATTGTTTTAAAAGTTCAGATATGTGGAATTATGCATTTCACAAAAGGAAAAAACGAAGCATCCTGTGACTACAGCTTTAGTGAGACGCAGTTGGAATCGGTGAACTCGTACAAATTGCTGAGTGTAACAGTTTCTATGGATATGACGTGGAACGATTGCATAGTTTCAGCTGCAGGTAAAGCAGGTGGCAGATAGTGATTCACTGATAGAATACTGGGGATATATCATCAGTCGACAAAGGAGACAGCGTGCAAAACACTCGTTAGATCAGTCCTACAATATTTCCCATGCCAAATAGTCGGATTATTTAACGAATACAAAGAAGGACAGCACGAATGGTCACAGGATTTTCGCCCTCAGAGCGTGTCACGAAGATTCCGATAGAACTGAACCGGCAGACACCTGAAGACAAAAGCAAACCTTCCCGTGAAAAAATGGAACGTTTCTAGAACTAACTTGAAGTGATGAATTGATGAAAATGTTCTCATTGGGATCGCGAAGACAAGATTAGACTAATTACAGCACGCACATAAGCATTTAAGCAATTATTCGTAGCGCGGTTCATACGTGAATGTAAAGGGAGAAACCTCTAATAATTGACACAATGGGATGAACCCGTTGCCAGGCACTTCACAGTGGTTTGCAGACTATAAATGGAGATGTACATGTTGTGTCACAGGATACAGTTTTGTAAGGGACCATAAAGCTAATTCACAAATTGCCGCCTTGTCTTACAGGTTACTTGTCACTGCTGTTCGGAAATAAGCATCTGCATGTAAATCTGCATTTCAAGACTCACCTTACGGTGTGTGGCTGAGGGTACTTGATCGTGGAGAGATGTATGTTGGAGAAAACATTGTTTCTTGGCTCTTTTTAAAACGTGATCTCTAGGAAAGTAATGAGTAAGACTTTCCACGATCGACAATGTCTTTCTTGCAACTTCTGTTTGCAACTGTAGCTCGTTGAGCACATCTGATGTGCTTGTAATGTCGACTAAACCAACCGGTGACGAATCGTGTGGCTCTTCTTTCAAACTCTACTACCTTTGCAATGCGGAAAGAGGCATAGACTGATGAAAAATAGTAATTTGCGGAACAAGTGTTTAAGTGACCTCTTCCTTACGCACCTTTTATACTAAAGGGAACACCCAACTGAACGTACAATAGCGAACTAGAAACAAACTGATACAATATAACTATTGAATTGCGAAACAATCAATAACGTAAACGTCTGTGGTTGCTAATAACCAGATTATAGATTCTTCAGGTTATGCTGGTCATCGGTAATTCAGTTGTTATGAGACGTCAGAGAAAATCATCAACGACATATGTCAAAGGTGTCTGGAGCTGTAATTCAGTGTTCAGCGCGCTGCCGCTACCCATTTCAAGTTTACGTACAAACTGAGACAAATAAATTCTTCCTTTTTTGCGGCATCTGGTTACTTTATCAAAAACAGCGCGCTCACAACGGGAAATAATCATCTCTGAATATAAGTTTTACAGCCTGTCTCTAGCTGTATGCTGTTCTATCCTGTGGGCCGATTATTAACGTCAAAAAACAAGAACGCAGCGTTCATAGGCAATGATAGCTGTGTTCGTTATCTTGTGTTGTCTTCTGTTCCCTCCAGTGTAAACGTTTCTTCACAGGTACAATCGAATGGCAGTGAACACCGGCGAACTGTCTGCGTATGTACATTCGATTGCGTTGGCTTCCATGCGCTCCAGTGAAAAGTGGGATATAGAATCCATACATGTTAGAGAAATGGTTGTCTGTAGGAGTGTGTGTGTGTGTGTGTGTGTGTGTATGTGTGTGTGTGTGTGAGTGAATGTTCCACGTCTTCTCTTAAACAACTCGACGGATTTCAACCAAACCTGGTCCACATATACCTTAGTGTCAGGCGACAATCGCTGTGCGGGTAAGAATCACCTACCTATCAGAGAGGTGGGGATAAAAAAGAAGCATAGCCTCACTGATAACCCCTTCTAAACGATGGAAGGAAAAATATTTATCGATTACTCACGCTGTAAACGTATCGTATGAGTCATGACGTTACAACTTATTACTTCCTTACTACCAACTGTATTCGCAACACATTTTACTGACAGTGTCTACATATAGCACTAAATATAAGTGCACAAGCGTATCATCGTACGATGCGCGATTCAGGAGATATTACATCATGAACAATCAGATGCACGAAAAACTGCCACATCATGCTTGACGTTTAAATTTATTATTGTATGCTACTACGTCCATTCGGAGCAAATTTTTCAGACAGTATCCTCGTATGCTGCTGAATGTACCTACAAAATTATATCGCTGTAAGAGACATAGTTCAGGAGTTATGCCGTGATAAACATTAACCACGCGAGACGGTGCATGGTGAAGGCTGGACGCATAGCTGTAAATAAACACCTGGACAACGCCCATTTCTCCACCGGTTATTCCAGTAAATCTTCGTCTCGCATCTGTCTTCCCTACTATCAAATATAGGGTGTTACAGAAGGAATGGTCAATATTTGTAGATATGACAGGAACGATAATATGGAGCGAGAAACTTCATAAGGCATATGCCCTGTTTCGATGATTTCCGAGGTAGAACACCTTTAACGTCTATTGCTAGTTATTTCCAGTTTTATTCAATACATTGTCAAGTTTGCACATGTAAAAACTTGCAGTACTTAGTAAACACTACAACAAGCGTTTCGCAAAGTATCAATTGAAGCAGTTCGTTTCACGTATTCATCTTTCGTTTGTAAACCTTAGACTCCATCCAACGACGAAAACAATTTCTTCTTTGATTCTGCTGATCAAACAATATGTAGAGCAAAATCTACACAACAGCTATATTTCAATCAGTTCTTATTTACTCTTCTTGAAGTTACCAGCTTCAGTAAGGGGCTGAAACTGATAGCTTAAAGAAAAACAAGAACTGACTTAAATAGGCTGTTGTTTGGGCTTTGCTCTACATATTATCCCATAAACAAAAATCTAATGGTATAAGGTATGGCGATCTTGGTTGTAAGTTAATTCTGCTACAACGGAAAAATCGGTGATTACAGTAAATGCGGTTGATTTGTTCCCACAAACGTCTAGTAAAATGTGAGGCGCTATGTCATACTGGAAGTGCACTGCAGTCCGAATGGCCACAGGAACGTCCTCAAGGCGCCCAACAAATGAATTTTCCAAAATTCTGTCCTGTTATCCGCTCTTCTAAATGTACTGCGCCTGTCAACATGTTACCTACCACGCAGGAACAAATATTGATTGAAAAACCCACTTGGAAATTGATTCCAACCGCAGCGTGCGGATTATCCTGCAATCATCGATTCTTACTACGTGCGTTGTTGATTCCATTCCGTGTAAACGTGGCTTCATCAGTGAACAATAATAATGAAAGCAAATGACGACTGCCATTCAACCAGTAACAAAACTCAAGTCGTGTGGGACTGTCGCGAATTTGAAGAGTATGAACATGCTGTTTGTCAAATGGGTAAAAGGTTTCTGGGTTTAATGTTTTTGTTCGAGGTACATTATAAAAAGTGGCCGTGTGGCCGTGTGTTGGTATCAGGACTATGCTGCAGT
This sequence comes from Schistocerca piceifrons, assembly GCF_021461385.2. Classification (NCBI taxonomy): domain Eukaryota; kingdom Metazoa; phylum Arthropoda; class Insecta; order Orthoptera; family Acrididae; genus Schistocerca; species Schistocerca piceifrons. The sequence goes on along the minus strand of NC_060142.1, from coordinate 584,268,169 downwards.
ATTTTAAGAATGTGTTGCTGTTCCTGGACAGGTTACTGAACTAAACATTCAGAAGGAGAAGAGAAACTTAGGAGAATACCTGTTTCACGCAATGTGCTGAAAACACCGGTAAACACTCTACAACCAGGAGTTCGACTTGTCGCAAAGCGCCGACGGCGTTCTTCGACAGCAGCAAGAACCCTACCGTCGCAGTAGCCATAAACATACGCCTCATCTGCATATTCTTCATTAGTTTAGGTATGTGGCATTTTAGTCAACGTGTTACAGGCGCAGTTAACTAGTGCTTCTCTCTGATACATTCTCAGTCCTTCACACTACTTCACTCACAGTACACCATGGGCAACTGCGCGTTCAACGGTCGAGTTTAATGGCAGAAAGACATCCCGGGCAAAGAGACTGAAATGCTCGCCGTACTTTGGGCTATATTAAAAGCACCAAAGAAATTAGGTGTGTAAGACACACACGTGTATATTAAATGTGCCCTATAGCAGGAACCGTTCGGAATACGGCGTATGTCTGTACAAAGTTGTATGATTCAGATGAGCGTTTCTGTTATATCTCTGAATATTAACCATTCCTTCTGGGGTACCCTGAATGTGTGATTATTCTACTGGAACTTGTGTGTGACATTTTTTTTTATTGCTGTGGCTATCGTTTAGGGGCTTTGCTTTTTGTTTTATTAAGACTATTCTTCACTTATTCGTTTCACGATCTTGTGAAATAGCGCTGATGTCCAGTCTATTTACCGGCCATAAACCTGGAGTTCATCCATCCATACATCCTGAAATCACTGTGGATAGTAACTACTAGAAACGGGGTAAGACAATTACTAACCACAGTTTACATATATTTTTGGTTATTATCGTAGTACTGTCGCTGATGTCGCATATTTTGTTTATTTGTTGTTATGTCTTTGCACTTTTCAAGCTGCTTTGCACTTTTCAAGCTGCTAGGTTAGTTTCGTTATCGCTGCCGTGCTGTTAATCAGGGCTGCTCCGCTGTCTATTTGCACCAAAGAAGAGAAACTTCAGTGATCCGCTTTTTGTGGTCGGAAGGCGTATCAGTGGCCGAAATTCATCTAAGACTTTGGGTACAGTACGGGAACAGTGTTTTGTCACAACAGAGTGCCTACGAGTGGATTGAAAAATTCCGAAATGGTCGCACAAGTTTTACGCACGATGAAGGAGCCAGACGACCGTTGACCGCCACAAATGAAGAAAACATTGAGCGTTCAAGTGAAATGATTCTCTTAGACAGACGGTTAACTATTGACGAAGTGGCACATCGTCTGCAAATTACTCATGGTTCTGCCTACGAAACCATCCACAATATACTTGGGTTTCATGAAGTTTGTGCAACATGGGTCCCAAAAAAACTCACACAGCTGCATAAACAAACGTGCTTGGACATCTGCAAAAAACATTTCGATCGCTAAAATTCGATCGCTATTGTAAAGAAGGAGACAACTACTTAGACAGGATCATTACTGGTAACGAAACATGGATCAATTATTACGAGCCGGAGAGTAAACCGCAGAGTATGGAATGGAAACAACCAAACTCGTCGTGCAAGAAAAAATTCAAGAACCAACCGTCCGCAGGAAAACTGATGCTTACCCCCCCCCCCCCCCCCCCCCATGAACCATGGTCGTTGCCGTTGGTGGGGAGGCTTGCGTGCCTCAGCGATACAGATAGCCATACCGCAGGTGCAACCACAACGGAGGGGTATCTGTTGAGAGGCCAGACAAACGTGTGGTTCCTGAAGAGGGGCAGCAGCCTTTTAAGTAGTTGCAGGGGCAACAGTCTGGATGATTGACTGATCTGGCCTTGTAACGCTAACCAAAACGGCCTTGCTGTGTTGGTACTGCGAACGGTTGAAAGCAAGGGGAAACTACAGCCTTCATTTTTCCCGAGGGCATGCAGCTTTACTGTAAGGTAAAATGTTGATGGCGTCCTCTTGGGTAAAATATTCCGGAGGTAAAATAGTCCCCCATTCGGATCTCCGGGCGGGAACTACTCAAGAGGACGTCGATATCAGGAGAAAGAAAACTGGCATTCTACGGATCGGAGCGTGGAATGTCAGATCCCTTAATCGGGCAGGTAGGTTAGAAAATTTAAAAAGGGAAATGTATAGGTTAAAGTTAGATATAGTGGGATTTTGTGAAGTTCGGTGGCAGGAGGAACAAGACTTTTGGTCAGGTGAATACAGGGTTATAAATACAAAATCAAATCGGGATAATGCAGGAGTAGGTTTAATAATGAATAAAAATATAGGAGTGCGGGTAAGCTACTACAAACAGCATAGTGACCGCATTATTGTGGCCAAGATAGACACGAAGCCCATGCCTACTACAGTAGTACAAGTCTAAATGCCAACTATCTCTGCCGATGATGAAGAAATTGATGAAATGTATGATGAGACAAAAGAAATTATACAGGTAGTGAAGGGAGATGAAAATTTAATAGTCATGGGTGACGGGAATTCGAGGGTAGCAAAAAGGGAGAGAAGGAAACATAGTAGGTGAATATGGATTGGGAGAAAGAAATGAAAGAGGATGCCGTCTGGTAGAATGTTTCACAGAGCATAACTTAATCGCAGCTAACACAAGGTTCAAGAATCATGATAGAAGGTTGTACACATGGAAGAATCCTGGAGATACTAGAAGATATCAGATAGATTATATAATGGTAAGACAGAGATTTAGGAACCAGGTTTTAAATTGTAAGACATTTCCAGGGGCGGATATGGGCTCTGACCACAATCAATTGGTTATGAACTGTAGATTAAAACTGAAGAAACTGCAAAAAAGTGGGAATTTAAGAAGATGGGACCTGGATAACCTGAAAGAACGAGAGGTTATAAGGAGTTTTAGGGAGAGCATAAGGGAACTATTGACAGGAATGGGGGAAGAAATACAGTAGAAGAAGATTGGGCAGCTCTGAGGGATGAAGTAGTGAAGGAAGCAGAGAATCAAGTAGGTAAAAAGTCGAGGGCTGGTAGAAATCCTTGGGTAACAGGAGAAATATTGAATTTAATTGATGAAAGGAGAAAATATAAAAATGCAGTAAAAGAAGCAGGCAAAACGGAATACAAACGTCTCAAAAATGAGATCGACAGGAAGTGCAAAATGGCTAAGCAGGGATGGCTAGCGGACAGATGTAAGGATGTAGAGGCTTATCTCACTAGGGGCAAGATAGATACTGCCTACAAGAAAATTAAAGAAACCTTTGGAGAAAAGCGAGCCACTAGTATGAATATCAAGAGCTCAGACGGAAACCCAGTTCTAAGCAAAGAAGGGAAAGCAGAAAGGTGGAAGGAGTATATGGAGGGTCTATACAAAGGCGATGTACCTGAGGACAATATTATGGAAATGGAAGAGGAGGTAGATTAAGATGAAATGGGAGATACGATACTGCGTGAAGAGTTTGACAGAGCACTGAAAGACCTGAGTCGAAACAAGGCCCCGAGAGTAGACAATATACCATTAGAACTACTGACGGCCTTGGGAGAGCCAGTCCTGACACAACTCCACCAACTGGTCAGAAAGACGTATGAGACATGCGAAATACCCTCAGACTTCAAGAAGAATATAGTAATTACAATCCCAAAGAAAGCAGGTGTGGACAGATGTGAAAATTACCGAACTATCAGTTTAATAAGTCACAGCTGCAAAATACTAACGCGAATTCTTTACAGACGAATGGAAAAACTGGTAGAAGCAGACGTCGGGGAAGATCAGTTTGGATTCCGTAGAAGTGTTGGAACACGTGAGGCAATATTGAGCTTACGACTCATCTTAGAATTAAGATTACGGAAAGGCAAACCTACGTTTCTAGCATTTGTAGACTTAGAGAAAGCCTTTGAAAATATTGACTGGAATATTCTCTTTCAAATTCTGAATGTGGCAGGGGTAAGATACAGGGCTATTTACAATTTGTACAGAAACCAGATGGTAGTTATAAGAGTCGAGGGGCACGAAAGGGAAGCAGTGGTTGGGAAGGGAGTGAGACAGGATTTTAGCCTCTCCATGATGTTATTCAATCTGTATATTGAGCAAGCAGTAAAGGAAACAAAAGAAAAATTCGGAGTAGGTATTAAAATGCATGGAGAAGAAATAAAAACGTTGAGGTTCGCTGATTACATTGTAATTGTGTCAGTTGGAGTAGGTATTAAAATGCATGGAGAAGAAATAAAAACGTTGAGGTTCGCTGATTACATTGTAATTGTGTCAGAGACAGCAAAGGACTTGGAAGAGCAGTTGAACGGAATGGACAGTGTCTTGAAAGGAGGATATAAGATGAACATCAACAAAAGCAAAACGAGGATAATGGAATGTAATCGAATTAAGTCGGGTGATGCTTAGGGAATTACATTAGGAAATGAGACACTTAAAGAAGTAAAGGAGTTTTGCTATTTGGGGAGCAAAATAACTGATGATGGCCGAAGTAGAGAGGGTATAAAATGTAGACTGACAACGGCAAGGAAAGCGTTTCTGAACAAGACAAATTTGTTGACATCGAGTATAGATTTACGTGTCAGGAAGTCGTTGCTGAAAGTATTTGTATGGAGTGTAGCCATGTATGGAAGTGAAACGTGGACGATAAGTAGTCTGGACAAGAAGAGAATAGAAGCTTTCGAAATGTGGTGCTACAGAAGAATGCTGAAGATTAGATGGATAGATCACATAGCTAATGAGGAATTATTGAATGGAATTGGGGGGAAGAGGAGTTTGTGGCACAACCTGACAAGAAGAAGGGATCGGTTGCTAGGACATGTTTTGAGGCATCAGGGGATCACAAATGTAGCATTGGAGGGCAGCGTGGAGGGTAAAAATCTTAGAGGGAGACCAAGAGATGAATACACTAAGCAGTTTCAGAAGGATGTAGGTTGCAGTAGGTACTGGCAGATGAAGAAGCTTGCACAGGATAGAGTAGCATGGAGAGCTGCATCAAACCAGTCTCAGGACTGAAGATCACAACAACAACAACGGTTTTTTGGGACGCAAAAGGTGCAGTACTGGAATATCATTGCGAAAGGGGCGCAACAATAAAAAGTGTACGTTACAGTGAGATGTTTACTGCCAGGCTAAATCCTGGAATGCGAAGCAAACGCCGAAGAATGCTGCCAAAATGTGTTGTGTTGTTGCACGACAATGTCCGTCCCATACTTGTGCCCACACTGCTGAAACGCTCCATAAAATCAAATTTGAAGTACTGGATCATCGATCATCCTCCATATAGTCCTGATCTTGCCCCGTCTGACTATTATGTTTTGGTCCACTCAAACAGGCATTACGGGGCCGTCGATTTGCCTCGGACGAAGCAGTGAAAGAAGCAGTGCATTCCTGGCTCGCAGTTCAACCGAAAAACCTTCTTTTATGAGGGAATCAGGAAGCTTGTACAACGATGGACGAAGTGCGTTGAAACGCAAGGAGACTATGTAGAAAAATGATGTTCTTGTAAGTTTCCTGTTTGATTGCAATAGAATTTTATGTCTACTTTGCGGATAATAATTGACTTACCCTCGTAGTTGGTTGGTTGATTTGGGGAAGCAGACCAAACAGCAAGGTCATCGGTCATATCGGATAAGGGAAAGATGCGAAAGGAAGTTGTCCGTGCCCTTTTCAAAGGAACCATCCCAGCGTTTATCTGAAGCAGTTAAATGAAATCACGAAAACCTAAATCAGGATTGGCGGTCTCGGGTTTGTACCGTCGTCCTCCAGAATGCGAGGGCAGAGTGCTAACCATTGCGCCACCACGCTCGGCGTAGGTGAACACAGTGATACGTTATTGTGCTTGGTGGCTGATAGCATAGTCCAGTAATACTGACTGCTTTCGTCCGTCTACGCAAGTTGCATGGAACATAATTTTTTTGTTTTCCATCATAGTTAGATTAATTTTTGATAGTCACTGGTTTCGAGCGATTGCATTCATTTTCAAGCAGTTCTATACATCAGAATTTGTAAACGTATAAAATACGAAATGTTAAAGTACATAAATAGTTTTCCTGCATTCTCAATGCTCAGACTGCAGGAGTGCAGTTTACCTGTTACGACGTAGCCGCATCTCTAATATTTGCTATAACAAATTGCAATGGAATTGCGCTTGGTTTTATCGCATTCTTTTGCTATGTCTTTGCTGCACCTTCTGACTTCTTGAATAGTTCGATTATTATATGTAAACTGAAGGCGGAGAGGGAAAGACTGAAATCAGATGTGAACACACAATATGGCACAGAAAAAACTGAACAGTACCAGGCGCTGATCTACTGCACTGTTAAGTGTACATGTGGTAACAAACCTAAGAGGTGAGCGAATCAAAGCACTTGGTGCCAAGGGGATGCAGGGATCGGGTGTGACCTTGGCATGTACTATGTGTCATACAATAATATATTTTTGTAGGTACATTCAGCGGGATATGCGGATACTGTCTGCGAAATGTGTTGTAAATTGAGTTTGTAGAAATGAAGTAATAAATTTAAACGTCATGCATGATGCAGCAGTTTTTCGCGAATCTGTTCGGTTGTGACGTAATATCTCCTGAACTTTGCGACGTACAATGATACACTTTTACATTTACAGTCAGTGCTGTATGGGCACACTGTCGCGAATATAGTTAGTAGTAAAGAAGTATATATATTATAAAGTCATGCTTCATGCGGCAGTTTAAATGCGTGAACAGCGAAAATGTAGTAAGTGATAGACTTCTTTGCTTGCATAGTTTTGTGGGTGTTGTGAGCGAGAAAACGTTTCGTAAAAGTCTGAAATTATGTTTGAAGTTGGTTCCAAATGCTTCCATTCTGAAATACTGGATGACTAAAGTATGGCTACTAGCGCGTTGCGGGCTACTCTTCATTTTCACCCCCACCCTTAACCCTGGACAGGTACTTGGTTCTTTGTCCCACAGCGATGAGTCCCATCAATAACTAACATGGGTACCAGGTTTAGTTGAAATCGAATCAATGATTCAGGAGGAAATGTGAAACATAAATACAAGTATATATACATATGTATGTACATTCATTTTTATGATACTTTTGGATATGGTTGACGAGGGTCATCTGCCAGTCTTTGAAACAGGCACTCACCGTCTGCAGTTGAAGGCAACGCGTTTTCTAGATCAGATAGCTGCTTACATGAGAAAAGTCTAAAAGTAATGGCCTCTTTTTAAAGAGAAACTTTTTACTACGAAAACAAGTTTCCAAGTAACATCAAGTCCCTACACAATCTCCCTCAGCCTCTGTGTACTTGGTCCAAACATCCAAAACCTATCCTGGAAGAGGCTATGGTGGCGGTGCACACAGTCTTGAACCGCCTCCACAATCTCGTCATCCGACGGAAACTTGGATTCATGCAGGTACTTCAGAAACGTGAGAATTACTTTGAGCAAGGTCAGAACTGTGTGGTGGTTGCTCCAGCAGCTCGTAACAAGGTTTTAAACGCACTGGTTTGGGCCGGACGCTGTGACCGAGCGGTTCTAGGTGCTTCACTCTGGAACCGTGCTGGTGCTACGGTTGCAGCTTCGAATCCTGCTTCGGGCATGGTTGTGTGTGATGTCCTTAGGTTACTTAGGGTTAAGTAGTGCTAAGTCTAGACCTCAGATATTAACTCCCATAGTGCTTAGAGCCATTTGAACCATCTGAATTTCTCTGGCGTTAATATTTTTCAGGGTACAGATGACGACTCTCTCCGCTCTCCTCTTCCGTGGTAGAGAAGGACTCATAATAAAATTGTCTGAATCTGCTACAGATAGAACTATTCATCGAACCAACGCTGCTAACGCACAACAATAACAGCGAGATAAGAGCGTGCCCTTTTTCAGTCAAATTCGTCAACCGACGGAGCATAAAAAAGTCTACTTTAGGACCTGCTCTCGTAATTTCGAGGTTGAACAGTAGTCCATACATGTGTGTGTGTGTGTGTGTGTGTGTGTGTGTGTGTGTGAAGTCGGGGGAGGAAGAGGGGATTGTTGAATTAGTTTTGCAGACACACTGTTTATAATTCAGGGCGACGCGAACGTGACCTAATATAAGAGAAAGGTAGGACGTTGAGTGAGGTCGTGTGCAGTACTCGACCAACTCACTTGTTGCAAAAACTAGAGGTGGGATCCCCAGTCCTGTTCCTGCAGTCTGGCCCAACATGCCTGCCGGCACACTTTCACGCAGTGCTCGCCAGCGGCTGGTAACAGAATACACCAGAGCCACGCCTTATCTGGCGTCGGAGTAGGATTAAGAGGCCCGCCGGCTGGGACCACCCCTATACCGTCGCCAGATAGCCGGCCGCAATTTGTACGCGAGTCAGATTCGCGCGGCGGCGCATTTGTACCTCTCGGCGAGCGGCGGGGTCCGAGATAAGATCGCTGACAGAAATAGCAGTGACACCGCCCGTCCCGGACCGCGAACAATGGCAATTACAACGGGAACGCTAGCCGCGAATTATTATCCCACAGCGGAGGACAATAAAAACGTCATATCTATTGGCACGCGGCGCCAGCCACAGTGGAGGCGCAGCGTCCGATAACGTACGATACCGTAGCGTCTTCCGCGTTTGTTCAGCGAGAACTTATCTCCCAGGCGTTCTTGCGTCGTCATTAATACAAGGCGTGGGAGGGCGGAGCCGATAAATTGTCTGGCTAGTCGCTCGTAAGTTGCGCTTAGTACAAGCACCGACGCGATACTCGGCGAAGTGTAAAAGTAAATAAATCAATAAAGAAATAAACACAAAAACTTGTGATTACTCAGCGGAGTAGGTATTAAAATCCATGGAGAAGAAATAAAAACTTCGAGGTTCGCCAATGACATTGTAATTATGTCAGAGACAGCAAAGGACTTGGAAGAGCACTTGAACGGAATGGACAGTGGCTTGAAAGGAGGATATAAGATGAACATCAACAAAAGCAAAATGAGGATGATGGAATGTAGTCAAATTAAGTCGGGTGATGCTGAGGGAATTAGATTAGGAAAGGAGACACTTAAGTTAGTAAAGCAGTTTTGCCATTTGGGGAGCAAAATAACTGATGATGGTGGAAGTAGAGAGGATATAAAATGTAGACTGACAATGGCAAGGAAAGCGTTTCTGAAGAAGAGAAATTTGTTAACATCGAGTATAGATTTAAGTGGCAGGAAGTCGTTTCTGAAAGTTTTTGTATGGAGTGTAGCCATATATGGAAGTGAAACATGAACGATAAATAGTTTGGACAAAAGAGAACAGAAGCTTTCGAAATGAGTTGCTACAGAAGAATACCGAAGATTAGATGGGTAGATCACATAACTAATGAGGAGGTATTGAACAGAATTGGGGAGAAGAGGAGTTTGTGGCACAACTTGACAAGAAGAAGGGACTGGTTGGTAGGACATGTTCTGAGGCATAAAGGGATCACAAATTTAGCATTGGAGGGCAGCGTGGATGGTAAAAATCATAGAGGGAGACCAAGAGATAAATACACTAAGCATATTCAGAAGGATGTAGGATGTAGTAAGTACTGGGAGATGAAGAAGCTTGCACAGGATAGAGTAGCATGGAGAGCTGCATCAAACCATTCTCAGGACTGAAGACCACAACAACAACTCAGCGGTACAGCATTCACTACGTTGTCTTAACCATGGGCAAACGAAGCATATACGCTGATGTGACAAAAGTCTTGGGGTACCCACTAACATCGCGTCGGGCCTCCGTTTTTAGTGCAGCATCTCGATCTCCCTTGGTCCCTAAAAGTCGTTGGAAACCCTCTGCAGAAGTATTGAACTATGCTCCCTCTGCAGCCATCCATAGTTGTGAAAATGTTGACGGTCCAGGTTGTTGTGCACGAACTGACCTCTCGGTTATAACCCATAAATGTTCGATGGGATTCATGTCGGGCGGCCTGTGTGGCCAAATCATGCGATCAAACTGTCCAGAATGCTCTTAAAAACACTCGCGAACAAATGTGACCCAGTCACGTGAGACATTATTATCCACAAATTTTCCGTCGTTGTTTGGGAATATGAAGTCCATGAATGGCTGCAAATGGTCTCCATGCAGCCAAACATCGCAATTTCCAGTCAACGATCGGTTCAGTTATACCAAAGGACCCAGTCCATTGAATGTAAGCACAACCCACACTATTATGGAGCCACCACCAGCTGACATTGTGCGTTGCAGGCAACTTGGTTCCATGTCTCCATGGGGTCTGCGCCACAATCTGACCCCAACATCAGCTCTTACTAATCGAAATCGGGACTCTCACCAGGGCACGATTTTCCAGTAGTCTAGGGTCCAACCAATATGGTCACGAGCTCGGGACAGACGCTTCAGGCGATGTTGTGCTGTAAACAAAGGCATTCGCGTGGGTCGTCTTCTGCCATAGCCCATTAACGCCAGATTTGTCCTAACCAATAAGTTCGTCGTACGTATCGCATCAAACTCTGCGGTTATTTCGTTCAGTGTTGCTTTTCTGTTTCCACTGACAACTCTACGCATTCGGTCGTTAAGTGAAGACCGTCAGCCATTGTGTTGGCCGTGTTGAGAGGCAATGCCTGAAATTTGGTATTATTGGCACACTCTTCACACTGGGGCTATCGGAATATTGAAATGCCTAAGGATTTCCGAAATGGAATGTCTCACGCGTCGATCTACAACTACCATTCCGAGTTCAACTCTGTACATTCTCGTCCTGCGGCCGTAAACATGTAATAAACCTTTTCAAGTGTGTCACCTGAGTGCAGATGGTAGCTCCGCCAATGCACTGCCCTTTTATATCTCGTGCGCGATATTACCACATCTGTGTGTGTGCATATCGCTATCCCATGACTCCTGTCACATCAGTTTATGTATATTGTGTGATTCTTATTAACGTTTAGAAACCCCGAAGCGGTGTAGGTGGCGCTGGAACAAATACATAAGTATAAGACACATGGGGCTGCAGAAGTCGAGAAAAATCCCAAAAGTGGATGAAAAACTAGTTGAACATGTGACGTCAACGGTTGACGTACCTCGCCGCACTTGCAGCGATTAGGCTTGTCGATTCTACCCTCCCCGGTAGGGAGCAGTGCTACACATAGCTTTACCTTTTGTGAATGTGATCTGCTGTAAAAATGGAAGTTCAAAATTATTGTCCTCGCTGTAACGAAGCTAAAGCTGTTCTAATTTTATGTTTCTTCCATTTTGTTCCATTGTTTTTTTTACAAACTTCATTTAATAAAGGAGACGTAGGTCATTTACTGTTTGAAACGGTGTTTCTCTTGTATTACTGAAGATAAATTTATGACTGAGCTATCATTTCCAAGATTTCGTTCACCACTAATGACGAAAAATACATAAATAGTTTAAAGTTAATGTTTTCGTTACAATATTTTATTTTGAAAACTTTTTATGACAAGAATGAACAAGGTGTCACCTCTTGATAATTTGGCTATATAACTAACACCCATGATAGTGTTGCAATTGTCTGGATTCTTTACGCAAGCATAGTCTGCCACGCGACTTTGGTCATACATGCCGATGGAAAGAATGTAGAAGATGCCGTCTATTGACAATAAAATTTTGCTATTAGGTATGATAGCTGTTGGAGTTGTTTGCTTTCTTTAAGCAAGCGTTGCGTGCTGCGTGAATAAACTGAATTACATCGAAGTTCGTTATCTGCTGTTTACTTTTCTGACTTAATTTATAACTTGATTTGTTAAACTTTTAATTCGTTATTCCTCTGCAGCGTTTGCCACGTTATGTTACACTTCTCCTAACCTCAGTACCATTAATCTGCATCATGAGCAAAGGTAAAACAAACATTTACTGCCTAGAATATTTATTTGATTACAAAAACAAAAAACTGTAAAATGTCTGCTAACTTTTTTATCCTATTTTTCAGGTTTCCATGATATCACAGTGCACAACATGCAGACCGAGACGGAGACCTTCAAACAGAGGGCGCTCAAAACCATTGTAACGTTACACAGACCGCTGAAGGAGAAATGCCAAAGTGAAGAAATGCCAAAGTGACGAACAAAGACAGCTTCCACTTCAGCAAGATGGAGAAGCTCAGCGTCATCTGAAACAAGACGATTTCAGTGCTCAACGTCAACTATTAGTGCAAGACAAAGACTTCGTGTCACCAAAACACCTGCTTCACCTCAATCAAAACATCGGCGCAAGGAGACAACTACACAAATTGCCAAAAACATGTTGTTCTACCCGCCTTTTCCTTGAAGACAGTGAAGTGCGAAAACACAATGTTGGTAATATGGACCAAACGAAACTTGAGTACGTTGCTCTGTAAGATTGTTTGCTGGGGACTTCAGTTACAATTTACCTTTAATGTCAATTTAGATCCCTTTACAATTGCTTAACAGCTTCAAAATCTCCCAAAGCAGAATATATCTGTACTAACAAATACAGAGAATATGTTAGACAGTTTAACAATGCTCAGGCATTTGCTTCAGTTCAGTTTAACTCTGCTGATATTCCTGGTACAGGTGCACATTGTCTTAAAATATTTATGCAGGTGTTTCGTGCGTCATATGGTTTGCAAACACCTGCAGGAGTTGTGGCAACTTACACTGACCTCTTCATTATAGATTTTGGTACTGCATTACAACACAGTATAGGGAATAAATCCAATAGAACGTGTTCCATAAAAACAATGGCTTTATTGTAAGCAGTGAGACTAACATTTGTTACTACTGTTCAAAATATAACACCTTTTATTAGTATACGTACTTCTCCATTGATACAGTATATCACATAGCAGTGACTGATCAGGACAGAGTGCAAATAATTTTACCTGTTTACTTGTGACGCAAAACGGTAGGTTTCTATTGTACTGTACTTTGCAACTAACCAGCAGAGACCATGAGAACGGTATATAAAATAATGAATCTTACCTCATTGTAAACACTTAACTGTCTAACGCCCCACGCGCTAAAGTAGCGGCCACAGCCACACTGACGTGCTTACTTGATACGCCATCTGCAGACGTCACATGTTCAACACTTGACATCCACTTTTTGGGTCTCTCTTAACTTTTGCGGCCCCATGTGTTGGATTACTTGTCACAGTATCATCTACAACGCTTGTTTTTTTAACTTCAGTAAGAATCACCCTGCATATAATTTAAACACAAACTGTGAAAATACTACAATTATAAAATTTTTGTTTTTTTTAAGGGGAAAACTTTTTGTATGTGACAAAAACGTCACAGCTGCATGGTGTCCCCGTGAGGGGTCCTTGAACGTTTTGACACTTCTGATGTTCAGAGACGGTGTTCAATCTGCCGTGTGATGAAGTTTATTTCAGAGATGTCGCTCATAATCGTGTCCGTTTCATTGATTGCACAACTATCACCTAATCACTGTGGGCTGCTACTGTTCATATGGTGGAGGAAATTACCGTATCTTTCACGGTAAAATACTGCTGTAAATGTGGAGAATTATATCAGTAGAGGCCAAACAACGATCATGGTTGCAGCGTGACATTACCAAACCACACTTTGCCGTTGATGCCAGAGAATATTTAGACAGTGTTTTCTCCAGTTGTTGGATTGGAAGTGGTGGGTCATAACCGTGTCCACCACGTACTGCCGATCTCACTCCTCTGGATTCCTTTTTGTGGAGTGAGATGAAGCGGTTGGTGTACGAGACACCGATACAACAAACCAAAAGAGCCGGTTGCCAGTTTGCCTTGAAGCTATATCCGTTATTCGTGGAACTCCTGGTTATTCTGAGCCTCTTAGACAATCATTAACAGGGAGATCCCAGTTGTGCTTTAGTGCGAACGGACGTCATTTTCAGCACCATCTCTAAAACAATATTCATAGCACCGCAGTTCGAATTCGTCTCTGAACATCACGAGCACACAACCTTCGTGGACACATAGCGGGACACAGTACATCTGAGACATTTTTGTCACATAAAAATATATTTCTTTTCATCTTCTCTAAACATTTTAAAATTTGGCGTACGTAGTAGTTTATTGACCTACGGTAGCCGCCTTGTGTGGCCGAACGGTTCTAGGCGCTTTAGTCTGGAACTGCGCGACCGCTCCGGTCGCAGGTTCGGATCCTGCCTCGGGCATGGATGTGTGTGATGTCCTTAGGTTAGTTAGGTTTAAGCAGTTCTAAGTTCTAGGGGACTGACGACCTCAGATGTTAAGTCCCATAGTGCTCAGAGCCATTTGAACCATTTGACTTACGATAAACAATGGGGGTTTCAAAGCCAGGTCGAAGGCCTTCCTCCCAGCATTCTTCTTCATCCGTCTGATCCCCTACAAGAATATTTTCGGTATATTTAATTCTGTTGTAGATGTATAACTGACTGAAATTGACGGTAAAACAATAATATTCATATAAAGAGGATTCATGTTTTTTACTTCGTAGATCAACCCTAACTAGGTTTTTCCTTATTTTATCCAAATAATTCTGGGCTAATGTTGGGATAATAATAAATACTATTTTTATTTTATCGTTTCCTTTCCAAGCGATTGGGGGGGGGGGGGGGGAGTGGGGTATTGATGATTGAAAATGGATCAAATGGCTCTAAGCACTAAGCACTATGGGACTTAACATCTGAGGTCATCAGTCCCCTAGACTTAGAACTACTTAAACAAACTAACCTAAGGACATCACACACATCCATGCCCGAGGCAGGATTCGAAAATGCGACCGTAGCAGCAGCGCGGTTCTGGACTGAAGCGCCTAGAACCGCTCGGCCACATCGGGCGGCTATTGATGATTACTTTATTGTTTCGCTCCCAGTAGTTTACAACGTGATACGAAATAATACGAATTTCACATAATCCTTATGAACCATTTCCAAACCCGTCATTTGAAACAAGGCTGTGTGTTTGGCGGCAATTCTGTCTCCTCGAAATTTTGCAGCTACGTTACATAGAAAAACACCATATGAAACACGTGTATATGTAATTCTGCAGACATAAATTTTAAAAAAATTACCTCCAAAATTCGCCACATGGACCACTATTACTTGGTGAAAACCGCGCCTTTACAAATTCACTCGGTCTGGGTGTATATTGGCTGCCCTGTCTTGCCTACGGACTATGTGGTTTTTTGACGTACGTAAGTAATTTTTAAATTGTATAGCTGCAGAATTATTCACCTGCATACTTTTCCTTTACATTGGGAAGAATCTTTGAAGTGGATCTGAACTACGTAACATGTGTGGTAACCGATCAATGTGATAACTGATCAAATGATAACATGGTAACAGCGCCGCAAAGCACTGTTCCACCGTCAGCAGGACATGTCCCAGAAACGTAGGCACTACTGTAGCAAATCGCAACCATTGTGTGAGACAGGTACGGTTTCCGTGTTTAGTATTACGACTTTAATATCGAGTGCTCAAAATGTTAACCTCGAGCACTGGTACGTGCAATAAAGCAAATCCGGACAGAGAATGCTGCACGCTGAGTTTCATCTAGATGCCTCCCAGCACGTGCCCCTGCCGAACGGCGTTTCATATCTTTTATTGAATATGTAAACAAGGTTGGCACGAGATACTGCCCTTTGAAAGGAACGACTATGCATTGACGAACCGAGGCGGGAGAATGTATAATTTTTTAAAAATAATTTTGATTTTATGAAACGAAACTGAGAATAGAATGTATTGTTAAAGCCGAACTGGTCTTTAAGAAATTTATTTTGTTGCACCTGACACCTGATAGGGCATATTAGGCCGAAATTTCGATAGTAAATGTTGTTGTTGTTGTAGTGGTCTTCAGTCCTGAGACTGGTTTGATGCAGCTCCCCATGCTACTCTACCCTGTGCAAGCTTCTTCATCTCCCAGTACCTACTGCAACCTACATCCTTCTGAATCTGCTTAGTGTATTCATCTCTTGGTCTCCCTCTGTGATTTTTACCTTTCACGCTGCCCTTCAATACTAAATTGGTGATCCCTTGATGCCTCAGAACATGTCCTACCAACCGATCCTTTCTTCTAGTCAGGTTGTGCCACAAACTTCTCTTCGCCCCAATCCTATTCACTGCCTCCTCATCAGTTATGTGATGTCCCCAACTAATCTTCAGCATTCTTCTGTAGCACCACACTTCAAAAGCTTCTATTCTCTTCATCATCATCATCATCATCATCATCATCATCATCATTTAAGACTGATTATGCCTTTCAGCGTTCAGTCTGAAGCATAGTCCCCCTTATAAAATTCCTCCATGATCTCCTATTCAGTGCTAACATTGGTGCCTCTTCTGATGTTAAGCCTATTACTTCAAAATCATTCTTAACCGAATCCAGGTACCTTCTCCTTGGTCTGCCCCGACTCCTCCTACCCTCTACTGCTAAACTCATGAGTCTCTTGGGTAACCTTGCTTCTCCCATGCGTGCAACATGACCCCACCATCTAAGCCTATTCGCCCTGACTGCTACATCTATAGAGTTCATTCTCAGTTTTTCTTTGATTTCCTCATTGTGGACACCCTCCTGTCATTGTTCCCATCTACTAGTACCTGCAATCATCCTAGCTACTTTCATATCCGTAACCTCAACCTTGTTGATAAGGTAGCCTGAATCCACCCAGCTTTCGCTCCCATACAACAAGATTGGTCGAAAGATTGAACGGTGCCCAGATAACTTAGTCTTAATACTGCCTTCCTTCTTGCAGAAGAGAATAGATCGTAGCTGAGCGCTCACTACATTAGCTTTGCTACACCTCGCTTCCAGTTCTTTCACTACGTTGCCATCCTGTGAGAATATGCATCCTAAGTACTTGAAACCGTCCACCTGTTCTAACATTGTTCCTCCTATTTGGCATTCAATCCGTTTATATCTCTTTCCCACTGACATTACTTTCGTTTTGGAGATGCTAATCTTCATACCATAGTCCTTACATTTCTGATCTAGCTCTGAAATATTACTTTGCAAACTTTCGATCGAATCTGCCATCACAACTAAGTCATCGGTATATGCAAGACTGCTTATTTTGCGTTCACATATCTTAATCTCACCCAGCCAGTCTATTGTTTTCAACATATGATCCATAAATAATATGAACAACAGTGGAGACAGGTTGCAGCCTTGTCTTACCCCTGAAACTACTCTGAACCATGAACTCAATTTACCGTCAACTCTAACTGCTGCCTGACTATCCATGTAAAGACCTTTAATTGCTTGCAAAAGTTTGCCTCCTATTCCATAATCTCGTAGAACAGACAATAACTTCCTCCTAGGAACCCGGTCATATGCCTTTTATAGATCTATAAAGCATAGATACAATTCCCTGTTCCGCTCATAACACTTCTCCATTATTTGCCGTAAGCTAAAGATCTGTTCCTGACAACCTCTAAGAGGCCTAAACCCACACTGATTTTCATCCAATTCGTCCTCAACTAATACTCGCACCTTCCTTTCAACAATACCTGAGCAGATTTTGCCCACAACGCTGATTAAAGAGATACCTCTGTAGTTGTTACAATATTTTCTGTTTCCATGTTTAAAGATTGGTGTGATTACTGCTTTTGTCCAGTCTGATGGAACCTGTCCCGACTCCTAGGCCATTTCAATTATCCTGTGTAGCCATTTAAGACCTGACATTCCACTGTATTTGATGAGTTCCGACTTAATTTCATCCACCCCAGTTGCTTTATTGCGCTGCAATCTATTGACCATTTTCTCCACTTACTCAAATGTGATCCTATTTCCATCATCATTCCTATCCCATTCTACCTCGAAATCTGAAACATTACTGATCGTATTTTCACCTACATTGAGCAACTCTTCAAAATATTCCCTCCATCTGCCCAAGGCATCCACAGGATTCACCAGCAGTTTTCCTGACCTGTCCAAAATACTTGTCATTTCCTTCTTACCTCCCTTTCGAAGACTGATAATTACACTCCAGAATGGTTTTCCAGCAGCTTGACCTAAAATATCCAACCTGTTTCCAAAGTCTTCCCAAAATTTCTTCTTGGATGCTGCAGTTATCTGTTTGGCTTTGTTTCTTTCTTCAACATAACTTTATCTGTCTACCTGAGTTCTAGTATGTAGCCATTTTTGATACGCCTTCTTTTTCCTTTTACAGGCTGCCTTGACTGTGTCATTCCACCATCCTACCTTTACACACTTCTGTTCCACGACATTCTTTAGCCACTTCTAGTACTGTGTCCCTGTACCTTGTCCATTCCTTTTACAATGACTGTAATTGACTACATTCAACTAACTGGTACCTTTCAGAGATTACTGTTATGTACTTGTGTCTGATTTCCTTATCCTGAAGTTTCTCCACTCTTATCCTCCTACATATGGACCTGACCTCTTGCACTTTCGGCCTCACAATCCCAATTTCACTGCAGATTAAATAATGACCAGTGTCATCAAAGAATCCCCTGAATACACGTGTGTCCCTCACAGCCTTCCTGAATTCCTGATCTGCTATTATATAGTCAATGACAGATCTGGTTTCCCTGCCTTCCCAATGTTCTTATGTTTAAAAAAGAAGTTTGTGATTACTAAGCCCATACTGGCACAGAAATCCAAGAGTTGTTTTCCGTTCCTGTTGGCCTCCATATCCTCTCCAAATTTACCCATAACCTTTTCATAGCCTTCTGTTCGATTTCAAATCCTGGTATTAAAATCACCCATGAGCAGAACACTGTCCTTGTCCTTTACTCTAACAACTACATCACTGAGTGCCTCATAAAAACTATCCATCTTATCTTGATCTGTCCCTTCACAATGCGAATATACTGACACAATCCTAATTTTCTTGCTAGACACTGTCAAATATATGCACATCAGTCGTTCGTTTACATACCTTATTGCAACTACGCTGGGTTCCATTTCTTTCCTGATGTAAAGCCCTACACCCCATTGTGCTATTCCTGCTTTGACTCCTGACAGGTAGACCTTGTATTCTCCCACTTCCTCTTCTTTCTCACACTTTACCCGAATGTCACTAACAGCTAAAATGTCCAGCCCCATCTTACTTGCAGCCTCTGCCAGCTCTACCTTCTTCCCAGAGTAGCCCCCATTGGTATTAATAGCTCCTCATCTCGTTACCATTCGTTTGCCGAGTCGTATCTTGGGAGTCCCTGGTTTGTCAGTTATAGGTGGGACTCCGTCACCTCCACAGGTGAGAGGCATTTTTCTCTGATTGTTGCCAGCATCATATTTAAAGTGCCGTGGAAGCAGGTTGCTAGCCTTACTTGCCCCGAGTCCCATTGAGTTTCACCTCTAACTGTTGAGGGACTAACCGGTGGATTTGGTAGTCTTTGCCACATGAGCACTAAGGTGACCACGACTCAGAATATGTCCGAGATGCCCAGCCTAATTCCAAAGTAACTGGTATCCCGACTGTCTGGACCACTTACTTGGCCACTCATACGTTGCCCGTGGTTCATGAACTAGGACATGACTACAGGAACCCACACCATGAACCACTCTTCTTGTCCAAACTACACTCCTGGAAATGGAAAAAAGAACACATTGTCACCGGTGTGTCAGACCCACCATACTTGCTCCGGACACTGCGAGAGGGCTGTACAAGCAATGATCACACGCACGGCACAGCGGACACACCAGGAACCGCGGTGTTGGCCGTCGAATGGCGCTAGCTGCGCAGCATTTGTGCACCGCCGCCGTCAGTGTCAGCCAGTTTGCCGTGGCATACGGAGCTCCATCGCAGTCTTTAACACTGGTAGCATGCCGCGACAGCGTGGACGTGAACCGTATGTGCAGTTGACGGACTTTGAGCGAGGGCGTATAGTGGGCATGCGGGAGGCCGGGTGGACGTACCGCCGAATTGCTCAATACGTGGGGCGTGAGGTCTCCACAGTACATCGATGTTGTCGCCAGTGTTCGGCGGAAGGTGCACGTGCCCGTCGACCTGGGACCGGACCGCAGCGACGCACGGATGCACGCCAAGACCGTAGGATCCTATGCAGTGCCGTAGGGGACCGCACCGCCACTTCCCAGCAAATTAGGGACACTGTTGCTCCTGGGGTATCGGCGAGGACCATTCGCAACCGTCTCCATGAAGCTGGGCTACGGTCCCGCACACCGTTAGGCCGTCTTCCGCTCACGCCCCAACATCGTGAAGCCCGCCTCCAGTGGTGTCGCGACAGGCGTGAATGGAGGGACGAATGGAGACGTGTCGTCTTCAGCGATGAGAGTCGCTTCTGCCTTGGTGCCAATGATGGTCGTATGCGTGTTTGGCGCCGTGCAGGTGAGCGCCACAATCAGGACTGCATACGACCGAGGCACACAGGGCCAACACCCGGCATCATGGTGTGGGGAGCGATCTCCTACACTGGCCGTACACCACTGGTGACCGTCGAGGGGACACTGAATAGTGCACGGTACATCCAAACCGTCATCGAACCCATCGTTCTACCATTCCTAGTCCGGCAAGGGAACTTGCTGTTCCAACAGGACAATGCACGTCCGCATGTATCCCGTGCCACCCAACGTGCTCTAGAAGGTGTAAGTCAACTACCCTGGCCAGCAAGATCTCCGGATCTGTCCCCCATTGAGCATGTTTGGGACTGGATGAAGCGTCGTCTCACGCGGTCTGCACGTCCAGCACGAACGCTGGTCCAACTGAGGCGCCAGGTGGAAATGGCATGGCAAGCCGTTCCACAGGACTACATCCAGCATCTCTACGATCGTCTCCATGGGAGAATAGCAGCCTGCATTGCTGCGAAAGGTGGATATACACTGTACTGGTGCCGACATTGTGCATGCTCTGTTGCCTGTGTCTATGTGCCTGTGGTTCTGTCAGTGTGATCATGTGATGTATCTGACCCCAGGAATGTGTCAATAAAGTTTCCCCTTCCTGGGACAATGAATTCACGGTGTTCTTATTTCAATTTCCAGGAGTGTATTTATCGTCCATGATTCACTTCCATACATGGCTACATTCCATACAAATACTTTCAGAAACGACCTCCTGACACTTAAATCTATACTCGATGTTAACAAATTTCTCTTCTTCAGAAACGCTTTCCTTGCCACTGCCAGTCTACATTTTATATCCTCTCTACTTCGACCAACATCAGTTATCTTGCTCCCCAAATAGCAAAACTCTTTTATTACTTTAAGCGTCTCATTTCCTAATCTCATTCCCTCAGCATCACCTGACTTAATTCGACTACATTCCATTATCCTCGTTTTGCTTTTGTTGATGTTCATCTTATATCCTCCTTTCAGGACACTATTCATTCCGTTCAACTGCTCTTCCAAGTCCTTTGCTGTCTTTGCAGAATTACAGTGTCATCGGCGAACCTCAAAGTTTTTATTTCTTCTCCATGGACAGTAATACCTATTCCCAATTTTTCTTTTGTTTCCTTCACTGCTTGCTCAATATACAGATTGAATAACATCGGGGAGAGGCTACAACCCTGTCTCACTCCCTTCCCAACCACTGCTTCCCTTTCGTACCCCTCGACTCTTATAACTGCCATCTGGATTCTATACAAATTGTAAATAACCTTTCGCTCCCTGTATTTTACTCCTGCCACCTTCAGAATTTGAAAGAGAGTATTCCAGTCAACATTGTCAAAAGCTTTCTCCAAGTCTACAAATGCTAGAAACGTAGGTTTGCCTTTTATTAATCTAGCTTCTAAGATAAGTCGTAGGGTCAGTATTGCCTCACGTATTTCAATATTTCTACGGAATCCAAACTGATCTTCCCCGAGGTCGGCTTATACTAGTTTTTCCATTCGTCTGTAAAGAATTCGCGTTAGTATTGTGCAGCCGTGACTTATTAAACTGATAGTTCGGTAATTTTCGCATCTGTCAACACCTGCTTCCTTTGGGATTGGAATTATTATATTCTTCTTGAAGTCTGAGGGTATTTCGCGTGTCTCATATATCTTGCTCACCAGATGGTAGAGTTTTGCCAGGACAGGCTCCCCCAAGGCTGTCAGTAGTTCTAATGGAATGTTGTCTACTCCCGGGGTCTTGTTTCGACTCAGGTCATTCATTGCTCTTTCAAACTCTTCACGCAGTATCATATTTCCCTTTTCATCTTCATCTACATCCCCTTCCATTTCCATAATTTGTCCTCAAGTACATCGCCCTTGTATAGACCCTCTATGTAATCCTTGCACCTTTCTGCTTTCCCTTCGTTGCTTAGAACTGGGTTTCCATCTGAGCTCTTGATATTCATACAAGTGGTTCTCTTTTCTCCAAAGTTCTCTTTAATTTTCCTGTAGGCAGTGTCTATCTTACCCCTGGTGAGATAAGCCTCTACATCCTTACATTTGTCCTTTAGCCATTCCTGCTTAGCCATTTGCACTTCCTGTCGATCTCATTTTTGAGACGTTTGTATTCCTATTTGCCTGCTTCACTTACTGTATTTTTATATTTTCTCCTTTCATCAATTAAGTTCAATGCTTCTTCTGTTATCCAAGGATTTCTACTAGCCCTCGTCTTTTTACCTACTTTATCCTCTGCTGCCTTCACTACTTCATCCCTCAGAGCTACCCATTCTTCTTCTACTGTATTTCTTTCCCCCATTCCTGTCAATTGTTCCCTTATGCTCACCCTGAAACTCTGTACAACCTCTGGTTTAGTCAGTTTGTCCAGGTCCCATCTCCTAAAATTCCCACCTTTTTGCAGTTTCTTCAGTTTTAATCTACAGTTCATAACCAATAGATTGTGGTCAGAGTCCACATCTGCCCATGGAAATGTTTTACAATTTAAAACCTGGTTCCTAAATCTCTGTCTTACCATTATATAATCTATCTGAAACCTGTCATTATCTCCAGGCTTCTTCAATGTATACAACCTTCTTTTATGATTCTTGAACCAAGCGTTAGCTATGATAAAGTTGTGCTCTGTGCAAAATTCTACCAGGCGGCTTCCTCTTTCATTTCTTCCCCCCCCCCCCTCCCCCCCAATCCATATTCACCTACTACGTTTCCTTCTCTCCCTTTTCCTACTGTCGAATTCCAGTCACCCATGACTATTAAATTTTCGTTTCCCTTCAGTACCTGAATAATTTCTTTTATTTCATCATACATTTCATCAATTTCTTCATCATCTGCAGAGCTAGTTGGCATATAAATTTGTACTACTGTAGTAGGCGTGGGCTTCGTGTCTATCTTGGCCACAATAATGCGTTCACTATGCTGTTTGTAGTAGCTTACCCGCACTTCTATTTCTTTTATTCATTATTAAACCTACCCCTATTTGATTTTGTTTTTATAGCCCTGTATTCCTCCTGCCACCGAACTTCACAAAATCCCACTATATCTAACTTTAACCTATACATTTCCCTTTTTAAATTTTCTAACCTACCTGCCCGATTAAGGGATCTGACATTCCACGCTCCGATCCGTAGAACGCCAGTTTTCTTTCTCCTGATAACGACGTCCTCTCGAGTAGTCCCCGCCCGGAGATCCGAATGGGGGACTATTTTACCTCCGGGATATTTTACCCAAGAGGACGCCATCATCATTTAATCATACAGAAAAGCTGCATGCCCTCGGGAAAAATTACGGCTGTAGTTTCCCCCTGCTTTCAGCCGTTCGCAGTACCAGCACAGCAAGGCCGTTTTGGTTAGTGTTACAAAGCCAGATCAGTCAATCATCCAGACTGTTGCCCCTACAACTACTGAAAAGGCTGCTGCCCCTCTTCAGGAAACACGTTTGTCTGGCCTCTCAACAGATACCCCTCCGTTGTGGTTGTACCTACGGTACGGCTATCTGTATCGCTGAGGCACGCAAGCCTACCCACCAACGGCAAGGTCCATGGTTCATGGGGTGGATAGTAAATGTATACATTTAATAACAGTTTAAATGTATCAGGGGGTGGGCAACGTTCCTTCAGTGAAGAAAGTGATCCACATCTTTTGGTATACTTTAGATATTGTTTCTTATAGATATAACGCGACGCAGATAACCACATAAAGATAATACTTGTATTCATTGTTGGTTATAATTAATAAAGGAAATCAGTTTGTTTTTTTGTCAAGTACAATATTTTAGAATAATATCTTTCAACAGAGGTTCGTCATCCTATTGGTAATTTAGAAATGAAGAAAGATAGACATATGCTCTTCGAAATAACTATTCGTTTAGTACTGTACCTTTGTATTTTAATATGCATTGCATTTGGATTTGGCAACAAGCTGATGTGCATAATTCCAAAACTTATATTTATGATAGTTCAAAAGCAGATATTATTTCTCGGAATGTATATTACTGTTACATAACTAGGAAAATGTTAGCTTCATGGTAAGCATGCTGTTAAATAAGAAGAGTATAATGCAAAGATACCTACAAAATCTGGAAAGTTCGATCTCAAATCTGGCTAAATCGTTTAAATGGCTCTGAGCACTATGGGACTTACCATGTGAGGTCATCAGTCCCCTAGAACGTAGAAGTACTTAAACCTAACTAACCTCAGGACATCACACACATCCATGCCCGAGGCATGACCTCACATGGTAAATCCCATAGTGCTCAGAGCCATTTAAACGATTTAGCCAGGTTTGAGATCGAACTTTCCAGATTTTGTAGGTATCTTTGCATTATACTCTTCTTATTTAACAGCATGCTTACCATGAAGCTAACATTTTCCTAGTTATGTAACCGTAGCGGTCGTGTCGTTCCAGACTGAAGCGCCTAGAACCGCTCGGTCACATCGGCCGGCCTCAAATCTGTAATTAATTTAATTAATAATTACTTTTGTATTGAAATTTTAAAATTATAGAATCCAGAAGTGTAATATTTTTTTCGTAACTGGAGTCGTAATTGAAAAGTGTTGTAATTAGGAAAGTTTAATTTTTGGGAATATTCTTACGCCAAACACAAACTTTTAGGTAAACGAGAAGCGCGCTAACTATTTAGTTAGTCGCTTATTATTTAAATGTAAACATGAGTTCAGTCTTTCCAATGTTATGAGTTCATGTAAAGAATTGTCGGCTACAATGTACATACAAATTTCGGGCGTAAAGCCGGTCGTCGTAGAGTTCATTGCACGATATTTCGACTGGACACCTGCCAGTCACCTCCAGGTGAGCCACTGAAGACGAAGTTTTCTCCATTCCACCCTATACAGTGCGGTGCGAGTATTCCGTGCATGAGTCAAAATTAAATTTGATAGACGGACCACATTTCACGGCGGCATCGCCGTCGCTAGTGGAACCGTGTAACTCGGCTGTCCTCTGTGTTACCGCTCGCCGCGGCCGTTGGCGGACTCTGTCGTCTTCGTTAGAACAAATCCTGGAGATGAAGGGGTTCCACGCACTACCCAACTTGGAGTCGCTATTACGGTTCATCAGACTTTCTGCCAAACATATTTACAGGGATTCTTTAATAATGGAGTCCTAAAAAGATATAGCTACGACCAGAGTCACAGTTCTCTCATGCTCCATGGAATGTCCAGTGCAAATACAGTGATCGGCAGAAGCAGACTTCCGCATCTAAAAAATACCGTTATTTCGTACTGTGCAAGAACGCTGAAGTGAGCACAAACGTTGCACACGCCTTTTGCAAACAAGCAAGTCCGCTACTGCCGAGCACTGTATTTCCACTGGACATTCAATGGAGAACGACAGAACTATGATTCTGACCAGAGCAACATCTTTTTGGGACCCCATTATTAAAGAATCAGTGGAAATACGCCTGGCGGAAAATCTAATGATCCGTGATAGGGGCTATCAGTGGGGGAGTACGTGAAACCCCGTCAACGTCAATCTGTTGTAGAATTCTGGAAGAAGTTTTATGCTCAAGAATTACGACGTTTATGGAAAATGTATATCTCCCCTATAAAAAGCAGCATGGGTTCCGCAAACAGAGATCCTGCGAAACTCACCTCGCTCTGTTCGTCCATGAGATCCACAGGGCAGCGGACAACAGTGCTCAGGTTGAGGCCGTGTTCCTTGATTTCAGTAAGGCATTTGACACCGTCCCGAATTGCCATTTAATGAAAAAAATACATGCTTACGGAGTTTCGGAGCAGACTTGCGACTGGATTCAAGACTTTCTTGCAGATATAACAACACATCGCTCTTAAGGGAACTAAATCGACAGATGTAAAGCTAATATTCGGAGTACCAGAGGGAAGTGTAATAGGACCGTTGCTGTTTACAGTATATACAAATGGTCTAGTAGAGAGCGTCGGATGCGCTTTAAGGCTATTCGCAGATGATGCAATTGCCTATACCAAAGTAACAACGCCAGCATATAGTAAGAATTCGCAGAACGACCTGCAGAGAATTCATGAATGGCGCAGGCTATAGCAGTTGACCTTGAACGTAAATAAATGCAACATGTTGTGCATACATAGGAAAAGAAATCCACTACTGTACAGCTACTCTATTGATGACAAACAGCTGGAGACAGCGTCTGCCGTAAAATATCTAGGTGGAACTATCCACAGCGACCTTAAGTGGAATGACCACATAAAACAGATAGTGGAAGCAGACACCAGACTCAGATTCATTGGAAGAATCTTAAGGAAATGTAACTCATCCACTAAAGAAGTGGCTTATAAGGCACTTGTACGCCCGTTTCCTGAGTATTGTTCATCTATCTGGGATCCCTACCAGGTATAAATGATTGAGGAGAGAGAGAGAGAAGATCCAACGAAGAGCGGCGCGTTTCGTCACGGGATCGTTTAGCTAGTAAGAGAGCGTTACGGAGATGCTAAACGAATTCCACTGGCAGACGTTAAAGAGAGGCGTTGTGCATCACGGAGTCATTTGCTATTGAAATTTCGGGGCAACACTTTTCAGGAGTTGGACAATATATTACTTCCCCCCACATACATCTCGCGTATTGACCACGAGGAGAATATTCGAGAAATTAGAGCCAATACAGAGGCTTACCGACAATCGTTCCTCCCACGCACTATTCGTGAATAGAACAGGGTTGGAGGTTTCAGACAGTGGTACCGAAAGTACCCTACACCACACACCATTAGGTGACCTTGTGGGGCGGCGGTTAAGTTTGTAAAAATAATTTGCTGCATAAATGCTTGCATGATGAATCAGTTTCTGGCTTTTAGAATGTTGTTAATGCTGTCTTTCGCCGTTCTCAACACTGGCTCTCTATTTACTTTTTGGCACCCAGAATGTGATTTAATAAAACATGGAACCAGTAATTAGAGATCCTAGTGCCCACTTTATCTGAGAATGTTATTATAGCTGCAGCTTATAGCTCTGAGGAATTAGGAGATTGTCCGGGATTTCTAATCAAAAACGGTTTTCCAAAATAGTTGAGTATATTCTGAAATTCACTGATAAAAAACACAAGTATCCCTACAACCTAACTAACAGAGCAGTTCAGAGTCTAATGCGCTGATGCAACTATAAATGTCCGAATTAAATGTTAAAAAGAATGCTCCCCATAATTTGATGAAAATATTTCATCAAACGCCACGCTAAATTATTGGTAGAATGTCTGTCCCGCGACGGCACGTGAAAATACGACAATACGCAAACTGAAGCTAGATAATGAAAATCATCCCACAATCAACACTTCACTTGAAATGTTTTCATGGTTCCGCATATCTCCAGTAACTTAATACGGCACCCGAGGCTGTTTGTAGCAGTGACACTGATGCGACGCGACTCCCGACACAGATGGCGTGTCATTCAGCGTCTGGAGAGAACTGGGGCCTTGCTTCCTCGCGCAGCGTTCTTATATATAAATCCGCGGTGCGGACGGCTAAGGGAACGCCTGATCAAATCCGCTGTCCCGACTAGCCGCTGGGCTAGTAACGCATCACTTCAAGTTACATAATAATTTATAGCTTCTTTTGCTGATGGCCGAAGAAGCTCTTAATTTAAACGTGCATTCAGCACGCAGGTAAGTATTGATAATAAAATTTTGACGTGGCTAAGTTAAATATTTTGGGCGAGAGAATTAATTAAATTACACTGCACGCAGTAGATGAGCTCTGAACTGGCCCTTTTGAGATCCGCTATCGCTATAATTTTATAGGTATTCAAAAGAAACTTTACACATCTTCATAATCATAGCGGACCTCCAACCTATTTAAATCTAAACATCCTAGCCTTATTTACTAGCCTACTTAATCTATCTTGCTTCCTTCAGTTTTGAGACGAAAACCACAAAATCATGAATTTCCACTAAAATCTTAATATGTGAAATCCAAAGTACTGTTTTTATTAAATCATTCTGAAAGATGAATCTAAATATAAATTTTGAAGTCTCTAGCTCTTTTCTGTTGCGCCAATGATTTTCTTAGAAAAACGTCCAAATTTCGAAAATGACTTAAGTTATCGAACTGATACTTAACACACATTAATTTAGTATTATTCCTGACATGCTAGAAAAGTTTTAGTTGATTTGCTTGATTTTTAAGGTATTGCGCAACATTTATGACGTCAGAGCTAGTTACAGCAGACTGGCTGGCACACAATGGAAACTGATATGAATTTACTACAGCGTGAGTAGGCTGCTTCCCTACAACCTGCGGAGTATGATATAAATCTAGATGTAGAGCTCCACGAATTTGTTCTAATCGAAGACGACAGAGTGCGCCATCGGCCGCGGCGAGCGGTAACACAGAGATCAGCTGACTTCCGCGTTTCCACCACACTCCAACATAACAGTCGCGACACTCCATCTCGTTTCTATTACCAACTGCGATAGCAGCGCCTCAAGTGGCCAGAAAGCAACGGAATACGATATCGGATGAATGCGAATACTAACATTTACATTGATATGACATAGTTTTTAAAATAGGGAGTGTGTGTAGTGCCATAAAATCGCCAGTAACTACAAAAATTCACCACATTTGTCATTATTTAGTGTCCTAACGCCCGTGGGAGGCACGAATCGGTAAATTACATGGCAGTTTATTTACGATTTTCTTGTAATGTACACATATTTGCTGAATAACCAAAAAACTGCTAGTAAGTACTAGAACATCCGACCTGTTGCAGAAAGACGTTGTACATCTATCCAATAAAACAGTTTTGTTCGCTACACTTCCAGCCAAATCAGTGAATGCGGAACTTAGGAAACCTACGCGGAGTGTGAGACGCACATTATAGAGCGTACCAAAATAATCCACGACAACTGTAACTTAAGAAAAAACAACAAATTCGTGATAATAAATCGTCCAAAGCAATAAAACTGGTTACCAGGACAGAAGGAACAAATTCCACAAATTATTGCTAAATCTGACAAAAAACCGCAAGAATCTTCAACACACTCGCTTTTGAATCGAAAATAATGACATTTACAAATATATTCATGTATTAGAAAGACGAGTGAAATGTTAAGTATGGGCGAATCATCAGACAGCATAAAAAATTTTTAGGTGTTGTGGAGTGCCTATGATAATAACAACAGCAATACAGTGTGGTTCATTGATAGTGACCGGACCAAATATCTCACGAAACAAGCGTCAAACGAAAAAACTACAAAGAACGAAACTCGTCTACCTTGAAGGGGCAAACCAGATGGCGCTATGGTTGGCCCGATAGATGGCGCTGCCATACGTCAAACGGATATCAACTGCGTTTCTTTAAATAGAAATCCCCATTACATATTCGTGTAGTACGTAAAGAAATATGAATGTTTTAGTTGGACCACTTTTTTCGCTTTGTGACAGGTGGCGCTGTTCACAAACGTATAAGTACGTGGCATCACGTAACATTCCCCCAATGCGGGCGGTATTTGCCTCGTGATACACTACCCGTGTTAAAATGGACCGTTTACCAATTGCGGAAAACGTCGATATCGTGTTGATATATGGCTGTCGTGATCAAAATGCCCAACGGGCGTGTGGTATGTATGCTGCTCCGTATCCTGGACGACATCATCCAAGTGTCCGGACCGTTCGCCGGATAGTTACGTTATTTAAGGAAACAGGAAGTGTTCAGCCACAAGTGGAACGTCAACCACGACCTGCAACAAATGACGATGCCCAAGTAGGTGTTTTAGCTTCTGTCGCGACTAATCCGCACATCAGTAGCAGACAAATTGCGCGCGAATCGGGAATCTCAAAAACGTCGGTGTTGAGAATGTTACATCAACATCGATTGCACCCGTACCATATTTCTATGCACCATGAATTGAATGGCGACGACTTTGAACATCGTGTACAGTTCTGCCACTGGGCACAAGAGAAATTACGGGACGATGATAGATTTTTTGCACGCGTTCTATTTAGCGACGAAGCGTCATTCACCAACAGCAGTAACGTAAACCAGCATAATATGCACTACTGGGCAATGGAAAATCCAGGATGGCTGCGCCAAGTGGAACATCAGCGACATTGGCGGGTTAATGCATGGTGCAGCATTATGGGAGGAAGGATAATTGGCCCCCATTTTATCGATGGCAATCTAAATGGTGCAATGTATGCTGATTTCCTACGTAATGTTCTACCGATGTCACAACAAGATGTTTCACTGCGTGACAGAATGGCGATGTAATACCAACATGATGGATGTCAGGCACATTGCTCGCATCCGGTTGAAGCGGTACTGAATAGCATATTTCATGACAGGTGGATTGGTCGTTGAAGCCCCATACTATGGAACGCACGTTTACCGGATCTGACGTCCCCGGATTTCTTTCTGTGAGGGAAGTTGAAGGATATTTGCTATTGTGATCCACCGACAACGCCTGTCAACATGCGTCAGCGCATTGACAATGTGTGTGCTAACATTACAAAAGGCGAACTACTCGCTGTTGAGAGGAATGTCGTGATCATTTTGAACATTTCTTGCATTAATGTGATATTTACAGGTAATCACGCTGTAACAGCATGCGTTCTCAGAAATTATAAGTTCACAGAGGTACATGTATCACATTGGAACAACCGAAATAAAATGTTCAAACGTACCTATGTTCTGTATTTTAATTTAAAAATCCTATCAGTTACCAACTGTTCGTCTAAAATTGTGAGCCATATGTTTGTGACTATTACAGCTCCGTCTATCACAAAGCGAAAAACGTGGTCCAACTAAAACATTCACTTTCGTTACGTACTACACCAATATGTAATAAAAAATGGGGATTCCTATATAAAAAAACGCAGTTGACATCCGTTTGATCTATGGCTGCGCCATGTAGCGGGCCAACCATAGCGCCATCTGGTTTCCCCCCCCTCAAGCTGGACCAGTTTCGTTCTTTGTAGTTTTTTCGTTTGACGCTTATTTCGTGAGATATTTGGCCCGGTCACGATCAATGGACCACCCTGTATACGTTTAACACGCATGAAATAAGTGTTTATACACTCTTTCTTTCAGCGTAATAAGCTGCAAATATACACATACCCGAAAGCGTTTCTTCATGAATACGACGTAGCTCATGTGACTGAAACAGTGTGATCCGACTTTTTTTAAATGTATTTCACGAAAATTCATGTCTCTAAGTAATATGTTAACGCATAGAACGCAAGAACATGACCATTACTCCGTTAATTACGTCGGAAATAATTTAAAGGTATGTCATCCTTACGACAGATGTGACTGCTTCTCACCGCTTGGCGCGCTAGTGTCGCTCCAGCTGTGAAACAGTAACAACTGCGACACCGGAGTGCGTAGTGACTTTGTAATTAGACTGTGGTTCCAGCATCGAGGACGATGCCGCTGGGAAGTGAGGTCCGTCTGTCAATATGAATTTTTACGCAAGAGGGGAATACTTGCATCGCACTGTATAGGGCGGAACGGAGCAAGTCTTCGTCAGTCTTCCACGGCTCACCTAAAGATGACTGGCAGGTGACCTGCCGAAATATCGTGCAGTGAATTCATCAACGACCGGCTGCAAGCCCGAATTTATTTGAACATTCAATTCGACAAGAAATTTTAAAATTCACGATTATATTGTATATTCTCAAGCAGTGGTTATGTCATTTTGAGAGAAAAGAAAAACAGCAACTTAAAGTGCGAAGGAGTGTTTTAGTCGTAAATATATTAACCTTCTCCTCAAAGACAACTGTGCCAGTTGTTGTCTACAACTGTTCTACCAGAGCACGAGAAAAAGATAAGTAACTTTATTAGAGTTTGTAAGTATTCTCTGACAGTGAATACTACACTCCTGGAAATGGAAAAAAGAACACATTGACACCGGTGTGTCAGACCCACCATACTTGCTCCTGACACTGCGAGAGGGCTGTACAAGCAATGATCACACGCACGGCACAGCGGACACACCAGGAACCGCGGTGTTGGCCGTCGAATGGCGCTAGCTGCGCAGCATTTGTGCACCGCCGCCGTCAGTGTCAGCCAGTTTGCCGTGGCATACGGAGCTCCATCGCAATCTTTAACACTGGTAGCATGCCGCGACAGCGTGGACGTGAACCGTATGTGCAGTTGACGGACTTTGAGCGAGGGCGTATAGTGGGCATGCGGGAGGCCGGGTGGACGTACCGCCGAATTGCTCAACACGTGGGGCGTGAGGTCTCCACAGTACATCGATGTTGTCGCCAGTGGTCGGCGGAAGGTGCACGTGCCCGTCGACCTGGGACGGGACCGCAGCGACGCGCGGATGCACGCCAAGACCGTATGATCCTACGCAGTGCTGTAGGGGACCGTACCGCCACTTCCCAGCAAATTAGGGACACTGTTGCTCCTGGGGTATCGGCGAGGACTATTCGCAACCGTCTCCATGAAGCTGGGCTACGGTCCCGCACACCGTTAGGCCGTCTTCCGCTCACGCCCCAACATCGTCCAGCCCGCCTCCAGTGGTGTCGCGACAGGCGTGAATGGAGGGACGAATGGAGACGTGTCGTCTTCAGCGATGAGAGTCGCTTCTGCCTTGGTGCCAATGATGGTCGTATGCGTGTTTGGCGCCGTGCAGGTGAGCGCCACAATCAGGACTGCATACGACCGAAGCACACAGGGCCAACACCCGGCATCATGGTGTGGGGAGCGATCTCCTACACTGGCCGTACACCACTGGTGATCGTCGAGGGGACACTGAATAGTGCACGGTACATCCAAACCGTCATCGAACCCATCGTTCTACCATTCCTAGACCGGCAAGGGAACTTGCTGTTCCAACAGGACAATGCACGTCCGCATGTATCCCGTGCCACCCAACGTGCTCTAGAAGGTGTAAGTCAACTACCCTGGCCAGCAAGATCTCCGGATCTGTCCCCCATTGAGCATGTTTGGGACTGGATGAAGCGTCGTCTCACGCGGTCTGCACGTCCAGCACGAACGCTGGTCCAACTGAGGCGCCAGGTGGAAATGGCATGGCAAGCCGTTCCACAGGACTACATCCAGCATCTCTACGATCGTCTCCATGGGAGAATAGCAGCCTGCATTGCTGCGAAAGGTGGATATACACTGTACTAGTGCCGACATTGTGCATGCTCTGTTGCCTGTGTCTATGTGCCTGTGGTTCTGTCAGTGTGATCATGTGATGTATCTGACCCCAGGAATGTGTCAATAAAGTTTCCCCTTCCTGGGACAATGAATTCACGGTGTTCTTATTTCAATTTCCAGGAGTGTATTTTGCGCAATAATGTTGTTTAACAGACAGAAATACGTTAATAATGAATTATATTGCATGTTCCATTTAGCAAAATTCAGCTACATGCCGAGATTTTGAAGAATGAAACCAAAGTACAGATGCCGGTCGTATATAAAATACACCAGCGGCAAGACGCAATCAATACCTTCAGTACGCGGTAAGAGTGGTGATGCCACTGATGACAGAGCCACTAAAGCAGTGTTACTAAACACGGTTCTCCGAAACGTCTTCATCAAAGAAGTCGAAGTAAATATTTCAGAACTCGAATCTAGAATAACTTCCAACATGAGTAACTTAGAAGCAGGTATCCTCTCTGCAACGGAGCACCTTAAATCACTTAATAAATGCAAGGCATCCGGTCCACATTGTACGCCAGTCAAGTTCCTTTCAGAGTACGCTTATACATCATCTCCGTACTTAGCAATGATATACAACCGCTTGCTGGTCAAAAGATCCGTAACTAAAGAACGGAAAGTTGCACAAGTCACACCAACACCCAAGAAAGGAAGTAGGAATAATCCGCTAAGTCGCAGACCAATATTACTAACTTTGATTTGCAGTAGGATTCTGGATCATATACCACTTTCGGACATTATAAATTACCTCGAAGAAAACGATTTATTGATGAATGGTCGGCACGGATTCATAAAATATCGTTCTTGTGAAACACAACCAGCTGTTAATTCTCACGGAGTAAGGAGTGCTATAGACAGGAGATGTCAAATTGGTTCTATAGTATCAGATTGCCAGAACGTTTTTGACACTGTTCCTCACAACCGACTTGTAATCCAGTTGCGTATCGTGATGAAATGCCTCTGTTGTGCCACTGCATTCATGTGTTTCTGTCATAAAGGTCACAGTTCATACAATAAATGATGGAAAGTCATCGAGTAAAAACTAAAGTAACATCTCTATGAAGCTGGTATCTGCACCGATATCATTAGTGATCTTGTAGCTCTAGAAGAATGAAATTATAATGAAATCTAGACCTTTAGCTGCTTACAAGAGTTGACAAATATCAACGGTGGCTCAGTCGGATAAAGCGTCTGCCATTTAAGCAGGAGGTCCCACGTTCGTAGGGGCACACATTTTTTCAACTGTCGCCGTTGAAATTTAACAACGCCTGTTAGCAGCTAAAGGTCTAGATTTCATTATAAAGCAATATCTGGCGTTCCTCAGGGGTCGTGTTACAGGGTCCCTGCTTTCTCTGATGTACACAAACGACATAGCAGGCAATCTGAACAGCCGTCTTAAACGGTTTGCAGATACTGATTACCTTCTAGTAAAGTCATCAGGTAATCAAACCCTATCGAACAATGATTTAGAGAAGATATATGTATGGAGCAGAAAGTGGTAATTGACTCTTAATAAAGAAAAGTGTGAAGTCATCCACATGAGTACTAAAAGAAATCCGATAAATTTCGGTTATGTGATAAATCACACAAAAATCTAAAGGCTTTGAATTCAGCTGCCATATACTGGCAGAACACGTAGAAAGTGCAACAGGTCTACTGGAGGGACTGCTTACACCACTCTTGCCCGCTCCCCCCTCCCCTACCCCCCACCGGCCACCGTCTTTTGAAGTACTGCTATGCGGTGTAACAACCGCATGAGACGGGACTGACGGTTGACATCGGAGAAGTTCGAAGAAGAGCAGTTCGTTCTGCTTTATCGCGAAATAGGTGACAGAATTCCACTGACGTGATACGTAAATTGGGGTGGAAATCATTAAAACAAAGGCATTTTTCGTTGCGGTAAGACTCCGTGAAATCTCGATCACAATCTTTCTCCACCGCTTGTGAAACATTCTGTTGGCGGCCGTCTACATACAGAGAAATTATCATCATGATAAAATAAGAGGGATCAAAGCTCGCACTGAAAAATTTAATTGCTTGTTTCTCTAGCGTGCCGTTGGAGAGTGGAACGGTAGAGAACAGGCTTGAAGGTTGTTCGATGAATCCTCTGCCAGGCCCGTAATTGTGAATTTCAGACTAATCATGAAGACGTAGATGTAGGCTATTTGAGATGAATAGTTACACCGTTCATACGTAAAATGTCATTCCTTAACTACTGTAGGACTTTGGAAGCTAGTAAACAGAAAATAAATATACTTGTTTACTTTCTTAGTGCATTTTCCGGATCGAAGCGTCACTGACACTTGATTTCACCCTGGTCAGCACACGTTCCTGAGTAAACGTGTTTACATTCTTATTGCACTCATTTCACTTTTGTCTGAGCATGAAGAGTTGCACAAAAGCAGCCTTCTGACGAAGACCGCAACAGCAACAACATTTTACTTGATTATAGAAACGAATTGTCTTAAATTTAGGTTCATATGCAATGCACTCGATATTGAAAGTTTCACGAAACTTCCACATATGTGGCTTAAGGTCTTCATTACGGCGACGTTCCTCTTCAGATGCAGCAACATCCGTAGATATATCTTATTCTAGTGATTCTCAGATCTGATAATCGAGAAATATTTTTGCTGGTTTTGCGTTGTGATGCTACCAGACTGTCGACATGTGCTCGTTCCCGGACTTGGCTATTCGTGACGGAGTATTGCCGTAATATTATCTTCGCGATTGTCGTAAGCTTTTGCTGTTGGTAGCGCACTAATCTCATTTCTGATACACCTCATTATTTTCGTCTTTGTGCGACTTATTCTCAGTGCTTTTTCTGTGCTTAGTAGACTGTTCATTTCATTCAGTATATCCTGTAATTCTTGCTTGCTTCCACAAGTATAACAATGTCATCAACGAATCCATTTATATTCTTCCATACTGGTTTTCAGTTCCACCCTACAATCTGTCTTTCATTTATGACACTGCTTCTTCGATGTACGAACTGAACAGCAGGGGAGGAACACTGCACCCCTGTCTTAAAAATCTTTGATATTGGTCTTTCATTTTTATTGTTCCCCATTGGTACTTGTACATGTTATTTATTACCCGCGCACCCGTTAGCTTACACCTGTTTATTCTGAGAATTTAGAACATCTTGCATCACGTTACATGGTCAAACACTTTTTGTATGCCGACATATCCTATGGACGCGTCTTGACGTTTCTTAAGTCTTACTTCCATCATCAAACGCAACGTCAGGACGTCCTCTACGGTGCCTTTACCGTTCCCAAAGCGAAACTAATCGTCACTTAAGAGATCCTCAATTTTTTTCCACTCTTCTGTATTATAGTCTTGGATGAACTGTCTCTCAGGTTATTGTTGCAATAATTCGCGCCTTCTAGAAGATTCGTGTTTTTTCCTTGCACATTCTCTGAAGAATTTTGACTGTACTGTGTAAGTTGTTTAGGCCCCATGCACAATTTGAAACATGTGATCTTTTGTTCAGGACTGGGTAGAGTGAAGCACGCGGAAGGAATGATCAACTAAGTTAATATGGAGGGCAGCCATTGCTCTAAGCAAAATAACACACGAGCCAAGAAATAAATAAAACCTGGGTTACTCTCTGCCCACGCCCAGAGTGTGTCTACGTAAGTGGCACCGGAGTTGATCCAATTACAGACATTTCCTCAACAGCCCTCACACCCTGAGTGTGCACACCCCAACAGCAATTTACCAATTACCTCCCGAGCTGTAGGTGAGGAAGGCGGTAGTGATGAAGGGGCACGGCGGGAGTGTGCCGATGGAAATCAATATCTTTCCGTAGAAGGTCTGGCTCAGTATTTATCTTTCGTAAATCATTGTGTGCTTAGTTCTGACACAGACGGCTGTGTGATGCTTATCTTCTTTTTCTTCTTTGCTTATAACTACAGCCTTGATGTTTGTACTTTAGATTGCAGCGTGTGAGAACACTGCTACGGAATTACGGCTTAATCTATTTTTTGTCAACCACGTCTCGAAGAAACATTCTCCATGAATGTGTAAGATGTAGTTTGCAACGGTATATATAACGCATAATCCAGGCGCCTCAATCTGTGAGTACTTGTGTACGGTGTGTGATTGTGTCTGTGTTTTCTTATGCACAGTTACGGTGGATGAGATCGGATAAACAGCCTAATTTTCACACTCACAGTTTTCTTCATCGTTTTATGAGATATTATACTCCTTACCAACCCTCCTTGCATATCAAATACATATAAACATTCTGTAAGCGAATACTAGATCTAATATGCTTCTCATCTTGACTGTACCTAAGAGCAACTCTAAATCTGTTTCCACACCTCTTGACTGTTTGTCATACGCGTGTAGAGAAAACTATACAGTAATTTGTCTCTCATTCAAAGACACGATGCGTTCTATCTGTTAGCGTAGCCTCTCTGTTGTCATATCCAGCTGTGGTCCTTTCGGTAGTCCTGTTTTGCGCTATTTGTTAGTATAATCCCTTTACTCAGTGATTTAATTTTACAATAAATGTGCTTAACACAATGTTAATAGGACTGACAGTGCTGTAATAACTGCGCTCATTGCTATTTCCATTAAAATGATCATCATCAATAAGAAAATAATAATAGTAATTATAATAAGTTTCCTTTATTTCAAGTTTTTGGTCACAAACGTTTCGGTCCTCAGACTATCTGTTTCGGTCAGCAATTACCATCTA
This sequence comes from Schistocerca piceifrons, assembly GCF_021461385.2. Classification (NCBI taxonomy): domain Eukaryota; kingdom Metazoa; phylum Arthropoda; class Insecta; order Orthoptera; family Acrididae; genus Schistocerca; species Schistocerca piceifrons. The sequence goes on along the minus strand of NC_060142.1, from coordinate 584,230,204 downwards.
CAGATCTGCAGCAAAATGTGGGAAAAAACACAAATACAACTAGCAGACTGTCTACAGATTAAAACTATAAAATAGACCATTATGAAAAATATTATTAAATATATGTGCATTCCTGCGCATTGAATATGATGAGGCATACATGTTTTATACAAACATGTACTAATATACTGGAGCCACAGTGGCATTGTCAAATGCTAAACGTGAAATCAGCGCCAGCATCGTCAGACATGTATAAATAATAACATGCTCAAGAGTCATCTTGTCAGCAGCACTACTTTTCAAAACAAACTTTCGTTCAGTAATCACAAAATGTTTGTGTTGCAAGTTTGCCAGGTGTTGCTGTAGGCGTACACGTATTCTTCAATGATAATTGTACGACGTAAAATAAAAATTAAAAAAAAGTAAAATTTTTCATAATGGTCTATTTTATTGTTTTAAGCTGTAAGCGATCTGCCAGTTGTATTTGCGTTTTTTTCCCATATTTTGCTGCAGATCTGAAGATGGTTATTGCTGTCCGAGGACCTAAAAGTTTGTGAGCACAGACGTGAAATGAAGGAAATTTATTCCATTTTTGGGTCACTGTTCAATTCGCGACCATGTCGCAGCTTGTGTAATAATAATTAGCGTTGACAATACACTATGCACATTTCATTGACAACTGTAAACAGATCCTTTTCGACTGATTGCTTGGACGCAAGTGTGGATCTGAAGGCTAGAATATCATCAATATAACAAATGCACGGATAAATAAAATAAGGATATAAAGATGGTAAAACTGTATCACTCTAAAGGTACTGGCTTGTAGCAATGGAACGCCAATGGAATAATCTCATCTCGTGAAAATCCATATCAGAGACAACAGTATCTGCAAGACACGCTTTTTAACTTTTTTAAACAAAGTACCACGCCTACATCCGCTATTTTGGGACGTCTGTCTCTTATAGCACTTATACATGAACAGTAATTAGCCATCTATAAGTTTAATAAACTTCACCTAGAAAAATATCACCTCATTAGAGAGTACTTTGTTAGGCAAGTCGATCAACAGTTTGTTTCTCCCGATAACAGCACAAGGTAAAATTAAGAGGCTTACCAACAGTCATCTGTACTCGACTGGAACACGGAGAGATGGTAGTGCGAATGATGCTACAAGTACCCTTCACCACACATCGTAAAATGGTTACCGCAGCATAAATGTGGCAGTCTGTACAGCTTACATAAAACGTCGCTTCTTGTTCTTGCACTCTTCTTACTATGAGAGTCTTTTCATCGCTACAAAGCTCTACCAGTTCCCAATAAGTGTAACTTACTTGCATTCATTATGGTTCATTATGATGCTTTAACAGAGCTACATTCGTAAATCATGCTAGGACGTACATCTACATTCAGTCATAAACATGAATTATTACCAGCGGAAAAATTCTCCTATATGAGCAAAAACAATGCGAATATGCTCCTGTTAGTTTAAAAGAGTGCCTCTGTCTACCTATCTTACCATCTTTAAAAATTTGAACATATTCGCGCTTCTTTTAACATGCAACTCATCTCACACTTCCACAAGCTGTCCTTAACACCCGCTAGTCCATTGCTCTAAGTCGCTCATACCATCCACTCCCAGTCTTCCTTTCTCACTCACTCATTCCATCCAACTCATCGTCATTATCTTTTTGTTTCTTTGTGTCATTGTCTCCTGCGTAACAACCAAAGTCCCTTTGGTTCTGTCCTACCACTAAACTCTCCTCTCGCTGTCACTATCTCCCTCTTGCTCTATCTTACTGGCATCGCCTCATTCCTTCCTTCTTACTGCTGCTGTCTCTTCTCACCGTCACTATCTCACTCTTCATCGTTGTCACCGTCATGTACTCTGTCTCTGACCCACGTTTACTTTCTCTTTATCTCTTTGTCCCTCCCCCTGGCACTGTCACCTTCACTCTTTTCCTGTCACTATCAACTATGATCCACTGACACTGTCTCTCTCACGCTACCATTGTCTGCTCCTCTCTTTCTATAACCCAACCCTTGTCTACTATCTTAAAATATTTATTACTTTTCCATGTCTTTGCCACTGTCTTCCAGTAGCCGCGCGGTCTACGGGCACCATGTCACGGTTCGCTCGCTGGGGCATGGGTGTGTGTGTGTTGTCCTTAGCGTAAGTTAGATTAAGTAGTAGTGTGTAAGCATAGGGACCGATGACCTCAGCAGTTTGGTCCCATAGGACCTTATCATAAGATTCCAATAAAATTTCTTCCAGTATTTATTACTTTTCCATCTCTTTGCCATGACCGCTGTCTTTTTCTCTATCAGCACACTAAAAGCACGAATATGTACGCTCCCAGGTAGATGATATTTTCCTTGACTTCCGGAAGGCAGTTCCGCACTGTCGCCTCATAAACAAAGTAAGAGCTTACGGAATATCAGACCAGCTGTGTGGCTGGATTGATGAGTTTTTAGCAAACAGAACACAGCATGTTGTTATCAATGGAGAGACGTCACAGACGTTAAAGTAACCTCTGGCGTGCCACAGGGGAGTGTTATGGGACCATTGCTTTTCACAATATATATATATGACCTAGTAGATAGTGTCGGAAGTTCCATGCGGCTTTTCGCGGGTGATGCTGTAGTATACAGAGAAGTTGCAGCATTAGAAAATTGTAGCGAAATGCAGGAAGATCTGCTGCGGATAGGCACTTGGTGCAGGGAGTTGCAACTGACCCTTAACATAGACAAATGTAATGTATTGCGAATACATAGAAAGAAGGATCCTTTAATGTACGATTATATGATAGCGGAACAAACACTGGTAGCAGTTACTTCTGTAAAATATTTGGGAGTATGCGTGCGGAACGATTTGAAGTGGAATGATCATATAAAATTAACTGTTGGTAAGGCGGGTACCAGATTGAGATTCATTGGGAGAGTCCTTAGAAAATGTAGTCCAACGACAAAGGAGGTGGCTTACAAAACACTCGTTCGACCTATACTTGAGTATTGCTCGTCAGTGTGGGATCCGTACCAGATCGGGTTGACGGAGAAGATAGACAAGATCCAAAGAAGAGCGGCGCGTTTCGTCATAGGGTTATTTGGTAACCGTGATAGCGTTACGGAGATGTTTAGCAAACTCAAGTGGCAGACTCTGCAAGAGAGGCGCTCTGCATCGCGGCGTAGCTTGATCGCCAGGTTTCGAGAGGGTGCGTTTCTGGATGAGGTATCGAATATATTGCTTCCCCCTACTTATACCTCCCTAGGAGATCACGAATGTAAAATTAGAGAGATTCGAGCGCGCACGGAGGCTTTCAGACAGTCGTTCTTCCCGCTAACCATACGCGACTGGAACAGAAAAGGGAGGTGGCCCTCCGCCACACACCGTTGGGTGGCTTGCGGAGTATAAATGCAGATGTAGATGTAGACGCAGAAATTTTTGGGAAAATTTTTAAAGAGCTGAGAAAGGTCGAGCGAGGCAGTCTTTTAAACTAACAGGAGCATATTCGCCTTATTTATTTATTTATTTATTTTTGCTCCTATAGGAGAATTTTTCCGCTGGTAAGAATTCATGATTATGACTGAATAAAGACGTATGTCCTAGCATGATTTACAAATGTAGCTCTGTTAAAGTATCATTGTATATGATTACCGAGAGGTCTGTGGTGAAAGCTTCCGCTTTCTCGGTATAGCTGAACATGTGAGATACGTGCTATAGGACAACGGAAAGCAATTCGTCTCGAAACATTGTCAGGCAAGCCATAGGCGAGAAAGATGAAGAAGTTCTGCAGGATCTTTTGAAACAAGAAGCAAGACATTTGCGACACGTACATCAAAATTTTGAGCTGGTGATAAGCCAGCTCCATCCAGATCACCTAAGATGGCGTGGGATTGTTGGTTCCATCTGGCTCCAAAAATTTGGTTTATCTAATGAGATTTCGTTACACAACCTAGCGCATGAAGCGCACTTGCCAACCAATCGAGGTAGCCCTGCTTCAGCCCGGTGCCTACTCCATGATGGTAAAACGTGCATCTTGCATGCGAAAGTATGAAGTTCTCTGTCCTTTCCCCAATTTTTGGCATATTTTGTTACATTTCTCGTCCATCACATTGGAAATACCTTGGAGTCGTCTCCTCCACACAGATGTTGTGAAAGTGGACGTTGAACAGGAGAAATAAGTTTTTGGATACTCGAGGACGGACCGTCAGAGTGGCCATGAGCTGACTGCCATGTCGGGCTCTTTGTCACACTTCACTGATCTTGAAGTGGTGTTGGTTTCCGCAGTCTCCGGTAGCGCGATCCGTAATCTGAGCAGCTCACTTATCATATCGAACGCAGGCGAGTACAGTGACACAAATCAAAAATGATACACCTGAGAAAAATCTACTTGAGGAAATCTATAAAACTTGTAAAGAAATAGTTTAAGTTGCCTTCAAATTTTAAGTAAGTATACTTGGCAGTAAATTCCATTATATTCCATAAAATAGCAATAGTTCTCGTGGAATGTGAGGTGTTATCGGATAATCGTTAGTTAGTTCTTTGAATTGTATCACTTTTCTTGCTTTTCCAAAATTTTCTTTTGTGTGAGCCCTCATGTAATACTTTTGCCACTTTTCCACCGCAAATAATATTTTATTACTTACTGTAGTATAATACGACACTAGAACCACCATCGGGCCAAATTAGTACTTAAGTTAGAAAAAAATGAAAAACAAGTTGAAGTTGTTTTATTAGAAAAGTACAAAATTCAAAAATTCAATTAAAAAATTAATACTATTTAGTAAGTAACACCGATTAGATACAATTTAAGGAACACTATTTACGAAAACACAGCGAGAAAATGGATTCAATATGAATTTTCTTTATAGCAGAAATTTTCATTTTTATCTTGTGCGCTTAAGCGCACGAAGTTTTGTGATACTGACAATAAATGTTATCATCAAAATAGTGTCTGTTCCTTCAGACATCCATGCATGTCTGAAAAACTCTATAATGCAATATACAGAGACTGTGTGAACAAAGACATTGTAATAATCGACGACATTAAAAATTACATTGAGCATTCCCTTACACGTGAAAAGAGTCACAGGTCAAATGCGTCGCCCTTCTTGAGTGACCCATGCATAACTGTCAGTAGCAAAGCTAAAACGACACGAAACTCGCCGAGGCGAATCATGAAGTAGCCTGTAACAAAAATGCCCCAATTGTCTCGAAGTGGCAAATATCGAGATAGAGATTTGACCTTTTCCTTGTACGTTGCGGTACTTCACATGTATGTTTCGGTGACGTACTAAAAAAAAGGCCGTCTTTTGAGTTGTACCACTTTTCTTGTCGAGGTATGACATGTTTGGAGCACGCATCCTGAGCTGCGGATTTAAAAAAAAATGGAAATTTGTAGTAACTGCTGAGGTCATCGGTCCCTAACCTTACACACTACTTAAACTAACTTAAGCCAACGACAACACACACACCCATGCCCGAGAGAGGACTCGAACCTCCGACGCGGCTAGCCGTGCGGATTTAATTCGAATTCGTATTTTATTCCCTTAATATTACACCCACGAGCAGCATTAATAAGGATATATTGGTACTTTATTCTTCACACAGTCTTCGTTCTATTTGGCAACTATCACAGCGTTTGCCTCATTTATTGTTCAAATGGTTCAAATGGCTCTGAGCACCATGGGGCTTAACATCTGAGGTCATCAGTCCTCTAGAACATAGAACTACTTAAACCTAACTAACCTAAGGACATCACACACGTCCATACCCGAGGCAGGATTCGAACCTGCGACTGTAGCAGTCGCGTGGTTCCGGACTGAAGCGCCTAGAACCGCTCGGCCACCGTGGCTGGCTCATTTTTGTTGATGTAATTTTGTAAATCAGTTATTATTGTTCTTTGACGATTTTTGGTTAGCCTTTGTGAAAGTTAAAAGTAAATTAAATTCTGTTAAAGGTAGACTTGAAAAGTCTCAGTAACTTGCACTACAGGTTTTCTGGTTAGGCGACCTATGAAAAAACCTTTGCATTTTCAATGTTGTCCTTTGCCTATAGTGCCCAGATTAGTCGATATATTACTAGTAATCTCATTTTGCCACAACAACGAGCATGACACTTCGGTAGACATCCCTAGGATACCTTGTTAACAAGGTGAAACCTTTGTCTGTGTCTCAGATTGTTCTGCAATCGTTACTCAGTGTCTTTTTAGAGGAGCGCACGTTCAATCGTCCATCATATAAGCCAGCTGTTCTCAGTTTGTAGGGTCGAAGACGACGCGTCAGCACCATCAATCAACTCCGTCCAAAGAGCAAAGACGGCGCACAGTATCGGCTATAGAAGAGGGGGGTATTCACTCCGTTCACCTGTTGCCGCTATCACCCGGCCCTTTCGCGTACGCAACGCTACATTATGGTCTTGCGTATTACGAGCACGTGTCGGGTAACTGACTACCGGGCGGTCGTAACTTTGGCCGACGACAGGCCGGCTACGCTCGCGGAGACCGTAAATAACTTTGCTCAGCAGTACGGCCTGTGGCTACGCACTAAATTCTAATTGGTGGCACAGGCAGGGGCTCCTCTGCGCGGAGATTACCATGGCAGGCTTTTAGTATGCGCCGTTTGCGGTGGAGGCGGCAGTCGGCGGCGTAAACGTGGCGCTCGGGTCGCAGGGGCACGGCGGGTACGGTCGCGCAGAATGCGGAAGGCCCGTGGGAGCAGACGGCAGAGCCGCCGCCAGCTGCCGTACTGTGTGTGGCTCCTCCACAGGAAACGCTCCATTCTGACATTTGTTTTTTACTTATTTATTTTTGGTTGTGGACAGCAATGATCACATAACAGTGCCAAGACAACATTAGTGTATCCAGAATGAGATTTTCACTCTGCAGCGGAGTGTGCGCTGATGTGAAACTTCCTGGCAGATTTTCTCTGCCTCGTGATGACTGGGTGTTGTGTGATGTCCTTAGGTTAGTTAGGTATAAGTAGTTCTAAATTCTAGGGGACTGATGATGTTAAGTCCCATAGTGCTCAGAGCCATTTGGACCATTTTTCTTCCTGGCAGATTAAAACTGTGTCCCCGACCGAGACTCGAACTCGGGACCTTTGCCTTTCGCGGGCACGTGCTCTAACATCAGCGCTACCGAAGCACGACTCACGCCCGGCCCTCACAGCTTTACTTCTGTCAGTATCTCGTCTCCTACCTTCCAAACTTTACAGAAGCTCTCCTCCGAAGCTCAGATGGTAGAGCACTTGCTCGCGAAAGGCAAAGGTCCCGAGTTCGAGTCTCGGTCGGGCACACAGTTTTAATCTGCCAGGAAGTTTAATCATTAGTATAATTTTCACAATAGAACAATGATAGGAGTGTGGAGTACAGATCTAAGTTCTTTATACAAAATTAAAAAAAACACCACACTCATAGAATTTTGACCCATCGTTCGAACTGGACGAGGTCCAGAGGGTAATGACATCCACGGGAACTTATAATTGAAACCTGGACAATGGCGTCGTTTACGAAGATAAGTTCTTAATGAAAACTGAAAATAGAAACGGACGTCCCGGTTTTGGAACTGGGCTGGTTCCGCGGGAGGATAACATCCACACAACTTATAAATCGAAGCTGGATACCGATACTTTTAAACAGTTCGCGACCCAACAAAACCTATATACACTGAGGTGACCAAACTCGTGGGATACCTCCTAATGTTGTGTCGGACCTCTTTCTGCCTGGTGTACTGCAGAAACTCGATGTGGCACGGAATCAGCAAGTCGTTGGAAGTCTACTGCAGAAATGCTCAGCCATGGACTATAGCAGTCCGTGATAGCCAAAGTGTTGCTATGCAGGATGTTGTGCACGAACTGATCTCTCGATTATGTCCAATAAATGTTCGGTAGCATTCATGTTGGGCGACCTGGCTGTCCGAAATATTCACTAGAATTGTCCAGAAAGTCCATGAAACCAATCGCGAACAATTATCACCCGGTGACATGACATCGTTGTTTGGGAACAAGAAGCCCACGAATGGCTGCAGATGATCTCAAGGTAGACGAGCATAATCATTTCCAGCCAATGATCGGTTCATTTGGACCAGAGGATCCAGTCCACTCCATGTGAACACAGCCAACACCATTCTGGAGCCACCACCAGCTCTCCCAGTGCCTTATTGACAGCTTATGCCTATGGCTTCGTGGGTCCTGCGCCATACACGAACCCTGCCATTAGCTCTTACCAACTGAAATCGGGACCCATCTGACCAGGCCACGATTTCCGGACGCATAGGGTCCAACCGATATGGTCACGAGTCCAGGAGAGGCGCAGCGTCGGTCGTCTGATACCACAGCCCATTCTCTACACTGTCCTAACGGTTAGATTCGTCAAACATCCCACATTGATTTCTGCAGTAATTTCATGCAGTGTTGCTTGTGTTTTGGCACTGATAAATCTACGCAAACCCCTCTGCTCTCGGTCGTTAAGTGAAGGGCGTCGGCCACTGCGACCTGAAACTTGGCGTTCTCGGCACACTATTGACACTTTGGATCTCGGAATACTAAATTACCCAACGATTTCCGAAATGGAATGTCCCATTGTAACTTGCTCCAACTACCATTCTGCGTTCAAAGTCTGTTAATTCCCGGCTTGTGGCCAAAATCACAGTACAAATGATAGCTCCGTCAATGAACTGCCGTTTAATACCTCGTGTAATCGATGCTACCGCCGTCTGTGTGTGGCATATCACTATCCCACGACTTTTGTCACTTCATTGTACATCGAACCGGTGAAGTAAACCAGTTACACTTGTAGGGATAGAGAAGATCCTCTCAACAAATTGTTTCTACTATCACCCTGTGTGGCCGAATACTTGGTGCATGCTAATATGACATGGTTCAGATCCGTCACTGCTGTTCTGTCCTGACCACAGTATCCAGAAGCTATGATTTTCAATCGGTATTGGTGGGTAGGGTAACATCCATGTCCCAGTCTCATGTGGATGAGAGAGGTCACATAACGTCTACTGAGAGAGCTGACCAACCCCGTAGTGCTGGGAGACGTATCATGCACAGCTCCAGTTGTGATTAGTAGCCTTCTTGATCGTCGAGTTGAAACTGTTATAAGGGATTGGTGTTGGGAGGAACTGTTCTTCCGTAATGCTCCTCTTAGCGAGGCGGTCAACAGTTTCATTATGGAGAAGGCCTTATTGTTCTTTTATCCAAAGTAAGCAGACGTCTATGCCCAACATTCCGCAACTGTTTTGGCCTCCAAGACATCTAACATACATCTGTTAGTCTGTTTATCAAATGCTGGATATTGTAGTTTCTGCAAACACACTTTGGGAATCCTTGAGGATCAATAAAAGCCGGAAAGTCTACGTCCCATAATAAACAGGTTCCCTAATGGCCAGTAGCTCCGCTGACTTGGTAGCCGATTCAGGCGGCAGTGCAAACATTTGACATGTGTCGCTAGAGGAGCTGAAGAAGGGGTTTTCGACACTGCATTCTAAGGTGTCCCGAGTCACATGTTTGAGTCAAGCTGCCTACTATAACGTTTCCTGGTTAAACAAGCTTTATAACTAAGCAATTACAATTTTATATATGTATAAAATTGATTATGTCTGTGGACTTTGGATGATAATAGAATAGAGACAATTACGTTATATTTCGTATTTGTAAAGGATTACGTACTGGATTCGTGGAACAATATCTGTGTCGGCGAGTTCTGAAACCGCCACAGAAAAGAATTAGTAAAGAAAAACTCAGAGATTTCATGATAATCAGCCATTGTATTAATAGTAGTGTAAGAATAATAATTTCGTTGTCGTCTTCTTGGAGTCACCTACAGAGGAGGAACCTGTGACGCCATGTTTAACGCATAGGTAGCTTTCATTTGTCAAGATTGTAAGCAGGACGCCATTAGGCGCTGATTATAAAGAAAGGTGTGTGAACTTGTGATTATTCCAGCTTTAAATATAGTTATTTAATGAGAACTCGCATGTTATTATTAGAAAGCTTGCCTGGTATTTTACCCATTTATTTAAGACATTTTCAGCTTTTTAAGTAGTGTTCGTGGTGCGGAGCTGCGACACGGCGGAACGAGCGGCCGCCGCGGCAGATTCAAATGTGATTATAAGGGCAATCAGACCGCAATAAGCGGTCAGGTAAAAAGTGAGTTTAAAATTATTTCTTACAGCAGTTTGAGATCGGAGTACAAAGCAGCATATTTTACGTTGTGTTTCACAGGCGGACGCGGGCTACTAACATTGTAAATTTTAACAGTGCCAAAGTTAAAATACTTTCATCATTATTTTTGATAACAGAAATAATTTAAGAACATTTTTACGATAGTTGTAGCAGATATGGATATGTTGTGCATTCTACTTGGTTACAGTAACAAAACTGTTCATTTAATAAGAAGCCAGTTCCAGTATAATAATAATTAATCTCATTTGTTCGCAACATACAATTAACCAAAGTCAACCAGAGTACAGAAAAAATATTGGAGCGCGAAACTACACACCTTCACTCAATTTAGAGAGAGTATTTAGTTTCTCCCAAAACTTTATACTGTAGAACTACCCAACTTTGTAAGAATTTATGAGGTTTTTTAAACGTAGCCGCGCGGGATTAGCCGTGCGGTCTAGGCGCTGCAGTCATGGACTGTGCGGGTGATCCCGGCGGAGGTTCGAATCCTCCCTCGGGCATGGGTGTGTGTGTTTGTCCTTAGGATAATTTAGAATAAGGAGTGTGTAAGCTTAGGGACTGATGACCTTAGCAGTTAAGTCCCATAAGATTTCACACACATTTGAACACATTTTTTTAAACGTAGCCCCCTTCATATTTCATGTGGAAGGCTGAGAATTTTACTCGACATAGCTACACATCTTTTCTTTTGAATTATGACTTTTCACAAAACTATCTCCTTTAGGAAGTAATGAAGAATTTCTTTTGTGCGTCATATTGTTGGGAGAGCAAGTTGCCCAACTATGTGACGCTCCCGATTCTACAAAGAAAACTCATCCATGGTGGATGTGTCACATTGTTGTAGTACCTTTAATGGAAACTACACATTCTGCTTGCTACATATTGTCAATTTTTACTCACAACACTTCACGAAATAAACTTTTGGGTACTAATCTTCAAAACAAATCTTATAGTACCTGTACGTGTAGGAAAGTAAGCGCGCACACGAGCGCGCGCACGCACACACACACACACACACACACACACACACACACACACACACACACACACACACATTCATATAAAGGAAAGGGAATTTAATAATGAAATTCACTGTTTCAGGTCGGTAACATGGACACCTTGTGCGATATCTCACGGTAGATCCATTCGGCGAACTATTTGCTGCCTTACACCACACAACGTCAAGAGGATGGGACCACGTTCCCAATTTTCCTGTTTTGGACATGACAAAGGTGCTTCTCCTATCTCGGCGTATAACCCTCCTACCTCTCCGTCTAATTAGGCTTTCCTATATTACCGTGTACCTAAAGACCCTAATCCGTGGCAAAAAGGCACCTACTCCGAAGAATACTGTAAAACCGAGAGAAGTAGATGAAGTTATAACCGAACCGCCGCTGCTCAGTACTTTAGTAATGACGATTACCAAACGCAGTTAGGTTAACTTTATATGTTTTCATTACGTAAACTAATTTTTAATTGCCAGTAGTTACTGGAAAATTTGTAAAAAAGGGTTTCTAATTACGTCATTAATGAAAATAACCAATGGACGACAGTTCCTCTCCGGAACAAGAATAATTAAATTGAAACTGAACTTTTTACTCCTAAGCAATCTTACGTAAGAATAGTTATTGGCATCATTACATGGGAACAGTACCTAACGCACACTTTCAATTACTTCACACTACACATGTCACAGTAGTCAGATAATAATCAAATAGCAAACACATACAACATATTATATTAATTTTCAAAGATCAATTAAAGTAAGATTGTTTACTGGCTGTGGACAGAAACTTTTTGTTACGTTACTCACCGTAATACTGACTGTCGTAATTGTAGGAAGCAGAAAGAATGTTTGAATTTACTCATTGGTAAGGACTGTAATTTATCTAGCAGTTTCTCTGATATTTCTTTGTAATAAAAGTTATAAATTATGCCACAAGGTATAAGTTAAAAACTGTGCTTTGACAGTGAAATTCAGTGCCAAAGTTACATAAATTTTTATTGCCAACTTTTTACTATGAAAGTTTTCTATTTTTAGCAAATAAATTAACACTGGCCTTTGAATCATTCTATTTCTGACATCATTCAAACTAAAGCCAAAGATTTCATTATTACGTAATTGTCCAAAGTTGGTTGAAATGGCTCTACGATTATGGGACTTAACATCTGAGGTCATTAGACCCCTAGACTTAGAACTACTTAAACATAACTAACCTAAGGACATCACACACACCCATGTCCGAGGCAGGATTCGAACCTGCGGCCGTAGCAGCAGCGCGGTTCTGTACTGAAGCGCTTAGAACTGCTCTGCCGCAGCGGCCGGCCCAAAGTTGGAAAAATTATGTTTTTGTAATCTAATAAATTAATGTTCACTTCATTATCAGTTCATTTTTTGGTTATCTCGGTTCGTACAGAGGAATAGGGTGGATACTACTTAGATAAAGTCTTAGGAAAATTATTTACAAGGCAATATGCACGAAAACAACGTTATTTAAGCAATAAATTTCTAACTATGCTGATCAGCCTATTATACTTTTGGTTATAAAAAGTCTAGGTCTTACTTCACTTCATGATGCCATTGGTTTGTCGAGTGGCTTCATTTAGCGGTAAAATAGGGCACAGGTTTTCTTCTTGACATTCCATAGCCAATAACAAGGGCCCACAGCACTCTTGATGTTATGTGAAGTACTCTTGCTGCATTTGTAATGCCCCCAATAAATGCTTGCTCATATTAAACATCCGCCAAAACAACCATTTCTGTTTTCACTGCTCCGTACTTCGGAAACAGACATTTTATCTCGGCACTTTTGCATAGCCACACCGGCGAATACAAACTTTCAACGACAACAACAGTCTCCTCGCGACTCCGAACCGCTACTTTTTTGGCGCGCTCGCACGCCCAGCGATAATGCGTATACAATTTATTATACTCTTTGACAGTAGCTTTTCTCTGACTAGGCCTGCGTGTCTACTTAGAAAATGTTAACATTTCATGCTTATTCTTTTACGTAAATAACAAATAGTATTTGTAACTCGACAACATATCAATAAGAATAATATTCAGCACAATTAATAAAACAAACTTCGTGAAACACGTAGAAAATGTATGACCATCCACAGAGTTTTCGTGTTACGGCAGGCGTGAACCGTATCTTTTATTAGGCTGAAGAGTTGTGGTGCTGCTATTCCTCACGTCATTCGTGATCTTTTGAGCAATTTCGATCAATAGCGGCCGGCTTCCCATCTTTCTACTACTCGCTACACGCCAGAAGCCATTTTTATAACAGTGAACATGAAAATACATTTCTTAAATGTCGTAGAATAAAAACCCGGTGTCAACTCGAAGGTTATCTAACTTCAATTTTTCATGTAAACGGCCACAAAACATGAACGGAAAAACAATTCAAATTCCCAAAGGTCGCCTTCTGTATTTGACATTTTTGTGATGAACATATAAACTTAACAGATTTTTCGGGACACTTGGAATAGCGAAGTCAGAGGAGACTACATCGATCATGTTAACACACGAACAACTCACAATGGATTTCGTAAACTTGTAGAAATTTATGGTTGGGACAGACACCATGTGGAATGATTTTCTGCAACTTCCTGATTTTTTTTCCGGAACTTCACCTTACCACCACAGCCGCTATAGAGCTCTGTATGTTAAAAACCGTGCCGAGAGTGTCACATAGTGGGGAGACTAGCACATAGTTGTGGAGTTTTCCGGTACTATCCCATATTTTTTAAAAAGTCTGTTTCGCTAATATTGTAGCCCTATATATGTCAACGACTTAGTTTTAGATTTCCAATACGTTGTCTTATAGCTTCCTTGCTATTCAGGTTGTTCTTCTGCTGCTTAGGTATTTTCCACTCCACTGACATTTTTTGTACATATAACAAATACAAGAAAAGTTGCAACTATGCCATGACAGTAAAGTTTACTTCCAATATGTACAATATGTTTAAAGGTGTACTCTCATAAAATAAAGTGATGCGATTTTTTGAATGTTACCCGAGAGTTGGGAGACATCACCTTAATGATAGCAGAGTACACCGTCTCGAATAGAATTCCGTTACCTGTTAAATCAAACTCTTGTAAAAGTCAAACTTAGAAGTCTTCGTTGGGAAGCTAAAGCTTGGTGACGCAGGACCGTAACAATATTACATTGCAAGTAAATAAATGATTTGCATGACAATATCGATGATAATCGGACATAGTAATAGAAAATTAGAATACAGGCTCGATTTGTGGAAATGTAAACACACATTCGATAGCGCTCTGGCGGTACGTGACCGTTGCAGCACGAGACAGATCACTTCCAACGACTTAATTAGCTGGAAACATATAAATGGTTCGCAATTAATAGGACCTGATCATGACGGTTATAGAAAAGGAAGATACAAACTGCATTTCGAATTGTCAATTATATTACAAAATTAAATACACAACCTTCTACTCTGTGCGTCCATTCGAGGACGCGGGCAAGGAGCAAAAAATAAAAAAAATTGAAAACAGTTTATTCATGCACCTTACATAGATTCTACCATATACCATAGTGATGCAGTTCCTGGAGGACGTTCATGTCCGACTTTAAATAATGAATCTTACAATAGTTCAGGTTTTATGGCTCTGGCAGCACGTTTTCCTGTTACAGGCGCTCGCTCCTTCGGCTCCGTTGATTACGGAAGCAGTCCTGGTACACGCTGACATAGCTGCAACAAGAAACCGAAGAAAGCCGCTAGAGGAACCAAAAGTAAAAAACGCAGCACATTGATAAAGTGTAGTAAGGTGCGATAAATCGTTTTCTGGGTTTAAAGGCAAACAATGCGTCAACAATCCAAGGTGAATTGGTGGAGGTGTACAGGAGCAGGGGACAGTTACACTAATGCGCCAAAGAAACTGGTATAGACATGCGTATTCAAATATAGAGATATGTGAACAGGCTGAATACAGCGCTGCCGTCGGTAATGCCTATATAAGACAACAATCGTGTGGTGCAGTTGTAAGATCGGTTACTGTTGCTACAATGGCACGTTATTAACATTGAAGATTTGAACGTAGTGTTATAGTCGGCGCACGGGCAATGTGACACTGCATCTCCGAAGTAGCGATGAAGTGGGGATTTTACAGTACAAACATTTCACGAGTCTATCGCGAATATCAGGAATAGTCTATGGTAAAATATCAAATCTTCGACATCGCTGCGGCCGGAAAAAGATCCTGCAAGAACGGGACCAACGATGGGCTGAAGAAAATCGTTCAACGTGACAGAAGTGCAACTTTTCCGCAAATTGCTGCAGATTTCATTGCTGGGCCATCAACAAGTATCAACGTGCGAAACATTCGATAAAACATCATCGATATGGGCTTTCGGAGTCAAAGCCCCACTAGTGTACCCTTGATGACTGCACGACACAAAGCTTTACGCCTCGCCTCGGCCCCTCAACACCGACATTCAACTGTTGATGACTGGAAACGTGTTGCCTGGTCGGACGAGTCTCGTTTCAAATTGTATCGAGCAGACAGAATTGTACGGGTATGGAGACAACCTTATGAATCCATGGACCTCGCATGTCAGCAGGGGACTGTTGAAGCTGGTGGAAGCTCTTTAATGATGTGGGGCGTATAATGTTGGAGTGATATGGGACCCCGGATACGTCTAGATACGACTCTGACAGGTGACACGTACGTAAGCATCCTATCTGATTACCTGGATCCATTCATGTCAATTCCGACGAACTTGGGCAATTCCAGCAGGACAATGCGACACCCCACACGTTCAGAACTGCTACACAGTGACCCCAGGAACACTCCTCTGAGTTTAAACATTTCCGGTCGCCACCAAATTCCCCAGACATGAAGGTTACTGAGCATACCTGGCATGCCTTGCAACGTGCTGTTCGGAAGAGATCTCCACCCCGTCGTACTCTTACGGATTTATGGACAGCCCTGCAGATTCATGGCGTCGATTCCCTCCAGTACGACTTCAGACATTAGTCGGGTCCATGCCACATCATATTGCGGCACTTCTCGTGCTCGCGGGCGCCCTACACGATATTAGACAGGTGTACCAGTTTCTTTGGCTTTTCAGTGTATATAACACAGTGGAAAAAGTGAAAACCAGTGATGAATCAGTTTTCAGCAGTTTCCACATTTTTAACAAGAAGAACGTCGTCGACCACTGTATTCCACTCTCGTGCCGGTCGAATCTGCTTTCATCATCGAAGACTACTGCGCCCCATTCCATTTTCCAAGTCGTCCTCTGACGTTACCAGTCGAGCCATCTATTTCGGCACTGTGGCTTTAGTGGAAGATGGGCTGGAGGTGTGTGTGCCCCTAGTCCCACTGCTAATGAGCGTTTCGCTACATATCGTGCTGACACGTTTGGACACACAAGCTGTCTTACCTGTGCTGTGGCAGCTGTACGATCTGCTACCGCTGTCCTACAGTATGACGACCCTGCCCAACGTCTGCCCCGCGCGGACGTCCAGAACATCGCGTTCGTTTAAATGACCGCTGATGCGAGAATCGTTGTTTAGCTGACACATCACGTCCAGCTTCGGTGGCAAGTCCCCGAAAGGACCATCCCGCCACTCGGAATGCCACAATTGGACTCTTTTCATACTCGATCACTTTGCTGTAGGAAGCACGAGTGGCATGGCTGCCTGCTTGCGTCACACGTTTGCACCGTACTGACCCTTCTGGCTCTGACCGTTCCCTGTTAAAAAGTAGACACAAATGGCGCTCTCGTAGCTATGCCACTACGCTATTTATCGGCTGACGACGTTCAAACCATTGCCAGTACACCTACAATCCACCAGATGGCATATGCAGCCATCAGATCAAAATCGGCTTGTCTTTGCATGCTTACTAATTCTCTTCCGGTAGTGTATATTGTAAACAGTAACGGTCCTACCACGCTTCATTCTCGTAGTCCTCAAACTATAGTAACGAGGCAGCAGCGGAAATGCGTTACCGTTTCTGGCTAATCCAGAAGACTCCTTCATCCACATATTATCGTAGAATATTGCTGAATTTATTACTATCATGCCGAGAGAAAGACACAAAGCAAGCACTGGAAACACACGGATTTACCACCGCAGTGTGTGTGTGTGTGTGTGTGTGTGTGTGTGTGTGTGTGTGTGTGTGTGTGTGTAAATTTCTAAGGGACCAAACTCCTGACGTCATCGGTCCCTAGACGTACACACTACTTAAACTACAATTAAACACAATTAAAAGGAAACAGCCCTCGGTCACTAATTTTTAACGAATTAACCGGGTTTCGACACTGCTAGGAGTGTCTTCCTCAGAATTTAAACCAAAGAATGGTCTTTGTTAAGTTATACTAACATATGCTAAGAACAACACACACATCCATGCCCGAGGGAGGACTCGAACCTCCAACGGGAGTGGCCAGACAGTCAGTGACATGGCACCTCTAACCACACGGCAACTCTGCGCAGCTACCTCAGCTGAAAAAGTATTGAACCAACCATAATGAGGCTATGTAATGCTATGTGTCTGTCTGAAGGCGACACACATACCGTGAAAAGCGGACGTGTATTTATGTCGCTCTCCGACGTCCGACACATCAGTCAGCAAGACTCAACAGAAGACATCCAACGCAACTCTGGACGAAACGTTTCGAACAAAGAAGTTTCAGGGCCCAAGACAATACAATCCGAAAGACTCGCCAGCAACTAAGACAACTGGTCGTGGAAGCCATTGTTGTGTGATCACATACATTTAGCCACAGCTCTCACGGATAGCCTGGAAAGCGGCTATTGAGTGGTATGGAAGAGAACCCTTTCACATGAGATGGCTGAACAAGCCCTCGGTATCTCTAGGACAGGAACGCTACGCGACTCTGCGGTTCTCAACAACGGTGTGTCCCAGACCTTTTTGGTTAAACTGAATCAGGTGATAGTGTGTCCACAACCGGTTATACTCAGAAAGGAAGCCATTGGCCGGAGCGCAAATTAATTGTGTTATTGGAATACGCTGCGTACACCGCGTAACAAGAACGTATCTCGTTGTAATTGGTCAATGTGACGACAGACAGTCTCAATGCATGCATGGCAATGGCGCATGAAGTTCTGTCGCATTCTCTCAAAGATCTTTGGTGTCCGCTGTACAAGGAAACACCAGGCAGCTTAAACCCTAGAAAGTAAGTCTTCATCCGTTTCTACGAGTGCGTCATACACCAACGTCTTGATGTAACCGCATAGGATGAAGTCCAGAGGTGTGAGATTCGGTCATCGCACTGGCCATGGGACAGAGCCTTCCCTTGCAATCCAACGATGAGGGTACGTGTTGTTGAGGTGCTGGAGGAAATAGGCATCGAAGTAGGCTGGTGCACCGTCGTGATAAAACCAATCCTTTCACGGGCAACAAGGGGTACAATCTGCAAGAACTGTGACAGCACATTTCGCAGGAAATCCAGGTAATGTGGACAACTCAAACGGGGGGGAGGGGAGGGCGGCAGCAAATGAGGTCCTATTAGGTGACGTTGGACAATGCTCGCCATTACGTTGACAGAGAATCGTTGCTGGTAGCCACCGAAGTGGATTGCGAAGGGACTGTCCTCACTCCAAACATGGCTGTTACTGCAGTTGAAAACTCCATCACGGGTGAATGAGGTTTTATCCGTTAATAACACAAACAGTATGTAATTCCGCACCACAGCACTGCGCTGGATAATCGGTTAACAGAAGTGAATGTAGGGCTCAAAATCCGTTGGTCCCAGCGCGTGTAATACATGTTCCACCAGTACTTTTCACACTGTATCCTTCTATGTGTGCGCTTCATGGGCAAGTTGGCGAATCCTTATTGCTGGGTGGTCGGCCATACGATCCAACGCCATCTCGTCAAAGTCTGGTATTTGGAGATGTATTGGTCGTATATCTGTAGCATTAACAGCCCCGTCTCTCTGAAGTTGGTGCCTACAGAGATAAACGTCTTTCAGTTACGACGACGCCTGTTAGGAACGCGTTCTCTGTACATTCGTGCTGCTTTACAGGCACTACGTCCTGCCGCACCTTACGTTAAATGCTCGTCTGCCTACTCCCGTGACGAGTGACTTGCGCCATGTACCATACACAGTAAAAACACCTCACCAACGACACATCACAAGATATCTGATGCAATGGACAGCTGCCACAAGTGATAGTGGTGTGCGTGCGGCACGGGTTAACGCGCCGGTGCGATGCATGCGATCGTCACATGACACACGTGCTGCCGGCCGGTGTGGCCGAGCGGTTCTAGGCGCTTCAGTTTGGAACTGCTCGACCGCTACGGTCGCAGGTTCGAATCCTGCCTCGGGCATGGGTGTGTGTGATGTCCTTAGACTAGTTAGGTTTAAGTAGTTCTAAGTTCTAGGGGACTGATGAACTCAGATGTTAAGTCACATACTGCTCAGAGCCATTTGAACCATTTAGAAACTAGCCATTCTCAATGCACTATCAATTTTGATCGATGCATGTAATGCCTGTTGGTCGGACTTCATCTACAGTTCATATATATGCATTGATCAAAAATGATAGTGCATCGAGAATGGCTAGTTTCTATCTGAAATCTAGATCTGCCAATAAAAAAAGGTAAAAAGACGATTGATAGCTGAAATCTATTATTAACAAGACAATAAATATGCATTTCTGACCATCGGTTCCCCGTCTCAATCTACTGGATTGTGGCGCTACTATCGCGTTTCAAATTGGCCCAAAAAGTTTGAGACACCCTGTGGGTCTCCTTTACCCCAGTGCTATGTTTCGTCACCTAGTACCAACTTCGTTTGCTACTTAACATGGGTGGCCAGCTACATTTGGCCGCTTAGCGAATGATAAATTGCAATGACACGGCGCTCACCGTGTAAAATCCTCGAGCCCCAGATGCCGTCCTCCATATAAGTCGGCAACCCGCAATCAGCGCCGCCAATTCCAGATTGGCTCGCGCTATCTACCTCTGCTGCCCCTCCATTTGGGGTCAACGGTCGCGCGGCGCGCTACCCAATAAATCACGCAATTTATCTGCTGGCCGTGACGTATCGCAACTCTGTGCACCGTCTGAATAATGCGTGTGTAGGTGCGAGGGAACGAGCCCGCGTGGCCGTGACCCCGATAAATCACCGCGGCGTGGCGCTCGGGTCGCCTAACGTCTTGATCGGGCCGATGCTATCTGCGCAGGCGCACGATCCGGACCGCTCCCGTGCTGTTTGTGTAATGCCCCGCGATAGTCATCTCCCATTACATAGGCGACTGCATGCGCCCGCTGAAACTCGTGTCCCGGGTTCGCACCTCGGCTGCGCCGTCGTGATGGCGCGCCTGTGTCTCCCGTGTGGGGGTCTGTCTGGAGACGCTCTGTAGCGCTTGTCTCACGGGGTTCGCCTCTACTACTGCTGCTACGCTGTTGTTCCTCTACCCCAAGTCTTCACAGTAAACGTGCTCCGCGAGCAGGTGGTAAACGCAGCAGCGGGTACTGTACCCCCTCCATCGTTCCAGGGAGTAAGGTGACGAGCCCCTGGAGACATCTGTAAACCAGGAAATCGGTCCTGAGAGAAGTGCTTGGAGAAGTGAAGACTGTTTTTCTATTCTTTGTCGCATTATCCTACAGATCAGTTACGTCAAGCAGCAGATCAGCACGAACTGGAAACTGGAAACTTTTTCATTTTCTCTTTCAGTTGTGCACAAATCCTGATATTTTTCCTCCAGCATGACTAAAGCTGCATCCATTAGACATAAATTCCACGGCAAACCTATATTTTCTACAATTTCTTCAAAGTTGCTAAGGATTTCACATCCAGCTGTGTGTCTCCGACGTCTACACTTAAAGAATGTGCGACAACCTTTCACACGTTTTGTAAAGTTTTCACCTTATAACACGTCCCCTTAGATAAATTTAAACATGACTGTGCTGGTAAGCCGGCCGGTGTGGCCGTGCGGTTCTAGGCGCTTTAGTCCTGAACCGCGTGACCACTACGGTCGCAGGTTCGAATCCTGCCTCGGACATGGTTGTGTGTGATGTCCTTACGTTAGTTAGGTTTAAGTAGTTCTAAGTTCTAGGGGACTGATGACCACAGATATTAAGTCCCATAGTGCTCAGAGCCATTTGAACCATTTTGAACTGTGCTGGTAAACCTCTTACGTAATTTGATTTTCAAACAGCTGAGCAAACCTGAACGTACTGAGACAGTTCTCGCTTTACTTATTCTGATCATCACTAAACTGACACACAATATTTTTTTAACGCAACGCAATCTCACTTTCAATAACCTCTACAAAAGAATGAACCTGTCTAACAGTATACCTTTAATGAATCACTTACCTCACAAAAATCTTCGTTACTCGAACTACTGCAATACAGCGAGCGCCAATAGTGCCAGCTAAATAAAAGATTCTAACTACTGAAGGCACTAACTACTGATAGGCATAGTTAGTAAATGAAAGATTTTCATTGGGAACAAACAATGTATTTACCTTAATAGTGTTCAAAAGTCGTCATATATATACCTATCAATTCATGACATCCATCTTTACAAATTTACTTTTTCTGGCGGATACACGTTCTCAAAACTCTGGCATCTCTCTCTCCACATCCACCACTGCTGGCGGCTCACCTCCAACTACACAACGCTATGCGCTGTTCACATCCAACTGCCCAACACTACACTAGCGAATATTCCAACAATGCTAAGCAGCCACAGACTGCTCACAGTACAGTCAGTGATTTCCATACAGAGCGCTACGTGGCGTTACCAACATAAAACCCTAAACAGCCTACTTACATCCCTTTTTTTGCCACTGTAAGTATTTCACCTTCACTGTTCTGGGATAACACAATGCATGAGCGCGCAGCACGATGAGTGGATAACATCGTTACTCTGTGTTTAAAGTGAGAAGGTAATTTGTTTTGTGAATCTAACAGAAAATATCTAGAATACATTAATGTGGAGACGAAAGCATATTTGTAAAGATATTTTCGTGACCTTGTGGATGGAGAAAATTTTTGGAGGACTATTTCAAGGTAACCAATGTTCGCGTAACAATGAAAAGTTTGTTTGTGAAAACTATCAAACGAAGGAAATCTTTGCCTCTTAGATAATTAATAATATTCATGACTATTGTTAATCTGATCTATTTGTTTTCGTTTAGTCACAAAGAACGCTGTTGGTTTATGGTTCAAATGGCTCTGAGCACTATGGGACTTAACATCTGAGGTCATCAGTCCCCTACAACTTAGAACTACTTAAACCTAACTAACCTAAGGACATCACACACATCCACGCCCGAGGCAGGATTCGAACCTGCGACCGTGGCAGCAGCGCGGTTCCCGACTGAAGCGCTTAGAACCGCTCGGCCACCGCGGCCGGCTATTGCTCAACACTTGAATAGGATATCTTAAGGACTCGTCACACGAGGACAGAGTTTTGGTAAACAACATTCAGTATTTCATATACAGATAAGTTACATAGAGAGCTTACAATTTTGTATGATGGCTGTGAACTTAATCTCCCGTAGCATGTGTAGGGATCACTACTGTCGTGTTTGATAACGGCACCCCAAAAAATTGCTCGACCGAAAGTAGACACAAATATTCAGTTGCAACTTCATTAAATTACTAGCAGTGAAAGGATGCAAGAACCTTAGTAAATGTAGCACAGTCTTGTAGCTAATCCGAACGGCACACTCACTTGATATTTCTCCCTCTTCTTTCTCTACAGAGGGATTTTGCTTTGAAATTTTAAAACTTCTTGTACACGTTTAGGTCCTTCACATTTTGCATTTATAAGACGTGGTAAAACATGTAGTACCTCTAGACAATGATCTTCCTGAAAGTATTCAGCGGCTCACGACACACCAAACGTTTTGCAAACCTATATATTTATGTAAAATGATGAGATTCCTCCCACTGCGGATTGAAGTGAGAAGGCATTGTTGGTTTTACGCAATGCCGACTCACCATTGGTGTTATCAGACGTCACGTCACCGCTGTCAAAAGTGATCTTCCCCTATTACACAGTTGGCGCTTCTCCCGTGTTCCCTCGAGCACACGATGAGCACGCATTTGTCTCACTCCCCACCCCGCCGCAACTGCTCTGCTCGCGAGCAAGAATGTGAGGAGGCGTGAGTGCTGACGCTCAAATTCGGACTGCTCTTGGAAGCAGCGCAAATGCCTCCCTACATTCAGTGCCAGCTCCTGCCGCTGCGAAGCGCATCGCAGAGAGTACTTACAACTGTAGCATACGTTAGGGTTTCGTTCCATCCCAATCGCGTGTAGCGGGCAGATGTAATGGATGCCTCTGTGCGCTCTGTGATTGGTCCAGTCTTGTTTTCGCTGTCTCTACAAGAGTTATAGGTACTGCTTCACATGAATCGTCTTTTACTTTATTCTCAGCCATTATCAAGTCACTTTATGTGAGAGACTCAACAAATCAGAACATCAGTTTATGGCTGTACTTTCACAGTCCTTGCATCAGAAAATAGAACAACGTACTGATTCAACTGGGTCTTTTTACGGAAATGTAGCCAACCTAAATAATCAGTGTATTACTACAGACAGCTTCTGAACCATTGTATGGACTGTCAGTGGAAAGTCTACTTCTAACTTTTCCTCAACCTGCACCTAACTGAAGCCATCCTATGAGTAGAAGACTAGCAATGCCAATTCAGTGTTCTTTTTATTGGTCTAAGTATTTTTTCTCATTAATCTAAAAGAAATATGTTTGTCGTCAGTCATAATGACAGGTTATCATGACTTATTATCAACTACTATGCGCTCTATGTGTTCTTAAACACTTTTTTAGTCACCGAGCGATTTGTGGCAGTGGTTAGCACACTAGACTCGTATTCGAGAGGACGACGGTTCAAATACGCCTTCGACCAACCTGGTTTAGCCAACCCACATAATTAATGTATTACTATAGAGAGCATCTAAACCACTGTATGGACTGTCAGTGGAAAGTGCTACATCTACCTTTTCCGTGGCTTTGCTAAAAGCGTTCCCGGCAAATGCCGGGATGGTTCCTCTGAAAGGGCGCAGCATATTTCGTTCCCAATCCTTGTAATAATCCGAGGTTGTCGTCCTCGAATGGGACACTAAAAGCTAAATTTCCTTCACTTCCTTTTTATTCACCAAGTATTCCACTTTTGTATTAACCCTCGCAATACCAAAGTCGGCAGGGGAGGAACTTTATGCCCAACTTTTTAAAATGTTGTAGTCAGGTCAATTGATTTATATTTCATAATTCTGAAAAAATATTTGTTATTTTTAATGAATACTTCTGCCTGAGTCAATAAATGTTTTAAATTTTTCTGTTAAATTCTCAGTAGTAGATGTCAAATTCCCCAATGTATGTCATATTCAGTATTTTTAGATTCAAGGCCTTGCTTACACAACAACATCTCTTCACAAATTACGTTTTGAATAACAGATAATATGTTCTAAATCTGCATTGTTAAACATTTTTTTTAGGTGAGCATAAAGTACCCCCCCCATACCCCTTTCTCCTCCCTTCTACATTACTTTACGTTACTGGAAGTGTGTCGATGCTGGTAAGAGAGCGCTAAAATATATTTTATGCTCTGCACTCCACTAACATTTCAATACCTCTTTAAGAAGTATGTTTCTAATATAAGTGACCAACGCTTAACGTATTTTGTTTTTAATTTTTTTAGGGTTCTTATAAGGTACCACCTCCGTCCCCCCTTGGTAACGCGCATTGTGGAATGGCTTGGTGTTGCTAAGGTTGGGTGACGGCTGCTTTGACTGCACACCAAAGAAAAAACTTCTCCTTTCATACAGTACTGTTAGTCACTGCCGGTAGTAGCGCAAGTTAATCTTGTTGTGCGATGCCGGTTCATTTCTTCGCTAACTAAAGTGACGGATACTAAATATCCAGGCTATCCTGGCCGGTGACTATTGCGGACCGCTGATGGCCCATGTGGAAGCTAGATCAGCGTCACCTCACTTGACAAATTACTCATATGTCTTGCAACGTCCCCTTAGAAAAATTAGTGAATTACTGTGCTGGTAAGCCCCTTACACTATTTGATTTTCAAACAGCTGAGCAGAACTGATCGTACTCAGACATTTCGCTCTTTACCTATTCTGATCAACACTAAACTGCAGCCAATATTTTTAGCGCAACGGAATCTGACTTTCAATAATCCCTACAAAAGAATGGCCCTGACTAACATTAACCTATATCTTTCACAAATCACTTACCTCACAAATATCTTCGTTACTCAAGCTACTGCAATACAGCGAGCGTCACTACTGCCAGCTAAATAAAAGATTCAAACTACTGAAGGCACTAACTACTGATAGGCATAGTTAGCAAATGAAAGATTTTGATAGAGAACAAACAATGTATTTACCTTAATAGTGTTCAAAAGTCATAATATATATAGCAGTTCATGACATCCAGTCTTACAAATTTCAAAACTCTGCCATTTCTCTCCCCACATCCACAACTGCTGGCGGCTCACCTCCAACGGCGCAACGCTACGCGCTGTTAACAGCCAACAGCCCAACACTACAATGGCGACTATTGCAACAATGCCGACCAGCCTCAGACTGCACACAGCACAGCAAGTGATGTTCATACAGAGCGCTACTTGGCGTTACCAATAAAAAAACCTAAACAGCCTACTTACAGTCTTTACGGGCATTTGGAGCCTTGGCATCTAAACTACTGCACGCAACTGTCGAAGAGTACGTGTCAGGGTATTCTCTATTGATCGGCGGCACGCCGGCCGTTGTGGCCGATCGGTTCTAGGCGCTTCAGTCCGGAACTGAGCGACTACCATGGTCCCAGGTTCGAATCCTGCCTCGGGCATGGGTGTGTGTGATGTCTTTAGGTTAGTTAGGTTTAAGTAGTTCTAAGTTCTACGGGACTGATGACTTCAGATGTTAAGTCACATATTGCTCAGAGCCATTTGAACCATTTTTGATCGATGGCGCCAAGGGAATGCTGAATTACGATAGAGGCTTGGAATTTTGTTGATGGCGACAGCACTTCGAAGGGCACTGGATTATACGTAAAACTGAAAAAAAAGTGTTCTATTATGACAAAAAAAAGTCACTTTGCTTGGATACAAAAGAACTGTAGGGAATGTAGTAGTGCTTTACTGAGATGGGCGGAAAAATTATTTAACAATGTATCTTCTGTAGAGCCAATATTAATAGTTATAAATGTTGTGAATTCGTATTGTCTTTCCTGTGTCGAATATTAGGAATAAAACATGCAGAACGAAGAGTCACACAGAATTAAGGTAAACATTTATATGTAAAATTTATTCATGCTAATACCGTGTATGCCGTTACAAAACGTGTTTTTACGCCAACGTAGGCATTTCATTTCATTGATATATGACATCGCAAATGGAGCCATTTCTTCGCCTATTTGAGACTACATGTGTTTTCTGCACTCGCATTTCACGGGACTCTTCACTTTAACTGGTCCTTTTACCTGCTTTTATTTTCACTTCTCTCACATGATGCATACGCTTGAGTAATGGAATCTAGATCTACATCTTCATGGATACTGCGCAATCCACCGTATGGTGCGTGGCGGAGGGTACCCCCGTACAGCTACTAGCCATTTGCTTTCCTGTTCCACTCGCAAATAGAGCCAGGGAAACACAACTATCTATATAGCTCCGTAACAGCCCTAATTTCTCGTATCTTATCTTAGTGGTCCTTACGCCCAATGTACATATATTGGAGAGAATAGAATAATTCTTCAGTGAACTTCAAATGCCGATTCTCTAAATTTTCTTAACAGTGTTCCTCGAGAAGAACGTCGTCTTCCCTCCAGGGATTCCCACTTGAGATGCCGAAGCATCTCCGTAACACTTGCGTGTTGTTCGAACCTGCCACTAACAAATCTACCAGCCTGCCTCTGAACAGCTTCGATGTCTTCCTGTAATCCGAACTGGTATGGATCCAAAACACTCGATCAGTACTCAAGAATAGGTAATATTAGCGTCCTACATGCGGTCTCCTTTACAGATGAACCACACTTTCCCAAAATTCTCCCCATAAACGGAAGTCGACCATTCATCTTCCCTACCACAGCCATCACATGCACGTTCCATTTCATATCGCTTTGCAACATTGCGCCCAGATATTTAAACAACGTGACTGTGTCAAGCAATACACTACTAATGTTGTGTCCGAACATTACAGGTTTATTTTTCCTACTCACCCGCATTAACTTACATTTTCTCACATTTAGAGCTAGCCGCCATTCATCACACCAACAAGAATTTTGTCTAAGTCATCTTGCAACTTCTTACAGTCACACAACTTCGACCCCTTCCCGTACACCACAGCATCATCATCAAACAACCGCAGATTGCTGCCCACCCCAACCGATAAATCATATACGTACACAGAGTGCAACAGCGGTCCTGTCACACTTCTCCGGGCAGTCCTGACGATACCCTAGTCACTGATGAACACTCACCGTCGAGAACAACATACTGGGTTCTGCAACTTAATAAGTCTTCGAGCCACTCTGATATCTATGAACCTATCCCATATGCTCGTGTATTCTTTAACAGCTTGCAATGGGGCACTTCGTCTGAGTCTTCCCGGAAATCTAGAAATATGGGATCTGCCTGATGCCCTTCATCCACAATTCGAAAGTAGGACAAGCTGAGTTTCACACCAGCGAAACATTCAAAAAGCATGTTGATTCGAGTACACCAGCTTCTCCGTCTCAAGAAAATTTGTTATATTCGAAGTGAGGATATGTTCAAGTATTCAGTGACATTGGTCTGTAATTTTGTGGGATCGTTCTTTTACCCCTCTTATATACAGCAGTCACGTACCCTTTCTTGCAGTGCTGGGAGAGAGATTCGCAAGAAATGCAACTGAATTATTCCACCCGGACTTGGTGACTTGTTTCCTTTCAAATCTTTCAGCTGTTTCTCTAAGCCACGGCTGCTTATTACTGTGTCGTCCGTATGAGAGTAAGTCTGATGGTGAAATGATGGTACGTTTGTACGATTCTCATGCGTGAACGACTTCTTGAACGCGAAATTTGAAACTTCGGCTTTCGTATTGCTACCTTCGACTGCCGCATCAGACTAGCCAATAAGAGACTGAATGGAAGCCTTGGACTCGCATAGCGATTTTACGTAGTACCAGAATTTTCTGGGGTTCCCTACCAGGCCTTCTTCTAAGGTATGACGGTGATAGTTGTTGTATGCCTCGCCCATAGATCTTTTCACAGACGCATGAATCTCTACTAACCTTTCCTTGACATCATTTGCGCGTCCTCTTTTGAACCGAGAGTGCAACAGCTTCTGCTTCCTCAGTGTCATCTGAATTTCGTTATTAGACTATGGTGGCTCTTTCTCATCCTTTGTTCACTTATTACGCACATAACTCTCCAGACCACGATTTACAGTCTGCTTGAACTTTGCCCATAATCCCTGTACGTCCATCTTACTGGAACTAAGAGATGTCAATACACTGTCTAAGTAATGGCTCTGAGCACTATGGGACTTAACTTCTGAGGTCATCAGTTCACTAGAACTTAGAACTACTTAAACCTAACTAACCTAAGGACATCACGCACATCCATGCCCGAGGCAGGATTCGAACCTGCGACCGTAGCGGTCTCGCGGTTCCAGACTGCAGCGCCTAGAACCGTACGGCCACTTCGGTCGGCTGCTAAATTATATTCGTCTTTCAAAGCCGCCTTCAGGTGACACCCATCTTCAGATGACACTTCAATAGATATCATTTGAGTATTAATCGATGGTAGAATAACGTCATATCATTGCTCTAGAGCTGTTACATGTGAGCGAGCAGCGATGTTGTAAGCTGTATCGCAGGGTTAGGTTATGATCTTTGGTGTGCCCGTAGGCGCAGTGGCAGATAGTGGTTAGTTGCGTTGAAGTGAGGAAGCAGTTATAATGTTACGTTTCACATGTCAAGTTTCAAGTTATTGAAGTGTTTAATTAAGATGATTACGTAATGGTAACTGATCTGAGAAGGAGGAGGTGTAATGGAATCTTTTATGTAAGTAAAGAGGAATTATCATACACATCGATGCCCGAGGCAGGATTCGATCCTGCGACCGTAGCGGTCGCGCGGTACCGGACTGAAGCGCCTAGAACCGCTTGGCCACACCGGCCGGCTGTCTAAGTGAATTTCTAACAACTGCTTATCTGCTCTTTCTAGCAGAAACGCTTTCCTAGCCTTTTTAACAGATGTATTAACTTTCTTAAACGTAGTTGCTGTAACGACATCATAATGGCTAATGCCGCTTTCTTTACTGACATTGTTAATAAGATCCGGCCTGTTTGTAACTACAGGGTCTAAGATATTTCCATTGCATATGGGCTACCGAGATCAAGACAGTTTTCAGAAAACGTGTTCGAAAAGTATTTCCCACGACTGTCTGTCAGCATTCACCCCCCCCCCCCCCCCCCCCAATGAATCCATAGGTAGCCGAGTCTATAATTACTTGGTACGTTAAAGTCGCCTCCAACTAGTATTACATGATCTGGGTATTTATGCACTGCTGACCGTAGACTTTCCTTGAATCTACATCTACATCTACATCTACATTGATACTCCGCAAGCCACCCAACGGTGTGTGGCGGAGGGCACTTTACGTGCCACTGTCATTACCTCCCTTTCCTGTTCCAGTCGCGTATGGTTCGCGGGAAGAACGACTGTCTGAAAGCCTCCGTGCGCGCTCTAATCTCTCTAATTTTACAATCGTGATCTCCTCGGGAGGTATAAGTAGGGGGAAGAAATATATTCGATACCTCATCCAGAAACGCACCCTCTCGAAACCT
This sequence comes from Schistocerca piceifrons, assembly GCF_021461385.2. Lineage (NCBI taxonomy): Eukaryota > Metazoa > Arthropoda > Insecta > Orthoptera > Acrididae > Schistocerca > Schistocerca piceifrons. The sequence continues at coordinate 584,200,216 of NC_060142.1, read as the reverse complement.
GGCGAGCAAGCTACACCGCGGTGCAGAGCGCCTCTCTTGCAGAGTCTGCCACTTGAGTTTATTAAACATCTCCGTAACGCTATCACGGTTACCAAATAACCCTGTGACGAAACGCGCCGCTCTTCTTTGGATGACTCTAGAACTGTCTCGGTGGAATTGTGTGGCCTGTAAAAACATCCAAAAATTAACTTGGCATCACCTACACCTGTCGTACGCGACCAGAGAAGGTCACTGACCCACTCCTCCTCGACTTCAATAGAGACAATGTTTTTGTCAACTGCAATGAACACTCCCCATTCTCTGGCCTCTAATTTTCTCAAAAAATGTTCAGATGTGTGTGAATTCTTAAGGGACCAAACTGCTGAGGTCATCGGTCCCTAGACTTACACACTCCTTAAACCAACTTACGTTAAGAACAACACACACACCCATGCCCGAGGACGGACTCGAACCTTCGCCGGGATCTAATTTTCTCCGACATACGTTCCACGACACGCTAAACATCTCAGAGCTTTCCACATCGGGTTTTAGCCAGCTCTCAGTCCCAAGAATAATTTGAGCGTGAAAGCTTACAATTTTCATTGCAGTTCTGTATGTTGATAAAAAAAATATTTGCTAATTTTATCTCACGATGCTACCCACTTTGCAGCTGTCGTATAAAAAAATAGGTACTTGCTCATGTTTAGTGACGAATGTTAGTGACGAATTTGACATTCAGCCCGTATTTCTCTTCTTAAATCAGAGTTATGTAAATATCCAACGGTACCTTTAGTGGCCATAAGATCAAATGGACAGCACAGTACCCACGATTTATTCGTTTACATGAATCTTCCATTTTTTTAATCCTTAACCTGATCTTCAGAGGATGAGAACTCACTGGTCTGCGGAGGCCATCGGACGTTTTCCCGTGGTAAGATACCTGCCGAATGAGGTAAGTGAGTCTGGGACAAGCACTAATGACTGGACGGAGCTAAATGTTCCCGTGTAATGGCTCTCTGGTATTCCGAGCTGTTAAGTGGAGGGCGGCGGGGCTTAGGTGCCAGCGTACAAGATTCCTCCGGAATTACGCGTCGGCCGTCGCCGCAGAAGAAACCGGCGCTGCCGCTTCACAGGTGACTCCAGCTCCAGCGGTCATTACTGAGACATCAGCGTCGCAGTTGTCTTCCAGCATTGTGTCCATATTACTCTGGCCGCAATATAGTTAGAAGGGAACTACATACTACAGTAAAAAGGCTCGGCAATATTTTGAATCTAAATGCAATACAAAAATCTGACTGAATTACACATTATAAAGGACTATGGTACAATCTAGAAATCAAAGAAGCAAATAATAAAGAAAAAACAACAAGAAACAGACTGTATAGATCTGATGGAACTGAAGACAGTTAAAAAAAACCACTGAGAATAGATGTAATACATTTGGGTTTGATTAAACACGGAGGGATTCTCTTAGAATGCTACATCTACACTCCTGGAAATTGAAATAAGAACACCGTGAATTCATTGTCCCAGGAAGGGGAAACTTTATTGACACATTCCTGGGGTCAGATACATCACATGATCACACTGACAGAACCACAGGCACATAGACACAGGCAACAGACCATGCACAATGTCGGCACTAGTACAGTGTAGATCCACCTTTCGCAGCAATGCAGGCTGCTATTCTCCCATGGAGACGATCGTAGAGATGCTGGATGTAGTCCTGTGGAACGGCTTGCCATGCCATTTCCACCTGGCGCCTCAGTTGGACCAGCGTTCGTGCTGGACGTGCAGACCGCGTGAGACGACGCTTCATCCAGTCCCAAACATGCTCAATGGGGGACAGATCCGGAGATCTTGCTGGCCAGGGTAGTTGACTTACACCTTCTAGAACACGTTGGGTGGCACGGGATACATGCGGACGTGCATTGTCCTGTTGGAACAGCAAGTTCCCTTGCCGGTCTAGGAATGGTAGAACGATGGGTTCGATGACGGTTTGGATGTACCGTGCACTATTCAGTGTCCCCTCGACGATCACCAGTGGTGTACGGCCAGTGTAGGAGATCGCTCCCCACACCATGATGCCGGGTGTTGGCCCTGTGTGCCTCGGTCGTATGCACTTCCTGATTGTGGCGCTCACCTGCACGGCGCCAAACACGCATACGACCATCATTGGCACCAAGGCAGAAGCGACTCTCATCGCTGAAGACGACACGTCTCCATTCGTCCCTCCATTCACGCCTGTCGCGACAGCACTGGAGGCGGGCTGCACGATGTTGGCGCGTGAGCGGAAGACGGCCTAACGGTGTGCGGGACCGTAGCCCAGCTTCATGGAGACGGTTGCGAATGGTCCTCGCCGATACCCCAGGAGCAACAGTGTCCCTGATTTGCTGGGAAGTGGCGGTGCGGTCCCCTACGGCACTGCGTAGGATCCTACGGTCTTGGCGTGCATCCGTGCGTCGCTGCGGTCCGGTCCCAGGTCGACGGGCACGTGCACCTTCCGCCGACCACTGGCGACAACATCGATGTACTGTGGAGACCTCACGCCCCACGTGTTGAGCAATTCGGCGGTACGTCCACCCGGCCTCCCGCATGCCCACTATACGCCCTCGCTCAAAGTCCGTCAACTGCACATACGGTTCACGTCCACGCTGTCGCGGCAAACTGGCTGACACTGACGGCGGCGGTGCACAAACGCTGCGCAGCTAGCGCCATTCGACGGCCAACACCTCGGTTCCTGGTGTGTCCGCTGTGCCGTGCGTGTGATCATTGCTTGTACAGCCCTCTCGCAGTGTCCGGAGCAAGTATGGTGGGTCTGACACACCGGTGTCAATTTGTTCTTTTTTCCATTTCCAGGAGTGTATTTAACATGTACTGGGTAAAGTATGTCATACCGGAGGAACAGAAAACAGCAAAAGTGGAGAGAACAAGTACTAGGTATGGTGCCACAAAGGCGTCCTAAACTAGAAATTGAATATAAGCCATGGGCCAATAGAAGTGTGAAATTGTGAGGAAGAGATGGTGGGACCGGAACATGCTCCAGACCCACGCCTGGAGCAACAGAAACAAAAGAACAAACTTTTGAACAACTTGCTTTCCGACAGACAATCACAGGGCGTGGGAATCACAGTCAGTGGGAAACAAGGACTGAGTAATGGCTTTCGCTGAGGTTCGGTAAATACCTCTGTCTAGAGGTCTGCTAGAATAAGACAAATGACATCCTCATATGCAAAAGCCTTATCCTCTTCCACAAGGCTATTACTCGCATCCGTGGATGTTCAAATTTTGTGCATCCAATTTTACCATTTTGGAATGACAGAGCTGCTACGGTAGAGTTGTATCAGACCTAAATTTTCTTCTAGTGCCGCCGGACCGCCTGATTTACATTCCTGTCACGACAATATTTTAATACAACATAACCTTTCCTTTTCTTCCGTAATTTACAGATTTCTGTCGCAATTAGTGGAATGCAGTTTTAAAAATTTTCTGCAGGATATGACCGATACACTGAGAGGTCAAATGAAGACGTGTAAAAGTTGCCGTCGCATGCTATATAACGTTAAACGTTACTCGTACTAATTTTTTCCGTCACAGTTGCTTATATCTGCAGCTAAGGGTAAGCAACTGTGTTGAAATTTAAGGTTCATCCTTTATTTTACTCTCTCGGTAAAACATTTATTTTTATGACATGCCTAGTCTCTGTCAATATTTCGTCTTCAGGTCTATGTATTTGCTTGGACAGCCTGTCGTATCCTTACGGAGCTACAAATCAGTACTGGTGTACAAGTGCACAGATTTGAAGATGATCAAATACTGATCGAAATTAGTTTTACCACAAAAATAAACGGGCAACCGAGGCGGTGAAATGAAGGATAAGTTTTAAATTTAGTGATATTGTTCATTTTTTTAAATCTACTAATTAGTAAATTCGACAGTGTGGCTTGAGATAATGGTACCTGCACATGTAACGACTCTTTTACGTGACCAGTTTATAGCACGGTTATTCAATGCACGTCACACATATTTGTTTATTTTCTGCCAAACTCTTTGTGAATGTGTTTTCGTTTTCATGCTATGACGCCTGCATTATATTCCCAAATTTAAGATGTTTCGACGATGACTTCGTTTATAGAAGTCTGATCATGCCCAGCAGTGTAGTACTTGAAAATGGCCAAAGGCGAAAAACATGACTGAACAATACAATAAACAGCCTATGCAGTCAAATGGCGAAACTTTCACTTAACAAGTATTGTATGGCTGAGGCCCCAAACCACTGTAAAATTATCAAAAGTGATTACCATTAGTGGTTGACACTCGCTAGATAAGATACCCTCGCCCTAGATGGTTTTTTCTTCGATGCCAAAAAAAAAAAAAAAAAACGTTTCACTGGATCTATAAGTATATTTGCTGTAACAGTGTCTGTTTTCCACTAACGAAGATAAACAGACGATTGGTAGGCCGGTGACGAGAGGAACCCTGATCGTTAAATTGTGGCCTGCATGGTGTGTTGGATTTCGTGCGTGCAGACGGGGATGAAACCATTAAATCACAATATATGTCGTTTTTGAACAGCAGGATGACAGAATGACAGTGACACTAGTGAGTATACTGTGAATTTACGCACTACTTTTATTGGTTGATGAACGAAGACAGTTTTTACGTGTACAATGGACGCAAATCGGTGGGTCACTGGTGAAGCAACGCGTGTACACGGTATCGGGTTTTCACATTTCGAGTGTTTTGTGTTTTGGTGATAATACGCGTTGGACCGTGGCGTATCTATCTCTGAACTGGCATTGTTTAGTGGGTGTCATGAATTAAGACGAATATACCCCGTAAACAAGTGGGTGCAGTGTTTTTCAAATTGTATACACTCTGCAATCCCGCGACGTCAAGCTCATTTGAATTAAAAGCACGAATTACGCCATTCTGTTAATGTTTGATTAACAACTGTTTGACTCATCGCTGCAAGAGAAGGAAAAATGGTCTTTATCCCTCACGTTGAGGTAGCCAAAAATGAATCCTTGGTGTTCGTCTCAGTCGATATACAGGGTGAGTCACTAGCTACTGAATAACACCGAAAGTATTGATAGGAGCTGAGAAGTTTGTGGGACAAAACTTGCATGGGACAACGGTGGCCATAATATGACGTTGGATTTTTGTAGCTAGATCGTGTGGCTTCAGAGATATGAAAGTCGGCTTTGTTTTTTCTTAAATTAACATTTCCATGGTACGTGAATGTAGCCTCGTCAGTAAATAAAATAAAATTAATAAATGTGTTATCGCTCTGAATCTGAAGTTGAGCCCATCGGCAGAATTCAATGCGACGAATACAATCCGTACCAGTTAATTCTTGGTGGAGACTGATGTGGTAAGGATGATATTTATGGCGATGCAGAACACGAGCAACGCCACATTCCCTTGAGATTTAACGCAAACTAACACAAGGATCTCGAACCACAGCGACAAGAGAACTAATTTCTGTTTCCTCGTTAGTAACTTTCCTTTGCCGGATATGTTTCCGGTGCGTTAAAGATCCAGTTGTTCTCAACTTTTCATACACATATTTAAATGTACGACGTGTAGGGTGAGTACGTTGAGGATATCTTTCAGCGTAGAGGTCTCTAGCTTTCATTGAATTTCGTTAGCATCCTCCTCAAATCATGAAGCATATAGACTTGTTCTTCGAAGGAATACCTCACTCACATCGCTTGATTCGACGATACTAGTCTTACCGTTCCCATTAGTGTTGTATTGCGAAAGTCAGTGGCACGTTAGATGGCTACGCCGTATTCGGCGAATATTTACTATTTACGCGATATACGAGGGAGAATTGTCAGAGCATGTGCTTCGATAAATGTCGATGTGATAAGGAATACCACTCATACCATGATAAAAAGATTGCAGCACTGCATTGATACCAATGGTCATCACTTCGAACACATGTAAATGTACATTCATGCCACCTTTTTGATCTTCGTTGACCTTCAAAGACCTTGGTGTTGCACATCATTGGATTTGCCTCGATAGCCGCTATCAGAAAATAAGTACCAAACTATAGGATCCCATTTAAACCAAGTTCACTTTCATGTCTCTGACGCAACCCCACCTAACAACAAAAAAACCAACATCATATTATGGCCCCCATTGTCCCATGCAACATTTGTCCCACAAACGTTTCAAGTACTATCATAGTTTCGGAGTTATTCTAGGTAGCAATAGTTAGTGATTCACTCTGTATAATATTGATCCTGAAGCATTAAGTGAAAATATTTAAATGATGTGGTGATGACTGTCGGCTAGTGGCGAAAAGTAACACAGCGTGCGTAATCTTCGGTGACAATTTTTTTTTTCCTTCATCCATAATTACTAGTTAAGGGAACGGCAATCACTACAGTCACCAACCGATCAATAGAAGACAGCAGTGCACAACACTGAATTCTGTTTCAGCCACTAGAAATATGTAAAATAATTATATTAAAAAGGAAAGCACTTCCTCACGGTATGCAAAATTATATTCGGCTTTCAAGGCCATCTTCAGATGAGACCCATCTTCAGGTGACACCTTGATATGTGCATTTGAGTATTAATCGATGGTACAATAATGTCATATCTTTGCTCTTGAGCTGTTACGTGTGAGCGAGCAGCGATGTTGTAAGCTGTATCGCAGTGTTATCATTTTTGGTGTGCGCGTAGGCGCAGTGTCAGGTAGTGGTTAGCTGCGTTGAAGTGAGAAAGCAGTTATAATGTTATGTTTCAAATATCAAGTCTCAAGTTATTGATGTGTTTGATTAAGATGATTGTGTAATGGTAACTGATCTGAGAAGGAGGAAGTGTAATGCAATCTTTTATGTACATAAAGAGGAATTATAAGGTATTCTTTTAAGTCACTCCTTTATTATTGGAGCGCCATTTTTCACCTACTCTCTCTTACAATTTATAATTAATCATGGTTTTCTCAAAAGTAGAAACGGAACCAAGTGTGTTCCGAAAATACTTCGATTTTCAACTAACAGAGAACTCATTGCATCTCACGAGCGTCTCTGTGTAGATACTGTATACTAATTTGCAGACTTAGCATAGCGGTGCACATGACAGAGCACTACAGCAAGGCGTTATCCAGATTTGCGCAGAGTACAGGTAAGGACTAAATATTTTGATGTTTTTTTTTATTCAATCAGTGCCAACATATGTCATTCAGAGACAATTAGATTTTTCTGTTTTGTGTATCAGTTTAGTTCCGGGATCTGGGATGAGTTTGGCGAAACTAACTGTCGCAGGTTTTACGTCAAAGTTCATTATTCAGGCTGTTTATACTGTTCAAAATTCTTGCAGACAGATTACGCACTTTACCAGTACCAAAGGTTTGCTTTCTCACTACAACACTTCAATCTTTTATTACGCTTCATTATTACTTAAGCACATCTCTTATTATTCAAAACAGAGTACGTCAGTCATATTTTTATTATTTAAAGACAACATTCAACTTGAATGTCGTTAACACAGATAAAGATAACGTGTGACTTACACAAATATTATTTGTACAGAAGACATAAAGCTGAGCCGGCCGGTGTGGCCAAGCGGTTCTAGGCGCTTCAGTCTGGAACCGCGCGACCGCTACGCTCGCAGGTTCGAGTCCTGCCTCGGGCATGGATTTGTGTGTTGTCCTTAGGTTAGTTACGTTTAAGTAGTTCTAAGTTCTAGGGGACTGATGACCTCAGATGTTAAGTCCCATAGTGCTCAGAGCCATTTGAACCATTTTTGAACATAAAGCTGACAGTTTACATAGGAAAATATTACAATAATTACATTAACTAAAATGGGGAGTTGGGATAAACGAGGTTTTTATGTGGAGATACATATAACAAATAATGAGAAATAAAATGAGTTTACAGTTTGCATCTAATATTTGTAACGAAAACTTAAACAAGGGGAAAATGGAAATTGAGTGTGATCATTTAATACTTGGCTGACATTTTGTGTCATGTGTTTCTTGATTTCCAGTAGGGTCATCTTTCTGCTTTTTTGATTTTGACAGAGCGTTAACCTTCACATTCTACTTCATATGGATGGTTTTCTGCATAAAAAAATCAGCCGAAGTCTGTTGTTTCTTCTTTAATCGCCAGCTTCTCTCATGTTCACGTAGCCTAATTACCACAGCTCTGACTTACTGACCAATTTACATTTTTTCACACTGCTTGCAACTGATTTTATGTACCACTCTGTGCCAAGGGTTGCATTTTGTCTTTGCTATCAAATAAAATTTTGATATGTTATTGGTATTATAAAATACAGTTCTGTAGTTTCGCGACTGAAACGTTATCATCATATGGAATTTTGCACATCTCCACAAAAAACTTCGTTCCCCCCCTCCCCCTCCTTTTTAATGAATATACTTACTGTAATATTTTCCCGCGTAAACACATCGATATTTTTGTATCTTCTGTGCGAAAAATATCTGTGAAGTCGCACACCATATTTATCTGTGTTTGCGACGTTTAGTTGTCACCTAAAGATAGCCTGAGGAACCACAAGCCGGTTCCTGACTAAACAAAAACAATTTTGCGGACATTAAGCACCGATGCAAAATTCAGTTAATGTTATAAAGTAATTATTAAAGAATTACTGCTATTTTTTTTGAAAAAGACTGTAAACACGATCAGTCTCAGTTATAAAAGCAGTGCAGTGCCTGGAACTTCCTGGCAGATTAAAACTATGCCTGACCGACACTCGAACTCGAGACTTTTGTCTTTCGCAGGCAAGTGCTGTGCCGATCGAATTACCGAACACGACTCACGACTCGTCCTCACTGTTTTACTGCCACCACTAACTCTTCAAAACCAAATGTTCTTCCAGTTTTTTTTAGACTGTAATTAAGCGATGTACAGCAACATTGTAATTGGAATAGTACCAACAATGTAACAGTACCCACGATCTAGTGTTTGTTCCACCTCGCTTACTATGATGTTGTTGCCAGTTATATAGAAAATGTTAGTCACACTTGCTCTCTTTCATTCGGTGTATTTGTCAAGTTTCAGAGATTCTGATTCATTACACAATAAATAAATAGCTGTGTCAACCCATCATTGTAACGCGTGCGTGAGGACTTACCATAGTTCGAATTTGACGACTGGTATGCATATGTTTGGGGCTGGTTTGCTCACAATATTAACGAGAGTTGCATTGACTGTGCGCGTCTGAGTAATTCGAGTAGCTGAGAACATTTCTTATTATTCAGCAACATTGGTACTATATACTCGTGGCAACGACATGTACTGTCAGAAAGTGCTGTCTGTTTAATTTCTTGATACTGTTTTTTTTTTTTTTTGCATTTTTGAGTAAAGATACAGGGAGAGGATGTGAGTACAGTTTGATTGCTTCTGAGTTGCTTAATAAATGTGACTTAATTATTTGGCTCAGAATCCCATATGTGGAATTAATCACTGCTATCTAACTCATTTTAGTTCATCAAATTTTACGTAACAAGACTAGGTCACCACCTGATGACGGGGTTATTTACACTACAGAAATTTACATTGACCATTCTCGCCGTGCTATGTACGGTACAATAAAAAACGAAATTCAACAGCTGCTTTTGCTGGTAAACGCTACAGTACGGTTCAAGGTTATGGAGTTATGAAGGCTATTCGGAAAGTAATGCCTGATCGGTGGCGAAATGGAAAACAGACAGCCGCCTGTGCTTTCTGCCAATCTGTACGTTGATCTGCAACTTGTTTTCTGTGCCAGAAATCAGAGGGAGCCAAGTCGGGGCTCTTTAGTGGGTGACCAAACACGTCCCACCGAAGATGCAGCAGGCACGTCCTCATTGCCTCTGCAGTGTGCGGCCGAGGATTGACATGCAGAAGGAAATGTAAGACAGATACGTTGTGTGGGCTGCACGAAAACAGGCGAAATCTCTCACAGGCACTCAAAATTGCATCTACGCAAAGCTTAACCGGATTTTCACTGTTGTCTTTCCATCTCGCGATCGATTCGATCTTACTTTCTGAATAGTTCCCGCATTTTGTTTTATAAACTGTTGTCGGAAATGCACACAGTAAAGAGTGTTTAACGTACGACGCAGGCACTGTCTCCGCCCTCACAGGGCTGTGCACACACTCAAACTGAAACTGTACAAAGTGGCAGGTGTGAATTCACTGACCACTGACCAACTGAGTTGCTATTTCTCGACGTCAGTATTACAACCTGCTATTGCAGACTGTGCGTGATAGAGAGGTTGATCTTCAAATTCCCCCCCCTCCCCCCCCCCCTCTCTCTCTCTCTCTCGGCTGGGCTACTTTCATCCTGGTACATTAACTCGCAGAGCAGTCGACAATGGACTTCTAAAAATTGTCATCAGATACATCCATAGTCTCTAAGTGGTGTGAAAGGAGGAGTGCGGTGCCCAATCAGCGTAGCACGAATGACTGAACCCATCCGTTTCAACTAAACCATAAGTTCTGGCAGGTCTGTCAGCATTGATTAATGTTACGTCATAGGCTGTTACATAGTATTCCACTGCACAGCATATTATCTGGCTACAACTGTATTTCTACATTCACTGTAAGCAAACTAGGTTGGTGCGTAACTTCATAGCGTTTTTCCGTAAATTTAAAGAAACATAACAGGTACACTTAACAGAGTATAGTCATCCTTCGTTTTTTACAACTGTCTGCCAACGCTGGGGTAAGTTGTCGATTGTGCCACTGTAGAAATCACGTCGTTTCGAGGCGAAGGACTCGTCCAACCATGCTCGCAGCGCATGTTCCGTGAATGTTAGTGGATACGAAGCGAAAAAGTTGAAAATCTGAAACCGCAAGTTTGGTTGTTGACAGTAAATGTCAGCAGTAGTGGTCACATCTCGGGGAAGGAATTCGTACTGCACCATACCGCGACAGTTCCATCAGATACTTAACATTAACTTTTGTTGATGCGCGCAGATCTTTGTACGGGGAGCTGCTACTTTCTTGGGTTCAACCATTCCTATCTTTTCGTTATGTTAGCATAAAGACACCACTTACCGTGACCAGTAACGATACAAGAGAGGAATGTTGGGCTTTGTTGATTAGTCAACTGATGACGGGCAAGCAGACATGCACATATGGCCACGAGCTCATTTTTGTGATTTTTGCTTAGAGCGTGCGGTACACATACACCCGATTGCTTGCAAATGTCGAATTTTGATGGAATGATCGTAGTTCATCTCATTTGCAAGTTATCGAGTACACTGAGGTGGACCATTGTGGATTAATACGTTTAATCGATCTGCATCAAACGCCGAGTGGAGAGTTACTAATGTCAGAACAGTCTTCCTTAAAACGAGAAAATAATTTCGTTGCCAGAATTAAATTTTCACTCTCCAGCGGGGTGTGCGCTGTATGCCGGACCGAGACTCGAACTCGGGACCTCTGCCTTTCACGGGCAAGTGGTGTACCATCTGAGCTACCCAACCACGTCTCACGACCCGTCCTCAAAGCTTTAATTCCACCAGTACCTCGTCTCGTACCTTCCGGCCTTCACAGAAGATCTCCTGCAGGCCTTGCTCGCGAAAGGTAAGGGTCCCGAGTTCGATTCTCGGTCCGGCACACAGTTTAAATTTGCCAAGAAGTTTCATCTTGTTACAATTCCTGTCCACTGACGTTATCCCCACAAAGGGTACAAATGCTTCTGACTGCTTCCGCTTGTCACCCCTCTATTGAACTCACGTAGAAGAATGTGTCGGAAATGTTCCAATTTCTCCAATTGCAACTCAATTTTCTAGCGTCTACAACTCCACTCACTATCTCCAAATGACAATATATAAACTCAGATACCAACAGTGAGATGCCAATATAACATAATAATCGATAAATAAACACATGCAAAACAACAGTGAGATGCCAATATAACATAATAATCGATAAATAAACACATGCAAAACAAACATTTTACGAACTCATCCGCCAGCCCAGTAATAATGACGCCATCGTGAAAATAAACCAATGTTACTGTTACTACTACTATCCCTATTATTATTTCTATCACTGGCACGATCACCAGCGACATTACTACTACCGTATCTACCTCCACTACTATTATTTCTGCTACTATTATGGAGCATAGCCACAGAAAAGTAGGTGGCAGAAGCATTTGACAGTTTGGAATTGCATATTCGTCAGAGTCATACAGTGGCACGCCATTCCCCGGGTTCACTGACGGCTTCGTGGCCATTGCATAGGGCTTTGGGAAGGGCTGTGAGATCCTTGTCCTTTACAGTTTCGGTAGCATTCCTTGCCTACAAACTTACTCTGCTGTTCTCCGGTCGGAGCGGATATTTCCCTGGTCCTACTGCGCATTACGATATCCATTGCCGACGAAGCATGCTGACGCTTACTTTCCCGTTTCCACTTCATGTGGTGTCTCTTTTTCAAGTAATGCTCGTGTAACACTAACCTTTCCAGTCACTGAAGCTGCTGGTTCTCTGTTCTACACGTCGCTTGTACTTATACTCACTCAGTCCCTTACACTTTTGGTGTTGTTACTTTCACAAGCTTTAGAGCGCATCGTCACCAGTGGCTGAGGAGCGGGCAGTGCTGGTGGGCGACCACGGTGAGCGTGCCGAACCGGGAACTGGCTGTGACGTTCTCCGCTGCTACAGCCTGCACACCTGTTATTTACGCCCACATGTGGCGGCTGCGTTAGAAGACAGCTGCGGCGCTCCGGCCCTCTCATACACTCGCTCTGCGCCGGAGCTATCCACGGACGCCTTTTATCGGACAGAGATGAAGGAGGCGCAATCATGTGTTGATGATGGCAGCGAACAGTCATTCCCAGTCCGAGAGGTAGCGGAGACGCAGCTGAATGCATGAGACGCCACTAGTCCGTTGGGAGGACCTGCCCTGCAGACGAGAACCACGGAGATACCTTCCTGAACATACCTTGGCAGCTGCTCATCGAACTATTATTTATTTTGCACGCCAGGATCCTATTTTGTCCACCTTACGACGAGGTATAATAATACTGTTTCACGGGAGAGATTGTCACTGGGTAAGTAGGTAATTTCCCAAAAACATCGCTGTTTATAAATGACGGTATTCTATTGCTATCTTCAATCGAAATCTATTCTATCACTCTTCTTTAAAGGTACTCGCATTTTACGATCATTATAGGTTCCCCATTCCTTATGTTCCTACGAGCGCAGGCGAACTATGCATTCCTCCTCCTCTCACCACCTCTGTCTGACACATGTGTATGACGGGATCTGAGTTTGAGAGAGAAAGAGACAGCGAGAGACCAAAACAGAAAAAAAGAGGAAAAGAAGGAGAGAGAAACAGGAAGAGAAAGAGAAACACTGGGAAAGAGGAAGAGAGAGAGAAAAAAAGAGAAAAAGAAAGAGAGAGAAACAGAAAGAGTGAGAAAGAAAGAGACAGAGAGAGAGACAGGAAGACAAAGAGAAAAAGATAGAGAGAGAGAGAGAGAGAAAAGAGAAAGAGACAGGAAGACAAAGAGAAAAAGAGAGAAAGAGAGATGAAAAGAAAGAGAAATAGCAAGATAGAAAAAGAGAGAGAAAGCGAGACAGAAAGACACAGAGAAAAAGAGAGAAAGGGGAAGAGGAAAAGAGATAAAAAGAGATAAAAAGAAAGAGGAAGAGAGAGAGAGAAAAAGAAAGAGAAAGAGAGAGAGAGATAAAAGAAGAATGAGAGACCGCATAAGGGAACGGAGAGACAGTTCTTTTGTGTTTTTTAGTTACACTCCGTACCACCACTTTGACTTACCCGAAGTCTTGAAACATGCCGCGACGTAGACTTAGTAGTAGTCAAATAGAGTGATTTATTATTATTATCATCATCTGGCATTACAGAAAGATCCCTTGCATATAAGATCCCTTGCATACAGCCAATGTATTTTACAGGTTAAAGTTTGAATCTGACAATCAGATGGCAGCATTAGGTGTCAATTAACACAAGTTTGCGGTCCACCTTTAAATGCATGGCACGGGCAGTCCTCCACAGTATGTCTTGTTATCTATTTCTCCGCACCACAGTCAAACATAGCACTTTCGCAAAACGACATTTGTTTAAGAAGCGACCACATCTGCGTTGTCCTGTTCAGATGCGGTTGAATCTCGACCATTGAATCTCGACCACTGGGGATGATGAAGTCCTGCAACCTTCTTCCTTGGGTTTCGAATTGATTTTGGAGTTCTGTGGTGGATTTTCATTCGAGCGTTGCCTCCATTTCTCGGTGTCATCAAAGCACTATTTGACCTCACCATTGATCCAAAATGGCATGCGTCACTTCAGACATATACTGATGAATTCCGTGGAGTTTACTTCTTGTGGGACTCTGTCTTCTTCAGAATTTGTGCCTTTGGCAGCTTTTCGTCTGAGATCTGGAAAAATATTAGATAGCACAGGCCATTCATGAAATGGAGTTGATCTGACATTGCCGGCAATGGCATGCTCTCATGTACATCTGCATTCCGATGTATGTCTATCTTGGATTTATCCGTACAGTTTTTCTATACAAAGGCACAGCTTAATACATAAAGGAAATTGCGGCGGCGAAGTGTGTATCTGTACTGGCTCCCCATACATTTCCGGCTATCTTGTGGAGTAGATGTAATCTTGAGCCAAGCTTCTTCGGCACGTCCGTATACTGTAGTTTAAATGACACTGTCCGATAGAGTTAATAAAAACTGTATATCAGATACGTATCGTTAGAATCTGATGTATGAAACTGAGAAATATTGGATGCAGTCCACAGTGAATGGATAGTGAATTTAAAGGAATAGCGCTAGACTGTCAAAAATTAGCCGACGACATCACATTCCATTCAAAAGATATGAAAACTTCGAGGATCAACATTTTGATGTAAAACCACAGGAAGCTGCAAAAAATTTTATTATTTTACAACTTGTTTTAACGTTAAAATCATCCTCTGGCAGTCTTAGACACAATACGAACACGTAATTTTATTGAGAAAGCAACTGGTATTTCTTGTTAAAATGAATGTTCTAGATGCATTTTGCGAATTTCAATTGAAGTCATTGCTGAAGCAAGCCACGGAACTCCCTAGTTACAGAGACACAACGGGAAAACAAAATAAGTGACCAGAATCACTGATGTTCCACCAAAGCTCTGGAAAAAATATGAATAAATCAGAGGGCAGAGCCAAAGACGCTCTTCGGGAACAAATAAGAAAATTTTAGATAACCTGAAACATCACAAACGATGTAGCAAAGAAACTAATTCGCAGAACGTCAGGATCCATTATTATGTAGTAGTTCTGAGACGTGTAGTTTCGTATGCAATCGAAATCCTGATACTGAGCGGTAATGCAAAATTCTGCAGTACAATATAACCAGCAACATAAATAAACAGTCTACCATATCGTACAATCAACGATTCATAGGTTCCCCTACTCCTGTAAGAGTATTATGCAACAACACGGTTGCTTCGTAACTTTGGACTCAGTCGTTGCAGGACAAACTTTTCCCATATCAGACTGATGCATTCACTCTTCTCCGTGTCCCTCGAAGTCAGTACTGAATCTGCAGCCTGTATACACAACTAACCGGGTTCCGACGCGGACGCGGGAAGTATCGTGTAGGAAACAGTACAGTGATTCCAAAGCGGTGGTACTTGTATAGCTGTATTACATAAGACATAACTGTCCGTTCTGCGGCTAATGGTTTTTCTAGGTAAGAGAGCTGGAGCTTACCGTTGGAGAAGGACGTGGCGCGTGTCCGGGGAGCGCAACAGCCTTTGAACGCGGAGCACGGAGCGGACTGCAGCAGCCGGCGACACGCTCCGGCGCCCGCTGCATTGTGCTCGGCCCCTATTGACGTCAACACCGTCAACTGCTCCATAAAGCAGCCCGGCTGCGTACCGTGACCTGTCATATCAAACAGACAGCGCGGCGAAGGGAGCAGCTCTCCCTCCTGTCCAACACACGCCTCGTTCACGGAATTAATTTATATCAATCACACTGAGAATTAGTTCTCTTACACTAACGTTTCCTACAGCCACCCACCTGTAATAGCCTCTCACAACAACTGTACCTCTGTTCAAACAATGCTCTGCGGGAATACACGGATTCTGAGTACGCCGTTTGGCTTAACTTGGCAATATTTCAAGCTGGCATGACGAAGTTGCTTATACTCCTCCGGTTCTACTTGCATCTCGTGTACCGGCGAATTTCAGATGCTTGGCATATGACGCCATGACTGCCAGCCAGTGTGGCCGAGCGGTCCTAGGCGCTTCAGCCTGGAACCGCGCGACAGCTGCGGTCGCAGGTTCGAATCCTGCCTCGGGCGTCGATGTGTGTGATGTCAAATGGTTCAAATGGCTCTGAGCACTATGGGACTTAACTGCTGAGGCCATCAGTCCCCTAGAACTTAGAACTACTTAAACCTAACTAACCTAAGGACATCACACACATCCATTCCCGAGGCAGGATTCGAACCTGCGACCGTAGCGGTGGCGCGGTTCCAGACTGTAGCGCCTAGAACCGCTAGGCCACTCCGGCCGGCTGTGTGATGTCCTTAGGTTAGTTAGGTTTAAGTAGTTCTAAGTTCTATGGGACTGATGACCTCAGATGTTAACTCCCATAGTGCTCAGAGCCATTTGAACCATTTTGATGCTCATGACTGAAGCCTATCGTCTGCATAAAAAGTACTGCAGTTTTTCTTTTTATTCGTCTAACGATTTGGGCCAATTATGTACTATATCCCGTATCCTCTTCTCTTCCTAGAACGTGTTCATAGTCTCAGTTATCTGCTCCGTAATGAACGTTGAAAGGTCTCTGTTGGATTCCTTTCATGTTAATTTCTTAAATATGAGGTCATTTACGGCATAAATTGCTCTCCTAAATTTACTGTGGTGTTTCTGACTATCTGGGAGGAGACTGAGCAGTGAAACGTGTTACTTTTACACATAAACTAGAACGATCTGTCACACTACTACACTTTAAAACACTACTAAATCGAGGACGTGGATAGGATCGTGAACGCAACAGTTACGGCAACTAGAATCGATACAACGGTGAACACGGTGGGAATAGGACTGTAGGCGGAGCACCTCATGATGAAATTCGGCCGGCTAACCCTAGACATAATCCAGCAAATGGAAATGAACAAAACCGGCAATGACAAACCATCAGCGCAGAACGCGCCCAATCGGAACAAATGAACGACATGGCAAAAGAGTGCATACGGTATATAGAGAGGAAAGATATTAGAGAGGATTTGTTGCAAGAAACTACGAGTGCTAAAATTTCGGGAATAAATCCAGTCGTGACAGTTGCAGTAAACGAAATATGTTTTAAGTGTGTCATTGACACTGGAAGCCCTTTCTCCATAGTGAGCGAGGCAGCATTTCAAAAATACGGAGGGACTGGGACTTGGCCCGTATTTCAAGTGCGAGGAATAAAGGTGAAGGGCGCAATCTACGGTAAGAGCGTAGAAATCCGAAGGCAGACTCGGCTTAATTTTACCTGCCAGGGAAGAGAGTTTGAATACAACTTCTTTGTGCTCCCAATGCTGAATGTGGCAATGATTTTAGGAAATGACTTCATAAATGCCCACCATGCAGTAATTGACATGGGTGGAGGAGTAATGGCAGTTCAAGTTGGGGATCAGCTAATTAATTTAGTATTTGATAAATGCATATTACGTGCCAAGTCAGAAATTAGTTGCCTAAAATTTCAAGCTGAAACCGAGTCGCAACCCAGACTGGAGCTACTCGTGAACTATGTAAGTGAGTCGTGCTCTACGTCTGGTGAGCAGGGGAAAGATGTTGTTTTTGCTGATGCACTGAGAAAGAGCATCGCGGGTGTCAGAACCACGGACAGGGAAAAGGAGAAATTGTATTGCCTACTTAGTAATCATGAACGGGTATTTTCTGAGACTCCGGGGGCGATTAAGGGTTTTACTTACCAATTCAGAGTACGTGACCATCAGAAGTTTTCTGTTAGACCATACCCTATTTCCGCGGCGTATAAAGCCCAGGTGGAGAAGGAAATAAACAAGATGTTAGAACAAGGAATAATTGAGCGGGCAGTAAGCTCGTACAACTCACCCTTGCTTGTCGTACCAAAACGCGACAACTCAGTTCGTTTGGTGCTAGACTCGAGACAGATAAACACAATTATTATGTCGGAAACGGACAGGCCTGAGAGCCTTGAGGAACTCTTACAACGTTTCCACGGGGTAAAGGTACTATCATCTGTCGACCTCCGTTCGAGTTTTTGGCAAATCGTGCTACACCCACCTTGCAGATTATATACAGCGTTCCTGTGTTACGGAAATTGTTTCCAATTCCGGCGTCTCCCGTTCGGACTAAACGTCTCATCAGCTGCTTTTATAAGGGGATTAAATGGCATTTTACCTGATGATTTGAAACAGCGAGTGACAATTTACGTGGATGACATATTAATTGCGGAAAAGTCGTGGGAGGACCATAATGACGTTCTGAACAGGCTACCGGATGTTTTTGAGAAGGCAGGTGTAACACTCAACTTAGATAAGTCACAGTTCGGACGAGAGAACATAAAATTCTTAGGCCATATTGTCTCAGCAAATGGAATACAACCTGACCCGGAGAAAATTGCGGCGATAGCGGAGTGTGCAATGCCGACAAATAAAAAACAGTTGCGAGCATTCTTAGGCCTGTGTAATTTTTATAAGCGATTTATAAATTTTAGTGTACTTGGTACACCCCGTCTATGTGGACTAACAGGGAAGAACGCTTTGTGGGTCTGGGATCAAGAGGCACAGGATGAATTTTATAAACTGAAAAAGGCTTTGGTAGTGGCTCCCATCCTCGTACATCCCGACCTGACACAAGAATTCTGTTTAATGACGGACAGTTCCTTGTCAGGATTAGGTGCGGTACTGTTTCAAACGGAAGAAAATGATGATATTACAACTTGGAAAACAATCTCGTTTGGGAGCAGGGTGCTCTCTCGATGTGAAAAAAATTATTCCGTGACGGAACTCGAAGCACTCGCGATAGTTTGGGCATTCTCAAAATTTAGGTATTTCTTATTTGGGAGGACCACCAGGGTGTACACTGAGCATGTTGCACGCCAATTTCTTATGAGCACAAAAATCACGCATGGGAGACTAGGACGCTGGGCACTATACCTACAGGAATATAATTTCACTGTAGAATACATTCCTGGACAGAAAAATGTAATTGCTGACGCTTTATCGCGCATTCCTATAGGTTTGGTTCACACAGAAGAAGGGGAACTCGGTGAAAATAATTTTAGCATCCTATACTTACAGAATGTAGCGTTCGAGAATTTTGTTACCACCTCTTTAGGGAGTATAGCGGACGAACGGGATAAGGACGCAGTATTGAAAGATATAAAGAAGAAGTGGGAGGACAAGGAGAATGTAGGAATACGCCAGTACTACTTAATGCGTAATAGAATACTATCCAAGAAACGAGCCCCGGACGACTCCAGATGGGTGTTGGTGATTCCGGAGGAACTCGTAAACAAAATTATATGGTACATACATTTGAGTTATGGTCACTTCGGAGCACAGAAATGTTGTGAAAAACTGAAAGAGACATGCTATTTTAACAACATGCTACGGCGTATTCGTCGTGTAGTTAGAGTGTGCGGACCTTGTCAGCGAGCAAAGGCGGCCACAGTGACTTATGCTGCATCACTGCACCCGATAATACCAAGCAAACTTTGTGACCTCGCGGCCGTGGATCTATTTGGGCCACTAATACGATCTAAAGCAGGTTTTGCATAGGTTTTCGTAGTGGTGGAGCTAACCCCCAAGTTTGTGTGTCTGACTCCGTTGAAGCGAGCCACAGGAAGGGCAGTGGCAACTGCATTTGCAAAGCAGTTTCTGCATGAAGTTGGGAGCGTGAAAAGGGTTATCTCGGATAATGGACCACAATTTAGATCGCAATACTGGCACCGGATTCTTCGAAGGAGATGAATTAAACCTATGTACACTCCTGGAAA
The DNA here is from genome assembly GCF_021461385.2 of Schistocerca piceifrons. NCBI lineage: Eukaryota > Metazoa > Arthropoda > Insecta > Orthoptera > Acrididae > Schistocerca > Schistocerca piceifrons. The sequence goes on along the minus strand of NC_060142.1, from coordinate 584,180,266 downwards.
TTGAAATAAGAACACCGTGAATTCATTGTCCCAGGAAGGGGAAACTTTATTGACACATTCCTGGGGTCAGATACATCACATGATCACACTGACAGAACCACAGGCACATAGACACAGGCAACAGAACATGCACAATGTCGGCACTAGTACAGTGTGTATCCACCTTTCGCAGCAATGCAGGCTGCTATTCGCCCATGGAGACGATCGTAGAGATGCTGGATGTAGTCCTGTGGAACGGCTTGCCATGCCATTTCCACCTGGCGCCTCAGTTGGACCAGCGTTCGTGCTGGACGCGCAGACCGCGTGAGACGACGCTTCATCCAGTCCCAAACATGCTCAATGGGGGACAGATCCGGAGATCTTGCTGGCCAGGGTAGTTGACTTACACCTTCTAGAGCACGTTGGGTGGCACGGGATACATGCGGACGTGCATTGTCCTGTTGGAACAGCAAGTTCCCTTGCCGGTCTAGGAATGGTAGAACGATGGGTTCGATGACGATTTGGATGTACCGTGCACTATTCAGTGTTCCCTCGACGATCACCAGTGGTGTACAGCCAGTGTAGGAGATCACTCCCCACACCATGATGCCGGGTGTTGGCCCTGTGTGCCTCGTTCGTATGCAGTCCTGATTGTGGCGCTCACCTGCACGGCGCCAAACACGCATACGACCATCATTGGCACCAAGGCAGAAGCGACTCTCATCGCTGAAGACGACACGTCTCCATTCGTCCCTCCATTCACGCCTGTCGCGACACCACTGGAGGCGGGCTGCACGATGTTGGGGCGTGAGCGGAAGACGGCCTAACGGTGTGCGGGACCGTAGCCCAGCTTCATGGAGACGGTTGCGAATGGTCCTCGCCGATACCCCAAGAGCAACAGTGTCCCTAATTTGCTGGGAAGTGGCGGTGCGGTCCCCTACGGCACTGCGTAGGATCCTACGGTCTTGGCGTGCATCCGTGCGTCGCTGCGGTCCGGTCCCAGGTCGACGGGCACGTGCACCTTCCGCCGACCACTGGCGACAACATCGATGTACTGTGGAGACCTCACGCCCCACGTGTTGAGCAATTCGGCGGTACGTCCACCCGGCCTCCCGCATGCCCATATACGCCCTCGCTCAAAGTCCGTCAACTGCACATACGGTTCACGTCCACGCTGTCGCGGCATGCTACCAGTGTTAAAGACTGCGATGGAGCTCCGTATGCAACGGCAAACTGGCTGACACTGACGGCGGCGGTGCACAAATGCTGCGCAGCTAGCGCAATTCGACGGCCAACACCGCGGTTTCTGGTGTGTCCGCTGTGCCGTGCGTGTGATCATTGCTTGTACAGCCCTCTCGCAGTGTCCGGAGCAAGTATGGTGGGTCTGACTCACCGGTGTCAATGTGTTCTTTTTTCCATTTCCAGGAGTGTATATCTCTCTATTTCACCCCAGCTCGACCCCCAGTGTGCGTATTATGCGTGAATTAGGAAAATGATGTAGGTTACACTGCAGTCGTGATCACCGATCGTGGGACATACACCTAAAAGGATTTCAGAACATAATTAATGAGTTGCTTAATACGTCAACTAAGCTTCCGCCAGTCACTGTGCTAAAAATCAAGGAGCCCCAGAGCAAAATCAAAGAGGTGGTGCCTTGGCCACTAGAGCCGAGACTACGCCGGAACGCAATTGTTGACTTAGCTTTACGCAACATCAAGCGTGCAGCAGAAGCCAGAGTCAAGGCGTATAAGAAAAACGTGAGAAATACAGTGTTTCATGTAGAACAAAAAGTTCTTATCAGATCACACAAGCTCTCTAACAAACGGTCAGGTGTCTGCAAGAAATTTTTTAATCTCTTTAACGGCCCGTATCGGATAAGGAAGATTCTCCATGAAAACGCCATAGAAGTGGAAACTCTTCGATCGAAGAAATCAAAAGGGCTACACCATGTGTCAAACGTAAAACCATACATTGAGTGGAAAGGACAGTGAGGAGTAGAGAGGACGGTGAAGAGAAACAATTGATTAGTTTACATTTGTGATAAATGCATTTTGAATAATATGATGGTAAAAATAGTGATAAAGACGTTTCTATGTGATTGATTGAAGTGATGTTTGTAGTTTTTTTTCTTTCCTTGTGCAATTAGGATTTAGGTTGGTTCAAATGTGAAGATAAAAACTTTCTTTGTGAACGAGTGAATTGCTGTTTATGTTTTTCTTTGTGTAAATTGAAACGAGTCGCTCCTGAGGGAAGCAAGATCGGTGTTGAATTAATGCAAAACTCAGGGTAATATCCGATCTGTGGGTATTATGGGTCTGGCAAACCCAGGTCCCCAGCTGTTAGTAGCCGTGTTTCCGATTTTCTGCTTTCAGTGCTACTATCTATCTATTACTATTCTATATCTGTCAGTACAAATGAGGATCTCTTGCTATAGTATGCGTGCTGTATGGATATTTTAAGAGAGAAGAACCCTGAGAAAGGAATGAGTAAGTCTCGAATCTTGAAAACAGGATGCAATAATACGATTGTTTAACCATTGGCTTCCCAAGATGCGATGATATGTTAATATTGATTATATATGTCTTTTTTGTTCTTTATAGCTGAGTACGTAAAGTGTTGTCTGTGGATTTCGTAAGTAGATTGATTCCCTTCAAGGTGAAAGAAGAGTTGTGGTTGGTGTAATTTACGTGGCCCTGAAATAGTATTATGGCAGTCAAATGACGAGCAGTTTTCCAGCAAATGGAGAATGGAACGGAAATATGGATCCTTTCTGTAGTCTTGATTGATGTTGAGCCAGAGCGTGAAAAATTATTCTGCGTTAATACTTGTCCTAGAAAAGCGACGTTTATGTGTTTTGCTGATGCTGTGAGCATTGCAGCTTACTGTTTTCGCTGGTGCGGGATGCACTGCAGCCTATATGATTTGTACTGAGGAAATCTCGCTCTTGAAGGTAGAGGAAGATTAAATAACTTTGATTATGGGACCGAAGGAAAGCTTGGTTTAATGTAATAAGGATGAAGCAAAACATTTGTCATTTAAACTACAGGAGGATTCGGATGTTTTGTGTCAGTTGTAAGTTCAATAGGATGTTAAGATGAAACTGTTTCACAGAATAGAGGAGACCACAATTTTGTCATTCATGAGAAATGAATCCAGAATATCCACCACAGGCGAAATAACTGATTTGGAAGCGAAAGGTAACTTAAAGAAGAAACGAAATCGCAGCAAAATGGGTAAGAAAATGTAGTATAACCTTTATGATGCCGATATTTGTACCGTTCTCAGAGTCATCTGCGTGATTAATTCTTGTGTTAACGTAATTTTAGATGAAATTTTCTTACTATTTTATGTGTAAATATATGAGTATGATAAATGTATAACTGCGAGTCTCTTATCAGGTGTGTCAACTGGTATAAATGTTTTGGCGTGTAAATAACCATTGTTCTTTTTACTGTGTATGTTTAAGGAAAGTTCTCCATATTTATCATGTGACAAGACATATGCGGCGAGCGTCAGGAAGAGGACAAATTAGAACAATGTTGTAGCGGTGTAAACACTTTGTTGAAGTAGCATTGAAGTAGCTTGTTGGATTAACTAGTAGTGGATAGAAGTAGAATTTTGAGTAATACATGTTTATGGGTAGTTAGTTTGGAGTATAGTCAACAGGTGTGCATGTGTGTGTGTGTGTGTGTGTGTGTGTGTGTGTGTGTGTGTAAATAACATGTGAACCCTATGCTGCCGCGACCTATACTTGCACAAGGCATAATCCTATTCATTTTAGTGAATTAATAAGTAGCATTTGATTTATTAAAACGCAAGTGAACCACATTAGTGATGTGGATTTAGATATTATATTGTCACTTCATTTAGTTTTTATTTTTATACTGTCAAGTCATTTCACTTTTATTTTTTTATATTGTCAAGTCATTTAACTTTTATTTTTATATTGTCGATTCATCTAACTTTTTTTATTTAAGAAAAATTAAGTCTCACTTTCGTTCTTCAAAATTGTGAAAGACAATACTAAGTGGTATTATGTATGATATTTTGTAATCACATAACTATGATGAACAATTTCTGTGAATGCAGTTGAGAACGTGAAAGCAAACCGGCTAAACTCTTACGAGTCAGCGGGAGCAGCGAGGAGGAGGACTAGTTGTAAACTAGCAGGTTTTCCAGCAGGACACACTGTCAACCGGGCCACTTCGGGAGCGCGGTCACAACAAAAGAAGGGTACGGGACAAACACTTTCCCTTGCGCCCGGAGCTAATGGCTGGCCGCACCAGTGCGACCCTTCATGGAGGCGATGACCTGAGATGGCCGAGCGGTCCACCGCGCGGAAATCCATCTGCTGGCAACGCACCACATGCACGTGACCGTGACGAGATGGCCGCGGTGAAACGACAGAAGAATGGGGATAAGGGGGCATGGAGCCTTTTGACACGTACTGTCCAGAGAAACTGGCAGACTTCAACGACGCCTATCAACATTTCCTGGCGGATGCCCACTGTCAAGCGACAGTAAATCATAGTTGGATGTTCGCTGGTAGCTAAGGGAGGCACAAAGAAGAGCCATTAAGTGTCATCCTTGCCCAGGAATATCAACCTGGCATGTCAAACGAGGATACCGCACGAATTTGACAACACAAACATGGAACCAAATCGAGATGTACGTGACACGGGCCACCAAGAGAAACTTCATGAGAGGGCAGAGACGGCGGGATTGCACGCAACAGATGGACAAAAATCCCTACTGACAGCTGCGGCGACGAACCCCCCCCCCCTCCCTTCCCTTATATTGTGCCTCGGAACAGTGGAACTACTGAGTGTGTCAGTGAACAGTGATTATACGGTTCTTAGTTCAATGCATATACGTGTGTTTCTGTCACAGAAACTTTGACTGGTGTGTTTTGCAGGGGTTCGATTTATTGGTGTTTATTAGACTGACTCTTGTATTTTGCAGGTGTTCTATTTATCTTTTTAGACTTTGACTCTTGTATTTTGCAGGTGTTTTGTGTATTGTTTTTTTTATTTTTAGATGTTGACTATTGTATTTTCAGAGCTGTTTTATTGATCAATGTTTGTTCTTGTGTGATGTATTAGAATTGTGATATTTTGTTTTGTAAATTTATTCCTGTGGCATTGCTTCGTTTATGAGTCAGATAGCTATTCATTCTCATTGGACTGTGATCGATTAGCCTTTGCATGGGGCATATTTACAGTGAAAACCCCATAAGGGTAACAATCACATAATTATTGTAGTTTCAGTACAATGACACAGTGCTCATTGTTTGCTAACTAACTGTAAAATAGTAGAGTGATTAAATTAGTGTAACATAGTTATTTTAATTCTACAAATTATTAGTTTTATAAGATATAGAATTTTTTTGCGATAACTACTTTGTAAAACATATTTTTTCTCTTATCTTTTTTTTTGCTTTTGCGGATTGTGCATTCTAATGTTCTGCTTTATAATACTGATGTTATTTTCATGTTTTTTTAATTGCTGTGGCACCTTTGCTATTTTCATAAATTTTGCTAGTTAATAAACAGTCACAAATTTTCCTGTGATCAGTTGGCTCTTGCAATGAGCAAAAACTGGTGAACTCCATAAGGGTAACAACCAGATATTGTTTTCATATTAATGACACAGGAACCATTGTTTTTACTTGCTGACCGAATTAGGTCTACACTATCTTTTAAATAGGTGTCACAGATTTTTTTTCTCTTTGAAATTGGTAGATTCTAAAGATGTGTTGAAATTATTGTGTTTTAGCAAGTAGCTGGTGACCTTTTGCCATTTCTTTACGTTTTTGATTTGAGTTGGGTGTGAGAAGCCTGCTTGGGAATGTCCTAGCATGGCCAGAAAATTCCCTGCACAGGCTTTTCCCGGAGCGTTGGGGTTATGAAAGGTCTCTGTTGGATTCCTTTCATGCTAATTTCTTAAATATAAGGTCATTTACGGCATAAATTGCTCTCCTAAATTTACTGTGGTGTTTCTGACTATCTGGGAGGAGACTGAGCAGTGGAACGTGTTACTTTTACAAATAAACAAGAACGATCTGTCACACTACTACACTTTAAAACACAGTTTATATGTAATTCATATCACACAGTCTCATACGGAACCCACATCCGCTTTCTTTTATATACTGTGTATGATAAGATACTGTCATCTCCTTTCCCTTCTGTGTGAGAGGATGAATGAGCAAATGTATTTCTAGTTGCATGCTGGATGGTAGCAGACAAGCCTGTCTGCTAGAGAACAGTAGGACCAACGTCGGAACAGGTAGCTACGCTTTCTAAAAGCAAAGAGGTTTCAATCCTTAGTATGGTCCTCTCCGTTCCTTGTCATGTTGGTATAGGAAGCTGCCTCTCTGGCCACTACCGTTTGCATTTGTGAGCCACCCTCAGGAAGGGACCACGTCCGTCTGACCGCGGCGAGCGTCTGAAGTGGTAAGATCTCCGGCTAAGCGCGTGTCTGCTAAGTCCGCAGGACAATGGATTTCTTAAGTTCAGCCTAACTGAGAATTTAATCACCTTTATTTCAGGTTTAGCTCTAAAATATCTGATGTTTTCTTAAATTGCAGCGCAGTGTAATTCGAGTGTGAAGTTCAGAATATCTTCCGGTAGTTGCTTTGTCACTACTTTGTGAGTAAAATGGAACCATGTGTTGATCAGTAACTCGGTCGGACACACAGTTTTAATCTGCCAGCAAGTTTCATATCAGCGCACACTCCGCTGCAGAGTGAAAATCTCATTCTGGAAAAACTAATTTAGATCATCAATCTTAAATGCGAATGTGCGTGAGATTATAACGTCTCGTCTTGACAAGATTTTTCAATATAGCAACTTTTCTTTATGTTTAACCCACGTGGGGTGTACTTTGTGAGACCAGTACCACGTGCTCATACAATGGTTTGACCCATCAGGTTAATAGTAAGACGATAGTAACCAGTTTGAGGTTTTTCTTTTGTAAATTGCTTTTCGATCTAATTTATTTTAAACATCAAAATTATTATGGAGTTACACTCTTTGTGTAAACCAAGTTGACCACGTGAAGCATGTGGTGTAATCATCAAAGTAGCCCTCAGCTACTCTTTTCGGGAAGATCTCACAGGGAGTTAGTATGAATTTAGTATACCAGTGTGTGGTAATTACATGACGGACAGGATTGTGCTACGAACGTAACTTCTTTGGGTGAAAATGGAATCGGTTGGTTGTGGTTAATTTCCTCTTGCATATGTTTCAACGTTCTTCATGTGTTATTTAATGAATGCAGTGTTGTATGCAGTCTCCCAATCTTGGGTCCATGTTTGATGTGTTCCGTAAGATTACAATCTCACATTTTCACAATCCTAAATAAGGCACCAGTTTAGTTATGAATCAAGTTTAATATGCTGAAATTTCAATGATGAATGTTAAAATAAATGTCCAAATATAAACTGATTTATTTCTTTTTATTTAAATTATCTTTTATATATATATATATATATATATATATATATATATATATATATATATATATATATATCACCGGTTGTCGTATGACTATTAAAAGATTATAATTAATGTTAGTCTGGTTGGGAATTTGGTAAGCTAGACTGGATACCTGGTGAAACAGTTGCGCAGTAATGCAAGGTTAACTTCCCCAGACAGCTCACAGCTTTTAACCCGCTCTTATTGTCTATCAGCACCGCCTTCATAGCAAATTAAAGCAGCAACGTTACAACGTATCTCTAGTTCTACCATATCCAGCATCCATTGTCCTCTAGTCTTCCTAGAACACGTTCGTTATTTCACTTATCTGCTCCGAAGTTAATGTATTTTTGAATCTTCTTTAATGTATTTCCTCTTGGAATATCTTGTTTTTCAACTAGCTTCTGAAATCAACTCTGTTATACATTATTTCCAACAGTGACATAACAACATTAAAGGAAACAACAGATTTACTGTTACCAGTCACTGTTTATTTACCTCCACGACACGTTTCAAAGGTTTAAACCTCCGTCATTAGGTGGATTTACATTTGTTAGTATAACCTGTGTTTGTGTGTTTTGTGTTACGACTTTTTGGAGAAACATGTAGTACTGTATAGTGGAGAAACAAAACACTATTTCAGAACATCGTTTTGGGATTCTTTTGACAGGAAAATAAACGTATATCTAACGGTAAAAAATAAATAAGCAAAATATAGTACCTCCAGAGATCACAGCTTCCTTTCACTGTTGCAACACATCACATGTATACTGTCATATTTTGTAAACAAATATGGCGTCGAGCAACTATTAGTTGCAAGGATAATATAGCACAAGAGAAACATTATCACAAAGTACAAAATATATCCATCGTAGCAACATCATTACACCATAAATTTTAAAGGATTTTGGAGATCTTTGTTTTGAGGTGTTAAATACATGCTTTGGAATAAATATTTCAGCTGGTATATAAATCTGATGTTGCCATGTTAATATAGCATAAACTTCCTACTCGTTTATACAATCAGGTGACATGTTACAACCCTTAAGTACAATAATTATCCTGGCTACAGTGAGAAAATTATACACAACTAACAGTTTTGGTTGTGATTCACAGATAGAAATTAAAGGCTGGAGGCAGAGAGAGAGGGAGATAAAGAGAAATTGTCAGCGAGAGAGAGGATGGAAGGAGTGATTGGATGAGAGGAAATTTTCCAAAGCAGTGCTTCTTAATATTATGTCTGTTACATCTAATGGCTGCCTAAAGGTTGGGGGTGCAAGCTGTTGGTGTGATGATATGTATGTAAATGAGGTTAACCCCTTGTAAATCTGGGGGATATCATGGTAAAATAACGTATTTGTGGTAAATAGTAAGGTATTTGTGTTAGTGAGTGCGTGAGTGAGTGTATGTGTGTGTGTTTGTGTGTGTGTGTGTGTGTGTGTGTGTGTGTGTGTGTGTGTGTGCATTGGAATGTAGGCAGTTGCTGAAAACAGATATGATGCCATCGTAAATATTGTCATTTAGGTTGGATTAAGGTTGTTTTGTTTGGTGTTTGAATATTTGAAGTGTTTCAAGGATGTCTGGCTCTGAGCACTATGGGACTCAACATCTGTGGTCATCAGTCCCCTAGAACTTAGAGCTACTTAAACCTAACTAACCCAAGGACATCAGACACATCCATGCCCGAGGCAGGATTCGATCCTGCGACCGTAGCAGTCGCGCGGCTCCGGACTGAGCGCCTAGAACCGCTAGACCACCGCGGCCGGCGAGGATGTCTGGTTTTTTGCTTTTAGGTTGGATGTGTAATATGCTGACACTTTTGTTGATAACATGACGTTTTGTTTCATCTAGGTGGGTGGCTATTGCTGATGTGTGGTAGTTTTTGTTTTGTAATGGTGCTGTGTGTTCTTTGAATCTCGTCTCAAATGATCTGGCTGTCTGGCTATGCAGAAGCAGTCACAGACAAAACATTCAGTTTTGTACAAACCTGTGTGATGAAGTCGGTTTCGTGTGCTGATGTTGTGGGGAAACTTCTGTCCAATCTTGTTGCCTGTGGTAAAGGAGACATTTGAAAACATTAGCAATCTGATATAAATTTTACCTAGTAAGGGGATTGCATGGAAGATGTCGATTCCTTTTAGTTTTTTGTGATGTGATTACTTTGCCACTATTGAGTGGCACTACTATGAAGCTGTTATAACCATTCGAGATGGCTGCCTGACGCCATATTTTTTTTATAAAATATGACAGCATACATGTGATGTGTTACGGCAGTGGGAGGAACCTGTGACCACTGGAAGTACTCTATTTCACTCATTTAATTTTTACCGCTAGATATAAGTTTAGTTTCTTGTCGTTCATAAATAGTGTTTTGCTTCTCCACTAGGCAGTGCCACAAATTCTTCCTAAAAGTCATAACACAACACACACGCACATGTCATACTGACATACGTGAAACCACCTGATGATGGAGGTTTAAACCTTTGAGACGCATCGTGGAGATAAATAAGCAGTGACTGGTAACAGTAAACCTGATGTTTCACTTATTGTCAATAAGAGTCACTGAAAAGCCTAACCTAAAATGTTCGCATTTAAAGATGACATAGCACACAGACGAATGCCCTTGAAGGTGGGAATCATTTCTGTAAATGCGTCGTGCAAGATATGAATAAAAAGCAGAGCCTCATTGATAGTAGAAAAAGATATTTTTAAAACAAAATCATTGTTTTTTAGAGTCACAGGCTATCACTAACCATTTCTAATGGACCAAATCAAATCATGCTTGTCGTTCTTCACCTCCGCTACCCAATTCGTAGTAATTCCCAGTCGAACTATATATTGGATAATCTTTAGGGCATGCTGATGTAAGGTTCCACCTCTTCCGCACTTTTTTCAAAATTTCAGTAGGGTCTTTCTCTTTCTCGCTTTCGTATTTCCCAGCTGTTCGTAGTTCTGCTTTTTTTTTGGTATGAGATTCCGTACAATATAACAGCATTAATTTCACTACTGCTTTCGGCCTTGTGAGGTACTGTTTCTTAATTGTAACTATTCTCAGTCAGCTTGAATGATAATTTTATTTTTCTGTCTCTGTCTATGTTCCTCACCTTATCCACCCCTCTAGACTGGATCCATTGCTCCTCATATCTGAATTCCCCACTCGTCTTACTTCCTCTGAATTTGCGTTTCTGATGTTTCTTTTCTATGTGCTCTATCTATTCGTAGTCAAATGTCAACATTTGCATTGAGATTATCCAGCATCCTTTGGACATCATGTTGGATTGGAGCTATTAAGTCAATTTCGTCAACAGAAGACAAAAACAGGATTTCTAGGTTCTTTCCATTCCTCCCAAGGTATATTCTTTTAACTTCTTCAGTTTCCAGCTCTTTTCCCCAGGTTTCCAGCATTTCCTCATAGACAGTGGTAGAGTATTGCTGACAGTCTGTCCACTAGCTTGCACCAATCTTAATTCAGAACATATCTGAGACCACTCCAAGGTTCAAATGGCTCTGAGCACTAAGGGACTCAACTTCTAAGGTCATAAGTCCCCTAGAACTTAGAACTACTAAAACCTAACTAACCTAAGGACATTACACACATCCATGCCCGAGGCAGGATTCGAACCTGCGACCGTAGCGGTCGTGCGGTTCCAGACTGTAGCGCCTAGAAGCGCTCGGCCACTCCGGCCGGCACCACTCCAAGGAATTGGCCTCTGAGCTGTATATTATATTAAGGGTAAAAATAATGTAGCGGTGCGATGCTTACATTCGATAGGAACCGAGGTTCAAAATCGATTTCCAGCCGTCCGTATTTAGGTTTTCCGTCGTTACAATGACCTATATAAAGGCAAATTCCGTTATGGTCCTTTTGCAAAGGACAGGGTCGACAGCCTTCCCATTTCTTACGCAAACTGAGCTCGTGCTCCACCCCTAATACCTCATCGTCAACTACAACTTAAATCAGTTTCTTATTTCCCGCGGAACAACAGCAGGATGTCAGAGATATCTGACAAGTCCAGGGAATCATAGATGACACAGGATCAGAATGTAAATTAATAAGATTTAGTAATAAATTTATGTAATGGAATTTAATGTTTCTCTTACAAATTTCGACCCAGCAGCAGTTACAAACTGATGTAATAAACTAGCATTTATGTCTACGATTCCGCAGTTGTGTGCTTGCAACGGTGATTGTGTTGCTTCACCAGCAGTCATTGAAAACTGAAATCGTTTACTCAACAAAGTAAGACAAAGGCTGTCAGAAGCCACAGTATATCTTCGGCTAAAAGTTAATCAAAACGAAGATGACAAGGTACAGTCAAAAGGATACGGACCGGACGCTGTAAAAGGAAAACAGCTGAAAGGATCGTAATGCCATTGCCTAAGGAAGAAGGCGTGGCCCCTATAAGAGCGCTGAGGCCACAAACTCGCCGCTAAAGGGACGCGGGCGCACGTCCACGAGACGACAGAGAGAACGCGCGTGCGTCGACAGTCCGTTGCACGCAGCCGTGCTGGAAACACTGAAATGAAGGTTTCAAAAGAAGAATAAAGAGGTGTAGTGCGTTTCCTGATTATGGAAGGAGTTCAGAGAATGCAAATCAATCCAAGAATGAGACAAGTTATGAAGAGCACTTCATGTCGGTTGCAAGAATCAAAGAGTGGCGCGAATGATTCGGCAATGGATGTCGTTCGCCGACGATGCGCGGTCTGGAGCGCTACGGTACACCCCATTACCGATGTCTTTTTCCAACAGTGGGTTGGTGTCATTATTCAGGATCGGGGAGTATCGGTAGCAGCCATTTCCACAGAGGTCCGATTGAGTGTCGTAAGTGTTCAATCCATCGTGATGACAGACTGAAACGTCATAAATTTTGTGCCCAATGAAAGTTCACAGATATCAACCAGTACAGGATGCGAGCCGAATGGGACTCTCTCTTGAATATCTGCAGCCATATACCACAGTAGGGAATGAGTTCCTGTCATCATTGACTGCTTCGAACCGAATCAGAATGTAGACGAAGTGTAACCGCAACCCAAGAAATCCAAGCAAGAGTGGGAAACGTTACGCTCACCTTCTTCTTTGAACAAAAGGGCACCGTTCTTGTCTATTTCCTGCTGCATGGAACTACGATGAATGCACAGCGATACTGACAAGCCTTGGCCACCGTTTGCTAAGCGATCAAGTACACTGAAGTGGCAAAGAAACTGGTACAGGCATGCGTATTCAAATACAGAGATATGTAGACTGGAAGAATTTGGCGCTGCAGTCGGCAACGCATATATAAGACAAAAAGTATCTGGCGCAGTTGTTAGATAGGTTACTGCTGCTACAATGGCCGGTTATCAAGACTTAAGTGAGTTTGAAAGTGGTGTTATAATCGGCGCACCAGCCATGGGACAAAGCATCTCCGAGGTAGCGAAGAAGTGGGAATTTTCCCATACTACCGGTTCACGGGTGTATCGTGAATATTAGGAATCGGGTAAAACATCAAATCTCCAACATCGCTCTAGCCAGAAAAAACATCCTGCAAGAACGGGTACAACGGCGACTAAAGAGAATAGCTCAGCGTGAACGAAGTGCAACCCTTCAGCAAATTGCTGGGCCATCAACCAATGTTACCTTGCGAACCATTGAAGGAAACATCATAGATATGAGCTTTCGGAACCGAAGGGCCACTCGTGTACCCTTGATGATTGCACGATGCAAAGCTTTACGCCTCGCCTGGGCCCGTCAACACCGACATTGGACTGTTGATGACTGCAAACATGTTGCCTGGTCGGACGAGTCTCGTTTCAAATTGTATCGAATGGAAGGACTTGCACGCGTATGGAGACAACCTCAAGAATCGAAGGATCCTGCATGTTGCAGAGAACTGTTCAAGCTGGTGGAGGCTCTGCAATGGTGTGTGGCGTGTGCTGTTGGAGTGATATTGGACCCTTGATACGTCTAGATACGACTCTCAGGTGACACGTACGTAAACATACTGTCTGATCACCTGCATCCAGTCATGTCCATTGTGCATTCCGACGGACGTGGGCAATTCTAGCAGAACAATGCGACATCCCATACGACCAGAATTGCTATAGAGTGGCTCCAGGAACACTCTTCTGAGTTTAAGCCCTCCCTCTGGACACCGAACTCCCCAGACATGAACACTATTGAGCATATCTGGGATGCCTTGCAAAGTGCTGTTCAGAAGGGATCTGCACCTCCTCGTGCTCTTACGGATTTATGGACAGTCCTGCAGGAGTCATGGCGTCAATTCGCTCTAGTACTGCCGGCCGGAGTGGCCGAGCGGTTCTAGGCACTACAGTGTGGAACCGCGCGAGCACTACTGTCGCAGGTTCGAATCCCGCCTCGGGCATGGATGTGTGTGATGTCCTTAGGTTTAAGTAGTTCTTGATGACTTCAGATGTTAAGTCCCATGGTGTCCAGAGCCATTTCTGAACCCTCTAGTACTACTTCAGACATTAGTCGAGTCCATGCAAGGTCGTGTTGCGGCACTTCTGCGTGCTCGCGGGGACCCCACACGATATTAGGCAGGTGTATCAGTTTCTTTGGCTCTCCAGTGTATAAACGACCAGGGCAGCTCATCCGCGGGGTCATCCCGCTCCACGGCAGTGAGGCCCCCCGTACAGCAAACTTAGTCAAGGAGCTCTTGCAGACATACAAATGGGAGGTAATTTTTGACGAGCTAAAGAAAGCTCTGTGGGGTAGACGGTTCAGCTCGGAAGATGACGTCAAGTACTACTTTCGGGACAGGTTTACAACGCAGTCCCCACACCGCCTAGTGTCACTGTGGGAAAAGTGCCTCAACAGTATTGGCAATGTTTTTGAAATAAAGGTACAAATTTCCGTTCCCCGGCAAGTTGCTCACTTTTTAGGGTTCCCTACCTCAGTCGGTAAAAACGGAAGCCTTACAGGAACACTTTCTCGTCTGCCGCTCTCTCTGTCTGTCTGTCGGTCTGTTCGTCAGTTCCTCATGAACGGTGGACCCATCAAGATGAAATTTATGTCGCATACTAAGGTCCATAGTCCCTTGGCCGTGCAATAAATGTAAGCTCCTAAGTCAATGCAGTGAAAAAATACGGCCACTTTTGTCACACATTTTGACACTTCCGAACTCACTCATGAAAACCTATAGGGTACTTGTCGTTGGCCTAGAATAATGAAATTTTGCAAGAAGTGAGGTCCCATGGGACACAAGTTTAAATCTAAGTTGTATACTAAAGTTTGTAGCCCCTTGGTGGCATAAAAAATTGAAACTTCTAAGTCAATGGCTCAAATGGTTCAAATGGCTCTGAGCACTATGGGACTTAACTTCTAAGGTCATCAGTCCCCTAGAACTTCGAACTACTTAAACCTAACTAACGTAAGGACATCACACACATCCATGTCCGATGCAGGATTCGAACCTGCGACCGTAGCGGCCGCGCGGTTCCGGACTGTGGCGCCTTTAACCGCTTGGCCACCACGGCCGGCTTCTAAGTCAATGCAATCTGAATATACGGCCGTGTATGTCACATGTTTTGATACTCGCGAACTCATTCATTGCAACCTAAAGTGTATTTTCCGTTTACCTAAAAGGTTGAAAATTGGCAAGAAGTAAGGTTTCACAGTACAAGTAAAGTAAAAAATCTTTAATTACATCACATGAAAAAGTTCCTTTGGTCACTTCTTATCCGACTTAAAAAATAAATTTAAAACTTCCTCTCAAGTCTTGGTGTTCACGGGACCGAAGACTTTCCAGTATCAGTTTCGATACTAGGCAAATATCGTCGAATTCCTCGATTCCAAGAATGGATGAACTGTCTGTATACACCATAAAGTCTGTACAAAACGCTCGGTGCGCGAGTGCTACTCGTATCTTTCCACTTTTTTAATGTCTTCCTACAAACAGTTTTATTTGTTAGAAAAGACGATTTTCACGAATAGTATAGCCTTCTTACTGTGATCCGTATAGAGCGATAGAGCGTTTTCACGAACGTGGTGATTATACTGCCTCGTATGACGATGACTGATTATGTGAATCCTTGTATGCCGTGGTGCCCGTTATGGACTACTGGACGCCCACTCATCAGTACCACACAGCCGATACTTTGTCCTACAGAGTGAAGTTAATTCCTTTGAGAGCGCAATATCTGGGCTTCCTTTGTGGAACTGCATCTAAACGTCCATTAGTTTACTGCAAGAAAGCGGTTCCAAGTCCGTAGCGGCCTCAAAAGTTATTGCCGCAGCTGGACTCATTCGAACTACTGGAGAGGTTAGCCTAGGATTCGTAACCGCTAGTGACGAACAGCACGAGGCCCGTAAATCAGAGTTTCTACATCAGATTATAGCTTAATACGCTGGAAATAAACTGCACTGCTTCTGGAGACGCAGGACGAAATGGAACGGCGGCGGTATATTTTACGGTGATTTGTTACTCAATCCAGGAGGTTTCTGCAGCGAGTGGCTGGCAGGAGAACTACAGCTGTCGATTCTATGACCGTATAAACGTTTCGCCAAAGACGGCGAGGCGAACATAATTCATTGCCGTTAAACGGCTGCGCGTAATTCCAGATGTGAGTGCTCTCGCAGGCAAAGAATCCGGTTTCGCAACGGCAATAAAAGCCGCTCGGCGCGCGTTTCGTGCGACAATTGGAATCGTGAGCGCTCGTAGCGTAGAGCTCGGCGGTTGATTGATCCGCGCTGTCGCCGCTCTGAACAGCGTCGCGGTCCGACGCGATATCATCGCGGACACAATGGCCGGCGAGTGGGGTTGTCTCTGTGTCGCGGGTGTGAAGAAATGCGCCGCCGAGGCACGCGCGCGCCACAGGGAAACCGCCGCAGCTTTTAATTAAGCTGGAAACACATTTGTAACGCGCAGATAAGGATCGCGCTCCGGACACGGTCTGCTTTTATGGAGCGTTCGTGAAATCGGAGACTACGGTTGAGGTGTTTACGCTGGGCGCCGGCCGTCCATTATTTTATTGACGCCATTACCGGCCGCGTTTCAGATAGCTGGTCTCCGCGCTGCACGGGCGGTTGGCAGGTTAGCGCGCCGACGCAAGGCGTGAAGTCAAGCCGAGCGTGTCGCCGCGGCCGCGGCCGCGTTGCGGAACGCCCGTGTTTTGTGTGCGCTCTGCGACCGGCGCACGCGCGAGCGACAGGGCCTCTCTTAGCTCAAGGGAGACACCGCGCTGAGTAACAAATGATGGGTAAGCTCGCCATTCGGCTTCTTCACTATGAGGTTTCTATGTGTGGTGCCCAGCTACACTAATCCGTATAAAAAAAAAAAAAAAAAAAAAAAAAAAAAAAAATTTTTTAAGTAATGAAATTTCGAGAATACAACTGTCTATCTCAGGAGTCTCCAAACTACGCCCGCCTTAGCTGGCCGGACATCCCCGGTATCCGGCCCGCCAAATATTTGAGGTGGTGCCTATACTGCCAACAATTGAGTTTCGAGGCCTTTCGCGACCAATACACCGCAACATTGTCGGAGCTCTATCTTTACAAAGCGGAAGGTCATGGTTAAACTTGTGGCTATCCACAATAAACAGATAGACCATTCTCCGCGCGACAGTGAAAAAAAAGGTTAACAGACTAGTTTTGCGAAAACATTTTAAGGAAAAAAATTCTTTGCGTTTTATTCTACTCACGAGTCTGGTGCAAGTCTTTCAAATAGACGCCACTTCGGCAACTAGCCTTAGTAATCAATCATTATGGAAGATGCTTCTTAAGCGAGGTTTCACTTTCTTTTGATTACGTTGTAAAATACACATAGCAAGTAAATCGTATAAAATATTTTTATTTAAAGGCAACTTAAAGAAAATATAATACCTGGTGTACATAATAATATTGGATATTTTAGTTGAAACTGATGTATAAAAATAACTGTAATTAATTGATATCTTGGAAACTCACTGTGTTAGAGTATTCACGTAAAGAAATTTAACATCTTAGTGACAATTAGTGACTTTTATGTAGCTGTAACTTTCCTTTCATAATT
Source organism: Schistocerca piceifrons (assembly GCF_021461385.2). Lineage (NCBI taxonomy): Eukaryota > Metazoa > Arthropoda > Insecta > Orthoptera > Acrididae > Schistocerca > Schistocerca piceifrons. Next base: position 584,162,820 of record NC_060142.1, on the reverse strand, counting down.
ACCTCCAGTTGTGGATCAAGTTTACTGGTAGAGATAATCATCAGCGACTTCAAACGCTCATCACTTAATTTTGATCTGTAAATACTTTTTGCATGTTTCATTTTGGAGAAAGTTTTTTCACACGGATAAGTAGTGCCAAAAGCGGAAAAAAAGCCACGGGCAAATTTATATACGTTTGGAAACTGTGTGGCTGGAAGACACTTATAAAATTCCAGTAATGTTGACTTAGAATTTCTTTAAAAAAGTCGCTACATTGCAAATCAATAATTTCAAACTGAAGTTCTGCGGGTAACGCTTCTATATCGACGTCAAAGGGATTTTGAAATATCTTGATATCGTTTGAATTTGCATCGATATCTGAAAAACGTGATTCAAAATTAATTTTTAAAGCGCCCAAAGCTTCAATTGGGAAAGTTACAGGAAACGGAATCTCAGTTTTCTGACTCTTTGTTTGGCATGTATTAAAATGCGTGTAGCATACTTTGTTCAACTGAGATTGAAACACAGCATTCTTTCGTGGAAAGGACTTCACATGCGTGTATAAATCAGACAGAAGCTGGTTTTCACCTTGCAATTTTAAATTAAGGTCATTCATATGTTTAGTTAAGTCTGTATAAAATGCTAGCTTCCATAACCACTCACCGTTGCGTAACTCGGCCAGAGGGCGATTCCTTTCGTTCAAAAAATTTCAGTTACTTTCGGAGATCAAAAAAATGGGTCAGAACTTTACCGCAGCTAAGCTAGCGCACTGCAGTATAATATTTCAAGTCGCTTTCCTCAATATCTCCAAGAAACTCCCGGAACTGGCGATGACTGAGTGCATGGGATCTGATATAATTAACAACTGAAATAACTGGCTTTAAAACTTCTGACATAGCTAAATGTTTTCCACACAAAGACTGTTGGTGAATAATACAATGTACTACTAATGATTTTGAGCCACCGTCATTTCCTACGGCCTTAGAAAGGCGAGCAACAACACCTTCATTTTTCCCACACATGTTTTTGCCACCATCATTTTATTTTCTTCCACTGAAGTTTCTTTTTCTGAACTGCCCTTTCAACTCCTTTAAAAATATCTTCGCCAGTGGTCGTCCCGTGAATACTGTGAACATCAAGCAGCTCTTCATACACTTCCTAATTTTTGTCAATCCCTCGAATAAAAAGTAGTACTTGAGCAGTATCTGATACATCTGTTGACTCATCCACGGCCAAAGAGAACCAGTCTAAGTCTTGAGTTTTGTCACGCAGTTGTGCTGATATATTTTTGCAATGTCATCTATTCTTCGAGCCACAGTGATTGCCGACAAACTTACGTTTTTAAATAAATTAACTTTTTCTGGACACATTTCTTCTGCTGTTGCAATGATGCAGTTCTTAATTAATTCACCGTCGGTAAATGGCTTACACTGTTTCGCTACTAAATAAGCCACATGAAAACTAGCAGGAGTTGCTGCATGTTGTTCAGAATTTACTCTCTTAAACAGCGACTGCTGGTTACTTAGCTGGCGTTTCAGAGACTCATACATTTCTAATCGTTCCCATCCTGTAAACTTGGAGTTATTCTGAGAGTGCTTAGTCTCATAATGACGTTTTATATTGTATTCTTTGAAGACTGATATTGCTTCATTGCAAATAATAACACATTGGTTTGTTGTTTGACTCCACCACGAAATATTCACATCCCCAATGCTCTTTAAAAATTCTACATTCAGTCTCAACCTTTCGTTTCTTCTTCATATTTGTACAGAACTTCACAAAAGATTAGAACCTGAAAATAAAATTGTGCTATTTAATACTAACAAAACTAGGGAGTAGTCTGCCTAAACAAATTGCAATGAATTTATTTTTAAGGTACTTTAATTACTAAATTAAATACTCACAATTACACTGTAGTTCCACTAAAAAATACAATTAAAAAATACTCAAGTCGTGCTATACGTATTTCGATTTTCAGATTTTCCTCGTCTCTTCGAATTCAAACTTTGAATTGTCCCACACTTCGTCGTCACACCTACTAGTACAGCGCATAAACCACTAAAAAACTTGTGAGACACTCGCAACATAGACACAATCATGCAACAGATCTATCAAACATATGCTCTGGCTCTGCTACTTGCTACAAGACAACATAACTAAACTTATTGCTGCGCCGCTTGCGTTGACATACTCTACCTCTGTTATGTCTTGTAGTAATAGTGTTTCTAACAATGATTTTGAGATTTCGTTAACTTTGCAGGACGCTTTCGTGAAGAATGTGCAGTTACATACTTTTCTGTCGGTGAAATTCGCCAGAATAAAATACGCCAGAATTTCGGTCAGGTACGTCCACCAATCAAAATTATGTAATTAAATAAAAATCGTAGTTCGTTTCAGTGCTAGCTATTCCCACAACCTTAGATTTTTGCGATTTGCTCTTTCCTTTAGCCTTACATTACGGTGGTCATGGAGTGCTAGGGTGCTTTAATCCCACTAGGTAGATCTAGGCCCTTATGACTTCGTGGAGGAGTCAATGTGGCCCGCGGACTAAAAAGCTTGGAGACCCCTGGTCTAGGTAATACACGAGGGTTGGAACTTAAATAGTGGCAACTATTTATTCACAACCGATACAAAAGAGTTACATGTTTGCACCTGTCACAGTCCTTCAAAGTAGTCACCAGCGTTGTGTAGAACCCGCTGCCAGCGATGTGGAAGACGTAGTATACCGTTAGCAAAGCCTGTTCTGTTGATGGTGCGAATGGAGCGGTCTGCTGCCTGTCGAATCTCTGGAACAGTTCTGAAGCGAATGCCAGGAAGTGGTTCCTTCATCTTCGGAATCAAATCAAAGTCACAAAGACAAGTCCGGGGAATATGGTGGATGGTACAGTACTTCCCAGTCCCATCGGCCGAACAGAGCAGCCACAGCTTGCGCTGCATGCGCCCGCGCATTGCCGTGCAAAATGATGGATGGGTTGCGCAGAAAGTGTCGCCGCTTCTTTCGCAAAGCTGGTCGCAGGTGGTGCTCCAAAAACGAACAATAGTTCAGTGCATTGACGGCCTGCAGCGGACGAACGTAATGCGTTAGGATAACACCATCACAGTCGTACACGAGAATCACGATAACTTTAGATCACGGCAGTAGACTCGTTCTGCAGTCAGCTTCAGAAGCCGCTTCCCTAAATTTTCTCAATAGTGTTTTATCGAAAAGAACGTCGTCTTCCCTCCCGGGATTCTCATTTGCGTTCCCGACACATATCCGTAGCACCTGTTGCTCGGACCTACCGCTAACAAATCTAGCTGCCCGTTGCCGATGGCTTCGATGTCTTTCTTCAATCCGACCCGGTACGGATCCCAAATACTTGAGAAGTACACATGAATAGGTCATATCAGCGTTTCCTTTACAATAGGCGGTCTCCTTTACAAGTGAACCACTGTTTCCTAAAATTCTCTCAATAAATTGAAGTCGACCATTCTCCTTCCCTATCACAGTTCTCACATGCTGGTTCCATCTCATATCGCTTTGCAGAGTTATGCCCAGATATTTCAACGACTTGTGTCAAGCAGGACACTAATAATACTGCATCCGAACATTACAGATTTGATCAAGAATTCCGCAGCAGGCCGATGTTAGGGATATTGGTATATAATTTTGGGGGTATCCTTTCTTGTACCCTTCTTATGTACCGGAGTCACCTGCGCTTTCTGCCACTCGCTTCGGACTTTGCGCTGCGCAGGAGATTCACGATAAATGCCAACTAGGTAATGTGAAAATGCCGTAGAGTACTCTTTGTGAAATCGAACTGGGACTCTATCATGACCTGGTGATTTATTTGCTTCCAAATTTTTCACTTGTTTGTCTACGACAGTGATGCTCGTTACTATGATCGATTTCTTGAACGTGAAATTTAAAACTTCAGCTTTTGTTTTGATATCTTTAACTGCCACACCACACTGGTCAACATGGGTCTGAATGGAAGCGATTTTGCATACGACCAGAACTTACTCGGGTTCTCTGCCAGATGTTTTGCTAAGGTGTGACGGTGGTAGTTGTTGTATGCTTCTCCTACAGTTCTTTTTACAGAAGCATGAATCTCTGTCAACCTTCGCTTGTCGTCATTTGTCCGTTCCCCTTTCAGCCGCGAGTGCAATAGCCTCTGCTTCCTGATCGTGCGCCGAATTTCTTTATTAAACCATGGTGGGTCTTTTCCATCATTTAACCTCTTACTAGGCACAAAACTCTCTAGACCACGCTTTCGAATCTGCTTAAACTTCGCCCATAATTCTTCTACATTCATCTTACTGGGACCATGTGTTGTCAGTTCACTATCTAAGTGAGATGTTAATAACTGCTTATCTCTCCATCTACCAGAAAGACTCTCCTAGCCCTCTTGACAGATCTATTAAGTTTCGCAATCATAGTTGCTATAACGACATCACGATCACTAATCCCACTTTCTGTACAGACATTGTCGATAAGGTCCGACCCATTTGTAGCTACAAGGTCTAATAAATTTCCATTGCATGTGGGTTGCCGAACTATCTACTCAAGATAGTTTTCAGAAAACGTGTTGAAAAGTATGTCTGTACACCGTGCAATGAATCCATAGAAAAAAAATGTTCAAATGTGTGTGAAATCTTATGGGACTAAACTGCTAAGGTCATCAGCTCCTAAGCTTACACACTACTAAACCTAAATTATCCTAAGGGCAAACACACACACACACACCCATGCCCGAAGGAGGACTCGAACCTCCGCCGGGACCAGCCGCACAGTCCATGACTGCAACGCCTTAGACCGCGCGGCTAATCCCGCGCGGGGAATCCATAGACATCCCAGTCTATACTCGGCAGGTTAAAGTAGCTTCCAATCAGTATTCCAGGACCTGGGTATTTACGCGCCATTGATCGTAAACTTTCTTTGAATGACTCTAAAACTGTCTCAGTATAGTCGGGTGGCCGGTAAAAACATACAAAAAGTACCTTGGCTTCACATACGCCTGTTATACCCGACCAGATGACTTCACTGTCACACTCAACTTGACCTCAATAGAGACAACATTTTTGTCAACTGCAATGAACACTGCCCCTTCTATGGCCTCTAATCTGTCTTTCCGATGGACGTTGCAAGATTCACTAAATATCCCTGAGTTTTTCACTTGAGGTTTCAGCCAGCTCTCGGCCAATAATAATTTGTGTGTGAGAACTTTCCTGGAGGGCAGTAAATTCGGTAACTTTATTACGAATTCTTCTACAGTTTAATGATAAAGTTCTGACAGCCGAAGTGTCTTTATTCTGAACGCCGTTCAACGTCCGTTACTGTATATCACCTGGCGAGTATTCATCAGATCACCTTAGGCTACTGCCTAGCCTAAAAAACCCTCATGTGCACTCCACAAGTACTCTGCAACCCGAGTGGCTGCTTCCCATGTGTAGTGCATCCCTAACCTATCAAGGACACAAGTACCACACTATAACGCAGGTCTTGAAATCTGCAGTCAAGACCGTCACAGAATCGGCGAAGCCTTTGGTTGATACTCTCCACTCGGCTTCATACCAAAGGACCCCGATCAACTCTGGCAACGGTGCTGCAAATAGCGAGCTCTGCTTGCACCCTGCGCGCGAGTCCAGCAATCTTCACCACCTCCGCTAACCTACTGCACAAACTGAGGATTTCCTCAGAACCCATGCGACAGGCGTCGTTGGTGTTGACGTGAGCGGTAACGTGTAGACAACTCCACCCTGCACACTCGATAGACACGGGCAAGGGCGCCTCCACACCTCGGTTGAGGCCTCCCGGCAGACATACCGAGCGCACATTGGCTTTGTTTCCAGCCCTGAACACTATCTACCTAAGGGGCTCCATAACGCACCTAAAACTGGAGCTCCCAAGAACTATTAAACCCATGCCTTCGTGCCCTTGCTCCGACCCTGCTGAAGGAGCAGCCACCTGTCCACTCCCAGGGTGAATGGACGAGGCCAAGAGACCAGTCTCCACATAGGGCTTCCGCCTCGAGCTACGAGAACGCATTACCGCCCGCCACTCACCCTGCTGCGAGGGCGGATCCACCGCTTCTGGTGCACTAGGAGGTGGCTCGGAAGCAGAACCCGTGGGCAAAACAAGCTGCACCTGAGGTGTCCTGTGCGACGCGCCATATTCTCCGCCACCGCTACACCGCGAGGCAGAAGGGTGAAGGTGAATGACCGTAGCCGAAAGCACATTCAGCTGTTAGTGAACTGCGGCCAGTTCCTCTTGCGTCTGCACACAGCACATCCTAGCACGACCAACTGAAGACGTGAACTATAAAAGCAGACTATCCTAGATACGCAACTTGCTACTCTCATGATGTGTCACCAAAGGACGCTGATGCGTTAATGAGCTACGTAGCTACCTGTTCAGTGAGCAACTGTAGTGCTACAGACTGAATAAATTTGCACTTACAAAAACGTGAGATTAAACCTCTTAAACAGAGAAACACGCACGAAATTTAATAAATGTACTACGTGTACAACACAGAAGAATAAAAACTTAACTTGCGCTCTGTAGACGTGTATTACCTGAGGTGGAGCGTTAATGACTGGCTCACTAAACGAAATGACGGTCAAAGAGGTCACAGTTCGCAAGAACTGACGGAAAATGATCGAGTAAAACACAAGTGATTTCTGGCGTTCCGTTCCCCAAGACAGTCTTACAGACCCTCCGTTGCTCCTAATCTATATAAACGATTTAGGAGAATCTGAGGAGCCGTCTTAGATTGTTTCCATATTATGCTGTCATTTATCGTCTAGTAAAGTCATCAGAAGATTAAAACCAACAAAGCGATTCATATACTGCAAAACGATACAAATGCAATGTCTATATGGTGTCAAAAATTGGCAGTTGACCGTAAGTAATGAAAGGTGTGACGTAATCCAAGTGAGTGCTAAAAGGAATCCGTAAACTTCGGTAACTCGGTAAATCAGTCAAATCTAAAGGCCGTTAATTCAATTAAATGTCTAAACATTAAAATTTCGAAGAACTTAAATTGCAAAGAACGCATGGAAAATTTTGTGGGGGATGCGAACCAAAGACGGTGTTTTATTGGCAGAACACTTAGAAGATGCAACAGACCTACTAAAGAGACTGCCTGCACTACGCTTGTCCGTCCTCTTTTGGAGTACTGCTGCACAATGTGCGATCCTTACCAGATAGGACTAATGGAGTACATTGAGAAAGTTCAAAGAAAGGCAGCACGTTTCGTGCTATCGAGAAATAGACGAGACAGTGTCACGGACATTACAGAATTTGGGTTGGGCATCATTAAAACAAAGGCGTTTACCGTTGCGGCGGAATCTTCTCACAAAATTTAAATCACCAACTTTCTCCTCCAAATGCGAAAATATTTTGTTGACGCCGACCTACATAGGCAGAAATGATCAGCAACATAAAATACGGGAAATCAGAGTTCTCACGGAAACATAAAGGTGTTCGTTTTTTCCGCGCTCTTTTCGCGAGTGGAATAACAGAGAATTATTGTGAAGGTGGTTCGATGAAACCTCTGCCAGACATTGCAGAGTGGACATGCAAATGTAAATCTAGATCCAACTGCTCACTTTTGCAGTTAGTACTTTCTGTACAGGTGATGAGCTACTCCACAAGACATTATTGAGTGGTAGTATGCAAAATATGTCAGAAGCTTGATTTGTTCGTTTCCAAAACTAGCAATTATACAAAGAGCAAAACTAGCTAAATTGTTTGAGCCACCCAGTAATACTCTTCTTCCAGGTCAAATTTTCATCTGTACGCGTATCCAAAAATTTGGAGCGTTCTACCCCGTATACTGACTCATGTTCATGCGCTACGTTGGCTGTTGGTGTTTCCCAGTGTGTTGTACAGGACTGTTTTCTTACAATTAAGATGAGACCACTTTCGGAGAACCCATTAATAATTCTTTTAAAAACATCACTGACAATCTCTTCTATTGCTTTCTCTCTAACAGGTTTTGTTACAAGACTAGTATCATACCCAAGCCTCCCGTAACCCCGTCAGCATGTATCGGTAGTATGCTCCCGTGACGGTTGACTCTTGCGGGCACAATCGGTCACCGTCGCATCCTGGCAGTACCATAACAACTCTCAGCATCGCCTGCTCCGATGATGCCTGTGTGTTCGCCTTTTATGGCGGTTGCGACTCCACACGCTTCCACTGCATTTTTTGCTCATTTGTCTCGGTATCACAGTGACACACCCGAAACTCGTCCACGGTGATCGTGCAGCTAAAGCAGTCGTCTGTATCCGCCTGTCACGGCTGCAACATTTCCGCTCGTGCCTCCTATCAGCAGGCTTTCAGAACTGGTACGAGCAATCCCGGAGAGCAGCTGACGGCGGCGTCCGTCGTGTTCGTAATGTCGTGCAAGATGTTGGATACTGATCCGTGACTGTTTTTTCACTTTTTTCATTATCGTCCTGATTGCGGAAGGCCTGCCTGCTTTTGCGGTTCCCAGTTCTTCACAGAGATATGGTCTGCTACTTCGTTCATTGTCATTTAGATTTGTTTGAGAACACTGGAAGCCATGTAACCACTACATCATGTGATGTTACACTGATGCTGCGCACTTTTGCCAATTTATCATGGACTGTTACAGAATTTTCTCCCCTCAAGTACAGAGAACGATTTACCACACGACACCGCACCTCAACACTAGACTGTATCATAGTGCTTTGGCTCCGCTTGCGACTTGCGCGCGACGATGCCAATGTGTACCAAGGTTACAGACATGTACTTCCATTCAAAGAAAGACTTAATTTCATAACTCAGCTTGAAAGGCCCCTTAGAAAAATTATTGATGACTGTGCTTAAACTGACACACAATATTTTTAGCGCAACGCAATCTGACTTTCAAAAATCCCTACAAAAGAATGGCTCTGACTAACAATAACCTGTACCTATCATGAATCACTTACCTCACAAAAATCTTCGTTACTCAAACTACTGCAATACAGCGTGCGCCAATACTGGCAGCTGAATAAAAGATTCTAGCTACTGAAGGCACTAACAACTGATAGGCATAGTTAACAAATGAAAGATTTTGATAGAGAACAAACAATGTATTTACCTTAATAGTGTTCAAAAGTCATTATATATATATATATATATATATATAAAGTTCATGACATCCAGCCTTATGAAATCACTGTCTCTGGTGAGCACACGTCCAGATCACCCGCTCTCAAAACTCCGCCATCTCTTTCTCCCCACATCCACCACTGCTGGCGGCTCACCTCCAACTGCGCAACGCTACTCGCTGTTAACAGCCAACTGCCCAACACTACAATAGCAAATTCCAACTATGCAAACCAGCCGCAGACTGCACACAGCACAGTCAATGATTTGCTGCTACGTGGCGTTACCAACATAAAAACCTAAACAGCCTACTTATAAGCTTTTCCGAGTTGATTACCAGAACCTTGTGACTAACCCTCGAATTGTCTGAGGAGTTTTCATCCTACAATTACACCAAAGAGACGAAAATATGAAAGCAATTTTATTTGTAGACGATTTAATGGTGTGGGAATCGGAAACGGAGACGTACAAGAAAGGCGAAATTGAAACTTCCTGGCAGATTAAAACTGTGTGCCCGACCAAGACTCGAACTCGGGACCTTTGCCTTTCGCGGGCAAGTGCTCTACCAATTTTTTTTTATTTTTTTTTTTAAATTTGGGAGCAGGAAGGCAGGGTAAACAGACAATCTTTAGTCGTACAATTGTACTATCTTAGGGATAAGAAACGGATCGAGAAAACAAAAACAAAGCAAAAACAATTTGGAAACCAGAAAATCAACGTAAAGGCTGCTCTTTTTTTTTGTGTAACATGAATAAAGTAAATGACAATCCTAGTCACGGGCGGGAGTGAAAATGAAGTTATCATCTGCATCACAATCCCTGCAGCACACGGTGTCGCATCATAAATCTGGCAGACAGCCATATAATCTTGACCATTTCTGCCTTTGTGGGCGGCATGTATTTATGTATTTCTCCTGCGTCGACCAGGGAGGGGCCAGTTTTCCACAGTGTGCTGTATGCCAATATAACTGAACCGCGCAGTATTGTCTCTAGTCGTTCTGCTGCAGGAGTCTTCTCAGTTCTGGGACACCCCAGCTGTCGGGCGGATTGTGAAAGACACTTCCTAAAAAATTGGAAAAGTAAGTCCTGTATTTCGTATGACTCCGTATGAGCTCGTGTTGTTCTTGTAAATACATCCAATAATCCATCACGGACTTAATATCGTACGAATACAAATATTTCGTCGCATGTCCAGCGATCCAATTGACCGCATACGGCTTTTGTTTGGGAAAGAAGGTCTTGTCCGGTAGAAAAAGTACATCCGATGTGATTTCTGTGTAGTTAGTGCGCCGAAGGAAGGCCAATATTCGACGCGTCAGCATCCAGACGTCCCTCGCTGCGCCACACACTAAACCATGTTCTTCCGTTGCTAACAGGCCACAGTTTGTGCAAAGAGGAGAATCGACCATATGAATTGTATGTAATCGACTCCTGGTCACAAGTTTACGGTTTATAAGAATGTACCACATCGATCTCGCTGCTGTTGACAGTAATGGAGTATGCACTGCACACCAAATGTGGTTCCACGTTCTCGACGGGTATTTGAATTCCATTACGTTGCGGGCATGGTGATCCATCAAGCACCTATAGATCTCCCGAGTCGTGGGTATTCTCGTCGAAGGTACTTTCAGACGAACATAACTGTAATCAACAAGAAATGAGGCAATGTGTGCAAGAGAAGGCGAAATATTGCCCACCGCAATAGGGGGTTCGTACGAAGGCGGAACAAGTACTTCTATCAGAGCTGACGTTATGGTGTGCTTTCGTTGTTGCCAATTTCGTATCATCGCTCGCATGTAAAGCGCCAGAGCTTTGTTTCGCACGTTTGTGAGGTTGAGGCCACCGTTCCGGAATTGTAACGTTAACGTGTCATATGTGATCTTAAATAACATCCCAGTACTAACATAGTAACGAAAGGCAGCCATGAGGCGGTCTGCAATACCCTTCGGTATTGGTAGGATCTGCGCTAAATGGGGCAGTCGTGACGCTATGTGAACGTTAATGTATGCCACACGCTGGATCATGTCAAAGGCTCTCAGTGAGTTGTTTCGTATCGCCAGACGAACATTTTGCAGAAGCCGCCGAGAACTCGCCGCCGCTGACCGCCGTAGTGAACGGGTAAATGTGATCCCCAGACATCTCAGCGATTCCACCGTCTGAAACGGTCCCGGTACGTCTTCCAGACCCCGTCCAATGTGCATAATTTTGGATTTCGTCATGTTAATGACACTGCCTGCTGCCGTCCCGTAAGAGTCTAGATATTCAACAGCCTGACGCACTTCATGACCTGATCTGACAAGAAGGATCAGGTCATCCGCATATGCACGACAAACGAAAGAGTTCTCATTAAGCGCTATCCCAGTAAGTGAGCGCCTCATAACACATATCAGCGGCTCAAGCGCTATCGCAAACAGCTTCATGGAGAGTGGGCACCCTTGTCGGACGGAGCTGTTAATAGGAACCGAGCCCGCTTCCCGACCGTTTACAATCACCTTCGATGTAGCCCCTCGTATTAGCCTCATAATGATGGAGATGAAAACAGTTGGAATCTCCATTCGGCTCATGACTGACGCCAAGAAGTCATGGTTTATCCTGTCGAACGCACGATCGAAGTCCACAGATATCATCGCTGCTCGCATTTTACACGTTTCCGCAAGGGCGATAACGCCACGGTATTCACTTAACGCCGAGGAGATGTTGCTTCGCACCCCTAGGCAAGCCTGATCAGGGGATATTGTCCTGGATATCGCCAGCTTGAGACGAGACGCAAGTAGCCGTGCAAAAATTTTATAATCGGTGTTTAGCATAGTGAGAGGCCGATATTGATTAACACTGCGACTCCCCGCCATCTTCGGGATGGGAAGAAGAAAGCCCGTCACAAAATCCGACGGTAGGTGCATGTTCGGACTCATCGCCTCATTGTACATCGACACCAACTGTGGCATCATCATGTCCACGAATTCTCGATAAGACTCTAGCGTAATCCCATCTGGCCCCGGTGATTTATGGGCCGCTCCTTTTGTGAGTGCCACCTTTATATCGTCTTCTGTGAGTGGCTCCATAAGCGCTGTCTTATCCGTCTCTGTCAGTGTCGTTTGCAGATGTTGCAGTATCTCTTCCCCTACCTGACGGTCCGTCGGTGTACCGGCGTAGAGATGGTGGCAATGCTCTAAAAAGTCATTTGCAATGTCCTGTTGTGTTGTCAGTTGACGGCCATCTAAACCGTGGAGCACTGTTACCAATGCCCGGCGGTAACGTTTATGTTCCCGCGACACATGGTGCATCGAGGTACGTTCCCCAGTGATGGTGTCAAAACGTCTTGCCCATATTGGGATGCCACCAAGTCGTCGTCGCGTGAGCGATAGGATTTGTGCCGTGACACGATGAACTTCCGCATGATGTTCTGCAGACGGCACCTGGAAGGACAGCTCACGAAGCGTGGTGTAATATTAATCAAGAGTGTCTCTCTGCCATCTCGTCTTATCCCGACCATGCTGTATTAGAGCCCTTCTTATTGCCGGCTTAGTGCACTCGAGTCACCATTGAAGCACGGAGGTATACGTTGGTAGACGGCGTTGACATGTGGCCCATACCTCCTCGACTCTCTGACGACATTCGGGGTCCGCCAAAAGGGACGAATTGAGCTTCCATGTCACGCGGCTTCTCCACACACTTTGCCTAGGGAGTGACATAGTACAAATGTAAGCCAGATGATCAGTAAATGCCGCAGGCCATCGTTCCGCGTCGACCACCTTATCCTGTAGGCCAACCGAAACATATATTCGATCGAGTCTGCTCGCCGAGTGACTGGTAAAAAAAGTATATCCCTCACGGTTCCTATGAATCATGCCCCAAGTGTCGCTTAACTCCAGATCCCGGCATAGCACATGCAATTCACGACAGGTATTGTAATGTGGTGTCTGGTCTTTTTGGGCTAAAACACAATTGAAGTCACCACCTATAATGAAATGATCGAATCTGCCGGTAAATAAGGGCACAATCTCTTCCGAATAATATCTCGCATGCGCCCGTCTGTTGTTCAAATGGTTCAAATGGCTTTGAGCGCTATGGGACTCAACTGCTGAGGTCATTAGTCCCCTAGAACTTAGAACTAGTTAAACCTAACTAACCTAAGGACATCACAAACATCCATGCCCGAGGCAGGATTCGAACCTGCGACCGTAGCGGTCTTGCGGTTCCAGACTGCAGCGCCTTTAACCGCACGGCCACTTCGGCCGGCCCCGTCTGTTGTCTGTGCCGGAAGGGGCATAAACATTGAGAATGCGAATTCCATTAACAGTTATCGCCAGTCCTCGTGCCGAAGGTAGATAAGCCAGGTCTCGGAGCGGAATCCCGTCCCGGACCAATATCGCCGTTCCACTGTCGTTGTTCGAGTGCGGCGAGGTGTAGGAGATGTATCCATGTACTTCCTGGAACTCAGGAATGTAAATTTCCTGCACCATCAGTATATCCACATCCGACGCGTATATCATGTCCCTAAACAACTGCTGTTTCACGGGCGATCTAATGGTATTTACATTCACTGTCCCTATTCTGTATGCCTGGGGTCGAGTAGCTGTCATCTCCACATGACGTTAAAATGACAAAGTTTCACCGTGTCGATAGTTCCTTTGCACATCCGCCGAGGGTCGCCCGAGGAACGTGTCCCTGCGGCATTAGGTTTCTTGAGATGCGGACGGATGCAAGGCCCCACCAATAGAATGGTCCGCATCGGTGATTTCGTCGTCCTGCTCATACCAGCTGATACTATTGGTGTGCTCCAAATTTTCCTGTGCGGCATTGATGTGTGACATCTGTTGTTCTTTCGCAGCTGTAGACTCCACCGTCGAAGGGGTAGCAGGCCCCTGAGCGGATGCGTCGTCTGAGCGATATGACATCATTTCACTGTCCGAATTCATATGATCTGCGACATCCGAAGCTTGTGGTTCCATGTCAGAACGGTCCATAGTGTTAGACTCATCAGGGCTCCCTAGAAGAGAAGGGAGCGTCTCCGCAGAGTTTAGTCGGCGCTTCTTGCGGCGCTTTGGCGAGCGTTGTTTGCGGGCCCTAACCTCGGCCTCTGGTGTTGGCGAATCTTGCATCTCCTGCGTTCCCGCCGCCGCCACAATGCCCTGGGGCCGTTCCATTTCAGCTTCCATGCCTATTGTGATGCTCTCATCCTCTTTCTGCGCCACCTGTAGTGTCTGAGATTGGAGGTTGGTCGGAGCCATTCCTTCTTCAGTGGCGTCCGAAGGCGCCTCAATCAACTGCGGCGTCGGTTCGATGGTGCGCTCCGACCTCGGCGTCACCTCCCCACGAAGTGCCGTCACGTAAGTCATCGGCAGTGACGTTGGTGTAGTCGGATTCTGGAGGTCTCCGCTGGGGAGTTGCACGAGTCTCCTCTGCATACACGCAGATCGAAGATGTCCTTCACCGCCACACCCGGAGCATGTCCGGGGCTGTCCATCATAGATGACAATAGCTCTACAGCCGCCGATGTTTATGTACGATGGCACATGTTTTGTAAGGGCAATTCGCACCTGTCGGACACCATTGAGCACTGGATACGTGCTAAAACTTGCCCAACGTTCGGCCGTATGACTAATAACTCTGCCATATGGCTGGAGTGATTCAGTGACCAATGATTCGGGTACCTCGAAAGGCAGCTCGAAGATTCGAATCGTACGCACGCCCAGGCCCGAATGAGCGACTAAAACTTCGCCAATATGACCATCGGCGTGTCGGAACTGGAATCCTCGTTTGGCGGCTTCAATGATCCTATCACATGCTGCGTCGTCAATCATCTTTACGTAAAGAGTGCTGCTCACGATTGATAAATGAATTATAATAATCTCAGTGTAATTAAGATGCACATCGTCCCTCAAGAAACGTTCGATTTCGAAAGCCTTCGGTCTTGCATACTCGTTACAGAACGTGAACTGTATCGTGGTTTTTCGGAAATTGTGTGCCATTGCGTTCGATTCAAACAGTAACACACGCGAGTGACGACGGTGTAAACACCGCTTCTTCCGCGAACGTTCGCAGCCGAGACGTAAACAAATCCGAGCTGCTCCGCGGCGAAAGGCGGACTACCCAATGAGCTACCGAAGCACGACTCAGGCCCGGTCCTCACAGCTTTACTTCTGCCAGTAGCTCAGATGGTAGAGCATTTGCTCGCGAAAGGCAAAGGTCCGGAGTTCGAGTCTCGGTCGGGCACACAGTTTTAACCTGCCAGGAAGTTTCATATTAGCGCACACTCCGCTGCAGAGTGAAAATCTCATTCTGGAAAGGCTAAATTGTTTGGAGCAAATGGTGTGTAGGTTTGATCTAGATTTAATGCAAAGAAATGTGAAACGTTCGTAACAACGAAAAATAAGATTAGAGTAGCAACGATGTAAGTATTAGATACCAAGTACTAACGAAAGTGGGAAGTTTAGAGTTTTTGGGGAGCTTAATAGAAGACAGCAGGGCCGAATAATTATGAGATTTGTGAAGAGGAAGGCAAGCACATGGATTCCCGCAAGACACTTGGTACTGAGCAAGGTCTACTAATAAAAAGTAAGCAAATGTTATTCCGGGCGTATTATGCACCAGTACTCAGGTATGCATAAGAAATGTGGGTAATGAAGAAAGGCAGGTGAGCAGGATACAGGTTTGCGAGACGAAATATAAAACGAACAGAATATATCTTACTATTGTGTATAGAGTAAGGAATGAGTATGTGCCAGACGCAGTAAAAGAGACAAGGTTAAGATGATATGGAAATGTTAAAATAATGGGAATTGGCAATATATCGAGATAAACTCACGACATGACAATAGAGGGCAACCGATCTAGCGGAGACCGAGAGACAGATGGAGCGTTTGAATCAATCAATGAGTAATGAATAAAGAAGAACACTGGAACAGAGTGAATATGGAAACATGGTCGGGAGGCAGGGAAAGATGGAGAGGTTTGCTGTATGTTCCAAGCAGGACCAGTCAGGAGCAAAAAACTGTAGAAGATGATGATGATACTGATGATGATGGTAAATTACTTCTAGTATATGTTACATAACAATAGAAAGTAAAAGAAGAAATGATTCGACATGTTTAGACGCAACTGCAAGGATTCTGTTTTTATTCCAAAGAATCATCTAAACCTAATCCAGTTTTGAGACTTGGATCTGTTTCTCGGTGTACACACAGGAGATTCTGTAAATCAGAAATGAGAAGCCAGGAAGAGCAGAAGTCTCCAAACACGAAATAGTAGAGGAGTGTTAGAGATGGGGAAATAAGTATATGGTTTTGCGTGGCGTTTCATTGAAAGAATGGTCATACATCACTAGTCATCATAGTGTAAAACAAGTCCATCTGTTGGTTTTATTATCGTGAAGAATCATAATTTTTAATCGTGTCATGATGAATTTGTTCCATTTTTCCTTTCATCAATTTCCATTATATGTTGTGTTATCTTGATTTTCAAGCAACCAAGTATTATCAATGTCTTAATTTCAGTCTAGGATTGTGAACTTCTATAGTCTCAAATGTTTACTATTATCTGTGTGACGAATAAAGCATGTGTTTTGTTAGGTATAGCTCTTCCTCTGAGCCATAAACGAAGTCACCTCGTCGTTCATGACTACTTCCAAGCAAAGTACGATACAGGCTCAACCATTTCCGCAGAAGCAATAATTTTTCAGGAAGGTGCCAGCAACAATCTTAGGATTAATGGGACACTGAGCACCAAATCTTCAAATATCTAGTCGAATAACTGAGTCAGCAGTATAGACACAAATCGGAGCTTAAAAATTCGTGTACTGAGTTAAAAATGGTAGGACTGGAAGAAAATGTAGCATTATAATTTCTGAGAAAAATCAATTTTAGGAAATGGCGTGAAGAAAGCTGTTCCTTTACAAATATTGGGGAAACTTCCAGATGTGCGGCAAATAAAGAACATTACGCACTGGTATTTCAAAGCTGGTTCGTAGCAACCAGCCATTCGCTAAGCTGTGATAATGCGCCCTACTGTCTGGTAATTGTACGGCATGATCTTGATTTTAAAAGTCTAAGACATTCAGAACGTCCGACTTTCAGCGTAGATGTATTCCAATGTATTGGCGAGTGTGATGACAATGCAATCGGCGCCTGCAAGTGATACTGTTTAAGAGTGAGTGAACCGTTGTTTCTACCATTAGTAGCCTGGGAAACATTCGATCATTAACCATGCTCCCAGAGATAGAAGCTTCTGACTTCTAGCTCTTTGTAAAGAGAAAGAACAGCTAACGGAAAACTCTTGTCTTTTGTTGAGGGCCTGCAGAGTACTACCATCTTCTTACGTAAACGTCTGCTAGTCGCAAGGTGAGGCTCCCAATATTTTTCTTGTTATGTACAGAGCAGACACCCTTTCTAAAATAGATTTTGCTTAGGTGAACAAGTACTACCGAAGAAGAACAAATGTATTTCAGTACAGATATGTAAGGACGTATCTTGGCGAATGAAGATTACATCTACGAATGTACTGTTAATAGAGACGCTGGAGACACCTCGGACCAAAGCCAATTCTAGATCATCAAAAGAGAGCATTTAGATTACAACAAAATACGGACATTCGTATCAATAATGAAAAGCAAAAGACTTTACACATGGAACTACTTGCATATATTAGTTGTGTATATGCTCTAATACTGTGACAATGATTATTCTCTATCAATATCTTGAATATGTCACATGTTCTAGCTGACCAAGCTGTTTTGATAAGTAAAATACTAATCTTGTTATATTTGCCATACAGATGGCTATTGGTTACGTTGTGCAAGTAGTCAGTTGGAAAATGCTTTACATTTGCGAATAACAAAATATTTTCTATTGTTTGCAACATTTTCCAGAGCATACAGATTTTCTTATTCTCCAACTCCTTCCTCTGTGGTAGCCCAGTGTGCCATGTGTTTCATGTATTGATAATTGTATTCCCGTCTGCAGCAATGGTTAGTTATGTTTTGAGTCGAAATAATTAGCAACTGAACTGAGTATTGTAAGAATTATTCATATTCCCGTGCAAATGATAAATTGATGTTTAACGATTCTATTAGCTCTGTGCTACTGCGTATATGCCGCAGCCTGCATTTAACTACAGCATGTTCCCTTCCACCTTTATCAGAATGATCCACGTATGTTCGTGGCAAATAATACGCCTATAAGCTGGACTACCTTACAGCCCGCTACTACGGATAACCTTCATGCTACGCACAGATTTGATTTTCGTTTTCCGAATTTTTATTCTTTTTATGTTCTCAAATTGCAGCATCGTCTAAACCTTTCGCGCTAAGTAAGGCTTTAGAAGCATGGTCTTTCCCGAATGTACTTCTGACCAAGAAGCCATTCTTGTAGCTGGAGTTGCAGTCCTTCGTTAATCCTACGTTTTGGGGTCTTGTGGTAATATTTCCATTGTAATTTTCATTCCCTAACACATACACTCCTGGAAATGGAAAAAAGAACACATTGACACCGGTGTGTCAGACCCACCATACTTGCTCCGGACACTGCGAGAGGGCTGTACAAGCAATGATCACACGCACGGCACAGCGGACACACCAGGAACCGCGGTGTTGGCCGTCGAATGGCGCTAGCTGCGCAGCATTTGTGCACCGCCGCCGTCAGTGTCAGCCAGTTTGCCGTGGCATACGGAGCTCCATCGCAGTCTTTAACACTGGTAGCATGCCGCGACAGCGTGGACGTGAACCGTATGTGCAGTTGACGGACTTTGAGCGAGGGCGTATAGTGGGCATGCGGGAGGCCGGGTGGACGTACCGCCGAATTGCTCAACACGTGGGGCGTGAGGTCTCCACAGTACATCGATGTTGTCGCCAGTGGTCGGCGGAAGGTGCACGTGCCCGTCGACCTGGGACCGGACCGCAGCGACGCACGGATGCACGCCAAGACCGTAGGATCCTACGCAGTGCCGTAGGGGACTGCACCGCCACTTCCCAGCAAATTAGGGACACTGTTGCTCCTGGGGTATCGGCGAGGACCATTCGCAACCGTCTCCATGAAGCTGGGCTACGGTCCCGCACACCGTTACGCCGTCTTCCGCTCACGCCCCAACATCGTGCAGCCCGCCTCCAGTGGTGTCGCGACAGGCGTGAATGGAGGGACGAATGGAGACGTGTCGTCTTCAGCGATGAGAGTCGCTTCTGCCTTGGTGCCAATGATGGTCGTATGCGTGTTTGGCGCCGTGCAGGTGAGCGCCACAATCAGGACTGCATACGACCGAGGCACACAGGGCCAACACCCGGCATCATGGTGTGGGGAGCGATCTCCTACACTGGCCGTACACCACTGGTGATCGTCGAGGGGACACTGAATAGCACACGGTACATCCAAACCGTCATCGAACCCATCGTTCTACCATTCCTAGACCGGCAAGGGAACTTGCTGTTCCAACAGGACAATGCACGTCCGCATGTATCCTGTGCCACCCAACGTGCTCTAGAAGGTGTAAGTCTGTAAGTCAACTACCCTGGCCAGCAAGATCTCCGGATCTGTCCCCCATTGAGCATGTTAGGGACTGGATGAAGCGTCGTCTCACGCAGTCTGCACGTCCAGCACGAACGCTGGTCCAACTGAGGCGCCAGGTGGAAATGGCATGGCAAGCCGTTCCACAGGACTACATCCAGCATCTCTACGATCGTCTCCATGAGAGAATAGCAGCCTGCATTGCTGCGAAAGGTGGATATACACTGTACTAGTGCCGACATTGTGCATGCTCTGTTGCCTGTGTCTATGTGCCTGTGGTTCTGTCAGTGTGATCATGTGATTTATCTGACCCCAGGAATGTGTCAATAAAGTTTCCCCTTCCTGGGACAATGAATTCACAGTGTTCTTATTTCAATTTCCAGGAGTGTATTTCTTCAGAAGTCAAATAATGATATTCATATATTTAGGTACAAAAATTTTTTAATATATAGATATATTTTCATCAAAAATTCATCACCTATTTCGCCCCTTAGAGGTTGAATTTCCAAAAATTCTGAGACACGCATTTTTTTATTTCTAGCCAAAAAGTCAAGTACCGATTTTCATAGGTGCAGCTTTAAAAACACTTTATTAGTTGGTGAATAACGAATATTTCCAAAGGAACTCTCAGATACTATTTTATTACCATTGGGGTTAGATTTCCAGAAATTCTGAAACAAGTATTTCTTCGTTATTGATCTAGAAACCAAACGCCAGTATTTGTGGCTCTAGATTTAAAACTGCCGTAATAGCGGCATATTTTTTAAAAAAAAACCTTTCTTCCCTTATTTCATCTCCTTAGCCGTGGAATTCCGAAAAAACTTCTTAAACGATGCCACAGTATAAAATTAACACTCTAAAAAAAATTAAAATTTCAGTCCTCAGTGGTTTGAGCTGGACGATGATGAGTCAGTTCGGGCGTTTCCTTCTACATAAAGAAATTATCTGCAGTTCTCAAAATCAGTTTATGAACTTGCAAGCAGTAACTGTGAACATTAAATTCACTGAAATATTCATTAATGCCCTCTATTCTTCCCGTAACTCAAACTAAGAAGCAACAAATGGCTCTGAGCACTATGGGACTCAACTGCTGAGGTCATTAGTCCCCTAGAACTTAGAACTAGTTAAACCTAACTAACCTAAGGACATCACAAACATCCATGCTCGAGGCAGGATTCGAACCTGCGACCGTAGCGGTCTTGCGGTTCCAGACTGCAGCGCCTTTAACCGCACGGCCACTTCGGCCGGCTAAGCAGCAACAGCTCTTAATTATGTTCTTTTCTGCGTTATAAATCCTGAGTCTAAACTTTGTTTATCTGGATACATACTTTCGTGTACTCAGAGCAAGCGACAGCGTTGGTGCCGAGAAATGATTTTATTGTATGAATTAGTGAGTACATTAACCTGTGGTACTATGTCGGCAATTGCTGCGCAAACAAGTTCTCCACGTACGCGTACACCACCATTACCCTACCACGCAATCATAGGAGTTACACTCGTTTGGTGTGAGACGTTCCCTGGTGGAGTCCACTGGTACCCGAACGGCACAATAACCTTGAAAGTGTGGTTCGGTGTGTGGCGGCGGAGGGGTGAAGTAGACTGCGGTAGTTGGTTGGTTGGTTTGTGGGATTGAAGGTTCAAAATGGTTCAAATGGCTCTGAGCACTATGGGACTCAACTGCTGAGGTCATTAGTCCCCTAGAACTTAGAACTAGTTAAACCTAACTAACCTAAGGACATCACAAACATCCATGCTCGAGGCAGGATTCGAACCTGCGACCGTAGCGGTCTTGCGGTTCCAGACTGCAGCGCCTTTAACCGCACGGCCACTTCGGCCGGCTAAGCAGCAACAGCTCTTAATTATGTTCTTTTCTGCGTTATAAATCCTGAGTCTAAACTTTGTTTATCTGGATACATACTTTCGTGTACTCAGAGCAAGCGACAGCGTTGGTGCCGAGAAATGATTTTATTGTATGAATTAGTGAGTACATTAACCTGTGGTACTATGTCGGCAATTGCTGCGCAAACAAGTTCTCCACGTACGCGTACACCACCATTACCCTACCACGCAATCATAGGAGTTACACTCGTTTGGTGTGAGACGTTCCCTGGTGGAGTCCACTGGTACCCGAACGGCACAATAACCTTGAAAGTGTGGTTCGGTGTGTGGCGGCGGAGGGGTGAAGTAGACTGCGGTAGTTGGTTGGTTGGTTTGTGGGATTGAAGGTTCAAAATGGTTCAAATGGCTCTGAGCACTATGGGACTCAACTGCTGAGGTCATTAGTCCCCTAGAACTTAGAACTAGTTAAACCTAACTAACCTAAGGACATCACAAACATCCATGCTCGAGGCAGGATTCGAACCTGCGACCGTAGCGGTCTTGCGGTTCCAGACTGCAGCGCCTTTAACCGCACGGCCACTTCGGCCGGCTAAGCAGCAACAGCTCTTAATTATGTTCTTTTCTGCGTTATAAATCCTGAGTCTAAACTTTGTTTATCTGGATACATACTTTCGTGTACTCAGAGCAAGCGACAGCGTTGGTGCCGAGAAATGATTTTATTGTATGAATTAGTGAGTACATTAACCTGTGGTACTATGTCGGCAATTGCTGCGCAAACAAGTTCTCCACGTACGCGTACACCACCATTACCCTACCACGCAATCATAGGAGTTACACTCGTTTGGTGTGAGACGTTCCCTGGTGGAGTCCACTGGTACCCGAACGGCACAATAACCTTGAAAGTGTGGTTCGGTGTGTGGCGGCGGAGGGGTGAAGTAGACTGCGGTAGTTGGTTGGTTGGTTTGTGGGATTGAAGGTTCAAAATGGTTCAAATGGCTCTGAGCACTATGGGACTCAACTGCTGAGGTCATTAGTCCCCTAGAACTTAGAACTAGTTAAACCTAACTAACCTAAGGACATCACAAACATC
The DNA here is from genome assembly GCF_021461385.2 of Schistocerca piceifrons. Classification (NCBI taxonomy): domain Eukaryota; kingdom Metazoa; phylum Arthropoda; class Insecta; order Orthoptera; family Acrididae; genus Schistocerca; species Schistocerca piceifrons. Next base: position 584,140,320 of record NC_060142.1, on the reverse strand, counting down.
CATGCTCGAGGCAGGATTCGAACCTGCGACCGTAGCGGTCTTGCGGTTCCAGACTGCAGCGCCTTTAACCGCACGGCCACTTCGGCCGGCTAAGCAGCAACAGCTCTTAATTATGTTCTTTTCTGCGTTATAAATCCTGAGTCTAAACTTTGTTTATCTGGATACATACTTTCGTGTACTCAGAGCAAGCGACAGCGTTGGTGCCGAGAAATGATTTTATTGTATGAATTAGTGAGTACATTAACCTGTGGTACTATGTCGGTAATTGCTGCGCAAACAAGTTCTCCACGTACGCGTACACCACCATTACCCTACCACGCAATCATAGGAGTTACACTCGTTTGGTGTGAGACGTTCCCTGGTGGAGTCCACTGGTACCCGAACGGCACAATAACCTTGAAAGTGTGGTTCGGTGTGTGGCGGCGGAGGGGTGAAGTAGACTGCGGTAGTTGGTTGGTTGGTTTGTGGGATTGAAGGTTCAAAATGGTTCAAATGGCTCTGAGCACTATGGGACTCAACTGCTGAGGTCATTAGTCCCCTAGAACTTAGAACTAGTTAAACCTAACTAACCTAAGGACATCACAAACATCCATGCTCGAGGCAGGATTCGAACCTGCGACCGTAGCGGTCTTGCGGTTCCAGACTGCAGCGCCTTTAACCGCACGGCCACTTCGGCCGGCTAAGCAGCAACAGCTCTTAATTATGTTCTTTTCTGCGTTATAAATCCTGAGTCTAAACTTTGTTTATCTGGATACATACTTTCGTGTACTCAGAGCAAGCGACAGCGTTGGTGCCGAGAAATGATTTTATTGTATGAATTAGTGAGTACATTAACCTGTGGTACTATGTCGGCAATTGCTGCGCAAACAAGTTCTCCACGTACGCGTACACCACCATTACCCTACCACGCAATCATAGGAGTTACACTCGTTTGGTGTGAGACGTTCCCTGGTGGAGTCCACTGGTACCCGAACGGCACAATAACCTTGAAAGTGTGGTTCGGTGTGTGGCGGCGGAGGGGTGAAGTAGACTGCGGTAGTTGGTTGGTTGGTTTGTGGGATTGAAGGTTCAAAATGGTTCAAATGGCTCTGAGCACTATGGGACTCAACTGCTGAGGTCATTAGTCCCCTAGAACTTAGAACTAGTTAAACCTAACTAACCTAAGGACATCACAAACATCCATGCCCGAGGCAGGATTCGAACCTGCGACCGTAGCGGTCTTGCGGTTCCAGACTGCAGCGCCTTTAACCGCACGGCCACTTCGGCCGGCTTGGGATTGAAGGGACCAGACTACAATGGTCATCGGTTCCTTTCTCCAAAAAATTCAAACACCCACACAGAAGAAAAAACGCACAATGGAGACGACAAGAGACGACACAGGACAAGAAAGACTCAGACAGAGACCAGACAAAAGGAATTAAAATCACACAGAGTGTGACAGTGGTTGGCCGACCATAGAGACAAAAAACGAAAAGCCAACCACCCGGAAACACACTAAAAAACCCAGCCTAAAATCGTAGGCCAAAGGCCAGACTCAACACAAAAAACGACAAACAATTAGATTAAGTGATAAAAGCCCCCTGCCCGAATAAAACGGAAAACTAAGCCTGCCATCGCAGTGTCATCTGTTAAAAGGGCAGGGAGCGTATCAGGCAGCGCAAACGTCTGCCTGAGCACAGTTAAAAGCGGACAGGCCACCAAAATGTGGACCACCGTCAAGGCCGACCCGCAGCGACATAGTGGCAGGTCCCCATGGCGCAGTAAATGGCTGTGTGTCAAGCGGGTGTGGCCAATGCGGAGCCGACAAAGGACAACTGAGTCCCTGCGAGTGGCTCGCTTGGATGACCGCCACACATTCGTCGTCTCCTTGATGGGACGGAGTTTGTTTGGTGTAGTCAGGTTGCGCCATTCAGTGTCCCAAGGTTCGAAAATTTTGCTGCGTAAGACTGCTCGCAAATCAGTCTCCGGGAGGCCAATGTCCAGAAATGATTTACTGGTGGCCTGTTTGGCCAGGCGGTCAACATGTTCATTGCCGGGTATCCCAACATGGCCTGGGGTCCACACAAAGACCACAGAGCGGCCGCAACGGGCAAGAGTATGGAGGGACTCCTGGATACCCGTCACCAGACGAGACCGAGGGAAACACTGGTCGATAGCTCGTAAACCGCTCAGGGAGTCGCTACAGATAACGAAGGACTCACCTGACCAGGAGCGGAAATACTATAGGGCACGAAAGATGGCGACCAGCTCAGCAGTGAAAACGCTGCAGCCAGCCGGAATGAGTGTTGTTCGTAATGGTCCCTTAGAGTGAGAGCATAACCGACACGACCAGCAACCATCGAACCGTCAGTGTAAACAACGCCAGAGCCATGATACGCGGCAAGGTTGGAAAGAAAGCGGCAGCAGAAGGGCTCCGGAGGGGCTGAGTCCTTCGGGCCCTGTGCCAATTCGAGCCGAAGGCAAGGACGGGACACACACCACGGGGGTGTACGCAGAGAGGACCAGAAAGGAGGTGGAAGAGGGAAAATCTCAAGCCCGGAGAGAAGCTCTCTGACGCGGACTGCGATCGTACAACCCGACCTGGGCCGACGTTCTGGGAGATGGGAGATGGACGACCGACTGAGGGAACAGGAGACGATAATTAGGATGCCTGGGCAAGCCACAAACGTGTGTAGCATGAGCGGCCAGTACACGTTGGCGCCATAACCGCAGTGGAGGGACACCTGCCTCCACAAGTGTGCTGTTCACAGGGCTGGTCCAGAAAGCTCCAGTGACAAGTCGGATCCCGCTGAGAAGGATGGGGTCCAGCACCTGCAATGCAGGAGGGGATGCTGAACCATAAGCCAGGCTCCCATAATCCAGACGGAACTGTATTAACGCCAGGCAGATCGGTCGGCGCCCCAGGTGGTGTGGCTCAAGCATCGCAGAGCATTAAGATGCCGCCAACACATCTGTTTAAGCTGCCGCATATGAGGGAGCCAAGTCAACCGGGCATCAAAAACCACACCCAAAAACCGATGTGTCTCCACCACAGCAAGAAGTTCGCTGGCTAGATAAATCCGTGGCTCAGGGTGAACAGTGCGACCCTGGCAGAAATGCATAACGCAGGTCTTGGCAGCCGAAAACTGGAAGCCATGCACTACAGCCCAAGACTGAGCCTTGCGGATAGCGCCCTGCAGCTGACGCTCAGCAGCTGCAATGTCAATGGAGCTATAGTAGAGGCAGACGTCGTCTGCATACAAGGACACTGAGACAGACGTTCCTACCGCCGCAGCGAGCCCATTAATTGCAATTAAAAACAGGCAGACACTTAAGACAGATACCTGCGGTACCCCATTCTCCTGAACTCGGGGGAACTATGGGAGGCCGCAACTTGCACGCGGAAGGTACGATGCGACAGAAAATTGCGTATAAAAATCGGCAGCGGATCCCGAAGACCCCAACCATGAAGCGTAGAGAGGATGTGATGTCGCCATGTTGTATTGTATGCGTTCCGCATGTCAAAAAAGACAGCGACGAGGTGCTAATGGCGGGCAAAGGCCGTACGGATGGCTGACTCCAGGCTCACCAGATTGTCAGTGGCAGAGCGGCCCTTACGGAACCCACCCTAAGACGGAGCCAGAAGGCCCCGAGACTCGAGTACCCAACTCAACCGCCGGCTCACCATGCGTTCGAGCAACTTGCAAAGAACGTTGGTGAGGCTAATGGGGCGGTAGCTGTCCACCTCCAGTGGGTTCTTGCCAGGTTTCAAAACGGGGATAACTATACTCTCCCACCATTGTGACGGAAACTCACCCTCGACCCAGATATAGTTGTAAAAGTCGAGGAGGCGTCGCTGGCAGTACACTGAGAGGTGTCTGAGCATCTGACAGTGGATGCGATCTGGCCCGGGAGCTGTATCAAGGCAAGTGGCTAGGGTACTTTGGAATTCCCACTCACTGAACATTGTAGGATTCAGGATGGCACGTGTGAAATGAAAGGCTCCGACGTTCCAAACGCTCTTTAATGGAGCAGAAGGCCAGTGGGTAATTCGCAGAGGCGGAACTCTGAGCAACATGCTCTGCTAAGCTGTTGGAAATTGTGTCAGGGTCAGTACAAACTGCTCAATTCAGGGAAAGCGCAAGGAAACTGACGGGGGTCCGATAGCCATACAGTCGCCGAATCTTGGCCCATACCTGCGATGGAGAGGTGCGGAGGCCAATGGTGGAGATATACCGTTTCCAGCACTCCTGCCTGTGTTGGCGAATGAGGCGGCGGGCACTGCGCATGGAGCCGTTTACAGGCGATGAGTTATTCTAATGAAGGATGTCGCTTGTGACGCTTGAGCGCCTGCCTGCGATCTCTAATCGCCTCAGCGATATCAAGCGACCACCAAGGCACACTCCTCCGCCGAGGGGACCCAGAAGAACAGGGAATGGCAGATTCTGCTGCAGTAATGATGCCGGTGGTGACGGAGTGAACCATCGCATCAGTCGCGTCATTGGAAAATGGCGTAATAGTGATAACGGAGCAGAACATGTCCTAGTCAGCCTTATTCATAGCCCATCTGCAGGTGCGCCCAGAAGAGTGACGCTCTGGCAGTGACAGAAAGATCTGAAAGTGGTCACTACCGCACAAGTCGTTGTGCACCCTCCATTGGACAGACAGGAAGAGCCTAGGGCAGCAAATCGAAAGGTCGATTGCTGAGTACGTGCCATGAACCACACTGAAATGTGTGAAGGGACCATCATTTAAAAGGGAAAGGTCGAGCTGTGCCAATATATGCTCAACGGTAGCTCCTCGGCCTGTTGCCACTGATCCACCCCACAGAGGGTTATGGGCATTGAAGTCGCCCAGTAACATAAAAGAGGGTGGCAATTGGGCTATCAGCACAGCCAGAACATGCTGCGGGACATCACCATCCGGTGGAAGAAACAGACTGCAGACAGAAACAGCCTGACGCATCCACACCCGAATGGCGACAGCCTCTAAAGGTTTCTGTAGAGGGACAGACTCGCTGTGAAGGGAGTGAAGGACGTAGATGCAGACTCCACCAGACACCCTTCCATAAGCTGCCCGGTTCCTATACTAACCCCGATAGCCACGGAGGGCGGGGGTTCGCATCGCTGGAAACCAAGTTTCTTCAAGAGCAATGCAGAGGAAAGGGTGATGGCTGAGAAGTTGTCGGAGCTCAGCAAGATGGTGGAAGAAACCGCTGCAGTTCCGCTGGAGGATGACATTGTCCATGGCTGAGAAAGGCGTGAAGGAACTGGGAAGGCAGTACCTGCTGCCACCGACTGAGCACCTGTGCAAGTGCTATCCGTTGTGTCTTAGGGACCGGCGAGATCCAAGTCCTCAGCGGACGCCAGGATTTCCACCTCATCCTCAGACGCAGAGCTCAAAGGTTGCGGTGGGGTGGGTGCCACTGCGAGTTCCTTGGGCTTAGAGGTCTTCTTCTTGGATTTCTCACGCTGCTCCTTGGGTTTCACTGGCTGGGAGGGCCTTACCGATTCAGTCTCCAGGACGGAGGAGGATCCGAAGCCCTACGACCAGCTGGTTGTGGATACTTATGCCACTGTTGGGCGTCAGCCTTCCCGCTTGTGGAAACCTGGGAAGGGAGGGACCCAAGGGACGCCTTGCGAGCGAGAGAAGCCGAAGAAGTTGGACGCTTCTCTGGCTTAGAAGCAGGGACGGACGTCCCCGACGGGTTGGGGGGGTGTTGCTCCCAAGGTAGTTGGCACAGGAGCAACAAGGGGTATAGTCCCCCTATGGGCTAGGGGGCATGTTTTGTATGGTTCGGCGATCCGACTGGAAGTCGCGGAACAGATGGGGCTAACACAGTTGTCGTTGCAGCAGCAAAAGAGGAAGTCATTCGCACAGGATGCAGTCGTTCATATTTCATCTTAGCCTCAGTATAGGACAGTCGGTCCAGGGTCCTATATTCCATGATTTTTCGCTCTTTCTGTAAGATCCTGCAGTCTGGCGAGCAAGGTGAATGTTGCTCTCTGCAGTTGACACAGATGGGAGGCGGGGCACATGGAGTATTGGGATGTTATTGGCGTCCGCAATCTCGACATGTGAGGCTGGAAGTACAGTGGGAAGACATATGGCCAAACTTCCAGCACTTACAGCACCGTATTGGGGGAGGGATAGAGGGCTTGATATCACAACAGTAGACCATCACCTTGACCTTCTCCCGTAATGTATCACCCTCGAAGGCCAAGATGAAGGCACCGGTTGCAACCTGAATATCCTTCAGACCCCGATGAACGCGCCGGACGAAATGAACACCTCGATGCTCTAAGTTGGCGCGCAGCTTGTCATCAGACTGCAAAAGTAGGACTCTATGGAAAATAATACCCTGGACCACATTTAAACTCTTATGAGGCGTAATGGTAACGTTAACATCCCCCAACGTGTCACAAGCAAGTAACCTTTGGGACTGGGCAGAGGATGCCGTTTTTATTAAAACTGACCCAGAGCGCATTTTGAACAAGCCTTCCACCTCCCCAAACATGTCCTGTAAATGCTCTACGAAGAAATGAGACTTTGTGGGCATGAAAGACTCCCCATCAGCTCTCGTACAAACTAGGAACTGGGGCGAATAACTGTTACTGCCATCCTGAGTTTTACGCTCCTCTCACGGTGCGGCCAGGAAGGGGAACGTTTTCGGATCGTATTTCTGAGCGTTAAATTGAGCCCGAGAACGCTTAGAGACTGCTGGCAGCTCGCCACCAACCAGAGACGATGTACCACGCTTCATTGCGGGTCATCCACCCTGATGCCACCCACTCCGACCAAGGGCCCTCTCCACAGGCGCCACCCAGCCTCAGCAAGGGCCACCTGGCAGGATGGCCATTGCTGGGAGTCCCGATGCCCTAGGGAGATAGGCATCTACTCCTTGGCATATGTGGGGAGTTAACGGCGCGGGCATCAGTAGAGCGATCCCTGCGTTGTCAGGGGGCTACAACCAACAGGGCACATGGCGGCCCCACCACAACGGACTGGCTACCGTGCTGGATATTAGTGACGACTAGTCCATGTTCGTCGTCAGTGCAGAAAGTGGCACTGCACATTGCATGGCGGAAAACGCACGCAGGAACGTATCCATTCCCAAGAAATGGAGAGCAGGCAGGACTGCAATGCAACGACGAATAAGCTGGCGAAAGGTCGCAACGCACGATGGACACAATGCACCAAGTAAGGTGCCCTTCCCCAGTCGGCTCGCTCTTCGGAAGAATTTGGAAATATGGAGGTCAAACCCGAGAGGGGACCATCACACAAGGCTGAAACTTTTGAGACTTCTTTTGTTCGCCTCTTATGACAGGCAGGAATACCACGGGCCTATTCTTACCCCAAACCCGCAGGGGGGACTGCGGTAGTCGTCGTGGGTTTGTGGACCATAGCACTTTGCGGCGGGGACGGAGCCTCTCCGCCGCTTCTAGGGCCCCGGTTAACACACAATACAATACAATACAACCTGTGGTATCTATTATTCGTAAGACGGGGAAAAGTGTATGCTTTTTCGGCTTCCCTTCTACAATTTTGTGTGTTTCATAACCACTAATGGAACGAGTTTCTTGCCCTCATTTTTTTCATTATATGAAATACCTCAAGCACATTCTGATGCTTGACAGAAGGCCGCAACTGGCTGTTTTGTCATATTTTCTTTTTATTTGTAACCAGCAGCCTCTTCCCTGTGTCCATTTCTTTTTCCCTTTCCTGCTTTGCCCGTTGAGTTGAAAACATAAATGAGTATTATTTAATTCTCGAAGTGGCCAGAGAAGTTTGGTTTTCCTCTGGAGCAGTATTACCAGCTTCTAGATTCATGCTCCTATCCTTTTGGTTTGGGGTCCATAGGTAACAGAAGAGATATTAAATTTAATTGATGAAAGGAGAAAATATAAAAATGCAGTAAATGAAGCAGGCAAAAAGGAATACAAACGTCTCAGAAATGAGATCCACGGGAAGTGCAAAATGGCTAAGCAGGGATGGCTAGAGGACAAATGTAAGGATGTAGAGGCGTATATCACTAGGGGTAAGATGGATACTGCCTACAGGAAAATTAAAGAGACCTTTCGAGAAAAGAGAACCACTTGTATGAATATCAAGAGCTCTGATGGAAACCTAGTTCTAAGCAAAGAAGGGAAAGCAGAAAGGTGGAAGGAGTATATAGAGGGTCTATACAAGGGCGATGTACTTGAGGGTAATATTATAGAAATGGAAGAGGACGTAGGTGAAGATGAAATAGGAGATATGATATTGCGTGAGGAATTCGACAGAGCACTGTAACATCTAAGTCGAAACAAGGCCCCGGGAGTACACAACATCTCATTAGAACTACTGACAACCTTGGGAAAGCCAGTCCTGACAAAACTCTACTATCTGGTGAGCATGTTGTGTGAGACAGTCGAAATGCCCTCAAACTTCAAGAAGATTGTAATAATTCCAATCCCAAAGGAAGCAGGTATTGACAGGTGTGAAAATTACCAAACTATCAGTTTAATAAATGACGGCTGCAAAATACTGACACGAATTCATTACATACGAATGGAAAACCTGGTAGAAGCCGACCTCGCGGAAGATTATTTTGGATTCCATAGAAATGTTGGATCACGTGAGGCAATACTGACCCTTAATAATAATCTTAGAAGGTAGATTAAGGAGAGATAAATCGACGTTTCTAGCATTTGTAGACTTAGAGAAAGCTTTCGACAATGTTGACTGGAATACTCTCTTTCAAGTTCTGAAGCTGATAGGCGTCAAATACAGGAAGCGAAAGGCTATTTACTGTTTGTGCAGAAACCAGACGGCAGTTATAAGAGTCGAGGGGCATGAAGTGGTAGCAGTGGTTGGTAAGAGAGTGAGACAGGATTGTAGCCTATCCCAGATGTTATTTAATCCATACGTTTAGGAAGCAGTAAAGGAAACAAAAGAAAAATTTGGAGTAGGATTAAAATCCATGTAGAAGAAATAAAAACTTTGAGGTTTCCCGATGACATAGAAATCAGAGACACGAGAGGACCTGGAAGAGCTGTTGAACGGAATGGGTAGTGTCTTGAAAAGAGGCTATAAGCTGAACATCAAGAAAAGCAAAACGATGATAATGGAATGCGTTCAAATTAAATCAGATGATGCTGAGGGAATTTGATTACGAAATGAGACACCTATAGTAGTAAATGAGTTTTGCTATTTGCGAAACAAAATAACTGATGATGTTCGAGGTAGAGAGGATATAAAATATAGCCTGGCAACTGCAAGTAATGCGTTTCTGAATAAGAGAAGTTTGTTAACATCGAGCATAGATTTAAGTGTCAGGAAGTCTTTTCTCGAAGTATTTGTATGGAGTGTAGTCATGTTTGGATGTGAAACGTGGACGATAAATAGTTTAGACAATAAGAGAATAGAAGCTTTCGAAATGTGGTGCTACAGTAGAATGTTGAAGATTAGATGGTTAGATCATGTAACTAATGAGGAGGTATTGAATAGAATGGGGAGAAGAGGAGTTTGTGGCACAACTTGACAAGAAGAAGGGATCGCTTGGTAGGACATATTCTGAGGAAACAAGGGATCACAAATTTAGCATTGGAGGGGAGTATGGAGTGTAAAAATCATAGAGGGAAACCAAGAGATGAATACACTAAGCAGTTTCAGAAGGATCTAGGATGCAGTAGTTACTTGGAAATGAAGAAGCTTGTACAGGACAGAGTAGCATCGAGAGCTGAATCAAACCAATCTCTGGACGGAAGACCACAACAACAACAACAGGCGCTTTGTAGGATGAATTGTGGCGAATCACGAGCTTTCGCGGTTGTTCCTGAATGTCCAGAAAGAAAGGATGCCGATTTTCTCCTCTTTCCGATTCGCTAGCCGAACCGGTGCCATCCCCTCTCCTAACAAGAAAATTCAAGCGGCGTTCTTATCGGCAGGATAGAAGCTGAGACTTTGGCTGATGAATACATTTACTCTTTGGGGACATCAAGTTAAGATGCATTCAGTGACCTATCCGTTTGCTTAACATGTTCCGTTGTTAATTAAGTCCGTTTTGATGGTATCTGAGTGAGATGATTAATTAACGTGTGAGTTGCATTAGATATAGAATTCAGGCTTTTTTCGATAGTGGTAACTGTCCATGTTGATTTCGGGGCTAGTTGCAGTAACTTCTCTATGTCGTGCATTGCGCTAGTTATTCGATAGTGTTTCACTAAGCACATAGCACTTAGCGTGATCCAGACAAAGTTCTTGATTGGGGAGCAAAAATTTAACAGTAGAGTAAACTTACTAGCTTTCATGGCTGCTAGTCCCTTGCAATATTGGTCTTAGTTCATTATTCTTTGCTTTCTCGCCTTCAGAGGTTTCTTGTCACGATAATTCTGGCATGGATTGTAAAATGCCTGTTTCCGTAACATAACTTTTACTACGATCAGGTCGCTCCTTTTGTGTGACGTTGAACGCCACGTGACGACCAGTCTATGCTAAAAGATTTACAAACTGTTCCACTAAAGAGAACTAGATCTTTCGAGTGTAACGAATGCCGACTGCGTAGTCTTCGCATTTAACGATTAATTTTGCTAATTTTAACTTACTCTACCCCAGTAAGCGGTCTGCTCTCCGTTAGCCTTCAGCACTTTGCAACTGAACTGCACGATCCTGTCTATTGACAACAGAACTTACCTGTGCATGGGTCGCCTTGTCTTTCTTGGTACAGCCGTTAGGCACACATATTTTAACGGTCATGCTCGACTTGTATTATATTTTCTTCCGTTATAATTGATCATGTCATACCTTATCCCTAGAGCCACTATTCCTGGTGTGTTATTTCGTTTCGCTGCCAGTGTGTTTACGCAACCATAATTCGCTTCAGTATTATCTATGGGCAGTTGTTTTGTCAGCTGAGTGAAACTTTAAGCATTAAATGATTGTCTCTTTGAAATTTAGTTAATCATTTTGAATTCTTTTTCCAAAAGAGAAAGGACAGGTTAGAATTATGTGAGATATGATTTTTAAACAGATAAGTAACAAAAGAGCCCTAGCAACCAGACCTCAAGATGCCAGTCAGATCGGTACCAAACTTTGTATGTAGACAGAGTGTCGACCAAAACTCCTACTTAGTTCATGCTATGTGCTGTCGTCCAGTAGAACATATGTAAACGGTAATTTAAAGTGGCACCAGAACTGCGGAGCATAGGAAAAGCGTATCTGTGAATGACACTTTAGTAAATCTCGCGTAGGTGAACTGGAAGAGCCCGAGATCGTCGTGCCAAAAATCACGCGTTCAAACCCCACTGATGACAATTTGTTTTAGCCGTTTAGGCGTGAAACTGTTACATGGGAGAACATTTTCCTTACATGTAAAAGGACTTTTCGGAACTCGTAGCAATATTCTTTTTGCAGTCTGATTTCGCTTCGTTAGTTGAAAGTAGCAAGCCTATAGAGTGCATTTGTATAGATAGGCGTGGCGTCATGTCGGATATGTGCGACAGAACAGGTACCACTCGTGATGAAGCAGCAAATGCACTTGTAGTTTCACAGAACAATCGTAAACAATCGGAACCTGCGAAAGTACTAATAGTCCCATATAATACGTTCACGCGTAATACAGCAAAAAAAAGTCATCATTGGGGTATGCTCCCATGACTCTTGGCACAACTATCTAACTCTCCGTCACCTTATCCACGGAAGCTATACATATTAGTTACAGTTACGCTTTTTCTTTACCATCGTCGCCAGTTTTGGAAAGTCCTCGTCGCTACTGCTGTGGAGGCGGAGTTGCCACTGTTGTTACGGTAGGCCGAGTTTGTGAGTTCGTGAAACGGCTTCTGGTACATTATACCGCTAAGACAATTTCTCCCTGTCACTGTTACACAGCTATGCTCCAGGGTCAGGTAACAGGACAGGAGAACGAAGGTTCTACAACACTCCAACAAATTAGTAACAAAGTCACACAAATGAGTTAAAAAAATTAACTTATCTTTGTGACTAGTTGAATAAGGAAGTCTGCAACACTGTTTCTCATATAACACAAAAAAGGCCCTCAATGGCTAAGTGAAAATAATCGAAGGTCGACTTCACAGTACACAGTAAATGCAATTTACAACAGCTGTCTGCTCACTAAACGACGTTCCCTGTCTAAGTCAGTGCTGGACGATGATCTGTACCCAAGTGGACGAGAGCTGCTCTTTTGTCTTCCTAGTAGGCTTTCGTCCGTTGTCGTCCGGTCGTTAGCGAATTGTACTAGGCCAGAAATTGGCCCATGCGAGGTCGATATCTTCATCACCAACGCCAAGAGTGGCGCTGGTGGAACTGGCGCAAGTGGCTAGTCTCTATGGCACTGGCACCATAGAGTATAAATATCTATGGAGTGAGCAGTCGGATGCACAGAATGAGAAATATATCCGCAGCATCTCCTGCTGCTCATGTCACGTGATATTGGGACGGCGGATGGTAGTCCGTATAGCGCTTAGCGTACTTTATTACTTCGCTAGAACAGGCAGATCACCTTCAGAAGTATCGTGAAACTTTCTATATGAGTTTTATAAATATCTTAAAAATTTTATACATGGAACTGAAAGAGTTTTAAAGCTGTGCAGAGCAACGGTATTGCGCTTTTTCGCCACAGTATCATATCTCAGTTGCACTAATGTTTTTTTCGCGCGTGGGAAAAAGAAGTGACAGCCAGCAATACCTTTTTAGGTTTTCAGTTTCACTTGTTCATGTTGTCGAATATCCGTTGTAATTAATTGCGTCACAATGACACTGCATTTTTGGAGGTTTTCTTGATGTCACTTTCGGTAATAGATAGTGTCGGAAATCAACAATTGTTGGCACAGCATCAGACTTCAACCGCTCATTTCCCAACTTCTCCCTATCAAAATGTTCTTCAGCGAAGTGTTTAGAGCACACTTTAGAATATTTTGTAGAGACCAAATTCTTTCTTTTTATTTTGTGGAGCCTTATTTTGAGACTCTGTTCATCTTCGGGGAAACTAGAATAAAAAATTATATAATGTAGGAAACTGTCTCATGCAGAAGTACTCAGATACACACAAGGGTTTGAAGACCTGAATAAACTGGAGGAAATTAATCACATTGTCTTAAATCAATTCTATCTGCACATGAACGTAGCATGAATACGTAAACACTGACTGGCAGCTTAAACGCACTTGCAAATAAGTCTAGGATTTCTCTTGTAAACACATGGGCAAATATATATATATATATATATATATATATATATATATATATATATATATATATATATATATAGCAGAAATTTGCTCTACAGTACAAGACATTATAGTACTGCGTCTCAATATTTTTGAACATATAAAGCGCCTCACATCAATATGATACTAACTATTAGAGATTTGTTGTACGTACCTATGAAAAGTAACTGGTCCTCCTTTCACGTACTTCTCTTTACATCCGTAGCAACAACAGTACTGCACCATAGCTGTTATTACCAATAAAACATGTAGAAACAAATTTAGAAACAGGTGAATACATGTAATATTAAAGTTTCGCTGTTACCACAAATTGCAAACAGCGACTCCATAGTACCACGTGACTACCCTGGTTTGATGTTGAGAACATTCGCAGTAGGCTATGCTCATTCCATAGATATTTATACACTATGGCAATGGCACCAGCCCTCGTCTTTGCGCCTGTGGTGCTTTTGCCCTGGCTGTGTCTCATTCGGACGACACAGCACTTCTCGTGTGCTCCGCAGTTCTGGTGTTACTTTTAATTAACGTTTACGCCCATTGTGCTGGACGGCAGCACATAGTACGAACGAAATCGGAATTTTCGTTGATATTCTATCGACATTCAACTTGTGGTACCGATCTGAGCGTCTGACATTTGAAAGTTTTGATGTAAGAATTTTCGTCCACACACGGTCACGCCGAATCAATTGCGTTTTCGTTGTATTTGCGTTTTTATGCAATAGATGTCAGATTTTCGAGCTTGGGCTTTCGCATTCATTCAAGATTGGGCGTGATCCTTAGACGTGAGGTGGGCGATTTTGTTAACAAAGAAAGCAAGGTAACAAATAGATTTCTATAAATAAAGTAAATTGAAACGGTTGTTTTCATTAACCTGCAGTTTCCCATATCCCTCTAGGTAAAAGCCGGGCTGGTTCCCAAGCCCTGCCTCAAGTACACGACTGTGAAACCTTTAGAAACTTTTCGCTTACTTTCGCATGAATGACCTGCACGCAGACATTTGGGGCACACATAATCTGTTCCGGGTATGAACGGATGGCGTCAGGAACTGCATTCGGCCACCCCTTAAGTTAGTCACGCCAAATCCGTTAATAACCTCACCCTCCGTCGATAGGGGGTAGAGATACAAGAAAAGAAGCAGAAGAAGTTTTTGTGAAACTGCTCAAAATCAGAATCCACTCACTGTGGTGAAATAAGTAAGACTTCCAAGAAAAGTAGTAGTCACACTTTGTGTTTCCGAAAATCTAACGTTAATATGACCCAGTCAGTGACTAAAGAGCAGTCCAAGGTGGGAATCATGTCTTGGCATCACAGCTGATGTAGGTCAGGTCCTAAAGAATGCAGAATCCCGTGTCACAATCCACAGCGAACCCATTTTAATGGCGACCCAAGGAGTTGTGTTGCGCTGCTTGAGTGCTTGTTACCATTTGTTAGCAATCACGTTTACATTCACATTTAAATCTTACAATATTTTACGTAATGCTTTGGAAATATAAGAGAGTTTTAACAGGTTAATATGCCGGATGGCTATAATTAAACTTTCTTAATTTAACACGGAAACTAATTACCGTACGAGTACCAAACTTGGTAGCATTTATGTTCAGAACACGGGCCGCATGATTTCCATGCGTCACAGAGCCACCGACTAGTTCCAACTATGACCACCAGGTGCCATGATCAGTCATAGTGATTCATAGTCTCACACACCTGACCAGTCGCAGTGCACTCGTTGACGAGTCAACATGGGATTAGACAAAAGGAGCAGGGCACTATTGGTGGAGCTCTGTTATCAAAACAACATTAATGCTACAGCTCCACTTCCAGAATATCGCCGGCTGAAAGGATTACGGAAGGGTCGTCTTTCTCCACCTGCTGTGCGGAGCATGATGAAGAAGTTCGAATCAACTGGAGAACTGGGCATCGCTCTGGGAAGAGGCCGACAACCGGTTGCACCACAGGTAGTTGATGAAATCGCTGTTGCTATGGCAGACAACGCTGCGCGCCATTTATGATCGTCAGGCAATGCGCGTGCTGTGCCACGACAGTTTAACATCCCGTGGTCCACTGTCCGGAAGGTGCTTCGAACTATTCTCAAATAGTGTCCGTACAAGATCCGTATCGTACAGCAGCTTGCACCACAGGACGCACAACGACCTGCTGACTTTTCTCTCCACTTTCTCGCAAGGATTGAAATTCATGAGGGCTGGCACTACCATCCTATGGACAGACGAAGCTCATTTTTCTCTGACGAGTGAGGTGAACACACAGAATTGCCGATTGTGGGGATCCTCACCTCCAGTCACTGTGCACGAAGTTCCTCTGATTGGTGAATGCGTCACCGTACGGTGTGGCTTCAAGACTACGTTCATCACTGGCCCACTCTTTTTTGAACAGGTTGGAGCTCAAGCACCACAGACGTGCAGTGTGACTGGCCAGCGTACCTGCGATATGCTTCGCCAGTATAACATGCCTGCCCTACGGGAGACATACGGTTTGGACTCAACAGTTCTCATGCAAGATGGGGCTCCACCGCACATCGCTCTTGAAGTTCATCTACTTCTCCTAAACACATTTGGTAACGATCGAATTACCAGCCGATCGTTTCCAAATACTTGGCCAGCACGATCACCTGATCTCACACCCGGTTATTTATTTATTTATTTAGCGTATGGCTAATACAGACATATCATCAAATTAAATTTCACATAGATATGTACATATTGACGAACAAGAAACGTAAGTTTCTCTTTACAACTGAATATCCAATCTTTCAATCCAGCGCACTGCATCTGTAGTTGCTAGCAGGAAGAAGAGGTCTGTGGCGTCGTGATAGGCTCGAATCCTGCATTCACTGATAATGTGGTGAACAGTCTGGTATGGAGCCCCGCAGTCACAGGCTGGATCAGGCAGCTTCTTCCACTTGAAGAGAGCATCCCTGCATCGGCCATGGCTGGTACGGATTCTGTTGAGAGTAGTCCAGGTCTTGCGTGGTAGGTCGAATCCACTTGGAAGTTTAGCAGCTGAGAAGATGTTATGCAGGTGCACATCTGTCACTGCTTCCCACCGACCTTTCCACTCTTCAAGAGGTTTGAAATCCTTAGTAACCATGTCAGCATCGGACAGAGTTGGATGGCGTGATTTCAGTCTCTTACGATTTAAAAGTGGGAGGTCGCTATGCACGGGTAGGTTAGAATTCCTGGAGATCTTGTGGAATTCTCTCATAAGGGCAGGAGATCTGCGTAGATCAGGAGGCATTATACCGGTTAACAGTGGAAGCCAATAAACTGGAGTAGATCTGATTGCGTCAGATATTACGCGCATTGTCGCAATCAGCTGGGTGTCAACAAGCTTTGTATGATGACTGTTCGTCCAAACAGGTGCACAATATTCCGCATTTGAGTACACCAAGCCCAGGGATGAAGATCGCAGGGTGGTTGCTGAAGATCTCCAGGTGATTTCTAATTGTAGGACTACCGAATTCTTTACAGACGAATGGAAAAACTGGCCGAAGCCGACCTCTTGGATTCTGTAGAAATGTTGGAACACGTAAAGCAATACTGACCCTACGACTTATCTTAGAAAATAGATTAAGAAAAGGCAAACCTACGTTTCTAGCATTTGTAGACTTAGAGAAAGCTTTTGGCAATGTTGACTGGAATACTCTCTTCAAATTCTAAAGGTGTCAGGGGTAAAATACAGGGAGCGAAAGGCTATTCAAAATTTGTACAGAAACCAGATGGCAGTTATAAGAGTCGAGGGGCACGAAAGGGAAGTAGTGGTTGGGAAGGGAGTGAGACAGGGTTGTAGCCTCTCCCCGATGTTATTCAATCCATACGTTGAGCAAGCAGTAAAGGAAACAAAAGAAAAATTCGGAGTAGGTATTAAAATCCATGGAGAAGAAATAAAAACTTTGAGGTTCGCCGATGACGTTGTAGTTCTGTCAGAGACAGCAAAGGACTTGGAAGAGCAGTAGAAAGGAATGGACAGTGTCTTGAAAGGAGGATATAAAATGAACATCAACAAAAGCAAAACGAGGATAATGGAATGTAGTCGAATTAAATCGGGTGATGCTGAGGGAATTAGACTGGGAAATGAGACACTTAAAGTAGTGAAGGAGTTTTGCTATTTGGGGAGAAAAATAACTGTTGATGGTCGAAGTAGAGAGGATATAAAATGTAGACTGGTAATGGCAAGGAAAGCGTTTCTGAAAAAGAGAAATTTGTTAACATCCAGTATAGATTTAAGTGTCAGGAAGTCGTTTCTGAAAGTATTTGTATGGAGTGTAGCCATATATGGAAGTGGAACATGAACGATAAATAGTTCGGACAAGAAGAGAACAGAAGCTTTCGAAATGAGTTGCTACAGAAGAATGCCGAAGATTAGATGGGTAGATCACATAACTAATGAGGAGGTACTGAACAGAATTGGGGAGAAGAGGAGTTTGTGGCACAACTTGACAAGAAGAAGGGACCGGTTGGTAGGACATGTTCTGAGGCATAAAGGGATCACAAATTTAGTATTGGAGGCCAGCGTGGAGGGTAAAAATAGTAGAGGGAGACCAAGAGATGAATACACTAAGCAGATTCAGAAGGATGTAGGTTGCAGTAAGTACTGGGAGATGAAGAAGCTTTCAGAGGATAGAGTAGCATGGAGAGGTGCATCAAACCAGTCTCAGGACTGAAGACAACAACAACAACAACCTGAAGGACAGGGTTTACCAGGGGAACATTCACATGTGTGAATCTGATCTGAAGCGCAGCATATCAAGAGAGGTAGTCAGCAAAGCTACGGACATGCTTCGTTATGCTGTGCAGAATTTAATTCCGCGCTTTCAGACTCTTCTGGACACTGATGGGCACCATATTGGGACCCTTTTGTAATAGTATGATGGACCGTAGCATCAGATTAAAAGCGCTTTAATAGAATTGACTCTGCATTATTCCTCTTCCCCATGTCAGTGACATTAATGTTACAAAAACTGATCGTCGTGCGGTAATTAGTTTTCAGTGTTACAACGTCTTACATAGCGAAAGTTTAATTACAACCATCCGGTAAATGCACAAGTAGGATTACTGTAAGAACGACTAATTAACAGTGTCGAGTTGCGGTGAATGCGTGAATGTTGTAATGTGGTACGTAGATGGGAATCTGTGACAAGTGGAATGTTTTCTGTTCTCGAGGGCGCCGCGCCGCCTCGGCCGGCACTGCAGTGGCTGTCGTGTCGGCGACCACCTGCCGGAGTCGCCCGGCGACCGGAGGCCCGCGCCGTGACGCGCCTGCGGCCGCCGAGTGACAGGAACGAATCGCCGACAATGGCCGCTGTTAGCTGCCTGTCCGCTGAGCACTGCCCCGTCCTCCGAGCGCCGTCACCACTCCCAGCTGCAGTCCGTCTGTGGCGATTCTTCCAATGCTGTTTGGTTAGGCTGTGATGAAAAAAAGAAAAAGACACAGTCAATATCAACTCTACAGCCCACAGGAAGAATAAATTTTTTCATAGAGTTATGTTTAAGGCTGATGATTTAATTCTGTAATGGACTCACCGGACTATATAGTCTGTTGGTAACCTGAAGAGCGAGCGAACGAGTCCCCACTCTACCAACCCAGCTACGTCACAGGGCGCTTCTACAGGCTGTTTCACAACGTAGTACCGGCCCTGCCGCGGCGCGCGCTTTAAATATGTGGCGATGCCGTGTGCAGATACGTCACGGCTGCTTTCACTTTTAGATAAATGTATTAAGACCATAAGGAATACGAAAAACGATAGCTTCTTCCGAAACACAACATTATGGAGTAAATAATATTAAGATAAGAATGTTCATGCGAATGTATTGATGTTCCTGTATTGCTATTCGTAAAACGAACCCCATCAATCTGTACAGTTTGAGGCTTGTTCATACCTTGTGTTTCTACTAGAAGGTAGAAGTTTTCTTTGAAGGACTGCATTGAAACTTAACAATTTTTGCAACACGATAAGTGTTTAAAAAGTAAGCATAAATTTATAATTCTGCGTGTTGTATTAGTCCGATTTGCACTACTTTTTTGTCACTGTCTTCGCAAACATGTCTCAAAAGTATGTGTACAATGTTATGCATATTGGGTATTAACTCGGTTGCCAGCTATCAAAAAGGTTACATGTGTTTTGGTAGCAGCAAAGATTATTTGTTTTGTATAAAAATAGATTAGAGAATCTCTATTAAATTTTGTTATAGAAATGGAATGAAGTTTATGAAATTTTTAGAAATGTTAAATATTGCTTTTGGTGAGCCTGTTATAAGTGAACCAAGGACATACAAGTGGTATAAACATTTCAAAGCAGGCCTTAAAGGACAGCGGTTTTACAAGCGTGGGTGAGATTAAAAATGAACAGTTAAGAGGCCTATAAACGACCCCGAAGAAACAGTTCCTAAAGAATTTCGGGAATTGGAAAAAGTATGGCACAAGTATGTAGTATGTAATGGGGAATATTTTGAAGAGGATAACATCGTTGTAGATTAACAAATAAAGTTCTTACCAAAAATTAAAAATTAATACGTGAACGCACCTCGTATGTCAAGCCTTTTGCTTAGAAGTCCAGAATCGATGTACATGTTTCGAAGAAAATTTCAGCAGTGTTTAGAATAGCAATTGCGCACAAATTTCAAGCAATATGTCTCAGAATCAGGTGAATAGCGACCTAGATAGAGATTTAGTGTTCCATAAGCATCAAAGGTTTTACGTTATTTTGAAACTCTATAACGATGGGTTTACTCCCAAGATTATTAGTTTTCCTTCGTAGCGATTCCACTAAACCATGCGGCTTATTTTCGCGTTCCTTCCTTATGCGTCCTATGGACGAGGCTGACGTTTGCATAAATTGCAGCCCTTTGATTGGGACTGGTAATGTAATAACATTAGACACGATCGAACGCTCGTTACTCCGTAAATACCTCCTCTTCCTCGAATTCTGCACACTTTCTTGCAATGCTAAACGATTATCCATCAGTACGTATACAAAGTTTACTGACTGACACTGGAAACTAAGATCGTATGAACAGAAACGACGTATATCACTGCAAGCCAATCGACACCGCTAGACAGGTAACGGGTAACAGACTTTTGGGTGCCCCTCTACTCTGGTGGCAGCGTTTATTCCGGGAAAGGCCACTTCCCCCACCAAAAGCGCTGCTCGCTCTTGAGTTTACAGACAGACTATATCACCTCCTGAAAACAGGCACTGGTCGCTTTGCAGAGGCGTAAAACGGGTACAAAGCGATCACGAGACCCTTCATTGCCGACAGAGAGGGTGCGTCCACAATTTTTCAAGAAGGATTTTTTCCTACGAGGAGGAGTGAGCGCAGACTGATTCCACCAACAGGGTGAAGTAGTGGGAGGTGTCACGTAACCGACCACACCAGCGACAGTCTCCTCCAAGACGCCGCAACGAGTAGATCGCTAGTGGCGTGAGTGCGTGTCAGTGACCTCCGTCGAAAACTCGGAGAGTCGAAAATGCAGCATCTTTTGGAGCAGCGTTACTCGATAAATTTCTGTGCGAAAGTGCGCAAATCTGTTACAGAGGATTTTGGTATGATTCAAGAGGACTATAAAGAAGAAACCATCTCACTTGCAATGGTTTTCATGTCGCACAAGAGATTCAAAGATGGCCACGAGGACGTTGAAATAATGACCGACCTTGGAGACCTTCAACAAGCCGAACTGATGAAAGTTTGATGAAAGAGCATTTCTTCTGTTTTATGTTGGAGTGTTCCATAGTTTGAAGGATCGAGTCCTCTGCGTCCGTCCGGAGATGAAGACTGAGTTCTTCACCTTAACAATGCGCCCTCTAACACGTCAGTCGCCGCCGGAGAAGTTTTTGATGCCTCTCGATCTTCCACCATAACCGAGTCCATCAACATCAGGTAGCAAATATGAGGTAGCTAAGGAGGTCGAAACGTAGGTTCTACTATGACAAGACTGCTGGGTAGCTACAACAGGAAAACACAATTAATTAGCAGGTGTACAAAATAGAAAGTATTTATTACTTAATTTTGTTGTAGTCCATGATCTGCTGGTTGACAATTATAGAAGACGTGACTAGACTAACCGTCTGCAGAATGACATAATTTACAAGTTACAAATCTCGCAGTGACGAATTAATCTCTCGTAATCTTCAATGTCGAATCCGGTGAATTTGAAGTCTAACTTGGAAAGACCTGATGGCAGTAATGACAGAGCTGCAGACGATGTCTGACTAACATCGGCACTGGCTGACCACTGAGCGCGGCTACTAACTGTAGACTGCCACAACTGCACTACTCTCCTACTACACATGAAGTGGCCTAGCGGCGCCTCGCTGCGAGCGCAAGTACTTCGACTGGTTGTGTACTCTTCGGCTAGCAAAAAGCCGTTCTTGGGTTCCGTTTATCGAGAGAATCACATCCGGCGGATCGATCTCTCAGGCAGCGGTGCGGTCGTGTGACTGACGACATCCCAGTTTTGTCCAAGTTCAACGTGGCAACACTGCTGCAACCACGCTACAGCCCTGACTTACAGCACCTCTCAGGAATTTCTATTTATTCCCGCAAATCGAGAGGAACCCGAAAGAGAAGCGATTCGGCACGATTCCAGCAGTTCAGGCCGCTTTGACCAGGTCCTTTGACAGCCTTCCGCGCAAAGAGCTCCAAGGAGCCTACAACAATGAAAAAAAAAAAAAAAACACTGGCAGCTGCGTATTGATGCCCAAGGGTCGTATTTCGAATACTTTTACCCCGCTGTAGAAAAGTGGCTCGTAATTTTTTGTTATGAGACTAGCTTTGAAACATTGTGAAAGTGCCCTGTACGTTAAAGCAGTGAAGTGGTGTGTGTGCACGCTCCAGTCAGTTCAGTCAGTTGTACGGAATCAGCGCAGAAAGTTGTGTCGATATGGAGTCGTGACACAGTGAAAGAAGCAAGGTATGGTGTTCGGACGAGCCCGTGATCGCACAGTGAATGAAGTTGTCTGATTCGTTGGTGTATCGACTTCTGCTGTCCAGTAAGTCTAAAAGGAATAAAGTACCGCTCACAGCCGTGTATCACTCTAACGGACAGTGTCCGGAGACGAGTGTTGTGCTTTTGAAACTGTTTGAGAGTAGCGAGTTGGGTTGTTTGCGAGTGAGGGGGTTAGGCCTGACACACATTTATTTTATCCTATATTTAATCTCTCAAACTCAGATTTCGTTAAATCAAATCCTTGAGATGGGAAGCAAAGTTGTAGGAGCCGGCGTTGTTTGAGCGAGGTGGACGCCAGACATGGGAATCCGCTCACCTGGACCATATGGCGCCGGTATCAACGACGGCGAGCACCCCTCTACTGCTGGAGTATAGCATGAAAGGGAAACGGAAGCAGTCTTACTCTGAAACAGTGATCTGAGTACACCACTTGATCTCACTTCAAGCAACAATGCCATTGGCTGATGACACTTAAATTCACACCAAACATTCAATTGACTATTGGCCTAAAACTTAACCAGAATGGCATTTAATAAACATTAAATGTGATAACAAAAGTGTACAATGGTTCAGAATTAAACATTCATATTCAAGGTGTGATATACTCAAGTTCTTTTTACGTCTACTTTAGTGCAGTGTCTAGTGATTCTACACAAGATTGGGAAGTAAATAATTTATCTTTCTTGCAAATTAAAAATTACCTGAAACTTCCTGACAGATTAAAACTGTGTGCCGGACCGAGACTCGAACTCGGGACCTTTGCCTTTCGCGGGCAAGTTCATTCTGGAAACATCCCCTAGGCTGTGGCTAAGCCATGTCTCCGCAATATCCTTTCTTTCAGGAGTGCTAGTTCTACAAGGTTCGCAGGAGAGATTCTGTGAAGTTTGGAAGGTAGGAGGCGAGGTACTGGCAGAAGTAAAGCTGTGAGAACGGGGCGTGAGTCGTGCTTGGGTAGCACAGTTGGTAGAGCACTTGCCCGCAAAAGGCAAAGGTCCCGAGTTCGAGTCTCGGTGCGGCACACAATTTTAATCTGTCAGGAAGTTTCATATCAGCGCACACTCCGCTGCAGAGTGAAAATCGCATTCTAAGAATTACCTGTTAGAAAAAAAAGTGATTTCAGCGAAAACTTTCAGGTATGATTTGTGCAGTAGTCTGACGTGATACAGAAAAACCAAATTCAGGTCTGAAACCAGATGATAAACACTTTTAATATCACCTTACAGTCATCAAACATCGTTCTAAAATTTTTAAAATGCAGCGTAGCATAATTAGTCCAGAGTGCATTTTTGTTAGTGCCTCGTACATATTTCTCTGGCTGGCCGGAATGGCCGTGCGGTTCTAGGCGCTACAGTCTGGAACCGAGCGGCCGCAACGGTCGCAGGTTCGTTCCTGCCTCGGGCATGGATGTGTGTGATGTCCTTAGGTTAGTTGGGTTTCGTTAGTTCTAAGTTCTAGGGGACTGATGACCTCAGAAGTTAAGTCGCGTAGTGCTCAGAGCCATTTGAAGCCATGTTTCTCCAATATACGCATTCCTATACTAATGGCTTTATCTGGGATTGTTTCTCTCAGTATTCTTCCTAATACCTCATACTAAAAACATCTGCTGAATTAATAGTTACCACACTTCTCTTGATAATCTAAATCAAATCTTCCTCCCACCCCCCCCCCACCCCCCGGCCCCAAACTTCACGAGGTGATGGGGGCTTGCGTGCCTATACGATACCGGTAACTGTACCGTAAGAAGAACCTCGACGAAGTGGTATCCTAAAGAGGGACAGTAGCCTTTTCAGTAGTTACAGGGGCCACTGCCTGATATGGCCTTGTAATATTAGCCCACATAGTCTGGCTGTGTTGATACTGCCAACGTCTGAAAACAAGGGGAAACTACAGCCATATTTTCTCCCAGGGCATGCAGCTACATAGAATTGCTTAATGATGATGTCATCCTCTTTATTAAAATATTACGGAAGTGAGATAATGCCCCATTAGGGTCTCCGGGCAGGACCACGCAGAAGGATGTTGACAACAGGATAAACGAAGCTGCCATTCTGAGGGCCGGAATATGAAATGTTAGATCCCTTAATCGGGTATTTAGGTTAGAGGATTTTAAAAGAGAAATGAATGGGTGAAAGTTATATATAGTAGGAATTAGTTGTCTGCAGTGACACGAACAAGATTTCTGGTCATGTCAGTATAGGATTAACAACACAAAATCAAATAAAGATAATGCAGGTGTAGGTCCAATAGTGACTAAGCAAAGTGGGATGCGGATAGGCTACTATGAACCTATGAACAGCATAGTGAACACACTATCGTAGCCAAGATGGACAGGAAACCTATATCTACCACAGTAGTACAAGGTTATGTATCAGCTAGCTCCGTAGATGAAGAAGAGATAAAAAGAAAGTATGATGAGATAAAGGAAATTATGAAGGTAGTTAAGTGAGACAAAAATTTGATTGAGATGGGTAACAGGAATTCGATAATTGTAAAAAGAAGACAAGGAAAATTAGAAGGAGAACATGGGCTAGGAAAAATAAATAAAAGGGCAAGTCGCTTGAAAGAACTTCGCACGGAACATAATTTAATCATATTAAAAAATCATGAAAGAACTCCATAATTTATTGGTTGTGAACTGCAGATTAATACTGAAGAAACTGCATATAGGTAGCGTGCCACTTCCCAGCACATTTCGAATCTGCCGCTTGTTCTGTTGTCAGAAGAAGTGCCTACTGTGCGATTTACTAAGAACTGACAGCACCTGCAGACCGAACCTGCAGGACCCGGCGAGTGTACTGGAGACAGTGGATAACGATTTGCGAAAAGAGGCACGGTTGCTATAGATTATTATGCGACTTGGTTTTGATGGTCGCAAGTGAAGTCTCGTGTCAAGGTAAACCAATGTTCATAGTGTAGATAATGAGAGTGGCCAGGGTATGCGAGGAAGAACCTCTCCGTCATACTGACTGGATGCTTTGTAGTTCGGAGAAAGACATTGCGGAGGCCGGGAATTGGTGTGGCGCTTGTCTTAAGGCATGCGGGGCATGTAATGTGCTCTGCCGATACAAGTTACAAGGGAATGAACTGCTATTTTACTCTGCTTTCTTTAAGTGAGGTCGGTGTCTTCAACCTTGTTCCGAATAACGGATGTTGACTTCTGTTGTTATAAGTGTGATGTATTCGTAGTATCGATAGCAAAGGGGAGTGGAGACTTTGTGAACCATGCTACGTTTTATTCGGAGCTTTTGGTTAAGTACAGGAGTGATTTTGCTTAGTTGTTACTTTATATAACATATCCAGATTCACCGAATGCTTTTGGCCAATTTCTCAGCTGCATGTGCAGTTGTGTGACACTAACGGTGTGGGGCCGCAATGATTATTTGATAAACTGTTTTTTTTTTTCCCTAAAAGGAACATCCCATGGGCGTCTTTAAGCAGACGTGGTTTGCATTGTAGTTTTTAAGCTATCATGCTAAGCGGAGTCTAGCTGATAAGTTATTAGTGGCTCAGATATTAATTCACTCAAGAGACATCAGACGTGTAGACTACAGGTCGTGTCCTGTGAGACTGACCAGAAATAACGAATTTACATTACCGCTGCATGGTACTAATACCACTTCATTTTCAGACTGCCAACCAAAGGTTACCTACTGTACCTTGGTTGGAGATGAATAAGGAAACTGAATGCTGTTGACGATTTTATCAACACCTTTAGTGGTACACTGTAAATGCCAGTGGCCAGAATTTGTTCACATTTGTTTTTGTAGAGGCCACATTGGGCATGGCGAGGTATGTCTGGCACTTTTGGAATTATTTGATGTCCTATATGATTTCAGGTTTTAAAGACTTTATTAACTATAATTAACTAAACATTTTACTGAATTTTAATTAATTTGTCAAATTTCCAAACTATTACACGTTAACTGATATTAAATTTAAATTAACATGTTCTTTCTTAACTGTTTCGTTGAACTGCGCAGACGTTAAATCGCCTGGATGTTGTTTACGATTTTGCATTGTACTGTTAACACAGCAAATATTTATTAATCAGCATTGTTTTATATTTAATGTTACTTGTGTTTTCAAAATAAGAACGTAATGAAGCTACCTGTATGTAAATTAGCCGAGACCACCACACCATTTCTCGATAGTAAATTTAAGATATTTCGATATTTTGTGTTATTGTCCACCTCAATGAGAGAGGTGACACGTGAGGCTCAGTAAGAATTTCAAAAGGGAAGACCTGAACAAATTGAAAGAAATAGAGGTTGGCGAAATTTTCGGAGGAAGCCGTAGGCAACAACAGAAACAGGGAAACGAAAACAATCGAAGACGATTGGGTAAATATAAGGGTTGAAATAGTGAAGGCAGCAAAGACGTTAACATTGGTAAAAATAGAAGGCCTAAAAGAAATCCTTGCAAGGCATACAAGGCACTGAATTTAACTAATAAGAGTAGCTGACGCTAAGTACAAAATGGCTAAGCAGAAATGGCTAAAAGGACTAATTCACGGTTGCAGAAATATGCATGTCTGTAAAAGATAGGTACCGCCTACATGACAGCTCAGCCATTTGGAGAAAAGAAAAGCAGTTATGTGAGTATCAAGAGTTTCTTATTCGGTGTTTGAAACTGCTTCAACCCGTTGACTTGTTCCTGTTATCACGGGTAAGAATTAAATGTTATTAAGGGAAAGCTGAAAGGTGGAAGGAATATATAGATGGTCTATATGACGGAAACGCACTTGAGGATAATATAACAGAAAGAGGAAAGGCAGCAGGTGAAGATGATCTGGGAAATATATTGTGAGGAAAAGTTGGCAGAGAATTGAAAGACATAAGAGAAAACAAGATTCCCTGGGGAAGATGACGTTCCCTCTTACGGAGATCATTGGGAGGGCCAGTCATGACGGAATCAGTCCACCAGATGTGCAAGTAGTATGAGGCAGGCGAAACAACCTCATGGTATTGTAGTTTATTGTATTGTAGGTTAACCGGAGACGTAGAAACGGCGGAGAGGCTTCGTCCCTGCCGTAGCCGCAGTGGTTCACAACCCCACGACGACTACCACCACAGTCCACTTCACCCCTCCGCCGACCCACACCGAACGCAGGGTTATGGTCGGTTCGGCCCACGGTGAACCCCCCCCCCCCCTCCCCCTCCTCAGGGAACGTCTCACACCAGACGAGTGTAGCCCCTATGTTTGCGTGGTAGAGTAATGGTGGTGTACGCGTACGTGGAGAACTTGTTTTCGCAGCAATCGCCGACATAGTGTAGCTGAGGCGGTTAAGGGGAACCAGCCCGCATTCATCGAGGCAGATGGAAAACCGCCTAAAAAGCATCCAGAGACTGGATGGCTCACCGGACCTCGACACAAATCCGCCGGGCGAATTCGTGCTGGTGACCATGTGCTCCCTCTCCGGAAAGCAGTGTGTTAGACAGCTCGGCTAACCGGGTGGGCTAAACAACCTCATACTTCAAAAAGAATATAATAATACCAATTCCAAAGTAGAGAGGTCCTGACAGGAATGTGAGCGGTGCCCGCTTTTATCGATGTAGCATGTGATTACACTCTTTTGCTGTTACCTAGCAACGGCATCAGTGCGTTGCAGCCGAGATGGCGTTCGCGGCGACAGCCTTAGAAGTCGGCGCTTCTATATTGTGGACGACTGCACGACGCCGATGCGGTGCGTCAGCGAGCGTACTGACAGGAGGCGAAGTTGATGACTGTACAGCAGTCGAAGGAATCGACGGGTCGCGGGGGCGACCAAAGGATGACTGATGTACCAGCGTCCACTTGGAACAGCCCCTGTTGAGCGAGAAACAACTGGACTTGGTGAGCACGTTCCAGAACATTTCCTGTCGCTGTGCGCTCTTGCCCCGCGGAGCTCACTTTGATATACGGTCTAGTCTGGTTTAGTGCTCTTTATCGGAACTCCGAGCCGGCCGGAGTGGCCGTGCGGTTATAGGTGCTACAGTCTGGAACCGAGCGACCACTACGGTCAAAAATGGTTCAAATGGCTCTGAGCACTATGGGACTTAACATCTATGGTCATCAGTCCCCTAGAACTAAGAACTACTTAAACCTAACTAACCTAAGGACAGCACACAACACCCAGCCATCACGAGGCAGAGAAAATCCCTGACCCCGCCGGGAATCGAACCCGGGAACCCGGGCGTGGGAAGCGAGAACGCTACCGCACGACCACGAGATGCGGGCACCACTACGGTCGCAGGTTCGAATCCTGCCTCGGGCATGGATGTGTGTGATGTCCTTAGGTTGCTTAGGTTTAATTAGTTCTAAGTTCTAGGCGACTGATGACCTCAGAAATTAAGACGCATGGTGCTCAGAGCCATTTGAACCATTTTTTTCGGAACTCCGCTCGCTAGTCGGTTTCTTATTCGGTGTTTGAAACTGCTTCAACCCGTTGACTTGTTCCTGTTATCACGGGTAAGAATTAAATGTTATTTCCCCTACGTTTAAATTAGCCATTTATTCCTTTGAGTACCGGTGTGCACTGGGAGAATAGATTCGAGTTGTACGCCTGGTCTGAACTTGCTCAGCGAGTGCGTCTGTTTTAAGACTTTTATTACGTGAGTATTTTAAGCTGTTCTGGTCGATACCGCACCGTTCGCTTACTTCTATTCGAGTACGCCTCCGCCGTCATCACTGTTTCTTGCAAATTTCAACCCAGCTGTATTACGCTTGTACGAGGTTTTCCAGGACTTCTTGTTCTTGGTTTCTTACGCGACAGTTAATAGCTACTGGCGTTAGTACAAGCACTGTTGTTTTAACTGTTTCTTAATTATATTTGTGGGTTTTAAGTTATTTATTACCACTGTGAAAGTTTATTTCGAATGTATTTCTGGGCGTGGACAATACAGTATATAAACCTGTGAAATTTTGAAGAGCCACCCGCTTTTGTTTACTGCTTATACTGAGTTTCTTAAACGTATTCTATTAATGTGGTTTAGAAATCAGTTACCGCCCTATTTTGCTAGCGTGCTGTAGAACGGTGTGTCCAGTACTGTGAACTAGTACCGAGTTTGAGTCCTACCTTCATTCAGTTGATTGCAAAAGAAAACTAACTGGCTACATGCTGGAATTTACAACTGTACAGCAAGATTTTAGGCAACTGCTTGTATCTTATTACTTAATGAGTGCAGTGCTGGTTTATCTTATAAATGTTGTAATTGTATGAGTGATGCATATTTGACGCCCTATCCCTACCACTCCCTAAGAACCTAGTTCATTGACCATTTCAATACGATTAGACCGAACCGTGAAGTTAATCTGTCATAGTTGCAAAATATTAACACAAATTATTTGTAGAAGAATGTAATATCTGGTAGAAGCTGATCTTGGGGATATCATTTTGCATTCTTGAGAGGCGTGGGAACACCTGAGCTAATACTCACCCTTCCTCTTATCTTAGATGTTACGGATTTGGATTGGTTGGGGAAGGAGACCAGACAGCGAGGTCATCGGTCTCATCGGATTAGGGAAGGACGGGGAAGGAAGCCGGCCGCGCCCTTTCAATGGAACCATCCCGGCATTTGCCTGGAGCGGTTTAGGGAAATCACGGAAAACCTAAATCAGGATGGCCGGACGCGGGATTGAGATATAACAACTTACATTTATGGCATATGTAGATTTAAAGAAAGCTTTCGAAAGTGTTGAGTGGACTATACTCTTTGAAATTTTGAAGTTAGCACGGATAGAACATTGGTTATTTACGACTCGTATAGATACCCGTCTATAGTGATGAAAATCGAAGACAATGAAAGGGAAGCAGTAGTAGCGTTCTAGCCTGTCACTCATACCATTCGGTGTATACACTGAGCAAGCAGTAAAGAAAACCAAGTAAAAATTGGAAAATGGAATTAAAGTTCAGGGAGAAGAAACAAAACTTCGAGGCTCGCCGATGACATTGTAAACCCGTAAGAGATGGCAAAGCACTTGGAAGAGCACCTGAACGGTATGGACATTGTCTTGAAAGTATGGTGTAAGATCGACACCCAGAAAAGTAAAACAAGGGAAATAGAATATAGTGGAATTAAATCAGCCAATAATGAGGGAGTTCGGTTATGAAATGAGACATTACACGCACCAAAGGAGATTCGCTATTTGAGCATCAATACAACTGCTGATAGCCGAATTAGAGAGGATGTAAAATGAAGATTGGCGATAGTAAGAGAATCATTTCTGAAAAAAAAGAAGTTTGTTAACATCGAATTGTAATTTAAGAGTGTTCCATTGTACGGAAGTGAACGTGGACGATAATAAGAGAAGAGAAACTTTCAAAATGTAGTGCTATTGAAGGATGCTGAAGATCCGATGTGTTGAAAACCAGCTACTCGTTATTAAATTTAATCTCAGTACGTAAACTGTCTGACTTCAGTATCAATGCTCTGAACATACACTGAAAAGCCGAAGAAACTGGTACACCTGCCTAATATCGTGAAGGGCCGTCGCGAACACGCAGAAGTGCTGCAACACGACGTGGCAGGGACTCCACTGATGTCTGAAGTAGTGCTTAAGGGATCTGATACCATGAATCCTTCAGGGCTGTCCGTAAATTCGTGAGAGTACGACGTGGTGGAACCTCTTCTGAACAGCACGCTGCATAGCATCCCAGCTATGCACAATTATGTTCATGTCTGGATAGTGTGGTGTCCAGCGGGAATGTTTAAACTCGGAAAAGTGTTCCCGGAGCTACTCTGTAGCAATTCTGGACGTGTGGGGTGTCGCATTGTCCTGCTGGAATTGCCCAGGTCCGTCGGAATGCACAATGGACATGACTGGACGCAGGTGATTACAGAGGATGTTTACGTACGTGTCACTTGAGAGTCGTTCCTAGACGTATCAGGGGTCCCATATCACTCCAACTGCACACGCCCCACACCATTACAGAACCTCCACCAGCTTGAACACTCCTCTGTTGACATGCAGGATCCATGGAATCATGAGGTTGTCTTCATACCCGTACACGTCCATGAGTTCGACATAAATTGAAAGGAGACTCGTCCAAACAGGCAAAATGTTTTCAGACATCAACAGTCCAATGTTTTTGTTGACAGGACCAGGTGAGGTGTAAAGCTTTGTGTCATGCAGTCATCAAGGACACACGAGTGCGCCTTCGGATCTGAAAGCCCAGTAAAGTAGTGCTCAAATATCAGAGGAAACGTCCCCCCTCAGCTGTAAAGATAACAATATGCAAATTACCTTCGTGCTTCTACGTCACACTTTGAGCAGCGAGGTAAACAGTGCGAGGTGCCGGGGTTAGCAGCGTATTTAACACTAAATTCTTCTCGAATCTTCATATGGAAATGATGCTTTAAGCCCCCCCGCCCTTTTTTTTAACTCCGACATTTGCTGTTGCACGTGGATTAAGAAGAAACGCGGACTGACTGTAATTAACCCTGCAAGTGGAGTAGAAAAGAGTTTGGCACCTGCAATAATTTAATTGGATAGAAATTAATTAGATAAAGGAAAGTTTCATTAACGCAGTGAGAAATGAAAGGGTTGCTTTACCGATTCACAGAATGAAAGTTCTGTACAAAATAACAATTTGATCTATAATGGCTAAACTCAAAATAATAAACAAAACACATGAAACATTTACAATACGTCAAATTAGATATTCAAATAAATGCTGTGAAGGTGAAATTGTCCATAAACTAGCTTGTGACGTTTACGACCAAGTGGTGTGTGGAGCCAATTCCCTGCAACTCAAATCTTAAGAGAAACACCCAGCCAACCCAACATTAATTGCTGCTACAGTAGTGAGAACTCAGACAGTGAACATCCAAGACAGAACCACGTAAGAAAAGACGGGAACTGGCGCGCTCTGCTGAGCTCTGATTATCACAGAGCAAAATTCCCTAATCTGCTGGTGCTGCGGACATACGTTACCGCCGACCGCGGTGGTCTAGCGGTTCTAGGCGCTCAGTCCGGAACCGGGGGACTGCTACGGTCGCAGGTTCGAATCCTGCCTCGGGCATGGATGTGTGTGATGTCCTTAGGT
Organism: Schistocerca piceifrons; assembly: GCF_021461385.2. Lineage (NCBI taxonomy): Eukaryota > Metazoa > Arthropoda > Insecta > Orthoptera > Acrididae > Schistocerca > Schistocerca piceifrons. Next base: position 584,108,131 of record NC_060142.1, on the reverse strand, counting down.
TAGTTAGGTTTAAGTAGTTCTAAGTTCTAGGGGACTGATGACCACAGATGTTAAGTCCCATAGTGCTCAGAGCCATTTGAACCATACGTTACCAAGCTGTCTTCTTAACTGCAAGGACACGATGTGGCGTGCCAGAGGCGATGGCTGCTTGCCTCGACGTCCTGTCGTGGTGATGATAATGTCACGAGTATAGCCCGAAACAAATTCTCCTGGTCTGGTTGTTCCAGACTAAAGACACCCTAGCAACACAAATACGCCTTTGAGGGAGACGAAGAAGGCCCGCTACACAAGCACTGACGGTACAGTGAGTGATTTTAACAAGAGAAGTCACACAGTAACTCTGATACAGTCAACTTTAGCCAAAACTGCTCTAGACGGACAACATAGGCCGCCTGTACGCAGAACGCTCAATTGCCAACTGTACTCGGAAAGTTGTGTTGAATTCGAAACTTCAGCAACTTTGTCAAACAGTTACAATTAAATGAAAGTATATTAGACAGCCAACGGAAGGCAGGCTGTCCAGAGCAGCGAGAGCTCAGTCTTGTAACCTAGCCCGCATCTCGTGGTCGTGCGGTAGCGTTCTCGCTTCCCACGCCCGGGTTCCCGGGTTCGATTCCCGGCGGGGTCAGGGATTTTCTCTGCCTCGTGATGGCTGGGTGTTGCGTGCTGTCCTTATGTTAGTTAGGTTTAAGTAGTTCTAAGTTCTAGGGGACTAATGACCTCAGCAGTTGAGTCCCATAGTGCTCAGAGCCATTTTTTTCTTGTAACCTACTCCGACCGAAAGCCGAGAGCCGACTCTCTCAAGAGCACCCGTACAAGCCGAACACAGAACATTCCCACCCCAACGACAGTGGCCATGGTTAAACGTTCCAATCAGCAACTCGAAAACCGGCGGAAAATTCCCCTCTATTGCCGATGGCGCCGATTTTGCTACGTCACGGAGCTACCCCCTGAGCAAGCCAATCACAGTCATGATTTTGCAGAAAATGCGGGAATTTGCCCGCCAAGACTGCCTGGGAACACAAGTCATTCCCACGCCTCGCTGGTAGCCCGCCAGAAAGTGTTTTCACTAATTTTCTGCGAAGTAACGGAATCTCTAGCCCAGCCGTTCCGTCAGGCCCCTGTGGGCGTGTCGCCTCCGCTCTTATGACAATGTCGGCGTCTGTAAAGCATCCTCTCAACTCCCTCACACCCATCTGCTTAACCCTTTCTAGATCAGCAGATCCTGCCTGTCACTGGACCACCCGGATGACGAGAGACGCGGCGTGGGAAGTCTTCATGTGAAGGAATAGCAACTTTTCACCACATGCAATTAGAGAGGAAAATCGAATTAGTAAGACAGAGTAAGACAGAAATGTGAGAGGGGGCTCATGCCACTTCTCACACGTTCAAACTCAACTGAGTCTTGGTAACCTGCCATTGTACCTAACAACTGCACCAGACATTTTTTGTCTTATATAGAGGCTGCTGGCCTCTGTGCCGTATTCTGCCTCTTTACACATCTCTGTGTTTGAATATGCATGCCTATACCAGTTTCTTTGGCGCCTGAGTGTGTTGTTCTTACATGCAATATTTTGACCCATAAATGAATAATTTTTTATGACGTATTCTGAGGTAGGAAAGACTTTCATAGCAGAACGTTAATTATAGATGATCTTGAACATATATTTCTGCAATGTAAAATTACGTCAAATTTATTCAAAGCTTACTAACTCGATAAGAATGTGTATAGAATCCTCTCTTATAGGGAGCATACGAGCAATGGACATACAGACTCCTTGTTGTATAAGGCAGCACCCGTTCACAAGAAATGTTAATCACAATAGTCATTTTCGGCATATTCAAAATCAGTACCTGTGTTCTCTGCAGCAAAGACCTACCCTATTCTTGCTGTAATATGCATAATTCTGCTGATGGCAGCTTGTCTAAACAACTATTCCACTGAAGTAGAACGTATTCACTTGAGTTCACGTTGGTTATGAGTGTAGACAAAGAATGAATGAGCACATGGAAGATCAACAAGAAAATGTGATTAATTACTATTTCTGGATGAGAAGTAATTTAAAAAATTGGAATAACTGTGGATTGTTATTCAAGAAAAACAACACCATAGCTCGGCAAAGAAATTAAGCAGTCCTTCCTGGGACCACATGAAATACAAGGACGACAAGTCATCACAATTAGAACACAGCCGGCCGAAGTGGCCGTGCGGTTAAAGGCGCTGCAGTCTGGAACCCCAAGACCGCTACGGTCGCAGGTTCGAATCCTGCCTCGGGCATGGATGTTTGTAATGTCCTTAGGTTAGTTAGGTTTAACTAGTTCTAAGTTCCAGGGGACTAATGACCTCAGCAGTTGAGTCCCATAGTGCTCAGAGCCATTTGCACCATTTAGAACACAAGGAACTGTGTATAGTCTGTAATTCCTGCAGGAATGCTAAATAAGTGGGATAGTGACGTGAACCATGATCTATATTCACAGACGAGCTAATGAAAGAACTATACTGATCGTTGAACATGGAACATGTCTTTTGCTCTGCACAACAGTTTTAGCATTGGTGACAAAATAGATCTATAAAGCTGAAAAATAAGTAGAATTTTGTGTCAAAGGTAAGAGCAGAGTCCAATCCCACCACAACTACTTTTAGGTTAAGCGTAGAAACGACCTTCGAAATGCAACACGAGACAAAGTCTTCAAATTTGAACATACAGGACCATAAAATGTTCGGACAGCGTCCACATGATGCTTCTAATCCAAGCGATCCCGAAAACACAAGTGTCTTTGTCTCAACACCCACATGGGCACGCCACCTCAAGCACAACCATCCTAAAGAGGGGAGCTGCATCAAACCAGTCTTTGGACCGAAGAACACAACAACAAAAACGTACCTTCTTCCTCAGTTTTCCCACTGTTCACTTTTCATTGATTGGCGGAATCTGACGTTAGTCGCTGCTTTTGTTGAAGATTGCTTATGTCTCCAGAGGGAATCTGATGGCACAGATAACAAGAGCAGGTACGAAACCCACCGTCCACCATTGCAGCAGCAGGGTCGCTGGTCTGTCCCGCGAAGCGAAGCTGGGGGACCTCTCGTTTGGCTGCGTGAAGAAGCTGTTCCCCGGCGACGTGGATGGCCGGTTACTTTATCGCAAGCGCTAGAAAGTGGCGTCATCTGCCGCGCAGGCCCGGGCCGCGCTGCTGTGTTGCATAACGTGCCTGAGTAGCAGCGTCTGCCCAACGAGGCACTTTCCACCGAGAGTAGAGTCGGGGCGAGTGCGGTGCAGCAGCCACACACACACACACACACACACACACACACACACACACACAGAAATACACACAGATTCTCTTTATTAAACGCAAATTCAGGCATACTACGTAGGAAGCAGAATATTCTTTGTCAACAGTGCTGCTCAGTGTATTTAAAAAATAGCATTATGAAATCAGTTTGGTGATACAGTATGCGGCACAGCACAATAGACTAATAATTTGTATACTTAGTAACTAACAGAAGAATTTGCAGTGGACAATTGTATAGCTAACAGGTGCTGAAACTGATTTGTATTCTTCCTTTAACCTGTTGTAGCGGTATCCGTAACCTGAAGGTGCTTACTTGACGGAGACTGGTTGGCAACAAGTAAATACACATGACAGCAGCAATTGGTGGGTTCGCAGTGCCGCTTTTTAAACGGAAGTATCAGTAATTTAGTTATTTCACTTGTTTTGAGCTCCATGGCTGTGGATTATATTACTTCAAGAAATACAGCATCAAGCAATTTCTCATGTATTTTTATTAATACTAATACGCGTTTCAGACTTTCGCCCATCTCCACACAGCGTAATACATATTCGCGAGGTATGGTTAAAAAAATGGATTTCGTATCAGCAGCTGTTGATGCTGCAACCATGTGATTTCTGATAGCCTGATCCGATGAAACACCCAGCGTCAAGTTGTAACACATTCTTACTTGTCAGTCAGCAGCCAGAGACGCTACCGTGTCGATGTGTTTACCGTATCAGTCATGCATCATGGGTTTCAAATAACACTTGGACAATCACTTCTGTCTCAAGCTGCAAAAAAGTGCCAAAGCAACTCGTAAAATATTGAAAGTGGTGTACTGCCGTAGCTCTGAAGACTGTTTGCAAATCGTATGAGCGAATTAAAATCGGAAATAAGTGGGTTGGTGAGCCACGTTTGTCGACGTCCATTAATCTCAAAAGCAGAAGGAAATGTGTAAAACGTGGCAAAAATTATTAGTTCAAATAGGTGAAAAACTACGCGAGAGCTTACTGACGCATTTGGAATTACATATGGGTCTGTGCAAAGCACTTTAACTGATAATTTGGAAATCAGACGGGCTTCCTTCTTCATCACAACGCACCATGCAACACTTCGCTTTTGATTAGCGTGGTTATGTCCGAAACCGGTGTTCGCGTATGTCCATATCCGCCTTACTCACCAGATTTAGCACCATGTGTCTTCTGGGTCTTCCCAAAAATTGCAGTCGCGCTTAACGGAAAAAGTTTCGACACTATTTTCGACACGACAGAGTACCTGGAGGCCCAACCAAGAATAGCCTTCCAGAAGTGCTTCCTGTCACAGATTCAGCGTGGCGATAAGTGCATTGCTAATCAAGGACAGTACTTTGAGGGAAATTAAACCAAATTCCATATAAGTTTCTTATTTTGTTTCTAATACAATTACTCAACTTTTTTAATCACATCTCGGATGTATTGAAATCTTCCACCACAGTACAGTCTGTATGTTTGGGCTCATTTCAGGAACTACTGTAGGGATTTTGATACGGTTTTCACTAACGGGTAGACTAATTTATGAGGAAGGTTTGTGTGAATACTGTAATTTATAAATATTTCACGCAGGTTGGCTGAATTATGATGCATTAAAACCCCATCACTGTGAAAACGATGCCATGTCCATCCAGTGCTGAATGACAGAACTTGCTTACGCAATTTGGTGCTGTTGTCGGCTGGGTATCAGTTTTACATGTCACAGGGTACTTTGTACCAGTGATAAGTGGCGGACGATATATCATACTGATATTGTGTGTCAGAGAGTGTTCTCTACCAATGGTAAGCGAAGGGTGGTTCTTAGCAATTTGCGTGGCACGGGGTGCTTCTTACCCATGCTACGTTGGACAAGTTGAATGGCGTAGTATATATCTTACCAGTTTTACGTGTCACAGAGTGCTTCATTCTAGTTTTGTGTGACATTGGGTGCTGCATGTCAGTGAGAGTGCAGAGAGTGCTTCTTACGCTATTCGGAAAGTAAGATCCGACGGGGTGAGAAATGGAAACCACAGCGAAATTCTGATGAAGCTTTGCACAGGTGTGTAGGGCAGTGTCTCTAGTGTGCGTGTCGACCGCGTCACGTCGCTCTTCTCAGTTCTGAGCGCACAGTGAGCTCGTAATGGTTCAAATGGCTCTAAGCACTATGGGACTTAACTGCTGTGGTCATCAGTCCCCTAGAACATAGAACAACTTAAACCCAACTTACCTAAAGACATCACACACATCCATGCCCGAGGCAGGATTCGAACCTGCGACCGTAGCGGTCGCGCGGTTCCAGACTGAAGCGCCTAGAACCGCTCGGCCACCAGCGGCCGTCGGTCAGATTTTAACAGAGCTTCTGCTGACCTGCGATCAAATAAGGCGGAACAATAGCTAAGATTCCTTCGTAACTTCTAAAATCAATCAAACGATTATTCAACTTTGTTTGTTGAATCTATGAAACTGGAGACATACCATTAGGTCTTCAGGCCTTTGGAAAAATGACACGCACCCTGAATATGGGAAGGGCAGATAAGTGCGAGGACATTCGTACCATCATCTTAACAACTCATGCAGCCACGTTTCTGACAAAAGTAGTATACAGAAGAATGGAAAAGAAAATGGACAATTGTTAGATTACGATCAGTTTGGTTTTCGGAAAGGTAAAGCCACGATGTAGCTACCACGTTGCGCTTGGTATTGGAAACAAGACTTAAGGCATAAGATTTGTCGACTTGTAAAGGACTTTACATAATGTTAAATGGGGAAAAAAGTGCGAGGACATTCGTACCATCATCTTAACAACTCATGCAGCAACGTTTCTGACAAAAGTAGTATACAGAAGAATGGAAAAGAAAATGGACAATTGTTAGATTACGATCAGTTTGGTTTTCGGAAAGGTAAAGCCACGATGTAGCTACCACGTTGCGCTTGGTATTGGAAACAAGACTTAAGGCATAAGATTTGTCGACTTGTAAAGGACTTTACATAATGTTAAATGGGAAAAAATGTTCGAAATTGTCTGAAAAATAAGTGTAGGCTGTAGGGAAAGAATGGTAATACTCAATACGTACGAGAACCAAGAGAAAACAATACGAATGGACGACCAAGAACAAAGTATTGTTCAATCTATACGTCGAAGAAGCAATGCTGGAAAGAAAAAGAGGGTCAAGAGCTGGGTTACATATTAGGGTGGAAGGATATCACTGGTAAGAGTCGTTGTAGACGTTGCTGTTCTCAGTGAAAGTGCAGAATTACAGAACCTGTTGAAAGGAGTGCTCTAATGAGTACAGAATACAGATTGGTGGTAAACAGAAGAAAGAAGACGTTAATGACAAGTAGTATAAATGAGATTAGAGATAAATTTATCCGAAATGGTGAACACGAAGGAGACAAAGAGAAGGAATTCCGATGTGTCAGAAGCAAAATAATAACCGACATATGAAACAAAGAGGGCATAGAATGTAGATGAAGACAGGCTTTGAGGGCATTCCTGGACAAAAAAGTCTACTAGTATTAAACATTCGCGTTAAATAAATCTCTGAGGATGTACATTTGGAGCAAAGCGTTATGTGGTAGTGAATCATAGAGTGCCGGAAAAAAAGAAGAGAATTGAAGCGCTTAAACTGTGGTGATACAGAAGGATGTTGGAAAGTGGATGAACAGGTAAGATAAGAAATGATGAGATTCGTCGTAGAATCGACGATCTAAGACAGCAGGGAAAAACATCCATGGTACTAGAGGGAGCTGTGAAGGGTAAAAACAGTAGGAAGATACATACAACCAACAAATAATTGACGACATATGGTGCGAGTACTACCGTCAGATGAAGAGGTTGGCATAAAAGTTGAATACGTGGCGAGCGACATCAAAGCAGTCAGGAGACTGATAACACGTAAAAAACAAATGGTTTCCAATCCATATTCTAAGGTTGGTTAGTAGAAGACATAACAATTCCATATCGAATAACATATACATGGATGTTAACGACGAAGCATTCAAATAACTTTTTTATTTGGTCACTGACAAATGTATCATGTTCAGTCGGAGACCTCACACCCTGTCGTCACTGCGACGGGGCCACGCAGACCTGACGTCCTTTGATTTCCATTCTCATCGTAGACGTTGTAACTGGACTGAAACATCCCGAAAGCTTGAAATTTTCTGCTGGGCCACGCTTCAGATCCAGATATATACCTTACTGTAAAGGCGAATTGGTTATCCACGGACACTTCATGGCCCGGCTCAAGCCCTTAATCCACCAGTATCCCAGTCGTAGTTCCAAAACTGTACACAGACAACATCTGAACATCTCACTCGGCTAAATGCACTGGAAGAAACGCTTTGATGGAATGGAATTTAGCGACTGCCCTTGCGTAATTTCCGCGATGTATCTTTCTCTTTGCGGCCGAGTACATGCCGTAATGAAAGATTCATTACACTGTGTGCCCTGACACAAAGTGAAAGGTTCACTCTCAACAGGAATCCCACTTATAGAGCACACTGTTACACTTGGCAGAGGTACCTTGGAACGTCGCAAAATGGATCTTTCTCAGATTAGTCCTACTGAGTTTTTACTAGTGTCTATTTCTATGTGTAAGGAAGACGATTACTCCTCAAGAACGAAGATTATTTGATAGAATGAGAAAGAAGGTTATTCACCAATACAAACTGCTGGCTGAATGAAAAATTTGGTTACCACGAATATTGATCGCATGGCTCAGGGACCATAAAAAGTCGGTTTGTGAAACCATATGACTATTATAGCAGTGAGGCAGTGTGATATTTGATCAGTGATAATTACTGCAGGTAACAAGACCATTGGGCAGACCTCGGGCAAGGTGGAAAGATGGAGAAGGACATGGCAGTTTTAGGAATTTCCGCGGGGTGGAGAGAGACTGCGTGAGATAGAAGGCGATGGAAGCAGATAGTTGATGCAGCGCGTGGTCTACAGGGCCTGTGATCGCTGAGCAGAAGAAGAAGAAGAAGAAGAAGAAGAAGATAATTACTATGTTATATTTCAATACTGATGATATAATATCTTTTTCTGCTTCCCGTTTCAGGGTTGATGGGATACGTATGTCCCACTAAATTAATATGCAGTTTTGAGCGTTGGGACGTCTAATTCTCGTTTCTGTCCAGCGCTATTATGTAGCGAGATGGTTTCAGAACCAGAAGAGAAATACTACGGACCATTGGGTGGATATGTAGAAAGCTATGAGCGATTAAATGGGGCGGCTTGTGTGTATGGGCCACAGTGTGTTTGTTTCACCTAAATCAGTCTGAATCGCCGGCTTCTCCATTCCAAGAGTGTCTGAAATAACTAAATGTCTTTTCCTATACATAATACACAACGTTTTGAAACATTACTGCACACCTCTGTAATTCTTCTGGTTTGCACTTATTTATATGTAGCAGGACTTACATGCCCCAGAAAATTTCATATAATTTAGAAAACATTGGTGCGTGGTATGTCCAAGCCATCTTCAAATGTTATGTTGAAACTTGGGTGCGATATTTCATGGTTCTCAGTGTCAGGAGGATAAATATATTTTGATATTTTGTTATACTTTTTCCCATAATTGTGATTCTCCTAAAACTATTCCAAAATTAATTTAAATCTTATCATCTTAGGATCACATGAAAACATGAATCTAGTTGGGTACGTGGGACACAAGCGACCCACTTGACCGATTTGCAAAATCGGTCAGCGTAAGGTTGTTTTGGTCGTAAAAGTGTATTATTTATCACAAAGCAAGACAGTTTTTGATCTTTTATTTTTTATGTGTGTGGAAAATAAATTTTAATCCTGAAAGGTTGAAGTGTGATGGCTTGACTTATTATCATAGCCGATAGTGATTCGTGCGATGTAAACTTCCGATATAGAGATTTACACAACCGGCAGCTAACTTTAATACGGCCTTCTTTATTTGTAACTTCTGGTGCAGTGTCTGGGTGAAATAGAAAAAAAGGGTCCACCGTCATCGAGGTGTTTAGAGTTGGTTTGTGGACGCCGTTGCTGTATAAGTGAAATTAAATGACCGTGGCTTCTTTAAAGCATTCAGAGACATTTATGGAATCTTAAATCCGAGTGACCGAATAGATATACGAACCTCGGTCATTCCGAAATCCTTTCCCGTTCAGCATCCACTACGCTGTCTACATCTACATCTAAATAGGCCTACGTACTCTAGGCGCCACAGTGTGGTGTATGGAGGAGTGTACCGGGTACCAATGTTAGTCGTTCGCTGTCTTGTCCCACTCGCAACTGGAGGGGAGAAGGACTGTGTTCGGAATTCCGTACGAGCCCTCAGTTTCTCTTATCTCCTCTTCATGGTCTTCACACGAGATCTGTGTTAGTGGCGGTAGGGTCGTACTGCAGTCTGTTGCAAATGGCATTCCCCTAAACTTTATCAATAGCTGATGAAATGAAATAAAGTCTAACATGGGTCACAGCTGGGCATTGAACTGAATGCACTGGCGATAGGTGAAAATTCATGCCGGATCGGGACCCGAAATAAGATTTCCCGCTACACACGAGCGGTTGCCTTAACCATTCAGCTTCCGATCACACTTTCCCTCCTCCCCAAATTCCCAAGTTGTCGCACACTGTTTACGTAGCGCCTCTCGCTAGTGTCTTGCGAATAGAACGTCTTTTTCCAGCCAAGAATACCCCATTGAGTTTACAGACCTCTGTATAATATTCGCATGTAATTGAACCTTCCGGAAACAAATCTAACAGCATGACTCTGAATTATTTAGATGTCTCTCTTTAATACAGCCTGGTGGGAACCCAAACATTCGAGCAGTTATTAAGAATGGGTGGCTCAAATGTTTTGTACACGGTCTCCTTTGTGGATGAATTACACCACTTTCATAGAACTCTCAGTTAAGTAAAGCCACATTATTTTCATCATGGCAGCGACAACAGCAACCATTACGAAATTGTCTCCAATGAAAAACAGCCCACAGGTGCACTAAATTATGTTTATTTTGAAATAATTATGTTTATTTTAAAATAAACATTGCTATCCTGAGTGAAAGTGAAGAAGAATTAAATGATCTGCTGAACGGAATGAATAGTCTACTGAGTACACAATATAGTTTGAGAGTAAATCGGAGAAAGACGAAGGTAATGAGAAGTAGTAGAAATGAGAACAGCGAGAAACTTAACATCAGGATTGATGGTCACGAAGTGAATGAAGTTAAGGAATTCTGCTACCTAGGCAGTAAAATAACCAATGACGGACGGAGCAAGGAGGACATCAAAAGCAGACTCGCTATGGCAAAAAAGGCATTTCTGGCCAAGAGAAGTCTACTAATATCAAATTCCGGCCTTAATTTGAGGAAGAAATTTCTGTGGATGTATTTCTGGAGTACAGCATTGTATGGTAGTGAAACATGGACTGTGGGAAAACCGGAACAAAAGAGAATCGAAACAGTTGAGATGTGGTGCTATAGAAGAATGTTGAAAATTAGGTGGACTGATAAGGTAAGGAATGAGGAGGTTCTACGCAGAATCGGAGAGGAAAGGAATATGTGGAAAACACTGACAAGGAGAAGGGACAGGATGATAGGACATCTGCTAAGACATGAGGGAATGACTTCCATGGTACTAGAGGGGGCTGTAGAGGGCAAAAACTGTAGAGGAAGACAGAGATTGGAATACGTCAAGCAAATAATTGAGGACGTAGGTTGCAAGTGCTACTCTGAGATGAAGAGGTTAGCACAGGAAAGACCAAAAAAAAAAAAAAATTAGTGCAACTGTGCGCTGTTTTTCATTAGAGACAAAGTAAAGTCACCATCTGCCTTCCCTACGAATAACCTTATGGACTCGTTCCATTTAATTCCGCTTTGCTACGTTAGGCACAGATCTTTAATCTTAGTTGCTGTGTCAAGCAGCACATCCCTAACACACTTCGAGCAGTACAGGAGTTGTTTTTGCACTAAGTTTTCCCGCAAGCTGCCATTCATCACACGAAACATCAATTCTGTCCAAGTCACCTTGTATCCTCCTACACTAACTCAAAGACGACACTTCCCCGTACAAAACAGCGTCATCAGTGACAGAATGTAGCTAACTCTATCCGGCAGACTGTTTGTGTATATTGGAGAACAATTCCAGTTGTCACACTTCCCTGGCGCACCCCTCTTCTGGTTGGACGATCCACTGAGTTGTTTCAGACTTGTCACTAATTTTATGTCACGGACTGTAACATAATCAAGAGTTTGGCTAACTGCAGCTGAATAACGTTGAGAATCACAACCACCTACTCGGCCCACAAACAGTTCTGTGTGTTACATCTGTGTCCTCTCCCACTGCCTCTCGACCCTCCTGTTTCCCTCACTAAACCGTAGTTAGATGTTAACATCAATTCCAACATGCGTCGCTGAAAGCGTGTACAGTTGAACAGTAACCTCACATGGAAGAAAGTTACGTAGGTAGATACTCCGACACGTGCACGTAGAGACGCGGTTCGCACACACACGCACACACTCTCAAGCACACGTACACACACACACACACACATTCCGGGAACGTTGAATGCAGATTTGTGAAGCGAGGAATCTGTAATAAGACTCGTTTCTGCAGTTAAGTAGGCGAAACTGCGCACTCGCCTGCTGCTCGTTACGAAAGGAACGCGCCCCTGCGGTCCTTGGTGGCTGTCTGAAGCACCTGCCAGTCGCTCGTTATAGCTGTACCTTGTTTCCCAATGGGCTTGCGTTGCCGCAGCTACCTGTCCGCCGGCGCGGCATTGCAATCCGACATCCTCCACACCTCGAATACTAATTAGTTTCCACCACTCTGCGGTCCTGGCTTCTTTTTCGTTTTGCTTCTTAATTCTCCTTTATTTTTTTCTGATTTGCCTTTCTCTCTGTCTGATGCATGAAAGTGTTGCCGAGAGCTACACTCGTATCATTGGAGAACATGTTCCGTGTTTGCTTGCTCATGTAAACCTGTTTCTCTGTAGCTGAACAGAGAGAAACCGTTTCGGAACTGACATGAATAACGTACCGCGGAATGTTTCGAAAACCAGGGTATAGCCTGATACCTCAGATTACTTCGGTATAGCTATTTCAAGAGATTTTTCGAGATTCTTAACTTTAATTGATAGTTTTGGTGACTCACGTGTCGTACTAAAAAAATGGTTCAAATGGCTCTGAGCACT